>NC_048263.2:5015000-6265000 GCF_005286985.2 Setaria viridis
AATAAATAAATAGGCTGACGTACATGAGATATTGATTCTGCACCCTTCACAAAAGCACGCCATGAACGTCTTCTTATTTGCTGAGATTTTGAGGCTATCAATGCTTCCTCAGGCAAAGCTGCTTCGACATCAAGCAAGTTTATCTTTAGCTGCTTTAGGATATGAAAGTTCCTGCCTATCAGAGGCATTAATGATCCCTCCGGAACCAAGCCCCCGTTAACAGTTAGTAATCTTGTCGGTTTGTCTGTCAAAGAAGATGCTTCCTTGGCTGAAGCACTATCCCTAACAGGCTTCTTAGATTTTGGCATCTGCTCATCACCTGTATTGCCAGGACAATCTTGATCAGCTTGGACTCCCTCTTGCCCAGACTTTTTGGCAGACATTGCCTGGCATTCCTCCAAAGAGGAAGACCAATCATTTGGGATATCATCATTTCTTTTATTTTCACTTAACAGAGCTGGTGGATCAAGGAAAAATGCAGGTGAAGGAACAAAAGATGGAACTCCATTTGATCCAAGGAGCCCAATCTCCTTCACTATCTCCTTGTTTGAATCATTTGTGATAAACTTTTTACAAATTTCTTCAAAGTCTACAGGGCATGGATCCAAATTTCCACTGTTAGATGGCTCAACAGAGCAACTATGATCTACAGGATCCTTTTCCTTTATATCAGACTTGGTACCCTTCAGTTTTGATTCATCACTTTCTTTGCTTTGATTAGGAGAGTCATCGCTGCTGTTGCATTTTCCACCATCATGCCCTTCATATTCTGTCGATGTAAGATAAGTCTCATGACAAGTTAAACAATGGTGTCGAGAAGGCCATACAGGTTCTAAACAGTCGCAGCGATATATTCCTTCTTCAGAACCTGACTTTGTCTTCCTTCCTCTCTTTTTGGATAGCTCAGTAGTGTCTTGATCCAATTGCAGGCCATATTTTTGCTCCAAAACTATAAAAGCCTTGGTGTCTGGAAGGTCCGTAAGTGGTTCACTCTTTGAAAACTTGGATGCTGGAGAATCACTGACAGAAAAACTAGCCTGGTGATAAAGAGACTTTTGCCAGTGCAGGATAGAGTCTTTCAGGTCCTTCTCCCTTGGATCAGTGTCCCTTAGCCAGTCAACAAGACACTTGATTTCTTCATCAGATTCATATATAACAATTGATGCCGAATTCCAACCTCTACAATCAAATGTAGACTGAGGATAGCTGGTGACCATGCTAATGTCTCTGTCTTTGGGTATCAGCATGCTTCCATCAGCGACTAGTCGAGGACGTTTACCAGGTCTTCCTGTAACCCAGTACAATCGACCCACAGAATCCCTTCCAAGGCACTCTCTTCTAAAGGATGCCATACTGAGCTGTAACTCTGATGTGCTAATTGAATCCTGAACCTGTGAAATCCTATCCAATAAATTATTTGTTTCATTGTTATCAGCATCATGGTCGGCCAATTTAGTTGTCGATGCTTCAAGGTTATCCTGGGATGGTGTCCTAGCATTGTCATCAGGCAACTCTCCATTTGGTGTACTGATAACTGCAGCAGAATGATCCTCTCCCATATTCAAATTATCACAAGTACCACTTCTGCCACCTACTGATTTCTCACAACTTTGGGACCCTTCACCAATGGAACTCCCGTCAATCCGGTCAGTAACTATATCCGATGCTTGTTTTGAAAGTCCCAAAGATCTATTTCCTTCAGTAACAGATGTACTGGATATGTCATTGTCCGTACTGTAAGGTTTACCCACATTCAATGGTCCAGTAGGAGCCCCTTCAGCAGCTGTGTTTAGGTTAACTCCAACATTAACCCGTTCAGCTTCTTCAAGATGCTCCAATGCTGTGGGCATAGAACGCTGCTGATTTTCCACAGGTCCTGAACTATTGCTTACATGATCATTTTTCATCCATCTACTTTGTGTAGCATATGTACTTCTTATTTCTACCTGATACTTCAACTCTTTCAGTTCATAATTCAGATAACGTAACTTCTGCTGGAGATCATTTGACTTATCTGAACATTGATCTAAATGTTCCCTGATTAGAGCTGTGTTGAGCAATTCGTCACATAGAAATTTCAGCAAATATATCCTCTGCAATTTGAAGATCAAAATAACATATCAGAAGGTTGTCACTTATCTTTCATAGAAAACAGCATGACAAATAACATTTAGTTAGCACAACCTCCAACCCCCACTGATTGCGAAGGCCTATTTGTTTTGTAATCCTGTTGCAGATTATAAAGTTTGCATGCACATTACATTTATGGACATTTGCTCTCGTTGACCCTTATTCCATTCTCTTTCCTAAGCATTTATACATGCTGACAACGATCATCTTCCAGCATTGTAATTTTCTAAATCTACGCGACCAGTCAAAATGTGATTTATTAAATAAAAAAAACAAGAGGGAATAGTGAGTTCTGATAAGTTCAAGCCATGTAAAGCTAGAGTGCCCATGTGATATTACAAATGACAAATCTTAAACAACTTTAAATAACTTCAAAAGGATATATTTTGCATGTTCACATACTTTAGTTATCTGGGACGAAGGAACACAAAGACTCCTAAGCAAATGATACACAAAAATACATGAAAAGCTTTCAAAGAGTAACAAGCTGATAACTTTAATTCAATTCAAAGATAAAGACACACCTCTGGTACACTAAGCTCCCAGTACTCCTTCTCGTCCATGGCCATAGCTAACTTGTTGAGTTTCTCAAGAAAAACATGAGCTTCCTCCCCAACACACTTCTTTTCTTCTTGCATTAGGACATGAGTATTGTCATCAATATTTGTTCTGTTTTGCCCTGACAAACATGATGGACAGTACCAGTTTCCAAGTGGTATGCGTGCCAGTGGTGGGTTCAGGCAATAAGTGTGGTATTCAGAGTCGCAATTATCGCACAGAAGGACGCTTTCATCGTCCCGATCGATGCCGCAGACTTTGCAGACACCATCCTCCCATGGGGCTTTGGGCAGCTTGTTGTTTGCTGCCATGAGAGCATCTTGTAATTGATTGTGGATTTCCGAATTACCATTCTCGTTGCTTAGATATTTGTCAAATTTTTTAACAAGGTCTTGTACCTGCACCAGTCATGTAAAAAAAAATGAGAAAGGTTTAGTGAAAAATCAAGAGCATATTATTTAATAAACAGAAATGGTCACAGTAAGGCCAATATACGAAACTGGTATCTAAGCATTATCACTGGGAAGCATAGATCAATATGTACAAGTGCAACTGCAAATATAATATTCCAAAACTTTGCTCACAATTTGCAATCACTTCAGAGAACTAAGAGAGGTGAACAAGTAGTTATTGGAAATCAAGTTCTTAGGTACATTAACGATACCATAATGGAGGTTATTATTAATATGGTAACAGCTAAAATTATACATCCCTGAACATAAAAAGCAAGATCCTGCAAGAACAGGCAAGCATAACGAACCTCTGACTTATACAATGACTCAAAACTTTGAGACAGCGCTACAACCATTACCAGCACTTCAGGTCGATCAGCAAATGCAGTTTGCAGATTATGGATTACCTGCAGGTGAACAAAAAGACACCATATTTTGAATTTTGACCACTGAATATGTTGCACATGGGTTCTTTTAAGATATAACAGAGGTAAAGTAAAAGTGGCGAAAAGAGCACATCCACCAAAATAAATGCATTTAAAAAGAAAAAAAAAGATAATAGGGAGAAGGCATCCCCTTGGCTTTGTTTTGAGGGTAATACTGAACCCTTTAGGGAGGTATTCACATGACCTGCGAGCACCCAGTTCAAGCCTAGGTGTGTGAGATTCTACCAACCAAGTTATTACTCTGTTCTCCAAGTATGACAGAAATAAATACAATTTACAATGTTTTGTCCACTGCTCAGTTAGCAACACATTAGCAAAGGTGGTCCACAAAATATAACGGCGTTTTGGCTGCATATCTTGATCTGAGCTCATATAATGAACATTTCAATAAAAATGAATATAGTTTCAAGACTAAATTAAACACATTATCGTAACTCAGTTTCTTTGTTGGATAGTTTGGTTCCATCTCAAGGCAACTGAACCTCATCAGCATAGTAAAGCTTAGTCAGTCTACAGAACTAGTTGCATGTGAGAATAAGGGAGTCATGAAGATATGACCAATTCTTGCTTCATGAGCTATACATGGGAGGGTTTTTTTAAAAAAAAATCTCAAAAAGATGAGAGAATGACTCATAAGAAGTGTGAAGAAACAACCAACATATTTCAATAGAAAATAAATAAAAGTGGTGCATGGATATTGGGTATCACTGCATTACTGAAATAAATAACAAGATTCAAAGATAAGTATATTAGGATTATAATTGAGTTATTCAACACTAGGGTTCTGTCTGTTATTAATTCATAAAACAAGCAGTCCAGGGGCTAAAAGCAGACATATCAAATAATTCCTGAATAAGCAATCCAGGTTCTAGACGTATAGAAGAGCATTGTAATAGTAGAATACGGGCACAACATGGTGACCGAAAGAAAATGTCAGGCAAAATGATACAAGTAGAAGTACAGCCATGGGTACCATGATGTGTCTAGTTTTCATGGAAATAGCAGAAAGGACAGTATAAAACGTCATTTCAAGCTATTACAGAAGTGCAAGGTGCCAAAGAAAACATACTTCTTGTACATCATCAAGAAAGGCCTCCCAAGATCCACGATAAGCTCCCATAGCCAGCCTTATATCAATTGTGCGGAAGTCCAAAGGGCGAGATACCATACCAGGAAATCCAAGAATGCCCTCATCCTCATTCTCATTGGAATTTGTTAGAGTTGTTCCAAGCAAATTGCCAAAAGGCTTTGATTCATCGGAAGAAATAGCACGCCGTAGGACAATACGGCACTTTTTCAAGATAGCCTCTGAGATGGAGATAATATTTCTCTCTTTTCTTGGTTTTTCTGGATTCTGGGGTACTTTTTTACGACAAGCCTCTGCCAAGACAGATAAGACAAGTTTCTGAAAAAAAAAACACCTTTTAGTACATTCTACGGATACCCTAGTCCTAATTTTCTCAGAGTAAAGGATACACAGTAAACACAAAGGTGAAGATCAAGTCTAGTTTGATGCTGAAGTAAAAGTGATGTTTAAGTCTTTAAGACACCAACGCATCTCCAAAACATAGATTTGACCATTGATTTATATGAAACCAAGTAAGAATAATATTATGATGGTAACTTTTGTAACATCTAAATGTAACATTTTGAGCATAGTTCTCCTGCGTGTTCGAGAAAAAAAAAACATTTTGAGCATAGTTTCACAGCATGCATAATGGCCTTCCAACCTGGTGCCTTTCCTCTTCTTGCAGCTACATACCCAATTTTCATGAGACTGGGACAATGGTAGTAAGTTCAGATTAAAAAGTAACAAAAAATTTCTGATCAGATAAGCTACAGAAGAAAAGGCATGTTAGAAGAGCATCTGAAGGGGAACAGAATTTGCATCTCCAACAAAGATATAAATGATACCTAATTTGCTATCCTAGGCCTACCTATCTCTGACATACCCATTTTTTTGTGAGGAATCTGTCAATAGTTCAAAGTAAATAACATATTAAAAGAATAAACATGTGGTGAGGTTTTGAGTAAACACGGAGCTGAATATATCTGATAATGAGATAATATGAAAGCAAACACAAAAGTAGTTCAATATATCACTTAGCATCAGCAGGAACTTGACAAACCTTGGTTGGCCCAGATGCATTACCCTTGTAGACCTCTTTACTGATTGAATGATCCAAAATTTTCCTTGCCCATTCTGGAGGTTTCCTCTCCAAAGCTTCATAAACACACTTTCTTATTCTTGTTCCTACATTAGTTGGCAATTTTCTCACAGGCTCCAGTGATTTCACCCAATCCGGTAATGTAGCATCACAAGCGGGCTGCTCAGGGGAATGTACAATATCACTATCCTTGTAATCCATCGTAAAGACCTTATTCCCTTCATTCGCTGAAGAATTGCATATCAATGTTTCAGCCTCGGCAAGCAACTGAAATACAAGAAGATTATTGCTAATGATATGCAGACATAACTGTCAAAAACAAATAGCGAACAAGTGCTAGTAGAATTTAGAAAACAAATAATTACAAATAATGCTGGCTTGGCTAGAAAGGTTCAGTTAGCTTTTCTTTAAATTTAATTTCCCTCTACAAAGGTCCACCGTTACCCCATAATGGAATTGTGTAATATGTAACATATTACAAATACAATAGGATTTAGCCTGCTATTATAAAAGTGGATACATAAAACAAAGTTGAAGATAAATACAGGAAAAGACAGAACATAATGATACAACATTAATGACCAATGCAAGATTGCTACCAGCCAACTAAAATACTACCTCCGTCCTTAAATATATGACGTTTAGGACAAGCGCTTGTCCTAAACATCATATATTTAAGGACGGAGGGAGTAATTGAACTCTAAATTTGAAGACAGCAGAGACAGGGCAAACTGAAAATTATGTATCTTCTGTGCCAAATAAATCAGAAGTGCAAATAAAGCTAATACAAGGCAAACTCCTTACCAATGCATCCTTCTCCATGCCAACAACCCCAGGTAGGGCTCCACACAGTATACCACCATCACCTTGTAGGCAGCGGAACAACTTGACTCCTTCTCGACTAGAAATATCAGACAAATCCATGCAGCCACTCAGGGAAGAAACAACTAAAATATACCTTCTAGCCAACTCTGGCCAAGTTAATTTGTTAGCAGTTAGCATATCAATCTTTAATTCTCTTGTTAGAGTATCAGTATCCCTCTTTCTTCCCCGTTTAGATTTGGATTCCTTTGAATCAATTCTTGGATCCACAAAAATTGCAACTCTTGGCACTAGCTCAGTAAAAAGAACTTTCAAGAGTGCAAGGTGGATCTCAGGTAACACTACACCACTACATCTCCCAAGTGTCTGGGCAGCCAACTTATCTTCAGCAGCTTCACATGTTGAAGTTTCAACTGGAATAAACACAGATGCTGTTTCTTCATTAGTAGTTAGGCCTGATTCACCATTTGAATATGATGTAGAAACATTAGCAGGTGAATTCATTGGTGGAGTGTGATCCCTATAGTGTTGAATGTCCTTTTGATTTGCACAAATTGGCCATGGGTTAATAAGTTCATCTTCTACTTGCTCAACTGAAGGAAGTTCTTTCAGGCCAATAATTTCAGCAAATCGTCCAAGAAACTCCAATACCTAAAAGAACATTGCAAGGTTAACCCAGTTCCAAAACTTAGAACAAGAAACGAACAAATAAAGAGGTGTCAGTTTTAAACAGTGGAACAAGGGAAAGAAAACAGGGGCCAAACTACCTGGAAAACATCTCCTGCCAATTCTGGTGGAAGCTTGCGGCTAAAAGGATTTCCTAGAGGAAGCTCACGGATGCTAAAAGAGCTAGGCTGAGCATGATCCTGTGGCCCAGTCACTATAGATCCATGTCTACCATATGACATGACATCCCCATTGCTTGGACTACTTTTATTAACAGCTAACAGTGTACCACTTGCGATTGTCAGTGAAGAGTTAAATCCAGTCCTGTCACGCAAGAACTGATAGTTTGAACAAGCCCTGGACTTAGGAAGAGATTCCACAATTTCTTGAACAAATTCCAAATCAAACCCAATTCTGTCCTGATACAACCATTCTTTAAGTAATGCACAAGCTGATTCCACATCATCCTCCTTTTCTATAAATCGTGGTATCCTGGGCCCATTTGATGAGCAAAATCTAGCCAATAGATTGCAAGGACCGTCAGTGTTCTGAGATCCGCTCCCATAGTCAAATGAAGACTTTTCAATATTGTGCGTGCAGGATAATGCCAAATGGCCATGTTCCTTGTACATTTTTTCACAAGCTTCCATCATAGCACAAGAAATCATCCTCCAAGCTGAGGAGGGTGTTGTTCCTTCAAATGTAAAGTCCCCAATCTTGTCATGCAGATTTGCATCTTTAGTCGGTGCCCGACTGGAAGACCCAGAATGTAACACTACAGCTGGCACTGCCATATTTGAAGTTTGTACACTGCTGCACCCTAAACTACCTTTACCCTCCATATCTTTACTGAGACATGATAAGAAATCTTGGTTTGTCTCAGAGAAATCCGATAGGAGCATGGAAATATTATCATCAGTATCATTAGCAGTATCTTCAATGACACCACTACTTTCCATTGTTTCTATTGTATCAGCCTTTCTCACAATGTTTGGGCACACTGTGGTTGATGCATCTGGAAGTTGGAACGCTGAACACGGTACTCTTCTCACCTTAAACATAGGTCCAAAATTCCCTCCATCACACACCTCACACTCAAACAGTGAACCAGTAACTCTATCATGCCAGTATGATGTAAACCCAACAGGCCATATCTGGTAGGAATTATGGTAGCTTGTCCGATTGTCAATTTCTCCCAAGCTGGTAATAAAGAAATCACTGTATTGAACAGGTAGGACAACCTAGAGTTTCACCACAACAAAGTAATGTAGTTGAAATCAGTATAAAAAACATAAGATAAAAGAATCTCACTTCATTCTGGGTCTCAAAAAAAAAGAAAGAGGCTGCGCAATTGGAGAGCAGGGACATAAAATGAGCATTGGATGAAGAACCAGAATCTGCAATGGACAAAGCAAAATACTCACTGGACAATGATGTGGTTGATGACTACTCTTCTCCACAAGAAATTTTGGAGGCTTTAACAAACTTTTATATTCACTAGTACTTTGTTCCGTTGCCTTGGTAAAAAAGGATGGTTCCATAAAAATTCCGGCATTTACAAACTCATGGTTCTCAGAACCTTTGGGTAATGTTGATGTTTGTGGACCATCTCTTTTTCTGCGTAAATGAATTGACCTTTGTGGTACATTACCATCAGCATTTATGTCTCGGTCTATGGAAGTAAATTTCTGTCTTATGCCAAGACAATGAGTAAGATCAAATTGTGGCATAAACTGCATTCCATCTACAAGGCAACAAGTGTAATTAGTATAAGCTGCACGAATAATAGCTAATCACATTTCAAACCACATGTTTATAGTACATGCAGCTCTGAACAACATGCAGTTGACTTAAAATGTTAGTAAGACCTGAATATTTTTGGGGACCAGAATAACCATACAGAGAATGGGCACAGATTGGCTATGCACCGAGCATAATGACTGAAGATTTTAGCTTGACAGTTAGCAAAGCAAATCCCTGTCTAAAAGCCTCTTTTAAAAGAAAAAACAGAGATCCTTTTGAGAAAAGAAATAGAGATAGATATTGCTGTCTAGAAGCTAAGAACCACTATCTAAAAAAAGCTAAGAACTAAGAAATCACATTAAAACTCTAGGCAAAATAACCAACACATCTCACTTGCAATTTTTAAATATGAGTAAATGATTGATCTGTCATCCTTACCATAAAGAGCAGTATTGTTCAAGTGAACCCCCTCAAAATGTGGCAACCTAGCAAATTCACTCAACTGGGCTCCATCAGAGATATTTGCTCTGCAGGAGGCACATGAACATGTTAGCTACCTTATGATAACAGTGTCTGCATGAGAAGGTTACTGGGAAACTTTAACGAATTTACAGACATTGTTACTGTCAAAGCAACCAAAGACCAGACTGACAAGAAAGACAGCAAACATGGCAATGCCAAGAAGTACTTAATAATAATAATAGAAGTTACTGTAGTAAATGCAAGTCTGTCATTTCTGGATATCAATTTGTTTCATGTTTTTCTGTTCAGACACCTTAACAATAAATCCTGGACATGACATTCATTATAGTTAAATATCAGGGGGGAAAAAGCCAGGTCTCTGATCATGCCAAGTTCTTCAAGAAGTTAGCAACTAACGGTGATGATGATATGGTTGTCCTCACCACTAGGCTGCAGTGGTTACTTATTTGGAGTAAATCAATATTTAATATTGGATTTGCAAACAGGGCACTCTAAATAAGTTATCTGATTTGCAGACAGGCCACTCTAAATAGGTTATCTGATTTGCAGACAGGCCACTCTAAATAGGTTATCTTCTGGAACAACGCTGCTAACTCACATATGTACTGGAGCTGAGCGGCCGTGAGGCTCATACGCCGGGCAGCCAAAGAATGAACGCAGAAATCTTCCTTCAGGAAACCCTAAATCCCCCAATAGATGCTTGCAATCCAACACACACTCCATCACAGAACTCCATTGTGGACGAGATTTAACCACTAAAACAAGCAGAAGAGGCAAAGATCAATTTTCCTTCTGGAAACCCTAAATCCCCAAATAGACACCTGCAACCCAGCTCATCCCATCACAAAGCCCCACTGTGGACGAGATTTACCCACTAAAACAAGCAGAATAGGCAAAAGACCAATTTTCCTTCTGGAAACCCTAAATCCCCCAAAAGATGCTTGCAATCCAACTCATCCCATCACAGAACTCCACTGTGGGTGAGATTTACCCGCTAAAAACAAGCAGAATAGGCAAAGTTCTTACATCAATCAGATCCATGGAAAGCTCACCCTCAAGATGACTATCTTAGTAATTCTGTAATACCGATAATCTGATGCAAATTTAAACACTTCACAACTCAGAAGATAGCAAATCAGCATTCAGTTTGAACCCTAGATGCGCATCTCAAACAACAGGCCCTAGTTCCCCCACCGACGCCCCTCAAATCGGACCCCCCAAAAAAAAGTTATTTCAGATCAATACCACAAGATGCACAGATATGCCGATCTACAACTCTCCTGTTGTATGAAGCAAGATTTCTGTGCTGATAGGGGGCAGGAGCACTAGGGGTACTTGGGGATTCTACCTAATTTTTTAGTTTTCTTTTTATTGGGAGACAGGTTATAGGGGTATATATAAAGGGGAAAGCCGGTCTATAGACTCAGTCTACCAGCACCATATAAAGCAAAAACGTGCTTTAACTAAATATTATCTTATTGACAAATTACACGTCATCATTCAATCAAGTATATCCGACGAGGCCTGGTTGGGTGCAAGAAACGAATTACAAGGATGTGGTTGACCAAGTTGAACATATGGATGCTAATTTAACAATTTCAAACCATGGAAAGGTAGAGACCACTCTTGGTACAAGTATGCTGATTGAACAATTTGGTGTAGGGGCAACTTTAGAACAATTTTGATGTTAGGACGCCTGGTTTCACAATTATATCGCAATGTCATGTTTGAACTTTTAAGTCAGATCAGAATCCAGACCATGTAAAATTGCGTTTCTCCCAAAAAGAAAATTATCTCTGTGCACAAGGACTTAAAAGAGATGTAACTATTTGATATAGAACTTAACATTAAAAAACACATGCCTATGAGAGATAACTGCACTAGTGCTGATCCTTCAAACAAGAAAAACAATATGGCTGTCCACAATATATGCTACATATTACTGTGGTCCTAAAAGTTTTGCTCAAGGAAAAGACATTATTATCATAGTTGGTCAGCAAAAGGGTAAATAAATGTGCATGAACTAATCAGAACAAACAAAAAACTTGTGACCGATAGCTGTAGCGTTAGAAAAAAAATGGTTGGATGATTGGCAATTTCTGTAACAAAATGTTGATAATAAATATTAGCTGTATGCTTGTATGAAATTTAGCTAGTAAACTCCTTCTAACTCAACTACAATATGCTTGCCAAGCTTTCATGTATTCCCATTTTTAATATTTCCATCTAATATAGAACAGATGTGGTATCTTACCAAGAATATCATCAAACAAAGGGCAGACAACAAAAATAACAATCACTGGAGAAACAAAACATTTCCACTCACACTCAGATAAGGGACCTATCCGTGTGGGCCTAAATTCAGTGGATCCATGGGTAAGCACATAAATGGTCTTTGATCCCCACCTAAAAGCCCTGTGAATGGAAATAACTGCATGGATCGGGACCTTAAAAACCAGAATGCAGAACAGCAAAAATCAGGCATGAACCGGTATAAAAGTCAAGACACTCAGATATTTACAGTTAAAATCAATCAAGCAAATACAGTTTTATGGACCATCCCACTCACACAGTTAAAATTTCCAAAACTCTAAGCCCCTATGGATCCACACTACTTTGAGCCGGCACGCACGTGACTGACTCTGCCTAGACACACATATGATAATAACTGTTTGTACCATTACTTGCTAGTTCCATTGGCATACCTATTGTGTTTTGCTAACTGGAACGGAACATTTCAGCACCGGGTCATTCCAGCAATCATGTGTACAAGTCCAGTGTATTGTAAAACCATTTTGAGATTTCACAATATGCTAATGGGGAAAAAATGCATACTCACATGTTTGTGCAAAATGTACAAGTAATAACATCTTTTCTAACAAAGATATTAATATGGAAAGTAGACATCTAAGCTCCTTATCAGGAGACATAATTGTCCTCATTAACTAATGAATGGGGGGACCAAATTCCAAATTGAATAGAGGATGGTAGTGGAATTATGACCGGAATGGAAAGGAACTTGATCCTGGATGGCTAAAGGTTCTCTAGTACTGTTGCCTTCTTGTGGGCCTCGCATGCCCACGCCATGACAAGTCGCGAAAGTTATCTTTCAAAGAGATTCTGTTTTCAATGTCTGCAAACAGTAATTAAAGAATCAGGTAGTAGCAACTTCCTAATTAGTTTTCATATTGCGCGTTCAAATGTCTACATGGTTATTTACTACTTAGTCATACTAGAGCCGATGACCACATGACTTATAGTGTGGTCACTGGATCTAGTGTAGACATGGAGGATACTACTTGTATTGTAGGCCATGATTGCTGGGCTAACGCTTGATTTGCGGAAAGATTCGCCTAGGTCAAAAGGACAAAAAGGAACTAATAGCTATCCATCAAGATTCACTAGGTTTCAATGCATGGAGACTTACGAGGAAGGTAATAGCCCCTTGACTAAGGGGGATGACCTACATTTTTGTCACAAAGATCATTGCAAACATCATCAGGCATGGTCACAATGGTCTTCATTGCATAGGTCATACCTATCCCACTAATTCTACAACACAACAAATCTCGCTGCAAGCTTACTTGACATATAAGTGCCAACCTTGCCACAATCGCAAGGGGTCTTTGACTTTGTGTGTAAACGTGTTGAGCATGCCATGGCATGTTTGGCAATGTAGGGAAACATCAATGCTCACGCATAATCACATCGATAACCTTGCAAACGTAGCGTATGCCATGGAGTTCAGGAGCAACAATGGTTGTCCTACACGAAGATATAGATGAAACCAAGACAACATGAGGGCATGCCAAACAAGAAATTCAAGCAAAGAAATCTTGTTGCACAAAATGTAGAGCTCTATCTCGATAAGATTGTGATAGGTTTGTGGACATGTAAATAGCACTAATACTGTCACAAATGAGGGCGGGGACGGTCGCCTTCCATAGAGGATGGTTGAGTTCATGGAGAAGCACCACAGCCAAGTTGGAAAAGGTGATAGCACACCTCCACAACTGCGTGAGGAAGTCATCTAGCATTAGAGGATTGCGATGCTAGGTTGTCTCTGAGGTAGAGATAATATCCATACTTGGTGACCAAATATCTAGTAAACTCATTGAATCACCATCTGTATATGCGGTAAGGGACATTGCTGAGGAGCGAGTGATCCATAAATTGTAAGAAAGGGAGCCCTTGATGCATCGAAGAACATGTTTGAACAACAAGGTATGACAATCATGAGGATCATCTATATGCAAATAAATCAATCACATAATAATACACAACATCAATGAGGCACTGAAGGAAATGATGATCCATCAATAGGCGATCCACCTAGCATGTGGGAAATTGAGGGTGGCGGATATTTTACATCAGGTGATCCTCAAGAGCATACTTGTCAGAGGTGGCCTCAAGAGCATGTGAAACATGGCATAGTTGAGCTTAATGCTCAAGTGTGACAGGTACTATACTAGGATTGTGCTGTTACCACATTGACCACTTGAGGCCACAAATGGTCGTTGATAGGAGTTCTTGCTTTGTTTTGCAATTAACTTATATGAGAAGAAGCGCATGTGATGGAGAGGCGCATGAGGCATAAGCAAAGGCTCTGGGGACGTGGAACCATGCCGATGTTCCTCGTCTCAAGAACGCAGAAACATTATCATCCCCACCTTGTCAAAACCTCCCTCAAGTAGCATGCCGCATTCCTCAATCACGTTCCTTGACCCCATTGGCTCGGGAGCTTGTTGACTAGGGGCGTACGTGAAAGAGGGAGTAGATTGAATCAAGCTTGTCGAGTAGCAATGAGTAGGTAGGCATTCGCACAAGGCTCCCATATCCTGATTAACTTACTTAAGCATATACTTGATTGGAAGAAAACAAGAAAAGCCCCACAAAGCCTAAATGCCTAATACGTGAACATTCATGAGGCCGATTAGGTTCATGGCTCTATGCTATTCTGACGTGCGCATCCGCCATCTCCCAGCCGCCGGATCCTGCTCTGAGCTGCCGCATGCCAGCACATGCCGCACCTGACAAGTGCTATCACTAAGGAGTTGCTGCCATGACTCATGTTGCTCGTGCCGATTCCCGAGTTGCCAACACCCAAGGAAGTACCAAAGAGAATCTAGAAACATCACTTATGATCATCATGCAATTAACAAATTAACAGATAAAAGAAAAATCTTCTTCACCACAAGGAGAAGTCAGAAGAGCAATGTCGTGAAATTGCATTTTAAACATGCTCAAGTGAGAGGACACACTTAAACCGAACAAAGGAGCATGTGGAGCCAATATGTTCGAGGTTGTTGCAAGAAGACCTCCCTTAGTAAGCTCATCATTGAGAATGGTACTTTTTACTTCGAAGAATGGATCATAATGTGGAAAGAGCACCCACCCTTCACAATGGTGACTCACTGCGAAGCCGAAGACATGCTAGTGGTGGCTAAGGTTTAGGTTTGGGGCAAAAGCAACGTAGGTTCTCTATGTTTGAGTGCCCAACAGGGCTAATATACAAGAGACAATACGCACAATGCAAGAAACATCCTACACTAGAAGCTAAATACAAAACTATACATACTCATGCAATACAGTTCAAACAGAGAAGGAAAAAAATCAAAGGTAACATGCCATTAACTAAGCTAATCTATGTAGCATAACAATTAACGAACAAACTTTAACTCTTATGATAAGACTGTAACAGTAGCAGTCACCAAACCAAACAAAGAGACAACCAAAATAAGTAGTACAAGGTTCACAGCACTATCCCCTGTTTTGCTTCTTACCATCACGGGTTGCTCAGTACCAACGTTTTGCAAGCAGCAACCTACTCATAGCCTCTAAGAAGTTCGAGCGTCAAGCACATATCAATATAAGTAAAAAGGAGCTCAAGGAAGTGCCTGCTGATGTCATGGGCGGAGGCTGCGACGGGTTCCTCCGGCGGGGCAGCGTTGATGTCAAGCGGGACCGGGCCCAGCTTCCAGCGGGTGGAGCGAGCGCCACGCATCTCGCACTGGGGGCAGATCCAGTCCTCGTTCGCCGCGGCGCGGGGCCGGCGCGCGCCAGGGGGCCCGGGCGGCGGGGGCGGGGGCAGGAGCGGCGGCCAGACGCGGACGCACTTGGAATGGAACCCCCTGTCGCAGGCGTCGCACACGAAGGTGCTCCCCAGCTCCTCCTGGCGGCCGCAGGACGCGCAGATGAGAGGCGGGAAGCCCCAGCCCGCCTCCCCAGGGTGCGGCGCCGGCAGGCCCAGAGCAGGAAGCAGCCCGGCGGGCACGGCCCCTATGGGCCCAAACGGAGTATTCCTCAGCTCGGGCGGGCGGTGGAGCCGGAGCACCACCTCGAGGGCCTCCTGCTGGAGCCGCAGCTGCTGGCTCGGCGAAACCAGCGGCAGCAGCGGGGGAGGAAGCTGCGGCTGCGGCGGTGGGGGCGGCGGGGGCGGGGGCGCGGGCGCGGGCGCGGCGTCGGCGGGCGGAGGGAACTCCGGAGCCTGCGGCGGCGGGGACGGCGGCGGGGACGGCGGCGGGGACGGCGCCTCGTTGAGGTCGATGTCGAGATGCGGCGGGCGATCCATGGCGGAATGGGGGATCGGGCTCGCGCTCAGGCCGGGATTAGGCTCCCCTTGGCATGGCCTCGAGGAGGAGGAGGAGGGGGAGGTGGGTGGGGAGCGTGAGGGGAGCGGGGGGTTTGCAGCGAGCAGCGGGAGAAAGGCGACACAGAGCTCGCACGAGCAAAGCGAGGCTGGGGTTAAGGGAGGGCGAGGTGCGGGGATTCGGACGGGAGCGCAGCGCGAGGGGAAAACGGAAGGGAAAAGGACGGTGGCGCCTGGCGCGGCGCGTGCCTGGAGAGACGCGGCGCGAGGCTGGTGGGTGTTCGGGGCGGGCGTAGCGGATCCGAGGGTTGGCGACTTGGCGTGGGGCGGGACGTCAGTGACTCACGCGGGCGCTTTTGGCCGGGCGGGGGATGCGGTGGCGCGGAGCAGGCACGCGAGGTGCATGCCGAGGGTCCGGGCCGGGCGGGCGGGCCGTGTCCGTCCGCTTCTGCTGGGGTCCACGGTTTCCTTTTGGCTGGGTCCCACAGGTTTGTTGCACTGGGAAACAAAGGGGCTGAAAGTTTTTTGTCCGTCGCTCATCGGGCTGCCGAGGAAAAGGAAGGGTGATGATACGCGTGTTACGTTGCTTTGACCGGTTTTGCGGGGATTTGAATATCTTAACAGTAGCAATAAGATTTGGGAGTAGAAACCGATAAATTATAGTCACTATTAAAAAAAATTTAATATTTGAAGAAGCTAGTATTTATGTGAAGAGATATGCTCATGTAATCTGCAGAACTAATAAATTGTAGATGTTTATGTGGAGATACACTCATGTGATTCTATCAAAAACGTGCAGAATAGAAACGTCTATCTCTTGAGACGGTGAACACTTCGTGGAGATAGGGATCGATGTAGTACCGTACTAGTATCATCGACTAGTATTATTGATATACATGCCAACAAAATCAATTGCCTACATAATCATAGCTAAAGGTTATAAGATAAATATGATGTTGCTTGAACCGCTTTCTATTTGAGAGAAACACACTTTTCTAAGAAAAAGATTGTTGCAGTTGCTGCCACCTGTGTATATCATTTAGTTAGTAACGTAGAGAAACGTGTTTGTTTGCTCTAAAGAGTTCATTGAAAACGTCCAAAATTTATAAGGCTCCTTTGTTGTTGAGACTGGCACACTTTGCGAGGAAAGGGTTGGTACAGTTGCTTCCAACCACTAGTGAGGTGTAAACCAATAAATTATAGTTAAAAAAGGGAAAACAAAAAACATGAGTCACTTATATGACAAAAATATATATTGATGAGCTGTACATCAATAAATTTATAACTCAAAGGTAGAACCATAATAAATGAGTCCCTTGTGTTATGAAGAACTTCAATATTTTGTGTTAGTTTTGTGCTCATTGCTCATTTGTACGATGCAATGAACTTCTCAGGTGCAATCCTAGATACATAGTATCTAGACATAATGTATGTCTAGGTAGGGACAAAAGCGGGAATGGTCGGGAAAACACTCTAACCACTTTCGTACTGTATTTTTCTCTCGGGAACGGGAGAGGGAGCGGGAACGCCGGTCGGGAAAGCAAAATCGGTTATACGGGATGTCGGAAATGAAACTATTCGATCGGGAACGTGTCGATAATGGGCGGGAATCGGTAATTTAAATCGGGAAGATCAACACAAAATATATACGTAGGACATTGTATGGAATGTTATTTTTTAATTGTGGTGCAATATACGTGAGAAAACAGAGTAGAGATCTATCTACAAAGGAAAAAGATAAATAGAAAAGATAAGAATAAAAAGGTTAAACCAGCACCAGAGTAGCAGGCGACCAGCCCACCGTGGAATCATGGGCCGCATCAGCTCCGCCTCTCTCCTTCTGACGCACAACATGCACATGCAAGGTAGCAACCAGCAGTGCATAGGTGCTTTAGTCCCGCGGCCGCAACAAGGCACCTCGCGAATGGAATCAACACCAGCGCGCAGAGAAGCTATAAAGGAAGCCTAGTGGGCGACGATTGCTGCATGTTGGTGGGCTTCGGCCAAGTGAATCTGCCACTGGACCAAAATAGGGGTTGCGAGCCCTAAATACAGGAATACCGACGAGAATTTTCCTGAGTAAATACGGGATCTGCGAATACGGTCTTAACTGATTCCGCTCCTGTATTTGCGGGATTTTCCTGATTTTTTCCTGCAAATACGATATAAGATCGGTTTACCCAATATGTGGTGCCGGTCGGGACGGGAAAATCCTATCCTGTTTTCATCCCTATGAGTCATCCCTATGAGGGAGTAATACACAAAAGATAGAAAACGCCTATGTGCTTGTTCTAAAGACTTTATTGAAACCATCTTTCAAGGAGAGGATCATTGCGGTTGCATCCAACTATTAGCGTGGTGTACATCAATAACTTATTATCAAAGGGTACAACTATAACCGATGAGTCACTTATTAATGAAACACTATAAATTTTTTTAATACAATTAGTTCCATACAACTTATATTTTTAGGTATGATGTAACGAGCTTCTCATGAAAAAAATGCCATTGTTGTGCAAAACCACCGATGAGTTTTATGAAACTCCTGATTGAAGCATAGCCAAAGGATTGAAGACATACTCGTTTTCATGCTACAAAAACTTTATCAAAAACATCAAAACTTTCCAAAATTACTTCATTGTTAGAGTGGTGCACTTCTCACGAAAAAGAGCATTTGCATTTACTCCAACCATTGATGAGGTGTATATTAAAAAATTAGTAACTCAAAAGGAAAGAGAAAAATAAAAGGTGAGTCTATTATGCTATTCAAAAAATTAAGATTTTGTGTAAAACATGTAGTTTTCAGTTTTCATATGACTAGTTTTCTTTCTTGAAACTAAATGCCATGGCTGCATACTTCTGAGTTTGTGGTAAAAATCTATTATCGATGGAAGTGTAGCCAAAGGATAGAAACATATATGTCCTAGCATGCTCTAAAGGTTTTTTAAATGTTCGAAATTTTTAGAACTACTTTATTAGTCATAGTGGTGCACATCCCGAGGGGGGTTAAATATTATAGTCATATCCAACCATTACTGAGGTGTAAAAGAATTTATTAGTAACTGAAAGGGGAAGAGCCAAAAAAGCTGAGTCATTTAGAATGGGACCATGAAGGAGTCCAAAAATTTTAGGACTGCTTTGTTGTTAAGAGAGTGGCACTTCACGTGTGTTAGTTCGTGTGAGGAAAATCTATATAAATTAGTACTAATGAGGTGTACATATATAAATTAGTAAATCTATAGGAAAGAACAAAAGGTGTGTTAGTTCGTGTGAGGAAAAACTTTAAATTTTATGAAAGACATTTAATTTTCACATGGATAGTTTTTTTGTGAAAAGCAATGAATTTTAAAGGAATTAGCATTATTATACAAAGGATTGCTGAGTTGTATTTCCATAAAAGGTTGCTGGTAAAAGAATTGGCAAAGGATAGAAGACATGTATTGGCTTGCATGCTTTGAAGACTTCAACAAATATGTACTTGAACTGTGTAATTCTCATGAAAGGGACCATTGTAGTTGAATCCAACCATTGATGAGGTGTGTATCAAAAGAAATAGTAACTTATAGAAAAATAGAAAAGATGGGTTATGTTTATGTGATGACATACTCAAGATTTCATTATAAATACCTAATTTCATATGGTATATTTCTTTGTGAGATGCAACGATCTCCACTTTTGTACAAAGCAACTGATGATGAGTTGTATGCTAATAAATTAGTAACCATTAGAGAAGAGCCAAAATATAGCAATAGTACATGAATACTAAATGCTATATGTGTATTTTTATCAAAAGTCCAAAGAAGGGTGTGATTATATATGAAAATCCCTACATATATCAAACAATGGTGCTATTTATGTCATTAGAAATGGGCATATTGAATTAGTTACATTTCCATGCAGTAATTAATGAACTCTATAAGATATGGACTATTTTATTTAGAAACTTAGGAAGTTGAAGGACAGAAACAAAAGATTGTAGCCATCTATCTGTTGTGACATGATCTAGAGAATTTATAAGGAAAAAAGCAATAGACTAGGTTTATACTTTCGTGAAATGCAATGGATCTATTGAGATAATTGATTGTTGTAATTGCATTGAAATGAAATGTATACCAATAATTTTTAGGGTAAATACTCCCTCTGTCTCAAAAATAAGTAATATGTTGTTGCATAAAGCCAATGATGAGTTGTATGCTAAGTAAGGAAAGAACCAAAATATTAATGACATTTATGTGCTTACATGGGAAATGGAAAGTGTAGTTGCATCCAACCATTGGTGAGGTATATGTTAATAAATTAGTGAGTATGGAAAACGGATCCAAATAGATACACCAGTTAGGGGAGGCTTTTCAATTTTATTGAAATGTATAAGTAGGATGTTGTTGAGATACACAATGCTTCTTCAGTAAAGGGCGTGATACCTGTAGCCAAGCACTAATGATGTCATTTTAGATAATGGGGGTAAGAAGGAAGAACCATTTTTATGTGATGATGAACTATAAGTAGTGTTTATTTTAGAATTGAATTTATTATATTCAAATAATATCTTAGTAAAATGGTTGTTGTATCTGCATACATCATTATTATTTCTACGCTTAACAAATAGTAAGGGATGATGGAGCAGAAAATAAAATATAGAAGCCGTCTAAAAAAATGCTTCGAGTCCTTTTTGTTAAAAAAAGGAACATTCATTCTTGCTAGGACTGCTTTCTTATTTAGACGTAATGAAATTCTTAGAAAAAGAGTTGTAGTTGCATGAAAGCAAGTCATGCTAAGAAATGAATTAGTAAACGAAGGAAAATGAACCAAACTATAGAAGTCATTTATATGCTAGAACATTACAAGGGGATTCCATGTAAGAACCGTTAGACTTTTATGATTGTTACTGAATTTCTTAGGATAAGGGTTGCTGAAGATGCATATCTATAAAGTGCTTTGCAAATTGTATTGAGAATATCTAGATTTACTAGCCATGCTTTTTCCAGGAGGTGTCCTAAACTTATCAGGAAAAGAGTTATGATTTGTGTATAAATCCCCTGATAAGTTATATGAAAATAAATCATCAATAACCATCAATAACTAGTGAGGAAATGCCAAAAGATAGAAGTCAATTATGTGCTGAGATGTTGTAGGATTTTATTGAAATCATCTAAATTTAGTTCTATACCGTAGTCAACCACTAAATCAGCATCCCAATCGTCATAGTGGACCTCGTCAGAGCTCAACGCCCCCACCTCCATCCCTACCCAATCGTCTCATCCCTCCGCCAGTAGCACCTCCACTGCCTTGCCTTACTGCCATCTCGTTCAGCAACCTCCCCAGCAACTCCTCTAAGGCTGATAGCCTCTGGAACCCAGAAGCACCAAATCCAAACCCCCAAGCTCCCAAACCCTAACCCTCAACGAAGGCGTGTGCTCCATCGTCAGCATCCATGCATAGGTGAGCTCCATCGGTGTTTTCTTTTAATTTTCCTCAAATTTACTCTGATAAGGGAGATCAACCACTAGATATACAACTTCATCAAGATTGCATTTTACTCAACGTACGGGCGGTACAGCTAACGGCTTAATGTAGGGAGTATGTAAAATAGCACACTGCAACGTCTCCATTTAGAAACCAGAAACACAAGTCTCTTTGTAGTTTGCTGAGAGAAAGCCTGCGACCAAAGACACGTCTGTTTGTGGGGTTTCCTGATGAAAAGAGCCTGTGACCAAAGAGGAATAGATAGTTCAGTTCGATGCAGCAGGTTCAGTTAGTGTGCATTGTCATTTTATCAGGCCGCGCAAGCAGTAGAGCATCATAATCTGATACTTAATGGAGACGAATGAATACTGTGTATGTGTGATACAATGAACACACAGCAGAAACAAATACGATTGAATGCCATCCTGTATAATGCCAAATCATACCAGAACAATAATACTGCAATTACGTTCAGGGAAAAAACATTTTGAGAATAACAAGTCCAGTTTACACGAGCAGAATAGCATGTGTCAAATTAAAGCTTAACAACGATAATATTTCACATAGGAATTTCAACATACCATAGACTAGAAATTGTTCAGCAAAGCTTATATGTGTTCTGATTTCACTTTCCAAGCAACAACAGCAACATCAGCAACGAAAGCAGGATCCGGCCTCTGGGTGCCAAAGCAACTACCCTGGCACTGGCAGTGAGGCCTAGGAGGGGGGGTAAAGTTAATTGGATAACAATCAACTGCTTAATTGCCCATATGGAAATATTGGAGTTTTGGTTATGAATAATGCTAGCCCAAGCTCAAGCACGGCAGCAATAAAAACACTGCTTCGCAGCATATAATCAACAAACAAGACAATGCTAACAAGCTAACTGATAAACGATGTCATTTCACATGAAGGTTCAACTGGAGTTCATACTTCATAAGGACAGAGAAAGTGACTACCACATAATTTACATTTGAGAACTGATAGCAAGGGCAACTTATGCAGTGATGGGGACTTTACAAGTTGCTTTGTTGTGCCCATAGCCCTTGCACCTGCTGCAGCGCACCGCCCTTTTGATTGCAATGCGTGGATCAGCAGGCTTTTCCTTTGGTCGGCCAACTTGCCTCCGGGTTAGAATTGGGCTCAAATGTAATATTGTGCCATGCGATGGGTCACCTGCTACAGTAGGTACAAGAACATCAGGTATTGGATTTATGGACATTGCATAAGTCCAGCGGTAGTATTCCGTTGTGAAATATTTGTCGCAGTAATCAAGTGGACACTGTTCAGTACGGTCAAAAACTGCAATTGCATGCGAGCAAGGAATCCCGGACACATTCCATTTTCTGCAAGTGCACTCCCGTGTATTAATGTTAACAACATGGACCGAGTCATCACACACCTCAAACACATGACTGTTTCCATCACTTCCAGTCGAGCAGACAACATTGAGTGTGAGAGCTTTGTTCATCTGTTCCTGAAGTTTCTGATTGGCTGATGGTGTTAGAAGTTCTGTACAGGCATTGGAAGATTCCCTTCGTGCATACATCATCTCCATTAGGTTGCATCTGATTGTGTCAACCAACTGCACTACTGAGAGCTCATATCTGCTGGGGATCCACTCAGCAATGGTCTCAGAAACATTGCACGTGTACTGACCAAGTCGTGACCCCTTGAAAAAGGCATCTGACCACCGTTCAGGTTTAGTTTCTAAAAGCCATTCAGCAAGTTTGTCAGATTCAGCTTTGATGAGTTCAACGTACTGATTGAATTCATCAACTTTGCAAGAATAAATAGCTTTCTTAAGATGCTCAACCATTGTATCTTTTACTTCTTCACTCCAACTGTCATCCAACTGTTTCTTGTATTCTTCAACAAAACAATTGACATCATATCCATGACAACTATCTGGAAATAAGAGAGAAACCTTGTCCCATAAACCATTCTTACCATTCGATATGAAAGTTATTGCTCCTAGTGCAGGTAATGAAGCTTTTAGCTGCTCAAGAAACCAATGCCAATTTTCTTGACTCTCATCATCCACTACAGACAGTGCAACAGGGAAGATATCACCTTCACTATCAACTGAAGTAGCAGCTAATAGCTTCCAGTGCTTATTTGACCTCACAGATATCACATCAAGGAAGAGAAGGGGCCTGCAACCATGCTCAAAACCATGAAGGGAGGCATGGAATGCAACAAAGAAACGGAACTTCGAATCTTCCAAGGCCTCTAATGTAGCCACACTTCCAGGGTTAGTCTCGACGATCCTTTGACAAAACCAAGGAAGCTGATTGCATGCCTCTTCATGTGAGCTGTAAAGTTCTTTTCGGGCTATTGCTTTGCCACGCCAAGCTTGGGAGTAGTTCAGACACAATCCGTATTCACGTTGGAGATCATTGGCAATATCTCTTGGCCTGTAGTTTGGACTATCACGTATTTTTTCCTTAATAACACTAGCAACCCATTTTTGAGACGCCAAACGATGACTTTTGATGGTCTCTGATTCACAAGTATGAGTCCCAAAGACTTTCTTGATCGCGAACTCCTTTGCATGAGATTTTGATGCATGTATACGCCACGTACATCCTTCGTCAGTACATTCTGCGGTTACACGCGAAGAGTCATTCTTAACAAATCTGTAATGGAACCTATGTGCAATGGCATACTTGTGTAATGCATCACGGAATTCCTTTGGACCTTCAAACACTTGACCAACTCCTGTTATCGCATTCTCCCAACTTGCACAAATCTTTTGCCGCTTGGATCCATCTGGAGTAGTAGCTATGATAGCAGAATCTGCAGGAGTGCCAGAGTCTGATATCGAGCTCTTCAACCTGCAAAAATATATAACATCAATTTTGGAAATCCACTACAAATTGACACACTTCCAATCAGAATTATACCTGTTGTCAGCCTTCTTCATGACATAAATGTATGTTGTTTCTGACTCCGCGTGAAAGTCAACCATCCGCCTCAGGTCTTTGTCATTTGAGATTGAAATCAAGGTTTTGTCATTTCTTGGAAGGAAATACTTGAACACATAGGAATCAAGTTTGAGATTATTGAGTGTTGAAGATATCTCATGTTTGAACATTTTAAAAGTCCAATCACTCTTTACATGCATTGCGTGTGCCTCTCCACCATAATAGGACATATGCCCATCATCATCCGTTGAAAATTCTCCACCTACTTGAAGAACAGCAACGATTTGTCCTCTTCCCATGACTCCTTCTAAGATATAACCAACACAAAGGTCCCCTTAAGATGATCTGCAGGATTTTAAGAATCTATGCTTAATAAGTTAGTCTACACAGGAAAAGAAATTACCGATCAATTTCAGCAAGTAATTCAAGGAAAGCCTCAAGCTCAAGGGAAATAGTTACTGCAATATTTCTCAGTGAAAAATATGTTCCTAAAACACCAGAAACTGTTCAAAGATAGAAACAGCAAACTGCCATTATACACAGGGGACAGGGAACAGAAGAAGTGCATTTACATGGTATTTCATGGATTACTGACAGCTCATTGGAGCTATACACCATCTAATATACAGAAAACTCAACTAAAAATCATAATTATAGCAAATAGCTGTAAGGACCATGTAGAGGTTCAAAAAGAACAGCATAGAGAACAGAGTATTTGATTTGACTGAGTTTTCCATATTTGATATTTAAAAATTTGACCCAAAGAAGAAAATAATCTTGAGACCACCCATCCTAATTAACTGGAATACTTTCTGTTCAGATCAGTTCAGAAGGTCAATTTAATGTGAAGTTAATGAATGGATGCTTTAGGTGTAGGACACATCAAATTACTAACTACACAAAGGTAAACACCCTCTGAAAATGTAGCTTATGTATGTTTGGTGAGTCCATCGCAGATAAACCCCCTTAATTAGGCATGAACTGTAATCTTTCAATAATCTCCATACATGGACGCATGGATGGCTCGGGTGCCCCTGCCCCCCTTCCTTCCTTCCTCCCAGTGCCTGCTGCCTAGGGTAGGCCGCTAGAGTTTAGTAAATTTGGGGACTGTGGGGGAAGAGATCATGAAGCACTGAAAGGCAAAACCAACCATGATCTAGACTTGGTAGAGCAAGAGGTAGCCATCAACCACCGGGTGGAGGTGTGCCCGTGTAGGACTGTGGGCTAATTGGGCTGCAGTTTGTTGTTTAAGGCCATTAATAGCATCTTTTAGGAAATATTTGTGTAGTACATCAAGTGGGTGTTTGAAAGACATCCGATGCAAATGGCCCAGGTCAATACCCGCTAAGTAACAGCAATGCAACCTCAACCTAAGTACCTGAATCTGCTACCTTGCCTTAGTAAACATTGTTCAAGTACAAATATTTTTTCCAAACAAAAGACTAATTTGCAGAAATTTAGACAACTCCGCAGCATCAACCATTCGCATTGTAAACACACAGGAAAGCATAAAAACAGTTAAAACTTCAACGGCTGGGGCACGCTTTTCTGCTCACAAGTACCTGATAACCTTCAGTACTGCATTGTTCCACTAAAATCTGCATCAACTGTTCTATTAAAATCTGCATCTAGTGTTCTACTAAAATCATATTAAGTCTCACAGTCACTAATTGAAAAAAATCTAAAACCAAATCGTCTGAGGCCGTAGCATAGCTAGCCGACAAGAACAATTTACAAAACGTATCAAAGGAAATTTTGGACCTGCTGAAGTTGAAGTTTCTGTCTCTCCTAACTAACAAGCTAATCATAAACTTTGATGCCGGCTACCAACTAACAAGGCAAGTAGAAAATCCACCTAGAGAAATCATGATTCCGCATAGGACATCACCAGTGACAAGCTAAGGTCGTTACGATTAAGATTCAATGAAAAGAGACAGCAACTGACCTACGCAAGCAGTGGCATATGCAGAAATCGCTTTGCATGCCAAAGATTCTCTCCAATCTTCATCCGTGATCTGTCCAATAGCATAGCTATGTGAATAGACGATAAACAACAATAATAATTAAAGGGGAGAGAGGAGGCAGGAAGCGGCAAACGACGGTTCAACCAAATCAACAATGGCATCAAAATCACTTAGCCGGCTACCTGGGCTGCTGTAGGAGCTGCTGTATCCCTGTCCCTGGTGACTTCGGATGGCCTTGAGGGGCCAAGCGCCGCCGCGCGGGAGTCTGCTGCTTCAGGCCTCGAGCGCTAGCGCTGGTTGGCGTTGGACGGCGAACACCAAACGGCTCGCCGCATCTAACCCCGCGCCTCCCTCCCTCGCCGCCTCGCGGCTCGCGCCCGCACCCCCCTTCCTTGCCGAGTCGGCGTCGCCGCCGCCAGCTCCGGCCAGCCGCCGTGCGTCCCTTTGTCGCGCGCCGCCAATCGCCCTGCTGCCCAAATCCTAGTCGGATTGGTTGCTGGTTGCCTGGCTCGCGGACTCGCGGTGCGGAGTCGGCGGGAGGGGAAACAGGCCGAGACGAGGCGATGAGAGAAACCGACGAGGGGGCGGATGGAATGGATGGCGCCGACGGAGATCTCAGCCGCCTGAAGCGGCGGAAGGTCCCCGCCGACGGGGCCCCGCGGCCCGCCGCTAGGGTTTGGAGTTGGCGCGGCGCAGGGGACAGTGGCTGGCTGCGGGTTGGGCTCGTGCACACTGCAGCACTGTACTGCACACACGGAGGACGACGGAGCTGGGCAGGGAAACTTATCAGGTCCCTGTACAATATGAAATTACAACTGTACCCTTCTATAGGCCAAAAGTGGAATACAAAATTACAATCGAGTCCCTACCGCTGAAGTGGGCATCGGCTGAAACCAAAGACGCGTGCTGCAAAGGATTTCGCCAAAAATACTTAATGTTACAATTTGTATAATTTAACAATGTGAACTTTCAGTTAGAATGTCATCCAAAATGTTGATCTTTTTTAAGTCATAATGATATCTAAATAGAAAAAATATTGACAGTTTCCTAAAAGGATATTTATAACACGTGAATTATTACAAATAAACTGCGCTAAGGAATATTATTAGAGCACCTCCGGTGCTGGTCTGAGCTCTAAAATTCATCAAAACCGATTAAAATTTGGTTCACTGCTTCCCATGTAACCATTGAATCTGGCGACAAATAAAAAATCCCCACAGTCACACTAGTGTTGGGTGAAGTTATATAATGATTAGAGGTATTGATGCATCCCCACGAAAATGAAAACCAGTTATTACATCCAAATTTTCACCATATTTGCACCCCATAAATCAATTCTATGCACCCACGAAAGCAAGCACACCCCTCCAGTTTGTTCAAACTTTGTCATTGCACAGATTGATAGCTATACGATAGAATTGATAGCTATACGTAGGATATACTATCTTACCTAGCTAGGCGTGGGCAGAGGCAGCCGAGTTCGACATGCATGCAAGCTTTGGCCTTGTTTAGTTACCCTAAAATTTCAACTTTGGTACTATGCAAAAAGAAAATTCCCCATCACATTAAACTTACGGTACATGCATGGAGTACTGAATGTAGACGAAATCAAAAACTAATTGTACAGTTTGGTTGTACTTTGCGAGACGAATCTTTTGAGCCTAATTAGTCAATATTTGGACAATAATTTACAAATACAAACGAAACGCTACAGTGCTGGCGCAGTGATTTTGACTGTCCAAAATCGAACAACTAAACAAGGCCTTTGATTTTTGAAGTGTTTTGTAGGGCTTCACCCTAAGAGCTAGAGAAGCCAGAGGAGTCATTGGCCCTGTTTGATACAGGTGAAAAAAAACACTTCTCAAATAAACTGCAAAAACTGAAAAAAAAGCTTACCTGAGAAGCGGGTTTGATTCAGCTTCTACGTTTTAGTACAAATGGGAGCGGTAGGGAGAAACGCGGCCAGAAAAAGTTGAAAAAAACGTGCCGTTTGGCTACTAATTTCAGCTTATTTTGGCCCTAAGCAGGATTTAAACTGTTCCAAACAAAGCCATTCTATCTGGCTTCACCTATGCAGTAGAAAAATGACTTTTCTCATCTGAAGTTTCTCTCATGGAGCCATTTCTTAAGTTTGTGTTTCATAGAGCTTCACCTAAAATTGCAAGAATAAGTCTTCGGAGAAGCCCTGCTGATAACAATTCGACCGCTACTATGTTGACAATTCAATGGGAACAGCCTATGTCCATTTTCTTAGCACGCTGAAACTGCATCCGCATAAAAATGTGGAACCAGGTTAGAAAAATTGTGAAACCCATCACATTTGTGAGTTCTAACTTCTAACCAATCAAGTTTACTACATGTTTGGTTTTCAAAAAAGCAGGTTTGTAGATGAACATGACTATATAAAAATGATTAACTTTAGTGTAAAGGATGTGTAAACCAATAGACTCATTGTGTACTCGTACATTAGATATGGTTTGTTCATGATGTATTGCGTATAAACTTGTTCTCATTCTCGTTGTATCTCTACCTAATATTATTAAAGTGCGGTTGCTTCTTCCGATCGTTGTGGTTGTTTTAAAAAAAGTCCCTCAATTTTTTCGTAATCAACCCGCAACCCTTGTAATATATCTTGACGATTTTGCAAAAAGGTCCCCGACCCTCTCCACACATCGTGCCGCCGCCGACTCCCCGCTCGTGCGTCACCGCCCGCACAATGCCTACAGGAGCGCCGGCGCCGGCGACGGACCTCTAGTAGAACACCAGTTCGCCACGCACGGCCACACCACACCTGCAAAGCTGCCGGCCGCGATGACCTGCAATCCTGCATCTCTGACCCACAAGACAAGAAGCTCTGCAGCTCTCCGTCGGCTCCAGCGAACTCTAGTAAGTTGTTCACCTACAACTTGTTTACCGGCCGGTTAGCTCTTTCCCCTTTCCCTTCGCTTTGCTCAGTTCCTGTCGAAAAGAGCATTCTAATGAGGTTGCAGACATGGAGAACATCCACTGCCTAAAGGAGTGAAGGGTCATGTTGGCCTTTGCTCAGTTCATGTGCTTAGACATCATCTGAATATATAGTAGCTCTGACGATGCTACTGCTGTGATAAGGAATTCAGCTTCAAAATCACTCTACTTGTTATGTACTAGAACCTCTATTCTTTGCTATTTGCCTATGTTGAACTTGTGTTTATTGTTGTGAATAAGATATGCATTGTCGCTCGCGTGGCCAACCCTCCCCGCGCTCACCACGCACTACTGCCGCTCGCCCTAGCGGAAGGAGAGAGGAGGAAGGAGAAAGGAAACAAGGAGCCGAGTGCCTCCTTACAGTCAACCAAGTAGAGCCATGTGCCAGTGAGGGCATGGCACTTGGGAAGGGGGGGGGGGCGTTGCGGCAGTCGACAGGCAACGCAAACAGGGGCGGAGGCTAGGACCTCACACCCCCTCTCAATGACGTCCATCCCCTTCAGATCCGGAACTAAAGCCTCCATATCTAGCAATTGGGAGAGTGTATTATAAAATGGAGGTGGATGTAAACGAGAAGAAGAGGAGAACGCACTCCTGCTCATAGTGGCTAGAGGCGCTGTGGCCTAGCGCTCGAAGTAGGAATGAGGCTAGGCACGGGGAGGACGAGCGCTTGCCTGGACGACGGCGAGGATGGCAAGATGCGCACCGCGTGGGCGACGGTGAGGATGGGCAAGATGCGGGTGGCATCGATGGACGAAGAGGCAGCGACTGGCTGGATGACGATAAGTATGGGGAAATTGAATGAATAGATAGAGCGGAGGTTAAATGTTGAATTTTTTTATTTCCATGTGTGGATCCACATTAGGAACAAACGAATAATAACGTGAGAGTAACTAAGTACCCGTAGCAACGCACGAATATTTCTACTAGTATAAGATCTAAATTAATGAGCCATATTCTACTATCAAAGTATATATCCAAAATATAGGTCGTTTTATATTTTGTAGATGCGACCTACGTTTTGAAACGGAAGGAAGAAGAAATGGGCTCAAAGATCAAATAATTCCCGTTTTCGCTTGACTATTCGTCCTCTCTCACCGCTAGTCCTCTTTGATAGTCTTGATCTATTAGCTGTGCGCCTGTGCCTCACCGCCGGCGACGGGGCACAGCAAAGCCACTCCCCTCTCGCCGGAATCTGCCCGCCTCATCCTCCTCCCTGCTTGTGCGGGTACTGGACCGCCGCGGGGCGGGCATCCATCCGGACCTGCTCCATTCCTTCTCGCGTACCCTTCCTCCTTTTGCTCGTAAGTAACTCTGATTCCCTCTAGTTCGTTTCGTTCTCAATCAAATCCAAATCTCACTCTGCATTCAGCCATATTGCGGATTTGTGCCCTACTAAACTAACAATTCGATTAGGTTCGTCCTCCCCATCGCGCAAGTTCAACCCCAGTTGACGCCGTAGGAGAATCGGCGGCGCCCTAGGTGTTTGCGCGGAATTTAGGTGTTTGCGCGGAATTTATTTTCCAGACGATTTGGGGGATTTAGCCGAACCCTATGCCCCGCGTTAAGCCTGCCGCCGGCATGCCCGCTTACCACCACCGGGCGCTCCCCGGCCCCGGGCAGGGTCCAGTTCCCGCGGCGCACGGGATGATGCACCGGGAGGTCCGTGACCCGTACGGGCCGGGGATGCACCTGCCGCCGCCGGGGCACGGGCACGGGCACGGGCTCGGGCCCGGGCCGTTCCCCTACGACATGCTGCCGCCGCCGGAGGTCCTGGAGCAGAAGCTCGCGGCGCAGCGGGGGGAGATGCAGAAGCTGGCGGTGGAGAACGACCGGCTCGCGGTGAGCCACGGGTCGCTGAGGAAGGAGCTGGCGGCGGCGCAGCAGGAGCTGCAGAGGCTGCAGGCGCAGGGGGAGGCCGCGAAGGCCGCCGAGGAGCAGGATATGAGGGGGCTCCTTGACAAGGTTGGGAAGATGGAGGCCGAGCTGAAGGCCTGCGAGTCCGTGAAGGTGGAGCTGCAGCAGGCGCACGCGGAGGCGCAGAACCTTGTGGCGGTGAGGCAGAACATGGTGGCGGACGTTCAGAAGCTGAGCAAGGACCTGCAGAGAAACCTCGGCGAGGCGCAGCAGCTTCCAGCGCTTGTTGCTGAACGGGATGCTGCTAGACAAGAATATGAGCACCTAAGGTCCGTGGCGGGTACTGTGTTTATTATTCTTATTATGTCTGTTTCTCAATTTCAGTGCGTGATTGACCATATCTTTGCATGCACTAATTGTATTTCAGGTCTACATATGAGTATGAAAGGAAACTCAGGGTGGATCACTCCGAATCATTGCAGGCAATGAAAAGGAATTACGACTCCATGGTTACAGAGCTGGAAAAACTTCGTGCGGAGTTGAGGAATGCAGCTAATATTGACAAAAGTGGTATGTAGTTTGTCGTTTATCAGTTATTTCCTTTACTACTACATGGAGGCTTTCAATTGGGTGTATTTAACCATGAAACAACATATCTGTAGGCATTTTCTACAATCCCATTACTAGTCAAAAGGATGATGGTACATCTAGCCATCTTTCTGTTGGACAAATTGCTTATGATGGTTATGGAAGAGCACAGGTGAACATCTTTGGTTCTTACTTCCAGAGGGTAGCTTAAAAGTTGACTAGGGATGCTGATTGTCAATTTATCCAGTGAATAATTTTTTTTGTTTGGTCTTCAGTATGTTCTATGGTTTCGATTGTAAGAGTATGCCACCATGAGGCAGCTTTTACATAGATTTTCCTCAATATAAAAATGTCTGTTCATTAATGGCAGTTGAAACCTTTTGTTGAAAGGATTCTTTCATAATTGGTTGCTACCTTTAAATTTAATCGATTTAAGTCACGATGAATGCTTAAATTGAAGTTAAGGTGTTGGCATCCGCCGTTCAGGGCATAAATTGGAGAGGGATTCTCAGCCTAGCCGCCCACCCACTCGTTGATTTCCCTTGGTCTCTAACGATGCAAACACATGAGCCTGGTCCTGTCTGAGCTCGATGCCTCACTTCATTGTTTGTCTACTACTCCACCCCATTCCCTGTTCAGTCATTCATTCCTAAATCCTAGATCCTCTCCTGTCATCTTTTGGGCATCCTTCTGGCCGCTGCCGCCATATCTCCCGCTTTGGCACCACCTCGGCACCTCCAGTGCCTTCTGCTGTGGACACTGCACCCTTCAGCGCCTAATCAGCATGTCTTCCAGGCAATCTACTGGGCTACTGATACATACCGCACTTCTTTCATCTTCTTGACGTGCAGTTATTTGCTCTGTTTAGACAATTCTTTATATGAAAAAAGCTGGTATTTTTCAGTAGTCATATTCTATTGAATCACCAAAATTTTCATGATATGGCCATGTTGTTTGGATGTCCGTATTTGGTTGGATTTGCAATCACTTGGAAGAATAATTTCTTTAGTACACTATTATATATGTGAGGGGAAGTTTGATAGAACTAGCATGTCTTGTTGAGGAATCTTATGTTCTGAACTATGCTCTAGGATCGTGCTCTCAAAATATGCAGTCCAGTGTTGTCAGTAACTGGTGTTCTTTTGTTTGGAAATTTTGAGAGAACTATGGCATAGAATTCTAAAAGAAAATATTCCAGTTAGTTTGATGATGGCACATACCCTCCATGTCAAGATTTTTTAGTATGGGTGCTATATACTGTAGTACTATTGAATCAGCAATCTGGAAGTCCCCCTGTTTTCACCTTGAGTAGCCATGAGCCCAAGGAGGAGTTGCTGATAGCTAGTGCAGAGTAACTACAAATCCTAAGCTATATATTTGGTGGTTGAAGTTCGTCCCTTGATGCCTATGTTGCTTTCTTTCTTTTTCTGGCGTGAAGTTAATAGATGCTTATCTTACTGTACAAAAGGGGGCCATAAATCAATTAGTCTACCATTTTGTAGCACTCATAATCTTCTGTCTTCAGCTTACTATGTCTTGGATCCATCTTCAGTTAGCGATAACAATATGATTTTGATGTTATTTCAGGCAAGGACAACTCCTACTGGTCTGGTAGACCCTTTAAGTGGAAGCCCAGCTGGAACTGGTCTTCATTCTGGATTTGATCCATCAAGAGGCAATACATATGATGCTTCTCGTGTTGCCAGTTTCAGTTCTTCAAAATCTGGAACCCATGATGTATCAAGGGTTGCCTCTGGCTTTGACTCTTTGAAGAGTGCTGGGTATGACGCTTCAAAGGCACAGGCAGCAGCTACTGTGGCTCATGGGAGCAGTGCTGGTTCCTATGGATCCAATCAGGCAACGCCGCCTCAATATGCATGGGTACAATCTGCATCCACCTACGGATCTGTACAGATGCCACCATCATATGCACCTGGATCTGTCCCATCATCCTACGGCGTGGCAACAGTTCGTCCCTATGGCTCAGCTCAGGCACTACCATCATACGGACAAGCACAGGCACCAGCTGGGTATGGACACACACAGCTACCGTCATCCTATGGTCTAGCACAGGCACCGTCTGCCTTTGCTGTTGCACAGGGTTCCTCTCCCTATGGGTTGGCCACACAGCCTCCAGTCTATGGGTCTGGGCGAGCAGCAGGTAATTCTGGAAGTAATTATGAAGCTCCTCATGGACGCAAATAATTTGGGGACATTTGTATCGATGTGGGCTTATTTGCAAAAGAGAGCTTTGTACACCCGAATCCTTTCTGCAGTTTACTGAAACGGTGTTGTTTAACTGCTCTGAGATGTGAGAAGGATCTCTGTCACAAACAGTAAAAGATAATCTTTGTAATTATACATCTTGATTCTTCTAAAGCATTTTTATTCAATAGAATAGGGAATTCTGACATGAGTTGTGCTGTTGGTTTTATCTGGCTTCACCAAGTTATGTCCATTGCCAATCAGTTGAAATGCTGCACGTACATTTGCCATATGAGATGCAGACTGCAAATACTGGGGCTAAATCGTAGCATGTTGCTGCAACTTTGTAGCGAGCATCTGCTTGGGGAGAAGCTGCTGGCAAAATATCAGGAGATGCCAGCACTGAACTTCCGAGTGGTAGATGAACTGTGAATGGGCATAATATCCTTTCATCCATCAATTTGCAACAGAATGACGGACTGAACACAACATTTTACACCTCTAATTGTTGATGGTACACCACGGATCAATTCGTGCAGTGTATCAGAGAAACTCCTGGACGGAAAACCCACGGCGACGTCGCCTGAATCTGCATTTCAGTGGTTATGGATTCACAGAAATTAGTCGTCGAATTCCAGCCGTAGTTCTTGGTTCCCGCACTACTATGTCGATGGCTGTAAACCTCTAACAGGACTTGAGCAGAATAAATTCATGCAACCTTTAGAGAAAGCTGAACGGAAAAGATCTATAAACGGTTCCAACTCTACACACACGGGAATATCTTAGGCCCTATACTGCCCCAAGGTTAAACTTGGTGTAAAGAAGCTGTCATGATTAGAAGGGGATAAAGCAGAAAAGAGATGAAGCTTTACAAGAGCAGTAGAAGTGAAGCTCTCAAGGTAATTGGCCAGCTGGAAAAGGCTCACTGAATAACATTCTTTTTGTCTCAGGGGTGTGCTTTATTTATGAAAGGCGATCTTCTTGCAGTAATGTTGCCCAAGGTGAGGATTTATTCAACTATGTCAAAATCAAATCACATGTACCGTACCTGTGCTAGCAATAAATATAGGTTTGATAAAAAGAAATTAACCATTAAACCACTTGTGTTGATATAGTGCTTGAAAAATGATTATTCTGCATATTGAGATTTTATGATAATAGAAATCTATGTGCTCTGCATAGATATTAGATATCTTTTGCATTGCAACGATTACCATTGATGCAATGGCAACAGATCAGATCAAAGGAACTCTTCAAGTAGATTAAAGCTTACTAAAATCAGGAAGCTGATCATAATCCATTTTATTGATCAGATCGCTATCTTTTGCACAATGTATTTCTCGCAGAACTGCACATCTGCGCTGCACTAGCAAGCCAATATATTTCTTCTTATTCCATGTCCTTTAAGTAGAGATATATCACTGGCTTTCTAGGTTCTCTAAGTAGTTACCATTTGTCGGATTCTATTATTCTTTGTTTGTTTAGATCACAGGAAAGGAAAGTAGGCCATATATTAATACTATAGTCTGATCAAAAGGGATGAACACTTTGGCATATGAAAATCTCAGCTGCAAAGATGAGGATATCTTAACCCCCTCTTTTTTCTCTGCCATTGCCATCTTCCTTTGGAAGCCATCAACCATCCTGTGCCCAAGATTCATCTCTTGCAAGTGGCAACATCTTCCAATGCCATTTGGACACAAAGCATACATAAAAGAAACTGAGGGACACATAAACACATAGAAAAAAACCAATTCAGCTTTCCTGCATGGAGAATCCAATTAGTTTATCAGAGATTAGGACGCAAACATATCTTTACATCTAAGTTCATAGCTCCCGCCTAACAACTCTGAACCTCTGCCCATCATTAGGATTCCGCCTAAAATTCGCTCTTAGGATCGACGCAATATTGTGATTACAGCGAGAGCGCATTACATGTACGGCAAGGACTAAATTAAGTAACGAGCCAGCAGTGGCACATAGGTGAAGAGATCTTGCATTTTGCAGCTTCCCTCTTCTAAACATGGCAAGCCCAGCTGTGGATAGTGGGAGCTGTAGGCAGCACAAGCTTGAACTGTGCTTCTGAGATCTTTATTGTGGGTAGAATCCCTTTTACATGGCATAACCTCCCTTTTTGACTCGTCCTCATTAGTCACTGAGCTTGAATTATATACTACATACAGATATAGATACGCGTACATATACGCGGCATAGCTGAAGGGAATACTAGCAATGATCTGGCGAAAGAAACTTGTGGAAGTCTACTTGTTAGGCACCGAACATGGTAGATTATTGGAGCAATGTGAATGCTACTTTTTTTCCTGAATTGTTTCTGTGGAATTCTGATTAGGGAATTGTTTTTGTGGAATTCCGATTAGGGATGCGAGATCACGGAATTGCGTGCAAATCAAGATTTGTGTCTCTCTGGGGGTCTCTCTTAAACAGGAAGCTGTGCAGTGCATCCTGGCCAGAGTCTGCTTAGAAAAAATGGCCCTGAACCTGAAGTGACTAAACGTATTAGTGACTCTGAGATGCTGGCTTATCCCCGTAAGCGTCCTTATCTGAACAGCCCCTACCTCCATTTCCTCCCGCCCTTATCTGAAGTTACATTCAGACAATAATGTTGTTCTACCTCATGCACACTGCTGTGAAAGCTCAACTTGGAGCTTTTTGCTCGTATAATTGGCAGTAATTTATTCATGGCAATTCTTATCCGAGAGACCGAGAGTTCATTGCTGGACAGCTAGATTTGTTCTCCTGTCTCCTGAGAACGACTGGAAGCTCCCAAGAATCCCTTCGGCGCAGTTAGAGATCTTACTCACAGTGCCCTACCTACGTGCATCACGTTTCAGTTGCAGGCTTGCAGCCGCAAAGAGATTGATTTTTACCGAATGGCACCAGAGTCGCCGATTGGCCGGTCAAAGGAGATAAAGTGATTGGTAGTAGACTAGTAATAGGGGGTGAAAATTACGTGTGACTAGCCTGTCAGGACTCGGGACCAGCTGAGCATCTTCAACAGACTACTTATTTTTAACTCTTAGTAAAAAATTTCTCTTTATATTGAGTTGCTCGTTCTAACAGATTATCCATTTCCCACTCTTTAAATCCCAACAGTTAATTTTCTTTCTAAAATCCGCACTCTCCATCCACTCCAACAGCCTCTCTATTTTGTACTACAACAAGCTCTCCATTTTGACAATTACTGCACGTGGGACCCATACTTTGGCAAGCCAAACAAGCCAAATTAGCTTGCTAAGTTTGGCAAGCGGGAGAGGAAGGATAGCAAGTCTTTTGGAACACAATTTTCTTGATGGTTTGCTAAAATTTAGCTTGGGGAGTTAGACAGCAAGAGTTGCTCTTAGGAAAGACAGCTACCAGAGTGCTAATCCAACGTCTCTCCCTCCAACAAATCTCCCACTTGGAGGTTCAGGGAAAGGTTTCAAGTGGTAGCTTCTCATGTTAAAAAAGCTGAAACACCTGGTGAGACCAATGAGCCTAGCCTGATACAAAAACAAAATTCATCAGAATCCATCATTTGAACAGCACCTCTAAATCCAGGTTTAGGCGCTTCAGCTCCGGGGAGAAAAAGAACGGCAGCCACGCTGCTGCGCGCCAGCAGCTACAGTCCAATCGCGCGCGGGCGCGTGCAAGGCCTCGGCCGATCCATCCCCACCGTCCAAACCGCCCGCCAACTTGCGCGGAATCCTCGCGATCCTCCTGCCCCGCACAGCTCGCCACCCTCCTTCCCTCCCTCCCTCGCCTGGCTATAAATTGGGGTGGCACCAACCCACCCCCGGCATCGGAAGCCCAAGCAGCGCAAGAAAGCAAGCACCACCACCACCACCAGCAGCTCAGCTCCGGTCTCCGGCTGGTTCGCGCGCTCGGTCGTCAGGAAGAGATCGAGGCGGGTGCTGCGGCGAGGAGCGAGAGGAAGCAAGGGGCGCGAGCAATGGGCGGGTGCTTCTCCTCCTCAGGCGCGTCGGCGGGCGAGGACGCGGGCGGCTACGGCTGCGAGAAGAGGGTGATGAGGGTGTGGCCGAGCGACGAGGACGGCGGCCGGTGGCCGTACGTGGGCGAGCGGGACGTGGACAACAAGGCCGCCATCTTCATCGCCAACTTCCACCGCCACCAGTCCGGCGTCGTCTGCACCGACTGCCCCGACCAGCAGCCGCAGGCGCCGGCCGCCGCCCCCAGCTGAGACCCAACGAGCCACGGGCAAGGTGCAAGCAAAGTAAAGCTTCCGAGATGAAGGTCTTTACAAACAAAAAAGGTTCCGAGATGAAGATCGAGTAGTGTCTTGGTTTTGGTCGAATCCGTTGTGTCCCATCGCTTCCAGAAGTTCTTTCCTCGTTTAAAATTCGCTTCCTCAGATCCTGTAGGATGGTAAATCGAGCTAGCTCCTAATGAATAATCGAGGGATTGTTGTAGAGTATTTAGTACTTAGTAGTATGTAAATTTGTTCGATATATACATATGTGAAGAAGAGAGTGTGCGCTTGCTTTTGGAGTCCATGCAATGCTTCCTGCTAATGATCGCATCTCATATTCTCATCTCATCAAAGCAAAGCTTAGATCATCCATCGATTCAGGTACTCTCTTCTGCAATTCTGTTGGCTGAGGCACATGACGCCTGCAGTAATTTTCACTGACAGAATCGCCCATCGGCCACTGAACAAACTGAAACGGTGATATGTTTCAGACAGACCAGGGCATGAGAATTCTAGTCTCCTCAAGTCTAACAAAACAAGCTGATATAATTCACTTCATAGGTGTGAGATATGTGTGGCACGGTAGCAGGTTTGTTTGTTGGATTCAATAAAAATGCAGTGTTCAGAGTTCAAATGAAGAAGCACGATATGCAGAGGAAGAAGCCAAGAGATTAAACTCAAGAGTTCACTGCTGCTAATACAGTGAAAGCTCCACGGTACGGTATGCATGCGGTAGTTCAAATCCTTTCACAAATCTCACTAATAGAGATTAAACTCAATCGATTTACATAGATAGAGCTGATCATCGCATGAGTCATTTTAACTTTCAACTTTGTGCAAAAGCGCCAAGGAGTCACTTCGTGCTTTTGATCAGTACTTTCCTGTCCTCTTATGAATGCTACTACCGATCGAGTCGCTATGGTGGAAGATCATGATTCGCTACTGATAGCAAGCTACCTAGATGGCTATATTGAAAATGTTCCTTGGTACTATTTGTCCCTTCTATTTGATGAGAATTGCTGGCCCAAGTATTACTTAATTTTTAATTGTACGTACAAACTTTTAAAACTGAAAACAAGTGATGAGTGCACACCACCTGATATATCACCTTTTATTCTCATAGTTATCAACGGTTCACATCTTTTTTTTCAAGTAAAGCAAACAGCTGGTATCAAACATCCTTTTCTTTTTAGAATGAAAAGAAAGGAAAAGGCAAACAGCTGGTGTCTAACGTCCAGTTGGCAAGATGAGTGCACATAACAAATGGTAAATCAAGTGTGCTGAAATACTGGTTTCCTAGAAATGTAGAGAGATAGTACCTTAGTTTTATTATATGCAACTTACAAATTGTAACCATGACGAATTTCCAGATAATGGTGTGTTGCCTGCTTCTTATGTCCTTTTCACAGTAACTAACATTCTGGAGAAAGAGAAAATGGTGGCTCTTTTATCGGCAGATTAGCACCAGTAACCGGGTTTTTTGTTCTCTGAGTGTACTAACTTCGAACCCTACTACCGGACAAAGAAAATTTCAAATTTTATTCACGTAAATTTTGGTCCAAATGATCAGTAGTTTCGACCAGTGATAGTGTTTTCCCCCCCGAAAGTCCTGGTCATCCCCATTTCAAGTTCAAATTAAAATTGAAATTTTTGTGCTGCAGTTGCATAAAATTAAAAGATTGTGCTGTAAAACCTGGATATCCTGTCGCCACTTAATTGGAATCTCAGCCCCACAATTTTTCTATGGCAAGACAACCAAATGCCAACAACCAAATATGACCTATAGTATTCAAATTTTGCGGCAGATTATAGGCGTCACACAAACTTGTCTCTGAACTCTCATCCTTTCATTCTATGCATGCTCTGTTAAAAAGAATTCCCTGTGGGGTTAGGGCATCAAATCCTCCGGGCGAATGAGCCTTCCCTTTCATTCCTTTTCCATCATGGCAAATGACACTTTTGATAGATAAGAACAAGGCTGTGATCGATCGATGTCTGACAATTCATTGGACCCATTGTTCAGTGAAAAAAAACAAAGGACCGTCGCATCGTGCCAGTTGCTTGGAATCTTCTATCTCCTTTTTTTTGAGGTAATTAAAAAAATCATCAGTCTTGTTACGCTGATCGGATTCATAGCAGATAGCACTCGCTAGTGGCAGCATATATGTTATTTGCTCAGGCTAATTTGTATGTGTTTTTTTGACTGTCCAGCGTCCAATCCACGGCATTTTACCAAAGCAGCGCAGGCCGGTGAATCCGAATGTTCTCAAAGAGAGATTGCCGAAATGCCATCCCAGAGAGAAAGCTCAGTTCCACTGGCATATGCTGGTGCCTTTTCCTCTTCTGCTGCTCACGCACAACATGCATGCACAGAAGATATCTTGTCTGCAAGCTCCTGAATACATCTGAAGAATAGTAGAGCGCACAGGAACGCGGCTGTGGCAGCATTTGCAGATCGATCATGGTGGTGTGGTGTGATGATTCCTCAATAGTTTCCATCCTAATTTTGGCCAAAGTGGCAAGCGATGCTCGATTGCCAAATACAATGTGTTACTGCATTAGATACCCTCCTGATGCTACTTAACATAAGCGTAAACAATTCCGTCTTATCTCATAAGCTTCCGATCTGCAGAAGCATCCTGCTCATGGAATTCTTTACACGCTAAATTTTCAATAATTTTCCCCACGCACATGCTGTTTAACAGCAGCTTGCAAGTTGCAATGCTTTACTAGTTCACACCTGGCGTTTTCCATGGGCTCAACTTCCCAGTAACTTCTATTCGTAGAACCTTGCTTCTGGAATTTGGCGAGCTAATTTCTCAGAGAACACGTTTGGCGGTGCTCCTAACATGACTTGAGAATCACAAACAGTCTGCAGGGGCCCCGTTCTTTGCCGACAAAATTTCCGAGGCTCAGTTTCAGACAGCAGCTGCGTCGTCCTTTCAGGAGCTCTTTTTCTCCAGAGTCCAGAGAATTGTGTCGATGCTTCGATGGCATTGGACGGGGGAGAGCCGGCTGCACACTGTTGAAGAGCAGTGGAAGGACTGGGGATTTCTGGCTACCAATTAATCTTCCGTAAAAGAATGTTCTTTTTGTGCACTTGGAAATTAAAGTGATGGCTGTTTCTTTTCGCCACCCTGAAAAATGCTTGCCGTTGCGTGCAGCAGTACCTGTACGTTACCACCACCAACCTAGCAATCATGGCTGTAAAATTGCAACCTTGACTCCGTAGCAATCGAGGTTCGTTTGGCCAAGCTCAATTATATTTCTGGTAAAGTCCCCCCTTTTTAGCGAAAAATGCCGGTGAAGTTCCTGAGAGTAACACCACTACTAGTACTAAGTGCATGATGTACATCAAGCTTTATCAATGCAATGTACCGCGTGGTTATTTCCGCTATCGGGAGAGAATCCCGGTAGTGTGCAGAGAAGAAGAAGTGAACACCTGATTAATGGCACAGATCAGTTAGCTCTTGGTGTCTTGGAAGCAAAATCCTGTCACGGTAGAGGTAGTTTTGAGCAGTTCAGGTTCCGTCTGCTCTTATCTTGGCCATTCTTAGCAAGCAGTGCTGCTCACTGAACCTAGGCAGGCAGCCAGGCAGCCAGAGAGCACAATAATTGGCTGGTGAAGATCTTGAGCCGGAAGATATCGACGAACGATCGACCATCATCAGTCCATCACCTGGGAGGAAGCTTGCGCACAGCCAACCGTTACCATAGCGGCATGGCATAGCCTTGGCCTTGCAGTGGTCTCAAGCTGTTGTCCACACGGAATCTAGGAAAAAGCGACGGCGCGCAGGGAGAAAGAGGCTGTCGGAGACTGGCCGTGGCTCATCACTCTGCACTGGGAGGGAAAGCGAGAAAACCTTGACGCTCTGAATTAGGCTCGATTGGGCGTCGTCATGCGTCGCGATGCCACCGGCGGGGAACATGTTCGGGTTTGAGTCTGATGGGGGAGGTTCGTTGTGGCCACTGGCCAGCCAGGGCATCGATGCCGGCTGCTATACAGGAGTAGGAGTAGGTCTGTTATCGTGTCCCTGGGGCTCTGGACAGCTGATCGAGCCTGCCATTGCTTTTCTTGTCCCTGCACTGCCCCCCGGGAGGGCAGGACCCAGGCAGGGCGGAACGACACGTTGGTGGTGCTGGAGGTCGCCTAGTCAGGGTAGGGGTAGTAGACCTATGGAGGGTCCATGGATAAGGATGGATAAGCCTGTCGCCTTATCCCGTTCCGTCCAACGGAGGTGACCGTACCGTACGTGGTTGTACGTAGTAGCTGTTAGCTCCGCATCGCATCGGCCGGCTTGGAAACACCAACGTGGTTCCATTCGATCACCCAGGTAAATAGCACCTTCTAAGCTGAATCTTTTACCGATTCCGTGGAGTGATTCTTTAAAATGAACTAAAGGGTTGGAAGTTGAAAAATCAGCTTCTCCATAAAATTTATTATACAGAATCATAAAGAAGTATTTCTAGCGACTGAATCGGTTCTCTCGGAAAAATTAGCTTCCATAAAAAATCAGAAGTAGAAAAAGATCTACCAAACAAGCCCCTGCAATATTTTCCCAAACGCGTAAGCACCTTTAGCTCCGTGCGAGCATGAGCGTGTGGACTTGGACAACACCGTACCCGAGTCCATATACGTTGTCCTAGGCTCCTCGATCGGACCGTGTAATTAATTTCGGTTAGCGTTTCGCTGCGTGATACGACGAATTGGGGAGCGGGGCAGCAGCATCGCACCTGCCACCGGCCGAAGCTAGCCGGCAGGCGGCGCATCGCCGTTGTTCCGGGCAAGTCTGCCAACGCCTAGTCGCGCGTGGCGTTCCGGTCCGGTCGCCCCCGCCCCGCGGCCGGCGCATCCCATTCGTTCCACCACCGCCCGAGCCGGCCGGCCACTTGCTCAGTGCTTGACCGGCCGAATGAAAGCCCTGCGCGACCCGACCCTCGCTCTCGCTTCGCGCCCTGCTGCTTATCTCCGAACTGGCCAGTGCGCAGGTCGTTCACGACTCCAGACGCGCTGCATCGGAGCCCAGGCAACGCACCGACATCGTCGCCGCCTCCACCCCCGTCTACCCGTTCGTCGCGTTCTCATCTGGTCATCACGGCCACCGGCCGAGCCGGCCAGCCACGCCCCCGGAGCGGAACACTGCTTTTCCCTGATGCTAGAGTCTGTCTCCCGACCGGCCAAGAGCCCAAGACTCGTGCGTGACTTGCTGATGCGTTGGCATATATGCCGATCCAACTGATCTGATCTGCCTGACGACTGAGGTTAGTACTACTACATGCTTCGTTTCTGAGAGTGACAGACAGCATGGATAAGAGGATAACTACTCTACCGGCCGGCTTATTGATCCGGTCCTGTAGAAAGTAGAGTGGACATGGGATCGACGACTTCTCATTCAGAGTCTCGACAACATCGCCGTGGACTTGAAGGTCTACACGGGCGCGATGCGATCGCAATGCTGTGTGGCCGGCTTCCATGCCCGACAGCTATATCCAAACGAGCCCCAGCTCTGTTAGAATAAAAGCGTGGAAGCGATGACTTCAAAAATGCAAAGTCAAATTGCAAGATCACACAAACAAAAATGACACCACGACACGATATTTTTTAACGAGATTCGACCATGTTGCCACGGATCGCCGAAAAATCCCTTCGTGCATGTACACAGCACGCCGCCCTTGCATGTCACACCTGCACACCAACCGTGTGCTGTCTTCACGTGCCGCCGCTGGCGCTGCCTTCTCGTTGCACCGAAGCAGCGTGCAGGCACGCCCTCGCGCCCTGGACACGCCGCCGCTGCCGTGTAGTCCTACACACAGCCACGCCGCTCGCAAGCCTCGTCAACCTCCACGCCGTCGCACACGCCGTGGTCGACCCGCCCGAGCGTCGCCCTCCGTTCGCCGTCAACCACGCAAGCTTTGGTTTCCACGAATAGCTCAGATTGCTTTCTGTTGCAAAAACAGAACGGCAAGGTCCGGACCGAGACGGTCTCTTCCCGATTCCCTTTTCTCTTTCCTTATTATACACGTAGCACTTCCCTTTTTTTTCCTTTCCGTGAGCAGCATGGACACATGCATCCAACTCCCAATAGGAACCGTGCAACATGGGCCCACCAGACGGACTATTGCCATACGTAATCAGCAAAAGAGGAAATAATCAAACATACAGTTCGATTTGCAAAATCCATGCACGCATGCAGTACCTGCTCCTGCCTGCCACCTTCAGACGCCCGCACGCGCCCGCACGGCCTGCTGCCTGTATAGATTTCCATTGGACCCGCGGTCCGTGGACTGGCCCACGGCACGACATTTTTGCCCGGTACACGCACGGCTCGGCACGGCGGCCTTGCAGGCCGGGCCGGCCCGGCCTACATCACGGGTCGGGCCTAGGCCGCTGCCTCAGCACGTGGGCTGGCCCGGCATGGCCTAGCCCATTTGGCCCGTGGGCTAGCAACGGCTGGCACGGCCTGTTTAAGCCTGCCAGGCCTGCCTCGGCCCGACCAACGGCCGTATATAAGGCTGGCGTGAACCCGCCCCCGGCCGAAACCCTACCCCCCGCTCCCGCATCGAGCCGCCTCTGTCTCTCGCTCTCTCCCGGCTCCTCGCCTCCTCCCCGCTCCCTCCCGGCTCCTCGCCTCCTCCTCTAGATCCTCCGCTGTCCTTGCCCACCGCCAGCTCGCCGGTGGCCCCTCCGCCTTCCTCCCCCGTAACTGCTCCTCCACTCTCAGATCCGGCGTCCTCGCCTGCCGCCGACTTGCTGGTGGCCCCTCCGCCGCCTCCGCCTCCCTACCCCTGTAACTGCTCTCCCCTAGTCCCCTCTCAGATCCGGCGTCCTCGCCCGCCGCCGGCTCGCCGGTCACCCATCCGCCTCCCTCCCCGTAACCCCGCTTCTCCCTTAGCCCCTCCGGCCCTCCGCCTCCCTCGGTTCCTCGCCTCCTCGCAGATCCGCCTCACTCCCTGGTTCCCCACCATTGCGGTTTGTCTTCTCCAGCTCCGGGCTCCGGCTGCGCAGGTAAACAACCTCCTCACTCCTCTCGTTCCTCTTCTTCTTCGACCCCTCGCAGGTCCACCTTCCTCACTTTTCTTCTCTTGACTCTTGTAGGTCTCCTACAGGGGCCGCGCGTCGTTGAGGAATGGAGCCACCGAGGCGACGACGTCAACGGTGGAGGGCTCGAGGGTGTGTTCCGGGTGTGCTCGAGGATGGACGACGACTATCCAACCTGCCTCAATGATGAGTTGCGGTTGATGGGGGAGACCGGAGATGATGATTCTAATTTGGAGGCGGATCGGCGGGCGCTGCTCGGTGGTGCCGTCCCCGATGCTCAGCCAGGTCGTGGAGATTCTCCACCACCTGCTGCTGCTGGCTCTGGTGCTGGTCCGAGCTCGGAGAGTACGGGCAGCAAGAGGACTCGTTCTTGCACCTCTAAGGTGTGGGATGACTTTGAGCCACTGTACGAGGTAAGGAATAACAAGAGGGTAACAACTGGTGCTAAGTGCCTATATTGCAAGAAAGTTTATTCTGGTAAGTCTGCTAGTGGTACTGGACACTTGCATAGGCACCTTCCAAAGTGCCCAGTCTTGCTAGGTGCTTCACGTATGGCTCAGTCCCAACTCAAGTACAATCCTGATGGCTCTCTCCATATGTGGGAGTACAATACTGATGTTGCTCGTATCCAGTTGTGCAGATTGATTGCTAGACTAGACCTTCCTTTATGCTTTGGTGAGTCTGATGCATTTGAGGAGTATATTAATATTGCTCATAATCCTAGATTCAGTTGTGTGTCTAGGCAAACCACCACCAGAGATTTTGTTATGTATTTTGATGAGCGTCGTACTAAACTCGTGGCTTCTTTGCAATCTGTTTCCTCTATTGCTCTTACATCTGACATATGGTCTGGTAATGCTAAGGAAGATTACCTTAGTGTGGTTGCTCATTATGTGAATGCTGATTGGCAACTAGAGAAGAGGATCTTAGGCCTTCGTTTAATTGATGTTTCTCATAATGCTGATAATATTGCTGAGCGCATTACAGCTGTTGCTACTGATTATGGTTTAATGATAAGATATTTTCTATCACACTGGATAATGCATCGGCAAACACTGCCGCCATTGGTAAGCTTCATCCTTCACTGACTGGTTACATGGGTAAACTTTTTTTTCATCAGCGTTGTGCTTATCACATCATTAATCTTATTGTTAAGGCTGGCCTTGATGTTTTCAAGCCTATGCTTAGTTCATTTAGAACTGCAATTTCATTCCTGAATTGTTCTAACCAACGTATTGCGGCATACAAGTCATATTGCATTGCTGTTGGTGTCCGTCCTCGTAAGTTTGCTTTGGACATGGATGTTAGATGGAATTCAACTTATCTCATGTTGAAGCATCTATTGCCCCATAAGACCACATTCCATCAGTTCATAACCACTCAATATGGTTTGGTTGAAGGTCAAACAATTCTGACAGAATTACACTGGTATATTGCTGAAAAGATTCTGATATTTCTTGAACAATTCTATGATTCTACTGTTATTCTGTCTGGTGTTTACTATCCTACTGCGCCCGCACGCCTGGCTGCCTGTGCATACGCATAGTACTGCTAATTGATGGGTGTCAATGGTTTTAGTGGATTGATTTAAGAATGGAGCTGCATCAATTTGGTGGGTAATGGATTGAAAAGTTATTGAGCTGGTTTAGTTTGGACTGCAAATTAGAGTAGCTTCATTTTATCGGGTTGTTATCGGTGTCCAAACCAAGGGTTGAAGGCCAACTAGGCACTCGGGCTGTGGGGCAGGTTGCAGGCGCTCGCCAGGTATCCCACCATCAGCTTTGGCCCGGCCCAACCCGCGCTCTGCGTCCAACACCACCTCGCCTCGCCTTTCCCCATCGCATCCTCTCGCCTCGCCTCCCTTTCCCCACCACGGCTGCCACGTGCCCGACCCACCTCCGCCTCGCTTGCGCCGCCACAACACCACCATCTCACCCGCAGGCCGCAGCCAACGCCACCACACCTAGCCTCCCTCCCGATCCAAACTCCTCCATGGCCCGCGGAGGGACGAGCTCTCCATAAAGTCGGCGGCCAAGTTGTTCGAGAATCCTGTATTGCTCTTGACATACCAAACCGTTGGAATTTCACCTTCAAGATGGTTGGAGAAGCAATCAAGTACAAGACTGTCCTGAATAGCTATGCAAATCTACATGCAAAAATTTCTCCAAATGAACAAAAATGGAGCATTCTTAAAAGAGGCTACAAAAGCAATATCAACTGATAGGAAACCAACTTCATGCATGTTCTTACCTTTGATTGTTTCAATTCGGGATGCCTTGGATAACCCTTCTTGGCAAACAAGTGTGGCACTACAAGACCTGGCTGCAGCTATAAGGATCAAGTTTCAAAATTACTAGGGTAGAGATTTTGATGAGTCAAACCAGCCTATTGCTCGCAGAAACAAAAAGGATTATGATGTCAACCTTGGAATTGTTATTGCAACAATGTTAGATCTGAGGGGAAAAGCAGAATATGCAGAGTTCTTCTACCGAAAGATTTGTAGCAATACAGATCAGATTCATTCAAGTGTTAATGCTGCTCTAATTTGGAAGAAAAAAATACTTCCTGGAGTATGAGCAACGCTTGAGGAGAGTTAGTGCATACTCTGTTATATATTCAAGTGAGGGCTTTGTGAGCTCACCGGTGCTTGCGAAGAGGCAGCTGGGATCGGAATTTGCAAACTTCAAGTCAAGTCGAAGAAAGACTCGTGCACCAAAGTCTGAATTTGACATATACTTTAAAGAAGATCGTGTGGAAGACATTGAAAACTTTGACATTTTGGCTTGGTGGAAGGTACATGCTGAGAAGTTCCTGGTCTTATCAGTTATGACAAGCGATTTCCTCGCTATTTTTCTTAGTACCATTTCTTCTAAATCAGCCTTTAGTCTTGGAGGTAGGATTCTTGGGGAGTCAAGAAACTCACTAACTCTAGAGATGTTAGAAGCCCTATAGTGTGTAGGAAAAACTGGTTATTCAAGGAAAAAGATGCAGACAATGAAGATATACCCTCATTTTGTTTTGGCATGTGTGCACATTTCCATGTTCATTTACTTACTATATGCTCATTATGTTGCAGGTCAAGAAATTAGTGAAGATCAGTCTAGTGAGATGGTCTCCTTTGTTACTCCATCAGGTTTTACACAACACATACATCCTATTTTAATATGATAAACATACTTTATTTCTATTTAAACACCACTGAACATGAACATTTTTTCATCAGGTACAAGTCTCTCAATTCCACATCAGGATCTCAGCCAAGGTGATGCTGCATTCCTATAAAGGTATGTTTTTACAACTAGCTAACTATGTTTCTACACTATACTGTACCTATCAAATATGACTGGTTGATGGTATATATGGGTTCAGTTTTTTTCCTCTTGCTCTCTACAATTTGATGTGATGGTCACTTTTACAATTTGCATCACTTCGTTGGTCAGATGGTTAGAGAGCTGCAGATGTGTAAGATCACCATAGAGACGCCCTGTAGTGCTCTTTCAACTTAAGGAGCAAACAACAACATTTTATTACCTTCATTCTTTTCTATCTTACAGTCCAATTGTTTATAAGTAACTCGTTGCATTTGTGAACAACTATTGTAATCCCTAGTTGCATATTCATAGTGAGATGGAATTCCAGTGTGGAAAACATGTTTTTCTTTTGCACGTTGCGTGTGTTGCCCACTTGCCCCTATGCGGCTGAGCCTACGACTTGTTTGGCTACTAACAATGGTGGAAAAATTCACCTTTAGTCCCGGTTGGATAGGGCTATAGATCCTGAAAATCCAATCAGGACTGAGTTTTCGAGACAAAAGGGGAGGTCCTTTAGTCCCGGGTGATTCACCCGGGACTAAAGACCCCTTTAGTCCCGGTTGGTACTACCAATCGGGACTAAAAAGTAAAAAAAATAAAAAAAGTGCCCGTGACCCACAAACCGTTCGCACGCCCCTTGGTCCACCACGGTTCCACCACGGTACCAACATGCCTGTGCACTAGCCAAGCGACACATGACACGGTACCATGGCTACCCCCGTCGACCAGTCAGCCACAAGGAATACTTACGTCGTCGCCGCGCGACCCACGAACAAGCCATCTCCATTAACACATCCAGAGTCCACCATGGCTTTCGTCACCATCGTTGCAGCTCCACTTGAGCCCCTAACGACCACTCCAATCACGATCGACCACCCGTCAATCATGTCTGACCGGCCCCTATTGAACAGCAGCCACCAGCCGCTATTAACTTGAACTCCACATCTGGACGCATCCCCATTGATTGCTTATTGGACGGTCCAAGCCACCTGCCCGAAGTGTCCAACACCACCTATCGAGTCGTTGATCGCCACTGTGTGTGGCGGAACCGCCCAAATTAACTTGACTAAAATGCATTGAAGTCGCCTGATATGCGATTATGCACCTTAAGCAAGTCAACTTGGTCGACCGTCGGATTTCCTCCGATAAACCACGTAAACAGGATCGAGAAGCATCGCTCACGCGAAGGTGAGTAGCACAGAGATTACAACATTTCCTCATGACAACATAGTTCAACAATTTATTACATCAGAGTTTTTGGAAATTCAAACCGAAATTTTGGCATGGTCCGAGGTCGAATTAAAACTAGCGGAAGCTAAACGTCGATACAAGACATCATGACGGAGCCGATTCATGACATCAAAAATTCCTTCCTTCGCCATCCGAGGAAGGATCCCACTCGACGGTCCAGCCTGGAGGAAGCTGGGTCGACCAAGTGGTACCAACACCCAAGCTACTGACATTACCTGAAAAGATTAGCCACAACAAGGCTGAGCAACTAGTACTCAGCAAGACTGACCCGTCGGAAAGACACGACCGAGACCTAGACATGCAAGGCTTTCTGGCTCTGGGGTTTTCTTGCCAAAAGCGTCTAAAGTCAGTCCTTACTTTCAACCTTTTAGCTCATGTTCTATGTTCTTTATCCATTCTAGATTAGCCTCTTATACTAAACAAACATGGTTCCCAAGCAATTACTCGACAAACATCAAAATTAACATCATCATCATGTTCCATCTTTACTCAGTGCAGAATAGCGATCAAGTAGTCCCAATCTGTGAGAGGCAGACGAATCGATTCGAATTTATTAACCATGCATGGAAAACCTAATCTCACGACATCCGCGCACCACGAAGGGTCGCTTCATTTGTCAGCCGTCCCCATCGATCCCTTAGGCATGTGTCAGGGCCAACTTCCTTTGGCATGCAATGCTCCACAGTCCCGGCCTAATGCTGCACTGTGACCGCACTTGCACCCACATGATGCACCATGGGAACGACGTTCCAAGGACAGCCGGAAGGTATGCCACGCCCCAGTTCAATCAGGTACTAGGCTTCCCCATCCCATACTAGGTATGAGATTAGTACTTTCAAACACTTGATCACGAACGCCGACACGTTTTGACCTTAGTTCATTTTCATTTAGACAGATGGGGCAATCCACCAAGTGTCGAACACAAGCCTGACCCCGTCCGTCGTCCTTATAGTTGCGACAAAACTGAAGCATTCAACTCCTATAACTCGCGAGTGACAGGAAATCACTCGACTTTTACCGAAACCTATTAAGCATTGCACTACTCGACCTTAGCAACTAGCATTCAAACACAAGGTACTAAGTTATGCATCTAAGGTTTCATTACAACTCCTCGAAACGTAAATGCGCAATCAAGTAATCAATAAGTGGCATGAAAGTAAAAAAGGGAATTCATGCACCGGGGCTTGCCTTCAGAAAAAGCTTGTGGGTCCTCGGGGTCTTGCGCTGGTTCGGGCTCTCCTTCACCGGGATACAGCTGTTCCTCGGCGGGGTCTTCTTTCGGTGCTGGATGAAGCTCGTACGTCCCGTCGGCGAGATTCAACTCTACACGGAAATGCAATGCAGGGGTTAAACATTTTAGACGGTTATTTCAACACACACTCATGTTTTAACACGACACTTGTAGCAAAGCTACAGGAAAGGTGGGGGAGGTCAACTTCTGTTGGTGGAGAGCAGGAAGAGAGGGTCGGATTGAGGAAAACTTAAGGTCTGACCCTCTGGTTTAAGGAAAACCGTACCGAGGTCCTCAGACTCAACACAGAGGAATCCCTGAAAACATTTCACCGATACCCTCGGGTCAAGAAAAAGAATTACAACCGAGCCCTCGGGCGAGGCGGAGAAAGGGTCGGCGAAACTTGGCGGGGTCGGGCAAGACGGAAAGACAGGGGTCGGTCGAGACGGAAAGACAGGGGTCGGGCGAACCGAAACAAAGGGGTCGGTCGAAACGGACGGAGAGGGGTCGGACGATCCGAAAAGGACAGGGGTCGGACGAAACGAAACAAAAGGGTCGGACGAAATGGAACAAAGGGGTCGGACGAAACGGACGGAGAGGGGTCGGACGATCCGAAAAGGACAGGGGTCGGACGAACCGAACGGAGAGGGGTCGGACGAGACGGAAAGACAGGGGGTTAAGTAGCTTACCTCCAGGTCTACCGGCAAGCCTTGGGGCCGAGCAGGAGCAGGCTGGGGCGGGAAGGTTGTACGCACGAAGGCTTGGGCGGCGGCGAGACTTCGACGGTGGTTCGGCGGCGGCGGTGCTTCTGGTGGACACAAGCAAGCTCTAGTACCGTGCGGAGGAACAGGCGGCTGGCGTGTTGGAAGGAGCGGCTTGCGGGTGGCGGCGAAGTCGCCGGAGTGTGGTGGTGGCGCAAGGGGGTGAGTTTCACGAAAACTTAGCGGCGGCGCGGGGAGAAAGCGGCGGCTCAAGGGAGGAACAGGGCGCAGAGGAGAAAGCGGCGGCGCAGGTGCGGGTGGTGGCAAGAGGTGGCATTGCCAGTGAGGGGGTTCCCTTTTATAGAGCCGGGGTGGCGCGGAGGGTCGAGGCGGGGCTTCGGTGGTGAAAGGATAAGGCCGGGAGCGGCGAGTGCTCGGGCGAGGCGGCCATTGGCCGACGACGCCATTAGGCAGAGGGGGCGGAGCTCCGGATGGTCTTCGGCGGCGATTGGCCTTGGGCGGCGAGCGTCTGGGGCTTCCGGTCTGTCGGGCGGGCGAGGCGGAAAGGCTACCGCGGGGGTTGGGCGAGCAGGCGGAGACGCGGGACGTCGGGGGGCATCTCAGCTTCCTCGACGAACGGGCGGAACAGGATTGGCGGAGCAGAGCCGTGGCAGACGGAAGGCGACTTGCGCTCGGCCGGCGATTGGCTAGCCCTGCGCTTGCTCCGTCCTGTCGCGGGCGCGGGTTGGGCGCCGTGGCTCTCGTCCGGTCACTGTCGCGCTGGTGATAGGGCGACGGCGAGCTGCTGGTGGCTGGCGGCCACGCGGCGCGCGGCGCGCGAGCGAACATTCTCGGGCGCGCAGGCGTCGAGGCTCCTTTCGGGCTGCAAGCCATACCAGCTTTGGAGCGATACTTCTCCAAATCTTTCAATACAACACCCGAAACTCCCTTAAACAAACTTGTTTAACTATGGCAGTTCTTCAAACTTTGTTTAAGGTGTCGGTTTGGATTGTGAGAGGATTCAAAGATATTTTCGGCCAAAGTTAGCCAAAAATCTGGGATTCCAGACTTACGATTTTTAAGCATCCGGGGTGAGTTGACTGGTTTACCTCACTTTGACCGGGATTTTAAACAAGTTCGGGTCCGATTGGGATCTGGGTCAGCGTAACAAAGTTGAAACACTCTTGAGATACTACAACTTCTATTAAGGCTCTGACTCGAGCTTAGATAGGAAAGCGGGAGATGAAAGCTTGCGAAGATGGAGGAAAACTCGAAATCCAGGACTTAAGAGATTTTCAGGGTCCTGTAGGAAAAACCGGCTTTGGCTGCTGTGTTTGACTCTTTCCACTCCGAATTAGATGAGGTGCCTTTAACAAAAGTTGTTGGAATTAAAAAGTTTTACAACTCTTATTTGGGCAGAAACTTAAGTTTGTATAAAGAATTTCAAGCTTTAAAAACAACTCCAAAAGAGAGCTTCTTAGGTTTAAAGAGGTTATTTCACTTCTTAACTTAGGGATTTCTCACTGGTTTAGAGTTAAAGCACTTAATTTAGGTAGAGTTGTTACACTGTGCTCCACCTTGCGCCCCCTGGTACCATTTGTTAGAGTGCGCAGCGGATTTCGACCCAGCCTGCTATACCCACGAGCCAGCACCCATCAGGCTCAGGTCCACTAGAGCTCACAACAACAATGCCTTGGACCTAACTCAACCCAAAAAATTAGCCTGATGGGTGAGGGCGGCCCTCACCTATATGTTTTGCTCTCCCACCATCAATTTTCGATGTGGGACTAAACCTAACAATCTCCCCCATCACACATTGGGCCTAAATTCTCCATCACATACAACCTAGGTGATCTTCCGAAGACGTTAACCCAGGCCCCGAGTCCAACTCTCCAGTCAGAACACAACCTCGTGTGAACCTTCGGAGACATTCACGGGCTCCCCCGTCACCATGTGATCCTAGAGATGTTCTAGGTTTCCGACCTTTTGACCCTCTTCGCGTTTGTTCGGCAAAGTTCACGCAGCATCAGGTGGTCACCGACCGTGGGGACGACTGACCGGATCCTAGTGGATACGAATCTCGCTCGCACGCACGCACGCACTGGGGGAACAGAACCTGTTCGACCAATTGTGTTCGTTTCACGGGCTTTGTGTGCTAATATAATTTGGCCAGTTCCTTTTTCGTGATCTGTTAGCTAGATGCCTATAGATGTGCTTTGAGTTCTTAAGGGTGCTTTTGGTTGGGCTTTTGGGAGCTGATTTTGCTTCTCAAAAGCCAAAAGCTAACCAAAGGGCTATCCAACTTATAGGTGTTTTGGGCAAAAGTAGCTTCCTCCTCAGTACAAAATCCACAGCCACTCGGCCCCTGCTTCCTCCGGCTGTGGAACGGTAATTTCGAAGAAATTACCCACCTGCCACTGGTTATGAGGTACCGGTTCGTTTTCTTTTCCTCGGTCTTTCCGACGCCTCCTCCTCTCCCATCATCGGCACAACGCCGGACCTCTCCTCCTCCTCTCCCGGGCAGTGGTGAGCCAGTGGTGGTGGCGCCCCTCCTCCTCTCCTAACCTGCGGCGGCGATCCTCCTCCTCCTCTCCTGGCCGGCGGCGGCGGCCTTCCCCTTCCTCTCCTAGCCACGACGGCCCTCCTGTCTCAGCTGGCAGCGCACCTCCTTCTCTCCCGACCGGCGGCAGCGGCGCCCTTCTTCCTCTCCCGGCCGGCGGCAGAGGCCCTCCTCCTCCTCTCCCTGCTGGTGGCACCGGCACCCCTCCTCCTCCTCTCCCGGCCCACGGCGGTGGCACCCCTCTCCGCGCCCACCACCACGACGCCGTGGATAGGGAGGAGGAGGAGGAGGAGGAGGAGGAGCAGGGGAGGTGGGGTGGAGCAGTGGAGAGACCGGAGGAAGACGAAGGGGCTGACAAGCGGTCCGCTCGTCAGTGAGTGAGGGAGAGGGGGACTATGAATGGCATGTGGGGTCCGCTCGCTACTTTTTTCAAAAGCCACAGCTGTTCCACCAAACGGCTTTTCCATAGCCCACAGCTCACAGCTACTTTTTCACAGCCCATAGCTCACAACTACTTTTTCAAAAGTCACAGCTCAACCAAATACACTCTAAAAGAAAAAAAAAGGTAGATGTGCTTCGCGCGCAGGGTGCACTCAAGCGTTCAAGCTTCTCACATTGGAGTTTTTGTAATATGCAACCATTCTGTAAAGCTGTAGTCATCAACACCACAAAACCATAGACTCTAAAGAAACACAACAGCTTGTAGAGAGCTGTGCTTTCGTAGCCCATTAAACAGCCCTGGGCACTGCAATTCCAAAAGATCTCACCATGATGATAGTGCGATCTCGGTAGATATTACAAGATATCTCTATCGCAACACCATTAAGTATGCTATAGCCTTCAATAGTTTACTTACATAGCTGATAGATACGAAACCAAGTCGTCTGGCAACGGCTTCCACCAAGGAAATACATGACCCATTAACAATGAACATAATATCGTTGTAATTATAGTTTGAAAAAAGAAAAATGAAAAAAAATAACGAATGAATAGTGATTTGCAAAACTCAAATGGAAAATTCAAATGAATCAAGAAAAAAGAGAGATTCTTAGGTTCAATCAACAGTCTAATTAAGCACATGTAAGAAATTCGTGTATACCATCCTAGAAAATTACATCGCTAAAAATTATAGGTAGATGGAATTTTAAGAAGCAAATAAAGATACATACAAAGCTATTGGTTCGAGATTTGACAAACTACATGGTTAGATCAAGCTGAGAAGAATATCTAAAGTTGACTATTGAATAGTTAATCAATTTCACAACTCACTAAAAAGGAAAAATATATTTAATAATACAGTGCGGTAACAGTCAAGCATGTTGTCACCCAATCATCATGAGTCATTTGGGTTTTATTAGTGCCACTTCGTGCTATCTTCTCACATTGAGCACGTTTCTGATTCTGCAATTTTTGAGAACAATGCTATTTACACATGTTTCCGTGCTGAAGATGAATTTTCCTTAAAAACTTTCTATTAAGAAAGTTATAGAGAAATTATCAATTGGGTTGTTAGGAAAAATTTCAAATTTATTCTATGTAGTATATTTTCAGAAATGCTTAGTTTCGTAGTGCTCGGTTTTCTAAAATTAATTCCAATTTACACAGCTATTGACGCTCGTTATTGACAGTTTTTTACCCTTGTTTATCTTCAATAATGGTATGAATTTAATACCTAAACTATTGATCGTACCTAATAAACGGGTCATTTTCACATATGCAATATATTTTGGAGGATATTCTATTTTTCAGGAAATTGGACTTTAACGGAGTATAATTGGATAAAGCCCTAAACAAGCGACGACCTAGAGAAAGACGAAGGCCAACGGACCCTATAGAGGCCCAGGCCAATCGGCCTAGGGTCCTTTGGGCTCCTCCTCTCATGCTCATTCTTGGCGAGCAATCCTCCAGGATGACTTAGGAGCTAAGTTTGCAAAGATATGGCAAGATAAGTTCGGGATCAAAGAAGATCAAGCGGAGATTTGAAAAATTATCAAGGATCAATCTTATCCCAAAGATATCGACGTGTCAAGCCCACATGTTAGTGAAAATAAGACTCCATAACACCTGAGATGACTTGGAGACGAATGGATGCACGAGCAGGCAAGAGGAAGGCCCAGCCCGATCGGCTTGGACCCAACCAGGCCGATCGGCTTAGGGTGTTCTTTCATCCCCTCATCTTCCAATTTCTGCTACGGGTCCTCTAGACTATAAATACCCCTTTCTCCAACGAGGACGCAGATTCGTTCGACGCATTCGACGTGAAGCAACAGAGAAGCAAAAGAAGCTTGAGGGACACCACTTCGGATAGCCGAGGACTGTGAAGTTATTTAGGGATTAGCATAGCTAAGCCCTAGCCGATGTGGGAATCCTACAAGGCAGATCCACGTTGAAGTTCTGGAGCTAAGCTAGGATGATCAGATCAAGGTAGGATCCCGGTGGAAATCTGGTGATGTACAATCATTCATGGTGAAATAATAAATGTGTTCTTGTTCTTAGCGATCTAAGCATCTCCTTCTATGGTTTTATGCTATTTTGGGTTTGCTTACTTTTCAATCTATGATCGATGATAGATTGCTTAGAATGTTTATGTGGTCGTGGTGACTGGATTCGCATGCCTGATCTACCGATGAGTATGACATGTTCTTATGATTGTGCCCTTAGACTACCTATGCTGATAGAGGAATCATGACGGGTTCTTCCTTGTGTAAGATGGGGATTTTCGGGAGCCAGATCGAAGGTGTAGATTTAAAGATGCTTTTAACTAAGACCATATCTGTGTTGCTTTTATTATCCATGCTCAGAATTACAACAGATGCATAGTTTAGGTTGCTCTAGATTGGTACCTCTGCTCTATCAGTTATTTGTTTATGTATGCTAGATTAGATCTAAATCACTCGTCAACAAAAGGCTCATACTGACATGCTAGTTGAAATAGATCTTATATTATAAGTTTTACGAATTGGTAAACCTTGGGGGAGTACTCTGAGAATAGAGCTACAATTGATACGTACGCTTGCAGTTCATAAATTGACGTGCTAACTGCCGTCACCAATCTGCCGTAGAAGAATATCCCTCTGGGCACTTCTTGTAAAGTACTGGCCTTCTCTTTTTGTCACCCTGATGTAGAATTTTAGCTCACCGTGCTCGTGGACGAACGAACCATTCGGAGTACTACCTGTACGTGTTGCCACCAACCTAGCAACCATGAGTGCAAAATTGCAATCTCGACTCCATAGCAATAAGGTTCGTTTGGCCAAGAAGGAATTTTGCAGCCAAATTGCTGGCCAAGTTCCCTTTTCCGGCAGAGAAATTGCTGCTGAAGTTTCCGAAAGCAAAACTACTGCTAAGCGCAAGATATGAAGCTTTGCCAATGCAATGTATCGCGTGGTTATTTCCGCTATCAGGAGAGAATCCCAGTGCGTGTGCAGAGAAAGAAGAGAAAGTCTACTAATGGCACAGAGTTAGTTGTTGGTGTCTTGGAAGCAAATACGTACTGGCACGGTAGAGGTTTTGTGCAAATCAGGTTGTGTTTGCTCTTAGCTAGCAGTGCTGCTCACTGTCACTGAACCTAGCCAGCTAGCCAGCCAGCCAGCCAGAGAGCACAATAATTGGCATGCGAAGATCTTGAGGCGGAAGATATCGACCATCAACCCTGCCATCACCTGGGAGGAAACTTGCGCACAACCATGCAACCGTTAGCATATAGCCTCGCAGTGGTCTCGAGCTGTTGTCCAAACGGAATAATCGTGGAAAAGCGACGGCATGCAGGGATCGAGAAAGAGAGGGAAAAGGGGCCTTCAGCTTTCTGTTGATCGCCTAGCACTTCGTGACTGTCGGAGACGGGCCGCCGTTCACTCACTCTGCACTGAGAGAGAAAGAGAGAGAACCTGACGCTCTGAATTAGCCTCGCGTGGGCGCCGGGCGTCGAGCGACGCGATGCCACCGGCGAGGAACATGTTCGCGTTTGAACTTTAAAGTCAGACGTGCGGCGGAGCCCTCAGGACGGGGGCGGGGGGAAAGGTGGTGGGCAGGGCATCCATGCATCGATGCCCGCTGGCCGCTGCTATACAGGAGTAGGTCTCTTTACGATATCTTGTCTCTTGGGCTTTGGGCAGCTGATCGAGCCTGCCCTTTGCATGTTGTCCCTGGACTGTTCCTTCGGGAGGCCAGGACGCTAGGCACAGGGCCGGCCCTTGGGGGAGGCGAGCGGCCGCCCGGGCCCCCAAATCCAAGGGTACAGTAACAGTAACATAATTTTTAAGGTAAGGGTAACGTTTATATTTCAAATAGCATTAAAGTGAGGGTCCATAATAGTTCACAGTAAAAGGTAACATTAAGGTGGGCTCACTTCGTAGTTAAAAAAGGACCCAGTTCATCTACCCCTCCCTATCGCTTCATCCTGCCGTTGGTCCACTCTTCCGCTCACATCACGTGCCCGCCACCTCTCGACGGAACGGCGGACGGGCGGAGATCGGATAGGAGATCGTCAATTCGCTTTTGTGATTAGGTGATTCGATTGTCAATTCCCCAATTCTCCATACCATTAATTATTAATTCACTATCACAAGTTATTTAATCACAACTAATTTATAACTATTGTGTATTTATAATAATTTCAGCACTGTGGGATATCATGTCATCTAGAAAATATGAATCAGGTAACGAGAAAAGGAAAAGAAAAAGACGTGTGGATGAGTTGATAGAATCACAGAGAGGAGCTATGGATAAATTTTGCAAGAGTAATCACGGTTCTAAGAGTAATATGGGCGCTTCGACGAACTTATATGAGTTGGCAATAGTTGCTGTGGATGAACCAACTAATGGGAATCAGGAAGAAAATGTTAACATTAACGTCGATGATAACAATGTAAGTGACTTTGAAAACACAGTAATCAGGTGCACATGCACAGTCTGCTAGTGTTGATGAGCAACCAGTTTACCTTAAGATATTTATGATCCAAGAAATTGGGATAATCTTGATAATAAAGCAAGAGACACATTAGTCGAGAAAGGATCTATAAGAGAAGAAAATATCGAATTTCCTCTAGATGCTGCCTCAAGACATTTTTCATATGCTTATTATTTTAGAAAATTAAGCAATGGAGAGGTACATGATAGAAAATGGTTAGTTTATTCGAAGTATGTTGACAAAATTTTTTGTTTCTGCTGTAAGATCTTCAAGTCTAGCACTAGCAAGAGTCCTAGTTCGGATTTTTATTGACCTCAAGCACTTTGAAGTCATTAAATGATAATGAACTTGAAGAATATGACATTAAATTTGCATAAACTTTTTCTTTTGCTTATTATTTCTGAATTAAAGATCATGAAATTCACTTTGCCAGATGGCGTAATTTCTGCTATGGAGATTTTCGAGCATGTCAGAGACGTGGATTGTTATCCTAATGTCTCCATTGCCTACCGACTGTTATTTACTATGCCTGTGACTGTCGCATCGGCTAAAAGAAACTTTTCAAAGTTGAAGTTATTGAAGAACTATTTGAGGTCAACAATACTTAGAAGAGGTTAAATGGTTTGGCAACATTATGCATTGAAAAGAAATTGTTGGATGAGATTGACATCAACCCTATCATAAGTGACTTTGCATCAAGGAACGTTAGAAGAAACTTTTAAGGTAATATATATAAATAATTTGATATGAATATTGTTTTTAGATACATTTAAGTATTTCTTGATAATATTTTATATATATTTGTTATAATATTTATATTAAAGGGTTCTAAGCTTCACCTTCGTTCCGGATCTTTCAAATCTCAGAACCGGCTCTGGATAGGCAGGGCGGCCGGACACGGTGACGTTACGTTGGTGCTGCTAGCTGTAGGTCACCTAGGCTCAACCATGGATGAGGGATAAGCCTATCCCCTTATCCCGTAACGTGGAACGGGCTCATTCGATATGACCGTACCGTACGTAGCAGTTCCTTCACCCCGCATTGATCGATCGGCTTAGGCCAGCTCAAGGGTTGCTCCAAAATCGCTATGTAGCCAAAAATGAACAGACACACAATAGCTATGCAACCATGCATGTCACAACTAAAATCATATTTCGCAGACGAGTCGAACCGAGCTGAATAAATGATGAGCTGCTCAGCTGTGAGCAGGTACCAGACCCTTCATGGCAAACCAATAGCTGACACTTAGACAGAGAAACATTGTTTTATTTGATTTTCTATGCACTCTATTTGAGTGGCGGAACTCATGTACCGAAGTGTACACTGCGAACATCGAATTCACTTACACCACTTCGGGCCTATTTGCAACGATGGAATGCAAAATAAAGGAATAGTAGGAAACACATGAAATGACTGTGATCAAAGTGAGAAAACAGAGGAATGGAGTGGTGTTTGGAACAAAGGAATGAAAACATATGATTAGAAAATACATTAGCTAGAAAAAATGTACCAGCACAATACAATTCAGAAAAAAAAAGAATGATAGGTGAGAAAGGGCCTTTCGTCCATCACCTTAGTACCGGTTGAGTTTTGATCCAGTACTAATGTGAGCATTAGTACCGGATCTGACGGATAGCTCCCCGTGAGACCCTTTAGTATCGGTTGGGGGCTTCAACCGGTACTAAAGGTCACCCATTAGTACCAGGTGGAGCTCCCACCCAGTACTAAAGGGCTCCTCTGCTGGTGGCTTGCCCGACCCATCCCGATACCCTCTGCCTGCACCTCTCCTCCTCTCCCCTCCACCTCTGCTCATTCCACTCACTCTGCTCCCCTCCCCCCTCCTCCGCTCACTCCGCTCCCCCTCTCTCTCTAGCCACTCCGCTCCCCTCCCCCTCCTCCGCTTGCCCTCTCTGCCTTCCCTCCCTTCCCTCCTCCGCTCGCCCCTCACCGGCAGTGAGGAGCAGCGGCGGGGCGAGGTGAGGCGGCGGCGCGGATAGGCGATGGTGCGGATCTGCGGGCGACGGCGGGCTGCGGAGGGCGTGGCGCGAGGCTGCAGGGGCGAGTGGATGCCGGGGGGTGGGGGCGAGTGGATGCGGTGGCGACGGTGGGAGGCGGCTCTCTCTCTCTCTCTGATCCAAGATGCGGCAGCGGGAGGGCGCAACAGGAGGACGGCGGCGGGAGGGCTCGGTCTCGGGCAGCGGCGGCGGGCTCGGGCTAGCAGGGTAGGATTTCTTTTTTTTATTATGTTTTAATACCATTTTAGTACTGGTTATTTCAACCGGTACTAAAGAGCCCTTTTAGTACCGGACTAACAATACCGATTGTGAAACCGGTACTAAGGGGGTTCCCAACCGATACGTAAGGCTATTTGAAGATGGACCCCAACGGTCAGTCACGCTAACACCTCTTATCCAGTTATCCCCGCCTTGTTTTTATCCTTTTCTTTCTCATCCTTTCTTCCATGGCTTGTTCTTGCTACAGCTCTCTTTTCTCTCTCCATCTCTCAATCTCTTCAAACTCTAATCCCCAGCCAGCACAATAGTTGAGTATGCGGTAAATGGTTGAGCGGGCAAAAGCTAAAGAAGTGCCGGCCCCCAAAGAGATGAAAAGCCTACTAATTAATTAAGATCAAGGGCACCATAAATAGTGTTTCCAAGCTCAAGTGAGCTGAACAGCAATGGTAAGAACGTTTGTTAAGCACGAGCACCAACGATTCCCTTTGCTCGGACCTCATTTTGCAAACCTACTGTTCCTCTGGAATCTTGCTCCGCGGTTCCTACGTTCCAAACGCCACAAAACAAAGGAATGCCATTCCTCCAAAATTCCTTCGAAAAAACTGCATTCCAGACGGGGCCTTCATCTGTTAGACCAAAAAACGATTTGACGTTGGAGGTGCCCTAAGGACCAACGTAGTTCCATTCGATCACGGCCCACCCGGAGAAACACATAAAAGAAAATGCACGAGCACCTTTGTTTCGGCTTTTATCTTTTTGGCGAGGGCACTGCATGTTACAAGTTTTACCTTGTAGCACGTTCTTCAGACCAAGAAGGACACCAGTACCATGCATGTGAGTAGAGTACTGTTTCACCGAGGAGGAGTTATACAGGACCCGACCGACCACCGGCCTGTTTGTTGCTGCTCGCCCGAAGGAGAGGACAGGGACATGATGGTGTCTGCGGAGCCCAGACCAAACCGACCGAATCGCTCAGCATCTATCAGATTCAGAGCTGAGGCGGCAACGCACTGCACCGGCCACGGCCCGGCCGGCGGCGCGTCGCGTTAGGTGTTCCGGGCAAGTCCACCCGCGCGTTAGTCGCGTGGCGTTCTGGACTTCTGGTTCGGTCGCCCCGCCCTGTTAGAAACCCTTCTCTCTATATGGTAACAAACCGGGATCTTAGAGAGAGATGTGTTTGGCCATGATAGTTTGAATCTGTTGTAAACTAGAGATAAAGTCCTATCCTGTTGTAACTAGGTTTGGTAGTTAACTTGGCCAACAATATCTCTAAGGGACTGTATATGTAAATGTTCCGGTGCCGATTGTGCACATCAATTATCAACACGCAATCGTCGTGATCTTCCGAGGAAGGCCGACGTTCAACGCCTATCGCGCCTCTGGTTTTCTACACGCCCAGCCAGCCACCCACCACCGGCCGCGCCGGCCAGCCCGATTCATCAGCCACTGCTAGGTGCTAGCGCTTGACTCGTGCTCGACCGGTGCTTGACCCCTCTAAGCCAGGGGACCGGAAGCCCTGCGTGACCGCATTGCTTCGTCCACCATCTTCTTCATTCTCTCTTCTTTCTCCCACCCAGTACTAAAGGGAGGTATCACATTAGTACTGGTTAAGAGCACTAACCGATCGGTTACTGCCCTGAAGGCTATGGACAGACGGTCATTTTTATAATAAAACCGGCCGAGACATAGGTACGATCGTCGTCCACGGCTCCAGATGACGCTGCCACGTTGGCATCCGCGTACGACGTACTTACTTGAGTAGGCCGGCTAGCGACGCTAGCCATGCGTGGACTTGCTTTGTCTTTGAAGGACAGAGCAGCGTGGATAACCCTATAGCGCTAGCTCTATCGGCTTAACCCATTCTGGAGAATGGACTGTTGAGACGACACGGATTTGATCTGACTGTAAAAGAGTAGTAGCAATGTCGCCGCGGCCTCGACGCCCACCAATCCTATCCAAACAAACACTAAAAGAGGAATGGTTGTAGTACGTGTACGGCACAATAATCACCTCGGCCGTGCCGCATCGTGTTCATGTCCCCGTTCGTCCGCCGTGGACAGTCGACCAGCATCGTCAGAGACCAGCAGGCGACGACCGACCGGAAGCCGGCCGTCCTAGTCCGCCCGTGCGTCGCGTTCTGGTCTGCTGGTCGTCCAGCCAGGCCCCGCGGCGCGGCGCACCTGGCCACCGGCCGAGAGCCGGCCGGCCAGCCACGCTCCCAGAGGGGAACAAACTGCTTTCCTCTGATTCTAGAGTGTAGCTTGTTTCTCCTCGATGCTTTAGCATATGCCGATCCATCTGATCTGCCTACCTGAGGTCGTCCGTCGTCGCCGCCACTCGCCACCTGTACTTGTACATGGATAAGGCTAGCTAAGATTCTGTACATGCTTCAATTCGTTTCTGAGAGACAAGCATGGATAAGAGAGGATAAACTCCACCGGCAAGCTTTGCCCCGTCGTGTAGAATGAACTTGAGATCGAGAGGACCTCTCCACAACGCCGTCTTCCGTAGGCTTGAACGCCTACACGGATGCGATCGCAATGCCGTGGCTTCCATGTCGTCCGAACCTATCCAAACGACGATCGTCGAGTCAAGCAGCGGCGAGACCCTCTCGCGGTGGTCGGTCGGCGAAATTCACGCAGCATCGGGCGCGCGCCGACCGCGTGGACTGGTTTGTGTGACCGGATCGCAGCGGATTCGCGGCCGGTCACCGGTCGGCGGATTCGAATCTCGCGGCAATGCGGCATCCCTCTACGTGTAGACGTGTAGTGTGTGTGCTTCCACCCCGGCCGGCACCGCACTGGCCACTGGAATTATTTTTATTTTTATATTTTTTATTTTACGATTTTGCAGAAACAAATAATCGAACGGAAAATTTGCAGAAATAAATCTATGCCGCCGTACGAAATAATGGTAGGTCCGCTTCCGCTAATTGGATTGGCGGTAGGAGGCCTAGAGCGGTACCCATGCGTTTTTCGCCGTACGAAACGACGGTAGGTGGCTTTTTCGCCGTACGAAACGGCGGTAGGTGGCTTTCCGCCGTTTCAAGTGGCGACAGGATCCCCCTACATAGTTTAGCCAGGTTTAGCCAGTTCAAACGGCTATAACGAAGTTATAGCTATTTGAACCGGCTATAACTCTATTTTAATTTTGATTAGTCATTTTTCGTGTAATTTAGTATGATATTATTAGAAGTGAAATATGTAGTTCCATTGCAATATGTAACTTCGTAATTTGATAGAGGTAGAGTGATTGAACGAAATAATTGGAAATGATTTAACTCCCGGCCATTAGATACATAGTTGTTTCCGCGAGATTACAACGGATCCAAATGAAATTCCTAAACTAAGTGGCATGTTGCTAAACCTAGCATGCTTTAGGTAATTGAAATAGTCGGGGAAAGAGTCATGTCTACTTCCTAGTAGAACTGGCTCTGCGAGGACTACGACGGCCCAGCTCCATAGTAGCCAACACACCCAGAGGATGGCAGAGATGGGGGGCGATCCTTGTTGTGGTGGTAGGGGCACTTGCACCATGATCCATGCAAATCAAGTCACCTGCGATGTCAACCGCCTAAGTATTCATGTCAACTTCGGACTGAAGATCCTCAACCTTACGCTCCAGGTCAAAGATCTTGCACTTCAAGTAGTGTATGTACTCCTGGGTTGGCTCAGGAAGTGATGGATCGACCCACTTGGCATAGCAGCAGTTTCTTTCATCAAGATAGGTCTGAACGTGATGTTAGTTTGAAGCACGAGAAGCTTAGGAAGAGTAATAAAGTAATAACTTTACTCACCAACCCATACGGGCATCGAAAGAAATGGCGACACCCATCACCGTAGCCATCATAGAGCTGGACAACACAACGCACGCCATGGTGACACATTGGCCACGCATCCTGGTGGTCGTCATAAAGTCTAAGGGAGTTTGGAGGAGCATGGTTAGCCCTGTCCTCCAAAGGGAACTTGTCGAGGGGTGCCTCATACTTTGTTGGACTAAAAGAACCTAACCAAGTGATGGTTGGAATAGGAGCACCCCCTCCTCTTCCCCTCCTCCCACGACCTCTCCCTCTTGCGGATGCCATAGTTCTTACTCATGCTTAGTGGGAGGATATGGGAGTCTTTCCTATTGCTCAGTGGCATGGAAGGATTTGGGAGAGGGAGGTTCAATGTAAGGAGTGCTAAGATGAAGACGCGCTGCGCCCCCATGTGCTTAGTACACCATCGTGTTCAATCATCCTGAGAAATGGTACATATAGCCTTTGCAGGTGCAGGGACGTAAGTGTAAGTGTGGAGTCCTATCCGCCTGAGAAGGCATCACGTTTAGGATCCTTGCAGTCTATAGTGTAGCCTTTTCAGTGAGGGTTCGCGTCAACAGTATATAGTGTAGGCTTTTCAGTGAGGGTTCACGTCAATAGTTTGTAGTGTACGCTTTTCAGTGAGGGTTCATGTCAACAGTGGAAACCACTGTTTGAGTACTGTACTTGTCACAGAGTAGTGTAATTGAAATAATGTGGAATCTTAGTACTCGATGAAAGGAGATGAAATGTTATAATAGTAGAGGACAAGTAACGTTCTATTGGATGAACCGGGGAAGTTTTCCCTTCCTCGCTATTTTTGAGGAAAATTCTACCTCCTGTTGCTCCATTTTCTTTTGTCGTTCTTCTTCCTGGAGGAGCTACGCCTGACGAGCTTCGAATTCTTCCTCCCGCCGTTTGAGTGCTACCTTTTGAGCACCTAACTCCTCATGCCATCTCTGCAGTTGATCCTCCTTGACCTTCAAACGGATTTGTTGTTGACGGACGTGTCATTCTTCCTCAAGCCGAGCAGCACGTGCCGCGTCTCGAGCTGCTTCCATCCTTCCGTAGTATTGAGCTTTGGTCTCCAGCTACACTGGCCAAAGGGACAGCCCCCTCTAGGCCTAGCGTCTATCCATTCCATGAATGTGCATGCCTGCATGTTCACTCGTTATTAGTTAAAGGAACCGGTACATGTAGAAAACGTATGTAAAATGTTTATGAATGGATGTACTGACCATAAAATTATCATCAATGTCGGGACACTTGAAATACATACACCCCTTCTTCCCCCTGGGTCTATCATTCTTGCATACCTGCAACCATGCACGGAAGCTGCAATGGCATTTGGGGCGCTCATTCCATGGTGGAACCCCATTTCGCTCTTGCCTCCACAACGACATTTCTTGGAGGGAGATGCAACCTCACTGCAAATAGTGGATTCAGGTTGGGTAGTGTTAGTAGTGTGTTTGAACGTTGACTGAACGTCTCATATATAGAACACTATTGAGATGGTCCATGGACTATGTCCATAATGGCAAAGGGAAAACAACATGCATGGACATCATAGCATGCACCGTTCTAGTTATCAATGTCTCTGCACCAGCTTACTTGGGAGAGGTGGGGCCCGACCTAGGTGAAGTGATGTCTTGACCAGACGAGCTTTGCCAAGAGGACTGAGGAGAGGGCGAGCACGCCCACTTTCTAGTAAATAGCCTACGGAGTTACACTCTAGTGATTCAGGAGCCTGGGCATCGTGGATGATTTTTTTGTTGCAAGCATCGAAATGTACACAGCACAGACTGGATAATATCGTAGCCTGCACCGGCCTACATAAGATAAAGTAGGTCCTATGCACTAATTGCGTCCTCGCTTGAAACGAGGCTCACCGCGACCACGACCATGCCTCGCTGTAACACCTCGTGTTAATGACAACCTAAGGATGTCAATAAGAAGTTGATGATGATTTTTGGAGCAAAAGGAGAGAAATTGACTCAAAGTCAAATTCAAGTCGAATTTGACCAAAATTTGTAATTTGAAATTTAGATTCCGAAAAATGTTTAAAACTCAAGGGAATGAAGTTGGAGACTAATCCTAGCCTTAAACTCCTCAAAAATGCAATTGAAAAAGAGAAACAATGGAGTTACTATTCCCTGTCCGAAAATAGGAAATTCTAAAAAACATAATAAGTACCCGACTTTGGAATTGATTTCTGCCTAATTTTCCAAGTAAGTGGACAAAGGTGTCTAAACAGTAGTGAAGTATGATCTTTGGACATGTTTAGTAGGATGTTGTTGATCAGAGAAAGTGGAGGGATCAAATTTAAATTAGGACTCAAAGTCAGTACTCTGGCAGTTTCGGCCTAGCTACTGAACTGAATTTTTCTTAAGTCAGAAAACAGCAGTGAGTGATCATGTTTGGAGCAAAAATTCAGAAAAATGTAGTACAAAAGGTATATGAGTTCATGTGCAAAATGGAATCCCTGTTAGTTGTAGAGCATGAATAGTTAATGGTTGAACTATTTGGAGCAAGATTTAGCTACTCAAATTAAGTCAAAAGGAGGGCAAATGGCACTGTTACAGTAACTGTCGGACTAAACCAAATTCAGAAAAATTCAGTTCAGCTTGGACTTAGAGCTTAAAGATCTTGACCTTAGAGCGATTATCTCGGGTGAAAGCCAATATATCAATTGAAGAATTTGAGTTTATCTACAAGTTTGCCTAAAGGACTTTGGGGTTGTAGGATTTGAAATCAACCGTTTTGAAGGATTGAACTTTCAGAGTAAGAGAGGGGGGGGGGGGACGAACAGCAAAGCAGAGACATGTTGCTGCCAGCACTTCCGCCCATCATCCAGCTTGGTGCATAGGGCCACCTCCTCACCCATGCAAGTCTACAGCTAGGCCACGGTGGCACTCATGCAAGCGGTGAAAATTTTGTATATTTACACCTCCCGCCGCTGCTCTCATCTGTTTACTGCGCTACAATTTTTTACCGCCGCAAGCAGAGCTCCTGCCGCCGGCCGATTTCCACCGCTTCACCGCCTCTCGCACCAATTCCTTTCACCTACATCCCCACCAATACCTTCCTGACCACCGTGCCTACTCGTTGTCCAACTTCCCCGCCGGCGAGCTCTTAGCTGCCGCCGTTTCCGTCCGCCGCCGCCTAACTTCCTGCTCACGGTGAGCTCTTCCTTGCCACCGCTTTCCCTCCGTGTGGTAAGCCTTGGGTAAGTCCGTAGTTCGCTAGGAAGCCGTAGGAGTAGTCAAAAGGCCGCGTTGGTGTTGTTGTCGTGCTGGTTCACGGCCGGCCGCCGATCAAGCCGCCCGCCGCCATGGAGAGGCTAGCTCCGGCTGTCTCCCGAGGGGGCGCCGCTACCCACAGGTGCGCCGTGGTCTGGGGATGCCTCCCCAGCCTGACCCTGTCGCCGCGGGGGCACCGGCCGTCGAGCTGCACCACCCCTGCCGCGCCCTATTTTTGGCGCAGGGGAGAAGAAGAAACTGGCGCCGGGGGCCCGCGCGTCAGAAGAAGAGGGGGAAAGAGAAGAAGGGCCGGCGGGTGGTTTAAGGAGAAGGAAGTGGGCCGGTGAAGTAGGCCCATGCGCCGGGGAGATAGGAGTAGGAGTGAAGGTGGGCTGGTGGGCCGGCGAGTAGAATAGGGGGGTAGAGTCGGTCCAGCAAGCCCGGCAGAGAGAGAGGTGGGCCGGCGGGTAAGGAAGAAAGGGGGAGTAGGTGGACCAGTGCTGCGGGCCCAGTGTGAGTGAGAGAGGGTAGGGAGGAGGCGAGTGAGAAAAGTTGGGCCGGGGTTTTTTTTGGATAATCTTAGGTTTTCTTTTTTTAGATAATTAGAGTAAATTCAGTCTTCATCATTTAAATCACAGGAATTTCTAGGAGTATCCAAAATTAGTGCAACCAATTTTGTTAGGATTGTTTTATTTTCCTTTATGCATTAAAATTTTTATACCTTTGGAAAAATAATAAAACTTAGGTATTTATTTAATGCCTTTTCATTAAGGTATTTAAATAAATGCTTAACCTTTATTAAATGCATAAAATATTGAATAATGTTTTCATATTCACAAATTATTATTAATACATAGGAATTAGGTTTTGAGAATTAGAAAATATTTATAATGTTTTCTAAAAATAAAAGAAAAGGCCTAAGGTAGGATTAGTAAAGGAAATAAAAGTGGTGGGTTAATCTTTTTGGGTAAATGTGTCTTGGCTTGCAACTTTATCATGATAAGTTGTGTAGTCACGTGTTGGCTTGCAACTTTATCATGAAGGAAAGTTGTATAGTCTTGTATTCAAAAAGTTGCATTACTAACCCCTGCATGTACTGTATCATAGACGTCGAAGCACCAGAAGGGGAATTCTTGGAATTATCTGAAGGACCTTCAGAATTTGAGGAGATCGTTGAATTGATCCCCTATGAAACTAGTCCGTCGGACAACGCTAATATTTTTACAGATCAAGGCAACCCCCGGTGCATCTATACCTATCTATTTTGAAGTTATTATTTCATGTGTCCAATTATTGGTTACTTTCCATATGAATGCATTAAATCTATGAGTTGATTGAAACCTATTCTTGTGCATGATCCTACCTTGTCTTAAGAACATCTTTGCCACTTGTTCAATAATTAGTAATTAACCCATGCTTAGCAATGCTTAGATACTTTATGTAGCTTGGTTACTTAACTCTAAGGTAAATTGTTGGGTCATACATCCTAGTTAAGGAAAACTAGCTTGGAATTTTGAAAAAGAAGATAGAAGCTAGATATGTTAGTTCTGTCTGCTAGATTAATTGGGTTAAGGCCCGATCATTGTCTTAACCTTTGATCAAGTGAATATCACCTGGTTGCTTACTAGGTATGGAACCAGTAAAGCCTGGTAGGTTAGTAGACTCTCTGATCGGGAATATTTCGTACCCGTGCTTGGCGTGCTGGAGAATGGCAGGGGCGTAGCGTGAAACTCACATGGAGATCGGGCCAGACGTGGGGTCCCATGTGGGGGTGCGTCCCTGGGTTCGGGTAGTCTTATTCCCAATCTTTGGGTACGCTAATCGAAAGGTCGTTATGTACAACCTGAACAGTTGTACATAGCTGGTGGTCAGGGTGCTCTCCTGCAGGATGTAAATTGATCCGGATCGCCGCAATTCTCGGTTATGAATGCACTTGATCACCGTTAAGCATCGTAGTGTAATCCAGTGAATGCAATGTCTTTCTGAAATTAATGTGTTGTATGACTTAATTTTCCCACTGAGTGCAAAAACATTTCTTTTTCGCCATCTAGACTGGTTAGGTAACAACTCAATTTGAATTAAAAGACAAAGTTAAGGTTTCACTTATAGTAAGCTCTTTTAGCAAAATGTGAGTCAGCCAGTACACTAAACAGCTATCATTCAGCTCCGGAAAAGTTATTATATTGGTTAGTCAGGTTAGTCTTGCGGAGTACCCCGTACTTAGGGGAATCCTTCGTTGCTATTTCAGAGCCGCAACAGGAGTCCGCTGAGGAAGAAGCCCCGAAGAACTAGGGTATTTTTACGAGTCTCGTAATACCCTAGAAATAAAACTTCGATGTTTATCTTTCCCTGGACTGGTTTATGTTTTAAACTCTTAGAACCGCTCTAACCTGCATTATTAAGTTTGTTTCAAACTATGGTCTGTAATAATTCGTACCCCGGTATGTATGTAAAAATGTAATGTTTCTTGATGCCTTCCCATCATGGAAGCGATCCTGGTGTATGGCTATGACACACGTCGTGGAGCTTTCCAGGAGTCCTAGGTACACTCGACGGACTACCGGACTTATGCTGTTTTAAGTGCGTTTCGGATAATTGCTGTTCCGACAGCGATTACGCGCACTTAAACCAGTTTAAGTTGGGTGGTTCCGCCACACTCGCTGCCCGCTGCGCTGCTCTGATCTGGTACTGGTCGTACGTGAAGGGCTCCGGAGGGGCAACATCGCGAGGCGGACATCCTGGTGCGGCCGTAGGTGGTGTCGCAAAGTCCTGGGTGACACCCTGTGTAGCAGGCATGGGGGCGTCCACCAACTGCAAAGGACCAAGCTTGTAAGCGTCGAATTTGAAAAGATCGTCCATCCATGCCGAGCTCGACCTCTGTCCCTCCTCCTCGACGGAGTCCTCCGAAGCTCCTCCACGGTCTGTGAACCCTGTTATGGAACCAAGAAAATATTATTGTAACTTTTTTCATGTATTTAAAATGGAATAGAAAGCATGTATTCATGATACACCGAGGTTGTGTATTTTTGTACTCGGGGAAGCTGAAGATAGCCTCGCTCCACTGTAAACTCGGTACATCTGTGGGGCTGTGTTACAAAATTAAAGGTTAGTACGAGGAATTGGATAACATTTTGTCAATGGAAAATGAGAAAGTAGCGAACACGTACCTATTGGGGTCACGTACTGCGGAACATTCGACGTACCGGGGGGACATACCAACACGGTGCTAGTGGGACAGTCGACGGTGGACGAATGGGTGGCTAAGAAGACGTACTGGGCTAGTGAGTAGGAGCTGGAGAGGACGAAAAGGGGTAGGCAGCTTGTGGTGGAATCACGACGTCCGCGCGACCTCCATGGCAGCTGACAGCCCTCAAGAACCTACTGCAGATGCCCAATGCCCTCTTGTACAGCATCTCGTGGTCCCTCATAGTCATGTCATAAACGTGCTCGACGTCGTACCTCCATGACGTCTCGACCTCTGCAATAATGTCGTACTTTTGGCAAGGACATAGTTCAAGTTAGGCATACCACATGATGCAGTTTGAATAAGAAATGATGCAGAAGCTTACCACGACGTTGAACTTCACATCCCTCAAACGCGGGTACGTCTGCATCACAGGCGCGGTCTCCGTCGGTGGCTGGCTCAGAACGTACATGACTCACTCCCTGGTCCTCGGCACGAACCACTGCAGGTACGCTGCGAAAGCATCATCGTCATGTGGACGGTCCTCGTGCACCACCTCCTCCGAAGCGGCCACCCACATCTCAATCCACGGAACCATCCTCAAACCCCACAGGGTCGTAGGCCCACCACCACCCTGATGGGTCCACCTAACATAACCATCGTGTAATGGGTTAGAGTAACAAAAAATGTCTATTACAAGGAGAATGATTGGGTGGGGTGTACTTGGGAACGGCGGCCGGGACGACATGAGTTAAAGGGACCGGGGAGTACTAGTACCGGCCAAATTGCCTCATCACATGGTGCACCGCGTACTCCTCGACGTGGATGTCGTAGACCAGTGGCCTCATGGTCATCCAGTAGTCCATGTCCCGAAGGCACAACAGAGAGAGCCCATGGGAGGCACGAGCGTGCACCTCCGCTGTGGTGTAGGGTCTCCACCTCACGTCGGTGTGCGTCAAACTAACCGACGAAGTCAGGTTACGACTTCTTCGTCTGCACCCCAACCCACGATCCATACAAAAAAATTCACGAAAAGGTTCACTAATCGAAGCATGAAAGCATGCATCATATGAATTGAGTAATTGTAGGTGTAGTACCGTACCTTCCTAAAGCACCACAATGACCCCATCGTGGGTATGTCGACGTCATCGTGGTCGAAAGGCAGCTCCGGGTAGGGGGCCATGTTAATCTGTGGCCGACCTATTGGGAAGCGCTCGTACGACCACAACTGAAGTAGCAACGGGCAGCCAACAAAGATGGGCTCTACTGAGTCTACCTTGCAGCAGCCCGTGCAAAGGCCCCTGTAGGTCGCTTCCACTACAGCTAAACCCCAGCTGTACTGCGGAACCTCATCGAGTGGGGCCTCCGCAATGGCCTTTGCGTAAGGAAGTAGGTGCTTAGGCATCGAGTTCCCTTGTGACGTACAAAACATGATCCACCTGAAAAGCCACAGCAGGTACACCTCCAAGTGCCACGCAACTGTGGCGTTGTCGGCGTCGTCTCTCATGTACTTAGCCTGCGCAACAATAAAAGTTAGTTGACAAATTGACAAAAGTTAGATAAAACGATATGGAAAGTCAGGTAACTAAGTACTCACACTGAACTACATGAGCCACTTCTTTGGGGGCCCGTGTGTCGTGCTGAAGGTTCGGTACGGCTCGGCCCGATCGTTCCGCTGAACGTGGGCAAACCGAGCCAACAGCTCCTCACGCCAGCTAACTGGCACGTCCACCACGACAACGGCCTTCCCGGCACAAGGAAGCCCAAGTAGGAGGGAGACGTCCTCGAGTGTCGAAGCCATCTCACCCATTGTGAGGTGGAAAGTGTGCGTCTCGGGCTGCCAACAGTCCAGAAGAGTTGCTAGCAGTGACATGTCGAAGTGGAACCATGTCGACTTCTCCACCCCCTTCGTGTCAACGTCTCCCTTAACCAACCTTGCTAGAGGGAGGAGGCCCGCAGCGCGTAACGTATAGCATGCATACCATTTATTAGTTCAAACAACGTAATGTTAGAACTTTCCATTTATTTAACTAAGTAGGACATACCTCAGAATCCAAGGGGCGTCGATTGGCATCGTCGAAAGCGGGACACGTGCCCGAAGCGTGCCCAACCTCACACCCCATACGGCTGACACGAACGACCTGTGAAGACCGTCCAAGGTAGGATTGAGCAACTCAGGGGTCTGATACCCCTCTGGAACCTGTTGTGCCATACCTGGAACATGAAAAATATAAGTACGTGCTGAAAATAATAACAGAGGCAAAACGTAAATGAAACAAAATCCACTAGACATGAGATATTGCAAAGGTAGCGTAAATGAAATAGTACACGATATGCAAATATTACAATATCTTACTACTACAACTTAGGTTACAATCCACGATATAATAAATACAGGAGACTCTCAACATACAAAAAATGTCATGAATGACATTACATATGACAAGGTTTGCCTAAGTTACGAGTTCACAAACATACAACACCATGACTTCACAAACATAAAACACAACGAGTTCACAAACATCCAAGACATGAATCACAGAAGTCCGTCATTGTTGCTACGTGCACGACGAGCCCGACCATGCGCTACAACATTTGCATCACCGCTTGAAGGCCCAGCTTGGCTACTCCCACCTCCATATGTTGTTGCAGGGCAGTTCTTGTAGGTGTGACCGACTTCATGGCACTTGAAACAGAGGCGGACATCAGGATCGGCTTCAGATTGATCCATGTTGTTTTGGATGCGTCTTTTCTTGCATTGCCCGACCCCTTGGAACATTTCTGAATCAGGGTTAGGAATGTAGCGCGCGGCATTACCAGGATTGTTTATGAAGTTTCCTAATAAACGAAATCCATAAATCTCATTCCTCCAAATGTGCCATATAGTTTCCTTCAGGAAGTAATGTGGCACGAACCGACGAAGCTGAAGTCCTCCTACCTCGATGCATGCAACAATGATATGGGTGCAAGGCCTGTGTAGCAACCTTGGCTTCTGGCAAGAGAAAACACACCCTTCATTACTGATGGTGCACTCATGTGTGTGCTTATTGCGCCTCCCCCCAATTGACCTTTGTCCCTACAAACAATCTGGAACCGTCATTCCACGGCTCCAACTTCATTGACATGATGCTTATAAACCCTCTTAATCGCCTCCTTTATATACTTTGTCATCTTGTACCCATAAATTTTGTAATTGTTGTGCATTGAGTTATCAGCGTCATGGTACCTTTCCTTGAAGTACTTCATGGTGCGGTACAGAAAGAATTCCACGATACCAACAAGGGGCAATCCTCGAACACCGCGCAGGATCCAATTGTAAACCTCAGCTAGGTTTGTAGTCATTATTCCCCACCGAGCACCTCCCTCATCATAGAGTAATGCCCACTTTTCCTTCGGCTCATGCTCAATCCACTGTGAGAAGCTCTTGATGGACCTTCCTTGTCTTCGCCTGATATTCAGACCATCGAGTCCGACGTGCTCCCGAGACATAGGGAGGTCGGCCTCGCTATTTACTGGCTTCTTGCCTAAATCTTCGGATTGTTTCTTTGTAAGCTCATCAAGTTTCTTCCACAGCAGGTTGAATTTCCTCTTCTGATTCTGGCTGCATAGCCGCTTGAACATTTTCATAAGGGACTTGTTCTTGAATTGACTATGGAAGTTTGCACCCATATGCCTCATGCATCACCTACTCTTCAAGTCCGTCCATATCGGTATCCTGAAATGCTGCACACTTCCATTATGTAGATCTTCGATTGCCTGTAGAATGCCTTTGTGCCAATCATGAATTAGACAGACACCGTCCATGTCCTTCACAATCATCTGCTTCACCCTCTCCAGGAACCAATACCAGCTATCTCCAGACTCCTTCTCTACAAAGGCGATCGCCAACGGCAACACCTGATTGTTACTGTCAGACCCAATAGCTGTCAAGATTGTACCTTTATACCTTCCAGTCAGAAATGTGCCATCAATGAAAATGACTGGGCAGCATTGCTGAAAAGCCTCAATGCAAGGATCCAAGGCAAGGAATGATCGCTGCACGACCTGTTTGCCTGAAAACTGAGCACATAGATAGGCTTTCAGGTCGTAACAGCTTCCTGGGTTCCTTTAGCATATGGTGTGAAATAGGAGAGGAAGGTTGTCATACGATGCTTCGTACGTACCCCACTTCATCTCCAACACCTTCTGCTTGGCTCGGTAGGCTTTGTTGTAGCTAATCTTGTACTTGAACTTCTTCTCCATGGCACAAACAATCGACTTGGGCTCGAAGCTGGGATTCTCCACTATCTGAGGATACATGTATTGAGCAACAAAATCAGTAGTGAGGTTGTGGTGTGTTCCTTCTAATTCATCCAGCAAACATTAGTGCTCAACCACTCTAGTCACCTCCCAGTAATCCTTCCACTTCCCCTTGTATGCGTGCATCCTAAATGGATAATTGCTTCTCACACAGCACACATCATACACCATCGGGTTGCTCTTCACTACCTTAAACTGACGCTGCAAAGATAAAGTGGACCATCGCTTCACAGCTTCCTTCACCTCATCCCCACTAAGGTACATAGCTCCCACGCAAACCTCATTCTCCCTGTACTCCCAAGGGATATTTTCCCCTGCATTGACCAGTAGGGCGGAAGGTCATAAGTTGATCAGTTCCGTGGGATAGGGTAAGCATCTTCCTCATCCGACGAGTCATCATCCATGGAATCATTAGCCTCTTGTCCTTCCCTCTCCACCTACTCAACTAAGTCAGGCATGTCTTCCCTCTGCATCTCCCTCTTCTGCTCCCTCTTCATGAATTTCTTCATTTGCCCATCAGTACTCTCCACACCTTCCTCGGCTTCAACTTCATCACCTCCCACATCTTCTTTCATTTGACTGCTAGACCCAGCCTTCATGAACACTTGACATACCATATGAGCGGTAAACCGCGCTTCATACAACCTTTTACATAAGCCCGATAGTTCTGGGTTCCTTCAAGCGAGATCAGCTCCCAAAAGTTTATGTCAAGCCATCTCCTCACTACATCCATAGTAGACACATCCACTTGATCTCTATCAAGAACAAAATCGTTACAAAGCCACCTGCATATGCCTCCCCAAATCCTCTCTCTTACTCTTGGTAAATACTTACAGAAAGATTGAAATACACTCAAATCCACCCCTTCTGGACCATAATATCTAACCTCCCTCGGACCATAGAATACTTGGAAATATAAACTTTTCGACATGCTTGCCAATACACACGGCACGAATAATGCAATCAATTAACTCGAACGACACTTACATTTCAATACACGGTCCAACCTAACGAACTAATTCATTTCATTTTACCAGGTCAATATACATGATACTATCATAGGTACAAAATATTACTGCATTAATGTAATCCTAAACAGCGGGTCAATATACGCAACAAGAACAAAAGTGTTAACTAAATCTAATAATTCCAACTACTACTGAAACAACTACATCCTAAATACCTATACATAATATAACCCTAGCATTGCAAATAATATTCATCTAAAATTAATCTATATAAATCAACAAACTAATTTTATTGTCAACTAAATACCTAAGCTAAATCCACTACTTTGACTTAGCTACATTTTCCTATATCTAAAATCCACTAGACTAAATAATCTACATTTTTCTATGTGTCATGTCCACTAAACTAACTACTAGATCTATCCACTACACTAACTAAACTAAGGGATTAAAAAAAATACCTCTAATGAAGCGACGAGCGGACCTTCAATCTCCACTCCCCTTCCCTACTCCCTCCCTCACTTTCTTTCTTTCCTTCCTTCCCTTCTCCTCCCTCCCTTCCTTCCTTCTCCTCTCCCTCCCTCCCCTCCCTTCCTCTTCTCTGTGGCTCTCGATCTGTCTCGGCAGGCGCAAAAGAAAGGGGCGAGCACCCCGAGTGGGTGCGGGCGCGCTTTTATAACGGCTGGTCTCGCCGGCTCATATGGTGGAAAGGCCTCACTTCCGTCATTTGAAACGGCAGCCCGCCAGTTCCGCCAACTCAAGCGGCGAAAGAGCCTCGAACCCCACGCCATGTCATCCCGTGGGTGGCCCACTGAGGGGGGGGTAAGCTGTATGCTGGGTGCTACCGCTGTTTCACCCGACGGTAGGTCCCCTTACCGCCGTTTCAATCGGCGATGCTCCTTTACCGCCGTTTCGTACGGCAGCATAGGTCTATTATTTCTGCAAATTAAAAAAGGTTCCTGGCCACTAGGTTGGGGCCTGGGGGGCTATGGAATCCGTCCGGGCCACCGGCCTACTTAGCGGCAGGGCCGAAATCCACCGGACCAACGGGCTTCATTACAACCTTGTATCATGTGAACATGTGTGGGCCAAAATTCATTACCGTTCCTAAGCCGCGCCTCCGGCCCGCCCGCCAATGCATTGATGGCCTGCGAGGCCGCGAGGAAGAAATGGGCTCAAAGTTAAAATGCATCGGTCCCGCACACCGCGAGTTCCTTCCTCCGCTCGGCTGAAACCCGACAAAGCAGGGGGGCTGGTCCACCTGATGGTCCTGAACTCCTGATCGCCGGCGGCAAGCGATGCAGTTCTCCGGCGCGGATAACGACGACAGGAGAGGAGACGACGCGGGGGCAGCCAACGACCACGTCCAGGCCGTCCGAATACTCTGCGCCGTCAGCGCTGCGGGCGTCCTGTCCCTAGTCCTCGTCTCGCACCTCGTGGCGCTCGACGGGCCCGCGCGGCTACTCGGTGGCCGCCGGCCGCAGCCGTCGCCAGCCACGACGATTCGACGACCACCCCGACGCAGCTCCGCCGAGCGACGGCGTACCGGCCCTGTTTTCACCTCATCACGTTCTTCCGCGTCGACAACCCCAGCAGGGTGTCTGACGCGTGCGTCGGGGGCGAGGGGCGCCACGGCCGTCGTGTCGCGCGACCGGGACGAGGTCGGCGTACGGCCACCGCGTCGCCGTTCTGCGCGGGCAGCGCGAGGTGGTCGTGGCGTGGCCGGCGCGGGCGATCCGGCTTCGGACCCAAGTAAATTTTCGTCAACAGCAGAAAGGAAATCACCAAGCATGCATGGAAAAGGTCTTCGTTGCAACTGTCTTAGGGCCCCTTATATTACCCCAAAACTAATTTAGGGAGAAAAAGGAAAAAAAAAACAGAGTCCAACGGTTCCCCTATTTTCCCCGCAAAGATACAACGACGCTAAAACACTCCCCCGTCACCTCGCATGTATCCGCGTCGCCACTCCTCCCCAATCGGCAGGCGGGTTTCCCGCGCGCAGAGCCGGTCCCGCCGAATTTTTTCGCTGCGCGCGCCAGTTCTGGGAGGAGGCAAGCGTCGGAGGCGCGAGCGGACTTCCGCGGCGGCGCGGGCGGCCTTGCGGCTGCGTCGCAGAGCCGGCCACTGATTCCTGCCTGAGTAGTTTACACCGCTACGGCAATCCCCGTGCGGAGGCGTCGATGGAGGCGGCGGCGAACGCCTGCGAGATCTCGCGCCTGCCGGAGGAGCTCCTCTCGGCGGCGCGGATCAGGTCCTTGGCCTGGAGGTCGAGCTGGCGGGAGGACGAGGCGTTGGCGGCGGCGGCGGGGTCGGAGGAGGAGGGATCCGAGACGGTGGCGGATGTTGATACTGTGTGTGTATATATACTCGTGTCGTGCGCAAGTTCCTCCTTTTCTCCAAGCAAAGGCATATCATCTTCACGACGTGACCTGACCGCCGGCGCCCGGCGGCATCCAGTATTCCGGTCCAGTTCTCCGGCAGTCCGGCATACAAAACCAAGATCTATCAAAGAAAACTCAATACTCATCGTCGTCGGCCGGCCTACGCGATACAGTTCCCGCGCACGCCTGCAGCGACGAGTAACGACCGTACGACCATGACGCCGGAGGACAAGAAACTCATCGTCCGGCTGTGCCTCCTGGCCACTCTGGCCTGTTCGAGCTCACCATCCACGTCAAGAACCCCAGCAGGCTGTCCCGCGACTGCGTGACCGCCGGCGCGACGGCCGCCGTGTCGTGCAACGGGGCCGCGGTGGCCGGGGGCGCCGTGCCGCAGTTCTGCGCGGGGAGGAGGGGGCAGCGCGAGGCCGTCGCCCCCGTGTGGGGCGTGGCCGTGGACGACGACCGGGCGGCGGCGGCGGCCAGCGCGCTGCGCCGGGAAGGGGCTGTGGTGGACGTGGCGGTCCGGGTGCCGCACGTCCACGTTGGGCATCGGTCCGTCCGGGTGCCGCACGTCCAGGATCGGACCCTCGCTTGCAGTGGCGTCAAGGTTGGAGGGGGCTCTCTCCCTGCACGAGCACAGATCCGTTGTAGACTTGTAGTGCAATTTCGAATGTATCGAAATCACTCGATCGTGTGGGACGGGGCGGCTCTTCATCAAACTTGATTGTCTTAGATAAATTTTTCGTTAGGTTTGTAAGCAAATCAAGGATTCAGACCCACGGGACTTAACACGTGGCATGCTATGTGTTTTCCTACATTGTATACAGATCAAGTTAGCTAGCTTGGAATTTTTTTTAATTTTAACCCTTTTAAATCTAAAACTTTAAAAGTAACCCCTCCCAATCTAAATTACCAAAAACTAGTCCTTTTGGTAGCGCCAAACGGTGTGGCGCGACTTATAACTGAGTCACGCTACATGTAATGGCATGATTAAAATGCCACGATGACGGGATCACCACGTGAAGCTGATGTGTAAAAATTGAGCATAAAACGGTCACGCCAAGTTGCGTGGCTGACAAAGCAGTCACGCCAGCGTTTATGGCGTGACCAGCACTGAGCTGGTTGCAGGTTGCTAGTTTGTATAGTAACCGCACAAAAATCAGTTCACTTAACCTTATTTCCTTTTATATTTTAATTAGCTAATGAGCTCTTAAATTCTTCAAACTTGGCAGTATAATACATGAAATGTATATGTTCCATTTTAAGTGTCGGTACTCTAAAATATGGTGTATAAATAAACTATCCAATTTATAAATAGGCTAAGTGATCTCGAGCTCAGCTTCAGAGTTTCAGTAATATCTGTCATGGTCAAAAACAGTCATAAGTTCAAACTTTGGACTCAGAACGTTTCGTTATCCTTAACTTCCCAAATACATTTACCATATATTCCTACTCAATTTTCAGGTGAGCTTTTCCAAAATTGATACATGAAATTTTTTTAAAACGTAATCCAAATATGTATAGTTATCACTATTTTCAGGACTTGTGAGATTTCTAGTCGAGGCTGAAAATAGTATAATTTGCCAACTTGGTGAGATTTCTAGTCGAGGCTGAAAACAGTATAATTTGCCAATTTGGACTTTGAGCTTTGAACTCTCATAGCTCTAAATCGTTGAACCATAAACCCTCCATGACAATGTGTATAATTTCAATGTGTATAATTTCTACTCCAACTTTCATGTTGTCCAAATTTTGAGTGTTTAGCCAAAATCCAAAAATCCACACCCCGCAACATGGCTAATTATCACATATCCAACACTTAGAAATTTCACCTAATGTTGGAGTCGACATGTTCATGCAGCTTGGACCAACAAATTGAAGTGTTTTTATCCAAATTTCACCATTTTCTTAATTCCAACTTTCACATTTGATCAAATTTCATCCTTTTTCAAAATTTCAAATTTGAAATTCACTCAAATTTGACCCTTTGCATGGTAATTAGCCTTAAGAGCATGGTAATTAGCTATAAGAGAATTAAAATCAGTCATCATGTTGTACTTTCTAGTCAAAGAAGTCATCATGTTGTAAAATAATGATTGCATATGCATTGTTGCCACTTGGGAAACAATAACACTTAGACTATTTTGAAATAGGATTTTTCATTATCTACAATATATTTTGGAGTGCAAACACTTAAAATGGAACATGCATACTTTATATATTATGTCTATCAAATTTGGAGAATTTAGGAGCTCATTAGCTAATTAAAATTTAAAAAGAAATAAGGTTAAGTGAACTGATTTTTTGTGAGCAACCTGCAACAAGCTCAATGCTTGTCGTGATGGCGTGACTCCTCAGTCACGCAACCAGACCGTTTCGTCTCATTCTCACATGTCATCTTCACGTGATGATCGCCGTTTTGTTCATTCTTACACGTCATCTCCATATGGTGACCGCACCATCGTGGCATTTTAGTCACACCATTGCATATGGCGTGACTCAGTTATAAGTCGCGCCACGTCGTTTGGCGCAACCAAAAAGGCTAGTTTTTGGTAATTTAGATTAGGAGAGATTATTTTTAAAATTTTAGATTTAAAAGGGTTAAAATTAAAAAAAATGCTAGCTTGTATGTAGGTGCAGATCCAGCATAAGGACTGGAGTGCCCCCTTAAAAATTTCAGCTCTGGATGAAGAGGAAGAATAAGAAAAAAAGACTAAGAAGAGAAAGAGAGGAGGAATAAGAAAGGGAAAATGAGCCCCCTTTGGATCTGCCCTGCTTGTATGCCTCTATATCAAATCACCTTCACTTAGCTAATAGGTATAAAACCAAGACGTCTAGCAACAGCTTCCAGCTAGGAAATATAGGACCCATTAACAATTAACGAACATAAGATCCTGATTATAGTTACAGTTTGAAATAAAAATGGAAAAATATACAGAATAAACAACAAACGATAGTAAGTAGAAAAATGAATGGAAGGATTAATTTGTGGGTTGGGCCGTATCAACAGCCGTGTCGTGCCAAGGAAGGAAGCTTAGAACGAGGAAGGACCGAGGCGGCGGATGCTGAGCGGGCGGGCGCAGCGCGGTAGGCCAGCCGCTGCTGGCCAGGGTGGTGGTGGAGGAGGCTGCGGGAGGAAACGGAGGTGGAAGATCTGGGAGGAGGAAGAAGGAGCCGTCGATCTGCTTATTGTGCTCTTCGGTATAGGTCTAAGTTGAGTAACTATCTGACTTGTGGAAGGGAGCTCCCCGTGCCGTTGTGCGCTAAGAGAATTCGTGCGAATCTACTTTTTCGTGAATGCGTACAACTTCGATCCGGCTTCTTCGGATCCGGGTAAACTTTCGTCAATAGCAGAAAGGAAATCACCAAGCATGCATATGGAAAGGTCTTGGTTGGAACCGTCATATACTGCGTATACATACATGTACTCGTGCAAAGTTCATCCGTTCTCCAAGCCAAAAAGCATATCATCACGACGTGACCTGACCTGACCTGATCGCCGGCTGCATTCATCACTCCAGCGATCCGATCCCCGCGCACGCCTGCAGCTAGCGACCGTCCATGGCGCTGAAGGACAAGAGATTAGTCGTCGCACTGTGCCTCCTGGCCATTCTGGGCATCGCGGGCATGGCAGCCTACTTAACTGCGCTCGCCAAGCTAGACCCCGCCGCCGAGTACTCGGTGGCCATCACCAGCAGCCTCCTCAGCAGGCTCGACTACGACGCGGCGGCACCGTCGCCGGCGCCGGCGCCGGCCCTGGCCCCCACAAGCGACGACTACGACTACGACTACGACTACGACTACGGCGACGACGGCTCCGTCACCGTCCCGGCCCTGTTCGACGTCACCGTCCACATCAGGAACCCCAGCAGGATGTCCAGCGCTTGCGTGGGCGCCGGCGCGACGGCCGCCGTGTCGTGCAACGGGACCGCGGTGGCCGGGGGCGCCGTGCCGCAGTTCTGCGCGGGAAAGAGGGGGGAGCGCGAGGCCGTCGCGCCCGTGTGGGGCGTAGCCCTGGACGACGACGGAGGGGCGGCGCTGGTGCTGCTGCCGCCGGCGTCCAGCGCGCTGCGCCGGGAAGGGGCCGCGGTGGACGTGGCGCTCCGGATGCCGCACCTCCACGCCGGCCGTCGGTACTCGTCGTACGTCCACGTTTGGACGCTCGTTTGCAGTGGCGTCAAGGTTGGAGGGGGGCTCGCTCCCTGCACGAGTACCTAGGATGTGTCGAATTCATCCTATCGTGTCGGAAGGGGATCTTCATCAAAAATTTTGGTTGGCTAGATACACTTTTTTTTTTGTTTTCAACCATTTGATGAGTCATCAATTGGACTTGATACACAGTTCAAGTCAGCAAAGCTTCTCAGGTTCTAGATTGAATAGGGCAATGTTTTTACGGTGCTCTTTCACTTCTTAGGTCGGGCAAAGCCTCGTAAATTTATGCTTCTATTTGTCTTAACAAAAAACAGAAAATGTGCTATGCATCTTTTGAAAAAAAAATGACAAATTTGTTGGTGTCATCTTTAATTTTTAATTAGTAGCTCCGGTGTGGATCTGAGTCGTGCGTTTAAAAAAAAAACTGATTGTAGCACATATTAGTTGACTGTGTGAGGCTAAACCGAACCATGCGCTGAGAAATCCGACCAAAGCACATAGTGGAAGTTAGGCTTCAGCGTGCCAGAAGCTAAATTGACCTTCAGAGAGGAGTAAAACTCAGTCGATTAAAAATTCTTTGTTGCACTTGCATATTGCTCTCACCCGCCAAATCCAGATCATTTTCCGGTTTAACCCGTACGTGAGGGCGCATGGCGTCCCGTGATTTTGCTGAACATTGGAGGAGGGGAGCCGGTGGAGCAGAAACTAATGGGTGGCTGAAATAGTCTTTTCCAGTCCCAGGGCCAGCGTGAACTGAAGCAGCAGCACACCTAGTAGCCAGCAGCCCAGCATGCAACCAACAGGGCATAGTTGGCTAGTACATACGGCTTCTTCTACAAATCGCAAGAAACACTTTCCTTCTCCATTTTTTATACGAATCCTCTCCTAGACCATGGAGGTAAAATTAGGAACAAGAAGGAGCATCCATCTTCCAATAATCGGAGTATAAAATTTGCAACAAACAGGAAAGACATCGGTAAACATAGAAGGTCCTACTTCATACCGTCAACAAATCCAAATCCTCTGTTTCACCTCTACATGTACACGCACAACACAATGCAAGTTCGTCAGCAAGCAGGCAAGGCGTGTTCACCTCTCGTTCCCAGGCACGCCTGCAATGGCTACAGGGGATCGGATCGGAGGATCTATCGTCGCCGAGACGCCGACGGTTCCTAAAGCCGGATGGAGACACTAACACGCATCTCGTATTGCTGCGTGATCGCTGTGTTGGTCGCGACGGTGACGGCCATCGGAGTTCTGCTGGTGGTAACCGCACCCGCCGAGTACTCGGTGGCCGTCGCCGCCGCCGCCGGCCTCCGCGACGACCCGGCCCTGCTCAGCCTCAACGGAGAACGGAGTACACTGCGAGAGTAGAGAGGCTACCGGTACGGAGGATACTTGAACCATATCGTAATATGTTATTTATATGAAATAGGACAACTATCCAAATTTAAAGTTTTCCAAATTCAAAACCACGCAAAAGAGAGCCCGTGGTTTTTGCCCAATACAGCCCAGTAGCCACACGCATCTCCTGCTTTTTCATCCTCCCTTTCACCATGGCCGCAAGCCCCGAGCCCGTGATTATTACGAGAAACAGAATTATCCCATTAAAAGTCATATGATAAATTTGTGATTGACCACCTCATCATTTCTCAAACTAAACACCCACGTCACAAGCTGCTTCGCTCAGAACCGACGGCGAGCTCCATCGTCGGTATCCGCAGGCAGCAGCTACCATTACTGCCGTCGTGAAATGCGCCATTTCCTTCCCATCGGCGGAAAGGTGACGAAGGTGGCCAACATCTGGTCCACAGGTCCACGATGCCATCATTCTGCTACCCAGCTCCGGGTTCTCGGATATAGTTTACTACTTGTCATATATTCCTACTCTCCATCTCTCTAAAAAAAGGACTACCTCCTGTAATGGTGTCAAAATAGTAAGTTCAGATCAAAAGTTTTCCATACTTCTCCATTTGATAAACCTTAGTAAGAATTCGATTTTCCATCGTACACATAATTAGGAGTAAGAGTCTCACAAACTTAAATTTTCGCCATGAACATATGAGCAAGTACTAGCTATTTGCATCTCATATATGATGGGCGTTCCTTCCCTTGGTTCCCCAGCTGATGACGCAGGATCGCCGCGTACGCTCGACGGCCGAATCACGGGACCAGAAAACGACGGGGGCTTCGTTGGGTTTCGTCAAGAACCGCAGGCGCGCACCAGAAATTGCTGCGCCAATATCTGCAAAAGGCAGAGGAATTATTGCCGCCACTACCAAGCATGCAAGCAAACTTGCACTACATTATGCACCAAATTTTGGTGCGTCGCTTGCATCAGCAGCTAGTGTAGGTCAGCGTCAACTGTCAGTGGCAATCATGAAAATGATGCTGTCGACCACCTGGACGATGTTCCATATATCATATATGCGTGATCCGTTACGGCCCTACAGAGGGGGAGGTGAACGGCCTGGGATTCGTAAATTCTTATCCATTGTACAGTCACGGGAATGAGGCAAATGGGATTTTTTTTGCCCCTTCATTTGCATGACGAAATAAAGCCCTGTTATAAAAACAAAGACATGAGAATGTGTAAATGTTGAAGCTAGAGGACACGAAAGATATGGTCACTTTACCCCCTTATTTTTTATCATTTTAAGATATATTACTAGAAAAGCCGCGCCCTCTACTAGACCCCGGCCTGTAATACGAGGCATAAAAAAAATTGAGAATGTCATATTCTTCTTAAACCAAAGACACGGCTTATTAGAGAAACGATGAGTTTTGACATAATACTTGGAGAATGTCTTGACCCTCTGGTTTACACGACGTGCAAGTATGTGCACATGAGATGCAGAAAGCACGTAGCTAGAATAGAACGAATCTTCATCGGAGCACAGATAGCAAGAATGAAGGTTCAGTTCAGTAAGAGATCATAAACAACTTTTACAAAAGAAGATAAAATCGGCAGTGCACTACATATTGTGCACATGAGGATACCAATATTGGAGTTCATAAAATCCCCACCCTCTTCATCACTATATCATCACCATAGACATGATCTTCAGCGTTGTTTAACCTCATCACTGTCAGAGCAGTTCTGGAAATTGTGATTTGTAGGAGCATCACAGTTCTCTGTATGTGTTTTTCATATTCCTCTAGTGTCATATGGTCCTGCATTTTCATATGGTGTGATATTCGTGCCTAATTTTCTTCAGTTGTGGGTTAAGCATGAGGCATGCATGCACTGTTGTAGAGGTGACGTAGATGAGCTTTTTCCTCCCTTCTCCACGGCATCCAGCGGCGTAGCATACTACCTAGTTCTTTTGGAGCGTAGCAACACGCACCTCTGTTAGTCGCCGCCAGCGCAGCAGCGTGGACTGCCGCGCTGATCCGGCCATCCTCACGAACGGCCTAGCGCTGCACGCGCACATGTACGCACATCCACGGGCGCCCGCGACATTGCGCCATGGCACGGCTCGACGCTCGCGGACTCGCCACATTCGCGCGACGGCTTCTCCGGCATGGCATCGCGCGCTGAACCCCGCGAATGGGGCAACGGGCCATGGGCCATGGCGTGCGCAGCATTCCGAGAATCCCAGTGGGCATACCCCGTGGTCCGTGGAGATGGAAGTTGCCAGCATGCTGTGCTGTCGCGTGCTGTCAGTTTTTCATGGGACGGTGCTAGAGGCGGGCACGACGGTGAAGACGTTGGAAGACGTAGGGAGCGTGAGGATCTCGTCCGAGGCTTCGAGGAGTAGGTTCGAAAGAGAACTGAGCCCTCCAGGACGACGATGAGGGGCAGGGCCGAGCCCCAGGCAAGTGCGCCCGGTGCGTTTGCACAGGGCCCCAAAATTTCTGGGGCCCACCAAACTGGCAGGGCAGACCTATAGGGCTATAGGCTATAGTTATGACGGCTCACCAGAGTCCATCCGTGATTCGTCCGTCGACCGTCGAGACTCGTCTAGACGCGGCGCGGGACTGAATCGGCATCGGCAGGATCGAGGCGACAGAGGCGTCACTAACCGGCAACCGCGACCCGTGTTAGGAACTCAGGAGTCAGGACTAGGGCTCCACCGCAGCACCGCTCCAGGCGATCAGCGGATCAGGCGTCAGGTGCATGACTCCTGCAGTTCGGCCAATTGCTTTTTAGGACCCTGTTTACTTCCTCCAAAATTCCAACTTTGGCACTATGCAAAAAGAAGATTCCCATCACATCAAACTTGCGGTACATGCATGGAGTTTTGTTGTATTTTGCGAGACGAATCTTTTGAGCCTAATTAGTCAATATTTGATAATAATTCATAAATACAAACGAAACGCTACAGTATGCTACAGTGATTTTGGTTGTCCAAAATTGGGCAACTAAACAAGGCCTAGTTTTCACCACGTCCCTTCAGTCTTTCTATTTGCCTGTCGGTTGCGCATCAGGAATATTAATCTGGTCCAATTAATTTTCAATATTTTAATCAATATTAATGGGTGATGGCTAATATAATATTGATCCATCTAGGTGTTCTGTTATCTTTGTTTTGGTTCTGAATTATCTAGTGTTTTAAGAGTCGAATAGGTACGGTTTTTGATATATCTTATTGTGATATATCATATATCTTATTGTGATATATCATATATCTTATTTATAGTCTTATTTTTTAGGAAGGTAGGCTTCATTTTTAGAGTTTGGCACAGGACCTCGATTTTTGCCGGCTCGGCCCTGATGAGGGGTGATCGGGAGGCGCGGAGGGAAAGATGGTGGAGACTTGAGGCCTAGGGTGAGGATGGGTAGAGGAAGAATTCACTACTCCACAACCCTTCATCACCGTTGGCTCCAAACTCATCATCATCGCCTGTTTCGGATCCGTCGTATAGAAGGCAGCGGTGATGGGAATGGGCATCACCGCCGGACCTAGAACCGGTTGTGATGCCTATTAAAAAAAATAAAAAATCCCAACCGTATCCCGCCGCCGCGCCTCGTCCGCGCCGGCCTCGCCTCCCCCGCGACCCATCGGCTACCCCTTCTTCTCGGCTGGCTGCCGCTCCTCCTCGCCGGATCTCTGAGGCGCCTTAGAGATCCAACGAGGAGAAGCGGCAGCCAGCCGGGATGAGGAGTGGGGGAGGCGAGGCCAGCGCGGAAGAGGCACGGCAGTGGGATGCGGCCGGGTGCTGCCGGCGGGATGCGATCGGGAGAGGGGCAGCAAAGGGAGGAGGAGGAGGAGGAGGAGAAGGAGAAGGAGAAGGAGAGGCGCACCTGGGAGGCCGCATGCCGTCGTAGCCCCGGTCACTGCCCCACCGCCAGATCTCATCACCACCGATGGATCCCGCTGCCCCATCCCACCTCGCCCCACCACTGCTCCTCGCCTCAAGCACGAGGTGAGGGGCGAGCGGAGGGGGGAGGAGAGGGGAGGCCGGGGAGGGAGAGGGAGGGGCCGGGGTCATCAACAGCAGAGGGAGAGAGAGGAGGGAGGGGGACGGAGGAGAGGGGCGGTGATGGAGGAGGGAGGGAGGAGAGGGGAGAGGAAGAGGCGAGCGACGGTGGGAGAGAGAGGGGAGGCAAAGAGCTGAGGGAGGCGGCACAGGGGGAGAGGTGAGCTGCGAGTGGACAGGGACGCGTGGGGGTTGGGGGGTGCGGCGGAGAGGGAGTGCTGGACGCGAAGTGAGAGTAAAATTGGAATTGATAATAAATTTGGGTCTGCGAACTCCCCATCAGCGCCGGTTTGTGTTTTCACCATTGGCTCATGTAAAAATCTGGTGGTGATGAGTTATCACCGCTGGATTGTCAAAAACCGACAGTGATGGGGCGTCTGGGATGGCTCTTTCTCTAGTAGTGGAAGATGGCGATCACAGGCTGGTAGGGTACCATGGCAAGAAGCTCACTCTGTCCTCATTGCTGCCGCTGCATCCGCCGCCCACACAGCGGAGGTAGTGCCAGTCGCACCCCGTGAGAACGCGCCGGCACATGTTGTCGCAAGAAAGATGAAAAGAATGCTACCGTCAATCCCTTTCGGCATTCCTAGGAGTGGCGCGGAGTCCGCGAGAAGGGTCGCGAACCTATCTTGCGGAGGCCTGAGAAGTACAGCCCTTGGCCCGAGATCCAACGACATAAAAATCAAGGCGATGTGGCCCAATGACAGGACAGAGCTTGTCCGCAGATTTCGTCTCATAGAGATTATACTCCTCATCATCCAAAGTCTTTACATGACGAGAGAAAATGAAAAATGTTGTTAATAGTAGAAATATAATGAAAACTTAACTTTGATGAAGCAAAGCTCCCATTATCAATATTATGATAAGAAAAGCAAGTCATGTAGCTCCAAGAACAAACTCTTTACAAGATCTTCATGTCTACTCCTTGCAACCTAGGTTGCAACCTAGGTTGGATATTATTTAGACTATACTTCTTTTTTTGTTTAATTGGAGAATGTCTCTACACAAGAGGATATTTCTCTTGAAGAGAGCTTATGTACTTTACACTCATATATGGCTAGCAAGCATAAGTCATGAAAACTATAAAAGTTTGAAGGCACGATTACATATCATGTGCCCATAGGTGTGAAACGGGAATCCACTAAGATTGTTTTGATGCTAAAGTTGCGCATTCAATAAGTGTAGTTCCATATATTATTGGAAACATAATCCATAATGTCTTCTAGCATCCTAGACAAATAAGAACTCAAGTCATCTAATTCAAATAAACTTAGCCTAGATATAGCTATCCCATCTCTTGTAGTCAAAAGGCAACAAATATGTGATTGCAAATGCAACAGTTCATTATATACACAATATTGGTATTTGTACTAAATCTGAAGTCATGTTACAGCTACTCAATATGAATGTCCTTGCCAAGTATAAACTACAACAAGATTTTATACTTATGTGTATTTTCTTAATAAGTGGTGTTTACGAAATGGTTAATATGTCAATTTAAAGTCATATTAAGAGCGATCAACTAGACCTACTGCTACTGGTAAAATTATTTCATATATTTATTCCTTTTTACAAATAATAACAATCCTAACCACTAAGCAAACATATTCGAGTTAATATTTTAGAAAATAAACAAACATATGTCGTTTATTATAGGATGGATTTACAGAAATAAGTAATAAAACAATATAGAAAGTAACAGCAGCAATAACTTCCAATCTCATTCCCCTATACATTTCATACTTGTTTTCTGCCCATCATGCTACCCATATCTAAACAATGATCTCGTCATCCTTTGGGATTTCGATTTCTAAGTTTAGTTTTGGGACCTCTCCCTTCCTAAAATTATTGTAATCCAGCTTTATTGTAATCCAGCTTTATGTAAATATATTATATGCTATTTTACCTCTTGACAACTAATCTCTATTGTGCGAGATTCTCATCTATTTTATTTATGAAAGATTTGGTAAATCTCAGTACATCCTAAAACTAAATAGCTAATCTAATTTTTGTGTTATTAAATTTAGTGTATATTATTTTATGGTAAGTTTAGCCCTTAATTGTCACCCCTGCATAGACCTTTGCAGGGGATCTTCATGGTCTCCTTGCAACCACCACTTACGCCCCTAGTGTTGAGGTTTTCAGCCAAGGTTTCTTTATGACGATGAGCTCCTAAAATAGCTCTACCATAAGCTCGCTCCATAAGTCCATGCACTCAAGGAATCTGACAAGAACTTACACAAAAATTCTTAGTTCTTCTAAAGGAAGGTCATGCTAGAGACCGGAACTCAACTCCTAGTCCTGGCAGTATCTTTGATGGGCTTAACGAGTTGTTTTAATTTTGGCTAAGCTTTTGACACACTGTGACAACTGATGAATGATCCGAAGATAACGTACTTCCAAGACCAACTAGCTACCTTCTCTAGGAGTCCATGCACTCAAGGAATTTGACAAGAACTTGCACAACAATTGTTAGTTCTTCCAACGGAAGGTCACGCCAGAGACTGGAACTCAACTCCTAGTCCTGGCAGTACTTTTGATGGGCTTAACGAGTTATTTTAATTTTGGCTAAGCTTTTGACGCACTATGATAACTGATGAATGATCTGAAGGTTACGTACTTCGAAGACCAACTGGCTACCTTCTCTAGGAGCAGAACCTTCAATTTAAACGCCCACTTCTTTCAACTCGCTTATCAATGTTCGAAAGTGATGAACTGTCTTCGTGATCCACAACACACACCACGCTGGGAGACAGTTCAAATGTATATGCAAACACTCACAAACACGAACACACATACACACACTCATATGATGACACGCATGTAACCCTACCCTATGAGAACTTCAAAGAGACTAAACCCTACTCATATGACATTGATGAAGCCACCGTAGATTTCTCGCTATCAACAAGCATGTTGCTTAATACTGAAAGTATAGCGCCATCAATTCCTTGGTTAAATCAAATAAATGTGAATACATGTGCCGAGTCGAGCACTCAAACTCAAATAGACATGTTCCACACATGGAACCTAATCAGCTAAGCTACATTCAATTCGACATCTCTTCAGTTTCTTGTGCGCACAACTAATTGAATTTTAAGATGGTTCCACTAGATTAAAGCTCTTAAGAAGGAAAAAATGTCAGTTAAAAAGATGTACTCCCTCAGTCCAAAATTACTATTTATTTTGACTTTTTTAATACATAGCTTTTGTTATGCACCTAGATATATATTATATCTAGATACATAAAAAATGTTATGTACCTAGAAAAGCTAAAACGAATAGTAACATGTACCTAGAAAAGCTAAAACAAACAGTAATTTGGAATGGAGTGAGTCGAACCGAAAGGAAGCCTCTTGAGCATAACACCTTTTTAGGGTTTCTTAGGCCTAATATTCCTTGACGATCGTCGGGGTTAAGCATCGTATATGTTAATATTGCTTTAACGGTGCCTTCTTATCCCTTTCACAGTGCTGTTTTTGGCCCGGGCTAGCCTCATGGCACCACGAGCAAGCTAGACAGCTAGTGCCGTAGTGCGCGCTTGCATGTATGGCATCGACGCCCAGCTGCGTGTTGGGGGCTGACGCGGAGACCATTGCACACCGCTTGCTTCCAGTAGCAAGAGTCTTTGCATTGATGCCTGCGTGTGGAAAGAATTGCTTGGAGTGACCTGACTTGCATTAAAATATTGCAGCACTTGCTGGCGTTTGTGCGTGCATCTCGCCATCGATCGACGCCTAAATCGCATTGGCTGCGAGCTGAATGGAATCCACTACGTGCAGTAGACGTCGTACAAGACAATGTACGTTACATCTGTTTCCTCTAATCTGTGCACTCATCAAGAAAAGGACATATATATGCTAAACACCACTACCACTCTGAGCAATGATCCAGCTATGCATCTTCACCCAACATTTGTTCATATATGTATTCATATTCCATCGTTCGTGCAACCGGGTCCGCATGTCAATGACCAACTCATCCATCTTGAGAGATCAGAGATCTTGAACAAAATGCTACTCCCTCCGTCCCAAATTATCGGTCGTTTTGACTTTATTAGATTCATAAACTTTGTTATGCACTTAGATATACCCTATGTCTAGATGCATAATAATATCTATGTATCTATAAAAGCCAAAACGACCTATAATTTGGAACGGAGGGAGTATAATGTTATTGCGGTCACTCATGCGGGAACATGATGTTATAGTAATAACTTGTATAATATATGTAACATACTCACATTTGCATGTGTACACATAATCTCGGACGAACCCTACCGAATCGCGCACCAAGCCACCAACTCTAGCTATGCTCTAGCTGCAAATAAGTTCAGCTCCCCACTCATTTGGAAAAGGAGAAACCACAAGCATCCTGTGCCCTACCATGAATCAAAATGCACCAAACCCATGAGCCAAGATGATTCTATCCATAATCCAGGTGAACCACTGGTTGACACAGAAACCTGGGGGCACACAGTTTGGCAGCAGCGGGGCCCCACCTCCATGCATTTCCAATCCCTCCTATAAAACCCCGGCCCCCATCGCCTAGCTTGCACCTCATCCTCCCCACACACAACACTCTAGATAGCACCAAGGCACCAACCTTTGTTGATCAGGACGCGACGATCATATATACAAAGTAAGAAGAAGATGAGGCTCGCAAGAATCGCCATGGCGATGGAGGACGGCGGCGGCGCGTCGTCGTCGGTGGCGCAGCCGGCCGCCATGGGCATGGGCTACGAGCGCCACTTCCAGCCGCCGCCGTTCTGGTCAACGCCGACGCCGTACCTCTTCATCGGGTTCGCCGTGGTGATGGCGCTCATCGCCGTGGCGCTGGCCGTGCTCCTCTGCACCCGCCGCAAGGAGGACGAGGGGGGCCGCGGCGCCGAGGGCGGCCAGGTCATGGCCGTGCGCGTGCTGGCGCCGCTGGACAGGGAGGACGCGGCGGTGCCCAGGGTGCTCGTCGTCATGGCCGGCCACAGCGCGCCGTCGTTCCTCGCCAGCGCCGCGCCGTTCGCCAGCTTCGCCGCCGCAGCAGCCGGGGACGACGCCAAGCCGCAGCAGCACGTTGGCGGCAAGGACGGCGCCGACGCCGTGTAGGCTTTCCCTGCCCCGGCCCGCGCGCGCTCCCCTTGCTAACCGGCGGCACGAGAACATGATCGCGCCAGCACGCGCAAAGATTAAGCTGATCGGAGAAGCAATTTTGTTCATCCTGACTTCCCTTTTCGCTTTCTTGGTAATAGTTTTGTGACCTGCAATGCTGCCCTTCAGCCTCTGCACGTAATTAGGTGTGTTGTGCAGAGCTGGAGGTCAGAAAATTTGCAATCTGATCGATCAGATCATCGGGTTGCACCGATCATTTCCTGTTTTGGTCTCATATAAAGCAGGTTTTTGAGGTCCTGAAACGGGGCAAACCACAGTGTCACCTGCAAAACCTTACGATTCTGCTGAATGAAATGGAAAAACTGGAGCACTCTTAACACATAATCTTAACAGTTACTAGTTCGTCTTTTAACTAAGTGCGGATTACCTTCATCAGTTAATTAATCGACCAGCAGTGATGATCACAAAGAATAGATCACACCTTATCGATCGATCAGTCGCTTTCAGCTTTGTTTCCCCCTGCTTTTTAAAGAGAAGGAAAGGCGGTAGCTTAGCTTCTCTGCATCTCCCTGTCTGCTGCCTAACGAGTACCGAGTCAGGGAGCACTACGGGCCGCGTCCGTCCTCATCCGGAACTCCGAATCCGGAGAGAGAAAGCACTCGGGGGAATGATGACCTGCACTAGAAGGCAGCTATACCGAGTTGAAAGAAACTGCTGCCAAAGCTCGCTTAGCTAAGCGCACCATGTTTTGCCTTATACGAGCATGGAGAAACACTTTTTTTTCCTTCCTTTTCATGATGTTGTTGATCAATTGGCTACGCCTACAACGTAGTGGTGCTGGGGAACGCGCCGAATCCATCTCTTTGAAGGAGTGTGCCAAATGCGCACTAACGATCGAATCGCCTAATCGATTTCTTTGTTGGTGATGCAAATTCATTCGGATGAAGCTCAGTACGCAGAACGTTTTATTACAGTATGCTTCCTCCGTTCCAAATTGTAAGTCGTTTTAATTTTTTAATTTATAAATATTATTATGTATATAGATATACACTATATCTAAATTCATAATAATATCTATAAACTAAAAAAGCTAAAACGACTTACAATTTGGAGCGGAGGGAGACTTACTACTTCCTCCGTCCCAAATTACAGGTCATTTTGGTTTTATAGATTCATAGATATTATTATGCATCTAGACATATGGTATATCTAAGTGTATAATGAAATCTATGAATCTTAAAAAGCCAAAATGACATCTTACTATAACTAGTTGGAGGTTATTTTTGAAGCCTCCAGGTGAAGCCACCTAGAATCCTAGGTGGACACTCGAGAGAAATACTAGAAATTCTTTAAAAAAAAAAGCAAAACATCTAGCCATCAATTGGAAGACTTAAATCATCGTAGCCATTGGATCTATTATATTTTCTAAAAAATTACCATGTATGCCATTATAAAAATAGCCTAAAGTAACCCCCTAAATCTATATCTAAATTACCCACAGTTGCCGTTATATGAAATAAACTAAAGTACCCCTAATCTTCATCTAAACTAATTATCCACTTATGCCATTATAAAAATAATTTAAAATAATCCTTAAAATTGCTACTAAATTGCCAACCACTAATACTTGAAAAATAACTTATAGTAACCCCCTAAATTTGGAGTGTTTTTAGAACCTCTAAATTTGGATCTATATTACCCACATATGCTACTATTTAAAATAATATGAGGTAACTCTAAATTTGAATCCACATCACCTTTATTAAAAAGATACACCAATATATGATTCTAAATTGTCTATTTCTTACACTATTGGTATATATGATATAATAATTAAGATATATATGCATGATGTGTGTCACCATTTATAAAGATATAGAGGAATGATGATAATATAGATTCATATGTTAAAATTATAGCTCAAACTTAAGGTCTATTAAATAAATTAAAGCACATAGCTGCGATGCAAAGTGAAAAGTTAAAGATTTTAAATATGGATAAAAATATTATAGAGTAACAACTATCTAATATAAAATCTATCACAATCGGATGAAGATAATAAGTATATATCTATATAAGTATTGTGTTCGGAATTTAACAAGTGAGAGGTAGCTCAAGGTAATAGTTTTGTAGCAATGCGACCTTATTTTCTTTCATTGAAGACTCCGCATTAGTTCTCATGAGACACACCAAAAAAAATCCTAGAAATTCTCAAAAAAATTCGAAACATCAAATATCAATCCTGTAAACTCTAATAATCATAGTCATTGATCTATTTATTTTCTAAAAATTTATCCACTACTATCATTATGAAAATATTCTAAAGTAAACCCCTAAACCTATATCTAAATTACCGATCTTAGCCATTATAAAAAAATAATCTTCATCCAATTTACCATGCGTATTCTTATAAAGCATAACTTAAAGTGTCATTCTAAATTTGTATCTAAGTTACCTACATATGTCATTATTAAAATAACCTAAAGTAAACACCTAATTATCTTCATGTTCATGATACGGAATTGTCCAAAAGTAAATTAATATATGATTCTAAATTTTCTATTTATGTTATTGTTAATATAGAATATTACGGTATATATGCATTATGGGTGTCACCGCGTAGACCATTTATACATGTATGTGTGGAAGTGATGAAAATAATAAATTTTTATGCTAAACACAATGTATAGAGGTGTGATACAAAATGAAAAAAAGTGCAAATGTGGATGAAAAAGTGTATAGAGTAATTATTAATTAAAAATTAATCATAATTGGACAAAGATAAGTACACATCTATACGAGTATTATGTTGAAGTATTAAAAAATAAGAGAGTAGTAGAAGTCTAATTTCTAAATAATTTTCAAATACAACAGCTTTTAAAAATATTAGTCTGTGCGGGAGCACGGGGTTGATAGACTAGTATATATAATTTGAAACAGAGGGAGTAGTTAAATCCGTTATTCAGTTGGTGCTACAAAAGTCAAAAGCCACCGCTCCAAGAGGCACCAGTTGCAAAAGGAATCATTCATATGCCTTATTTCCTTCGATTCGTTGAGCAGAAGCTAGAGCATGGTGCATGAATGCATATATTGCGCTTGAGAACCAGCGTGCCGACAAGTTCATAATGCCCTCATGGAATTCGCCTTGGTTTTGCTCTCATTTCAACTTGTATATGCATGTTTTGTGCAGTGCGCTTGTGCTGCACGCACATATTCGCCCCTTCAATGTAGGCTTTGTCGATGGAAAGCGAGCGAACATAGCAAACCGGAACACAAGGTTCGCCGGCCGGCCGGCCGGCCCGGCGGCGCCGCTAGTTTGCCAGAGAGGTTTTCGTTTTCCTCTTCTTTCCTTTTGTTAGATGCAAGGCGCTTCTTTGTTTTTTTTTTTAAGTTCCGACCTCTACAACAAGCTAGTACACGCGGCCTTTATGAAGAAAGAAAAGAAAAGCATGCTCGCGGAGGTGCGCCATGGAGACCTGCTGGTGGAGTCGGCCGGCCGGCGACGCTGGAGCTGACTGCTGGCAAGATGTGGGTGTGGGGTAGAATGGTGGATGTCAAAACCAGAGACCTGGCTACATGTCTGTGCGGCTGCGGTTGTCCGCGCCGGCGGCGGCGCACCAACTTTTAGAGCTTCAACTTTCCAAGTCCAAAATTAAAGCAGCACGTCGGCGATGCGGCGACCGGCCGGCGACGGCGGCGGGTCTCACACGCTCCCGCGCGCCTTTGCCTGAGCCGGTCGCCGGTCCGGTCGTGGATGGGCGACTCGGTGATCTCACACGTTGGTTGCAGTGGACAGACCAAAGACAAGTGCGACCACGGGGCACCGAGCTAGGATGTGGCGGCACGGTCGTTGCGGACTTGCAGTCAGTGCAGCAGCAGAGGCGAAGGAGGTGGTCAGGTGGATCCCGGAAAGGGAAGGAGAAAAGACCTCGTGGCTCGTGAGCCTGGCCAGCAAGTAGAGCCCATCCCCCGTCTTGCCGAATTTGTGATGTTTACCAGTACTGGGCCAAATTTACAATGGGCTCAAACAAAGCCCAGCTTGCATGACTCTAAAAACATGCGCTTTGGAGTTTCCTTTGCCAAGAAGTTGAAACCTAGTTTCAAAAAAAAAAAACAAGAAGAAGTTGAAACCTAAAACATTCATAGATGTACTTTGTCAAAAAAGTTGAAGATCTTTGCAAGGAAAATGTCCGAGTTTCTTTTTTTATAAAAAACTTTAAAGTGTATTTTTGGATGGATTTTTGTTGTTCTCAAAATCAAGCTCATTTTCACCAAGACGAGATGCTCATCAAAGCTGAGGTTGAAGTACGATTGATGCGTCCGCACAGAGGAAGAGGCAAAAGGGCAAGTAAAAAAGGAATTCACGGGATCATCCTATTCCTAGCCGACAATCTTCCATGAATCTTTGGAGCTCTTGGAGATTCTGAATGGAGACACTGGGTCCACATCAGGGATTTAAACCGGGCCAACTTGCATTGAGTTACTTTCTTTTTACAAAAAGAAACAGAAAAGAAAAAAAGAAAATGGATTCTTCAATAAGTCAACATATCAAATAGAGATTCCACAAACAAGGTAACCAAATTCCAATATATTCACCGTCCTAAGAATTCTAACATGTCCATCAGCTTAGTGTACATGTACTTGTGGCGTCAGCATTTTTCCACATTATGTGGAAATTGAATCCGCTACGAGTCTATGATGTAGAAACTATACTTTCAATATAACACTAACAAAAATTATATTTCATTCTAAGAAACTTAAACTTGTCGTAAGAATTGGGCATACATGAAGTTGAATTTAAATATGTTTGTTGTTATGCATATGTAAGAAGTGGATGTGCGGTCTGAGTCTACATGCCGGCCTCGAGTCCTACTTCCCCTCCCCTCCTTTCCCTTCCACCCATCTATGACACGAGGGCCCTATTTGTGGTTGGTTGTCGCCTCCATTGCTACTTCTTTCTCTCATCTTTTCCTTCCACCCATCTATGACACAAGGGACCTATTTGTGGTTGGTTGTCACCTCCATTGCTACTTCTTTCTCTCATCCAAAGACCAAGTGATCCTTTGAGGGCCCTTTTGTTCCTTCGTTTCTTCCGACACTTGCATCATTGCATCTTGATCCTAATCTGAGATGGTATGTGTTTCATTATTCATTTCTTTGAGGCATTGTTTAGTTTTTCTTCTTCGATCGTTTCCTCGTTTGAGTCATGATTCGTGAACCGCAATGTATTATGGTTTTCTAAGCTAGAAACCAAGCAAATTGTCTGAGTTTGCAATATCATGTTGCTTGGTAGAACCATTATCCTGCTACAAATGTATGGTTACGAAGTCTTTTCAAAAAAGTTTGTGATGCAAGGTCATGTACAGAAAATAGGGAGAATATAGAATATAAGAGTACAGATGTAACATCGTAATGCATCACTACTGGCATCATGTGTAGCTGACTAGCTGTCGAGATCGCCATACATGGCGGAATGCCATTGACCCGGGCAACCTGTGCATGTTGACTCGCAGCCGATGGATCGGACGGCGCGGATGGCCTCGAGATTCGTGGAGCCAGCGGTTAACTAAATCCTCCCTCCCACCGCGTCGCGCCACGCGCTCGGCCTCGCCTTCCGTTTCCACCGGGCGACGCCAACTCTTCCGCCCTCCTGACGGGATCGCGCCGGAGATCGCCCGCCGGAGCGGATCGGCGTCTGAAGCGGAGGCGGGGAGCGCTCCGGAGACGCGATGGTGGAGGAACCGGCACCGGCGCCGGCGGATCTGAGCGCGGCGGCGCAGGTGAGCGCGCTGCCGCTGCAGGTGGACCTCCTGCAGCTGCCGCCGGAGGTGCCGGCGCCGGGGGCGCCCGCGCTGCGCGGCGTCCTCGACCACCTCTTCGCGCACTGGCTCTCGCTCCCGGACACCGCCGCGCTGGTCGCCAGCCTCGTGCAGAAGGCCAAGGCGAGCGGCGGCGGGGCCGTGGGGGGCGCGATGCTGCCATCGATGATGCTGCAGGGGGGCGCCACCGTGCCGCCGCTCTCGCCGAGGTCTCCGCGCCTCTCGCGGAGGCCCAGCGGGCTCGGCGCCGGCCAGCCCAACCGCTCCGCGTCGCCGCTCCGCCCGACCGCCGCGCGCCCCGCCAAGGAGGTCATACCGCAGGTACGCTCCGCGCGAATCCGTCGATCGGGTCACACTTCCGCTTCTCATTTTGGCAAATCTGCACGAAATTGGATTGCCATGGACGGCTTATCAATCGATTGCTGTTTGGCAGTTCTATTTTCAAGATGGCCGGCCACCGCCGTACGAGGTGAAGAAGCAATGCATTTCTACAGTTGATCAGCTCTTCGCCGGCCACTCGAATGGTCTTCGAGCTCAAGGTGCGTTAAATTGAATGTGTAATTGTGATTTATTTGATTTATTTTTCTTTTGAAACGCTCTGATCCATTTGGTTAAATGAACTGAATCGTGAAAGGAACATTTAACTAAATCAGGGGTTGATGCTAAGACAGTTTCGTCATGCCTGCTTTTGTTACTTGTAATGGCAAGCAAACACCGCTAGAAATTTTCATGAAACTGACAATTATCTTGATCACAGCGGTTTGCCCGTGAGGATGTCAGCTAATCCTTTTCTTTTCTCCTTTTGGATGTCTCTTTTGGTTGCACGATAGAATTCCGGATGGTTACCAGGGAACTCTGCAAGCTACCGACATTCTTTACCACTGTTCTATTTGATAAGATTGACAAGGAAAGCACAGGATTCGTGACAAGGTAGTCAGCAAACTTTACTTGTCTGCCTAGTGCGAAATAATTGTATAAACTCTGCATTACTTTAACTATTTCAGGGAGGCATTCATTGATTTCTGGGTGAATAGCAACTTGATGAGTTTGGATAGTGCAACCCAAGTGTTCACAATTCTGAAGCAACAGAATCGCAATTACCTCATGAAGGTGACTACAGTGAAAGACTTGGGCAACTGATTATTTCAGCAAAGCATGCCTGTGGTTCAGCACTGTTGCACTTCTCTAATCAATGTTTCATAATGATTGATTGATTTAGGAGGATTTCAAGCCGGTTCTTAAAGACCTTTTGGACAACCATCCTGGTCTAGAGTTCTTAAAGAGTACACCTGAATTTCAAGAAAGATATGGTAGCATTTCTTTGCCCTGCTATGATCTCTGTAGATTATATATAATCCCACCTTGTATCTTCTTTGACTTATACATCATTATTTGTCAGCTGAGACTGTAGTACATAGGATATTCTATTGCTTGAATCGAATTGGAGGTGGTCACCTAACACTTAGGGAGCTGAAGCGTGGAAATCTACTCAGTGCGCTCAGGCATGCTGATGATGAAGAAGATATCAATAAAGTTTTAAGGTGATACATTCGAATCAAAATTTAAACACTTCAACACCTTTCTGTGCATATATTTTTCTATGGGGCTCTACAACAAGTGCAATTATATTTTGAATGATGCAAAACATTGAACTTACTGATTTTTTTTCTGTAGGTATTTCTCATATGAGCATTTCTACGTGATATATTGCAAGTTCTGGGAGCTGGACACAGACCATGATTTCTTGATTGATAAAGAAAATCTTATTAAGTATGGAAACCATGCATTGACATATAGGATTGTAGATAGAATTTTCTCAGAGGTTGGTCCCCCCCGCCCCTCCCCCCCCCCCCCCCCCCCCCCCCCCCCCCCCCCACACACACACACACCCTACTAATATCATATTTCTTCAAGTTCTCTTAAGGTTCATTTTAATGCTGAGCATCTGTTAAAAAATTTTAATTGAAACATATCAGGTTCCTAGGAAATTTACAAGCAAGGCTGAAGGAAAAATGGGGTATGAAGATTTTGTCCATTTTATACTGTCTGAAGAGGACAAATCAACAGGGCCAAGCCAGGAATATTGGTAGGTAACTGATGTTTGGTTTAATACCTCAACTGAGTGATACACTGGTACTCCATTTATTTTCAGTGGTACTATAGTATTTATGTGTTTATCATAGACAATGTTTATTTTTCAAATATTTTTCCCTTCATGTAAGCATTGGTACCATCTCTAGTTTTAGGGCATTTTTAAACACTCTTTCTGAGGGGATCTAGTAAAACATAGGCTAGATGTTGCTTTGTTACAGCAAAACTTTCTTTTTTCATGAGGCTATTAGCGAAGAAATGTTAAGTGATAAACTCATTATAAACCTCAAAATAATGTCAACATGAAGAGTCAGACTAAAAGGGTAGTGCACAACAAATTCTCATGCTTTGAACAGCATGCAAAGAAATGGCATGCCCATACTGGTTATTGATCTAATTGTCAACCCATCCCAGTAGAATTCTTCTCTATTAGTCTTTCTATCAAAGGCTTCCTTTTCTACAAATCATATGCTTAAGAAATGAATGTGTAGTTTTGGAGAGATTCATGAACTTTTGTGTAGACCCTTACTCTATTAACTCAGCCCTCGATTAACACTAAGAAATGAGAACGAGAACAAAGACAGGAAGTTGGAAAATTCATTCTTGAGTAGTAAGTCAAATCTAAAGGAGATTCATCTATTTATGTTACAGTAGACTTTGATCCTCGGCCTAAATGGTTGTGCTTTGCCTAAATTGTCATGTGAATTTGAGCTTCCTTTTACAGCAGTCCAAAGGTTCTCAACTTCTCATGTTTATGTGTGATGTCATCTCTTCAGGTTTAAATGTATAGATCTGGATGGCAATGGCATACTCACACACAACGAACTGCAGTTCTTTTTTGAGGAACAACTCCATCGCATGGAATGCATGGCTCAGGAACCGGTTCTATTTGAGGACATCTTGTGTCAGCTCATCGACATGATTGGACCTGAGGTCATATAAGTTTATGATTTTTGTAGATTACCTAGTTCTAAACATTTTGTGCTTAACTAGTCTTGCATTACTTTTGTTCCAGAATGAGAGCTATTTGACATTGAAAGACTTCCGAAGGTGCAAATTGTCTGGGCATTTCTTCAACATTCTCTTTAATCTGAACAAATTTATGGCTTTTGAAGCTAGGGACCCATTCCTCATTCGCCAAGTAAGTCAAATTCAATTCCTGCTCCTACTCATAACATCCAGTGAGATGTTTGTTTTTTCACCACTGGTAACACTACATACTTTTTCAATGCAATTACAGATGCGTGAAGAGCCATCATTAACAGATTGGGATCGTTTTGCACGAAGAGAATATGTAAGATTGGCGATGGAAGAAGATGGTGAAGATGCTTCCAATGCAAGTGGAGATGTTTGGGATGAGTCACTTGAATCTCCTTTCTAGATTGAATATGTTGTGGCATTTTGGAAGACATCAGATCATTCACATACAGGCATACAGCTCTAATAATCTCAAGGTGAAACCATGAAGGCAGTCAAACATGGACAGTTATCTGATATCTTATTTCTACAGAAGCTATAAATGAGGCAGCTGCGCACTTGCTGGCACCATCCAAGTTTTGACATAGAAGCTGAGACAAATAGTTCCATCTAGCTTGTTGTGGAGTACATTTGGTTCTTGGTGACTGTTGTTTGTAGCAGCACCCATGTTGGTCTAGTATCTCTGCTATGCTTCGGTTGATTGATTCATGGCAGCAACAAGTGCACAGCACCTGGTGATTATTATGAGAGCACATCAAAATCTAGTGACAAATAAGGAGAAGAGCATGGGTCAATCGCCGTATGTTAGATCGTGAATAGTTGGCACCACAATTTTTATTATCTAGGGTTTTTATTAGGTATCTATCAAAGATTCAAAGTATTCTTTCGTTGTTAAATAAGGTCACCAAGAAGACCATTTTTACTTGTGTACTCTGTATCTTTTTGTTTAGTTTGTAGTCACATGAACAATGAGCTGTAATACTATGATACAGGGATTATCATTATTTTTCTAACGCACTTTTTAGTCTCAACACCTCAAAATACCAAAAATGAAAGTAAGATATGCTGTGATTCATGTGGGATGATGGAATGTCCATGAAGCAAAACTGTAAATGACAGTCTAGGCAAAAGCAATGCTACATCCAGCAGGAGCAGGGAAATTGACCGGTACATTTTGACCAGCTTTCTATGAAGAATTACTCATTTGCATCAAAAGCCTCTTAACTACCACCTCCTTTTCTTCTTTAGTAGATTATCAGCCTAAGTAAAGCTATTGACAGATCAATCTAACTGGACAGCGGTTCATTGTATTTTCAGGGAGAAGGACCGATGTCGAAAACAACACTGGTTTGATTGGCTGAGCTACCTGCAAAGATCGTGCATTTGCTTTCGTTGCTCCACCAATGATTGTCTCCTGCTCGAATGAAAATCTGGGGCAGGCAGGAGAGAGTCACAGAAAGGAAGGGCATATTGTCCTCCTGGCCTTCATTCTAAGCAAAATAAAGGGCAAAGAAGGATGGATCCTTCAGTCATCTTTCCGACAACGGTGGAAAGAAGCTACAAGGATAATACAACTAGGCACCTCCTATGCTCCAGCTAGGAAGATAAGAGCCTAACTGACAGCAAAACACCACCTACTTGAGACGGAGCGGTATGGTGATGAGCATCAAGGTCTACAATATGATTAATTGCCGTGAACAGTTCAGCACTTCTCCCATGGTGTTGAGAGCCATATGGAAACAATATCGGCTTGTTGTTGTTTCTACACGTTACCAAGATCCAAAGGCCCTGATTCTCTTATGTGAGAAACTGAGAATTCATTGTCCTTCTTCAAAAGGCCTTAATTGTTGTGCAATAATTAAGAGATGAGAAGGGTATATATAAGCTGGGTGGAAGCAACCAAAAGTGCAATTTCTTGCACGTTGAATTGAATATTGCTCATGAGTTTTATCCTGGATATCCAAAGATAGTCAGCAACAAGCACATGCATATGTCCTCTATGACAGAGTGTACGAATCCCAATTAAGCATCATGTGGAGTTGATGCAGATCCCAATTAAAGAATTATCTTTAAGTTATGAAGAAAGGGCTTCAATCTCACACATTTTTTAAAAAAGAAGAAATAAACTAAGGGACTCAACCTACCGATACTTTTATTTTAGGGAAAAACTCTTCTGAGCCATAACTGGCTACCAGAAAATAAAAAAGCTTATGAAAAAAATATACTGCTTTGAACTATATCCACAGTTCACTGCCTTCAAGTAGCCACCAACATTTCTTTGTTAAAGTGATGCTTTAGTTAAATTAATCATAAGGGCCATGAGCCCATGACAGGATTCAGCACTGCAATCCTATTAGCGATTATGGTCCAGTTCCTTTTCTAGAATCCACAAAACCATTGTATGGTGCTACACAACAATACTAAATGATGTCCATTCATGTTACATACTTAATTTGCAATTCTAGCAAAGAGACAGGTGCATCTAAAGTTCAAACCACTAACTACTGTGGTGGCAAAGGTACTTAGCCCACAAATCACATCCCTATCCTCTAATATCAATTGTATAATTAAAATATTAAATTATTGTCCTAATAGCTTAAAGGGCGTAGCGATTGACGTCACCGGGAAAAGCACTTTTAATCAGCTCCTTTAGATTGCTGAGGTACTCAAAAATTGTAGAGTATGGACAGGCATTGTTCATGCTAGTGGTCTCTAGTTTCCTCACGCAAGATGCTCAGCCTTGTAGGAGACGTGCACTTGCCGACTAGGATACCAATCCAAGCCCCTATTCTGGCCAATAAATTCTTGTACAGTGAAAGTATACTTTCATTTCAAGAACAACCTAAAGATGTCACACTATCAATAAAAAAAGTAACAAAACATACAGTGACAAGGATGCATGCAAAATTGTTCAGGAACACAGTTAACGAACATAATTCACTGCTCACTGTTTTCAACAAGACAAAATTAAGTATGGGTTGTTCTATATGAAAAGAATCTGCAAATCAAAAGTCTTGTCAGGGGTGTGTGGAACATAGTGAAGAGAAATGCAACCAATCTTCTGTGTTCCTGATAACTATATGAAAAGAAAAGGCTGCTGCACAAAAAGAGGATGGTCAACAAAAGTCATTGATTATTGCCTTTTTGTTGACAGCAACATAATATGATTGCTAGTCGGTCCAAATACAAACCATTAGTTCTGCTATCGACAATTTGACACATGCAAGTTTTATTGAGAATTTGATAAGTTTTGATAAAACAATCATGCCACTTTAGATAGAGTACGAAAAAGCTTTCAATTATATGCCAAGCCCACCAAGTAGATTCATACCATACCATGTGTAAAATAAGGATAAGCTCATATGTGATTGTGTCCAACAAAACGAAAACTGCTTGTAACTCCATTCTAGAGCTCAACAAAGAACCACGGCTGCTTACTAAAAGCACAGTATCAATTATGTCGTTCAGAAATGACAACACATCTACCTTACAGTTTTAAGGAAAACTAGCTCTCTCTGAATCTAGAAAAGATACACAAAGAAGAAGTTGCCAAAAGATTGAACAAACAGTTTCTAAGGTATATGCAATATGCCCCCAAACCCAAAGTGGACAAAACAATTGGTCCTCATTTAACATTAGCTGTCTTGCCACAGATATTGTTGTCACATCTACATAAAAAGCATAGAAGGCAATGGCTTTACTTGGTCACAATAAACAGCTTGGCCAAAGCACACAATACATAGCTGTATGATTGCAATGCATTATTGTTCACTGTAAAGATGTGATGGTACTTGCAAGTCCAAAATGGTTGGCATGGTTCTTTTCATTTCAGATTTTATGATCCGAGTGTTTAAATTTACAAATCGATGGGAAACAAAGAACAAAGGATGTATGCATATAATACTTCTCACCTACTTGCTTGCTATATTTTTTTTTCTTTTTGGGGTAGTCTCACACGCACATTTGACAGCATGACATCATTCCATACGAAGTTTTACATTGTACCTGAATATAGATACGTTTAGCTTTGTTCAGAGTCAAATATTTTTAACTTTGATCAATAATATCGCTAAAAATAATTTATTTCAAATAGAAAATGTTATATATTATAATAGTTGGTTTTATGATAAATCTACTAACATCGATTTTATGTTATAAGTCTCTATGATTCTTTCACTATTCGCAGTCAAAATTGCAAATGTTTGACTTTGAAAAAGTCTAAACGTAGCTGTATTCTGAGACGGAGGGAGTAGTTGTTACTTCCGACATAATTTCCTCATCAAAAGGCAATTTTTGAGAAAGTCTAGCTTTCCTTATGACACTGACATATTTACATCAAAACACCAAATGGCTGTATCTAATAAATCAAGATGATAATCTCAAACAGCCACAAAGTTAGAAAGCAAATTTGCTTACAACGCAGGTGGGTCAGCGACTCAGTGTCTTCTACTTTAGGGCTGCTTTCTTGCAATTTAAAAGGAACACATCCCTGCTCATCCTTCCCCTCCATTCATCAAGACGTGGCTTCAAGGTAAAACCACTGCTCGTTTCCTTCTCCAAATTGCAAACCTCCAAGCCACTCCCTTCAGATATGCAACAAAATTGTGTAGCCAATTTAGCATGCCTCCCTGGCTTGGACTTCACTAGCTTTTTCCTACCACAAAATGATCCCCACATCTATGATTTCAGTCCACTGGACATGGTTGATCCATACAACTGCAATGGAAGTACCACCATCAGCTCAATGTCTGCTGAGACAGCAGACAATCAAGAGAGGCACGGCAATGATGAGAGGAAGAAGAGAAGGTTAGCATCAAACCGTGAGTCTGCAAGGAGGTCGCGTGTGAGGAAGCAGAGGCGCTTGAATGACCTGTCGTCGCAGGTTGCAGAGCTCCTAGATACAAATCAGAGGCTTCTTATTGAGCTCCACCACATGATCGCTAAGCATGCTCGCATAGTTCGTGAGAATGCCAAGCTCAGAGAAGAAGCTGCTGACCTGCAGAAAAGGCTCGATGAGATGGATGTAGAAGAAGCTGAAGCTGCACCACGGACCCCTGAGGTGGTTTAGTTTGAGAAATCGTACAATATCGTGGTTAGTAGCCGTGTAGTACTGTTACGTAAATAGATATAATTCGGTGGTCAATTTGTGGAAAGGGAGCAAATATATAAGTACATAGTAGATTACAAGCTCTTTATGTATTCTTTCATGATTTTTTTTCTTTACCTGATATGCATTGGTATAGTCAAGCTCTAACCAAAACATAGCAAGGCATGTTTTTCGTCTATAGAAACCTGACTAGTTGATTCAGAGCATTGCAAGGCAATCCCTGACAGCACTTTCCCTGGGCATTACTGGTTAGTGCTTTACCGGCAGCCTGACCTGCTTACCACATTTCCCCCCTTAATCTTTGTTTGTGCTGGTGTGCATAGTGCAGTTACCATTACGATGCAGCAATGTACTTCAGCAACAGCAATGACATGGAGTATATAGCAATCATGCATAGCTGAGAAAACAGCAAGAAGGGCTCTGCTCCCTGGGCCCCTTGCAAGATGCAAGGAGTACCTACCTGATCTTGGGAAATTAGAAGGAAATTGTATCCGGATGGCAAATATGATTAAAATATTGTATGGAAACGTAATCTGTCAACCGCAAGTTAACAACATGAGCCAGAATTTAGAAAGCCCTCTGTGTCCATAACTAATTAACTACCAAAAAAGAAAGAAAGAAAATATTGAGCTGATCACCAACCATTCAAGCATAGTCATTCCACAGATACTGTTGCCAATCTGACGAAGCTGCATGCTTCAAGTTATTAAACAAGAAAAGAAGACTCAAAATCCTTCCTGCCTCAGGAGTCAGGATCGAATCACCCTGTACGCCCCCAACGGCCAACAGCGTGCTGAATGCCACGCCCTTCCCAACTCAACGCAACGAATGATGCCTCACTGTTACCTCTCTTACGAAGAAGTCGGCTGCGCAGATGCCGCCGCCGTCCATCGGCCGCCGGCCGCCGCTGCCTCCCGGGGAAGCCGCGGGGTCAGTGGGCCACCTGTGATTTGGATGGGCCTGGGCTTGTTAGCATATGGGGCTTGACGCTTTTTGACTGAGCTTTTGACTGGCGGCGGCGATAAAGTTGTGGGCCAGGCGATCCTGGTCCGGGGCTTTTTCTTTATTCCCAGACTACTTCTTTCAAGTGCCTGGGTGAAAAAAAGATGCACTTACACCCAAAAAAAAATCTTGAAAATTATGCTAAATCTTACCGGGCTTAAAGTTTATAATTGCAACTCTAAAATGCACTTATTAAGTTAACTGGATGGTTATCGAACGGCGAGTTTGAGAATGCGCGAGCTCTCTCTAATTCCATGGTAATTGAATATTTTTCATGTCAATTCAAGAGTTCCTACTGATTCATGGCATATCTCATTTCTGCTGATCCCGTTAGGCGCTGGCATCACCGATCCCATGAAACACAGTATTCCAAACAAATCTTAAGAAGATTTGAAACATTTTGCTACGTTCATGCCAAATTAAGGTGGAAAGGCTATTGAGTTTATATTAGAACTGAGCAGATCAACCTGCAGAGGTTGAACAATTCATGTCATTACCATAAAAACATAGTTAATTATCAGTGGATGTTGAACGCTGGCACAGCATCATCTTCTTAGTGCCGCTGACAGGAACCGGCGACGCGCTCGATGTACTTCGGCTGGTTAGTAGTTCAGCATCCTTGTTAGTCAGCATCCGGTAGCCAGTCCTCTGCCACCACCATCATCAAGACGCGCCTTGCTCAGGTCCACTCTGTCAATATAAGATTTGTAAGATCATAGCACCAAAACGAAAATTAAAGCATCAAACTAGCTTTTGCCCAATGTGGAAGACAAAACTGACTTCAGATGATGAAATCCTAGGTCCTAGCCATTGCATGTTTAAGATACAAGGTAGCAGCAGCATAAGCCTCCAGACTGCTTGAAGAAGCCATTATGGCTGCTGATTTTGTTCCAAGGCATATAGTGAATAAAAAGCACCAAGGTTTTAGCAATGCTGCGAAGGAGCAGCAAATACTCCACTTCAGTAAGGTTTTAGCGGGGAAAAATCAACGGCTTAACAGATTTTCTCAGTAACACAACACAATACATCATTTTTAATGTCCACATATTTATCTCTTTAGCATTTTCTCAAAATTGCAAGATGTAATCTAAAATAAGCTAAATATGGATTAATAAAAGGAACAACCAGATATGCACAAAATTAGCAAATGCATAATACTGATATTTTGCTGACAAAGTGCCGATGCAGAATTATGTTGCCAAACAGGACAAATGGGATCAGCTAACATGATGTTTTCATGATTTCACAAGTCCAATAAAATAACACCATAGCACTGCAAGCATAGGTGGCAGGCATGCAAATAAGTGGGGTTCGGTTGTCTTTGCGTCCTGGGTGATATCCCAGTGCAACCAAAGGATAAACTGAAAGGAGAAAAAACTATTGATCACAGTCATCAAGTATGGTACATGATCTAATTATTTAAATTTATTTCATTGGGAAAGCATATAACAATAGGAAGGGAACTGAAAAGCTCATCATATTCCAATAAAGGGGACACTGAGGTCCTCAGAAAAGCTGATGAAGCTGAATACACAAATCGAAAGTGACTATTTATGTGATGTGCTAATGTTCAACCTAGATGCCAAGTAATTTACATTAATTAAGTACGATCCAAAGCAGATGGAACTTGGAACAACAGTAATGATAATTTCTGTAGCAGATTTATTTTTGAAACACGAAGGGAAAAAAATTGAGCCACGTTTCTGTAGCAGCTGTACTGCTGTAGCGACCATGTTTTACCAACTACATCAGCATACGGTTTGGCACCAGTTTCACTATCAGAGTAAACAAAGTTTATATCCCCGCTTGATCAAAAGACACTGTAGAAAAGCTTGCCTGCAAGTATCTACTCCCTCCGTCCCAAATTATAAGTCACTTTGGTTTTTTTAGATTGATAGGTTTTGCTATGCACCTTGATATATATTATGTCTAGATGCATAATAAAAGGTGTGAACCTAGAAAACCCAAAACGACTTATAATTTGGGACAGAGGGAGTATCAACCAACACAGGTTCTCATATCAACCTTTTCCTTGGCTTGCAAGCGATTGTGGTTTGCTGCTCATGCATTTCGATGTAAGCATTCTGAATCATTTATTTTCTTCAAAGTTCATTTTTATGCTCTATACAGTTTGTATATTTAGTGCCTAGTGGCCTTACATGAACTACACAGTACACTGGCACTTAATAAAACTACAAATACAAATAGTTCAAGTAGATTTAGACTTGGGGTATAGAAGACAGTATTCATATTGTTTCTTGCTAAACTAAAAGCATTCATTTGGTACAAGCAAGTCACTCTGTTAGGAGGTCGAAACTACTGTAACCACAAACTAAGTACTACTAAACAACTACACTATATTATACAGCACCATGGCCCATTGCCAAATGGATAAATTCCAAACCAACCGAAATCGCCCATTGCTAAATGGATAAATTCCAAACCAACAGAAATCGTCCATGGCCAAATGGATAAATGCCAACCCAAACCAACTACCATGAGTTGAAACCAAGATCTTCACCACAACAAGCCCACACATATCATACCTGCACTTGTGCCCCCTGTTGCTCCACGGATGCAGTACGGGTCCTGCTCTGTCGCCGATCATACTCAGCATCACCAGTGGGGAGCTCAAACCGGCACACGGGGCAAGTGTTCCTGATGGCTAGCCACGGCCGGATGCACTCCGCGTGGAAGTAGTGCTTGCAGGGGAGCTTTAGGACACTGAGCCCCGCCGCGATGACATCCTTGCACACGGCGCAGCCGTGCGAGGCCTCCTCTTCGCTGAGCACAACCTCCTGTAAGCCCTCCACTGCTGCGCGGGACGCCGGCAGCTGACGCACGGCTTCCCCAACGTGCGCTGCGGCTGCGAGCACCTCGAGAAGGTTCATGTCGGCGTCGCCGGGATCGGTGTCCTCGGCGCCCGCACCCAACACCATCCAGGAGGGCCGCACGACCTGGGCAAAGACCCGTGGCGGCTCGAGGTCGAACCCGCTCAGCATGAGCCCTCCCTCCTGGCCCATATCGTCGTCGCTGGTGACCTCCTCGTCGGTGTCCACCAGCGTCTGGAAGCCCCCAACGACCGGCCGCGGATCGAAGCTGAACCCGCCCAGCATGAGCCCGATCCCGTCGTCGTCGTCGTCGTCTTCGTCGTCGGCAGCCTCCTCGACGGCCGCCCCCCGCTCGAGTTCGAGGCCTCCGCCGCCCCGGTAATCCCCGGCGATCAATTCGTCCTCCTCCTCGGAGGTGTCCAACGCAGACACGAGGTGAGGGACGAATTGGCCGAAGCCTCCGTCGGAGTCGAAGGAGCGGCCTAAGGTTTCCAGAATGGGATCCTCGTGGGAGGGCTGGGACGCGTGGTCCTCGCCCATGAGGTCGTCGCCCCCTTTGCCGTCGTCCTCGCGGAATGCGAAACCCGAGATGCAGAACTCCTCGCCGTCGCCGTCGTCGACGACGGGGCCGCCGATTAGTTCCTCGCCCTCATCTCCGCCGCCGCAGTAGTCGTCGAATGGGTCGTAGCCGAACGCGTAGTCGTCGCCGTCGTCCTCGAAATCGAAGTCCCAGCCGAAGGGGTCGTCGCCGGCGAACCCCGCCATTGGGAAGCAGCGGTGCGCGGATTGGGGGCCTTTTTTTATTCTTTTCACTTTTTTAAGGAATGGGGTCTCGAAGCCGGCTTGTGGGCCCGGATGACCCCGTGCGGTTTGGTTTTTAGGGACCTCGGAAATTTCGAGTGGGCCTGGCCTGGGAATCGAGGCCCGGCAAGTTTCCGCCTTCAAATGCATTGACTCTTTCAGTACTAGCTTTTCCGATATGATAGCGTATTCTAGTATTTCCGATTAGATGAGTTAGACATGTCATGTAGTAAAATCATAAAATATTATTTGTATTTGGAATTGGAGAAAATACGACAAACAGTTGGAGTGAGTTTTATGTTTAAGAGTTTGACAATTATAGCCTGACGGTAGTGGACTTTGACAATTATAGCCTGACGGTAGTGGACATTCGGTGAAAACTGCCGGAGTTAGAAATAAACAGGGTGCCAAATTACTCGACTTTTCTATGATTATCTCAATTAACTCAATGCTGTAGCATTCTAATTGGTACTCTTTGTATGTCTAATAGCATCTCCAAAAATTATGGGGAATAAAAAAACTACCAAGTCCAACAGTTCTCAAAATTTTAATCCCAAAATAGATCTAATTGCTACCACATCATCCAATGTGGGCCAGCCATATCAACCATCCCTCCTCTATCTCCTTTCTCTACCTACTTGAGCACATCTCTGCTGTTCTTCCGAACCGATCTGACCATTCGAGCTGCTTCTAATCTGTCCTTGATGCTAGATTCACATTGGATACGTAACTACGCAAGAGTCCGACGCATTTGAGAAACAAATCTCCTCTGCTTGGTCCTGGGGATGCTTGCGCACATATAGTTTATGCTTATCCCTTCCGATTCGTTCAGTTCAACAATCATCTCCACTGCCGGATTCAGAAGGCATCTGCTTGAAAGTTATTATCGGAAGTTAGTTGTTATCGTGAGTTCAGCTATGGATTTCTCATTCATCCTTGCCGATGGCTTGATGCCTAGTAGTATATGCAAATCAAAGCGGGTTCTACAACAATTTTAGCATCATTCAGTAACTATATATACCCCCGACGCCAAAGTTGAGCTTGAGCAGAAGGCAACTATGGGGGTGTTTGGGAGGAGGGGTCTAAATTTTAACCCCATCACATCGAATGTTTGGACACTAATTAGGAGTATTAAACCTAGACTAATTATAAAACTAATTACACAATCTCTAGGCTAAATCGCGAGACGAATCTATTAAGCCCAATTAGTCATGATTTGACAATGTGGTGCTACAGTAACCATTCGCTAATGATGGATTAATTAGGCTTAATAGATTCGTCTCGCGATTTAGCCTAGTGGTTCTGCAATTAGTTTTGTCATTAGCTTATGTTTAGTCCTTCTAATTAGTATCCAAACATCCGATGTGACAGGGTTAAAGTTTAACCCCTGGTATCCAAACGCACCCTGCTCACAGACGAGCTAGGCGCAAGCCAGCAAGCCGTCGCACGACAACTTCAGAAAAGCTCCTTAGTTCGTGCGCCGCATCCGAGTTGCTCCCGCTCTCCAACCGCGCCCCTCCCCAGTTCACCGACTGCCGCTTCGACTCCGTCCTCTTTGACTTCCAGTGACCTCTCACGGTGGGGAGATGCAACGGCAGATTGGGCGGTGGGATTGGATTGGAGCGGTGACGGGCCCAGAATCAGGTGCAGCATCCAAGGTCTCTTCCAGGCTGCCAAGGAGCGACACGATGACACCTACTGGGAAGATGCAGGGCACCACGTCGTGGCCGGCTGCACGAGGAGGGCGGATGCATGGGGCGCCGACGTTGCTGCGGAGATTCGGAGAGGCCGGCGGGCTGAAGGAAAAACAATGCGTAGGACGTGAAATCACGCGGGAGGAAGAAAAAAAAGCTGGAGGCCATCGGGGCTGGGAGTGCAACCCAACGGTGGAAATTTGGCTTGAGCCGCCGCTGTTACTGGGCGCGCGAAAAGATTGGGTACCGGTTTGGGCTACCGTTGGAGAGGTGTTTTTCTCGTTTGGTCCTAAAATTAATTTTTGGAAGTGAGTTTTGGGCTGGAGATGCTCTAAGTACGTAGCTAGCTCTTGAGAATAGTTTTCAACCAAGAAAAAATTGCAAAAAAATGGCAAAGGAAACATGCAGCACACGATCAGATATTTGGCAAGTTACATCTGCTAGGAAAGGAAAAACAATATCCGGCGTAGCAAAGGCGGACGTCAAATGTGATAATAAACTACACAATTGGTGGTTTCAATGGCCGTGGAAGCTTCAGGCAAAGCGAAACACCCGTGTACTCGTCCATTTGCTTGAGGTTGAGGAAGAGGGGAGGAATGATATGCTTGTAGTTCCTGCTAATGGTAAAATGATTCATCTGGTACTTATTACCCGCTTGCCTGCTTGTGTTTATGGTGCAACCAGTTGCTATTGAAAATTTTGCACAAGCGGGGATGGTCCACGTTGACCTACACTTAGCTCCGCTTGTGTTCGGATTTTCCTTTTGCTATGAAAAATATAGATCTCGTCCGATTTCAAGAGCCTCGTAAAGATCTTCACGCTCAAATATTTTTCAAATCCCTATATTTCCATATTTTTCTGAATATTTAAGTTGGATCTTGCTTCTGACACTAGTGATTGTTAAAAGGAAGGTGAATCTCCGCATGGATCCAAAGAATCCACCGCTCCTCTTCTCTCGCTCGTCAGTTAACCGCCTCGCCGCAAAATCCACTCTCCTCAACAACAGTCTCCACCGACCTTTGCCAAGTGGCAGCCTGGCAGGCAGATCCATCGCTCTCAGCCTCTCACCCGCACCACATGTCGCCGTCATCGTTATCTACTTATCTAGGCCACCGGCCGGTCGTCCCCCGCCGCCGCACGCCTCGCCATTTCCCGCCGTCTTCCCGCGGATAAGGCCCGCCATTTCCGTCCAAGAAAGGCAACGCGGCACGCAACCGGCCAGGAGCGGTCCAATCCGGCAAGTAAAAGGAAATAAAAAGAAAAAGGAAGTAAAGACCGGCCGCGTCACCGCTGCGGCGGCGGCATCGACCTGCCCTGCGGAAGGGAAGGGAAGGAAGGAAGGAAGCCAGGATAGGGACGCAACCTGAGCTGGAAAGTTGGGCTTTTTCCACGGATAGGGACGGGGCCGCGGCGAACCGTGGCGGCAAGAACTCCAGTGGCCAGTTCTTGGTAGGCGGAGACAGATATTATTATACTGCATCACCTACCCGTGCCCCGCGTTCGCCTATTAAGAATAGCGGAGGTGGGGGAGGAGGGGAGCTCCTGCTCTCTGCAACTTGCACGAGTTGTTCTCTACTTCTCTTTGGTTCTGTTTGCTCCGCTAGGTATGTTCTTTCCTTCATCTCGGGTGTTCGTCTCTTTGAGCGCTTGATGCGAATCTGTGCCAGGGTTGGAAATTGTTGCTTGACCGTTGGGTTGTCTGAGCGGCGATCTCAGCGCTATTCCCCAACAAGAGTCTCGTGAACTTGTTTGGATTCAGAGGGGAATACCATGAATTCCTTTTTTACTGTTAATGTTTGCTGGCGGTTGTTCTGAAACTTCGTTAAGCGGTTGAGACTCCTCGGAATTGTGCTGGGGAGATTGGATTTTAGTGTGCCTTATGTGAATTATCATGTGCATGGAGCTCCAAGCTCGTTGCTTCATGTATTTTTTCCACTTCTTATTGAATCAGGCTTTGTGTCTGCTGCACATGAGCCACAAGCTTATTTCCAAGCTCAAAGTTTAGTACTGTATAATGGTGTGAAAACCACTGATATCTCCCTAGTAGTTGTTAGTTGTTACTACTAGTTCCCGAACCGCTAGGTAAATCAATGGGAGTTCTGATTTCTACATTTAGAACTGAATGATTGAAGACGACTATAATGGATATGGCAATTCGAGGCCAAAATTCTGTTGTCCTAATTGAAATTTCTCTCATACAGGTGACCGAAACAAATGGGGATTGGGAATGGATCATCGAGCGATGTGCCAATCGTGTCACACAAGGCAACGCAAGATGAGACCACGCTGCTTCTCCCGATCAAAGCTGATGAGGACGCGGTTCACGAGTTCAACGGAGCTTCTTTCTCTGGTGCAGTGTTCAATCTGTCAACGACCATTGTAGGGGCTGGAATCATGGCTCTGCCAGCGAGTATCAAGATGCTAGGCCTCATCCCTGGTATTCTGATGATCATCCTTGTGGCATTGCTCACTGAGGCATCCATTGACATGCTGGTCAGGTGCAGCCACCAGGGCAAGATTACATCCTACGGGTGGTTGATGGGTGACACTTTCGGGCAGTGGGGAAGGATTGCACTGCAGGTGTCTGTGGTAATAAACAACATCGGTGTGTTGATTGTATACATGATTATAATTGGTAAGCATCTGAAGTTCTGAACACAATCATTTTTGTTATGCCTACTTCTGCATGCTGTCAAAATATTGAAAACCGGGCCTAGTAGTATATGTTTAGGTGCCCTTTTTAGTTGCTACTCAAACATTGGTAATCTACAATTAGTTGAAAGTTCATGAGTTCTTCAGCTACACATGTTAAGTCTCTCACAAGAAGACCCATATTTGTTGATAAAGTTTATATGATAAAAATGTGTATTAGGTTGAGCACTTTCCCATGAAAACATTAGTGTTTACCCTGAATATTCTGTTTAGTTTTCTTTCCCTGTTGATGTGAGTTCTTTTGCTCATACCATTTTAAATTGATGTGAACGTTCAATTATAAATTTGTAACGTTTGAGAAGATGCACTTCATCTAGTTTGGGGCTGTGCTAATCAAAGTGCAGGAAATGGCCTCTTTTCCTCTTGGAATCACTTATGTCCTTGAGCAGATCATGTGTGTTACATCAAACTATTATTGATACTGTTACTTCATCTTTGCTGTAGGGGATGTCCTATCAGGGACATCAGCAACTGGTGTTCATCACAGTGGCATCTTTGAGGGGTGGTTTGGACCTCATGTGTGGAATTCTCGCCCCGTTGTTCTCCTTGCCACAACTCTTCTTGTGCTTGCTCCATTGGTGAGCTTCAAGCGTTTGGGTAAGTATGTTCTCCATTAGATAAAAAAAAAGGTTCAATATGCTATTGTTTTCCTTTATGGGCACAGGACACCACTTTAACAAACAATACATCTTTGGTCACAGATTCATTGAGATACACATCTGCGCTATCAGTTGCTCTTGCTGTGGTTTTTGTTGTCATCACTGCTGGAGTTGCTATTGTCAGACTCATCCAAGGAACTGTAGAGATCCCCAAACTCTTTCCTGAGATAGACGGAATTAGTTCTGTCTGGAAACTGTTCACAGCTGTTCCTGTTCTTGTCACTGCCTACATTTGCCACTACAATGGTTTGTCTCCTACTGAGTACTGATCACTTCTGATCCTGTCGTTTACAACTTTCTGTGATACCAAACGTGTATTCTTCATGTTTGTACAGTTCACAGCATCGACAATGAGCTGGAGGACAAGACTCAAATCAAACCAATTGTGCAAACTTCATTGGGACTCTGCTCAAGTGTATACATTGCAACAAGCTTCTTTGCATATCTCCTCTTTGGTGAGGCTACCCTTGCTGACGTGCTCGCCAATTTTGACTCTGACCTTCGCATCCCATTCAGCTCTGTGTTCAACGACGTAGTGAGAGTGAGCTATGTGGTCCATATCATGCTTGTCTTTCCTATAGTCTTCTTTGCCCTTAGGCTCAACTTGGATGGGCTGCTCTTTCCTACCGCAAGGCACATTTCTCGTGACAACCGAAGGTTCACCATCATCACAATCTCACTCCTTGCTGTGATTTATCTTGCTGCCATCTTCATACCAAGCATCTGGGACGCGTTCCAATTCACTGGCGCCACAGCTGCTGTGCTTATCGGTTTCATCTTTCCTGCCATGATTATACTCAGGTAACTTATCATAATACCCTTCGAGTAATATATAAATGTATTCCTAGTTTGTAGGTCTATTTGGCTTTGGCAATTTTGCACCTAATTGTTATTTTGCTTTCTGTTTCTAAAGGGACCCTTATGGCGTTTCAACCAAGCGCGACAAGGTTTTGGCTGTAACCATGATTGTGCTTGCTGTGGTCTCCAATTCTGTGGCCCTGTACAGCGACACGCTTAACATCTTCTACAGGAAACAGGAGGCCTAGAATCCGTATTCCATACCTCAATGGAAAGAGAAGTCTGTACGGTTAAGAGTGATTATTGAACTCAAGTTACTACTGCTGCGGAGTGAGGTGATTTCATGGTGGTCAATAATTTTTGTTTTGGTCGCTTTGAAATAATCCAGTTTGCCGCATTTGTCTAGTTTGCTGAACATATGCCATCTCTCAACGTCTGAGATGAGCACCTTGTGATATGATCAGCCGTGCTTGTATTGATGCCCCTGAAAGGAACATTTTTGTTTCCTATGGATGTTTATTCAGTCATCTTGTAATGGATGGTCTGAAAAAACCTGTTCATATATATAATAATGCAATTACAACTTCATTTTAGTGTTTGGCTTCTGAGTTGAGATAAAATGTGTGGGTGAAGTTGAAGGACGAGTGAGCTTTGGTTCTGTTTGGCGACTGATTGAGACTCGTGCAAATTTGCGGCAGCTGGGCATCATCGGAAATTCGGAATGATCCATTTTGTATTGCAAATCTGCATACCGATGACAAGGCCCTCTACGCCAAAAAAAGGAAAAAAGAAAAAAAAAACTCATTCAAACCTTACTTGTTCAGAAATAAGTATAAGAAAAAAAATAAGAGAAAACGAACTCGTGCTACGATAAAAGCTGAGCAGTCCAGGAAGCATTGAGCTCACAAGGCAAAGCTTATCTAGTGGCCACCTTTCCGCTGCAATTTTTTTTTTCTTGCCTGAATCCTGAAACATCACAAAAAGTCTTGCAGGTAGCCGGTAGGCAATGGGCGCCTATTTTTCAGCTTCAGACGCAGTAGCAAACTGAAATTAGTAGTCTCATTTTAAAAATGAAAACCAAGCCAATTTGAAGTCCTTAACCTGACAATTAAATAAACGTGCAATTTTGCATTCGAGTAGATTTCACGCAAGACCGTCCGGGTCCTGACATTGAAAAGAGAGGAGGTCTTTGCGTGCTAGTCAACAGATGGTGGGTCCACCCTGTCATACAGCACCGGCCCATAGTATCTGGCCAACACACCGTAGTGGGCCTCCGCCCAATACTATGGGCCGGTCTCGGCCAGAGGGGAGACCACCGAAAGCTACGGCCTAGTTCCGCACGGAGCGGCACAGAGGAAAGCGACCGCCGGCGATGGCGAGTGCGAACCCGGCGGTGGCGGAGGCGGAGACGGCGGCGGCGGGGCAGCGGGACGAGCTTGCGGAGTCGCTGGCCGAGCTCTTCACCAACGTCTCTCTCATGGTCCGCGGCGAGCTCCAGGTTTCCCTTCCCCTCCACTCGAATCGAACCCCTCGGGGTCGTGCAGCTTCAGCGCCGTTCTCCCTTCACTGTATTCAGATATGCTGATATCGGTATCTTTTCGGTTAACAAATTTGTGAGGGGTTATTTGAAGTGCGCATGGCCAAATTGCTAATGCTCGGTGCGGTGCTGATTTGTTAAGGAAGGTGGCGCAGTAAATCACACCGTAACCCTAGAATCTGGCTCCCCCCACCTTACTTCATGGATGCCATTGACTTCAAAATTCGTAGTTAGATTGTTGCGTGTATTTTCTACCTAGATGTTTGCTGAATTCAACATGTTCAGGTGTTTCCATTTGGTGTGCTCCCATTTGTGCTAGGTCTTTGGGAAGGATGGGACCTCTAAGCCTCCAAACTAATTACTTCTCGACCATCTGTTGCAAATGGAAGTATCTAAAGTTCATGTGTTAAAGAAGTTATTGCTATATGCAGTGCTGGTGTGTCGAAATGAATTCCCGATGAATGAATTTCTTTGGACTGGTAGCTGTATCATCTAGTTGTGACTTGTGACCACTGATTACTGAGTAGTTTCTAGTATTGCTTCATATTTTCAGTTGAGAAGCATGGCTCAATTTTCTTACCCTCCATTTTGCTGGACACTGGCCCGAAAAATTATACCAGCTGGGTGGTGAGTACGAGTTTGAATTTGAGGTTTGGGAACCTAGCATATGTGCAGTGGCGGAGCCAGGATTCGAGAGTTGGGTATTCGCATTTCTTAAGCTTTTTTCGTTCAAGGTATGAAAAACAATTCTTTCATATCTTAAATGTAAGTGTAAATTGCTCAAATTAAACATTTCTCAACTAAAAAACTACAAAAATTTTAAGAAAAATGCATTTACATTTGCATTCCTTCAAGGCCCAGGAGCATTTAATTTGATGGTGGTCTTAACTTGCAAGAAGAATTCACTCTAAACAAATATAACCAAGACTAATTGGCAGTGGCATGGACAAGGAAACTAGCATATACGTTCACAGCTAATTCCCACAAAGATTTCAAAACACTTGATTTCTACCTCATTTTTCGGAGTTCTACATCAATCAGTATAGCTAGAATAGTACATTTGAAACATACACCACTTTGCAGTTGTTTCATTCGTTAATTACATGGGGAAAGAATCAACTAGATTTTTTTTAATTGGGAATCAACTGGACTATTGTAATGTAGAAATTGGCCTCACAAAACTGACAACGGCTCTATGCCAACTTGGTCGATGAGGGGGGGAGGCTGGATTGGAAGCTGGGCCCTTGGAAGGCCATGCAGCTTGGAGATTGAGCTCCTGTTTTGCTTGACTGAGAAATAAGCTTACCTAGTAGATATATACATGTTACAGCTTATATCTACTAGATGTTCGGCCAAAATTCTTGGGTATTCCCAGGAATCATGGTGGCTCCACCCCTGGATATGTGGTCCACACTCAACTTTTGTAGGCTGAAGTTGCAACAGATCCCTACCTTGACCTAGCTCAGTAGTACTACTTTAGTTCTTTGCACAGTAGGAGGCTAATCATTTCCCTTGACTTGGCAAGGAATGGCTATTAAGTGTGTAAGAGGTAGAGTGCCTAAACATAAACTAAATTGTCACTATTCGCAAAACATTGATTTTATCTTCTTTGACAGTTTTACATACTGGATCTGTAGTCTAAAACAACTAAAGTGGATGTACAGTGTTATTAGGATCGAGGTCATTAACTTGTCATGGTGTGTTCAGTTAACTGTTATTGGCAAGACTAATGCTCTGTATATGATGCGTATTATTGCCGCTACCAAGCACTGATATTATTTTCAACAGAGAAAGGCTTTGAGACAGAGTAATATTAGTTTCAGTTTTATCAAAAAATGTTGATACCGCAAATTGAGTAACAAATTGCATTTGCTTGGCGGCTTCAATATGATGTGACAGATTAGGGTAAAAATAACTTGAAACGAATGAATGTATTCATTAAAATTATAAGAACCATTTCCCCCCCTAATCTGGCCTTTGAAATGAAAGGCAGATTATTGTCCTATGTTGTATGGAAGTTGAATCCTCAGTAATGTTCCTCGATAGGATTATATGGTTATTGGTTAGCATGTGTTGGTTATGTTGTATGCTGGCATTTGGGGTTACAAGCATCTTTCTGTTTTAATTTATTTATACAACAGTACTTGATTTCTAGCATGGTTCTCATTGTTTTCAGGGGACTAACAGTCAGCTGGCTCTGCTTGAGAAGATGAACGACCGTGTAGCACAGGAATACAGCAACTATGGAGATGTTGCTGCTGGTCTGCGAGTCTTTGTGGAGCAGCTGAACGAGAAAAACCAAGGCTTTGACGAGTATGTATCGCATATTGATGCAATTGATCAACAGGTGACTGAGTTCGAGGCGGTGGTGTCCATGCTCGACAAGCATGTTGCCCTCTTGGAAAAGAAAGTGAAATCTGCCTACCACATTTCCTCTTCTACCCAATGATTCCTACCCAGAACTCTGGTTCTTTTGCCGACACTTGAGCTTATCCAAGAAATGTATATTATATTATGGATCAGGAAATAACGCTGTAGATGCTAAGTTTCCAGAATTGCAATGATGCTGTCAGATCCCAATTTGTGCTGCAGTAACTTTCAGGCATTTGTTGCCATTGCCACAACAGCGATAAGTACCCAGCAGTTTGTTTTTTGTCAGGAAATTGCTGCTTGGGAGTTGGGATCTACATCGACCAGATTTACGGGGCCTAATCATTGCCTGCTGTTCCACAAGAAACCTGTCCCTGTTGTGTAGGAGTAATTTCTGAAGCCCTGGCTGAGCTGCATCGCGCAGTGTACATGCATGCCACCAGAGATTCCTGCAGATTTTCAATCCGTGGAATCGGCTGCACGAGACTGGTCAATGACATGTGGAGGCACTGGAATTGAAGCCTACGGCTCTGAAATTCTTGAGCTGGATGATTTCACATGCAGCTTGGCATCTCGTGCTTCTTTTATCATTGCAGATTGTGCTGGAACTTGGACTGGCTACCAATTGCAAGTTTTGTCCTTGTCCTCGACAAATACTCCTTCAGTGCATAGTTCGAGATACCATACAACATCATTGCTGCTGATCAAACCGTTGTGCAACGAATCTCTTCGAAACCGCATGAATTCGAGCGAAATTTGGCCGTCTCTCGCCTTGATCGGATCGAAGGCCCTCATCTCGGTGCCCTCCATCACAGGCAAATTTGACCTCCATATGCGCCGGGGAACCCGTCGGTTTGACCTCGTGTCTCCTGCCCAAATGTCACCGGATTCAGAAAAGGTTTATTCAACACAGGTTCCTTCAGAGGCACACAGCGAGGCCGTTCTCCTAAAAGCGACACTTGCCCGTTCGACAAGTTAAATTATTAGCGAGAGGACAGCGATCGGTTTAGCGTAGTAATGTAACGTGACAGCCGCCGTCGGCACATGACACGCTGGATTTTCCAGATGCAACGGTCCCTGACACTGGGCGGTGGGACCGGCTCTGGTGTGGCCCGGTTGCCAGAGGGTGGAGGCAGCGGCGAGCGGTGGGGAGCGGTCTGCCGGTCCAGAATAATGGCGTGTCATGGGGCATGGCCTAAGCTGGGTTAGGCTTGCAGCTTATCCAGCGCGTCGCCATCGAGCTCAAGGCTGGGTTGGTCGCTGCGGCATTGGTCCCTGGACTTTTGGGATATTGCGTGATGGTGTCGGCTTTTTTTTTCTGATGCATATGGTCAGTCTCACAGAAAAGGGTTTTCTAAAATGTGGGCACGATTTCCTCCCTTTTTATGATGGCGAGAATTGTTTGTAGTATATGTTAGGGGTGGTATTAGTTTAGATGTTGTATAAAGGACTCATTTTTAGGGCTTGTTTGGAACGTAGTAATGGAAAATAAAGGAATGAGTGGAAATACAGGAATGTGATAGGAATGAGGTTGCAAAATAGAGGAATGAAAAACACATGAAAAAATAGGAAGAGATGGAACACAGGAGTCCAAAACATAGGGAATGTAGGAACCATAAATTTGTATTAATACATTAACAATCAATTAATTGATATATGTTTTACTATTATACTTGCAGTATTAGTTCTTTTGTAACTAAGCAACATGTGATGGTTATAATTTTATTTGGCCGTGCATGTTTCCGGCAACTTTGATGATGACATGCGTTGCTAATGCACAACAAGGCAAGATAAAGCATGATTAGGGAGGGAGAGTGCAAGCGAGTTTCGTAGGAAAGTTTCCCATGAGCTCAGAGCTCATTTTCTCATTCCTCCAAAAGTACAGGTGCAATTGCTGTTCCTTTGGAAAGTTTTGCGCCAATTCCTTTGTTCCAAATGGTGAGAGAGAAGATCATTCCTATGGAATGAGTTTCGTGTACTTTTCCTATATTCTTCTTACGTTCCAGATGAGGCGCTAGAGGTTTTTTATGAGGGGTCATTGAGCTTTTGCGAGCATCATCGCATTGTTTTAGTTGGCATCTTTGGTTTGATGTTGTTTATTCGGGTATACTTTCGGTGATGTCAAAGAACAAGGCATTGGTATAGGAGATGCACATAACAAAATAGATATAAATTAAACCAATTGATTGTTCATAAAAGAAGCAATGGATCAGCATACGATGCAAGTTCATCTTAAGAAGAAAAAGCAATGCATGTTGGATTAACTCGAGATTTTACATGGATCTCACAAATTTAAACCACCTTCCTTAGCAACAAAATAATTGTATAACAATAAATCATGAAAGCATATAAATATTGCTTATGTTCCAAGGAGCAATTTTTCTTTTGTATTTGAAAATACTACTCACTGCTGACATACGATCGTCTAAAGATGTAAGAGGAATCAAACTTCGAATGTCATATACGGGTGCTTTAACACGTAACATTATTGTTGAGTACATCCGGCATGCATCAAACTAACCACCACAAACCAATATCCGCATCCTAGCAATCATCCAAAATCCATCACAAGTACCAGAGATAAAAAAGAGAAGTAGGAAATTCGGATTTCATTATTAGCAGTGAAGACATAATAGTGAAACCGAGATAATCTTCGTTCAAATAAATAACCGTTAATAATTTTTATATAGATACTATCCATATGTATAATACCACATCAACTTATAGATTGTATTACGCGCCAGAATCGCGCGAAAGATTGTTGCACATCATTATCATTACATTTTTTTCTATACCACTATACCAGACTTAAGAGTCTGCTGAGGTTGTTGGATTGGAGACCCGTTCTGTTTCAAACAACCGCCGGGCCGCCTCCTGCCGTGCAAAAAGCCACTGGAGCTTAACCACCCAGATCACACACAACTGCGAGAGAGAATTGCAACGCCACACCCTCTCTCCACAGCGGGGAGCGCCGTCCCTCTCCTCTTCCTCCCCCTCTTTCCCTTCCACATTCAACGACGCCAAGCCGAAACCGAAAAACATCGACGCGCTCCGCCCTCCCTCCCTCCCCGCGCCCTCCTCCCCCCTCCGCCCTCCGGCCCATCCGCAAACCCTAACCCTAGATGGGCGCCGTCACCTCGACGGTCGCGGCCCGCTTCGCCTTCTTCCCGCCGAGCCCGCCGTCGTACGGGGTGGAGCAACCTTCGCCGCCGCCGCCGCCGCCGCCCCCTGCCGCCGCCGCGGCGCCGGCGGCGGGGGCGGCGGCGGTGGAGCCCGAGGGGGAGGGGAAGGAGAAGGTGAAGGGCGGCGGCGACGGCAGCAGGGTGGTGGAGCTCACGGGCGTGCCGCGGAGGGGCAACGTGGAGGCGCGGCGGCTGCGGACGAAGCGCGGCACGGAGGTGGTCGCGATGCACGTGCGCCAGGCGGGCGCCAAGCTCACGCTGCTCTACTCCCACGGCAACGCCGCCGACCTCGGCCAGATGTACGAGCTCTTCGTCGAGCTCAGCTCTCACCTCAACGTCAACCTCATGGGGTACGCCACTCACGCGACGCTCTCCCCGATTGGGCTCGGTTCAGGTCAGATTGGGACGCGATGCTTCCGCCCATGCGATTATGTGCTGTCGGGACGGTGGGATTCCAGTGTAGCCCTGGATCTTCCTGATCGTGTGTCGCTGGATCGGAGCTACAATCGCTTCTGGAGTTAGGAATGAGGCTAGAATGCGTAATGTTCGGACTCGGCGGATCAGTAGGGTTTGCTGCCTCCTAGCTTCGCTGACAGATGCAAACTTACGATTGCCTCGAGGCATTCATGATCCGAGTATGAAACTGTGCTATGCTGGTATAGTGCTTGATGTTGTTGGATTTGCTTGCTGTAGTTCTGGTAGAAGTTCTCATTTCCTCCGCGTGCCTCGTCTGATTTCGGGAGTGTTGATCATTGGTGTATTTGCTCGAGGCAATTGCTTGAAACCTATGGAATTTACTCAATCTTAGATGGCACAATTATCTAGATTTTTAGTTATCTAATTGTCATAGAATATTCTGCTTCTTACTGGGTTCTATGCGTAGTGGCAGGTAGCCTGGTTTTGTTTGCTTGCTGCTACCTTGGTTTTCTTTTTCACAGTTTTGCTGATTTCTTAGATGTTATTGTATTTGCTTTTTCCTGGTTTACTCAGAATTATTCACCAATGGAGTGTGGTGCAAACAAATTCAATTTTTTCGTTACGTGCTTGTAGTAGTATGAAATTAATGCATGCATGCATGCAGTTTGTCTGTCTGGTAGCGCATGTAAAGTTCTAATAATGAAAATGCTCATAAAAAGTGTCAGTTGGGGAATAATTTTGCAAGCTTCTGTCATGCACTATCCGAGGAAATGTTCAAACAGTTAAATTACTTATTCACAGTTGTTAACTCTCCATAAGTGGAAATTAGGAAACACAGATCTTAGTATCTTCGTTCTTTAAATAGAAATGGTGTATCTTTCTAGCTGGGCCAATCCGGAGCTTCATGTTGAGCATACTTTCTTTAAAGATTCTGGCTTTTAGCTTATTTGTTTCGCTCTTCCCGCTTGGTTGGTGAAATAGCTCCGGAATTGAGGAACATTTTTTTTTTATTTCCATTCGTGTCTACTTTAAGTTCCATGTTTTGGGGGAGAAAATCAAGCAAGTAAAGCAATCTGGGTCTAATGTGCCTGATGATTGGTGGTCTGGTGGTTGATTGTGGATGTGAGAATCATTGATTGATTCAGTGAATCTAGCAGCTGTAGCCAATTTAAAATTGTGTTTAGAAGGAATTGCCTGTTGGCTTGTCCTCTGCTCCTTTTCTTTAAGTCAAGCTTTTTGTTGCTTTTGTTATGTTGTTTCCTAACATAATAAACATTTCTTTTATCCTTTTCTTATTGCTCTGTCCTTTGAACCTACTTTTGTCCTCTCTATGCCCATACATTTTTGCCACATAACATCATGTTGCTGCTTACTTTAACTAGGTGCTATGTGTTGACCGAGTTATATAAGTTCACAGAGGACTTTACTAACATAGTCCATAGGGCTTTTGTGGCTAGCTTGGGACCTTGGGTATACTTTGCAATTCACTACATGATTACCATTCATAAATTAGACATCAGCTTTCTTGCTAGTGATTGCTGATACAGACCTTCTTGAGTGCAATTCAGCAAACTGGAATGTCTTTGCATAAACTTATTTAGACACCATCTTCTGCGAGTTTCATTGTTTCATCAAATGAAGATTAGTCATGATTCTGAAAGAAGCATCTTAAACACAAAAAACATGACCTTTATAAAGGTTTACTTAATCCAAGAGCTAAGTAAAATTATTTTATATCTATGAATGACCATGTTAAGAACCGAATTTTCTTATGGGAAACATGTTCATGCATATCTTCTCAACTACCCTAACCATTTATGTTACCAATTTTATGTGGTTGAGTGTCGCAGCTGTACTTTTTTTCTTTCTTTGATATTGGCACCTTATGTTTTGGAGATCTCATAATCCAAAAATTAAGAGTATATGTCACATGGATCCATATTCTAAGATCCTCCATGGGATGAACTTCTTTTCTGCACCTTTTCGGTCAATTTGGATGAGATACTAATTACTCTTGTATAATTCATTTGCAGCTATGACTATTCTGGTTATGGGCAATCCTCTGGGAAGGTACACACCTTTGTTACTTTAGATTTTTTTTTTCCTTGATCTCAATGTTCATGATGCTAATCCTTTATGTTCCCTAATACTGCAGCCGAGTGAGCAAAACACTTATGCTGATATAGAAGCTGTATACAGATGCCTCATAGAAACCTATGGAGCTTCTGAGGATAATATCATCCTTTATGGTCAATCAGTGGGCAGTGGTCCTACTTTGGATTTAGCATCCCGATTAACTCGCTTGAGAGCAGTTGTTCTACATAGTCCAATTTTGTCTGGCTTAAGAGTGATGTATCCTGTAAAGCATACATACTGGTTTGACATATACAAGGTAATAAATTTAATTTGTCCTTAATCTTATTTATCACTTAATCACATCTAAATTTGGTTTGTATTTGCAGAATATCGACAAAATTCCATTAGTGAGATGTCCTGTGCTAGTGATACATGTGAGTATTCTTCATTGTTGCAGTAATTCCTTATTGTCATATAGAGTTGGACTGCACTTATGAGGACATGCGTGTTTTTTACTTCCTTGAATTTTTCTTTAGCGCTTGTTATTTTGTTTTTTGGTTGTTCCACTGCAGGCACATATGTTCATACTGGTATTTTAATATTGCATCAATGAACTTGTACATAAGTATTATGGCAATCAGGCTTCTCAGCAAAGAGAATGCCAATCAAGTGCCATCATTAGAAATGTCTGGTTTTTAATTTATGGCAAGCTGTGGACTATGCAGTATTTGTATGATAGGATAGGTCAAGGAACTTCGAGTAAGAATTTGATCCAAATCTCCTACCAAACAGCCCCCTATTGTTTATGCAGTTGCCTAAATTTCTGGTTTAGGTAAGGTGATCTGTTTTAGAACCTCTACTATTTTGCACCAGAACTTGTTACATACTGTTTTCTGTACTAGCTTATGAAAACACATCATTAATATGTATGATAGGATAATACATTGTCCTGTATGTATATAACCTCTACAACTATCCCTCCACCAAGCAAAGCGAGCGGTTCATCCAATATCCAACTGAGTCTTTGCCAAGAGAAATGGAGTTATTGCCCTGTGAACCCTCATGGTTATTTTGGTTAACAAATTATCACCATAAATGTATGCTTGCTTACTAGAGTCCTCTTTCAAGCATGAAAGTAGGGCTATCAATGCTACTTTTTGGCACAAAGACTTAATAATGCAGATTAAAAGTTTCTAGGTTTGGTGAGCTAAAAAGATAGTGTACTGTAAACTGGGGACAACTATCCTCTAGCAGGCTAAAATTTCATGTGCGCAACATGTCAATTCTATTTTAACTATAAACATGGAACCTAGGGCTTTATTATGACTATTAATGGTGTATACTGTTTGTGTAGTCCTCCATTGAAACATCTAAATGTTTCCTTCTTATGTAGTACAAGCTGTTCAATCCAGTCAAGATGTAGGAAAACTATGCACATGCTCGTGATTTTAATACGATATCTTGCCTCAGGGTACAGCCGATGAGGTTGTTGACTGTTCCCACGGGAGGGCACTGTGGGAACTTGCCAAAGTGAAGTACGAGCCGCTGTGGATCAAAGGCGGAAACCACTGCAACCTAGAACTGTACCCGGAATACATCAGGCACCTGAAGAAGTTCGTGGGGGCCATAGAGAAATCGCCGCCCCCACCTCCGATCGACGAGTCCACGGAGAGCTCGGGCCCGTCGGACCGCGCCCCGGCGGAGCCTGAGTGCACGGCGGAGGTATCAAGGAAGAGCACGGACTGCCGGGACAAGACGAGGCCGAGCGTAGATCACAGACATAGCACGGATCGGCGGGAGAAGCCGAGGGGCAGCACGGATAGGAGGGACAAGAGCAGGAAGAGCGTGGACCACCCCGATAAGCCGCGGGCTAGCGTCGACCAGTCCGATCGGCCGAGGAAAAGCATCGACCGGTACGAGCTCACCTCTGCCAACCTACCAAATGTTTCCTTTCAATAGCATGCCGGATGAGGTGTTTTTGGTTTCGTGACTGCTGTGGTGAAATGGGTGTGTGTGTGTTGTGTATGACAGGTTTGGGGGCATGATGAAGTCGGTGAGGCTGTGCAACATCGACTGTTTCAAGGTGACAGCAACTTCTGGGAGCTGAAAGGGGGAGGATAGCGACAGAGAAAAAAAAAAGTTAGTGTTGGGAGGGAGCCGTCTGTATGTATTCCCGGTGTGTAACTTATTCAATTGGGTGATTGGTTTGGGCTGTAGCAGAGCAGGAGGTGCGCGTGTGTGGGTGTTTTTTTTTTTTTCATACAATGGGGGCTTGTATTGTTTCCGTTGGATTGTTCTTTTTCCTAAGATGAAAAATAATAACCAATTTGTTGATAAGTAAGTATCGCTCCTCAAGCAAAAGTGGCGACCTGTCTGGTAGTCATCAGTTCCCAAGTGTCGCCGTATGCTGGTTTGGTTGTTGGCGATAGCGATGATGCCACGCAGCCGATCCCGGTGAGGCTTGCAGGCCCGGCCTCTTTGTCGACGTTTTATGCTCAGCGGCCACCGCCAGGTCTGAGCGCGGCGACCGGACGGACTTTTGGATCGCCGCGCACGCCCTCGTGTCCCCCGAACGCGCGCGTTGGACGAAGGGCGAACGCGCACGCACTCCTGGGCGGCGCGCCCTCGGCCCTCGCACTGCCTCTCTCTCCTCCGTCTCCGGGCGAGAGGTCTCACGTTGCGGCGGTCCCGGCTGCCTGCCTCGGTCTAGGTCGACGTGGGAGCGTTGCCCGCCGACTCCAGCAGCCCGGGCGGCCAGCTGCCTCCTCGCTCGTTCGCTCGTCGGTGGCCGCGCCGCCGTGTCTGTGCGTTGCGGCGCGCACGTGCCGTTGCCGTACGTGTCGGTCGACTCGTTGAGGGGGCGGGACGCGCGGTGTCTCCCTGGCGTCGTGCCGCCGCCGGGGAACAGGTAACGATCTAGGCTAGGCTAGTCATCAAGCAAGTGGAGTCCGTGCAGCGTAGTAGTACCACTGCAACTACGAGTACTTACTCCAGTCCTCTGCTTCATCCTGCAGCCGTGTTTGGTTAAAAGGGATGGATCCATTTTAATTTTCTTTTATGATTGTAGAGTTTGAAAGGATAAGAGTTGGATGCTATTTTAATACCGTTAGCAACCATTAATAAGTCCTACTTATCAAACTGTCAACCTTATCTTCTCCCTCCAGCCTCCACTTACCTCCCTCTCTTCTCCCCGAACCAAGCGGCCACTGGACCAAATTACTCCGTGCTCCACCTCCGGGCGATTCCTCTCGTGCCTTACATCACCACATTACCGGCAACACCATCGGCCACTCCTAGTTGACCCTCTCTCGCTCAACCACTGGCAATCTCCGAGTTTCCGGGCGCTCGAGCTCGCATAGCCGCTCCACCCGAGCAACCCGTCCTGCCCTCCAGCCTTCGCATGTCCTATCGTCGTCGCATCCGCTCACCCCGATCTGCCTCTGCTCGCCTGCTCCGCCGGTTGGTCCCTCGCTGCCCATGCTGCCGCGCCGCGGTGCGTTGCTCCTCGCCTGCTCGTGTGGCCTCGACGGCGCCGCCAGCTCTGCCCTTGCGTGCTCGTCCACGTGGCCTCGCCAGCGCCGCCCCTAGCCGCCCTCGCGTGCTTGCGCCGTGTGGCCTCGCAGACACACTGTGGAGCTGCTCCGCTTGGGCAAGGAGACGGAGGGACGTACGTGGGTCGAAATGGTTTCTCCGATTTGGGCTAACCGAACGGACCGAGCGGGCCCAAACATTGGAGCAATATTTTTATAGCCCGTGCATTACGGTAAAAGGTCAATTATATTTTTTAAACTTATAGTATTTTTTTTATTACACTTATTCGATGCCTACGCATTTAATAGAAAAAATTAATTTAATTATTTCCTTCACCTCAAATACCCATTAAATTTAAAAAAATTTTATTAAGCAAGATATTTGCTACAGAAAAAACATGGTTAAATATGTAACAGGTTGTACCATACAAAGAGACTACATTTCACATATATTCTTGCTTAGCAAACACCGTTGTTGTCTGAACATTGCGTATATGTGTTGGTAGACGCAGATCCATTTCTAAGTGTAGTAGCATAGCGTACATCTAGCCTGCACCGACGCTGCTCAATATGCAATAATTTTTATTTTCATGTGTATTTTTTCTACTCTAATACATATTGGACTCCTAATAAATGCCATATTTTTTTCAAGCGACAATCGGTTCCTAAAGTTTGGAAACTAAATAGATAGTTTGAAATATTTTTTAAAAAAGTATTTACATATACGTTCCTTGCACACTAAGAATATTTTTTATAGTGATACCAAACGGAATACTATGGCTACGACCATTGCTACGTATGGCAGGGGTTGGTGGATGCCCTATGCGGTTTTCTGGTTAGCTTTTCCCTGGTTTTCCATCCTATGCGCCGGTTCAAGTGGGTTCAAGTGGGGAAAGCTGGTTTTTCTTCAGTTTTCTACTGGTTCACCGTGACGGACAGCAGAAATCCAAAATTTGCCTATATTTCAAACCTCTATCGAGTCTCTCGCGATAGCTCACCGCCGGCCGCTCGTCCGACGAATCCACCGCAACCCCCTCAAAATCACTCCCAAAATCCCATCAACCTACAGATCACCTCCACATTCTCGACCGTCGATTTATCCAATTTCCTAACCGGAGAGGCCTCCACCCCTTGGTCGTGGCCATGGTGAGTTGAGGTGTTCGCCGCCCCTGCTGCCGCCGGCAGCATCTCAGTGCCGCCGGTAGCTACCTCTTCGTGAGCTGCAGTAGCCCTTCAACGTCCGCTCCTTGCTGTTGCCAGTCCCAACGCTCCCTCCGTTCCAGGTGCTGCTGAGTCAATGCCGTCCGCCGAGGTCGAGGCCGAGGGCGGCGCGACCGGGTGGGACGGTCGTGGCGGGCGAGCGGCCCTCCGACTCCCACCTTCTCTCCTCCCTCTCCTTCTCCTCCGTTGGATCCGGCCGGCCCCCACTCCCTCTCCCCCAGCTCCTCCTCCCTCTCCCCTGGCCGAGGCGGGCGGCGCGGCCGTGGCCGGGGAGGCGGCTCGGGCGCGGTCGGGCGGGCGGCCCGGAAGAGGAGGTGGACGGGTGGAGTCGCAGAGAGGGAGACGGACGGTTCTCGCGGAAGAGTGCAGGCGGTGGACGGGAGGAGACGGAGCCTATGACAAGTGGGCCCATTATTAAACATCAGGCCCACCTCTCATCGACAGAAGTTGGACCAAACAAAAAAATAGGTATAAATATAGATATAGATATAGATGGTGGAATGAACCCAACTTATTAATCTTTGAACCAAACACTTCCAAGTTCCAAAACTGGATCCGATCTATCCCGACCCACTTCAACTCTCAAACCAAACACACATGCTTCGGGGTGTTTGGATACCCCGGACTAAACTTTAGTTCCTGTCACATCGTATGTTTGCACACTAATTAGGAGTATTAAATATAGTCTAATGATAAAACTAATTGCATAAAATATACCAATTAGAATTAATTATAAAATAATTGTATAAACGAGGGCTAATTCACGAGACGACCTCTCGCGAATTAGCCCTCGTTTATACAATTATTTTATAATCAGTTCTAATTGGTATCAAACATCCGAATCATGGACCCAAACACCCTCTTAGTTTCGGTTAGCGGGACGCTCAAAGATGTGTGCACATCATGGCACACGGATACAAGTGATGTGTCAACACGGAGGAACACGGATTCATGTAGCGCGCTGTGCACGGGAAGGAAGGAGGCCATTGGCTACACCTCGAAAGCGGGATCCCTCCTCCAGTCCTCCAAAAAGACCGAGTTGACTGTCTGATGGGAATAAAAAAGCTCTTTAGCAGGCAGCTCACAGCAGCGGTGTTTCCGACCTGGACCAGATGCTTAGGCCCGGCCTCCTCCATCCTCCTCGCCACCTACCTGCAACTTCCTCGTAACCAGGAACGCGCACCACGTCCCCCGCCCGGCGTCGAAGCCGTCGCCCATCTCGCGCTCGCGGCGTGCTCGTACGTGCTTTTTCGAATCATGCCGCCATGATTGGCGCGAGTAGCCACGCCCGTGTGCCCCTCGCCTCGCCCAACCAGGTTTCCTTTCAGAACCCTGTGTGGCCGCAGATTGATCCGCACGGGTCACGATTCAGGGCACGGACCATCTCTGGGGGGAAGCACCGAACCGAATCGTCGGGAACATTGCTGAGAACGCACTCGTTGCATGCCACACCACACGGTAGTTGAAATGCACGCTGCACTGGCCCACGGCATCAAGATCTTCAACCCCAAGCAGCAGTGGCAGTGGCCTCTCCTCGCCTCGGGGTCCTTCAATTTACAACTCCGAAACACCATCGGGAGACGCAAATGGTGACAGGTTACAAGGGACAAACTTACCATCAGGCCAATGACCAACTGGTCGACAGGTCGGAGTATCAGTCTCAGAGCCCCATGCGCGCGCGATTATCGTAAACGGTTTAAAAGTACAGGCGCACAGGCGCACACCATGCATGGCGTAGCCCAAAGCTTTGACCAATGGCGTCCCTGTGCGTGTGCGTGGGCGCCCCCTGCTGAACTGAACCCCGGGGGCCTTTAAAGCCATCTCCGGCATGCCTTTCCGTTCCTGATCGACCTCTCTTCACTTCGGAGTTTCAGAGCTCAGGCGTCTTCTGCAGCTAGCCAGTCATATTCAGAGGAAGGTCGTTGGTAGTTACAGCCTTACAGGCCGGGTAGTTATGCGGCGGTTAATAAGTTGCGTCGGCCTGCTGCTCCTGCTCGGCGCCCTGCTGGCCGCGCTCAGCCCCGCCGTCGTCGTCGCCACCGCGCGCAGAGGTAAAAGAAAACTCAGAGCACCATTTCCTGACAGAGTTTTACATGTTCACCCTTGTGCCATGGCCACACACGCATTTTCCAGAGTGCTTCGGCAGTTCAGAAAGCATTGATTTTCGTATGATCCGAAGCTCGATCGAATGATTGTCGCTACCTATCAATGGTGTCTGATGCATCTTTTATTTTTCTTCAGAGATGCTAATGGCGGCCAGCCGCGACGAAGGCCGAGGCCGTGCGGCAGCCGTGAACATCTTAGGAAACGCGCCGCCGCCGCCGCCAGCGTCGGCGAATGGTGGGGAAGATGTGATCGGGAGGAGGAAGGATGAGGCGGTGGTGGCGAGGAGCCACCGCCGTTTCAGGACCAGGAGGATCCCTGCCTCGGGCTCGCAGGTTCAGTTCGGTGGCCGGATACCCTTCACCGCCGACTACCACTCGGTCCACAGGCACCCGCCCACCCACAACTAAGAACAACCAGGGGGGCACGCTCTCTGTCCTTCTCAATACCAAGCCCGTCTCTGAATATTTCTAAACAGTATCTTCTTCAGTTCTTCTTCTACCTCTCTCTTTTTTTTGTAGCTTTTAGGTTTGGATCTTAATTAGTAGTGAAATATACTGTGTGCAACCTGTATGTTATGTTACTCTTTTATTTTTCCTTTTTTAGGTCTAGATGATTAGATCCTTAGTAACAATATATACTGTAGTAGTGCCTATGCAAGCAGCTGTATGTTTGGGGCCATTTTGTCTGAACATGTGGTCAGCCTGGGCTCTCCTCTGAAAGGGAGCATTGCTAATGCTGACCAATGTTCCCTCCGGCTTCCATCCTTTGTGTGTGTACTGACCAAGTGACCAGTGGGTTCTGAGTTCTGACGAGCATGATACTCTCTTGTTTCTCTCGTTCGTTTCAAAAAAAGAAAAAGAAAAAAAGAAAACACTGTCTTGTTTCTAGCTCTCATGGTCGTCGTTATGCCAACCTTACAAATGCCCCTTATATAAAAAAAAAAACTCGCATATGCCATCTTCACATACATCCGATGGTTAGCACGGATTTTCATTTTTTTTTGGGGCACAAAAAACCACAGTTTATAACTACCTGGAAATTCTTTACAGCCTTTCTTGATATGGACTGCTGGCCAGTTCAGCTGACGGCCTCACACAAGCCCAATCACATCTCCCTGTCAACAAGGCCTTGGATAAACACGGGGAGCGTATGGTATTGCTACAAATTTGGACGGCTTGAAAAGTGACAAGTAGTGGGGGTAGCCTTCGATGCTGCTGCTCGTGGTGGCTGTGGAGCGGGACCCATTCATGTCCTTCCGACCTTCCCTCAGCCTGTTGTCTCTTACCTCAGAGAGTCCGGCGCGGGATCTACCTGTGGAATCCACACTCCACAACCACAACAACGTTTTCACGAACTTCCCCTTGCTCTTTCCTTGTATCGTGTTCCAGGACAATTAGGTGCAGAAATTGTCTTTTTTTTTTTTGCAGATGCTAGGAGGCAAGGATATGATGTCGGCGTACAGTTTGGAAACGTGTGCACATGCTATTTCTTCGTACGACAAGAAGGGCTAGCGCCCAGTCGAGTGCGATATGTGCACCAATCTTACTACGATTCACCATAAATATATTATTTCTATAGTTTAAGTGTACGGAATGACGCATTGTGCACGCTGCACTGCAAAAAGAGTGCAACGACGTCGATTCTAAAAAGGTGCAACGACGTCGATTCTAAGTACAGTTTCAGAACTTGTACGCATGCTAGAAACGGCTCATATGGAATACGTGCAGCAATCAAATTATGATTTATCACAAAAATATGTTTTTAAAAAATATTCTACAAAAATAAATTGCAACCAAGATGTATATGAGAAATCTTAAAATAGAGGTGGGTTCAACTTGTGACTTAGAGATGAAACCCTAGATACGACACTTCGCCCCTCCATTTTCTGTTATCATTAGCACCCACCACACTAAATTGCCCAAGCATGATAGTAAATCAAATCAGTATATTTGAAATGTAGCAGTCATAAAATATTAGTGTTTCAAACGTTCTTCATTAAAATATATACACACTCACTCTATCAATCAGTCCCCACGTAAACCCCTTAATAATTCAGCCACATTATTTGTTTCAACGGGTCAGCCTCGCATGGCAGTGGCTCGCCGCGCGATATCTCACATATTTCATAACAAAAAGGTTGCTTGAATTTCGGTTCTTACTCATAGCAAAATGCTAACATTTGAGGTGCTTTGGGTGAAGAATGCCACATTCGACTGTGGTGGTGCCCCCAACTCAAATCAGCCGGCACCTTTATCACCACCACCTCAGGCTCAGGATTGCACGGCTCCACCGCGCCCGAATTCCCCACCTCCCACCGCCCCATGGCCGCCACCGCCCTCCTCCTCCGCACCCACCACCAACCCTGCAAGCCGCCGCCGCCGCCTCCCCCCGCGGCGCGCGCAGCCGTCCTCTGCCGCGCCGCGGCGGGGACGTCCGCCGGGCCGGCGTCGGCCGCGGCGCTGCGGTCCCTGGCCCCGCCCACGCAGCCGGAGCTGCTGTCCCTCGACCTCCCCCGCTACGACCCATCGCGCGCCCGCCCCGTGGACCTCGCCGTGGTGGGCGGCGGGCCCGCGGGCCTCGCCGTGGCGCAGCGCGTGGCGGAGGCCGGACTCTCCGTGTGCGCCATCGACCCGTCCCCGGCGCTCGTGTGGCCCAACAACTACGGCGTGTGGGTGGACGAGTTCGAGGCCATGGGCCTCTCCCACTGCCTCGACACCGTCTGGCCGTCGGCGTCCGTCTTCATCGGCGACGGCGCCAGCCCCAAGTCGCTCGACCGCCCCTACGCCCGCGTCGCGCGCCGGAAGCTCAAGTCCGCCATGATGGACCGCTGCGTCGCCAACGGCGTCGTCTTCCACCAGGCCAAGGTCGCCAAGGCCGTCCACCACGACGCCTCCTCCCTCCTCATCTGCGACGACGGCGTCGCCGTCCCGGCCACCGTCGTGCTCGACGCCACGGGGTTCTCCCGCTGCCTCGTGCAGTACGACAAACCATATAACCCCGGCTACCAGGTCGCCTACGGCATCCTCGCCGAGGTCGACGGCCACCCGTTCGACATCGACAAGATGCTCTTCATGGACTGGCGCGACTCGCACCTCCCGGAGGGGTCGGAGATCAAAGAGCGCAACCGCCGCATCCCCACGTTCCTCTACGCCATGCCCTTCTCGCCCACAAGGATCTTCCTCGAGGAGACGTCCCTCGTCGCGCGCCCGGGCCTCGCCATGGACGACATCCAGGAGCGCATGGCTGCGCGGCTCAGGCACCTGGGGATACGCGTCCGGAGCGTCGAGGAGGACGAGCGGTGCGTCATCCCCATGGGCGGGCCGCTGCCCGTGCTGCCGCAGAGGGTCGTCGGCATCGGCGGCACGGCCGGGATGGTGCACCCGTCCACGGGGTACATGGTGGCGCGCACGCTGGCGACCGCGCCAATCGTGGCGGACGCCATTGTGCGGTTCCTCGACACCGGCGGCGGCGCGGCGGGACTCACCGGGGACGCGCTCTCCGCCGAGGTGTGGAAGCAGCTGTGGCCGGCCAACAGGCGGCGGCAGAGGGAGTTCTTCTGCTTCGGCATGGACATCCTGCTCAAGCTCGACCTCGAGGGGACGCGCCGCTTCTTCGACGCCTTCTTCGACCTCGAGCCGCACTACTGGCACGGCTTCCTGTCGTCCAGGCTGTTCCTGCCGGAGCTCCTGATGTTCGGGCTCACGCTGTTCGGGAACGCCTCCAACACGTCCAGGCTCGAGATCATGGCCAAGGGCACCGTGCCTCTTGGCAAGATGATTGGCAACTTGATACAGGACAGAGATGGGTGAGGAGGGCTTATATAGGAGGGTATGTATGCCTTGCCTGCATTTCTCACCTGAAGATCTCCATTGGATCTCTGATTTTGGCATTGCTTATGCTCAGTGTATTTAAGATTTGCAAACAAAGATTCACGAAACACCCGGTCTAGGACATTCTGTCAGATATAGGAATTGCTGCTGCAACGCTACTTCAGCATTGGTGATTACAGATTTACTGTCACAGTTCAGAGCTGTATAGTTGCATACCGAGGGATGTTATGACAATCCACCTATCAGATATCATGGTCTTCAAATACAAGACCAAATTCCCGATAAAACATGAAACTGACAGTTGTGTATTGTGATACCCTGTTCTTAATATTTCAGGAATTGGAATGGACTGGGAGGCTAAAGATTCGTACCATATAGTAATAAAAAAAACAAAGAAATTTATCCAGTATATGAGAATGGCTTCAATGAGGTCAACGAGATTAGTGTCATTAAAACTTGAAAGAGCCGAGCAGGAATCATTTTACATTTCTTTTCCTTCTTCTCTACCAATAACCAGCTATACACCACCATCAATTTGAGCCTCAGTTTAGATCCAGCAGCAAGTACACTGACTGGAAAACGGGAGGAATGTAGAAGAATGAACAAAGTTGATCAATAAGTACCAAAATTATCTTCTCAAATTCATTCGATTCTGAGTTGTCATCATCAGCTCAACTTCTCCAATTCATATGCATGTTCCAGATCTTGCCTGTGCAAGTTGAGCCACGGAGCTGCTTTGCGCTTGTATCATGGAAGGATTTGCTTTGAACTCAGAAGGATATGTCTCTCATGTCTCCTTCGCGTTCGGGGGCTCTGTATGAGAACCCTAGCTCTTCTCCTGATTGCCGCCTTACTATGCTAGCCCTCTGCATTAGGCGCACAAGTTGCTGAACAACCTCTGACATTGGTGGACGGAACTCTGGCTCAGGCTGCAGAAACAAATGATATATTCTTAGTATATGGCTCCTGAAAAGAAAAACAGGTGCCAAAACGATCCAATAAAACTCCATGCACAAATGATTTTGTGTGGTTAAGCACCCAACACAGAAGCAGTAGAGTGAGCACAAATCTAGGCACTACTCTGAAAGACAGTTGTTCACGACATGATTTTTCAGATTTCTTTAAGGTCATCATGATTCATGAGTACTTAATGGCCATTACAGATCAATAACTGAACATGTGTCACAAAGCAAGAATATACCTGAACGCAGAGCGCAATTATGTCTGCAAAACGGGATAGCGATTTAGCAGGGTACATTCCATTTAATGCTGGATCAACCATCTTAGCAAGTGCATCAATATCATGAAGCTGCGGGGTAGCCCATCTAACAAGGGACTGTTCTGACCTCTCTCTAGAACTGCGACAACCATCCAAGGGTCATTTCAACTTACATAAGATGTAAGGCACCAGGATCAGATATAAGATAGATAATATGTACCTGTCTAGCGGCTTTCGCCCTGTCAATAGCTCTAACATCACTACTCCAAAACTGTACACGTCACTCTTTACAGTATAAATTCCAGACATGGCAAACTCAGGGGCACTATATCCAAATGATCCAAATACTTCAGTTGAAACCTGTAACAAGAAGCCAATTAGTTAATCCATGGACCAAGTAAACACTACATAGTCCAAACATGGCTATTTGAAAACAACTTAAGTACAATAGATGTGGAGTACTACTTACCTGTCTCTCGGTATTAGGTGTCAAGGCAGCAAGTCCACAGTCAGATAGGTGTGGATTATGCTCCTCATCCAGTAGGATGTTCGAAGACTTAAAGTTTCTATGAACAACAGATGGCAAGCACACCTCATGCAGGTATCTACAACAAGAAGCGGAAGGCATTATATGCATCCTCTGCAATAACCTTGGAGTACACAGTGCTGTATGATTCAAATAACTTACTCCAGGGCTCGAGCAGTGCCTAGTGCTATCCTTACACGGATGTTCCATGTAAGCTTCCTGCTCATCTCATCAGAGAAGTGCAATATATCATGCAGTGTTCCATTTCCAATGTACTCATAAACGAGAAGCCTTTGTCCATGTTCAACACAATATCCTGTTAGTGGCACGATGTTTGGATGCCTTAGTCGCGACATGCTTGATACAGCCTCAAGGAAGTTGTCTTCTTCCTGTAAAGAGAGGGCAGCACTGTCTATCTTCTTAACAGCAAGAACCTGTAATCATGGCACACAGATCAGATGCAGTGCAGAACACGAGCATGAAAAAAAGGAAGTGGCGCACAGGGTCTAGAAACAACATCTATAACACCACTACATCAGTAAACAACAAAAGCACAAGGACTTGGCTTCAAAATGCATTGAACGATGTAACAAGTCTGATATATTGAGCAATGACAATAAACAGATTCACAATGCATTGAATAGTTTGCAGTTGAGTATTAGCAACAAGCGTTTTGATATTTTGATACAATACACTCGTGTATGTATTTGATTCTATTTTTTGCAAGAAGTACAGATTTGATTTTTGTTATGACAAAGTTACAAAACGCACACTGTACCTTTCCATTTGGGAAATCAGCCTTGTAAACACGACCAAGAGAACCCTCTCCTAGAAGAGAATCTTGACAGAAGCTATTAGTAGCAACTTGGAGAGAAGCAACAGTATAAGGCGTTGCAGTTATAGGGACCTTTGTCTTTCTCATAGAACCATTTTTACCATAAACCCTCTCAGGAGTCATTTTCTCCGGCGGTGGCAGTTTCACAGTTGCTATAGAGGTGTCTTCAAGATTCGGCTCTGGGGTTTCCCTGCTAGAAGCTACAAAGCCAAAAAAAATAAAGAAGAACTAAAATAACAATTATCAAGGGACCGGAACATTGGGGTTCTGCAATTGTGCTGGTAATATCTTTAGAACAAGAAACTTAATATCATTATAGCTCAATCAGACCACTAAATCTATTAATTAAACGACAGCTTCCCAGTTTTTCTGCTACTGTATTATCTCTCTCCTAACTACAAACCTATATATTACATTATTACACAATTATACCAAGCTTGAGATCAGGCACATGCACGCAAAGGAAGCAAATTCCAATTGTTCAAGCTCTCGCCATAACTCAGTTACAATAAATGATGTAAGATCACCAGTGCCTTGTGTGGTTTCCAGATCAATCAAGCAGTAGTCCAATCAAAAGTTACCTCTTTAACAAATAGCATCTTAGCTAACAGAAGAATAAATATTTATCTAGCATCAACCAAGAAGAGTACCGCAAGAAGCATAAGAAATGCCATACCTCTCTCTATGTTCACTGTTAGAGGACCTACAAAATCTTTTGATTCACTGCTGGCATCATCCTTTCTTTTCCGTGCATTGCGCATGCAGCATACCAAAAGCAAAAGGACACATAAGACAGCAACTATCGAGCCAGCAATTATCCCCACAAGCGGACCTGTCCCAAGGCCTTGCTTCTTGTCACTTTGAATGGTGGGGCTTTCGGACCCTTTTGGAGCATCTCCTTGACCCTGAGGATGTTTAGGGCGATTCCGTGGCCTCTGAGGGGGTGGTGGCATAAAAGGTGGTGGTGGAGGAGCAGGTCCATTGGCAAATGAGTTTCCTCCAAGTCTATGATTGCAGTTACAGCAAGTCGTTACAATGTCAGACAGTTTCACAGAAAAGTGAAGTTAAACAAGTTTGGAACATACTTTAGATCTGGGATGGAGCTGAATTCTTTTGGTATCCAACCACTGAAATTGTTGTTTGCAATGTTTCTGTTTAAACAAGGCTATTAGATATCAAGCAAGTAAGAATAGAAGTCAAACTATTGTCTGAAAATCCACTTACAGTGTAGTAAGGGCAGAGCTTAGGCCACGGAGAACATTGACAGAACCTGTGAACTGATTGTTCTGCATATAGCTGCAAAGTGGGTAAGCATGAATCTATCATGGCCAAAAAGCTAATGCAGAAAAAGTAGAACCTTTTCTTTAAAGAGATTATTTGATACTTACAGACTTGAAAGATTTGATAAAGAACCAATAGAATTGGGAAGGTCCCCTGTCAATTTGTTGAAAGACACGTCTCTGTCAAGGAGTACAAAACGCATAAGATGGATTCGAGAAACCAATCGGACAGTATTTTTGTTAGTGTCATGGAAAATGTGACTTCTTATGACCACTATAAAGATTAAATTTGTCAAGAAAGAATTGCATGAAACGCACACATCAAGTTTCACTACATCTGTCATGGCTCACTAATCTTTACTGGAACAGGAACGGATGCTTGTCTTGTGCTGAAAGTATTACTCCCTCCGTTTCAAATTGTAGGTCGTTTTGGTTTTTCTAGTTTCATAGCTTTTGCTATGCATCTAGATATACGCTATGTCTAGATACATAGTAAAAAATATGTATTTAGAAAAGCCAAAACAACTTATAATTTGGAACGGAGGGAGTATACTTAAGGACATAACTAAGATCGTCTAAAGATTTAGGTTATGAAAAAAAAAACCCATGATCCATCCAATATACTGAGGTAGATTTTGTACAGTTCAAAGGCACAAGAAACTATCTGGAATTCCAATTCTAACCATCAAGCACAGTGGTCATGTCATTTCATCTTCTGGTCAACTTCTACATATCAGTGCTGCATATCGACTACTCCCTCCGTTTCCTTTTTTAAGGCGTATGCGCGTTTTCGAGATTTACCGATATGCTAGGCGTCTACAGCTACCGGTGCATTTTTCCACCAGGCATTCAAGTCGTCTGACCAAAACCCAAAGCGTTTTGCATGCACAGTCGTTAAAACTCAGTTGCATGCACCTATCACTCCACTGCCCGGCCGCATGCATGCATGCACACACTACTCCAACCAGAGATTACAACGTGGCGCAACAGCACGGCACCCGGTGCTAGATTAAATGGCAGCGACGCTAAACAAGGCTATCTTGGTATGTGGAGTATTGCACCTAGCGCCTAAGAAAAGAAAACGGAGGGAGTATGAAGCAAAATGGCATTCTATGGAGTTTACATAAAGCATTTGAAGAAGAAATAATGAATTAGATGGTTTACATGAAATTAAATTAAAGGTAATGTTGCAAAAGGATACGAAAGATGTGTAACAGCATGATTGCCTAATGACACACTTCCTCAGTTCTTTTCCATTCTGTGTTTCCGTGGGAAAACACCTTCGTCCGTATTCGATGTATAGGATTTCAAGAAAAGGTAACTACATCTTCCTTATGTTTCCCTATATCATGTAGTGTGTGCTACATTTTTACGAAATATAATCCATATGTTTGTTGTTCATTGGGATGAAAGCGGACGGTGTATAAGACAAAGAAATTAACGAGATAAAGATACGCTTTGCAATGAATAAAGGTTTTTGAAGATTCTTACAATTCTGAAAGTGAACTGAGGTTTCCAAATAGCTCACCCATTTGGTTCAAAAGTGAGTTGTGGCTGAGATTGCTGCATCAGAAGTTTCTGTGAATTACACTTTGCCAGCATAAGAATGCACTAGTGCAAAAAATTGCCACAGGTAGCAGCTTACAGGTACTCAATTGAAGCCAGATTTGTTATAGAGTATGGAAGATTCCCAGAGAAATCGTTGCTAGCTAGATTCCTGCATCACCATTCACTATGAAACTACAAACACTGGTTACTATGGAACAAATTATACTAGGATTGACACAAGACACTTACAGATATGTGAGATTCGGGGGCAACTGGTAAGGGATCGAACCATGCAAGTTGTTGTTGCTCAAATCCCTGCATATTATGAAATTGTGGATCAAAATAGTGCATAAAAGTATAAAACAGAAGAGCAAAGACAAGTTGTAGCTCTCACAATGTCTTCAATGAAAACAGGTTGGAGAGTTCGTATCCCAGAGAACCATTCAGCCCTATCCCTGGAAGCTTGCTGTAGAATATGAGTAGAAGAATGCGTTAGTGTTGGGTAGTCTCATCTCAGGAATTTGCATAGCCAGAAAAGTAAATGAAGGAGGTGACATACCAATGAACAAAACTGAAGCAAGTGAAATAAAAAATGTGCTGAGAAACATAAATTTAGGTTGCAGCACAGCAATACTAGCCCCAAATTGCCATTACTCGTTACAAAGCATGGGTGCAAAGACCAATAAACTTCTACAGGATGCAAATGTGTTGAGCTTGCAATTCGGTCTTAACTTGAGGCTAGCACAGACAACATGATTATAACTGGTGCTTCCAAACTACACATTCCTACCAACTCCCACAAGCCACAAACTCAAGTACAAACAAGGATCAAGCACCGGAAACCAGCCAAAAAAAGCACGGTCATCTCCATCACTGAACCCACCTAATCGTAAGAGGAATCATGGAGCTCAAAAGGAATCAATCTATGCGGCTGTGCAAGATATCAAGATGGTTCCTTTGATGCGGGCGCCGCGGGATCTTACATTTCGGTGACGCCGGCGCCGGAGCAGGTGACACCTTGCCACGCGGCGCCGCAGGGGTCGCCGCCGCCGGCCGACCAGCCGGCCAGCTGCGACGGACCGTTCCAGGAGGCGTAGAGATTCCCCAGCGCCGCAGCTGCAAGGAACTGACTCATCAATAACACGCAAGGGGAAAGGAAAAAGAAAACCCACACCATCCCAAGAAACCAAGAACCCCAGCAGGAACCGTGAGCGCCGCGCAAGGCTCTTACCGTCGGCCGAGTCGGTGTTGGCTCCCGCCGGCGCCGCCGCGAGAGCAAGGAGGAGACCGGCGGCCAATGCGGCGGCCAGCGCCTCCATGCTTGCTTGGTCCCCACACTCTCGCTCTTGATCCTTCTCCGCGACAAAGATCGCCGCTTTCCCCCTGGCTACCTGCCCCCTTCTAGGACACGGCCATGGTAGCCAGCACGAGGATCACCACGCGCGCGGCCACACAGCCACTCTCACCAAGGATGACAGCTAACACGCGGGGCCAAGAAAGGAAGCGAGGAAGAAACGGCGGATGCCACGGCTGCCTCCGGCACGGAGATTTGGATGTGGCGTGGTAGAGATGGCAAAAGACTGCAATTTTTTAGCTCCCCCCTCTTAAATGCTTGTTGGGTTCTGGGCTGCTTGCTGTTCTTCTTGACTCTCTTTCTCTCTCTCTCTCTACGCAGTACGCACACACTCTTTCTCTCTCCTCCTCGATGGAGAGGAAGGAAGGAGCTTTTGATCCGGTAAATTAATGCGGGAGCAATGGGAGTAGGTGAAAGGTGATGAAGTCCGAAGTGTGCCTGCAGAGGCCAGCAGGAAGAAAAAGCTGGACTGATTGATGCTCTGCTAATGGTGTGGACTATGGACAAAGGTTTATACCAGTACAGTCAACCATGAGCTGTGGTTTGACTGAGCAGGACAAAATTTTCACCATCCACGTTCCATCTTCTTCCTCACCACCTGAATCACACTTTGCCTCATTCCAACTTTCCACACTCTTTATTTTATTTGCTGGATGCTATGGACACCTTTGATGCATCTAATCCAGTTTACTATCTTTGAGCATGTTCGCTTCAGCTTATTCAATCGGCTTATCAGCCACCCAACAGTATTTTCCTCTCACAACAAATCAGTCGTTCCAGCTTTTCAGCCGGCTTATAAGCTGAAGCGAACAGGCCCTTTATCTTTTATCTTATTGCTCTGGATGCCATGGATTCCCTTTTTGCGTTAAGCTGTTCTAGAATCAATCAGGGGTGCAAATGCAGGCCATAGAGTTACTGTATTTTATCCTATGAAAATGTGGGCATGTCAATTCATAAGCATCTTTCGTCAGATCAAAATGCAGTTCGTTGCATGTCACATCAGCTCGCTTGGAATCGGAATGGCCTGGAAACCTGCAGCTCGCTGAGCTACATCTGAAAATCATCAAATTTTATGGTTGAGAGTTCGGCACAAAAGGAAGAAAAAAGAGTTGAGAGCTGAGACTAAAATGCTCATGCTCAAAACATGTGTCTTCTGCTAGATTCCACACAATAGATCATGGTCCATGCCCACGTCAAGTTGGGCGTTGACCGTTGACCAAACGCAGCTTATGGTGAACAGTAATCGAGCTGCCCTTCGTAGTAGTACGATTCAACAGTATTCTACCTTATTCCCAATCCGCGATTAGGCGTGTTCCGTTGCGCTTAACTGCTAGCATGTGTGCCGGTGCTAAACTGGTCAGATGTCGCCTGCTGCAGGCATGTGGGCGAGTTCAACAACTTGCGTTAAGGTTCTCCAGGAGGAGGACGCCGTGCTGCTGGCTCGTGGAACGCGAAGTACTCCGTTGGATTTTGTACAAGATCTTGGCGTGTCCTCTCAGTCGGTCCACAGGAGATTGATGGACATGTTGAAATTCGTCATGAACGGAGATGCATGATACGGCCTTGACAGCTCGATCCAAGGGGAGAAGAAAGTAAAAAACGAGCTGGACAAGTCAATGCAGCAGCAGCAGCATGTTCTGCATCCATGCATGGTTGACGTACGATCAGAAGTTCAGAACGAATCATAACGCACGAACATTGTGTTAATCTTGTATAATTGCAAGTCAAACTTAGACTGCTCAAATTTTGGAGGCCAACGATCGATACGGATTCATATGTACAGCACCTGCAATCAGATCAGAAAATTCAATCTGTTTAGGGCCCCCTTTGGCGCGAGGTGGAGGCGACCGGCGCTGCGAAGTGAGGTAGAGGCGGCCGGTGCTGCGACATAAGGTGGAAGCGGCGAAGGGGAGGAGGTGCGGCCAGAAGGCGCCGGTGGCGCGAGGGAAGGAGGTGAGGTGGGGGATCGAGCGAGAGCCGAGCGACGGGAAAAGGAGGGCAAAAGGGAGTGGATAAGGGAGAGAAGGAAAATTAAAGAGAGAAGAAAAAATAAGCGAAGAAAAATGAAAAATGAAAAATAAAAAGATAAGGATATTATAGACATTTCATCATTTTTATCCATGTTACACAGCTAGGAGAAGTCATCTTGCCAAACGTTTTTCCATCTAGACAAGTCGAAGAAAAAAAAAGTTGCTTCACCAAAGAAGCCGCAACCATTTCAGCCACACCCGCAGCCCTGCCAAACGAGTTCTAATTGTAAAATTCTTGCAAATTTGATCTTACGACTCGGTAATCGAACCTATGTAAGGTTGGACCTTTTCTCACTTTTTAAATGATTTGGCAGTGCTCTGCCGGTGTTTCAAACAAACGAATAAACCCTGATCTCAGCCATACCTAAAAGCATAACCTTGATCCCCCTCAGCAATCAACCACACCACGAACACCATGTGATCTCGTGGCACCACGGCATGTAGCTGCCGGTGATCCAGCGGAGACCCAGACCGGTCACCAACCACAGTCGTTGAGCTAGCTGCTCCCGTGCTCTTTCCCTCGTGCTCACACAGTCCAGTCTGGCCACCGATCTGCAGCTGCGTCCACCATGATCGCTGGCTTCATGCATCCAGCCGTGTTGTCTGGAGTGGACCATACGACGCAAATCATTTCAGATGCGAAGTGGTTCCATCCAACTGATGACTCACCTCCAAAACTTAAGCCCAGAATCATTGCTAGCTACTGCTTCATGGGATTCTTGGAGCTATTGCTGCTCACTTGTTCAGTGCTCACTCACCAACTTTGTGGTTGTACCAGCACTGCAGCAGGTTCAGCCGTTCAGGGTGACAGTTTCTGAATCCACTCATGTTCAGTCCACGCAGTTGGGACTTGGGACAAGAGATGGGCTCAAGTGAGAATGAGGATTGAAGGTCATGATGGTGCGTACTGGCAGATGGGTAATTGGGATGAACATGGATCCAGTCAGGCTGCACAACCTGGATGCATCATGCATGGATGGTAGGATGGATCATGGATGCAGCTGGGGATCTGGGATGTGAATTGGGATCCATGAGAAAATGCATGCTGTTTCTGGTCCCTCTGCTGACCCAATGATCGAGCCCTGACACCTTGTTGGCACTGTACCATCATGGAACGTTGGGCCTGCAGAAGCACTAGCAGCACCGGATCCAAGAACACAAGAGGATGAGGATGAGATTTCCCATCATTTTCTAACGGTGGCGGCCTGTGTGGTAAGAAACTGGGTTCTTTAAGATTTGCCGAACACAGTTCATAATGAATTGAGAATTTTCTGCAAAAAGGATCGCACTGTCTTTTTTTTCCCCCGCACGGGATGCCCGTGGATCAAGAAGGCTGAGGAGAATCGCAATGCCAATCTGTGTGTGGTCAGAGACAGGTGGCCCCAGGCCCCAAACCTGTGCTTGTTACACATGGATTTGGTCACAAATGTGAGGGCAAGGGTGTCCAGCCAAACTTCGAATCCATTCCCATCAGAGCACATACGCTCGTGCAGGCAAGCAAAATGGCATTTATACTTAGTCCTGCTAATTGGGTGTAACCCAAGTTATGACCCCACCAATCCATTCTCACAAGAAAATAAATATAACCCACCCCAAACTAAACCTCCACCATCACACACCACACCACCCCAAACTTTCCATTGCATAAGTTATACAAACTGCTTGTCAAATATGGTTACAACCCAATAAGAACCCATTAGGTATCCAATAAAAACTCATTAGGTAGTTCTTTTGTTTGAGTTTGTATGCGACTCTTGACGCAGGGTCCACATGTAAATCTAGGCATACTATTTTGCACAAAGTAGCGGACTGTCAAACTAATTCATCTGCAACAAGTTTTGGTCAATTTCTCTAAAATTTGAAGCTGTGAACACGAGGTTTTAGTTTTAAGGTCCAACTCTTTGACACGGGGCCCACATATAAGTCAAGCCGCACTACTTTGCACAAAGTAGCGGACTATCAAGCTAATTCATCTGCAACAAGTTTCAGTCAATTTCTCCAAAATTTTAAGGTGTGAACGCGAGGTTTTAGTTTTAGGGTCCGACTCTTGACGCGGGACCCACGTATAAGTCCAACCGCACTACTTTGCACAAAGTAGCGGACTGTCAAGCTAATTCAACTGCAACAAATTTCGGTCAATTTCTCTAAAATTTTAAGGTGTAAACACGAGGTTTTAGTTTTAGGGTCCGACTCTTGACAGAGGCTCCATGCTTTTGAATTCTTAACGGGTGGAGAGCCTTTTGGACCCCAAAACAATACCAGACTCCCAAACACCCTCCAAATTATCTGTTTGTAAAACCTAACCCAAACCAAACCATCTATTAGGCGAACCCATTACAAATCAATCCAAATGAGCTCATTATAGAAACCAAACCAATAAAACCAATAAACCCAACCCAATTAACAGGGCTATTTATACTTGAGAAAAATTGAGAATGTTTGTTCCAGGGAAGTTATGTTGGGCCTTGAGATGACCTAAGCAATATGGCCCATTGGATAAAGGCCCTTTAGTAACACCAACGCAACACTGGGCCCATTTCCCGACAAACTAACTAACTCCCAGGCCCATATAGCCATCATGTTCGCAACAAGGTGGAGGGGTTGGGCCAGCGTCCTTGTGCAAGCCGAGCTCACGAATCCCCTCGTCGTCGTCGTCGTCGCCGCCGCCGCCGCCCGTCGCGTCTCCCCCCGACCCCCGTGCCTCGATCCCCGGGAAGCAAAGCCGCCTCCCTTGCTCCGTCGGAGAACGGAGAGGAGCATATGAAGGCGGGGAGGAAGAACCTCCGGCGGGCGTGCGACGAGGGCGCCGCCGTCACGCTCGCCGAGGGCGAGAGCATCATGCAGGTCCTCACGCTGCGGGGCTCCAACGTCATCGAGGTAGGCTCTACTGACTCTCTCCGGGCTTCCGGTCCTGTACAGATGGCTCTCCTTACCGTCGTGCTCTTGCTAGGTGATGGACGGCGAGGGCGTCAAGTCCCTGGCCCTGTTCCCAGCCAAGTTCCAGAAGAGCTTCTGGATCAAGAGCGGTGAGTGAGCAATCCTAAATTCACCAGGAGATGATTAGTTTCTCCCGGTTAATACTAGTCTGAGACCGTGTCTGCTCTGAATTCGCAGGGAGTTTCGTAGTTGTGGATGCTAGTGGGAGGGAACAGGCTCTGGAGTCAGGGAGCAAGATTGCGTGTGTTGTCTCGCAAGTCCTCTTCCACGAACAAGTTCGGGCTCTGCAGAAGTCTGGTAATTGGTAAGTTTCCACTTTCCAGGTTCTTTGATGCTAGATAATGGCCAAGTAGGCAAGTACTCACATCTCTATCTTAAGAGCTGACACAAAAGAATTTAGGACACGGTTGTACTGGGGAGCAGTGATCAGGTTCCGGCGTGAAAGTTATCGTTGACAGTAAATATTGTAGTTTATCCTATTGTTCTGTGCAATGTGCGACAAACCAAGGTGCATCTTAATCGAATAAACCACTTGACTGACTGCAAATTTGGGGGTGAATTTGCTTGCCTCATGACACAAGAATGGGTAACCAAAAACATTTCTTTGTATGCACATGATGAATGGTTACCTTCATGTTAATTAACCCATTCTACATGAAAAACAAAAAGGAAGGATGAATACGAAATAATTTGCACCTATTGCCAATCCTCCTGTTTTGAACGGTTGTGTTGAGTGGTGGGTGATAAGCAACAACACTGGAAAGTTTCTTCTCAAACTCTATCTAGTTTCAGTCAAATGGACTTCCTTTTGTCACTAAAACTGGTGGCAATATATATCAATTTATTTCATATATAATTATATCCAACAGTTCTACCAATTTACAAAGTGGTAGTTTTACTGCTTACTCCTCTATTGTGCACATTGGGGTTGGCGTCATATATGTCACTGGCATGCATGGAACCAAAATTCTGTTTTAGAAGCCTTCATTATTTATCTTCTATCATAATTCTCTGGCATCTTGAATATGTAATTTACTTGCCGTGTCAGTTTGTCACTGAGTAATAAACTTCAACAACCCATATAGAATTCAAGCTTTATTTGAACAAATGTCCAGAAAAGAATTATATTGATACATCTGAATTTGTGATGTATTTGTAAAAATGGCACAAAAACCACTAGGACTTGAGATCCTAATAAGCTACTAGTTGACCGTTTAAACTATCAATTTGTGGGCTGCGCATTTGTATCAGCACTGGGGTGTTATTCTCTGCTCTACTGAGCGTTGCCAGCTTGACAACCTCGAATTATTCTTCTGATAAATTCATCCTTGCTATTTTAGGCCAGTTATTTTCAAGTCAACTCCTAACGAAGGTTCAGAGACTGGAACACAAGCACAGACTGCCCAGATAGATGAGGAACCGGATTCTGATGAAGATGACGATCTGCCACCGCTAGAAGCAAACACGAACAGGAATAGGCCATATGAACTGTATTCTGACTCAGACAGTGGTTCTGATTCCTGAACAGGTTCGGACAGTAACATGCCATTGATGTTGTGATACATCCAGTGTTTGTTCCCAAAAACAACTCAGGTTCGGAAGACATCGACTTGCACGTGCGCTAAGTTTAAAATTCACCTCAGGCATGATGTGGTTTCCTCTAAGAATTGCCTGTGCTGTCAAGGTATTTGCCATTTGAGTGCAGGAACTGGACCTCGAGCTATATGTTGCATGTATGTGAGAATGTTCATATTCTGCGATGGAATTTGCAGTGTTGGCCTATATTTGCCATATTTGAGAACAAGGAAGCTGTGGTCGCTGACAGCTTCCCACAGATTCTTCTGCTGAGAGGTTGGGTTGATTTCCTCTCCCGGCGGCAGGCTCCTGACCCAGTTTTTTTTTTTTTTGACCTGGCTCCTGACCCAGTTGCAAAGGCCTTTTCCTGCCAACATTCTGACTGACTGCCAGGCTGAGAATGAGACGGGCCGCACTCGCCTTCCACCGGTGGGCCGGAAGGTCAAGGGGCGGGCTCCTTGAGAGAGTCGGTGACGTATGGGCTGTGACTCTTGCGGGCCGATCCGGGAGGCGATTGTAGCATTAGGCCCTCATTTCTTCCGTTGCTGTTCCTTCCTTTGGAATGTGTTGCTATTCTTTTCGATCCAACGAACTCGATCATCATCAATTCATCATGGTCGTGGGGAGGGCGGGAATGCATTAATCTTCTTTTCCAAATCCAGGTGAGGTCACCATCCGTGCTCCTCCCTTTCCATCTCGCCGCTCGCACGCAACTAACTAAAGAAAGGTACTACTAGCTAAGCTCTCGGTCGGGCAAAGCCAGCCCAGCCGATGGAGCAGCGAGCACTCATAGTGTCCGGGTGTGTGCCACTGCTTTCAGGTCGTCTCGTCTCTCCGTGCCATCCCATCCCATCCCACCCCTTTGGCCCCAGCAGCTAGCTCTCCACATCTCTGCAGTGCGTGCGTGGTGGTGTATATATGCATATATCTATATATACCTATCGCTTGGCTTTATTTCCTCCCGAAGTGTCAACCTCGTATCAGCCCCAAACACACACACACACACACACACACCCCATTCGCACGGGAATATACGTACTAGCTAGCTATGGCTAGCCCTTTTTTTTTTCCCCTTTTGATTTTCTCAATTTATTTGGACGATGCAAATGCAGAGCTGCTGCAATATAATTGGTAGTTTCTGAGAAACCTTCTATAGTATATAAATGGATCCATCCCATTTGTCAATGATTAGAACCTTCTAATGTCAATGATTAGAACCTTCTAATGCATTCCCCAAACAAACTACTATGGTATACAATCTAGCCGACTTCTCATCAGCTTGGCACAAGTTGAAAATTAATTGTGATAGTTGGTTATTAGTGTGTGTGTATATATAACGTAGAATGTTACTGAAAGATACCGCCTTTACGACGACCATTTTGTTTCTAGAAGGAGAAGTCAAAACGGACGTGGATGCATGTGTGCAGGATGATGCTACGTGACTTATGTCATGCATGACACAAGGACCGGAATAATCATCCATGATGCATGTGTGCAGGACGATGCTACGTGACTTATGTCATGCATGACACAAGGACCGAAATAATCATCGATCCATGATTGTACAGTATACAATAAGGATGCTGCAGGCTGGTGACACTCGTAGCTAGCTAGCTACTCCCTCCGTCCCAAAGTACCATTTGTTTTGACTTTTCTAAATACATAGACTTCGACATCCCAAAATACCATTTGTTTTGACTTTTCTAAATACATAGGCTTCGACATGTACCTAGATATATATTATGTTTAGATACATAGTAAAAGTTATGTATATAGAAAAACTAAAACGAATAGTAATTTGGGATGGAGGGAGGAGTTGTCTCCTGTTAGTAGTTATTTATTTGGCTAAATTAATTTATTCGGAAATAATAAGTTAATGCTCAATTATATTCGGTGGCCTGCGTATAAGCTTCTAGACATGTCAACGGATGCTAGATGCCTAGCTTGCATCGCCCTGGTTTTGGAAAAGGCGCTTACTATGGATATATGTAAACTGATGAGCTATTTTTTAAGTGCAAGTGAGACGACTGAGTGAGATGCTGAACACGCACACTAACTTGAAACAGCATCGCCGGTAGTAGGCGCTTACTCGGGGAGAATGCATCTACTTCAATCATCTCATAATTGATAATCTGTTTTAATTTTGTTCTACTAAAACTACAAAGTTCAAATGGCAAATGCATTAGCATCTACGAAAGTTCAAACAATAGTCAGTTTTTCATCTTCTCGACTATCCATTTAGAAGTCCGGCAACATTTATAGATCCCATATATAGAACAAACTCTCTTTGTTTTTGGAGTAATGGAAGGGGTTTTCTAGTAGGGAAAAAGAGAGAGAGAATGCGATCGACCACTAACGTGGACGTCAATCTTGATCCGGTTGGCCGCACATGTGTGTGCTACACCCTTGTAACAGCTGCAGCAAATCCGTGTCCCTCGGAGGATGCCATAGCCGGCTTTTACGCATGCAGCAGGTGTAGCTGTTTTGTGTATACTCTTAACACACTGTCTGCTTCTTCAGTGCTTCTAGAAGCTGACTCATGTATGGTTGTCTTCGTCCGGGTTCATGTGAGAAAAGGTTTGATCAGCCAGCTGTGCATCTCTGCCATCTGATTAAGTAAACAACGCCATTCAGATGTCGGCACTTGGCCCTCCTGATCCCTTTGTTTAGCTTTCCAGGACGACGAGTAGTACAAGCAATGGCTTCGTTTTAATATCAGCTAACATAAAGAGAGCTACTTTGACTGATGATGTGCGAAGCATGCTTACAACATGTAATCAAGATGCATTCAGAAATGTTCATGTCGAAGTACAGGAGATCGCGAGAATCAAGAACCCAACCAACCAGTGCGTACCATCCTTTCTTAATATAATTCACGGATAAATACTGCAGCATTATTGAAATACGTCCCAATTAAACTCGTGCAAAACTTTCGAACTACAAATGATAAGGAGATCCGCGAGATAGACCCAGATTTGATTTGCAAGTTGGTATGCTTGTCCTATGTATTATTCGACTGTTTTTTTCTGAGCACAAGTACTAAATAAAGTTCCTTCTTCTTGCTAGAACAGGTACTTTATATTTGATAAAATGTATTTATTCACTGTCACAAACTGATGCGATCGAACAACGCGACTTGCAGTCTCTAAAGGTTACGTTGGCATTCATTTTCATGGAAAAGGATCTATCCTAGTACTATTTGTGATCTTTTCGTTGACACCAAGAATGGATTCTATGCCTTTTGTATGAGAATAGTCTCATCCTTACGGATCATATGCCGATGCTAATATAGCTACTGGTACAGAAATATAGCTAAAAAATCATAGTGCGAAAGGGAATCGCATATCTCATGTTGTCAGGTTGATTACAACAAGCATATATCTATTATTCTCAAGCAAAGGAATATACGCCTAAAAAGGCCTAAAACCAACAGGAGTCCTCAATTTCTTTGAAAAAGCGTCATATGACGAAACCATATATGTAGATACTGACGTGTAATACATGATGCAACAGTATGAAATAACAGATTTTATGATGATGACATTATTCCTACAGGAAGTCCATTTATGCTCAAGGCTAGTGTCACTATAAAAAACGATTTGCAGGGGCACTCTATCTTTTTTCTAGAGGCGGACGAAATTGCCACCCGTACCTACAAAAGAAGCGAGGCTACTTTAGCTTCTGACCCGCCCCTGAAAAAGCATTTGCAGGAGCGGGCCATGGGGTGACCTGCCCCTGCAAATGGCACCTATTTTCAGGGCGGGCGATGGGGTGACCCACTCCTAGAAAACACCATTTTCAAAGCGGGTCACCCCATCATTTCCAGGACGGGTGATGACATGGCCCGCCCTAGAAATGGTCCCATGAAAATAAATTCATAATTTTTTCATATGACCTCGGATGAAGATAAACTTTATATCAAAATTGTATAGCTCGACGAAGCCTAAAACTTTGTAGTTGATTTTTTTTTGATTTGATATTGTTTATTACACCAAAATGTTATTCTGAGTTTTCTATTTTTGAAATCTAATTTTTTGAATTTCAAATGACTTTGGGTATACATAAGATCTACATCAAACTTGTAGAGCTCGAGGAGACTAAAATTTTGAAGTTAACAAATTTTCAATATGAGATTATTTAATACTTCAAAATAACATTATAATTTCTCTAGTTTCAAAATCCAAAACTTTTTTCAAATGACTTCGGCTATACGGAAGCTCTGTATCAAACTTGTAGAGCTCGATGACACAAAAAACTTTGAAGTGGATAAGCTTTCAATTTGAGATTGTATAATACTTCAAAATGTATAAGTATATGTGAATGTATGGTTATATGTGTGAGTACATGTGAATGGGTTTAATGGATGTATTTTTTTTAATACAAACTTTTTCATGTCATCTCGGATGAATACAAACTTTATATCAAAATTGTAGAGCTCGACAAAATATAAAACTTTGTAGCTGACAACTTTTGTATTTGAGATCATTTAATAGCTCAAAAATACATTTTAAAATAAAAATAAAATTTGAGAAATAATTTTAGGGGTGGGTGGCGCTACCCGCACCTGGAAATAATTTCTAGGGGTGGGTAATGGTGTCACCCGCCCTGGAAATCATTTCTAGGCGCGGCTGATGGCACGACCTGCCCCTAGAAATGGTTCCACGCAAAAAAAAAATAATCATAATTTTTTCATAAAACCTCGGATGAAGATAAAATTTATATCAAAGTTGTAGATCTTGACAAGATCTAAAACTTTGTAGTTGACAACTTTTTTATTTAAAATTCTTTAATAGTCCAAAAATATATTATAAGTTCACAAAAGAAACATAATGTGCCACGTCATCGATCCACACCATCCAAACCAAACACTCCTGTTAGTCAACATTCCTTCGGATACCCTTTTTACCTTATCTCCCTCAGTTCTCTGTTTCCTCTCTCACTTCTCTTCTCTTCTATCTCTGTTTCCTCTCTCTCACTTCTCTTCTCTGTTCTCCACGCGTGGTTGGGCGGGTGACGTCATGATCAACCCTTGCATGTGATGGAGGTACATATACTTTCCTTTTGAAGTAACCTGTGGAGGCCTTTAGTACCGGATCATAACACCACCCGGTACTAAAAATGCCCCTGCTTGTAGGTTTGTGTGTCAATCGATAGACAACGTTGTAGGGCAAGCATGATAGTCTCATAATTGGAATTTAGCTTCCATCATTGGAGATAGTTATCATAACATTTTCATGCATGTATACAATGTAATACATAGAATAATTAAATTTTATCATAGGTAGAGGACGAGGAGGACAAGATTGCCCTTGAATTTTAATTGGTTTAGTTCTTGATCAAACAAACAAAGCAAAAGAAACTGGAGACCAAAATGACATGAAAGGAGAGATGAAGCAAAGGCTCATGCATGATCAGTCCTCTCGAGGAAAAAAGAAGACTCCCTAGGTAGGAGTAGCTAGTAGCTTTGGTACATATCCATTGCCCTTTTGCAGAGCCAAGTGTGTGAAGAACGGACGGCCAAGAGCGTTGCTAGAGGCAGCAGGCTTTCTTGCAAAGTAAATGCGAAGTGGAAATGGGTATGGTCCGAGGGGAACAATGAGCCGCCCCTTTCGCTTTTGCCACTTCAAAGGTCTTGATTTACACATAGACAGATATATAGATAGATGGATACGATCAAAGTAGCAGCGAAGGAAAAGATACGAGCAAAAAGTTGGCTAACCATATGTTCATGTTAGGCTTTTGCCCATCCTAAAAGGGATGATGATCGAAGAAGGTCTTTTTGTACAGTAGCCACAAACCCTGCCTCTACATCCTGCAATTGTTTCTTGGAACCCCTGAACAAGGAGTGACCTTGATGATTGCTTGTGGTAGCAATTTCTGCGCCAATCGGTTTCAAGGAAATGCATTTTTTTTTGGGGGGGGGGGGGGGGGGGGGGGGGGGGGGCGGAAGAGCAGTGGAAAATAAAATTTTGTGCCAAAGCTTACTGCAACAGGTGGCATGTTACATCATTTGTTGTTGAACTCTTGTTGAACCGTCTCCATTTCACACACGGCTACGTACTTTCGTTTTCCTTTTGGCTTGGAGCACCATTGATGCTTGGTACAGGTCCTTTGTTCTCCCAAGCCACGTATGTAGGGGTAGTGGTCCATGAATTGTGGAAACTAAAATGTATTGCTAGTTAATGGAGATCGAATTTTCCGATGACCGCGACACATCTATATACAGGATAAAATTCGGTTCTGAGGATATATTGCTTGCTTGCTTGCTTTGCTTGGTAGTGTGTGGTATATTCTTCTAGGCTATATATACAATAATGCAAGGGCATATTAATTAGGTGCACAAGAGTATATATTGATGGTCATACGCAGATACTCATTCTCGTATACGAACTAATCTGAGTGGCTCATGCGACCTTTGTATGCGTACATGCACTACTACATTTTCAACATTTTTCATGTGCTTCTACTACGAATAGCCGACGGTTAATTTGGTCTCTTTATAATTTTCTCAGATGGCTAAGAGATTTTTAGTCTAATTAAGACATTGTTTTATAGTCAGTTACTATGTGAAGACATGGATTTTTTTTATTAAGGACTTTTGGTTGCTAATTTGTTGTCATCAGGATTGTTCAAATTAGACTACAAATTAAAACACTCGATTGGCCACTGGAGAAAAAATTGTGAAAAAGAAACAATAGCTCTCAGCCATTTGAGAGAAAAAAACACTATATTGGAACAATGTTAGATATGTTTTTATGATGAGAGATTTTAGAGTGATTGAGAAAAATGAGTGTCAATTTATCCCTGGAGGAAATAAAATAGGGAGACTATCTTCATTGTTGTAATTATTATATACGTAGGTGTACTACAAAGAACAACATGGATTCCCAGACGACTACAACAGAAGCACAGTGATCCCACTACACTGGAGGAGAAATAATCCAGCCCGTTTGCTGTTCCAGCAACAGTATAGGAAGCATGAGGTTCCAATCTTCCACTTTTGCAATCTGCATAAAAAAAATCTAGCAAGTTGGGCAGAATCTTCAGAGAACATGCACACTTTTGTGCGTTTAGGTGGATCTATTCTTCGTCGCCCTTTTCCATCACGTCTTTGGCACATACTTATCAACCCTCTGTGTGCCTCTCTTTTGGCAAGGTGCATAATTAGCTCCTACTCGTAGCATCTGACCTATCCCGGTTTCTTTAACCAAGCGTGCACCCCAAAAGTGTTGCCAATCGCCTCCTTCCAAGTTTAGTTGGTGTTGCTAGTCTTCTAGCACTTGATTTTTAATTTGCTCTAACCACATTCTTTAGGTAGGAGTTAAATTCAAGCATTAACCTGCTCTACGTGTCCTGCCTGGATTACTTGTCACTTTACTCTCGGGCAAGTGGAAAGTTTGTGTCTTGATTTAGTTAGGGCGTTTCCAACAAGATACAGTGAGGTAGCTATAGGAAGATCCATGTCATTGTTTGTCCTGCATGGGAGAGTTAAGCAGAGAGAAGATTTCCAGCCACTACCTACTCCCCCTTATCCCAAGTGCAAGTCTATTAGGATATTGACACAGTCTCCATTGTTGCACCTACTACTTTGATCAATAGATTTATAAAAAGCACATTTGTTAAATAGAAAGAATCGTATAGTATGGAAATATGTACCATGAGGAATCTAGTAACATCAACTCATGCTATTAACATATTATTTTTTTTACTTATTGATGATCAAAGCTAAAAAAGCTCGACTAAAAATAAAGCTATATGGGCTCTATATTTGGAATAAGAGGGATGAGTAGTGATCGGTCTATAACATGATCCAATAAACACATCACACACGTTATAGTTAATTATGGGATCGTATTTGTAGTGTTAGTGCATTTGGAAGAGTTTGTCAAGTGTGCAATCTAGAAATAACATGCCTACGCAGACACATCCTCTCTCCCCTTTCCAACAAGCTACTCCCTCCATTTTAAATTTTATATTATATTAGATCGTTTTAACTTTTCTAGTTTTTTAAATATCATTATGCATACAGATATATACTATATATTTTAGGTACGCGTATAAAAAATCAAAACAACCGACGGAGGAAAGTGGAAATTAGCCGTCGTACTGCACGGCGCACGCCGTACATGTGGATTCCAAAGCAACGGGACATCTGCAAATCAACATCTGGTGCCCGGGATCCCCATGCCAGTATGCGTCAAAGGCGAGATCGATCTCGTTCACACGCGCAGCAGCTAGCGCCCGTGCCCCTGCCGCGCGGTGACCGCAAGACCCACGCAGCCTCCCCTCATCCCGTGTCTCCATCACGAGAAACAGCAGCAGCTACCGTGGACCGTGCTTTAGGAGTATCTGCGTGCCGGCCGATCTACCGACTAATCCTCGCCTTAAACATGCTTATGATCAGCTCACGATTAAACTAACCATCTGCCTGTGGGTAGGTGTAATAATGGTCCTGCAGTTTACATGTGGCTTACCTGAGAGCTTCTCCAGATCTGATGAGCCGGCCTGGTGACTTCAGCTCGTTGGCATGCGTTGCGTTCATCCTCTTCTGCACTGCACTGCACTGCACTGCACGCCCCGAGGCACAGTCGTCACTAGTGACGTCTCTTGGCGCATCCCCAAGTCAACTTTCCATTCCTAGTTTCCTACATGCATATATCTAAGGTCCCTGATCTTCGAGGGTGATGTTAGAGAAGAATTAATGGAGCAGGGGATGAAGAAATCATGCATGAAACTGATTCGTGTTACAGGCAATTAGGGTGCATAAAAAATGTTTAGGCAGAGGGATGGCGATGGCAATTGGAATAGAGATACAGTACTTTATTATGATTGATACTTCATTTCATTTCAGCTATGGTTTTTTATTACAATGTGCAACTCTCCGGCCTACCGAGATTTACTTTTTAAAAAGAATTAGTCCTGACAGAATTAACAGTTTCTGATGCCTAGTTAACGAATGCAAGTTTAGTTGTCTCTTCCTAGTTCCTACAAAAAAGGTTCCCTCTTGGCTGGTTGGCTCACAACATTCCTGCATACCACATACCAGTTCCTGTCTGATGTCAGACAAACTACCATTTCAACGATTGGAATCAAATGGCAATTTACAAGTGCTGACTACTAGTTTTCATTGTTTCTTTCTTGGAAAAGGAATGGAAACAAAAAGAATTTGTCTTGTTGGTGACACTCCTCATAGATGCTACCTCAATTCTCAGCAAACCCTTCATTAATTGCTCTGGAAATGCGCTGGCTGTGACTTGAATCTTGATATTGACTGATGGTGTGGATGGTTTGGCGTTCTATGGCACGGTGGGGCCACCGGATCAGTGTCATGCACTAGATGGTTTGACTCATTTTGGGATCATGTAAAGCCACATCACGCATGCATGCTTGCCACTGAACGAGGGATATCCAAGTAGGAAGCTGTCATGCAGCTTACCGACCTCCTCTTCCACAGCCTCTAACCTCGCTTTTGAGTAAATTACGTATGGACTTACGTTAATCACAGCCAAAGTGTCATGCCTGCTGGAGAAGATAGGTCACATCGTGCACCCTATTCCTTTGGGGCAACACATTTGACCATTAATAGTCGTGCAATTCAAATCTTAGTTTTTCCCACGTGTTTAAATTAAAGTCAGGTATTTTTCTCCCTAAAAGGATGACCACATTGGCACATACTTACCACCACACTCATACTCTTGCGAATATGACCCTTAGTAATAACACGCCTTTAATGCTCAAAACATAATCATAAATAAGTGATACTTATATAATTTTTTTAATAAGATAAATGATCACACATTGTGTCAAAAGTCAATAGCGACAAATATTCCGAAACAGAAGTAGTACTGTACATAGGTATATATCCACGCAAGAAAAATAAGCAATTCAAATAAAATTAGTTTTCTATTACTGGATCCGGTACCTGGTTGTCCAAACATATTGGCATGTAGAAAAAGAATGACACGAGACAAGCAAGCACGGAAGAAGATCCTCTTGACTAATGACCACTCCTAGCAGCAATTATACTTGCTTGATGGCGCATGCTCCCTACTGCGACCCTATATAAGAGCCCTCGCGCCCTCCCTCTTCTCCTCCAGAGGTTCAGTCAGAGCCTACCGCCTAAACGGCCTGAAAAGGAGGCCAAGCTAAGGGAAGCTTGGCCACAAGAGTCGTGAGACAAGTCAATTCCCTTTATATAATTGCCATCGCAATTCACAGCTCGCAAAGGGAAAGGCCACAAGCAGCACACGGCGGCGTGCCAGCAGCGCCGCGGCCGACATGGGCAAGGACGTTGGGCCGCCGGAGGCGGCGGCGAAGAAGGCGGCGCCGGCTCTGCGGTCGTTCGCGTCGGTGTTCATGCACGCGGACGCGGCGGACGTGGCGCTTATGGTGCTGGGCCTGGTGGGCGCCATGGGCGACGGCCTGTCCACACCCGTCATGCTCCTCATCACCAGCCGCATCTTCAACGACCTCGGCAACGGGCCTGACCTCCTCCAGGAGTTCAGCTCCAAGATCGACGAGGTAGGAATTAGGATACAGTCCGTCGTCGTCCTTTTCGTCTCTGTTGATGCTTGCCAATGTCGACGCCGCCGTCGCTGACGTTTCCTCACCTCCGCTACCAGAACGCGCGGAACCTCCTCTTCCTGGCGCTCGCCAACTGGGTCATGGCGTTCCTAGGTGAGCCATTGCCGCACTCATGCCTGCCAATGCCGCCGGCGACCGCACCCGCACCGTGCTGACGATCGTCGTTGGTGTATATGCAGAGGGCTACTGCTGGGCGCGCACGGCGGAGCGGCAGGCGTCGCGGATGCGGGAGCGGTACCTCCGGGCGGTGCTCCGGCAGGACGTGGAGTACTTCGACCTCAAGGTCGGCTCGACGTCGGAGGTGATCACCAGCGTCTCCAACGACAGCCTGGTCGTGCAGGACGTGCTGAGCGAGAAGGTGCCCAACTTCGTGATGAACTGCTCCATGTTCCTGGGCAGCTACGCCGTCGGCTTCGCGCTGCTGTGGCACCTCACGCTGGTGGCGCTGCCGTCGGTGCTCCTCCTCATCATCCCGGGCTTCATGTACGGCCGCATCCTCATCGGCCTCGCGCGCCGAATCAGGGAGCAGTACACGCGCCCGGGCGCCATCGCCGAGCAGGCCGTCTCCTCGGTGCGCACCGTGTACTCGTTCGTGGCGGAGCGGAGCACCATGGCGCGGTTCTCCGCCGCGCTCGAGGAGTCGGCGCGGCTCGGGGTCAAGCAGGGGCTCGCCAAGGGCGTCGCCATCGGGAGCAACGGCATCACCTTCACCATCTGGGCGTTCAACGTCTGGTACGGCAGCCGCCTCGTCATGTACCACGGCTACAAGGGCGGCACGGTGTTCGCCGTCTCCGCCGCCATTGTCGTCGGCGGCCTGTACGTAGCAACAGCACTAGTTGCAACCCAGCAATTCCCTATTAATCTGATGCTATATAGACGATGACGCCATTAACGAACCATGCAGAGCTCTGGGGTCGGGGCTGTCGAACGTGAAGTACTTCTCGGAGGCGAGCTCGGCGGCGGAGCGGGTCCAGGAGGTGATCCGGCGAGTGCCCAAGATCGACTCGGAGAGCAACGCTGGCGAGGAGCTGGCCAACGTCGCCGGCGAGGTGGAATTCAAGAACGTCGAGTTCTGCTACCCATCGCGGCCGGAGACCCCCATCTTCGTGAGCTTCAACTTGCGCGTGCCGGCGGGGCGCACGGTGGCGCTTGTCGGCGGCAGCGGGTCCGGCAAGTCCACCGTGATCGCGCTGCTGGAGCGGTTCTACGACCCGTCGGCCGGCGAGGTGTCCCTCGACGGCGTCGACATCCGGCGGCTGCGGCTCAAGTGGCTGCGCGCGCAGATGGGGCTCGTCAGCCAGGAGCCGGCGCTGTTCGCGACGTCGATCAGGGAGAACATCCTGTTCGGCAAGGAGGACGCCACGGAGGAGGAGGTCGTCGCCGCGGCCAAGGCGGCCAACGCCCACAACTTCATCTCCCAGCTGCCGCAGGGCTACGACACTCAGGTAAATTTTTCCTCTCCTTGTCTTGCCGAACTATTCTTGCCACGAAGCAATTGGAATGTGAACTCGAAATGCATGCAGTTGTTTGATTCAATACGCTTTTCTTACCTTTGGAAGTCACTGTCAAGTTCTTTCTTCCAAAAGGAATTATGCTTACTTTCCGTGCACACTAGTTGTTATAAATGCTTAGCTGATGCATGGAATTTGATGCCCCAAAATTTTCCAGAATTTTCTGGTTTTCATTTACTGCTATAATGCGCTTAGGTCCACTGCATATAGTACGGAGTACTGTACAATTTAGTGAAAAGAGTAGCAATCATGATATTCTTTCCCCCTTTTTTTTTGTAAATTAATATGTGAATGTTGGCAAAAGCAAACCATGGGGAGAACAACGTACACAAAAGCAAGAAAAGCAAATCAATGGCTCCTACAGTTGTAAATTGGGGGAGGAAAACGAGGTCCAAACTGCTTCGACAGCTAAACTGAAACAAACACTGTCCAAATAAACCTTACCCTTTAAAAGTTCGGATAATTCAAGGTGGTTAGGTGGCCATATCATGTGCCTTTGGGACTCCCAACTCATTAAGGGAACGCACAATGATGCCGTTAAGCTCTCTACAAGGGAGCCACGTAGGAGAGAGAAGCGAGGAGAGAGAAGGTGCTGTAGCTAGAGCCACGTATAAGAGAGAAGCATGGAGAGAGAAGGTGCTGCCGCTAGAGCTGGCGAGGGCCGCTAGCACACGTCCCCGTGCTAAGCAGGTCCCACCAGGTGCTCAGTAATCAGTTCCATCTTTTCTCTCCTTCGGTCGTCTTATCACCACGATCTTGCATTCCGGCAGTCTCTCGACTCCTCCACTAGGCATGACCAGTGCCGCAAGACGAGACGGGGCATCAGCGGCAGCGCAAGGTGGGACGACGAGCGCACCAGGCCACCGGCGAGGATTCTTGCGATGTCCGCGACTCGCGGGAGGAGGTGTGGCCACTGGCGCGAGCAGGCATGGCGACGGCATGTGCCCGGCGCGGGGAGGGACTGGGGATGAGGAGGTAGAGGCCAGCCATGCACAAGGCCGCCAGTCCCCCGTCGTGCAGTAGTGCAGGGGCATAGCGGAGCGCAGCCATGCCACTGCGGAGGAGGGAGGGCCGACGAGAGGAGCAGCGCGAGCTCGGGCACGGCCTCGGTGGTGCCACCGCAGGCCGGAGGGACGGCGCTTGTCTGCCGATGCGTAACAAATCGGTGAGGACCAGCGGTGCTGGGGGAGGAGACGACAACGGTGATGGTGGGCAGGGGCGAGGTGGAGCGAGTGGGCTCGGTCATGGCGCCATGGGAGAAGAGCAGAGACCACCGCTGCGGGCGTGGGGGAGGGCGAGCGGGCTCCAGTTGGGGACGGGGTGCAGTGGCGCGGAGATGGGGGATGGCGCGCGGCGGGGACCAGCCACGACGCCATGGCCATGGGCGGCGGGCGGTGTGAAAGCCGAAGTGGCAGCTAGAGCTGAGGCAGTGCCGACCATGACGCCATGGCCATTGGGAGAGTCGGAGAGAAGAGGCGTGAGGAGAGGATAAGGCTTGGAGTATAGGACCCACATGAAATTAATGTTGCAGTAGGACTGTTGGGTGGATGATCTATAGAGCTTACCACATCCTATGTGGACATCACTATAGAGAGCATCTTGCTATAACCATTGCTGAGCAATGGTGCCCTAACTCCTCTTAACACTTTCAATTTCGGGTCAATTGTGCATCTTTTCTTGCTGATTCATAGGCACTTTTAATCATTCAAAAAGGAACAGAAAAATAAAAAAAGTTAGGCTAGGAGCAAAGGTTGGTTTCGGAAGCAACAGCTTTTGTTTCTAGCGTACTGCAGTGCTCCCCCTTATGTGGAAGCAACACTACCTAGTCCACTACTCCATCTGGTTATTCTAGTGCTCGCTAGCTATAGCTGCTGGCTCGCTAGGCGCCGCATCGCTGGCCGAGGACATGGGTCCTGCCTGCCCCTGCAGTGCGCTCAAAGAAAAGTTTCCTTGCTGTCTGCACTGTGTTCCCAGGAAATCCCTGCCCACTAAAATTTTACTCTTATAAATTACATAGAACCATCACAGAAGAAATAATTACTTGAACAAATTTAAGATTTGGATGGTGCTGGAAATGGTTTAGATAGTACATGGTTGACGACTTGGAATAGGAGCACTCACAAATAGTAGGTCCAAGTAGATTAGGAAGTAGGAATTATCCAAGGACCTCCAGCTTGGTAGGTTCCAGTAGGAGAGTATATAACGCTAGTACTAGGGCTCCTGAAATAGAGGAAGAGTTCATCATGCAAAAGCAAAGTCGATAAACAGCACTGAAGAGTGGAGAAATCAAACCATCCAGTCAGGAAATGGAACCTATGATTAAGCTTGACAATTGACATCCAACGAAATGCACAGATTGAACACGCAACCTAGGTGCACCGTTCGTATATGTTGAATGAATTTAGGCAGTCACAGAAATACCTGAAATCTACTAGCACACTTCCTGGAATGAATAAGTTGTGGGTGTAATTGTCCTTGCTGTGGTACCAGCATGATTCCTTCCTCAGATCATCGATTACTTTGGCAAAATCTTCCAATTACATGGTCCACAAGATCTGTCACTGCCAGATGAAGATACATCCACATACCAACTACAAATTTCATTAGAATGTCCAGGCATTTTGAACTGAATAATGCTCTGTAATGCACCTTTCCACTAGAGACTAGTAGTTGAACCCTGTACTCCTAGCAGCCGTGCCAGTATTTCTAAGGCTGCTATGTACACCACTTCCATTGTGACCCTTTTCAAATATGGAGGGATCAGAGCACACGCTTTGCAAGATTGCTTGTGGCGGGAGTGGGACCTAGGAATCATAGAAGAGTAAGTGGTGAGTGGTGACCCCAAATTGGGAAAGGAAGAACAGTTGGCCCACCACTCAGGGTGTGTGCCTCCGTGGTCGGTGGACGCAGAAGGCAAGCAGCCAGAACCTTTTTGCAAATCTAGTAACCTGGAGAAAGCTTGCCGCCAGCAGTTTTGGGTGTGTCATCTTTCCCAGCGAACAAGATTTCACCAAGGTCCTGTCACGCACTAATAATTTTGACAGCAATACAATCGGGCAGAGATTGACAGCAGAAAGTGCCCCTGCTAATATGTCTGGGTAGTGGCGCAAGTGCTTCCACCATGAAGCTTTATCTGTAAAAAAGAGAAAACTAAAATGATTCAGGAAAGAAGCTTTAATACAGTTCGTTACCACCTTCGCAAACTGTTATTTGAAACATACTAATTACAAAAGGGGAAAAGGATGTACTTTTTCAGGCTGCCAATATCCCAACATAGCACTTTGTGAAGATGCCATGCCCCAGCTAATAATGGAAGATCCCTCTAATGATATCAGACTCAGTGGCAAGCATGTAAACCTGAGATGTTTCATTCATGGCCAGATCCCCACCACTAGCAAATTCTACTGTGCGCAAACCTGCCGTGGCGCACCGATAATCAGGACCTCAGGGGACAGTAGTCTTTGATGTGGGCAAAACTCTAATAAGATGAGGTGATAGCCACTCAAAATATCTTCACAGTTGGTATTTCACCACTACATACCTGTATTATTGTGAGTTTGACAACAATGATAGGCCACTTTGCAACTGAACTTTCATTTCCATTGTTCATGCACTCATGTGAGACCACAGGAAAGTGTCCTAGATAGTGAGAAACAGTTCAATTTTAGGAATGCGCCTATAGTTAATCTGTACCAACAATCAGAACTGATAAACTATGTGTAAATACAAAAAAATTCCTGTATGCTCCATTTCACTGTTAAAGATGGGCAATCTGAACATCTGTGAATTATAACGATCTCTGTTGGTGATTTAGACCAAGGGTAGAATGATCATTTCAAACAATCAAACATGCACATAACATGTTTGCTTTATTCCTTCACTTATCAATTAAGATTAATGTTTCACTTTCACCCACTCCAAACAAAGGCTTTGCCTGGCAATGAAAGGTTCTGTACTAAGTTTTCTAGGCAACTAGTAAATTTGTGTGGACAGAAAAACAGGATAACCCTTTAAGACAGTAAAATATTAAGCTAGAATGGTCAATATAAGCTAGTTGTAGAATTGAAAAGGTAGTCCCACTCCTACATGTCTGCATCACTTGAAGGATGCCATCAAGCAGTATGTCATTCGATAGATTGTACATACATGTCGATTTTCATAGCTAAAAAAGCTTTGAAATGAAAAAAAAGGAGGCTCATACAATTATACAAACAACAGTTAGTAGAACAAATTTAAGTTTAATCCTCTACCAAACCAAACTTGGATTATGATTTCATCAGTAGAAATGACAGATAGTTACAAGTTCAGTATAAACCTGTTGACATTATGTAAATCAAGAACCATGGGACAAGAACCATGGGACTAGAATGCTCCCTTCTGTGAAATATAAGTTGTTCGCACTCTGATACTCACCATGTCTCAAATTAAACAGGTAGGTGAGCGTGGTATCCAGATGTCTGGAGGACAGAAGCAGAGGATTGCTATTGCCAGAGCTATCCTTAAGTCACCTAAGATCCTCCTCCTTGATGAAGCCACAAGCGCATTGGACACAGAGTCAGAGCGTGTTGTGCAAGAGGCACTAGACCTGGCCTCCGTGGGTCGGACAACTATTGTCATTGCACATCGGCTCTCCACAATCCGGAATGCTGACATGATTGCTGTGATGCAATATGGTGAGGTCAAGGAGCTGGGCTCCCATGACGAGCTCATTGCCAATGAGAATGGCCTCTACACATCTCTTGTCCACCTTCAGCAGACCAGGGATTCAAGGGAGGCTAACGAGGTTGGTGGAACTGGAAGTACATCTGCTGCGGGGCAATCTAGCAGCCACAGCATGAGCAGGAGGTTCTCTGCAGCTAGTAGGTCAAGCTCAGGACGGTCGATGGGTGATGAAGAAAATGATAATAGTACCGACAAGCCAAAGCTTCCCCTCCCATCATTCAGAAGGTTACTGATGCTTAATGCACCAGAGTGGAAGCAGGCTCTGATGGGAAGCTTCAGTGCTATTGTGTTTGGAGGCATACAGCCTGCATATGCATATGCCATGGGAAGCATGATCTCAATCTACTTCTTGACAGACCATAATGAGATCAAGGACAAAACAAGGACCTATGCACTCATCTTTGTTGGTCTTGCAGTGCTCTCATTCTTGATCAATATTGGGCAACATTACAACTTTGGTGCCATGGGGGAATACCTCACTAAGAGAGTGAGAGAACAGATGCTTGCAAAAATCCTTACTTTTGAGATTGGGTGGTTTGACCGTGACGAGAACTCCAGTGGTGCCATATGCTCACAACTTGCCAAGGATGCCAATGTCGTAAGTATCCAAACAACACTTAAAGCTTATGGATATTTAAAAATAATACCTGACAACATTTTTTTTGCAGGTGAGGTCACTTGTGGGTGATCGAATGGCTCTAGTGATCCAGACAGTTTCTGCAGTTCTCATAGCCTGCACCATGGGTCTGGTGATAGCGTGGCGTTTGGCCCTTGTCATGATAGCAGTGCAACCCCTTATCATTGTTTGCTTTTATGCCCGTCGTGTCTTACTGAAGAGCATGTCCAAGAAATCAATACAGGCACAATCTGAAAGTAGCAAGCTAGCAGCTGAAGCTGTATCCAATCTCCGCACCATCACTGCTTTCTCATCCCAGGAACGCATCCTACGCCTCTTTGATCAAGCACAGGATGGGCCACGCAAGGAAAGCATCAGGCAGTCATGGTTTGCAGGACTGGGCCTAGGCACCTCCATGAGCCTTATGACATGCACATGGGCCCTCGATTTCTGGTATGGTGGCAAGCTCATGGCTGAGCATCACATAACTGCCAAGGCACTCTTCCAAACCTTCATGATTCTAGTAAGCACAGGGCGTGTGATTGCAGATGCAGGTAGCATGACAACAGACCTTGCTAAGGGTGCTGATGCAGTGGCTTCAGTGTTTGCTGTTCTTGACAGAGAAACTGAAATCGACCCTGACAACCCTGAGGGGCACAAGCCAGAGAAACTAAAAGGCGAGGTTGACATTAGAGGAGTTGACTTTGCTTACCCCTCGAGGCCAGATGTGATTATCTTCAAAGGGTTCTCCTTGAGCATCCAGCCAGGCAAGTCAACAGCCCTTGTTGGGCAAAGTGGTTCTGGCAAGTCGACAATCATTGGGCTTATAGAGAGGTTCTATGACCCACTTCGGGGGGTAGTGAAGATTGATGGTAGAGACATCAAAACATACAATCTCAGAGCCCTGCGGCGTCACATCGGATTGGTCAGCCAGGAACCAACACTATTTGCAGGTACAATAAGAGAAAATATTGTGTATGGTACAGAAACAGCAACTGAAGCGGAAATTGAGAATGCAGCAAGGTCTGCCAATGCACATGACTTTATTAGCAACCTCAAGGATGGATATGATACATGGTGTGGTGAGAGGGGTGTTCAGCTTTCAGGAGGCCAGAAACAACGCATTGCAATTGCACGTGCCATCCTGAAGAACCCTGCAATCCTGCTCCTAGATGAAGCAACAAGTGCACTGGACAGCCAGTCTGAGAAGGTGGTACAAGAGGCATTGGACCGAGTGATGGTCGGCAGGACAAGTATTGTGGTGGCGCACAGACTCAGTACAATCCAGAATTGTGACCAGATCACTGTGCTTGAGAAGGGAATTATTGTGGAGAAGGGCACACATGCATCCCTTATGGCCAAGGGTCCCTCTGGGACATACTTTGGATTGGTCAGCTTGCAACAAGGAGGCAACCAGCATTGAGGGTGTCGCATGACAACACAGAACTACTTCCAAATGTGCAGCCCCATTCAAATGAAAACCATTTTGGATCAACCGACAAGAAATAGCCAGCCTACTCCAACTTGATTGGGAGTTGGGACTACAAGGCTTTGTTGTTGTTGTTGATCAACCTGCAAGAAGGTTCAGCAGACAATTAAAATTGCTGTGACAGTGGGTTATTTTTCTTCCCATTGTTCTATCATTACACAGAAGTGTGCCGAGCTTATAGTTTCTTGATGCAACTGTTGGATATGTATTGTAGTGGTGCAATGGCCAGGGAATCTGAGATAAGATGTACATTAGGCTTTATTTCATTTTGTTCTTCTTTGACTTGTGTATTTGAGATTGTTGTGTTAGCTTCAATTTTTCATCTTATTCTTCTGTGCCACGCATATTAGTAAATTCCTAAATCCATGACCACAATATGACAAGTAGCAGAACAGAGACAAGAAAAAGAAAAAAGGGAAACAGTTACTTGTTTAGGCTATCTGCCCAAGTGTCAGCTTATAGTTTCCAGGCGCACATGTTAATGCGCAACCATCTAGGATGGAGAAGGATTTCCACCAAATACATGTCCATGCCTGCAATTTCTAAGCTCCACAACTGTAAGTGCTGCTTAGCTGATGTAGCACTCTTGAATTCCCATCCACAACTCTGCTACGCCATTACTTCAGTACATATTTGGACAGATATGATCAAATTTTGGAGGCATGGACAACAATATTATTGGCAACTACGAATATTCATCAGCTAGCATTTCATAGCAGTCAGAACCCAAACCACGCGGCAAAAAAATCGGTACAGCTATTTCAGCATCTAGAGGGCTGCTGAACAATGATAATGCTTTGGATTCACTCGTATGGAGAAAAAAAACTATAGCTATGGTACAGCCAGAATTTCAGCGTAGTGGAAAGTGGTGGTGGTACCAGTGTATCACCTGGCCGTGGCCGAAGCGAGAGGAGCCCACCGGTGTCCTGCTGGCGCGGTGGCGCCGATTGGGCCGTCGGGCGTGCGACGGCGGCTGTGGCTCGGCGCAAGCGTGTGGAGTGGAGAAGGAGATATTCAGAATTGACCGCTAGCCTCGCGGCGAGGAGGTCTGCGGCGGCGGCGCAATGGCGCAGCCAGCAGACGGCGATAACGTTTTCCGCCTACGAGGAAGTAACCGTTACGCCTTTCCCCGTCGTTAACGAATTCCACAGAAAAATTCGTCGTCGTAGAGAGAGAGAGAGAGAGAGAAGAGAAAACTTTGCAAGTGGGCCCAATTATTTACCATGCAACCTCTCGGCCCAAGTCTCATGGGCCTGTCCTCTTAAAAGAATCTCTCATGGGCCTTTAAGGGACCAGCCTGTGGCCCTGAATCGAAATTAAGGCCTCACAGAAGCCGAAAAAGGTCCCCCTTTTTTTTTTGCGAATAGCCGAAAAACGTCCTCGCCCGCCGTGCCGTCAGCTTCTCTCCTCGTCGCCGCCGCGAACCGTCGTCGGGCCGTCGGGGAGCCAACCGCCAACCCACCTCGTCGCCGCGGCATGCTGGCCCCGCCCGGCTCGCCGCCTCCAACCCAACTTCTTGCGCAGCAGCAGTCCCGTGATAGATTCGATTCCTAACCTATCTCATCCCCTGTCCTCCACCTCACGACGGGCCGCTCCCCACCGGACTCGCCTGGCTGCTCGCCCCCGCCGGCCGCCGCGGTGCGCCCAAAGGCGACCCATCCGGGCACTACCGGCATGCCGGCTCCTCCCCCTCCAATAGGGTGATGATAACAAGGTACGTCCACAGAAGCACTAGTACTACTGTACATTGGGATGACACGAGCAGAGATTTTCTCCGCACGAGTAAATTTGGAGCAGTATCGCACTTCAGCGGCCCTCCAACAGGTGGAACTGCTGTATCTATCAAGTGTCCCGATGGTTAGGATTTCAGCTCTTAGAATCGACACTGGACGCTAGGATATCTTCTCTGCTGCAAATATGCAATTATAAACTATTGGTCCAACATTGAATCTACAATTCTATGCAGCATAGTTCAGATGTGCATTTCTTGTGGATAGTTTATCAGTTACTAGAGTCAGTGTCGCTGGAATTTTGGAGAGCTACATGAGTTGTCTGCTCTGCAATTACTTTCCTAAGATTTCTGCATTTAAAAAAAAACTGTTGAGCTTGCACATTTGTAGTTACGAAAACATACTTGATGAATTTCCTACTGAAATACAGTTAATCCTAAATATATCGATTGTTAGATGTAAAGATGCATGCTTGTAGAAATTCTGGTCGTCTCACCTTGTTTTGATGTGTTTTGTCATGTTAGTATCCATTCTGCTAACTCAGCTACTGAGTTCATGGTGTTAGGGATTTACATATCTGCTTTGCAAGCAAATAAAATAATTTCAAGTGAATTACATAAGCCACATAAGTAGAAGGTGAAATACAACCAAATATAAAATCTTCCCTTAGATTTCCTGACCTCTGAGCTTTGTTAAATGATTCATCGGACGAGGTCCATACCATTTTGATGGCCTTCTTAGAGATTCGACGTGGCATGCAACTAGAGGTCTAGAGTATAGATGAGCTCCGGTGAATCAAACAAGTCCGCTCCCCGCTAGGAGGCTCGGGTGCTGGAGGTGGGGAGCGCTGTCGATAATGGCTGCTAGGGGAGCACTCCGGCGAGGAGTTGGCACAAGCGAAATCACCATGTATCTGCAGGTGAAGGGGAGCACTCCACCTTATATTTGTTATGAACGAACGGCGTATGGAATATGAAGTAAAGAATCAAACCGCAAGGAGACACACGATTTACGTGGAAAACCCCTTCAATGTGAAAGGGAAAAACCACGGGCACCAGCCGTCAACAATCTCACTATATCAAGAGTTTGGGGTTACACGCCTAAGGCGGCTTACAAGAGAATCTGAAGATCTCTCTCTCTTCTATCTCTTCTGTCTGACTCTCGGTACAAAACCCTAGCAAGGGTGCTAGTATTTATATAGTACCGACACCCCAGACAGGGGGTATTGAGCGGTACGGACTCTCGGTCCCGTGATAGAATGGAACTCCTCTTCGTCCGACCTTGAGTCCTCTTCGTCCTGGAGTCGGGTGCGCCTGGGACTCCGCCTCGTCCGACCTCAAGCCTGGGGTCGGATGCGCTTGACCCCTAGAGGGTCGATCTCCGATTCGCCCGACCCCGAGTCCTGGGGTCGGGAGATGCTCCGACTCGCCCGACCCCAAAATCCAGGGGTTGGGAGACGCTCCGCCTCGCCCGGCCCCGAGTCCCGGGGTCGGGAGATTCTCCGCCTCGCCCGACCCTAAGTGTAAAGGGTCGGGAAGGTCAGCCTTTATCCTGGAGTGAATTTGGAACAACTCCAACAAACTCCACCTTGAGACAAATTCATCTTGTATCAACATCCCTTCATCCTGAACAGAACAAAGACAAGAAAACCACTGGTGCCAACAATAGTCTCTTGGACTATCCAATTAAACCGACTAAGCCTGAGCACAGCTCAAACTTAGTGACAGGAACAGGCTTTGTCATCATATCAGCAGGATTATCATGAGTACTGATCTTGCATACCTCCAGCTTACCTTCTTCGATCACATCACGCACAAAATGATACTTGATATCAATGTGCTTAGTTCTCTCATGGAACATTTGATCTTTAGTGAGGTAAATTGCACTTTGGCTGTCACAGTGCAAACTTATGCAAGATTCCACTCCACAAAGCTCGGCATACAAACCTTTCAGCCAAATCAGTTCTTTGCATGCTTCACAAATCGCCATGAATTCTGCTTCAGTAGTAGACAAAGCAACAACCGACTGTAAAGTAGCCTTCCAACTCACAGCACAACTGCCAACAGTAAACACATAGCCTGTGAGTGATCTTCGCTTGTCCAGATCAGCAGCATAATCCGAGTCCACATAGCCAACAAGACCCTCATCAGTTCTTCCAAACTTTAAGCAGGAATTTGCTGTGCCTTTGAGGTATCTGAAAATCCACTGAACTGCCCTCCAATGTTCTTTGCCGGGATTAGACATATATCTGCTAACAAGACTCATAGCATATGACAAATCTGGGCGAGAGCAAACCATGGCATACATCAAGGACCCAACAGCACTAGAATAAGGAACCTTTGACATGTCTTTGACCTCTGCATCTGTACTAGGACACTGAGCAGTTGACAACTTGAAGTGAGGTGCAATAGGAGTACTTACAGCCTTGGCATCTTGCATGTTGAAACGCTGAAGAACTTTCTTGATATAATTCTGTTGACTAAGGAAGAGCAAACCAGAATTTCGGTCTCTCCTAATTTCCATACCAAGAATTTTCTTAGCACTACCAAGATCTTTCATATCAAAACCACTACTCAATAGCTTCTTTAACTTATTGATTTCAGTCTTGCTCTTGGCCGCAATCAGCATATCATCAACGTATATCAGCAAGTATATAGGTGATCCATTAACATGCTTGACATAAACACAGCTATCATACTTAGATCTTTTAAAACTGTGTGATAACATAAATGAATCAAACCTCTTGTTCCACTGTCGAGGGGATTGTTTCAAACCATACAAGGATCTCTTCAACTTGCACACATATTTCTCCTTGCCAGGCACTATGAAACCTTCTGGTTGGTCCATGTATATGTCCTCCTCGAGCTCTCCATGCAAAAACGCAGTCTTCACATCTAACTGCTCAAGCTCAAGATCATGTGAAGCAACAACACTTAGGAAAGTGCGGATTGAACTGTGTTTTACCACTGGAGAGAAAACATCATTGTAGTCAACACCCGGAATTTGGCTGTAGCCTTTAGCAACTAACCTTGCCTTATACTTTGGAGGCTCACTTGGAGATAAACCCTCCTTTCGTTTGAAGATCCATTTGCAGCGGATGGCCTTCTTATTCTTAGGCAAAGGTACAAGTTCCCATGTACTGTTCTTCTCAAGAGATTTCATCTCCTCATGCATAGCCAAAATCCAGTTTGCAGTATCATCACAATGAATAGCCTCTTTATAGGTTGCTGGCTCATGAACATTCTCCACCTGTTCAGCACAACTCAAAGCATGGTAAGACAAATTACATTCTTCAATGAGACGGGTAGGAGGAGCAACTGTCCTTTTGGACTTGCGGTGAGCAATGGGTAGATCCTCCTCTGGAGTTTGCTGGACATCATCATGAGCATCAGCCGACCCCGAGACTGAGGGGTCTGGCGCATCAGCAACAGCCGACCCCGGAGCCAAGGGGTCTGGCGCTTGAGCATCAGCCGACCCTGGAGTCAAAGGGTCTGGCGCATCCGACCCTGAGTCCAAGGGGTCGGGATTATCAGCATCATCGCGAGCTTGCTCCACCTGCATGCGCATACGCTGCAGGTCTTTGTCTGGAACTTGATCTGAGGGCAAGCTATCGGTAAACATCACAGATTCATTGAAAATAACACTTCGGCTCAGAAAGGTCTTTCCTGTTTCCGGGTTCCACAATTTATAGCCTTTGACACCCGAACCATAACCAAGGAAAAGACATTTAACAGCTCTAGGCTCCAATTTTCCATTATCAACATGAGCATATGCAGTGCATCCAAAAACTTTCAACTGTGAGTAATCAGCAGGCGTTCCAGACCATACCTCAATGGGAGTTCTTTTATTTAGTGGAATAGAAGGCGACCTGTTGATCAAGTAACAGGCAGTATTAGCAGCTTCAGCCCAAAAACGCTTGCTCATCCTGGCATTAGACAGCATGCAACGGGCCTTGGATATGATGGATCTGTTCATGCGTTCGGCCACACCATTCTGTTGTGGAGTATGGGGTATGGTGTGATGCCTTACAATACCTTCTGATCTGCAATAATCATTAAATTTACGCGAACAAAATTCTCCACCATTATCAGTGCGAAGCAATTTCACCTTCCTTTCAGTTTGCCTTTCAATCATGACTTTCCAGTCCTTAAAAGCAGCAAAGGTATCATCTTTCTGTTTCAGAAAATAGGGCCACACCCTTCTAGAGTAATCATCAATAATGGTGAGCATGTAACGGGCACCACCAAGCGAGGGCTTACGGGAAGGACCCCATAAATCCGCATGAATATAATCAAGAGTACCTTTAGTGGTGTGAACAGAAGTGTTGAAACGTACCCTTTTATGCTTCCCGAAAATACAGTGCTCACAAAACTTCATTTTACTCGAAGTGCAGCCATCCAGTAGGTTTCTCCTCATCAATTCTGCCATACCATGGTGACTCATATGTCCCAGACGCATATGCCAAAGGTTAGTTTTACTAGGTTCCTCATTAGTAACAGCAGCAACAGCGGAATCAGAACCAGTTAAAGTACACCCTCTAAGGACATATAACTTTGCAGAATTGAGATCACCCTTTAAGCAGACGAGATTACCTCTTGATACCTTCAGAACACCATCCGAACCAGAATATTTGTAACCTTTTGCATCAAGCGTGCTCAATGAAATAAGATTTCTGGACATCCCTGGTATGTACCTGACGTTTTTCAGAGTGCGTGTCATGCCATCATGTGTCTTGATCTGAACCGATCCAATCCCCACAATATCACACGGGCTATTATCTCCCATCCGCACAACATCTCCTTTCGGCATAGACTTATAAGAGCTAAACCAATTTCTGTTAATGCAAATATGAAATGAACATGCGGAATCAAGGATCCATTCATCATGACCAGCAACACAACCGGCAAATACCACCAGACTATCTCCAGATTCTTCATCAGACACGGCAGCAGCAACAGAGACCTTACCAGCCGACTTGTTTTTCTTCTTCTCCTTATTCTGTACTTTTCTGCAATCCTCAACATTGTGATTTGTTAGCTTGCAATAAACACAGAATTTTTTATTACCATGCGGCTTGGACTTTGAACGGCCTCGTCTTTCATAGTTTTTTCTTCCATCATCATTGGAGGATCTGTTATCAGTTCTGCCTCTCACAAGCAAAGCATTGCCTCTGGAGGACGACGTCCTGTCATTCTGCACCATACCTTTCATCTTCTCCCTTGATTGGAGAGCCTCATAAACTTCCTTTAAGGTTAGTTCATCACGGCTCAAGAGTATGGTGTCACGAAAATTTGTATACGAAGTTGGCAAAGAACATAACAGTAAAAGACCTAAGTCCTCATCATCATACTTCACCTCCATTGATACTAGATCGGCGACGATCTTCTTAAATTCAGCGATGTGGTTTATCACTGAATCTTCTTCCTTCATCTTCAGGGTGAACAACTTCATCTTCATCTGCATCTTACTGGTTAGATCTTTGGACATACAGATCGATTCCAGTTTCAGCCATAGTTCTGCAGCAGTTTTTTCTTTCAGACACTCCTGCAAAATATCATTATGAAGATGTAACTGTATTAAGGCAAGAGCCTTCTGATCCTTGCGGATCTCTTCTGGAGTCCACTCGGCCTTCGTCTTCTTCCCGAAGCTATCCAGCGCCTCATCATAATCGTGAGTTTGCGCCAGAATTCCCCTCATCTTGACTTGCCATAGCGAGAACCGCGTGTCGTAGTTCAGCAACGGTAGATCAAACTTCATCGACGTCGACATGAAATCCAAACAGCAACCAAAGCTCTGATACCACTTGTTATGAACGAACGGCGTATGGAATATGAAGTAAAGAATCAAACCGCAAGGAGACACACGATTTACGTGGAAAACCCCTTCAATGTGAAAGGGAAAAACCACGGGCACCAGCCGTCAACAATCTCACTATATCAAGAGTTTGGGGTTACACGCCTAAGGCGGCTTACAAGAGAATCTGAAGATCTCTCTCTCTTCTATCTCTTCTGTCTGACTCTCGGTACAAAACCCTAGCAAGGGTGCTAGTATTTATATAGTACCGACACCCCAGACAGGGGGTATTGAGCGGTACGGACTCTCGGTCCCGTGATAGAATGGAACTCCTCTTCGTCCGACCTTGAGTCCTCTTCGTCCTGGAGTCGGGTGCGCCTGGGACTCCGCCTCGTCCGACCTCAAGCCTGGGGTCGGATGCGCTTGACCCCTAGAGGGTCGATCTCCGATTCGCCCGACCCCGAGTCCTGGGGTCGGGAGATGCTCCGACTCGCCCGACCCCAAAATCCAGGGGTTGGGAGACGCTCCGCCTCGCCCGGCCCCGAGTCCCGGGGTCGGGAGATTCTCCGCCTCGCCCGACCCTAAGTGTAAAGGGTCGGGAAGGTCAGCCTTTATCCTGGAGTGAATTTGGAACAACTCCAACAATATTTCCCTATAGCTGTTCTGTTACAATGACAACCACATGGGGTGAGAAAATCATATAGTAAAACCGAAAGTGGATTATGTCCAGGAAGGAATTCCGTGCCTAACCAGACAGCGCCATATATGGGGTTGTTTGGATCTTCAGGACCTCCTAAAATTCATGTCACATCAAATATTCGGAGGCTAATTAGGAGGATTAAATATGAGCTAATTATAAAACTAATTACACAGATGGAGGCTAACTCACGAGATGAATCTATTAAGCCTAATTAATCCATCATTAGCACATATTTACTGTAGCATCACATTGTCAAATCATGAACTAATTAGGCTTAATAAATTCATCTCGCAAATTAGTCTCCATCTGTTCAATTGGTTTTGTAATTAGTCTATATTTAATACTCCTAATTAGTATCTAAACATTCGATGTGACATAAATTTTAGAAGGGACTAAAGAAACAAACAGCCCCATAGTGCAAATAAAAGGAACTGCCATATCTGGTTGATTCATTCTGAAGCAAGATCTGCGTGCCAGGGAAATTAAAACGCATACGTTAGTGCATGCACGATGGTGCCACCGCTACAAACACCACACACACAAAGGTGAAAAGCTAATGTCCCAACGTACGTGTCGCCAGGAATTCAGAATGCCCAAACACGTCACTTCACTGACGTACATAAGAGAACAAAAACAAAAAGAAAACAATTGCCGACCTTGTAGGGCGCCCTGTTTTTTCCAAAAGCGGACGAAATTGCCACCCACGAAAGAAGCGAGATGTAGCTTGAAAAGCATTTGCAAGCGAGGGTCATGGGTGCCGCCCCTGCAAATGGCACCTATTTCCAGGGGCGGGCGATGGGTGACCCGCTCCTAGAAAACACCATTTTCAGAGACAGGTGATGGCATCATCCACTTTCGAAAATGATTTCCAAGGATGGGTAATGACATGATCCGTCCTAGAAATGGTCCCGTGAAAATAAATTCATAACTTCTCCATATGATCTTGGATGAAGACAAACTTTATATCAAAATTGTATGGCTCGATGAGACCTAAAACTTTGTGGTTGAAATTTTTTTTGATTTGAGATTTTTTATTACTCCAAAATGTCATTCTAAGTTTTCTATTTTTGAAATCTATTTTTTTTGAATTTCAAATGACTTTGGCTCTACATCAAACTTGTAGGTCTCGAGGAGACCTAAAATTTTGAAGTTAACAAGTTTTCAATTTGAGATTGTTTAACACTTTAAAATATCAATATAAGTTCTCTAGTTTCAAAATCTAAAACTTTTGAATTTTTCAAATGACTTTGGCTATACAAAAGCTCTATATCAAACTTGTAGAGCTCGATAACACAAAAACTTTGAAGTTGATAAGCTTTCAATTTGAGATTGTATAGTACTTCAAAATGTATAAATATATGTGAATGTATGGGTATATGTGTGAGTACATGTGAATGGGTGAATGGGTTTAATGATGTATTTTTTTAATACAAACTTTTTCATGTCATCTCGGATGAATACAAACTTTATATCAAAATTGTCGAGCCGGACAAGACATAAAAATTTGTAGTGGACAACTTTTGTATTTGAGATCATTTAATAACACAAATATACATTTTAAAATAAACACAAAATTTGAGAAATAATTGTAGGGGCGGGTGATGGCACGAGCCGCACCTGAAAATAATTTCTAGGGACAGGTAATGGCGTCACCCGCTCTTGCAAATCATTTCTAGGGGCGGGTGATGGCATGACCCGTCCCTAAAAATGGTTTCGCGCAAAAAAAATCATAACTTTTTCATACAACCTCGGATGAAGATAAACTTTATATCAAAGTTGTAGAGCTAGACAAGATATAAAACTTTGTAGTTGACAACTTTTTCATTTAAAATTATTTAATAGTCCAAAAATATGTTATAACTTTTCAAAAGAAACACAATGTGCCACATCATCGATATGCACCATCCAAACCAAGCACTCCTATTAGTCAACATGCCTCTGGATACTCTCTGTACCTTAGCTCCCTCAGTTCTCTGTTTCCTTTCTCACTTCTCTTCTCTTCCATCTCTGTTTCCTCTCTCACTTCTCTTCTCTGTTTCCTATCTCGTTGGCTCCAAGCAACAGCAGCCGGTGCCCGGCGGCCTCAAGGGCGTGCGGCAGGCAGTGTTCTCGGGGCCTGCGGCAGTGCACGGTGTGGGGGTCTGAGGTGGCACGACAACCGATGCATAGGGGCCCATGCCTGGCGGGGCGCGCGGCGGCCGGCGCATGAGGCTCGCGGCGCATGGTGTAGGTACTTGACTTCTCGCATTACTCTATTTTGTGCTGCATGCGTAGGTAGTTGCGTTGCTTCATGTCTGAACATCAACTTGAATGCATGCATGCTTTGCTTGCAGAGAGCCATGGCAAGGAGCTTGCAAGGAGCCGGTCGTACTCATACGTGGGGCCGTGGCAACGGCGGCCAGCGCCTGAGGCTTATGGCGCGCGGCTGCCGGTGAGCGCACAGGGCTCATGGTGGGCGACGCCGCACACGGGCACCGTACCTGCGGCGGCTGGCGTGGCTAGGGCAGCGCATGGGGTTCATGGCGTTGTGCCTGGGGCATGGGGCTCGCGGTGGCCGGTGCGGCGCACGATTTTTTTTTCCTTTTTGGATTTTGATTTTTTTAATCTATTACTAGGGGTGGGTGACCCCTGAAAAATAGTTTGCAGGAGTAGGTCATGGCATCACCCGCCCCTGAAGATACCAATTCCAGGGGTGGGTGATGTCGTCGCTCGCCCCTGGAAATACACTTCTAGGGGCGGGTGATGGCGACACCTGCCCCTGAAAACAGCTTTATAGGGGCTGGTCAGTTACCCGCTCCTGCAAACAGCTATGTGTAGCTGCGAAGGCTAGGAGCGGATAGCGCGCCCGCCCCTGCAAATACTGTTTCAACCGCCCCTGGAAACTTTTTTTATAGTAGTGTGTTTGGATAGGCTATTGCTAAAGTTTAGCGCTTTCACCCATGAGCACTCCTGTTTGAAGACACGACTAATGGATAGTAGAATTAAAATCCATGTAATTAATGTCACTTTTGTCCGATCTTTTCACAGGTCATTAGCACTCATTATTAGCTCATTTACATCGGCTAATGCTTTCACAATTTTTTAGGGTGAGTTAAAGTTTAATCCTTCCATTAGTCCTCTATTTGGTTAGTCATTGGATCCAAACAAATTCTAATTAGTCTGAAGCAAGATCTGTGTGTCAGGAAAAAACTAACAAAATACTCCCTCCGTTCCAAATTGTAGATTGTTTTGGTTTTTCTAGGTTCATAGATATTATTATGCATCTAGATATCGTCTAGAAAAGCTATAACAACACTTTGGAACGAAGGGAGTATGTTATAGTGCGTGCACGATGGTGCAAACATAATGGGAAGATTCGGTCATTTTATGCTGAATAACTTCGTCGTGGTTGCCCATTTTCTCCCATCCGTGATTTTAAGAAAGCAGGGGTAGTCCTTATATGGTCTCAGTGCACTCTTCCTTCATTGCACTCTCTTCTCCAATGATTTGTTTAATCATGGTGGGCAGCTAGCGTTTTGGTGCTTTTTCCTTTTTTAGCTAGTGAAGAGCAGAAAAGGAGCAAGGTAGAAGGGAGTCGTCGTCGGTGCTAATTAATCCGTCGGTGCAAATCAAAACATTATCTTGAACAATATAATATTTTCACTCACTCTGGCTCTCTCACTTCGATCTCTCCGGTTATTTAACCGCCATGGGCAGTGTGCTCGCTATAGCTCGGTGGACATGGCCGGCAAGGACGACGATGGGCCGCCGGGGATGGCGAAGGTCAAGGCAGAACCGGTGCAGTGTCCGTTCGTGTCGGTGTTCATGCACGCGGACGCGGCGGACGTGGCGCTGATGGTGCTGGGCCTGGTTGGCGCCATGGGCGACGGCATGTCGACGCCGGTGATGTTGCTCATCGCCAGCCGCATCTTCAACGTCACCGGCAGTGGACCTGACCGCCTCCAGCAGTTCACCTCTAAGATGAATGAGGTACGTAGTACAAATATCGATCCTATCCTGGACACCGTTACATGATGAGCACACCATTGCTGACGAATCCACCCGGCCGATCTCTGAAACAGAACGCAAGAAATCTCCTCTTCTTGGCAGTCGCCAACTGGATCATGGCGTTCCTGGGTGAGCACACGCATTGCATTTGCATATGCCTCTGCACACCGATGCCGCGCCTGCCTCTGTGTGTGACACTTAGCATGTGTGAATGCAGAGGGTTATTGCTGGGCGCGGACGGCGGAGCGGCAGGCGTCGCGGATACGTCTGCGCTACCTTCGGGCGGTGCTCCGGCAGGACGTGGAGTACTTCGACCTCAACGCCGGCGCGACGTCGGAGGTGATCACCGGCGTCGCCAGCGACAGCCTCGCCGTGCAGGACGCGCTGAGCGAGAAGGTGCCCAGCTTCGTGATGAACGTCACCATGGTCGTGGCGAGCTACGTCGTCGGGTTCGCGCTGCTGCCGCGGCTCATGCTGGTTGGGCTGCCGTCGGTGCTGCTGCTCATCGTCCCCGGCTTCCTCTACGCCCGCGTCCTCATGGACCTCGCGCGCCGGATCAGGGAGCAGTACACGCGCCCGGGCGCCATCGCCGAGCAGGCCATGTCGTCGGTGCGGACCGTGTACTCGTTCGTGGCAGAGGGGAGCACCATCGCGCGGTTCTCCGCCGCGCTCGAGGAGTCGGCGCGGCTCGGGATCAAGCAGGGGTTCGCCAAGGGCGTCGCCATCGGCAGCAGCGACGTCCGCCTTGCCATCTTCGCCTTCAATCTTTGGTACGGCAGCCGCCTCGTCATGGATCACGGGTACAAGGGTGGCACCGTCTACGCCGTCTCTTGCGTCATTGTAGTTGGAGGCTTGTAAGTAATACTCCCACCATCTCTTCTTAAACCCTGTAACCCATACACCATAGAACGAATAGTTGGACCGGTCATTAAATCGGTAAGGCAGCTAGTTCACTGATTTAGTGGTCGGACCGGCGAATCAACTGATTCAACCACGATTCAATAATATTTATATACTGTACTCTCTTCGAATATATAGCTAAGTTTAATTTTTTTTAAGTCAAAGCTCTTTAACTTCGACCAATATCTCTAAAAATAATTTATTTTAGATAGAAAAAAATTATATATTATAATAGTTGTTTTTCACGATAAATCTACCAACATCATTTTTATGCTATTAATCTCTATGATTACTTTGCTATTCATAATCAAAACTGAAAAGGTTTGACATTAAAAAGTCTAAACGTAGTTATATTTTAGAATAGAGGGAGTATATACTTTCATTTACCACATGTGTAATATTGGTCAGACAATTGTTGGAGGTGGCTCTTATCTTGTGGAGTAGGGTCCCGCAAGCCTAACCCACATTCCTGACACGCACCAGGGTGAAACGATCCACCCGCAATCTCACAGTTTACCATGAATATATGACTTGGCGTGATTTGGACTGTATACACACCAAAGTGTTAAATAATTGTATTGGATTAAACATTTTACAAGTTTTTATAATTCGGATGCAATTTACTATTTTATTATTACGGGCAAACGCACTGAAAATTTATTAAGGTGATATTAGACGTGTCACACTATTGACGAACCATGCAGAGCGCTGGGGTCGGCACTATCGAACATCAAGTACTTCGCGGAGGCAAGCTCAGCGGCGGAGAGGATACAGGAGGTTATCCGGCGGGTGCCCAAGATCGACTCGGAGAGCAACGCCGGCGAGGATCTGGCCAACGTCGCCGGCGAGGTGGAATTCAAGAACGTGGAGTTCTGCTACCCGTCGCGGCCGGAGACCCCCATCTTCGTGAGCTTCAACCTGCGCGTGCCGGCGGGGCGCACGGTGGCTCTCGTTGGCAGCAGCGGATCAGGGAAGTCTACGGTGATCGCGCTGCTGGAGAGGTTCTATGACCCGTCGGCCGGCGAGGTGACCCTCGACGGCGTGGACATCCGGCAGCTCCGGCTCAAGTGGCTGCGCACGCAGATGGGGCTCGTCAGCCAGGAGCCGGCGCTGTTCGCGACGTCGATCAGGGAGAACATCCTGTTCGGCAAGAAGGACGCCACGGAGGAGGAGGTCGTCGCCGCAGCAAAGGCGGCCAACGCCCACAACTTCATTCTTCAGCTGCCGCAGGGTTACGACACGCAGGTAATTAACGACCCTGAGGCCTGAGCAATCTGTAACGACCTCATATAAAGTTGTTGCCGTGCTCATGCTTCCGTATGTCCTGCAAACAAATAAGACACGAAATTTTTTTATCTGACAAGACATATAGTTACCTATAGCTGGATTATAACGCTAACGTCGCTTGCCAGTAACCAAACAATAAAAGATAGATCCAGGAGCAGTGGCTTCAAAGTCTATAATATATAGCAAACTCAGCTATTAAGTTACTTCAATTTCTTATGCTGTAACATTTTTGTAACATTTTTTCTAGGTTCGAGTTCTAAACTCAGTACATGTGCACTTTTTTCTAAATTTATTTTAGCATGAAACGGGTGATATCCATTTAGTGATAGGTTCATCTATGGCCATCAGTCCAACACATTTGATGACTTTGTGAATTTCAAGATGTGCCGACTTAGTATTTCTTAGGCATTCATAGGGGCAAGGTGCGCGTGCAAGGGGTCATTAGATTGGGTCAGGGGCGGACCCATGTAGAGACTAGTGATGAGGGCACAGGCCCTCACTCAAAATTTTGAACCAAGGAAACTAACAATTTTTACCATATAAAAGTTTCATAAATTTAGACTATCTTGAGGTGCGCCCCACTCAAATATAGTTCTAGATTCCCTAGGGGGTGTGTGCGTGTGTTTGAGCATCTATGTTTGCACTGTATTTTAAAAAAACTCAATAATGATGTACTCAGCAGAACTTTATGTTTACTCAGCAAAATTTGATGCTTTAGGACAAAGTCTCAGCATGCCATCCACAGCTCCTGCACTCAGTTTTCTAGGATGCCTACACAGAAAAGGAAAAAATTGTCATTTGTGTACATCAAAGAGTAAGATAACCGTTTAAATCATTAGAATGTAGCACTAGATGATCAAGTGAAATAATTTTGATTCAAAAGAAAAACTTTGAAATGGCGGTTCTACATGTCTACATCAGTGGACGGACACCATCAAGCAGTATATCATCTGAAAAAAGAAAGTCTCTCCCTCCATCAATATAGGGCATACACATTAATTTTTAAGTCTGCAGAAATTATCGATGTCCCTTTCTGATACTCTGCCACAGGCCAACTTGGTTTATGTTTTTGTCAAATTATAGATGGGGTTACAACTTACAATTTGTTAATTAGCTCACCATGAAACTAGTTCTTTTTAATCTTTTGATGTTGACCAAACCAACGACCTTGGAATTATATATCCATTCTGTACTAACTATGAAATTTATTTCGTACTTTGACACTAGTCACTAACCATGTATAGAACAAAAACAGGTGGGCGAGCGTGGTGTCCAAATGTCTGGAGGGCAGAAGCAAAGGATTGCTATTGCTAGAGCAATCATCAAGTCACCTAAGATCCTCCTCCTTGATGAAGCCACCAGTGCATTAGACACTAATTCAGAGCATGTTGTGCAGGAGGCGCTTGAACTGGCTGCCATGGGTCGAACTACTATTGTCATTGCACATCGACTCTCCACCATCCGAAATGCTGATATGATTGCTGTCATGCAGTCTGGTGAGGTCAAGGAGCTGGGATCCCATGATGAGCTCATTGCCAAGGAGAATGGCATGTACTCATCTCTTGTACACCATCGACACACCAAAGACTCAAATGGTACTCACGACTTTGATGGAACTGGAAGTACATTTGTTATGCAGCAATCAAGTAACCAGGGTATGAGTAGGAGGTCCTCTGCAGTAAGCAAGTCAATGTCAACACTGTACATGAGTGATGCTGAAGATGCACGCAGCACAGAGAAGCCAAAGCTTCCTGTACCATCCTTCAGAAGGCTACTGATGCTTAATGCACCAGAATGGAAGCATGCAGTGATGGGAACAATTAGTGCATCTGTGTTTGGAGGAATACAACCCGTGTATTCATATGCCATGGGAAGCATGGTCTCGATCTACTTCTCGACAGATCATGAAGAGATCAAGGAAAAAACTAGGACCTACACATTATTCTTTGTTGGTCTTACAGTCCTATCATTCATTGTCAATATTGGACAGCATTACAGCTTTGGTGCCATGGGGGAATACCTTACCAAGAGGATTCGAGAAAAGATGCTTGCAAAATTCCTCACTTTCGAGGTTGGGTGGTTCGACCGTGACGAGAATTCTAGCGGCACCATATGCTCAACCCTTGCCAAGGATGCCAATGTTGTAAGTGCAAAGACAATAAAACAAAGCTTATGATCATTTACCGAATAAATTATAATACCTAAAAACGAAATATATTTGTTTTGTAGGTTAGGTCACTTGTTGGTGATCGAATGTCCCTCATCATCCAAACAGTTTCTGCGGTGCTCATCGCCTACATCATGAGTCTGGTGATTGCTTGGCGCTTGGCTCTTGTGATGATAGCAGTGCAGCCTCTTATCATCGCAAGCTTTTATACTCGCCGTGTCTTACTACAGAATATGTCCAATAAATCAATACGGGCACAATCAGAATGTAGCAAGCTAGCCGTCGAGGCTGTATCAAATCTTCGCACTGTAACTGCTTTCTCATCCCAGGACCACATCATGTGCCTCTTTGAACAAGCACAGAATGGCTCTTTCAGTGAAAGCATCCGGCAGTCATGGCTTGCTGGTCTCGGCCTTGGTACTTCCATGAGCCTTTTGAGATGTGTATGGGCTCTGACCTTTTGGTATGGTAGCATTCTCATGGCTAAACACCACATTACTTTCAAGGCTCTAATGCAAACCTTCTTGATTCTAATAAGCACAGGACGTGTGATAGCAGATGCAGGAAGTATGACAACCTACCTCGCTAAGGGCACCGATGCAGTCGCCTCAGTGTTTGCTATTCTTGACAAGGAGACAGAAATTGACCCCGACAGCCCTGAGGGATACAAACCAGTGAATCTCGAAGGCGAGGTGGACATTAGAGAAATTGATTTTGCATATCCATCAAGGCCAGATGTGATCATCTTTAAAGGATTCTCCTTGAGCATCCAACCAGGCAAGTCAACGGCTCTTGTTGGCCAAAGTGGTTCTGGAAAGTCAACCGTCATCGGGCTTATAGAACGGTTCTATGACCCACTTATGGGGATTGTGGAAATCGATGGCAGGGACATCAAAACATATAACCTCCGAGCCCTGCGAAAGCACATTGGGTTGGTCAGCCAAGAGCCAACATTGTTTGCAGGTACCATCAGAGAGAACATTGTGTATGGAACTGAAATAGCCAGTGAGGAAGAAATTGAGAATGCTGCAAGGTCTGCCAATGCACATGAGTTCATTAGCAGCCTCAAGGATGGGTATGACACATGGTGCGGTGAGCGAGGAGTTCAATTGTCAGGAGGCCAAAAGCAGCGCGTTGCAATTGCCCGTGCAATCATGAAGAACCCTGCTATCTTGCTACTGGATGAAGCTACAAGTGCACTGGACAGACACTCTGAGAGGGTTGTACAAGAGGCTCTGGACCGATTGTTGGTCGGCAGGACAAGTATAGTGGTGGCACACAGGCTCAGCACCATCCAAAACTGTGATGTGATCACTGTACTTGAGAAAGGTATGGTTCTAGAGACAGGCACACATGCATCCCTCATGGGCAAGGGTCCTGCTGGAGCATACTTCGGATTGGTTAGCTTGCAACAAGGACGCAACCAGCACTTAGATTTTGCATGACAGCACAGCACCACGTTCTGAACTTGCAGCCATGATCAATGAGTCACCATTCCGGGTTAACCAACAAGCATTCAGCAAAAAACAACTTCGTGTCACAATTTACTCTTTCGATACTGTCCCTCCCACTGCTCTATGCCTCTATCAGTACATAGAAGTGTATGTGGCATCTCAAGATAAAAGTGCATCTAGCTATCATTTTCTTGATATAGCTGCTGGATGTGTATTCTAGTGGGGGCAAAAGTCAAGAAAGCAGGGTTTCATAGGATACCACTACATGCCACCCGCCCCCCTTCTCTCTCCGCCGCGCAGCATCCCGCCGGCGAAGACGCCCTCCCCCCCCCCCCCCCCCCCCCAACCACCACCATGCATCCTCCGCAGAACTCCAACCCAGCAGCAAGCCCAGCCACCATGCTCCCCACCCGCCAACCTGCGCACGCGCTCCTACTGCGAAAGGTTCTTCTCTGACTCCCCGCCCTCACCTCCCCGGTGCAGCCACCAGCAGTCCTTGACGGCGACTGGGTGCCGGAAATGCCGGATTCGTGAGTCATGACGCCGGATCTGCGGGCCTCTCCGCCGGATCCGTGGCCAGCTGCCCTGGAGCCTCCCCCAGCCAAGCCGGATTCCAAAGCGTCCTACACGGAGGTCGTCAGAAGGGGGGAGTCAACACCCCCACTGGCCCAACTGCTCAGCTCTGCCATGAAGACAAGTGTGCCCCTGCTCGCAGGAGAAGCAGTAACTCCGGCAAAGTGACAAGGCCGCGGCGCATTAACTACCCTAAGGCGCCAACGACATGGCGGACCAGGCCCCAACACTCCACGGCTCCACGCCACCTACCGCAAGCTCCACCTCTGCAACCTTCAATGCAGCAGGAATGGCAGCCAGTGAAGCGCCGTAGAGCACGTCAGCTTGCGCCGCCCGAGAAGCTGCGACACAATGGCGGGATCGATCGGCACTACAGTGGCGATTCATGGAGACCATCCACCAAGGCTCTACGCGTTTCAACCATGTGACTGTGGGACGATGCTTCATTTGCCTCGCTCTAGACCACCGCGCAGCTTCGTGCCGCGACCTAGTACACTATTTCCGGTGTCGTAGTTCCGGCCACAAAGAACGCAGCTACAAAGCGGTGCGCCACCTGCTGTGCGACCCTCCGCCATCGCCCCACGACCCTACGCCTCTGTCGCGCCGTGCCCCCCAGCAGCTGCCAACTGCTGGCCGGAACCGCGGGAGCCAACATCCACCCCACCGCTGCCACAACCTGCGCGACCCCACGCCATCGCCCCACTACCCCCTGCCTCTGCTGCGCCACGCCCCAAAGCTGCTGCCAACCGCCGGTCGGACCCGTGGAAGCCACCGTCCACCCCGCCGCCGCCAAGACCACACCCCTGCAACCACATCCTCCACCGCCGCCACCACCACCACCGCAAGCAAACCGCTCTGGAGCCACAACCATGGCAATAGGGGATCCTCATACGCGGCCAGAGGTGGAGACGGTCTTCATCTCCAGCTCGTTCCATCTCGAGCACGATGCGCGGATTGGGAATCCTGCGCCCTTGTCTCGTGGGTGCTCCACCTGCCGTTGGACGCTGGAGCTCAGGACATCGCCAGCCTCATCACCAGAGAACTTCATCTGCAGCCAGGTGATGTCACCGTCACGCTACATCAACCGGAGCCCTATCTGGTCCGGTTCGAGAACACGGCCCACGCGGTGGAAGCGCGCCATCACGGACGCTTCACCGGAGGAGGCATTGACATCTGCCTCCGCACATGGCGTAGCCTCACGCATGCCCTCGACTTTCGCATCTTCTATAGAGTGCACCTCTGTCTCAACGGTATCCCGTCCTATGCCTGGACGCCAGAAATTGTCAAGAGGGTCGTCGGCCACAAGTACGCTCTACAGTGCATTGTCACTGACCTCTTTCAACCGGCAGACTCCAGGCACATCGAGCTATGGGCGTGGACAGCGGACCCGAGCGAGATTCCCAAGAAGGTCTGGCTCGCCTTCACGCACAGACCAGCGGACAAATCCTTCGCCTTCTTCGTGTCCGTCGAGCCTCCGCCGGAGTCCTGGCAACAAGGCACCCGCTACGAAGTCTTCATCCACATGCCTCTACTGGAAGACTACATGGCGGCCGCGCGCAACCTCCAACTGGCGGTCGACAACCCGGAGAGCGCCACGCTGATTCAACGGTGATACGAGCGGCGCTACGGCCTTGTCGATGGTGCACCACTAGACGTGAGGTCGTGCTTCCCGACTCGCCTGCCTCGGCCGCTACGGGACCGAAACCCTGGTGACCACGAGCGGGGATGGCACAGCGACTCAGGCACCACTGGTGCCAAGCGCGGCATCCGTGGCGCGGGTGACACAGTAGATGGGGGACGCGAGCGCAGACAGCGCATGAACTGTGACTAAAAGTGCATTTGGCCCCCTATGTGGGTTTTGGTGTTGATGACATGCATGGTTAGGAGACTAATAATTTTATCATGTGATTAACAGGTTTTAATTCTAAAGAAGTGCAAAGGTTATGAAAGGAATCTCAAGAACCCCAAATTTCAAAGAAAGAACGGTGTTGAGCTCAAAAGAAGACTTTTCTATAATTTCTAATTTTGAATTTGAGTATAGGAATGCCGTACTATTAAGGGGGATGCCGATGGATAGCTTGAAGATGCTAAAGTGCTCAATTGAAATGCTAACCACCCATTGAGAGACACAACTCACTCACTTGCACACTTGTTTTCTCATATTTTTTGTGAGTGTCGGAAGTTCCGACACCAGCCGGAAGTATTCAGAAACTTCCGACCGGGGGTGCTCAGCCGTTTTTATCTGGCAGTGTCAGAAGTTCCGACACTATACCAGAAGTTCCGATAAAGGTCACCGGAAGTTTCTTGAAACTTCCGAGGAGAAGCTCTCAGTTGTTTTAATTTAACTTCATTCGAAGTTCCGACCCTGTGTCGAAAGTTCCGACAAGCACATAAATGTACTATAACGGCTAGTTTTTGGGACTCGGGTATAAATACCCCCTCAGCCCCCTCCCCCCCTCCCATTCATGGCTGCTGAACAACTCGAGCTAAAACAGCCCCCAAGCATTGAATACTCCTCCCACACTCCCCTTTGAGCTAAATCCTTGAGAGTTTGAGCTAGGGATTAGGTAAGAGCAAGGTTGAAGGTGTGACTCTTGAGGATTTGAGTGTGAGGTCCAACAAATTCATCTCAAGAGCACTCCAAGCATCTTCGGCCATCGATTCGCGTTTGTTACTATTGAAGCTTGCTTCTAGATGGCTAAGCGTAGCCCGTTTGAGCGCCCTCTTTGTGTGGTGCGTCCGAAAACGTTTGTATTACCCATCCTTCGCGGATTCATAGTAAGTGACTCAATCCTCCTTTGTGGTTGATTAAGAGAGAAAAAGGGTTAGTGAGGACCCATCTCTTTGTGAGCTCCTCAATGGAGACGTAGCTTCCTTCGTGTAAGAGAACTTCGGTAAACAAATCCTTGTCCCTTGTGCTTATTATGTTATTCATGTTCATATTGACCTAGAAGCTTGATTTAAGCTTATCTATAAATTTGTGTGGTCCCTTGAATATCTATCACCTGCAGTAGTCTCTACACTTCATTTATAATCTTTTGATTGAAGCAGAATTGGTAGATTCAAGTTTCATTTTGAATTTTGTTCAGCTCACTTTCTACTGTCAGAAGTTCCGACATATCTAATATCGTTGCGAAGTTTTTCAGAAAAAATTTGAAGTGAACCTATTCACCCCCCTCTAGGCATCACAGGATCCTTTAAGTGACCCACAGGAAGACCGGGAACGCAGCAAGCACCGGGTGGCTAGACACACCTGCAACGACCAAGCCTTCATCTGCCCATCTCACCATGACGATGATGATGACCGCGACTACGACCACCCAGGGCACGGGTGCAAGTACGGCGATGCCTACTGGGGCTGCGCTGACGTTGTCCATCATGACCGTACCAGGTCACCCCGCGCCGCAGCTACGCGCCTCCACATGGATGACGCCACGACATGGGCAAACAAGGGCTGAGCAACTTGGCTCCTGCTCAGCTACAAACCAGTTAATCCTTGCTTCTTGGGGTCCGTGCGGGCTAATATGCTGCTGCCATGTTGCTCTTGGCAGCTTCCCTCGACTGCCAAAATGTTGGCGAGCAGTTTCCTCGCTAGCGTTTCGGCTGTCTTCGCTTATCGGTGATGAACCAAACGTCTGCCAAATCATATGGGAATGTCGTATGTCAAATTTTTTTTAAGGATTAGGGTATATATCACACAAACAATAAAACAGACAGCTTATCCAATAATTTATCTATAAACTATTTAATTCATTCATGAACTCATATTTTACGAGGATCAAGTATGAAATGGATCTTTGTATGTTGCTTTGTCTCTTATTTTAGAGAACACACCGAGTATACCATTTGAGATAATAGCATCCTATAAGGACTATAATGTAATTTAATATTTTTATTTCATGTCCTTTTATGTCTAAAAGTATTCTTTGTGACTTCTATCTTTGCTGAGGACTATAGTGTCAAAAGCAAAGGGTCGCATTGTAAAAATGACAAATATGTCCGCACGGTGGACGGACTCGATCTCTCTTATCCTCATCTCTTTCTGTTGTCTCTCTCTTCTGCACATCTCCGTGGTGCATTAAGCGACTGCTCAGCACGGCTTCCGATGTCGGCGGCACTCTATGCGAGCTGCGCAACACGAAGAACCGGCTTGGGTGGCGCGGCGTCGTCCGGCTGGCCGCACGGGCAACACAAGCACCATGCAAGGAGCATGACGCGCGTAGGCTAGGTTTGCCGCCTTCGCTCGATTTTGCCAGCCAAAAGGAGGCTCCCCGCAGCAAATCTTGTGGAGCTGTCGTCTCCTATGAGCTCTCCATACAATGGGCATTGTCCCGGCTATTTGCTATCGGATCACGAGCCCCTTCCGTCGTCTTGCGAGGCAAAGGCTCTTTTCTCTATCTTCATTTAATTACGTCCACGTAGGATAAACATGATGACTTGGCAGCAAATAGATGAGTCATTTAATGGCATTGTACATGCCCTTTGAGTTGGTAACCATACAAATGAGCCTGGGTGTGGACTCCTAAGCACGCCAATCTAATCCAAACGCAGTCAACGACCAAATAATTGGTCAGGCTTCCATTGGAAGCGATCCAAACATGTGCACTTGGCAGCTACTCCAATCTCCAAATCCAAGTAGCATTTTGGCAGTTTGGCGCATGTATAATCTATGGTTAGAAACTTGCATGGTAGAACCTCAAATCGTGGCATGTGCACTGCACACTATTCTTCTCTGAGGTTTAAAAAAGACAATGAAATGTTAAAATTACTACGGAGTAGCCGGTAGCTGTGATTAGCCCGATTGCCAATGAAGAAAAGAGTAGGTGGTGCATTTACCACATTTTCCCATGGTTCGGCAATCCAGAACCACGGGCGCCTGGGTTTACCATGTACGCCAGCCGCGTGCCGGAAAAGTGGCGCCACGGGGTGTTCGACATCGTTTCTTTAGCAAATACGGTAGGTGCTCCACTTTTTCATAATAGTAGACTAGTACTCCCTCCGTTTCAAATTAGTATTTGTTTTGACTTTTCTAGATACATTGCCTTTGCTATGGATCTATATGTATATCTAGATCTGAATCCTTTTCGGGGGCATGAGTGTAATTGGGGGTCTGATTTTGTATGGGATCGCATCGCAGCTCGTCGGGGATGAGGATCTAGGGGGCCACATTGATGAGATGACGGCCATCGTCCTCCAGGTGTCGCCGGGAAGCCTCGCATCCGGATCGGAGGAAGAGTTGATGGATCGCAAGGCGCAGGAACAGCGCGTGATCGCCCAATTCAACTTGGTGTGCCTATGTGTCAAGCACCGGGTACTGACTGCGGAGAGAGACGAGCTCGTGGAGGACCTGGAAGAACTTGCGGATGAATTCCTTGCACTACCGACTCGCCTCGGAAGCAGCTCAGCTGACTTTGTTCGTGTTGTGGACCATTCCATGTGTGCAGGTGAGTTATTGTGAGGAGCAGTTGTGCTTCAACTTCAATTTCTGCACAGACCAGTTTCAGATATTGTTTGTTGTTGATTCTTATTCTCTTGCATGATGGTTCCAGGAGAATTGACGGGTAACTGATGCAAGGACCACTGGCTTAAGTGAAAACCTGAAAGCTCAGGTACTTGAATTGTCCTTTGAGTTCAAATGCACTGGCATTGAAAATGAGTGGCCTGGATAGAAGCAAGATAGTGTTTGAGAATAGAAGCAAGATAGCACCTTTCTCCAGTTTGGTTGTGTTTGTTAGATAGATCCCTTCACCAACTTCTTGCAATTCATATTGATTACTCTCTATTCAATCCATGTGTGATATTCAAAAATTTAACTAATTCCTACCAATTCGCATATGCAGGTGCCGGAAATGAGAAGTCAGAGAGAAGGGAGAATCGGTCTCTATCAATTAGGAAATCATGCCAAGTTTATTAGGAAATATATTTTTTTTGCTTTCTTCTATAAAAAATTGGTAGTCTCGGTGTTATAGTATATAATTCTTTGAAAATGTTGAAAATAGCAAGTGGTTGTACTTGAGTCTTTGTGTCAACAGACATGACTTCAGTTATCAAATAGAAAAAACGCATGTGGTGGTACTCAGGTTCTATGCCATGATTTCTGCTCTGAATTCATTTTAATTTCCATAAACTTTTGTCATGCATGCATTTCTGCACTTTTGTAGGACACTCGGAGTTTTTAAGACGATCGGCGAGAATGTCCTTTTTGTTCTAGCTGAAGCTTGTCATGTGGTTATGTTGATTTATAATATTTTGTTGAGAAATCAGCGCTCAAACCTTAACACCGACTTTCTAGAAGTGGCATTAAAATAGTGCGCTACCACTTCTTTTGTAGACCCTTACTCACACTATTTCGAGAAGACCTTCGCACTGACACCAATGCGAGAGGTCAACTCTCTACGAGGGAACCCAAATCTTTTATTCACCTACTCACAACTTGATATAACACTCACTCTTAAACTCTTTATGTGGGTACTCTACCATGACACTACTATACTACATGACTAACTTGCAATCTCCTACTTGAGACTTCTTATGCCATGGTATGGCTAGAAGGGAGGGGAGCACCTCTATTTATAGGTGCTCATGATTATTGTGGTGTTGCTATGTGGCAACTTTCACACTCTTCCATACAAAATATCCTAACTCTAGAACCCTCATCATCTTTATCTAGTTTTTTATATTTCTACCATGCTAAAATATCTAATTTTAGAGTATTCTACACTTCACCATGAAGCATGACAACTATGGCTCATGTATTCTTTTCAATTTTTTAGAACCTTCTTACCTTGCCATGATTTTATCCTTATATATAGCAAAGTTAGTCTCTTGAGATCTCCACAATCTTCTATTCAACATGTTTGTTTCTTACATTTTAATTGTTCCTTTGTGCTGTTTCTGCTTCATCCATACTAACAGTAACTAAAAACATTTTGCCTCTTTGCATCACGTTATGTTAAGCATTTCTGACAACAATTACCTCAGGTATGTGGTTATTTGGTTAATCACAATATGAGATGTATGGCAATGACACCGCACTATTCACATTGTTGTGTTTGCTGAGCACTAGCATGTTTCTCCCGTTTCTGAATCTTGCCCGGGAAAGATGGTTGTACTAGCATGATTGAAGGCAGGTTGTTTCAGCCCTGGGGAGTTTTGTTTGCTTAATTCGTTGCACAGAGTTCATGCCAAGGGTGAAGAAATTAGTTTTGCATTTCTAGCGATGATCGTTTGCCAAAGAAGCACTTAACATGTTAACATCTACAGTATATCCAAATGGAACTCTGAAACTGAGTTTTACAAAAGTTTATCGGGCTGTATCTTTCAAACGGTTTGTCCTTGGAACTTAAACCATATATAGGACTTGTAGCCCTATGTGCGAACTTCAAAATTTAGTAAAAGTTCTCCGGGGGTTGGAGTTCAAATTTAATCGAAATTCATCGAGCAATTTAAGAGTGCAGAACATGGCGCTGCACTGCATCTCGCCATCAGCAACCTGCCTGTCTGCTTCACATGCTCACCGCCGCAGCAAGACTTGGGGGAGATCGTGTCTAGGAGCACCTAGCGCAACTCATGAGCCCGGCCGCTCGCCAAATCCCTGGCGGAAACCGTCGTCTTTGCGCGCGCCGACGACCCGCAGAACCCCGCCGCCGCCATGGCCCATGGGCGCCGCTGACCGCCAGCAAGTTGCCGGTGCTCGAATGGTACCCCATGGATCGATGCACAAGGTCACGATGAGTCTACTAGAGTATCCCGACGTCGACGGCGAGGTTGCTGCCGGCGATGGCGGCGTTACCCGCTCGCGCCCGCGGGTCAACGCGGGTAAAATGTCAGGAGAAATTTTGATATTTGACACTAAATTCGCACGCCTAATGTATTATAACCCTCAATTTGCAAGGCTCCGACTGCGAATTCTTTTGATTTGGGGATTCCATCAATTTTTCCCAGTTTCACAAAAAAAAAAATTAATTCTCCAGACCAATTGAATGGACGACTCTACCCCTGACCTTATCTCTTTGCATCCAGGATTGACGATTCAATATTCTCGAGACTCATCGGCCCTTCCTGAGAGCCGTCGAGACTCGTCGTCCTCCCTCCGTCGGCCTCAGCTCCGCCTTCCCCGTGCGCCGTGCGCCCTCCCCTCCACCTCCCTGTGCTGCCTTCCACTCCGCCCCAATCCTCCTCCTCCCTTCCGCCCCAATGTCGCAGGGTCCTCGTCTGTGGGGAACCGCGGCCGTGCGGCGGCGGGTTTGGCGGCGGCTTGGAGACGCGGCTCGTGAAACTGGGAAAAATGGATGGAATCCCCCAAATCGAAAGAATTCGCAGGCGGAGGGTTATATTTCGAAAGACTTGCGGATTGGGAGTTATAACGCGTGAGGTACGCGGATTCAGTGTCAAATATCAAAATTTCTCAAATGACAGGAGAGGTGGGGAAGAGAAGATGAGTGTAAAACATTTCGACTGAGAGGAAATGGTGTTCAGTTATTCAGAAAATGATTTAAATGCCTTCAATGTTTGAAAATGCACTATAACTGTTAGAAAAATCAAACAATAGCAAGTCCTGTTTTGTTACACTTTTCATAATTCTCTATACAATAAAAATCTCTAGCCCTATGAAATTACCACTATGTCCTCAAGAAATTGATAAATGTGTGAACTGGTATTTGATTTAGTTATAAGCTTTTACAGTCAGGTAAAACATTATGAAAAATTCAGTATAAGCTTTTAAGGCATACAAAAACTGTAGGACAAATGCGAATATTTCATTGGTATAGGGATCAATGTGTGTTTCATTTTTGTTGTTTAAATATCCTTCCAATTCAAAAATGATTTTATTCAAATTTAAATTATATCAAAAACCTCCCAAGCAAATATTCAAGTCCTTTCTGAAAACCTAAAAGATCTTATGCTGGATTCCTTCTTCCAAACCAGCCTTGCACAGCGTGCCACCGATTCGGCCCGTTTCTTTGTATGCCCTAGCACCAGGCTCAACTCTCTGTTCCTTCCTAATATTCCATTGTCATGTGCTACGTCAATTGATTCGGCCTCTTAACATAGAGCTAAAATTTCAAGTGAGGTCCACATCACTGGAAGGATACCAAACCATTAAGCAGTATGTCATCCAACAGACTGAAGACATGTCAATTTTGCATGGGATGTCCTGGCCATCTTTTTTATTTGTTGGCATTGTCCAAATAAAAAACCTTAGAACTAGACTTGTTCTATGAAATCTAAGAAGTTGTTATCATGACACTAACCAGATCCAGATAAAAACATGTGGGTGAGCGTGGTATCCAAATGTCTGGAGAACAGAAGCAAAGGATTGCAATTGCCAGAGCAATCCTAGTCACCCAAGATCCTCCTACTTGATGAAGCCACTAGTGCATTGGACACTAGTTCAGAGCGTGTTGTTCAGGAGGCGCTTGAGTTGGCCTCCATGGGCCGCACTACTATTGTCATTGCACATCGTATTTCCACTATTCGAAATGCCGATATGATTGTTGCCATGCAGTCTGGTGAGGTCAAGGAATTGGGATCACATGATGAGCTCATTGTCATTGAGAATGGTCTCTACTCATCTCTTGTCCACCTTCAGCAGAGCAGAGATTCAATGGACGCTCACAAGGTTGGCAGAACTACAAGTACATATGTTTCACAGCAATCAAGCAGCCAACATATGACCAGGGGTTTCTCTACTGCTAGCAAATCAAGTTCAACACAGTCCATGGATGATGCAAAAGATGATGAAGAGAATCCAAACCTTCCTGTCCCGTCCTTCAGGATGCTACTTATGCTTAATGCACCAGAGTGGAAGCAAGCACTAATGGGAAGCTTTAGTGCAATCGTTATTGGAGCCATACAGCCTGTATTTGCATATGCCACGGGCAGTATGATCTCAGTCTACTTCTTAACAGATCATGAAGAGATCAAGAAGAAAACAAGGACATATGCACTTATCTCTGTTGGTCTTGGAGTGCTTACATTTCTGATTAGTATTGGGCAACATTACAACTTTTCTGCCATGGGGGAATACCTCACCAACAGGGTCAGGGAACAGATGCTAGCGAAATTTCTCACTTTCGAGATTGGGTGGTTTGACCATGATGAAAATTCTAGTAGTTCCATATGCTCACAGCTTGCCAAAGACGCCAATATTGTAAGTACTAAATAAAGCATGTAAGCGTTTAGAAGAGAATAATACTTGACCAGAAATAATATTTGTGTTGTAGGTGAGGTCGCTCGTGGGTGATCGAATGTCTCTGGTGATCCAGACAGCTTCTGCGGTTCTAACTGCCTACATCATGGGTCTGGTGATTGCTTGGCGTTTTGCTCTTCTAATGATAGCGGTGCAGCCTCTTATCATTACCTGCTTTTATACTCGCTATGTCTTGCTAAAGAGCATGTCTAAGAAATCGATACAGGCACAGGTTGAGTGTAGTAAGCTAGCTGCCGAGGCTGTCTCTAATCTCTGTTTGGTAACTGCTTTCTCATCCCAGAACCGCATCGTCTGCCTCTTTGACCAAGCACAAGATGCTCCACGCAAGGAAAGCATCCGACAATCCTGGTTTGCAGGTTTCGCCCTCGGCACCTCCATGAGCCTTTTGAGATGCACATGGGCATTCACCTTCTGGTATAGTGGAATGCTCATGGCTGGGTAACAAAGGCTTAGATACCTAAAATGTCCCACCCCCGCCCCCGCCCCCGCATCCCGCCGCTCCGCCACCCCTCGCCGGCGCCGCTAGCCCCGGCGGCGCCGCCCAAGCTCCTCCGCCGACAGACTGACCGCGTCCTTGGCCATACCCCACGAGCCGCTCCACCCCCGTTGCCTCTCGCGTCCAGCCCCCCCCCTTTTCCCAATCACGCTCCCCCGATCCAGATCTGGATCTTCCGACTCCTGCTCCCGCCGGCCGATCCCATCCGCCCCTACCCTGCTCGCCTCTCTACTGGCGAGAAACCCCTCCTCCCCCGCCGCCTCGCACTCGCCGGGCCGGATCTTGGGAGGATCTCGTCGTCCCGCCCACGCCAGATCCGGTCCCAACCTACGCGGAAGTGGTAAGGCGGGGGGCGACCGCCTTCATCCCGCCGCCTGCCCCGCAACCACCTGCGCCACGCCAGCTCAGATCCACCATCACCATCCCGCCAAGGAGCAGTTACTTCCCTCGCCAACCCCGTCGTCCCCCGAGCGTCGACCAGAGCAGTTATAGCTGCCTGCGTCACCATGCCGCTACGCGGCCAGAGCCGCGGAACCTCGCCTCCAGGATCCGCCACAGATCTCCCCCTGGCGTCACACCCCGCCGGTCAGGCCACCAGAGGAGTAATGGCCTCCCCCTCCGCCGGCCCCCGTCCTCGAGCCCCGAGCACCATCCTCGACGCGACGTCCACTCTGGCTCCGAGCCTGGCTGGACCCGCGTCAGCCGGCGCAAGCGGCGGGAGCGAGGCCGTGCTGCCAGACATTCAAAGCTTTCTTCACCTTTCGCCAACCAACAACCTTCCTCTGCGGCGACCTCTGCTTTCCTCCAGAAGACAAAAGGGCGCTGCTTCAGGTGTCTGGGCCGCGACCACAAGGCTTCCGCGTGCAGGGACCCCATCCGGTGCCTGCGCTGCTTCCGCTCGGGGCACAAGCAACGCTTCTGCCGCCCGGACCCGCGCCCACGGTCTGCTTCCCCGCCGCGACGCCACCCACGCCGTTCGAAGCCGCGCCCTCCGTCGGCCTCTCTCAAGATGGCGTCCGCACGGGTTGGAGACCCGGCTCTGAGGCCGAGTGACGACACGCTGCACATCCCCACCTCCTTCGAGATCGACCACGAGCTTCGGGACTGGGAGGGGAACGCACTGGTCACCTGGGCCATGCGTGTCCCCCCAAGTACCACTGCAAGACACATCGAAGACGCCATCCTGGAGGAGTTCCGGCTGCGCCCCGGCGAGGTTTCGGTCACTAGGCATCGCCCGGAGGCGTTCCTGTTGCGCTTCCAGCACCGCCGCCACTGCGAGGACGTCAACGCCAAAGGTAACATTAACTTCCGTGGTAATGAAGTTTGTGTCAGGCCGTGGAGGAGCCTCACCGGTGCTCTTGGCGCGGCACTCTTCTACCGCGTCCGCATCTGCCTCGACGGGGTGCCGCGGCACGCTTGGCTGCCGGACATCGTCGAACGCCTCGTCGGCCGGCACTGCGCGCTCCAATGCATCGACACCAACCTGCTTCATCCGTCGGACACGCGCGGCATCGAGCTGTGGGCCTGGACGGCGGACCCGAGTAGGATTGCCAAGGTAATGTGGCTTGTCTTTACCACACGTTCTATGGACGGCTCGTCCTCATCGGTGCAGATCAATGAGGTCCCCCCTGAGCGTTGGCACCGAGGGATCAAGCACCGGGTCCTGGTGCATCTATGGGAAATCCACGACTACTCCGCCGTCACCACCGACCCGCACGACCCCGACGTGGCGGTGGGGGAGCCGGAGAAGCGGCGGCTGCCCTGGTACTGGGGGGTCCGCGACGGTGACCAGGAACCCACGCCGGCCTTCACCCCATTCCAGCACCCCCCGCCTCCCCGTCGTGATGAGCGCAGGGGCCACGACCATCGGGGCGACGGCCGGCGGGAGCGGCCGGATGACCACCCCGACTTCCATGACTGGCACGGCCGGCGGGACGACGACGACGACGACTACGACGACTGGCACGGTGAAAGGCGGGGACGCGCCGACCCCAGGCCTTCCAGAGGGACGGCTCATGGCGGTCAACACCGAGTGCGTTCCCGCTCGCCGCGACGTCGCCACGCCGGCCACGGCAACCAAGGGGGCAGGCGGAGGAACCTGGACGGAGACGCATCACTGGCCGCGGACACCCGCAAGGAGGCTGACTTCAAGCTGTTGTATGATCTCCAAGTGGGGTCCATGGCGGAGGCGGCACAGTTGATGTTTAACCTCCAGCGACGCCATCCTCCGGCGGCGACGCCACGGCCACTCATGGACATCTTCCGCAAGGCGTCCAGCATCGTCGAAGCCACCGGGGATGAAGCCTGGTTCGACTACAGTGGCAACCTCGACCAACCTTCAAAGGTACCAGTGCACAACGCCCAGTCTCTCGTGCCCCTCCAGAAGGTCTTCCACAGGATTACTTCTGCACTGCCTCCCCCCTCTATTCCATCCATCCAGGAGGTAGACGACGAACTCCGCAAGATGACCATGCGTTTGGAGGTGGCCGGTCAGGACACCCCTGGGCAGGCAGTCGACGCCTTGCTTGGGGACCCCGGCCGTGTTACTCAGGTACCGGCGGGGGGCGACGAAGTTCAGCGGCCTCCAGAGCCTCACGACAACGACCGCACCACCGATGAGCACCCTGTCCCCCTCCCACTGGAACATCAAGCTGCATCTGCCTTCGGGGTCCTCTTCACCAGGCCAGAACCGCCCCTGCACTGCGCGCCGACGCCGCGGCAAGAACCAGCTCCGCTCGCACAACCGGAGTCACCAAAGCGGCGCCGTCCTCGCCGCGTCTTCGATATGTCAACGGTACGTCGCAGTGCACGCCTCTCTTCTAGACGCCCGATGCCAGCAATGCAACGTGCACAGCACAACTTATGCCGCAAACTTGGCCTCCTGAATGATGATCTACAGCCGGTGGAGGCCGCGCTACAGGAGTATCTCGCCATGTTCCAGGGCCCTCTCCCTCCAGAAGTTATCGCGGCTCTTACGGCGGCGTTCAACCTGGATGACGAACAGGCCGAAGCGCTCGATGCAGCCATGGCAATGGTGGCTGGTGAAGCAATACAGGACATCCAAGAAACGGTTGAGGCTCTGCAAGCTGAAGGTCCACTGGCGGCTGTTTAACTGCCCCGCCTTGTATCATTTAGTGCCGCTTAATTCTCTATGTCAGCTACAAGTTTCAGCAGTATGGGCAGCCTGTGTTGCTGCTGCACTCCTTCTGTTTACTCCACAGACTATGTCTCTGCCCGGTTTGTAATCTTAAAGCTACAGCTACGTCACGGCTGGGCTCAAGCTCCGGACTTTCTGTTGTTCCTCTTAGCTTCTATGTTACTTCATGCGCATGTGTGTCAACTGATCCAGTCAAGGCCACCGCCCTTCCCGCTAGCGACTGAGACGAAGCCGTGGCCCTTCCGGCCCTTTTCGTGCGAACTAAGGGGATTGAGGCAACGCTCATTCCCCAATTTAATCGGCCGGCGTTCAGAACGGCGTCAACGCATGCACGCCACCTCCTTAACCGAACGAGTCCTCACGGTTGTTCCAATATGGTGCAAATGAATATGGAGATCCTTTGCTGGAATGTGAGGGGTCTAAACAGTAGAGCCCGAAGGGACATAGTCCGCGAAACAATTACGGGTACCTTATGTCATATTGCATGTCTTCAAGAGACAAAGCTTGCGGACATCGATCAATTCACAGCGGCTTTCTTAGGAGGACATAGGCTTGACAACTATTGCTACAAGCCGGCGGGGGGCATCCTCGGCACGCGTGGCGGCATCCTCCTTCTATGGAATGCTAATTTCGTCAATCTTTCAGATGTCATCATCGGGCAACATCACATTACGGCAACAGTCACCATGTTAGAATCCTTAAACACCTTTGTCTTGACGACAGTGTACGGGCCGACCAACGCTAGCCGGAAAGCCGAATTTCTTGCTGAGTTGCAATCTACAAAACCGCGAGACAGCTCTCAATGGCTGGTCCTCGGCGACTTCAACCTCATTTACAAAGCGAACGACAAAAACAACACTAGAATAAATCGACGTCATATGAACATGTTTAGGGATGCTTTGGATGCATGTGACCTCCGCGAGATCCGCCTTAACAACAGGAAATTTACGTGGAGCAACGAGAGGAGAAACCCCACCCTGGTTCGGCTCGACAGGGTTTTCGCTAATGTACAATGGGAAGAGGCTTTCAGTAGCCATGCACTACATGCGTTGTCAACTTCACTTTCTGACCATTGTCCGCTACTACTTTCCAATCACGGTGGCCCTAGACGACCAAAATCGTTCAGATTTGAAAACTACTGGACGAAATTACCAGGTTTCATGGACAAGGTCACAAGTGCTTGGGCTGCCCCAACAGCACACGTCGAGCCTTTTCACCGCCTTTATTATAAGCTTCATCACACGGCTGTCGCCCTAAGGGAATGGTCTAACAATCTGATACCGGACGTGAAAATGCAGCTTTACATGGCCCTCGAGATCATTTTGAGGTTGGACATAGCTCAAGAACATCGCTCCCTATCCGATGGTGAACACCTGTTACGCAGTCGGCTAAAATCCCGTGCCCTGGGTCTAGCGGTCATTGAACGAGCACGTAGAAATCAAGCCAGTAGAACAAGAAATATGAAGCTGGGCGACGCAAACACGCGTTTTTTTCATCGACGGGTAAACGCTAGGCGTCGAAGGAACTTCATCCACAAGCTAAAGAAGGATAGCGGCTGGGCATGTACCCATGCAGAAAAAGCAGTAGAGATACAAAACTTCTTTATGCGAACTATGCAACAGCCACAACCACGAGGGGTAGAATTAAATTGGGACATCCTCGGGATCAACAATCACGACCTCTCCTCACTTGATGCACCATTCTCTGAGGAGGAAATTAAGAGGGCTGTTGACGCATTGCCGGCAGACAAGGCTCCCGGACCAGACGGCTTCACGGGTCTTTTCTTTAAATCATGCTGGGATATTATCAAACAGGATGTAATGGCGGCCGTCCACGCCTTTTACTCACTGCGATGTAACAGTCTTGCCCTCGTTAACTCGGCAAATATCATACTACTACCAAAACGAGAGGAGGCTGACACCGTCCAGGACTTCAGACCCATTAGTTTGATACACTCCTTCATCAAAATAATAACCAAATCGGTGGCGCTGAGGCTCCAACCGCACATGAACGCCATTGTTTCTACATGTCAGAGCGCCTTTATCAAGAAAAGGAGTATCCATGACAATTTCATGTCGGTACGCAATACAGCGAGACGCCTTCACCGCAACGGAGTGCAGGCCATCTTCCTTAAACTGGACATTGCAAAGGCATTCGACTCCGTTCGATGGGATTTTCTGCTTATACTATTGCAACGTCTTGGTTTCCCGACACGGTGGAGGGAGTGGATAGCGGCGATATTGTCCACATCATCTTCTAGGGTCCTACTGAATGGGGTCCCAAATCCACCTCTCAAACACAGGAGGGGGTTACGTCAGGGTGACCCCCTCTCACCGCTTCTCTTCGTCATAGCAATTGACCCGTTACAAAGGCTACTACACATAGCAACGGAAATGGGTATATTTTCCAAACTAAGAGGCCGCGGGCCTTCTTGTCGGATTTCACTCTATGCGGATGATGCGGCTATTTTCATTGCGCCAAGAAAAGCGGAGATTGATGCGCTAGTGAACTTATTGACTATGTTCGGCGAGGCGACTGGACTTAAAGCCAATTTCCAAAAGTCAACAGCTCTGCCGATCCGCTGTCAAGGGATAGTGCTAACAGACATTTTACAGAGCATGCCAGCCAAGATTGGAACTTTTCCAACCAAATATCTTGGTCTTCCGCTATCTACTTCACGTCTTAAAATGGTAGACTTCCAACCGTTGATCGACAAGGCACTTAAGAAACTCAACACCTGGAATGCACGAAACATGACCACAGCGGGGCGTTTGACACTTGTCAAATCAGTGTTGACAGCCCAGCCGGTTTATTTACTCACGGCTCTACAAGCACCAAAGCAAATCATGAAGGCCATCGATACCAAAAGGAAACAGTTCCTCTGGGCCGGTAACGAGAATGTCACTGGCGGGAAATGTAAGGTGAACTGGACGCGGACCGCCAGACATAAGAAAGGGGGCGGCCTTGGGATTCTACACCTGGGGAAATTCTCCAGAGCGCTACGTCTGCGGTGGTTGTGGCAACAATGGATACATGAGAACGCATTATGGGATGACTGTGATATCCCCTGCACGCAGTCTGATCGGAAGTTATTCGCGGCAGCCACCACTATAACAATCGGCGATGGCAACAAGATCTCTTTTTGGGACAGTGGCTGGATCGACGGCCAAAGGCCCAGGGACATGGCGCCCAACCTTCACCGCATTTCAAAACGAAAGAATAGATCGCTGCGCGAAGCCATCACGAATAATGCCTGGGTCACAGATATTGATCTTCAGCACCAGAGCTTTTCGGTCACACACTTCATCGAGCTGCAGAAAATCTGGAATGCGGCGAGCCGCCTGCAACTTCGACATGGGGTAACGGACACCATTCGTTGGAAATTGACGGCCGACGGCCATTATAGCACGAGATCAGCATACCGAGCACAGTTTTTCGGGTCCACAAACACCAACTTAGAAGCTATCATCTGGAAACCATGGGCACCTCCAAAGTGTAAGTTCTTCAGCTGGCTGGCGATTCAAGACAGAATCTGGACAGCGGACCGGTTGCAAAGACGGGGTTGGCCATGTAACCCAAATTGTGTTCTCTGCGAAGCAACGCAGGAGACGGGACCCCACATGTTCACCGCTTGCAGTTACACAAGGAATGTCTGGGCTCAACTTAGCGAGTGGACGAGGTGCCCGGGCATTGAACCAGAACGTTGGGATGCGCATGACACTCTGCATGACTGGTGGACGGCTTTAGCAGGCGAGCAGGTCCCTGACAAAAGAGGATTTAGATCCTTCATCATTTTAGTCCTGTGGGAAGTTTGGAAAGAGCGCAACGCGCGAGTTTTCCATCGACAGGAGCAATCCTTCCCCCGTTTGGTAGCTCGCATAAGAGATGAGGCAGCTACATGGGTGTCGGCTGGTGCGGTGCACCTCGGTCGGTTTTTGGACGCCGCGAGGCGTAGTTGAGTGTATATAAGGCGCTCTTTCAGTTTACCTCCTACCAGTGTTCTAAGCTCGCAGTGCGCAGCATGTAATTACTTAATTGTTTCGCCTTCGGGCACTCCTCTTTTTTAATACAGCGGCAGCTCTCCTGCCTGCTCGTTTCAAAAAAAAAAAAAAAGAATGCTCATGGCTGGGCACCACGTTACTTCGAAGGCCTTCTTCCAAACCTTCTTGATTCTAGTAAGAACAAGTATGGTGATTGCAGATGCAGGTAGTGTTACAACAGATCTTGCAAAGGGTGCTGATGCAGTAGCTTCAGTGTTTGCCGTTCTTGATCGGGTAACAGAAATAGATCCTGACAGCCCTGATGGATATAGACCAGAGAAGCTCAAAGGCGAGGTGTACATTAGAAGAGTTCATTTTGCATATCCATCGAGGCCAAATGTGATCATATTAAAGGATTCTCCTTGAGCATTCAATCAGATAAGTCAACAGCACTTGTTGGGCAAAGTGGTTCAGGCAAGTCAACCATCATTGGGCTTATAGAGAGGTTCTATGACCCAATTAGCGGGGTAGTAGAGATTGACAGCAGAGACATCAAAACATATAACCTCCAAGACTTGCGAAAGCACATTGGATTGGTCAGCCAAGAGCCAGCATTGTTTGCAGGTACCATCAGGGAGAACATTGTATATGGCACAGAAACAGCTGATGAGGAAGAAATTGAGAATGCAGCAAGGTCTGCCAATGCACATGGCTTCATTAGCAGCCTCAAGGATGGATATGACACATGGTGTGGTGAGCGAGGTGTTCAATTGTCAGGAGGCCAAAAGCAGCGCGTTGCAATTGCCCGTGCAATTCTGAAGAACCCTGCTATCTTGCTACTGGATGAAGCTACATGTGCATTAGACAACCACTCTGAGAAGGTTGTACAAGAGGCACTCGATCGACTGTTGGTTGGCAGGACAAGTGTCGCGGTGGCACACAGGCTTAGCACTATTCAGAACTGTGACCAGATCATTGTGCTTGAGAAAGGAATTGTTGCTGAGACAGGCACACATGCATCCCTCATGGCCAAGGGTCCTGCTGGGACATACTTTGGGTTGGTTAATTTGCAGCAAGGAGGCAACCAGACAACCAGCACTGTGATTTTGCATGAAAACACATGAGCTCTAGATTTGCAGTCCTGTTAAAATGTGCCACCACTTTGGATTAACCAATAAGGAAGACTGCTACCAGACTATTAAAATTTCCTTCAACGCTATCTTTAATTGCTCTATCAGTGCATAGTAGCGTATCACGGTTGTAGTTTCTTGATTGATATGGGATATGTATTGTAGTTCTGAGAAGGTCAAGGAATCTGAGAGAAAATGAACATTATGCTGCATTTCATCTTATTCTCTTGCAGCTTACAAGAAAAAAAAAACACGGCCAAAACAATAAAGGGGGAGCAGAAGTTATTTTTCCCAGGTATTACAATTCTAGCTTATAGTTTCAGAGCCAAGTTCTTCACAGCCCATTTGAACCAGAACTATAAAGTTGAACAAGTTAGATAAAATTTTGAGGTCATTTCCAATAATTTCATCCATATCCAGTATCAAGAATTCACACCGTACCACATATTTGCAACTAGGAGTAAAAATCCTAGCGTATGCTCAAGCGCGATATTGATTTGGATTTGCCTGGAACTAGAGCCTGATTCCGGTTCAGCAGAATTGGTGGCCATACGAGTGTATCACCTGGTCGGAGCGAACGGAGCTGCTGGCATCGTGGTGGCGCCTGATGGACTGCGGCGCGGGGCGACGAGATGTGCGATGCTGCTCTGAATTTATTCATACGGGAAGATCTGTAGTATGCTAGTAGTACGTGCTAGTGCATTAGAGTTGGAGGCTGTACCAGCTCAAGGTCGGAGAGAGACCCCTGGTGTCGCCGGTACAGGGTCCATCCGGCGCGCGGCGTCGGCGGCGCAGTGGCTGCCGAATCCGGTGGGGGTTGCAACCTTGCGCCCCGATTGCGACGCCGTATCGCTTGAAGGAGGCGGCAAGCCGCGTCAGGCAGGCCCGCCGCCGCGCTGACCAGTGACCACCACCCGCGGCGAGGACGCCGCCGTTGGCTTTGGTCCCCAATGCTGCTATTTTGGTGCGGGTTCACGAATTCTAAATCTTGGGCTTCTGTGTGGGCTAGTTCTGGTTGTGGGCCTCATGAGATAGGCCTGAAAAGGCCGATGGGAATTGGGCCCGACATCGTATACGTTTGCAAAAACCAAACAATCGTTGCCCTCAGTTTGCAATATTTGTTTTTCAGAATTATCAAGTCGCGGCATTTTTTTTAGAAAGAAGCAGAATCAAGTTGCTCTGTTAGTCTGTTTATAAAACTGTTGAAGAACCCGAAAAAAAGGATCTGTATATAAAACTGAAGAATAATGCAACAAGCAGTGGGTGCAGTCCATGTATGCCGTGCGCCCGTGCCAGTTGTTCCACGCACCAATCAAATTTGGCAACTGCCAACGTCGTGCGTACACTCCCACGAACCGTTCAGGAGTGGAAGGCGTTTTTGCTGTTCGCTCCATTCCCTTTCTTGTAAACTGTTGGATAACCCGTGCCACAGCCAAATTCTATGCATAGGCCAGTTTTAACATACAATTTCATTACACTGTTACTAAGATTGCAAACTTGGTAACTGTGCATACTAGGTTTCATGGTGAGAAAATTTCTCTCTCATTTTATGAAACTCCATCCTCTTTCCTTATAAAAGGCCTTATCAAATTAGAAAAATAATGACGTGGCATAGAAATTAATGTTGATGAAACTCTTTATGAAATTTTTACAGAGACTTGCCTTAGTGCATGTGCAGTGCTAGATCTTTGACACTCCAAAATGTGATCATGTACCATTATAAAGTTATAAAACCAAGAGTGCAAGCTTCTGCGAGAGAGATGTACGTACGTATACGTTTGCTTTTCAAAAAACCGTGTTCGTGTGTTTTTGCATATAGGTTGAAATATTGTTATCCAGTTCATGGAATATGCCTTTACGCATAAATGCATACAAATTTAGTTTTACACTATGCTCGTCCTTTGCTGCAAATGGCTGGAATACCTATCCGTGCCAAGTTTGTTGGGCCGCCGTGGTCCGTGGCATCATTCGGGAAGGGTCGTGGGGCGGCGCTGCTAGGCGCTCAATTCTCATGATGGTGATGGCTGATGGGTGGTCTTCCTCTCCTCTGTCGCGCCGGACGCAAGGAATTATGTGCGCCGGCACTCGTCAGGCACGCACCCGACCGGCACCTCGGCCGCGCGCGTCCGTTGGGCAAGCCGTGCGTTCATCATTACCACCGGGGGGCGGGCGTGGGCGCGTGGCGCATCATCGCCCATCATGTGCTCGCGGGCGGTACGAGCGTTTATGAGAGCTACGCACCCCATGTACACACATGCTGTGCCGTGCAAGTCAATACTCTATTGTGTCTCTTGAATATTAGTGCTATATAGAAATTTCATTCTAATTTAATGATGTGATGCCTCAACAATTTTGATGACATAGCTGCTAATGAGAAGGAATAAGTTTCATCAAGATAAAATTTTGTATACACTATTTCCAAGACTCTAAAATATGATGAAACTAGTATTGGGGACTAAAGAGGTTCATCTCATCTCATTACATCCAATCATATGCCTCGCAATTTAAACCGCGAAATAAAACATTGTTCATTCATCTACTCAAACTTAAAGTTTGATGACACGCTACTCTTGAAAACCACAAGATGAAACTCCCAACTAAAAATGATCTTATTATGGACCAGCTAATCGCACGTACATCTTGTGTGTTTATAATGATGGCACGGGGTTCCATTTATGTGTAAAGATCAACATGGAGTAGGCGAATGGCTAGGGGACATTTACATCCATACTCCTACTTTGGAGTGTAATTGTGATTTTATCCTTATTTTCTCAACTTTGTGATTTTGCCATCAACTATTCACAAGTCAATGCGATTTTGCCCCTAATCAATGGTCAAAATAGAGGCAAATATGCAAAGATCAAGGGCAAAATTGCATTGACTCGTGAATAGTTAAGGGCAAAATCACATAGCGTAAAAATATAATTGCACGATAAGATAAAAAAAAGTCTTCGTGAGTCTTCGTGTAATGCAATAACCTCTCTACTTTTGAAATTAATACAATTCATGAGCCTACTCAGCATCAGCCAGTGAAAACATCACGATAACTAACTTTGAGAATCTTTGGCATGTTTAGTGGACATAAGTATTAGTACATAAAAAAGTACTCTTCCGAATCCTTATAAGTTAAAAACAGAGCCAAGAAAAAAAAGGAGCGCGCTAGACTTGTAGCTGGGAAAACTCCGCTGGCGTGGCCCAATTTAATAGCCTGCGCAAGCGCAAGCCATGAAACGCGGCGACCTGTCAGCGGAGCGGCGAGCCCCACCTCCCTCCCGATCTCGCCCACCGCGCAGGCAGCGGCAGGACCCATGCACGATGCACCCATGCCTGATGCCTGCCCGCACGGGACAGCCGCGGCAGCTCACGCACATGGCGCCCGCAGCCCCCCCAGTCGCCACCGCCGCAGTCCCCGCAGCGTAGGCCGCTGCAGGCACGCCACCGCTCTTCGGCGAGCGAGGCGCGGCAGCCCACCGCGGATTCGCGAATAATTTAGGGATAGTATGGTACTGTAGGAGTACTAGTACGCGGAGTCGAAGGGGGTGTTTGGGAGCACTTTACTTCACGAAAAATTACTCCACTTCACCAACTTCAAAAATTTCGCAGCCAAATACGTCTAGCTCTAGCAACTCCGGCTCCAGGAAAAAAGGTGGAGCAGGGGGTAGATCCACGTTTTTTGTGGAGTACCTCAAGAGGTGCTCCAAAAATCCGTTTTACAGACCTCCTCGTGGAGTTGGTGGGTATTTACCCACCACTGCCACTCGTTACACAACGTAACGGTTCGCGAAATAAAAAAGGCTCCCGTCGCGCCGGTCGGCCATGCCTGCCGTGCCGCTCCCGCCCGTCGCGCCCTGCGCCGCCCGGCGCCGCCGCCCGCCGCCCGCCACCCGCCACCGCTCCTCACCCGCCGCACCCCGCGCCACCCACCGCCGCGCGTCGCCCGCCCCTGCCCGCCCCGCGCCGCCCGTCGCCCGCCCCCGCCTGCCGACCGTCCCCACCCGCCGCGGCCCGCGCCGCCCGCCCGTCCCCACCCGCCGCGCCGCCGCGGCCCGCCACGCGCCGCACGCCCCCGCCCGCCTGCCCGCCGGTCCTGCGCGGCCTGCCTGCTCCGAGCAAAGGAGAAGAGGAGAAGAAGGGGAGAAGTAAAGGACACTGACAAGTGGGACCCATTCACATGGGTATAATGGACTTTACACAGCAAGATCTTCTATTTTCGGAGCTGGATCTATGCATTTTGCCAAACATGTGGACAGCTCTGGTATTTTTTTGGAGTCGGTGGAGTGGAGCTGCAATGTGGTGGAGTTGGTGGAGTGGAGCTCAAAAATTTGGAGTGGAGTGCTCCCAAACACCCCCGAAGTCACGGTGAGCCACTTTTGTCTTCACTGACTTCACCTTCTTCCCGTTCATTTTAAGATCTCGATATCCGTTTCGATATCGTGCTACGGTAATGCACAGTGTTAAATAGTATCGTGCTACAGTACCACAGTGTTAAATAGTATCGTGCTACAAGCGCCGAAGTCTCTTTGACCTAAGTTCTGGTTTGGTTGGTATTGGTTGGTTAACCCACCGCCACCGGACGGAGCCTCCTCGCCGGCCGGTCTCCGCCACCCGTCCCAGCTTTCAGAGAAATCAGAGAAGGCAGCGATGTGGGCATGCAGGCAGAGGCAGGGGCGACCACGACCAGACGCTCGCGGAGCCACGGCTGTGGCAGACTGCCAGCCCTGCCTGCACTGAGGGGCAATCCACGATGGTAGAATAGTGGAGGCCACGAAGCGCTAGACAGAAAATATATGGAAACAAAAACAAAGGCGCAGAAGAGAGTGCGAGAAAAAACAGAGAAAGTGAAAGGACGAGGTAATAAAGAGGAAAGGTGAACGAATGGATAATTAAAGAGTAAATCATGTTTTTTTAACTAAATCTCCGTTCCCTTTATAAAAAAATATTATATGCAAACAAAATGTACGTGTATAAATTTACGCGCACATAATTTGTATAAACAATTTGGAGACAAAATATTTTAGAGATATCAATTTTTTGAAAAATCTAGAGAAACAAAAAATTCAAATAAATTTTTTTGAAAGTTAGGAACATAATTTGAAAATAAAGAGTTATAGACAAAACTTTGGAACCAAATTCGAAGGAAACAAAAGTTATGAAAAAAGTTAGGGAAAAATTGTGTTCCTAACATTTGGAAAGAAATATCACGGAGGAAAAAAAATCCAAAAAGACAAAAATATAAGAGAAAATAGGAACAAAAGTTGTGTTTCTAATTTTTGAAGCAACAATTATGAAAAGAAACCCACCGGATAGCTCCTTCCACCGCCATCGGAGAAACTTTTTCCCCATGGATCTACCGCACCACCCAGCCTCGATGCGCTGCCGTCCAAAGATTCATCGCCGGAGAGCTTCTCCACCTGGAGTCTGTTGTCACCTAGCGCCAGCTCGAGGGCCTTCTTCTTGAGCATGTCCTCGCCACATGCGTGCTTCCAGGCGAGGTCATGCGAAGAATGGTAAATCAAAAGAAAAAAAAGATATACTAAGAATTATAAGTTTGTAGGATAGTTGTTTTTAGAAAAAATATAGTTCAGACCCTAATTCTGACGCCAAAGTTATGTGCAATATTGCAATACCTACCGTTCTATTTTTATGGATGCCCGATCTCGTTTGATAGTCATGTGGCATCCGGCATGGACGCGATGAGTTTTGTGAGAGAAATCAACGGCAATTAAGTAGGCTCTCGGTGCACTCTTTTCTCTGCATTAAGATCTACAATTAACTATAAAATATTTTAAACTCCATCAAGAGGAAAATTTAATTTTAAGTCAATTTCACACCAATCCAGTTAACATGCGAATTCCTGAAAGTAGATCAATTTTGACATCGAGAATGTAGTTGATGGGACGGATGCCGTACTCTCCTCGTTTGCTAGAGCTTGGGTGGGAACAGATGAAAACCGGCGGCGTCGACCGGGCAAAGAAAGCTTCAAAACAAAAATAAAGCAAAGCTAAAAGGCAAATTGCTCCTAAAATCGTAAAAAAGCCATGTCTATGGACTAGGGAGGAGGAAGGAAAGAGAAGAAGGGTCAAGGGGAAAAAGAAAAGGGAAAAAAAAAGAAGAGAAGATAGGGAGAAGAAAAAGGCAAGGCGGGCAGGGAGGATGGTGGTGGTGGAGGTGGGAGGCGAGCGGGTGGGGGTGGGGTGGGCGTCGTGGGCGGTGGCAGCGCAAACAAGCAAGCCTTCCAATTAACTCCTCCCCACCTTCCTCCCTCTTCCCCTCCTCCTCCACCCCCTCGATTCCCAAATCCCCAGCTCCGATTCCGACCCCAATTCCGTTTCTACCCTCACGGGCCTGGAGCCGTGAACCAGCGAGTCCGGCGGCATGCGGCGCGGCGGCGCGGAGGCGGCGGACTTTGACGTGGAGTCGCGGTTCCGCGGCGTGCGGAAGCGGCCGTGGGGCAGGTACGCCGCGGAGATCCGCGACCCGGCGAAGAAGGCGCGCGTCTGGCTCGGCACCTTCGACTCCGCCGAGGACGCCGCCCGAGCCTACGACGCCGCCGCGCGGATGCTGCGCGGGCCCAAGGCCAAGACCAACTTCCCGCTCCCCGCCGCCGCCCACCACCACCACATGCCCGCCGCATACACGCCGTACACCACCCCGGGTGTCTCTACGCCGCCGGTCGCCATGCCGGCCTGCAGCAGCCTCAGCTCCACCGTAGAGTCCTTCAACGGCGCTCGCCAGCGGCCCGTGCTCCCGCCGCGGCCCCCGCCGCCGCCGATCCCCGACGACGACTGCCGCAGCGACTGCGGCTCCTCGGCCTCGGTCGTCGACGACGACTGCACGGACGCGGCCGCCTCGCCGTCCTGCCGGCTCCCGCTACCGTTCGACCTCAACCTGCCCGCCGGCTCCGGCTGCGGAGCCGGCGTTGGGTGGTACGGCGACGAGGAGGACGAGATCAGGCTCACGGCGCTGCGGCTGTGACGTCAAGCTCAAGTTAGCCGCTGCTTAGAGAAAGAGGAAAAGGAGAAAAATATTTGGTTCTTCCCTTCTCTTGTAGCCTACACGAACTCCCTCCACTACGACGTTGTTGTTGTTGTTGTTTACCTGATCTGATGATGATTACTATGCACTGATCTGCGCATCTGCATGCTTGTTGCCGGCGATTGAGGATTATCGCTGAATCTGGCGGCAGCTCGCCGCAGTTGTGCTGTAATATAGCAACATTTTACTTCCTTCCTCTAGTGAGGAAAGAGACAGCTAAAGTAACTTTTTTTTTCTTCTTTAGCTACATTTCCTTCTTGTTTTTTTTTGGCCTATACGGCTATACTTGAAGTATCATCTGTTTCGAATTGAGGAAGTTCAAAAATGTTTCATGGCCAAATGGCTTGTAGTAAAATGGCTGTTAAATGCTACAGATGTTGATATCAAAGTTGTGTTGACCAGATGAACATGATCTGCATTGACTTACTTTCAACATTTTCAAGTAGCATGAACAAATTTACTTTGTTTTCCTCTGAAAACCATTTGTTTACTCTGTGGTCATAAATGCCTAATGCTTTTGCTATTAACTTGTCATTTACAATGATCCATTATTTCATTTCCCATTACTTTCTTTTTGCATTTTTGTAGTTTCACGTGATAGAAGAATGTTGTGTTTTCTGTTCAGGATGATGCCTTCGTTTTGGTCCTTGAAAGTAAGTTTATTGGCTAAATTTGATTTTTTAGACTAAAGTGGCGACCTCACCTATGGGTAGTGGGTCTGTTGGAAACTGGAAACAAAACTATTTGCATTAATAATTCTGGAATATGGTTACGCATCAACCATTAGCCAAAAACATAAAGGCATGCTGGAAATAGAAGATTCTGCTTGGTGGTGTAACCTCAGCTTTACTGCCCTATGGAACATCAGACACATTCATATAAAGCATCAATCAAGATGCTCAGTTGCTTGCAAGATCAACTACTACAACTGTCAAAGAAATGCTAATAGCATCACGCTGGATGGCATAGCATAAAAAGTGGAAGGTATTTGAATATACTGTTCTCTTGTTGTCAGTATATTCTGTTATTTAGGAGTACCGAGTACTAACAAATTTAACAAAATGTCTTATGTTTCAGGCTTAGATTTCTTCTGTCGTTTGTACATGGGAGTATGGCGTTGCAACGGTAATCCTGTTTCATCTCTTACCGTTTGGCAATAAGGAAGTGGAAAGAAATGTTGTGAGCATAATATATTAGTATTGCGTTGGTTATATTGTCACACTAGTGTATTTGCTTGGAGTGATAGATACAATTGCAAAGACTAAATCACTTTTGCAAGAACTCTTTATGCACAACTCTTCTGGATAAACTTTGTTTTTTAATGGAAAGTATGGCTTAAATCTTGATGGATACACCATTTTAAAATTCAATAGGTAGTAATATTATTTTCATCTGATGTCAATACTTATACTGGGCAATACAACACTGCACTGTCTCCCTTTTGTTATTAACCCTATCAGTGTTTTGTTTAGGTGTCTCCTAGAAGGCATACTCTGGCTGTTACTATTGTAATGTGTCTAAATATGTAGGCAAAACTGTCTTATTCTGACCCTACACTCCAGTGGACCTTAGCATGGTGCATTGAAGCAATCAAGAATAAGTGTAAATCTAGAATGCATGCAATCAAACTATTTTCACTTTGATCAAAAATATCTTTATAAATATATACATCTGCTGTACGTGCGACAAGTAGATTTGTCATGAAAAACACTATCCTAAATCCTAATATCATCACACATTTCTTGGTAGAGGGGCTGCACCATTCCAGCTGCTAAAGCACTGCAAGTGATAACCAATGATAAGAATAAGCACTTTCAAAATCATATGTGTGAGATACATCAGTGCAAGATTGTATGTTCATGTACGAAGCCTTATAGCTTATATTTCAAAACAGAATAACTGAGATGCACTTCCTTGAGTTCTTTCTTTCTTCATGTTTCGCTGTAGCAAGCAACAAATACTGTGAGTTAACAGTAAACCTACCTTTGGAGAAAGGTGGATGCTTGATGGAACGGCTTTGTGAATTACTCCCTCCGTTCCAAATTGTAGGTCGTTTTGGCTTAGTATATCTAGATGCATAATAATATCTATGAACCTAGAAAAGCTAAAACGACCTACAATTTGGAACGAAGGGAGTACTGGAGAAGTGCTGCCAATGATGTAGTACAGATCCATTGAATCTGGGAACGATTTGAAACTTGACAACAGGAAGTGGAAGTGCAGCATCAAGCCATCAATTAAGATACATCTGGCCAGTTTGTTGTGGGTGCTTTAAAGTAAAGCGACTGAAAGGAAAGGGACGATCTAGACTGCACTGTAACTTAAATAGCAATATCATCTAATTACACTGAGCAACCCCGACAGCCCATGGGGTGCCTTTTTCTGTAGCTGCTAAGAATTATGCTATGGCTATATATTCTTGTCTGTCAACACATGACTATTAACTTGTTGATGGCTGTAGACTCTGGGATGAGCGAAGTGTATTCAATAGAAGTGGAATATGAGGACCATATAGATAATATGGCAAAGGCTGCCTGGTTAGATTTCAGGATGAGGGGAGTAGGGTGTTGTTTCCTGACATGCTATGCTATTGGATAGTGATGGTGACAATGGTTATAACTATATTTGACACCTAGATTCAGGTCTGTTGGGAAAATCGACTTTCTAAGTTGCAGCATCTCTTCGTGGAACCACACCTCTCTTTCTCGCTCATGCCATTTTTGAATCATTTTGCTCTTAGTCAAGTAGATATACTAAAAACTTTGTTCTTTTGAGAAACTTCAATATTACTATGACATACTTCCCTAGCAGCTTCTGCTTGCATACTACTTGATAACGACTTTAGGAGCCCTGTCCTGATCACACCCTGATGGTGGCATGGTGCCCTCATGTAATCAGACAGTATATCTCAATGTCTTAGCTAATCTGGTGGGGTTGAAGGGTCATTCTTTGAGAGGAGTACAGGTGCAAGGATACAGTGGAACTACTTTGTCTGAAGCACCTGTTCAATGAGTCGTAATCCAATGAACTATATTGTCACTTGAAAAGCAGTTTCTCTTTGTTTATATCCAGAGTAAGGCGCAAACAAAATGCACACAATACCGCAATACCACATTTCCATTGATGGGCTGAAGAATTTCTGTATCGTAACTTATTTAATGAAAAGGTAGGGCCATTTGTACATTTGATTTGAAAATTTGTTACTTTGATCAGGTCTGTATACTTTTTATTTAATATTTCCAAATAAATATGTACTTTTTAACACAATGACTAGTAACTTTTCTTTCATTTTGTTCCTTTTCTTGCTTGGTGTAATCATTCTTGTAATCCATTATTTAATTGTACCTCCCTCTTTTCTATGATGCATTTGGCATTTTGCTCCTACAGTTGATCCAGATGGTTGTTTCTCAGTGACTTGTGAGTGCATAGTCGATCAAGATGGTCATGAAACTTGATTTCGCAAGTGTGGTCGTAGCTGAGCTTTTACGTATTACACTAGATTTCTCCCTGTTTGATTGCATCATAACCTTTTTTTTACAATAGATTGCTAGCATTTTGTTTGTTTCATCCGTGCTTTTCGTTAGTACCTCATAAGCTGATTTTGTTTGGTGGCTCAGGATTTTTCGTCACAGTCTCTCTGACATCTAGTTTAGTCCTTCCCCCATTAAAACCTATTGGAGCATTCATTTGATTTGCATAATTGATGGCACTTGTTCCACTATACCCGACCACTTGATTGCCCACTTGTTTATCAGGTACCGTGGGATTATGGTTCAGCAAATCAGCACTGGCAATGTCTATTATGGTTTACTGTAGTGTTAATTTTCAGAGCACCAATGGTCATCCTGATAACCATTTCATGCTGTGCTCTCTCTTTGTCATGTATAGTGTGTCTTTATATATCTGTGGGAAAAGTTTTAGAAAATGCATGGCCATATCATGACCGATGAATGATAGTGTATCATGTTAACACTATTTCAGAACACATTATATGTTGTTGCTGGCATCCTAAAGCTACTGAGTATGGTGCTAGACTAGTTGCCAAAGATGCCGCAAATTTTGGCCGCTTTTCCCCATGATTATGTGGACACTTGCGGATAGTTAACTAACTTTGTTAGTATCTGCTTCATTTTATTTCGGCATCTGCTCCGCCGATGCTGCCATTAATCATTGATGATCTGGTGATTAGGTTACTGGCTAAACCACTAATCTATTTGCTCTGCTCCTTTGTTTCAGCTGCCCCAGATCTTGCGGCCCGTTGTCTGCTGATCAACATGCAGGGCGGGTGAAGGCAAGCAAGGGTCTCTCCCCCCATGTGCCTTGGTCCGTGCCGGTGGCTGCATCAACCAGTTCTGTCTGTGCGCTATGCAGCTGACAAGGATGGCGCCAATTGACGCCTCTGGGCTGCATACCACCGGACATTTTCGGTGGAATGAAGGTTATGGATGGGGGGCCATTGCGGGTTTTTGTTAACATCATGCTGCATCCTCCTCAAGAAACCGCGGTCGCTTGACTTGGACGGTTTCTGCCTGTGGCTGTGAAGAGGTTAGTGCATCATCAGCTGTCAATGGAGCGTGAGCCAGCTGGTAGGCGCCTGTCTGTGCTCTGCACACTGCGCTGGAGCAATTTGCGGTGCCAGAAACTAGACGGGGTCCTGGTGGGTGTTGCTTACTGTACACTCCATTGGTACAAGTATACTGGTACCGTTTGTTCTTGATTTGATTGCATTTGGTGTGTGCTGGTTACTCAAGGTATCGTACTCCGGGTAGAATGATATCGAGATTGCTAACTCAGCCGACGGCCCCCTCGTCGTGCTACCAAGTGCTAACATTTTTTTTTTGATTCAATTGAAAGACGAAAACAAATGAGGTTGAGGCGATCACGGTTAAGGAGATGGAGGGAAAGAGTATGCACATTTTGGTTAGGGATCGGCTGGGTAGCCGCTAATTACACAGCCCCAAAGAAATTCGACGGGAAACACCCGGAAAAGCAAATGGATTCAATTGGAGTTGACAATTTGGGAGTTTGATCGTACAGTGTCCAACAGCAGTGGTACTATTAAGCAAATCTTGGCCGTCAATACAGCAACGATCCCGGCTGTGATGCGCGTGGGTTAATTTAGCGGAGATCCAACGCGGATTACGCTAGCTAACGACGGTGAGGGAGCAGCAGGTCAAACGCGGAGGGCAACGCCAGCTGCCACGAGCAAATGAAAGCGGGGGGATACGACGAGGCAGCTGCCAGCGACCAACCACCGTCCTCCTCCAGTCCTCTCCTCGGTAGGTTAGGTAGGCGGGGGCGAGGATCGGATCGGAGGAGGTTAAGGCCTGGCCTGAGCTGTCTGTCTCCTCCCTCCTCCGCCGCGTCGCCGCTGCCCCCCCCTGCGCACACAAGTCACCTGGGTGCAGCCGAGCTACCGCCGTTGCACACGTACAGCTGGGTGGCCTGGCCGTCGTGGAGCTCTGGCGACCCCCTCTAATTAGAATGTCTGGCTGGCCGCTGAGCTAAGCCCAACCATAAAGCCGTCTCCTCGTCAAGCTCCGACCCCTGCCCTGCCCCCGACACACCATTCTGCTGCCTTCTCCTTCCTCCCGTCCCTGCTGCCGCGTTCTCTCTCCTTCCTCTCCTCTTGAGAGAGAGAGAGAGAGGGGGGAAAGGGAGAGGGACAAGGGAGGGGAAGGAGGAGGAGCAGGAGCAAGAACAAGCAGCAGGGCCGGCCGGCCGGGCGGCCTCGTCCGTCTCCGATCCGTCACAGCTCTCTGACCAACCCTTCTCCAGGCGCGCACAATCATCACCATGGCTGCTGTAAGTGCTACTATTACATGATTATTACATCCTCGTCCGCGCTTAATTACGTTTGCATTCGATCGCGCTGTCCGATTGCGTGGCGGCTTTGCTTGCGCTTCGCCGCTTCCCCGTCCGAAATGGTGCCATTGCCATTGCGCGCAGGGGCTGCGCGTGCGCGAGCCAACATCGCCATACCTGCATCATCGTGCCTCCATACGATGTTTTTTTTTAAAAAAAAGAATAAGATAAAAAAAGAGAGAGAGGGAACAAGATTCATGTGATGTTTCATGCATCACATTGCTTTTCTGTTATCGATTTTGTGGATTTGGGACCATGGCTCCTTCCCCTGCCCCCATGTGCGTGCCCATGTTGATGAGCGCCACCTTTCCCCAACCGCGGCGGTGCCTAACATTATAGCTAGCTCAATTCAGATTTTTATTTATTTATTTAAGAATTAAGAAAGAGGCAACAACGAGCGCAATATAGTGATATTCTTCCTCCGTTTCAAATTGTAGTTCGTTTTGATTTATCTAGGTTCATAGATATTATTACGCATCTAGATATAGTGTATGTATACATGCATAATAATATCTATGAACCTAGAAAAGTTAAAACGACCTACAATTTGAAACGGAGGGAGTACTCCGTACTACTAAGGGGCGTGTTTGGATCCTGAAGCTAAAGTTTAGTCCGTGTCACATCGGATATTCGGATGTTAATTAGAAGGACTAAACATGAGCTAATTACAAAACTAATTGCAGAACCCCTAGGCTAAATCGCGAGACGAATCTATTAAACCTAATTAATCCATCGTTAGCGAATGTTTACTGTAGCACCATATTGTCAAATTCGTTAGCGAATGTTTACTGTAGCACCATATTGTCAAATCATGGACTAATTAGGCTTAATAGATTCGTCTCGCGATTTAGCCTAGGAGCGATTTAGCCTAGGAGTTGTGAAATTAGTTTTGTAATTAGCCTATGTTTAATACTCCTTGTGATAGGGGCTAAAGTTTAGCCCGGGGATCAAACACCCCCTAAATCCAGAATTAGGCAGCAGCGAGCTGTCAAGGTGCATGCATCCCATGCGCTGGGAGTTTGGTGGCGGCCGCTGCTCGCTGGCTTGGGTAGTCAGACAGGGGTAAAGTTCACGGGTCTGAACACCATTATCGCTATTTGAACATGGGGCGCGCCGCAGCCGCACCCGACGATATCTTCTCCTTTCCGCCGTGCCGTCCGCACGCACATGGCATGGCGCGGCCGCGGACCCGTGCTCGGACGACTCGCCGTCGCCGGGTCGCGTCCTCACGGGCCGCCCCCATGTGCCCTTCTGTATGGGCATGGCACGATCGAGGCGATCGCGCCGGTGCATCCGGACAATGCGAAGCTTGGTCGAGCCTTAAAGTTTCGGCAAAGCGATTTGCAACGCGCAGGCAGGCTGAAATTTTGCGCGGGAACCGGATCGGAGATTAGCTGTTTCATTCCTTCTGCGACAATGACGCCGTCACGCAACGCGTGTACAATTATTGGTCGGTGTTAGCTGGGAACTGCCTGCCTTTGCTTCGTACTGGTGTTCGTTCGGCTGTCATGTGCTCTGTCTTTCTTTGTGTCAAAGGCAATTCTATTCAGTTTGGTTGCGACCTACTCTTAAGTACAGTGTCCATTTTTTTTTCACATTGCCTGACTTTTTTCTGTTTCTTAAAAAAACGCAAATTCCTTGTATTTCAAAAATGTTGAAATGCAAATGTCTAATGGCTTGGTTAACGTACACCCGCAGACCAGACTCGTTACCGGGGGTCGCAATTGCTCATCGAGATCCGTGCGCGTTGACTTTGCAGGCCGGGAACGCCGTCGTGCCCAAGTTCGGCTCCTGGGACGCCGAGAACATCGGCTACACCGTCTTCTTCGAGAAGGTGCGCGACAACAAGCCCGCGCCGGCGCCGGCGACGACCGCTCCCCCCAAGCCGCCAACCAGCCGCAACGGCGGCGGCGGCGGCGGCGGCTACGACTTCGACCCGTACGAGCACTACGAGAACCTCAGCAGGAAGGTGCCCTCGCGCCCGCCGAGCTCGCACGGCAGCCACGCGCCGGCGCCCGCTCCCAAGGCGCCCGCCGGCGGATACGACTACGACCCGTACGAGCACTACGAGAGCATCAGCAGGAAGGTGCCCTCGCGCCCGCCGAGCTCGCACGGCGGTCCCAAGGCGCCCGGCGGCGGCGGCGGATACGACCCGTACGAGCACTACGACAACCTCAGCAGCCGGAACGTGCCGTCCCGGCCGCCGAGCTCCCACGGCCATGGCCACCCACCGGCCGGCTACGACTTTGACCCGTACGAGCACTACGAGAACATCAGCAGCAGGAACGTCCCGTCCCGGCCGCCGAGCTCCCACGGCCACGGCCACGCGCCGCCGCAGCCGCACCACCGGCCGCAGAACCACCAGCAGCAGCACCAGCACCCCGGCGGCCACGGTTACCACCACCGCCGGACCGGGAGCAACGGCAGCAGCGCGGCGTCCGAGACCAGCAGCCGCGGCAGCAAGTTCTCGCCGCCCAGGCCGTACCAGCCCCGGTACAGCAGCAACACCACCAACAACAGCTACCCGGCGTCGCAGCCGCAAGCCGCCGGCCACGGCCACGGCCACGGCCACGGCGCCGCGCACGCGCACGCCCACCAGCAGCAGCAGCACCACCACCACCACGGCGCGCCGAGGGCGGCGGCAGCCTCGCCGTCGCCGTCGCCGCCGCGGCACCAGCCGCCCCCGCCGCCGCGGCGGCCCAAGCCGTCGGCGGTTCCGCGGTTCGGCGTGTGGGACGAGCAGAACGCGGCGGCGGCGGCGCAAGGGTTCACCGTGCAGTTCGAGAAGGTGAAGCGGCACCGGGAGGAGGCCAGGACGGCCCCCGCGCCGCCGGTGCCGGCGCCGCAGCAGATGATGCCTCACGTTCACGCCGCGGCGGCGGCGGCGGCAGGGGCGCGGCGGTACGGGAAGAGGAAGCCCAAGACCAAGAGGTCCTTCATGTCCAAGATGTACAGGTGCCTGTTCCCAAGGGTCCGAGAGTGTGAGTGAGAGAGTGAGTGAGGCCGCATGTCGGTAATTACTAGTAGTGGTATAATCCAACGACAATTACCACACAATCGTATACGTGTTCTTCGGCAGGGACTGTACTATGCTAGCATTTCTTGAAAAGATTTGTTCGTTCTTTTGTTCATTATTACTTCTATATACCGTATATGCATGTATAACTCCCGGCATTGGTCAAAGCATATGAAAATCATGTTGGGTACACGTATTCACGTGCTCCTTATTGACTTGGTACTTTTCATTGCACAGTTGAAGCATGGTAGAGATGATGGAAATAGAAAATGATGACTGAACAACTAAGTTATCGCTTGGAAGTTCAATGAGGCCCATTAACCCAAAATTTGGCCCATTGAGTCCATCAAACACCCTTCTCCCAGCAAAAAGTTGTCTACTACCAATGAACGCACGGCCCACCGCTTGGTATTTTTTTAAATATAAAAGGAACAGCTATTTGGCAATTTTGTTTTTGCCCCCCAACTCGTATCAAAATAGAGTATTAACTCCAGTTCTTTGACGCATGTTTCTTTCCTCCTCCGGTCTTCAGTTGTTAAAATTAATGGGGCTTCGATTTGATGCACCATAACCCCTTATTCAACACTTGCATTTCCCTTGTGGCATCTTCAAAATTACCATTTGAAAACTTGAACTAGTGAGCTTCTAGGTAGATGTCTACCGTTTGGAGAACACTTGACACCTTGAGCTCCGGATCTGTTTGGTAGATGGTACATATGTACATTTGTGTATTTACTCATGTGTACACAACACAAAAAAAAAATAGCATCTAGGATGACACTCATGTGTATTCAACACAAAAAGGTACCTAGGACAACACTCACGTGTACGGTGTACCCAACCTTTATGGATCGCCACGAACGCGCTAACCACTGCTGGTCTTGCACCATTGACCCCAGCAGCGCCACCAAACCATAAATCACACTCGTCGCCGGCGTTTGCGCACCGGACCACTATTGTGAGCACCATCCTCCTTCCTCGTACCATCTCCCCTTGCTGCCCTCTAACTAACCCGTGATAAACAATGCCATCTTGGTTGTTGCATTGCTCGGTGACCACCTTTGTGTGTGTGTTTGTGTGTGTGTGTGTGTGTGTGGGGGGGGGGGGGGGGGGGGGGGGTTGATAAGAGTCCATTACTACCGGACATCCAACCGGGTGATGAAATCTTACTAAAAACAAAAAAATTTGCCATCGTAGCTTCACTGTGCTATGCCCGGCCGTAGCCCGACCACGTGCTGCTCATGCCGCCAAAACCAGAGAGAGGGAGCGAGGGAGAGATGAGGGGCTCCCAGATCTGGACACCCTGCCTCGCCAAGGCGCCGTGCCCACTGGTAGCTGTCGTCACTTGGGCGCACCGCGCACGCCACTAGATCCCAGTCACGCACCGTTGTAGCGCTGTTGCGTCCACCCCATCTGTGCAACTAGAGCTTTACCTTCGCCCAAGCTAGTGCTGCCTTTGCCCAAAACGGCGCCCCTTGCCGCTGCACCTCGCCTTGTGTCCCGCTACTACTCCTTACATCTCCAGCGGAGGGGGAAGGGGAGCGGAGAACCTCGAGAGGAAGTGGAGAGGGAGAGGCTGGCGGAGAGAGGAGGGGATGGGATGTAGATAAGAGAGAAGGGAGGGAGAGGAGACCGGCGGAGAGAGGAGGGAAAGAGGATGCAGATAAGATAGGAAAGGGGGAGGTTTTTGTGAACGGATTTGAACCCGAGATTATAACTACTTTTAATACAAAATTTCGGGTCCAGAATAACCTTTCACCAATGGGTTATATTACAAACTAGCAATGAAAGCCGCATATTGATCAAAGCGTCGCATTAAAAAACTATCGCATCCGTATCAAAATATTTGTCACTGCCGACTTTTAGTTACCACGTTTGACCATTTGTCTTATTCAAAATAATTATGAAGTATTATTATTTTGTATGTGATTTACTTTATCTTTGAAGTGTGACTTATCTTTTCATATATTAGTAATAAATTTTTGAATAAAATAAATGCTCAAACATTACGAGGAAAAGTCAACCATGACAAGTATTAGGAGTATTTTTTTTTCTCAGGCAATCGAAGAATATTGTCCCCGTAATTCTTTCATCTATTACTGTGAATTACAAATCCTTGGTGATTAGATTATACTCAACTTGTTTTCCTGTGTGAATCGAAGGGGCCGTACGTTAATTGCTCATGTGTCCAGACATCACAGGACGCCCTCTTGGTAGCAGACTTCTAGCGTGTGGTTTGCCATAAGGCGGTTCACCTTCTCCGTGGGGTGGAACGCGTCCCAGAAGAGGAACTTGTCGGCGTCGTCGCAGGTGAGCGGCGCGTCGTCGTTGCACATGAACCCCATCTCGAACTTGCCCGTCGCGCAGCACCCCTCCTCCACGTTCTCCAGACCTGCCATGACACGCACAATAATCGTCGATCAGCACATGGATTTGCCCCGATCTTACGATCGAGCTGTTAGCAATCAGTTTGGTGCTCACCGAACTTTGCCGGGTCGGTGATGAGGTTGAGGAAGCTCTCGTAGACGGAGATGTACGCGAGCTTGAGCTTGGGGAACTCGGCCCTGAGCCCGCGCACCATGTCCTGGAGCTTGGCGTTGTACCTCCTGGCCACCTCGTTGTACTCCTCGACGCACCCGCCGCCGCGGAGCGCGTTGGTGGTGCGCTCGAGCGGCAGGCACCCGATGGCGGCGAGGCCCGCGAAGGTGACCCGCCGCGCGCCGAGGCGGTGGATCCGGGCCAGGAACTCCCGCGCGCCGGCGACGAGGAAGTCCTCGAACTCGTCCACCGTGAACTGCGCGAACCGGCCCGTCGCGAGCAGGAAGTAGTTCTCGAGGAAGTCGTTGGTGCCGATGCTCACCACGTGGAGCGCGTCGCGGATGACGGCGGCGGCGCGGGACCGGCCGAGGCGCGCGCGGAGGCGGCGCTGGTACTCGGCGTAGTACTCCACCTCCTTCCACAGCGGGATCACTGACTAGTGGGACGGCGTTCGTCAGCGCAGTGCACGAGTTTGATCCCATTTCGGGGTAGAAAGATGCATAAGGACTCAAAACATTTTTTTTAAAAAAAATTGTACAGCAGATTCTGTAATTCTGAGGTCCACGAACAGTGCCCGGCGGCGCTTGTTAGTAGGTGAGGAGTGTCAGTGCCCAAATGCATGCATGGTACATGCTCAGCGAAACATCCTAGAACTGATCAATCGCTGAAAACAGTCAGCGTACTAAATGCCGGCCGGTACAAGTGGTTGCAAGGTGAAGCAGAGAATAATTCTCTAAAAAGAGAGCTCGCATTCATGTCAGTGAAGTGCCCTTGCTCAAGACCCCATCGACCGGCCATGCGGTGGGTGCGACCGCCGGAACTGCACATCCCGCTGGCTGCCGCGCGCAAGGTCCCGGCCGGCCGGCCGGCCGGGCCTTCGTCTACCTCGGCCGTCGCATGCGAGGTCACGTACTACTGACCAGCCAGGGACGACCAGGGTTCATGTACAGAGCTGTAGCAGAGAATCATACTGGGAGTGCCCGTTCGTCCTGTGATCATGGGCAGCCTAGATGCGATCCATCTCATCTGGGCAGAAAAAACGGCGCAAAGCTGGAGCGAATTCAATGTGTTGACCCTGGGACACGCCGCCGTCTGGATTACGAGAAGACAAGGACACACACTGAATTCGTGGAGTTGGCGAGCACCATACCATACGTGCGATGGCCTAGCCAATCTGGGTTCTGGGTTTCTGATCCCTTTCTTCGCTACACTATTGGAACAGACAACGTCTCGCGTCTCCCCCTTTGAAACCTCAAGTTTACGAGGTTTAACGAGGTGACTCTTTTCTATATGGGTGTTTATGAACAGTAACACACATTCCTACCGTCTCTTTTTGCAGACGGTGTACGCGCGTACGACACTTCTGCTTCGGAACGTGAGTGAGCCGTGAGTGTTTTTGGTTGGTTTTCCAACCTACTTTTACTTTTGCAAAAGTCAAAAGCCAACCAAAAGACTTAAAAGCCATATGTGTTTTTACCTAAAAGTTGCTTTTACTCTAGTACAAAATCAAAAAAGCACATTCTCCCTGCTTTCAAGTACTTTTAGGATAAAAAATTACCCACCTGTCATTGGTTATGAAAGTACCGGTTCGTTTCCTCCCTATTTTATTTCTCCTGCACGCGCAATCCTCCGTCCGCCTCCTCCCCCGCACAGTCCCCGTCCGTCTCCTCCCGGCGCCCCTGGCGGCCCGCCGCCCGCCCCACCCGCCGCGACTGAACCACCAGAAAATCGAAGTTCCCCGCCCGCCAGTTCCACGCTGCCCCGACTCGACCTCGTCGTGGAGTTCTACCATCCCGGCCACCTCTTCTCCACGGGATGACACAAATTGACTCAAGGTGATGCCCTGATGCTCCCGCATTCGTTTCCTGTGCTACCGCCGGTGTAGTCGTCGGAAATTCGGCCAAATGCCGCCCCACCGTGAACCACCCGTCGCCGCTCGTCACCGGCCATGCTCCGGTCGTCGTCCGACCCTAGCGACTAGGCACGTGGATGCACCTCACCGTATTGGTCGCGTAGACATAAACCCCCTCGCCAGAGACAAAGACCGGCGGCGTCAAGTGGACCTTGGGCCCATTTTGTCAGTGATGCTTCCAGGGAGTGGCTGGGGAGGAAGAAGAAGGGGCTGATGAGCGGGACCTGCTCGTCAGTGAGAGAGGGAGAGAGTGGAGTGGGGTGGACTGTGAATTACATGTAGTGTCCACTCAACAGTTTATTCAGAAACCACAGCTACTCTAACCAAATAGACTTCTCCTTTTTTCCACAGCTGCTTTTCTACAGCCCACAGCTCACGGTAACTTTTTCGAAAGTCACGGAACAATCAAACACACCCTAAGTTCTGCTTCCGCGGAGAGACTCACATGTGTGGCGGAGAAACTAACACGGCACAAAGAAAAACATACCAGTACGCTGGCGGTGGCGTTGTCGATGCCGGTGCCGGCGGACGCGAAGCACACGCCGCGGGCGAAGTCATCGATACCGTAGGCCGGGTCGAGGTACGCCGGCACAAGCGGCGGCAGGCCCAGCGCCTCCGAGATGAGGTCCGGCGGCAGCCGCCCGTTGCCGAACCGCCCCGTCGCGCGCGGCCCCCCCGGCATGTCGCGGCCGTAGGGCGGGAAGTCGGCGCGAAGCGGCGTCGGAATCACGTTGTTGTTGCCCGTGTCCACCGTCGAGTCCCCGAACACGATCACCGCCGGCACACGCGGAGACGCCGCCACCGTTGTCGTCAGCAGCAGCACCGCCGCCGCCACCAGCTGCTGCTGCAGCAGCAGCGCCGCTCCGGCCCCGGGACGGCGGGGTGGCGCCATAAATGGCGGAGGGTGATCGATGCGAGTGACGGCGAGCGAGCTGCGAGCGAGTAGTGTTGGCTGAGACTGAGGAGTGCGCGGCTGGTTTCTCGCCACAATAAATGGAGGTGAGCTGGTGAGGTGGCGGGAAGCTGGGAAGGGAACTGTGGCAACAGGGCCAGCAGCTACAACACCAAACACCGCTGAGCTGGGGTCAGAGCTAGAGCTCACAAGCGTGGTGTCTGTTGCGTCGAGTTGTCGCTCGCTCTTGGCTTGCAGAGCGCCAGAGCCGCAAGGCTCGAAGCTGAATTTTGCTTGCATCCTGAGAGCACGCCAGTCGAGGGAATTTTGTTGCATCTGCAGCTCTGCACCACTCATACCTTGCGCCCTGACATGTCTTATGAGACCTTACTCTTACACATTGTGGGAAAATGGATTTTGTGATCTTGTGTGTATATGCCATTTTCTATTGGTCAGTATCTAATTGAAACGTACATGGTTCTAGAAAGTGAAAAGTCCTATTTTCACCTTGCAACTGTAGCACAAGTCTAATTTTCAACCCACAACTACAAAACCGGACAGGAAGAGCCATCCAACTATCAAAGCCGGGCAAATTTGACCCTTTGAGTGGTTTCGATGGTGGTTTTGCATTTTCTAGAAATTTAAAATTTTTTGGTTTAATAAAAAAATCATAACAAATTCATTTCAAATCCAAAAAATATAAAATTGGTACCAAAAGTTTTCAAAAATGCAGGCTATTTGTTTGTACTATATTTGGAGTTGTTTACATCATATTTGTTACTATTCCTAGTGTTTAATTGATTGTAATAAAACACAAGGAACATGCACAACTAAGATTCAAATAATGCCAAATAGAATACCAACAAATAGGTTGCATTTTCAGAAAATTTTTGGCACCAATTTGATATTTTTTTGATTTTAAATAAATTAGTTATGAATTTTTTAATTAAACCTGAACTTTTTGATTTTCTAGAAAATGCAAAACCACTCATGAAACCATCTAAAGAGCTAAATTTGCCTGGTTTTGATAGTTGGATGGCTCTTTCTATCCAATTTTGTAGTTGTGAGTTGAAAATCAGACTTCTGCTACAGTTGAAGGGTGAAAATTGGACTTTTCCCTTCTAGAAATGATGAGAAAAGCATTATGGTTGTAATCAACACAATAAAATTTAAAAATATCCTTGTCAAGGGGCGGAGCCAGGGGGTGGCCAGCAGGAGCCATGGCCCCCCATAACAAAGCAGCAAAAAGTATTTTACCTCCTGTGTTGCACGTTGTAGGTTTAGTACAGATGTTCTAATGCAATCAATTTTTGTTTAGATACTACATGGACCTCTTGGCATGGCCGAGGACCTGCCTTTTGTTTATGCACAGCACCCAATCTCCCTTGTATACATGACTGGTTCGTCTCATAGCTCTTGCTTTGCTGCACCACAGCACACAGACAGTACAAGACCTTCCCCTTTCTCTAGCAGTCCAGCCCTATAGTGTGCTCTGACGCTCTATACTTGACACCGGCTCCAGCTGCAGTCCTCCGAGGCAACTGCAGACCTTGCAAGCTACAACGAGCAAGGCTAACGCTATTGCAGAGTCTATGCTTGTCTAAGCAAAATCATTTTACTGTCAGGCCGGCCCCCCTAAGCAAAATTCCTGGCTCCGCCCCTGTCCATGTCACAAGGCAGAATTTTTTGCACTTCTTGTAGTTTAATTAGCTTAAAAAATTATCTTCAAAGATGACAAAATATGTAACTTCATATCACCTTAATGTAAGTTAAACGATCTGCTGCAATTCTCTTCTTTAATGAATCAATTACAGATAAAACATAGTGGGAGGCAATAATTTCTTCTTCAACGACCACAACTGTCATGCTTGTAACCCCAAAAAGAATGGACAGTGACTTTACCATGACAAGCCCGTTTACAAACTCTGAAACTCACATAAGTGCGTTAAGATAGTATATGTGTGAATAACACAAACCTCAATATCGAAAACATGGCCACTGTTGCAGCCAAGCTAAGATATTGTTAGCCCCACTGATCGCACCGTTTTGCACGAAGAAATGAAAATGTAGGTCAGTGACAGTGAGTGTAGGTGCATGTACCTCCGCGCCACTGTACTGCAATGGAACTAGCAACACACGAACTCACGAACAAACGCCATGTGTCATGTGTGTGCTTGCAACCTAGAGTTGAACAACTAAATCGATTCACGGATAAATTTGGTGTTCTTGACAACGATGATCTTGTTGGCGCGTGTCTAGCGTCGAGCAAGATCATGCAACAGTACTGTTCCATCACCATTTCACTAGAGGAACACGTAGAGCGTGGTGTTCATCTTCCGTTCGGCGATGAAGCGGTGGAGGTGCTCGGTGGGGTGGATGGCGTCCCAGAACGCGAACTTGCCGGCGTCCGCGCACGTCAGCGGGCTCGCCTCGTTGCACATGTACCCCATCTCGAACCGCCCCGTCGCGCCGCAGCACCCGGCGCCGACGTCCTCGAACCCGTGCGCCGCCGGGTCCGCGAGCACCTCCGCCACGGCGCCGTACACGTCGCCGTACACCACCCTCGCGCCGCCGCCGAGGCCTCCGTCGAGCCGCGCCACCAGGTCGCGGAGCCCCTCGTTGAACCCGCGCGCCACGGCGTTGTACTCCTCCGTGCACGCGCCCGTCGCCGCGCGGCGCTCCAGCGGGAGACAACCCATCGGCGGGAGCCCGTTCAGGTCCAGCTTGCGCGCCCCCAGCGCGTGCAGCGCGTGCGCGAACGACTCCGCGACGCCGAGGAGGTAGCCGGCGTAGTCCGACGCGGCCGCGTACCGCGCCGCCTGACCGGACGGCACGCCGTAGTAGTTCTCCAGGAAGTCGTTGGTGCCCATGCTGACGATGTAGAGCGCCTCGGAAAGCGTCTCCTGGGCCTTGTCGTCGCCATGGAAGCTCCGGAGCCTCGCCGCGTACTCCTTGAAGTAGTCGAGCTCTTTCCATAGCGGCAGGACGGACTGCGAAACAGACCAAGCTCTTGGTGACCATGGCAATGTCGTAATCGGCGTCAGAGCTGGCATGGAAATGCATTGCACGGTAGCTTACGAAAAGATCGGACGTGGCGTTGTCGTAGCCGGCGCCGGCAGAGGCGAAGCAGGCGCCGGTCGCAAGGCTGCTCATGTCGGCGTTCGGGTCAAGGTACGCCGGCACGAGTGGCGGCAGCCCGAAAGCCTCCGAGATGAAGTCAACGGCGAGGCGGCCGTTGGAGAACCGGCCGGTGGGCTGGCCGCCGCCGCTGCCCACACGGAGGTCGCGCCCGTAGGGGGCGAAGTCGCTCTTGATGACAGTGGAGATGTAGTTGTTGTTGCCCGTGTCGACCGTCGAGTCGCCGAACACGATCAGCGCCGGGACCTTCGCCGCCGCTGGCCCGCCGGAGAGGATGTGCAGCTGCAGGAGCATGAGAGGTACAAGAGAATGCCGCAGAGTCGACATGTCCTGCCTGCGTGCACAGATCGATGCTGGGGAATGGTCTGCGGTTCCTCCAGGTCAGCAAGTGTGGCTCAGTTTCTGTTGATTGGGTCATGTCAGGTACCAATTTCTTGATGTGCTGCCCTCGCCTTTCTGCAGGGTTTGGCGAGCTACTGATGACTCGCTGTCATGGGATTTCAGGCCAACAACTGTTGGAGACTGCAGATAACTGCAGATAACTGAATGGAAACTTCCATTTGTCTCTAGTCTATTGTCGTTTGATATTCTTTTACTACTATTCATCCAATAAAATACAATCTTCTTTTCCTACAACGTCAACTTTACAAAATTTGTCCAAACCATAGTGCCTGTAGACGAGTGAAAACCTTGTGAAGTACAGTACTAGTAAAGCATCGTCCGGGATCAGTCGCACACGGGCCAGGCTCTTGGGCAAATGCAACCAAGCCCATCATACAGACCCATCGCGGCCCATTCATACAGATCAAGCGTGGCGCGAGTCTCTGGCTCTCCCTCCGCCAGTCCGCCGCTCCATCTGCCGTCATCACCGAGTATGTCCTGTTTGGCATGACTCCAACTCTGGGTGGAGTTGGAGCTGTCTGGTGAGAGTGTTTGGCTGGGAGGGTGTCCCTAGCTCCAGAAAAGAGGAGTTTGAGGGTAGATTGACTTTCTTACCCCTGGTTCGACTTGAACTACTTCACAAATATAAAATGAAACTACATGCATTGAAGTCCAAAATAATAATAAAAATTACATGTTCCAAAAATTTAAAATTTCGAAATAAATTCATAGTTCCAAAATAAGGTCGTTACAATAATCATTGCACTAATTCCATGTTAGGGCAATTGATGTAGCCATACTATCACGAAAGGTGTCCATAGTCACAAAGCTTGATTCCGAAGTTGATCCATCGGAGGTATGTTGAGACACAGCATACTTGTTGTATCTTTCCGGAATAGTAGGCATGTAGGTAGGATCTCTATCAAAATTAGCAAAGTCCACATCAATGCTAGCATGTTCACGTATGAAATTGTGTAGAACCATAGTAGCAGCAACAATCTTCTTTTGTGTGACCATTGAATAACCGGACATCTTGTAAAGGATTTGCCATTTCATTTTTAACACTCCAAACGACCGCTCAATAACATTACGAACAGATGAGTGTATACGGTTGAACTTCTCTTTTGGAGTATTTGGTTCCATACCTCGATGCCACTCGGGTAAGTGGTACCTTTCACCCTTGTATGGAGCCAAATACCCCAGACGATTAGCATAGCCCGGGGGTGGACGGCCGCCGGCAGGGGCTACGGTGGTGGCGCGGCTAGGGTTGCGCCAGCGCAGTACACGCGGCGCGGGCGGGACTACTCGCGAGGGAGAAAAACAGAGGCGCGAGGGAGAAGAATGAAACGTTATTTTTGTGTAATCAGTGGCAATGGTGGGTAATTACCCACCAACTCCACGAGGAGGTTCAAAAGAGGGGGTTTTGGAGCAGCAAAAGAGGTGCTCCAAAACTCCACCTCCATTTGTACTACAGCTCCATGGAGTTGGCAGCTCCATGGAGTTTTGGAGTTGGGATGTTTGGCTACTTTTTTTGTTGGAGTCGCTGGAGTTGTGGAGTGGAGCTATGCCAAACAGGACCTAGTCGCCAATGGATACGGCGAGCGAGCACGGAGCTGACCAAGGAGAGACGGAGGATCAGGAGGACCTGGTGCGGCAGCTACCCGACGACGCGCTCGCCGACGTCCTGCGCCGCCTGCCGCGCCGCGGCCTCGCCGCGTCCAGGTGCGTCCGCAAGGCGTGGCGCGACGTCATCGACGGCCGCCGCCTGCTGCTCCCGCACCTCCTCCCGCACAAGGTCGGCGGCATCTTCATCAACTTCAACGTCTTGGAATCATGGGAGTTCCTCGCCCGGCCGACGACGACCGCAGCAGGCCCCGCGACCTCCGGCGATTTCGACTACCTGCCCGACCTAAACGAGGGGTCCTTCCTCCGGGATCACTGCAATGGCCTCCTCCTGCTCTACGATGTCGTGGCCAACCCCGCCACGCGAAGGTGCATGGGCTCGCTTGCCCAAGCGCCCACCTCCGCGCATGAGCGAGGAATACTTCTACGAAGATGAGTATCTCGTGTATGATCCTAACGTCTCGCCGCACTTTGAGGTGTTCTCGATACCTCGCATTTGGCACAAGGAGAAACCTGGAAATTTTGGTTATGATAGTGCCAAGGATAAATTGGACCCCTCGCTTGAGGAATTAGAATGGCCGCCGTCACAATACGTTCTGAATGTGATCTCGTCGGAGTCTCTTTCTTCAGGGACCATTAATTGCTGACCTGAGGTTGGCTTGTATTCATGTCGAGAAGCGTTACACAGCATATTGGAAAGGAGAATTTTATGTGGGCTGTGAAGCTGATTTTCTTATGAGGTATTGAGGCACACTTCCATTGTAGCTACGCAATTATACGATTATTAACACTTTTTCGACGGTCGATATTTTGCAGAATATCTTTAATCAAACAAGACATACCGAGTAATTAAACCACCAGTAGATATTAAAGTCCCGATGACAGGAGGACTTCATCTAGGAAGATCTGAGAAAGGGGTGTACTGTGCTTTAGCAAATTATTATTCACTTCTTTCATATCAGCTTCGGGTTTGGATCCTCGTCCGTGTAACCAATGCAAATGGAGTGGATGTTGAAGCATGAAGCTAACCTTAACTCTGTGCTAGCATGTAAATAAAGAATATAATGGACAAACTAAAGGTCCCTGGATCTTCCAAGATATCAATTATTATGATCGAGCTGGAGGGTACAATGTTGATGCAGCAGAGCAAGCAAAATTTGAGTGGGATTCTGATAATGACAATGTTCTTCAGATTAATTCGAAGATCGTAGATAGTTTGATTTGTATAATACGTTAAGATTTGTATAGTATGCTAAGAATTGTATATATATATATACACACACTAAGAATTGTATATATAGTAATTGTATAAATATTATTTTGATTCATTTAAATACTAGTTTGATTTCATTATAAAAAAAGTCTCAACTACTAAAGGTTAACTAAAGAGGTACGTCCGTGATGCATGAAATTACAAGCACCATACAGGCGCCTGCATGGCGCGCGTCTGAAATTTCAAGCAGGACTTTAGTCCCGGTTGGAAAAACCAACCGGGAGTAAAGAGCCCTGTCCCGCGCTTAGCGTGGCAGGCCCTGTAGTCCCGGTTAGTTTTACCAACCGGGACTAAAGGGGGGCTTTAATCCCGATTGAACAACCCGGGACTAAAGACCCACTTTTTGTCTTGATCGATTTATCCCGGATGGATTTTCGGAAGATTTGTTCCCTACCAACCGGAACTAAAGGCCCGTTTTCCACCAGTGATTGGAGATATGGTTGGCAAGTGCTGTGGCTATACTTATTTACTTGGATTTCATCCTTACAAGGAGGTGATCTTCCTTTATGAATCAATGAAAAGAGGATTCGCCTACCATTTAAATGATTCAAAGGTCCAAGACTTGGGTAATATGTACCCTAGAAATCATGGACGTGTCGCTGGCAACCATGCACTCGTAAGAGAATCTTTCCCTTACACACCATGCTGGATAGAAGACTTCCCTATAAACAATATAATTGATGCGGAAGATCATTTCAAAGTCTAGCTAGAATATAAACTTGTTTAACTTCGAGTACCAATATTGGGTTCGAGTGGCCATGCATCTCCCAATTCCCTTGCTATTGCCTTTCTTTGTTTCTTTTTTCCAATTTTTATTGCTACAAGTGCTACCAACTACAACTATTGTGTATCGACTAGTTTGTCACGTGAGTTCGACTACCTGTCTCAAGATATCTGCCTCTTTTTCGTTTCATAGAAGATATATACGTCCTGTTTCATTCATTTTAAAGTTCCTCAATTAACTATATGCAATGGTAGCAATACCTCCCAAGGTTGGCAGGTCTGTTCAGATCTGAAACGGTCAGCCGAACTCGCCGTGGTCAATCTCCTCTCTGATCTGCAGCCGCTATCGACTCTGTTCATCCTTAATCCACCATCTGAGTGTTTTCCCCTTCTGGCAATGTTTTTGAGACCTTCATCGACATTTCCAGCAAAAGTTCTGACCTCCATCTAGGTGAGTATGTATGTGCAGCGATGTCACGAAGGTAATGTTAGGCCTGGGGTGAGACAGTCCGCTCCCAAGACTAACAGGTGTAATCTCAACTGGAAATTCTGAATACACCTTCTAACACACTCAATATTGGAAACACATGCACAAGTGATGACAAGCCACAAGGGATCGTCGATGTGAGTCCTCATCAAGCAAAGAGATACGAGGTTGTTTAGATTTATATCAAAAAGTGAATGAGTCTAACCGTAGATTGACTGCTGCAAAAACTAACTCGTACCATCTTTGTGGAATCCTGTTTTTTGTTTTTTGGCAGAAGCTGAACTGCAAGTCTACCATCATCAGTATGGTAATCATCCGTTTATTCCGTTGTTTTTGTTATCGATCTTTTCCATGCCCTTTGGTGCCATTGTAATTTTTGTTGACATGCAATTGGTCTGCTCTCTCCGCAGCTCCATCTTTATTTGTTTGTATATGGTCTGTTGTACCTATCAAAGACATTCCAGCACAACTGATCTATAAAATCAGGCTTTTTGTTTACTCTTCGTTTATCACAATACATTTTTTATTGTACAGTTTCTACGGGCTAGGCAAGGTTGATCGATATTATTTTGTTGCAGAATGTTTAATCAAACTGCAACAACCTTCACATCAAATATTTTTAAACAGTCAAGATGTATGGTTTCATAATATTTGTTATTGTCGACATATTGCATACTATGTGCTTATTTCACAAACAGTAATGTTATTCATATGCTATCCAGTCACATCTCAATCATCCTCTTTATTTTAATCATACCTATCTCTTCATCAACTTCAAAGTAACAGGTTATGTTCTGCGATATGCTTTCAGCTTCAGTCTGTACTAGCAGGCGCCGGAAGTTAACAGAAGGATACAAGCATGCCTATCCTTTACTAGATGGATTTGACTTATTTTTTTCACCAAATTACTTCTACTTTTTCTAAAAGAATAGATAAGTCACTAACCATTCATAATGCAAACATATTTACCTTCATCACCAAAATGTGCCGTTCCCACTAGAACATAATATTTTCACTTGTGATTTTGTGCTTGGGACGCATGTCAAATTGCCCCCAACGTTTTCTCTGTTGCCAAGACCTTTTTTTTTAATGTTTCCCCACGTAAAAAAATATATTCATCCTTTTGGTGTCTCTTTGTATATAGGTTCTGCCGTGCGTACCATAGGATCCTTTGAAAATGGAAACTACGGAGTAATAAACAATAAAAACGATGACTTGAGATCCACTGTATCTGGCACCAGGCCCACGACATGAAACAAAGCCCAGATGGGCCCACAAACACGGAAGGCGCCAGTAGACACTAGACAGCCCATGGTAGCCCAGCCCAGCCCAGACAAAGTCGCCAGATCCACCAGATCACGCCCCTTCCCATCCTCGGCACCACCGATCCCCCTTCCTCTCCACCGCCGCCGCAGCCTCTCCTCGTCGTCGCCGGTGACGATGATTCCGCAGAGCCAGAGCAGCTCCCTGCAGCGCCTTCACCACGTCGAGAAGGTATCCTCGCGGCCCAACCGCTTCTCTCCTCCCTAATTAGGGTGGCTGTTGGTTCGGATCCTGATTATTATTGGTTCGTCGGCTGGGTGTTTGTTGTTCATGTGCAGCGGATAGTGCGGGTGCTGGAGCTTGCGGGTGCGGTGATGGAGGAGCTCGGAAACTCTCAGGGCCCCCGCACCGATGCAGTCGGCGCGCACTGCCGCGAGTTCATGCTCGCTATGAAGGTAACGGGCCTACTGTGTTCCACTTCTCCCAGCCTTCCTGGCCACAGATCGTAAAGCTGCTTGCTCCCGGATCCCTACCGTTGCTCGTTACTTCGCCTCAATCCTCGCTAAGGCCATGCTAGAGCGACTCGTACTGAAAAATTAGCAGTCGGTTTCAAAGTGCTGTATGCAAAATTTTGCTGTTGCCAATGTTGCCTGCTTTCCATCAAACCGACTATGTAAATATAAACATGTGCCGATCAATTGCTTTTTATTCTACTGATTGAAACGTATGTGCTAAAAATGATGCAGGCTAACTCACTGATTCATTATTGTTTTGGTTGGACTAGGATATTCAAACGACTTTGCGTGAGGAAATCAAAAGTGCTTGTGAATATCGCCCATTTGAAAAGTGTGATTACAGCGCAAGGATTGCTAACGAGATATGCTGTAAGAAGCTGGAGTATGTAATTGAGAAGTTGGATACCATGCAACAGAACCTTGGACAGAGCCCTGATGATATTTAGCCTGCTGGCTGCATATTGGTAAGTGCAGCAGACCCCTTTTTCTTTATGTGTGTGTGTGTGTGGTGGGGTTGTATCCTAAAGACCTAGACCCCTTATATGAAGGAGTATAAAGTGTAGACTGCATAGGTAATAAGGAATACTAGTATGATGATAGTAGCCGTTCTTCACATGCTACTTCTCCATGTCTATAAGAATTAGGTGATTTTGTTCAATATTCTGTTGTGGTGGTAGTGAATTAGCTCTCTTCAATTTCTTGTACGTGCAACTGCAGGGCAACCAGTATGATCTGTAACACTACGTGCTTACATGGATGGGCTTTTATTTTGCTTGTAAATTAGCCTGCAGGAGTTCTTTTCATTCATGTCTTGATACTTTAGACGTTAAGCCTTCGTATTGTCATCCTCAATGTGTGATTCTGGAGTTTGAGAGGATGAACTTTTACACCAGATATTCATATGGAAATACGCTGCTGTTATCTTGGGGAATCATGTGGCTAGCTCTTGTGATATGTAGTATTTGCTGATATCTTCCTATACATTTCATATTTGGGGGGTAATTGTTGTTTTCCTTCATAATGGTGATGGAGTAATGGTCTTTTCTGGCACTCATCTTTGATGAATTGTCTACCTTCTGAACAGCGATCAGTTTCCTCTAGAGTTAAATTACTCATAGTCGGTCGATTATTTTCAGGTCTGGGAGCAACATATATCTGATCGAGCAGTATACAGAAGGATCATAGAAGCTTTCTATCAACTTATAATAGCAGGAAGCTTTGCTCAACTCTGGGATCGTAACTTGTGTTTTGTTTGTAGTGCATTCTGCGGGGACAGTGTTCTTAGTTTCAGCCGCAGCAGTGCAGAACAGCTGCCTGCTGATGCCCAGTAGCACAGATCTTGGCTCGAGTAGCATTCTTGGGCTTAAAATGGAGGAAGTTTAAGGCACTATATTTTACTGATGAGAGTTTGCACTTCTGTATGCATACAATTGTTTCATCCTTAACATGTCTTTTGCTATATCGTTAACTCATTCTTGTGTTTTGCTGATATGGTTCAACATCCATAGCATTCGAGGTTCAGGTTTTGACTGCTGTAAATAATGTATGGTTGTTTAATCTATTTTAGGGCAGGTAAAACATTAGCCATTTGTCTGCCAATAAACTTGAAGTCTATGGCTTGTAGACACATCAACCTATTGAAGTATTCTGTTCTATGATTTTCAGTGTCTTCAGAGTGATTTTTTTATTTGCAAGCTTGTTCTTTGATGAAGCCACCAATCTGGTTAACTACATGCTTGATTTGAGGGTGGAGAGAAGGCATCCATCGAGTCCTGTAGCATGTGAGTTCGAGGAGTGTGGTGGACACATGAAGTTAGCTGACACTCTTTAAGGTTTTATGTGACATTTACGACAAGTGTCCTGGGGAACATACCTCTGCTGAACAGAGGAGAATGGTTAGGGAAAGCAGTGGAGGACACTGCTGCTCTTAAGAGAAAGGCATTGCTTGGTCAAGGCTCCTGGGACCTCAGGGCTGTGGCTGTTCACTCCGAGAGTTCTGCAACAGCAGTTACAGAGGAAGTCCAAGAAGCATCGGAGCTAACAACCAACCGCCATACATGTGCCCAAGTAGCGCAACACGCTACTGAGGCTCAGAGAATGGAGAATAGGGCTTGACCTGAGTCCTTAATTTTCTGATCTAAATTCAGTCATTGATGTAGGTGGACAAGGATGTGACAACATTCCTCGTGCAGAGGCGGGGTATAGACAATTGACCATGACTCTGCTGCCTATATAGCCTCGGCTTTGTGCAGTTGATGCCCCTGAACCATCTCCCAACTGGTACTGAAGATGAAGCGGACTGCATGCTCCTACTGTCTAGCTTGGTCCCAGTCTATCTATTCTTCCGCAATCTATGATCCATTGGACTAATCTGAGTGTAGAGATAAGTATAACTGCATGACTTTCAGCTTTAACTTTTGATGTGCTGTTCCTTATGACTATGCATACCTTTGCAGTGGAGAATATGGAAAATTATCCTGCTGAATTATATGGAGAGCCAAATAACTGCACTTGACAATAGCATGATGATGATGGTGAACTCCTGGATGAGTTAGGGAACTGGTAACTATCTCTTCTTTGTTCATGCGGTTTTCTTTATTAGACAACTAGCTGGTATAACCGCAAGGTAGCATGGCTAAATTGTTAATTAAGAGTGTATTGTTGTAGTTGTAGGACATGATATGTAGAAGAGCATCGTTGATTGTAACAATTGGTGTACATTGTCGACAATGGATACATTATCTATGTTGCAATTGCTCACTGTAAAAAGTCTATCCTTCCATGGGCATTGGGCAGGGTCCTGTCGTTTTATCACTACAGAAAACATGATCCACTATAGTTTAGAGACAAAGGAGAACTGAGGGCCTGCTGACCACCTTTTTTTTCTTCTAAAAAACATTCATCTATGATCTAAGCAATAAAAAAACAGATTATGCTCCTTATTTGAGCAAAGAGCATGCATAGTTAAGGGGGGCGGAGGAACATAAGTTTTTTTTTACTTTGTTTCTCCAGCCTTTGACATTTCCAGTGTGCAACCCTGTTAATAGGACAGCCATAGGGTAACCTGATTCAGAGGCCTGATGGTGTCACAAATTGTTTGGGCTCTTTTTCTTGTGCTTATTTGGATGGTAGGCTGGTAGCTATGCGAAGAAGAGCATGATTGCTAGCTTCATGTTTGATGTGGATCCACAGAGCCACAGAGGGTGCGCCTGTTGCCACATACACGACAACGTTTGATTTAGTGGATCCAATATTTATGATCTAAAGAAGCCTATTTCAACTCTGCCTTATCTTCTAGCTATGATGTCATGTTTTTTTTTTCAGAACCAGTGTTTTTTTTTTATGAAATCAGAACGAGTGTTTACGATCTGTTATCATAATTAAGGACCACCATATTTCTCATTTATGAGAATTTCTAGACTTTCACTATCTCCTAGCAGCTGACACACTTCATCTCATTTTAATATGTATAGGTTTATTACCAAACATCAAAGGTAATGAGATCGGCATAATATCTTATTGACATGAGTTTGAATTATAAATTTATCATAATATAGCCTGAACTATAAATAAAATGCTTTGGGAGATATGATCATTAAACGCAATCAACCTTCAGGCATGACGGATAATTATGGTTTGCAAGTTTGCAACATTACTGTGTAAGCTCTCAAACTCACCGGACTCAAGAACACACACGAGTATTTGTGCTGCAAAGACAGCTTTTCTGATTGTATTGCTCTCTTATTTATAACAAAGGAGTACACGGCTTAACAGCCGATCACTACTGGCCTTAGTGGCCCTAACAACCTGGAGCACGTCCAGTGGATGAGAGCCTCCTGACCCAGCTAACCTCCCCTGAAGACTAGGACTTCTAACTGACTCTAACAGACTCTGACCGACTCAAAGCAACAGATAACTCTAACTGAAAGACTCTGAAAGCAAATGACTCTGACTAACTGAATAACAAACACAGGGACAGGGATTACTTCCATCATACTGGAACAGACAGACTCAGATCACTTCCAGAGCCTGCAACTCTGCTGGCACCACTAGGAGCAGGTTTAGCTCTAAGCAAGACATTTAGTTGACATGGCCATCAATCTCACGCTGTATCTCAACTAAATTGTCATCGTAAACTTTCAGCTCCTCATATCCTATTCCTTCAAAGTCACCATTCAGCATGCGAGCCAGTTTTGGATCAAAATTCTTGATCCTGGTCTTTTGCTCCTCGCCTTGGTGTTTTGCAGCCTCTAGCTGTTTCTTCAGCTCTGCTTCCTCTTTCATGAGCCTTTGCAGTGCAGTCATCGTAGTAGTGCCTTTGCTATTGCTAGCATGACCTACAAAGAAGCAGTTACTGTCAGAGTTGATAGAATAGTGGTTAAAGTAGTAATGCTTACTGGTGGGTGATAAGATGATACCAGTGTTTTGCTTATCCATTCTTGACGAACCCTTCACCTTTGCCTACGCAATGAATTCTAGCGTCTTGCCGTCTTCTGTGTATGTGTGAAAGCAATGTGCAAACTATGGTGTAGCTTGACGACGCGCATGTCTTTATATAGAGATTTGTATGTTTAGGTACTATTAAATTTTGTGGGAGTACATAAATGCATGCCAAATCACCTGTATCAAGATTGGATTCGTCCAGCTTGTATGGACGGATAGGCATGATATATAACATCGGCATAAAAATCAAGGCGCTTTTTAGCAGGTAGTAATTATGCAAATACGTATATTTAGTAGGATTAGATGTGTGCACAATTGTACCTCAGAAAGTTTGGATATGTCCAATCTGGAAGAACAGATGGGAATGAAAGATAATACCAGCTTGGAAACAATAGCGCATTTTTAGCAGGTAGGAAATGTGCATATTTGGTGTATCATCTCCATATAGCTAATAAATGCGGTTACGCAAGTTAATTAGGAACTTTTTGATGAGTATTTTGTCACTTGTCCGGTGAGTGATCCTTGTAGGTTGTATGAGTATATGTTGCAGAAATATGTCCAGTGTGAGAAATAGGTGGCCTTAACAAATCCTACTCGTCTTGGCTACCTTTACCCTTGCACCCGTCGAGTGAAACACGAAGTCTTTTTTCATTCAGCACAAAGGGAGTGGCAACCGAATCTTTGATCGTTTATCACTGTAGCTCGATCGAGATATGGCGTGGCACCAGGAGCCAGGAGGGTGGCAGCTTAGCCCTTGCATAATGTCAAATCTGTATTCAGATATGGCGCGTCGCTAAAGGGGTCAGGACCTAAACAACATTCTAAAATTGGGTTTCATCTGCATAAGAGTAGCAAAGTTTTCAAGTTCACTTGCATCTCAGTTTTCAGTGCTTTGGGCCATCTATATTGAAACCACATGTTCTTAGGACTTACAAGTGCTATATGCAGGCTTGCAAATTACTTGTAAGCAGTATATCATTGCCTTTTCTGTTCATTGCGTTTGTGGCATCTAAACTACACTGGAATACACCTTTTCAGCTATTGCAGGCTGTGTATGAGCAGAGAATGCACGATTTGGAAGTTAGGACAAGTAAAATAATCGTGTTTGCCATTGCAGGTAAATGTTTCTTTTGACTCTGCATGTTGTTAGCACTTTTGCAGCCTAGGAATTTCACTCTTAGGCAACACATGTTGCCATGAGCCAAGATAATTCCTTTGGGTTGTAGAGATGGCACCAATGGAGCAAGAAGGTGACATCTGCCATGTCTTCGCTATCATTTTATTTCAGTAGTTGCATATGGGCACTATATTGCTGCTCCCATTTATAAACCAAGAAATCAATAATTGATCCTAAATTTTACTAACCTGTCCATGTTTTGCAGTTGCCTGTGCGAATAGGCGTGGTCGACTTTTCTGATTGACAGGCGGTCCCATGCTTGTTTGTTGCTTAATTCATGTAATGAGTTGTGCACGATTTGAGCACTCGTGTGTGCATGTTACAGAACGTTCCAACATCATGAATTTCGACTGCTTGATTCTTGGCTGCAGTTTTTAACTTTTTACCCATTTGGTTTCGCATTTAACAATTGTAATACCACCGTATACCAACCAACGAAAACATTCTGTGAACATTGAAAGTGTCTCCAGCCAGCTGGCGGACGACGTTGGCTAATGTCTAGTGGGCTTAAACTCAGGTCCATCCACGTCAATGGGCCAGAATTTGAGTTCAAAATTATGTCCGATGCCTGAGGTGAGAGCCCATGGAAATAATTATATCCTGAGAAGCCTATTTTTCAGTGTTTCATAACACGCAAATTCGTTTAATCCGCGGATCAATTTGGTTTTGCAAACCATTCGCATTTCATAAAGTTAAACAATTATCAAATTTGTTTCCATACCTATTAGGCTCGAAAACCTATTTGAGTGCTCTCAGTTCTTTTTCTCGAGGTACGAGTTCTCCGAAAAAAAATAACCAGAACACACAAATAACTACCTACCATAAAAAAATGAAATTCTAAAAACAAAGACCCATAAGAAAAGAAGAAAAAAGGGCAAAAGAAATGGAAAAGGAACAAAAAAAAGGCTAAGTTATTAGCAGTTGTTTTCCCTCCAAAATCCAGAAATAAATAGAGAGGATAAGCCAAGCCTCCCCTGCCTTCACTATCCATCGTCTCCTTCCTCAGCCTCTCATCCTATCCATCCAAGAACCCCGAAAAATTCCAGACCCGGGAGCGCGCAGCACCGGCAGCCATTAGCGCCCACTTACCAGATAGCCAGCCAGCCGAAGCAGGCCGCAGCCATGGCCGCCCCCGCCACGACGTCCCTGCTGAGCACGCTGCTGCAGCTGCCCCTGGCCCCGTTCTCGGGGAAGAGCTCGCCGCCGTCCGTGGTGCACGTGCCGCGGCGGGCGCCGACGGCGGTGGTGGCCGCCAAGGGGTACAATGTGCAGATCCTGGTGGACGAGAACGAGGGGGAGGAGTCCATCTTCCGGCGGTTCCGGCGGGAGGTGATGCGCGCCGGCGTGCTGCAGGAGATCAAGCGCCGCCGGAGGTACGAGAGCAAGAAGGATGAGAAGAAGCGCAAGGCGCGCGAGGCCGGACGCCGCAACCGCCGCAGGTAAACGTCTCGGCGCTTCTGCTATCTTTCCTTGATGCTGTAGACTAACCGAGCTAGTGCATGGAAATTGGATACGGTTTGTGCTTGTGCATTTAGGATGCTTTGTGCTTGTGCTTCCTTGTTCTTGGTGATGGAACTGGTTATTCTTGAAATCAATTTACCTGCACACAGCTATAAGAGACAGTGACAGAGTAGTGCGTATAGATGTTCGATGGCCATGCCTGTCAGCAGAAGGGATACTATGCAGTTGTGGTGTAAATTGGGACTCGCAATTTGATATTTGGTGATAGTGCGAATTGTTGGAAGTGGTCGATCTTTCTGTTATTGTGAACTTACAAGTAGCTATGTCCAGAGTTCGTCTTAGGGATGATGTAGAACAAGATTTCTCTGGTGCAGCACTGATGTGCAGCAGTGCAGGTAAAGTTTCCTGGTTTAAGTCAGTGTTCAGCTTCCTCGCAAAAAAAAAAAAAAGTCAGTGTTCAGCTGTATGGCCAGTTTAACTTGATGATGGATATGCTGAATAAAGAGAGAATTCTAGCTGGTTCCCGCCTTGTTTGTACTATTCAGTCATTTCAACGCAATGCATTGTGCATTGTTGTTAGTTTTGATGTTATTGTGTAGTGTAGTTGATGACTCGATTGGATTTCAGTGTTGACATCCTTTAGGATTATGCATTGGTTAGTTAAACAATCTATGAAAGTTCAGCTCAAATGATCTGCCTAAACAAAGCAAATATTGAACTTTGGAGAACATCTTCAGTTCCTAGTATTGATTTGACATGATCAGCTAAACTGTGCTACATCATATGTCAATTTTAACTAAGACTGTGTGCTGAAAACTTTGCAGGCGCATGATGGATGAGCCAAGGTTCCCAGAAGAAGATGCAGGCGCCGCAAAGGCTCGTGATGATGATGATGACAACTGGGAGATTGACGGTCTCCTGTAAAACAATGAAGTTCATAAGTTCAGATACACAGTTTCAACGATTTGAGTTCTTTTTTTGGCCCTGCAAAGCGCAAAACTATGTGAGTTTTGGCAGTGTTCATTTCCACTTCAATTGTACGGTTGTAATGTGTAACTAAATCTTAGCTAATGCAGCATCCTTACCTTTCACTGAGCCCTTGCGTTGACTGTGTTTCAAATCTGTCTTTGCATCCTTTTCAGCACCCATTGTTAAGATATGTTTATGAAAGTTCAGAAACTGATGAGCAAGGTGTTCACACACTGCATCTGTTTCTCTTCTGCAAAGAATACTCGGGCAAACAAATTACACATTTCTTGCATATGCTTCCTGTGATCCTAAATAAGTCCATCTAGGTTTGACCTAAGTCAAACTTTTAAAAAAAGGTTAGACTAGTAATACCAATTAAAAATGCTCTCTTAGATGAAAAAGAATTTTTTTTGCGAATCAAATGAAAAAGAATTGTATATTATGGAAGTAAATCTAAATGGACTTATATTTAATTTTTCGAGTAAATGGACTTATATTTACTTTTTGCGAGTAAATGGACTTATATTTACTTTTTGCGAGTAAATGGACTTATATTTATGATGTGGTTTATATAATATGAACAAATTGCAATTACAGCTATTTTGCTCATTTCATTTTTGAATAAATATTAGCCAAGGGAGCTACTTTATGTTCCATTCGTGCGTGCTATCTCTAAACCAAAAAAGAAGAAGGGAAACTAGGAAGTAAGTATATGTATCACATTCTTGCAGGCATGAAGCTCCACTCGCAAAGCTTTTGCATGTTAGAACAAAAGAGTTGCTCAGGGTTCCCAGCTGTCCCAAAATAGTTGAGAAAGAACTGTCCTAACGTTAGGGGCAGCGGTTGCTCGCGAGAGGTGCCTCCGTGACACCCGGTCACCGCGCCACCGCGGAGGCCGCGCGCAGCCGCACGCCTCCCCGCACCGGCGGCGACCACCCAACAGCAACGCCCTTGCCCGAATCCGCCGGCTCGGCGCCGCTCCATTGCCGCCTATTAGAGCACCGCGGGCGGGCAGCTCCTCGATCTGCCTCGCTGAAGAAAGAAACTCCACAAGGATCTCCGTCCTCGCCGAAAGAAACTCCACAACAAGGATCTCTGCATCGATCGCCATGGCGTCCACGCGCGTGTGGCTCCTCGCGGCGGCGCTCGCGGCGGCGTGCGCTCTGCTCGCCTGCAGGCCCGCCGGCGCCGAGGAGGGACTCCCGCCCGCCATCGGCGGCACCGTGTTCGGGTGCAACCCGGCCGTGGACAAGACGTGCAAGCCCGACGGCCCGACGCTGCTGCCGGGCGGAGGCGTGGACCTCGACGGTGACGGCGACGAGGACGAGCTGCCCATGTTCGACCCTCACCTCACCATCCTCGGCCACGGCCACTGAGTGTTGCTATTAGTACTAGCTGCATTGGCTGGTCGTGTCAGTGTGTTGAGTGTGTCTTCCATCATCTAATTGACGTTCTGATCTGGACATGTTGTTGCATTTGCGTTGTGTTGTGATCTGTTTGTTAATTTGGGGTAAAAGGTATGGAATGTTTCAACTTTGAACAGAGAATTTGAAGCTTTCTAGTTGAATTTACAATGATTATATTTTCTCCTTGCCCCATCTCAAGCAAAGAATTTTAAGCTCCTGACCCAAATAAAATGCAAGGAGAAGATCTCAAGCTCTCTGAATTTACAATGATTTAGTCCTTACTTTTGATTACGACAACTTGGTGTCCCGGCCCATTTGTGGCAGGGCTGCACAGCCCATTCTTCCATTGATGCAAGCGCCGAAGCATCGCCGATGCCTCGGCCCTCATGCATAGCATTTCACTGGGAATATTCCGTGGTATATACAATTTCATGGGTAAAGAAAAGCTATATATGCAAACACATGTTAAACACATAGCTACAATGGAAATCTCTGCCAAATTTAAATGCATCAGTAACAAGTTAGCATTTGATTTGTGCATCATGTTGCCGTACTTTTGTTATTTTAGCGTGCCTTTGTTATTTGTTGGATCTTTTAGCCAATGGCCACTATTAAGCTGGGGCATGTTTTTTTATCCCACTATGTAAAAAGCCATTTGATCTGTCTACCGTATTGTGTGTGGTGGGTCCCACACCATTAATCCAGCGACTCGGCTGGGGCCTTCCTCTCGGCGACAAACATTCCCTTCCTCAGATCTCTTACATGCCTTTTCAGATGCAAAAAAGGTCAGCTAGGAGTACCTTTGCAAGAGAAAACATTAGCATTGGTGATTGTGAGTTCAAGTTGATGCAAAAAGGAGAGGACGGCATGAGAGAGTAAACTAAAGAGAAGCAGCAACAAGGCGCGAGGCCTTTGTCCCCGGGCGCGGTGTCACAGCAGTGCCTCCTCAACGCCACTGTCCCCGATTCGTAGCTGGGGTGCTCATTAAGCAACTGATACAACAGCAGGAATACCTAATACTCCTAGCAAATTGTTCGTGTCAAGATCTCAAGAGGAGCAGAGATTAATTGGCGTTGTTTTTGCACTGAACACTGATGGTAGTAGCTCCAAAACATAGAAGAGTCACAATTGCGTAGCCACTTCAAGTACTCATCATCATGTACTAATACGTACTCTCTCCGTCCACGAACTAGCTTCTTCTAAACGTCGTATATTCATGGATGGAGGTATTAACTTTTTGTTCTATAGGTTGAGTTGCACACACCAAAGAACAAACGTTACTGAAGATTAAGATGCTGACGAAATTGAAACCACTGCTAATGACGTTACTGCTAAGAGGATCAACTATTTAAGACACACTTGAGACTTATCGAGTGATGGTAAGAGGAGCATGCATGGGCTTGTACGTACCTCCGAGGCTTCATCCATTCTAGGTGCCACAAATTCCGCGCTCCTGCTCCCGATGGCTGGGTGCATGCAATGGTCTTCGGTCGCAGGAGAAAAGATTCTCGCCGCCTCTGTTTCCTAACCCTGCAACCGCATCGGCGCATGATTTCGGCCGGCGCCTCCGCAATTCGTTCTCAACCTCTCTATTGTGCGTAGTACGTGTTTGACCGTGTATTCAGTTCGTGTTCTTCGTGTGAAACGAGTTTAGTATTGGCGTGACAATTTTTTATGTCTAATTATTTCCACACACACACGCTACACACACACACGCACGCACGTGTATGTCTCGTTGTTGTGGGAATCTGCCCATGGAGATTCAAGATCGCAATTCTCTCTTGGGATTAAATTTTAGGCGTGAGAATTTGTTTTTTTTTGTCATGAGAGATATTACTATTTGTCTGAAATTTCGGTTTGTTCATTGAAAGATACACTTTTTCCCCCCAAAATTCGGTCTTAATTTTGCGAAATTCGGTGTCTTCACTGGGGCCAGAAAAATCGGAAAACGAAATCCCAAACCCTGATGTCCACGCATGTATATATAGGTGTAAGTCCACGCATTAGTGTATATAGGTGTAAGTGCGTACCCGGCGCCTCTAACTTGTCCTCTAAAAATTATGCACATATAGTTGGATGTAAATTTGATGGAGCTAGACAACGCCATGTGTTCAAGTTTAACACTCTAAACTTGCTATGGTGCTTATTTATGGAACCTGTCACTTAGTGGTCAATGTATGCTTATATATAGGGTTAAAAAGCTAGGCATGACTCACCTGCTACTGAATTTGGGGGGAGAGAGAGAGAGAGAGAGAGAGAGAGAGAGAGAGAGAGAGAGAGAGAGAGAGAGAGAGAGAGAGAGAGAGAGAGAGAGAGAGAGAGAGAGAGAGAGAGACCATCCTCTTCACTACGTTCCTCCTCCAGGCTCCAACCCCCTTCTCTCTCCTCTCCCTTTTCCCTTTTCTTACCATGGCGAGGGCATATGCTGGCTGCTTAACCAAATGTCATGCCGATCTTATAGCTCAAATTAGTTTGGACTTGGCAGATGCATGAGATGAGACATATGGGAGTGCCAACATTTTTGGAGGGCCTTGGTAGTGCTACATGACTCCACCTGCAGCCAGCAGCTATCCCCAGCCCCTGCACAACAGCATAGCTAGCACTTGGCCAAAGCTGCTTTATCACATCATCGCCCAACCCACCACTTCCTATTATTGCTTGAAAAATCCTATCTTGATAATCTCCGGTCGATCCGATTGTCTTGCCTATGGCTGGCAACAGGACACGGTGTGGATATACATGAAGATCTAAGGCACCAGTTGAGGGATTCTTGTCTTGATTTTGCTTGAGATCTATAGCTTGCCATAGGTGTGCCATGCATATGATGAGCACTTGTAAAAGAGATCTTGTGATGAGAGAGGTGGAGGAAGAAAGATCATAGATGGAGGGCATATTCAGCTATGTATCTGCGACGACGACCATTCTGCGCTTGATGATCAAATTACATGGTGGATGGAGCGAGCGATATTGGTGAGGTTCAATCCGATGATGGGGGTTTTACATGAAGGTGAATCCAGAGTATCTGATTGAGCCGCGCCAATATCACTTCCTTCCACCATACGCACACATAAAGGATTGCAGCAGCGTTCTAGCTACTTTCTCAAAGGTTAGATGATCAGTCGTTACTTCTTTGTTTCAGCTTATCTGTTTCTTACTCACTTTTGTTCCCTTTTCTTTTCTTTGGAGCAATCATTTTTTTTTGTTGTTGTTGTTATGAATTCTGATTACTAGCCGAGTTAAATTGTTGATTGGGATGCCGATAAGTACTGCTGCACGCATGTAGTTCAGCAGCGACAACTCTTTCCTGCTTGAAATTGCAAGTAGTTCAATAGTTAGCTGTTTAGAAAGATCACTGGCATGCATTCGAATGAACCAATGAATTATATATAAGCCAAACAGATCAATTTATTCCAAAATCAAGCTGCAGATGAGAGGAGACCTCCCTCTTTCTTTCTTTTTTTGCAAACGAAAGTTAGGTTGCAATCCAAACAGACCACTTGCTAGCTAGATTTGCTTAACAGGATATTTTAGGTCATGCCTTTTTTAAAATTAATCATTTACGCCATGTACTTGCACAAATTTTATGCAACAATAATTTTCTGACATTAAGAGCTGTTTGTGAACCGTAAAACATCATTGTCAGTTGTGTCAATTCCGCGTTAAGTTGCACGACGTCTATGGAGTAGTAGATGGGACACAAACATCACACTGCCAAACAAGCTAGCCAAGTATAGATGCGCGCCCACACACTACATGCGATGTAACAATAAAAGTCATGAACTAATATAACTGTTGATCTTGATAATGTACTTGTCGGTTGCGTCGTCTCATGATGCAGGGACTAGAATAATCTTTATCCCATTAGGTAAATATATGTGATTAATTACTAGCAGGCACCAATTTTGAATGATTGTTCTCATGATCTAGTAGACCGTGGATAGAAATCGCTTTGAATGCAGGTTCCTCGTAAGCTTGCAGGAATAATAGAAATGCCTTCAATTTGTGTTTTTTTTGGAATCTTTTGTTCCAAAAGTAACGGAACCTAGATGCTAGCTCCTACCATAGAGGCTCAACATCAATAATCATACGATAGTCATACTAATCTCTCTCTTTCAGCTTGCGTGTGTCCACAAGGACCGCAAGTTGAATGTAACAGCGGCAGCCGCAGCATGCATCATCTTCATGACCTACACCTACTCGATCCATTGGTGTGAAATTGTGAGCTTGCCTCCTCATTTCTTCGAACAATATTTCTAACGGCATAATCATACGGCCAAAAATTTCGTCATAAGATAGTTACGTGACTGTCGTCATCATGAAAATATATTTTCCAAAGAAAAAAATTACTGCCGCTACAGCTGAATATGGAAATCTTTGTACTTTCAATAGTCATAACAAATTCTTTTTTTGAGAGCAGAATAAATCCTTATATGCGTGGGAGCATATCGATTTTTGAGAAAGGTTACAGAAGTGGGTGGTCGCACGAGAGATTCGACACTCTCTGTAAGAAGTACTACCTCCGTTTTCATATATTTGACATTAGGACAGCAAGATTAGTTCAAGAATGAACTAATGAAGCTGTCCTAACATGACGTCAAATATTAAAAAACGGAGGTAGCATTAACAATACAGGGTCAAAACCGTAATTGGGGTTTTACGGTTGCGGAAGCTGAATAGATGGGTAGTGGAAGAGTTAAATGGGCTTCTTCCTCCACCCTTCAAAGACAAAAAGGATCACAGGCTGGTGGGCCGGATAAACAAGAAGAAATGGGAATCTACTCCCAACTTGGGCCGCGCAACCGGCAACCGTGGCCTGCTCGGTGGCCCAACCCAAAACCCACCCAACCGAACCGTCGGGTTCTCCGGGCCAGCTCACGGCCGCCGCCAGCGAGCGAAACGGCCCGGGCACGGCGGCTATCTCGCCTCCAACGGTCTTCGGCTACCCGTTCGCTGCCCCCGAGGCAGCCAGCCCCTCCCCTCCTCGGCAACACGACAGCCGCCGCGCCGGGGAGGAATCCAAGCGAACCACCCCCCACGCCGTTATCGCCTCCCGTACAAATCCCTCGATCGATCGAGCTCTCGGGGGCATTCCATTTGGGCATCGCTTCGCTTTTCCACGGGCGCTGATCGATCGATCGATCTCGGCGTCGACGAATCGGTTGCTGATTTCGTGCGGCCGGGGGGCGGCGGATTAAATTGGTGAGGGTTTCTCGGGTCCGCTATATGCTGCCGCGATGCCGGCCAGCATCCGCTCGGTGTCCCCGGACGCCGCCGGCGATGTTGGCGCCGCGCTCGCCCTCGAGGACCTCGTTGTCGGCGGCGGCGGCGGCGGCGCGGACTGCATCGGCGCGCTCGCGTGCGGCCGCCGCCGCAGCTTCTCCTACCGCCGCCTCCCCGAGCCCCGCCTCCGCCTCACCGTCCGCAAGCTCGACGACTCCTTCTTCGGTACCCTCCAGATTAATCTAACGGGCTTCTATTTTCCCCCAAAGTTTGTCGGAATGGGGGAAATTTCTGATAAGATTTTTCACGTTTTGAAACAGACGTGGAGATTGCGAGGTCCGCCGCGGTGTGGGAGCTAAAGGCGGCCATCGAGGAGCTTTTCTTCGCCCTCTTCGACGACACCGAGAAGACCATCCCTTGGTACGGCACATGTGCCCCCCCCACCCTCTTCCCCTCCCATGATGTGATGCCCAATATGACTACCATGAACTATCCGATTGCGACTTTGCAATCACGAAATGGTGCTTTACGGTTATCGATTCGGATTTTCTGAGGTGGTTGGGTTCAATGCGATTTTCATGCTGGCAACTTAACATCCAAGGTTGGGGCTTGCTTGTTGTAGGCAGCACGTGTGGAGTCACTTCTGCTTATGCTTCAAGGACGAGAAACTGACGGATGACAAGGCAACATTGCGTGCATTTGGTATTAGGGATGGTGATGAGGTACTTGCACTTTCCTGCTCAGCCATAGGTTCATGGATGCATTTTTCCCTTTTAGTGCCGACTAATCCTGCTTTGCCTTGTGGGGTAAGTAGGAATATTACATAGCCTGCTTCATTTACCAAACAAAAGTGGTATGGTTACTTGTTCATACACAAGACATGGAACCAGCACACGACATTTGCAGAAGCAATTAAATTGCATTTTTTTTGTTAAGCTTTGCTGCAAACCACGATTCCCCTATTCCCTTGCATGTGCAGAACTGTATCTCAATGCTCAGTTACTTTGATTCTGTAGTATATATGTTCAAGAAACCGTGATATAGTGCAGAACTACACTCTACTGCTTTTACAATCTCTTCTTTTTCTTGATTTTGAAGGAATTTCGGATGTCATGATGATCTGCCATTTGTGTGCTTCTAATAGCATAATACAACCATTATTATCAAGTCACTCTGCTTGGATAATCAAATACAGTATTTTTTTTTAGTATTTGTGACATTTGGTATGGCAATGTTGAAATCCCATTTAGTACACTTCACATTGTGATGCAGCATATCCTTAGGTTTCAGTGCCGTGCCTTTTCTTATACTTTCTCCCATCATGCAGCTTCATTTTGCCCAGCATCTCTCTGTTGACTACAGCCCATGCAAGAGTCTTCCCAAAAACCAGAAGACAGCATCTCACAGAAGGTATTCAATATTCTAATGCCCTCTATCCGCTTCATCACACACCTTCCGTTTCCATGAAGCACAAAATTCAATTTGCTGACAACTGCTAACATCACAAATAATATACTATTGTAGGTCAATGACTTCGTCGGATGATATCAGGCCAAGGAGTTTGTTGGATGATCTCAATGAAGATGAGGGTGAGAAGTTTACTGACAGCAGGTGTTCTACAAGTGTCTTAGAAGATCTTTGTATTTATGAGTACAATGAGGAGCGCATGGAAGAAGAAAGCCGCAAGAAGGGAAGTTTATTCCGCGGCTGGTTCTCTTACTCTAAATTGAGGAGTAACAGGAGGACGCATGCAGAAGACACTGTGGCACCATCTTGTGAGAAGAAAAATGCACGTCCAAAGCTGGGGAAGTGGTTCTCCTCAAAAAGATCGAAGACACAGGGCAATTGAAGGCTAAATATATATGTGCTTTGTTCCACGGAAATCAAATTCTGAAATGGTGTCCTTTTCTTTTTATTTACGTGCTCCTCCGTACGGGCAGCCAAAGAGGAGATGACACGATTCCTTGCAATCTTAGAAAATACTCACTTAACTATCCCAAAGTTTAATGTATATATGTGTATGATCTGAGTTTTTGCTCCTTTAAAAAAATTAATGATCTTATTATGCAGTGCAATGAAAGGCTTATTATGCTGTGCTATGGAAGGATTCAACTATGTATAGAACTTCTTGTTGCATGAGAAACAATGGTTGACGATTCACATAGTACACATTTTTGTTGTGCATGTACAGGCTTGCAAGCCCTGCAAGTACGGTGAGACCAAACCTTTGTGCTTGACAGAACAACTTCACATGAAAACATTTCAATTTCTGTATAGTTTTGGAAAGTTTCGCATGCTCTGGATTGGGCCATAGAGTTGAATCTCTTGACGTTATTGTTGATACGACCTCAAGCCATTGAAACCCAGAACAACTGAGCTAAGTAAAACTAACCATCAACGGGAAATAATATTAACGAAACTTGTTCATCATATCAGATATCACAAGCTACATACGAGCATCATCCCTTTGAAAAGAACAAATGAACAAACAGCAGGAGAAGAATTAGAAGAGTAAACTACTAAAAGAGAAAGTCCCTAGATTAATGATTACACTTTTGAGAAAACTAGCTTTGATTGAGAGATCCAGAGGCAGGTCTCTACTCTCTACTACAGGGAAGAAGTACTAATGACCGGCGCCTCGCCGGCTGGGCCCGGCCCTCGCGACGGCGAACACCGGCAAGTTGGCCGTCGAGAACCCGCCGCTGCCGTGGCCGTGCAAAGGTCTGGCACCCTCCGCCGTGCTCAGAGCGTAGCCGCAGAGAAGCAGGAACACCGCCGCCACCACCAAACGGACGGCCAGCCGAGACGGCCGGAAAGCCATCGTCCTTGCTGCTACTTCGACGACGACAACGACGACGACGCTGCGCACGCCTTCGTGGTATGCGAGAGGAATGTTGGGAACGAAGGATGGAGACTGGTGAAGCTTGTAGCTGCAAATATAATGGCGGGTATGAGCTTTGTGAGGTGTAAGTTTACTTCGAGGAGGAGGGGGAGGAAGAGGAGGAGGAGGAGGAGGAGGAGGAGGAGGAGGAGGCTTAAATGGTGAGGTGTGGGTGTGCTGCATGAGGCGTGTGCGGCAAGGAGTTTGAACGTGGAAGGGAGTTGACAAATGGAAGGGGGAGGTGAGGAAGAAAGGGAAGTAGGTTAGATCTCGTTAGGCTGCAACCACTCGCTACTTTTGGATTGTGAACCAAATCTAGAGTTGCCTTTTCCTTTGGGTTGCATCTACACGTCGAGTCCTTGAGCCTTGACCCGTGTGGATGTGTTTGTTTGTGCAGACGTACGTGCGTACTTTCTTTGCAGAGAGGAACTGGTTAACGTGATACTTGATTAGTACTCCTTCCATCCCAAATTGCAAGTCGTTTTGGTATTTTTAGATTCATAATATTTGGTATGTATAGGTAGTAAAATCAATAAACCTAAAAATGCTAAAACGACCTACAAGTTGTGACGGATGGAGTAATACTGTAAAGTCCGTGCTATGGATTATGACAAGATGTTTCAAAGTCGAGACTTGAGAGCGTTGTGTTGTGTACTCTGCAGTGGAGAATTTATACACTGTTGATTTGTTGCAATCATATCTCTGCTATCTGAAAAGCAAATGATTTTTTTAGGATGGAAAGCCATGCTACTTAATAAGAACATAGTTAAGCATGCAGACATTACCGATCTCAACAAATTTCTCACATTGCAGCAAAGATCATGCATGGAGTGCTCCTTACTCAAGTGTGCCATTTGATCCATGGAGTCCAAAGCTTTGCCGGGTTGCAAATTAAAGCGAGCATGCACCGAGCGACCGAGGATATTTACATCGTCGCTAATGCTGCAAGTATTTTCCTGCGCGTTCTTTTAACTTTTTGAATACTTTTGTGTTATCCGAATGAGACCAAGTCCGCTGATGGCATTCAGACTGTTCAAAACGTAGAATCAATCGTTTTATAGTCCTTTCCAATGAGAAATTTCAAGGAATGCTGAATGCCTAGCAAAAGGGTTAAGTGAGTTATTCCTCGCTCGCTCCCCCCCACTGATGACTTGCTTCAGTGGTTCAGTTGGTCGGTCGTACAAGTTGCGTTTTATGCTGAATTCCTGATAGTGTATGCGTGTTTGAAATCTCCTGTGTTAGCAGCCACCTTTTATTATATATAATTCCTTTCCTTGGATAAGGAGAGATCCTTTGGATGGCATGGTGGTTAACAAGATGGCCCGCACAAATAGTTGCCAATATTTAGATATTTTATTTCAAACTAAATTATTATAAATAGTTGTGTTTAGTAATGTCATGGTTAGATATTATCATATTTTTATTGTCATATTGTGGCATATATTTTTTAACATGAATTAAAGAGAAAAAAGAATGGCTTATATAGAAACATATTTTTATACTTAATGAAGCAACATAAAGATTTATACTTTCTTCGCATGAATATAATTTCCTACGCTTTTGACTCGCGATGTAGATTTTTGTTTGTAAGTTTCAGTTACGATGATAAAATATCTTTATATTTTATAAGAATGTTCAATGAATAATATAAAATAATAATTAAAATTTAATTTTGACTTTGACCTTTTTAGTTATTATCGTATCCAAATTCCCTTTCCTTTCTTTGTTCTCCAATCACCGGTTCCTATAGACGTATACATGCATGATCCTAATTTGCCCTTATGGCAGTTGCACCAATTCCCCATTATGAACTCTACTCCTGGGTCAATAAATACGTTGTTGTGGCTAGTCCTTAGTCGTGCCCATCCTTTCTCTTTCTGGCTTCTGCTCTCAAGGAGTGTTGCTCGCTATGTTGTGGTCATCAAAGATGCATCCTTGATTGTGACTATCGTTCCCTCTCGTCGAACACTACATGCAGCATGTTATGGCGCGCATGCGAAACATCGATACTTGAGTTGGTTTTTTATAGATCACACCATCACTATGCCATGACTCTGCTTTAGTTGGTTTTGGAAAAGAAGAGAAGCGCAGATACAGACACTCTAGACCCCCGTCGGGAAGGCCATGCGCGGCTCCAATTGGTCATGACCTTGAAGATTTTTTTTTCTATTACACATGATGAGAAACGGACATGTGTTATGATGCCACCTTTCCTTTCTTTTTTGAGAATTTTTTCACTTTAATCGGAATCATTCTTATGGAAAGATGTAGTCCAATCCCGGTAGGATAGGCCTATGGAAATAATAAACTCAAAGTTTGATACGAACAGTAAAAAATTGTAACACAGTTTTATGTTTATTCGTGTCAGTACTAACTAAAATGATTTTGTAGCAAAGTAAACCATGGTGTATTTCTTTTAAGAAGAAATCATGTTATAATATACACTACCAATGATATTAAAATTTAATTTTAATATTTAATGGGAACCTTATTGAGCAGTGGATGGATGCACCACAATCATCGAGGACACATCCACCCATTGTCCCCTCTCGTCGAACACCTCAGCTTTCTATGGATGTGCATAAATGCCGACAGCAATTTCATGTTGCTTTGTTAACGCTAACTCTACAGCTCTTGATTCTCCACTGATCACCATGCTACACAGCAAGACATTTCCGTTAGGTTGCTTTTCATCACCCCTGGTGTTTGCCATTACTGTAGTGGTAGTGAGAACAGCTAGAATTATGCCGTGGCTTCGACATGGCCGCGTACCAAACTGTCATTGCCATTTCCATAGGATTGTTGTCATCAAGATTTCGGAGCCGTGAGTTCTCTCATAACTTTTTATAGATTAGAATTGCTTCGTAGTCTCACCGTGACCTAGCTAAGGCGTAGCTTCGAACTTATTTTTTCATTGATAGGGGGCCAACCGTGGTAATTTTTCAAAATTTAGTTGAATTAAAAAAATTAGTGAAAAATTGGGAACCATAGGGGGGCCATGCCCCTGCCTGCCCCCTCCCTCTGCCACTGGACCCAGCCGCTCTTCGCTTCTGTCCTCTAATTTTAATTATGTAGTTATTACTCTCTATATAGTGTTATCCAATTATGCTTCTTCATAGTCAACCCACTGCTTTTTCTCCACGGTCATCATCACCCCCTCGGAATTTGATGCTTTTTTATCGTCTTCTAGATAAGAATTACATCGCAGTTTCTGCCATATGGCTAGTTGGCTACACTATGTCCATTCTCTTCTTTCTTCCAAATATGCTTGTTAAGTTGCACTTCTCCTTGGCGCGTCCTTCCCAAAGCTTTTCTTCGTGCTTTTCACTACACTCTCGGAAGTTGGAATAACGGACTCTCTTTAGATTGGAATCACATCACAGCAGCAAGTTACTGGTGTTTGTTGGCTGGTTTAGTTTCAACGACAAAGACCTTTGTTAGACTCCATGTAAGTTACGTATTGCAAAAGGTACATGGATGAATGAATAAGAAACAATGTGTGAATTTTAAGACCCTGGAGCAGAGAGCATGCACATGCACCTAGATATATAGGCGCTCACCTTTGTCTTCTCTCATTTGTTCTTTGCCTGTGCATGCCAGCCTCCTGATCGGGATTCGGGAGTGCACATGCCGCATAACTTTTGATACTAAAACGACCCTCGCGGACAGGAGCACATCTTCTCTTGAATCTCTTCCTTTCGTCGGTTTCCATCATTTTTCCTTGCTCTTTGAATCGAGCAGGGAGACTGGAGGTAGTAGGGCAGCAGCTACCATACAGTACAGCAGTAGCACCGGAGATGAGATGCAATACGCGTGGTGGCGTTAACATAGCAGCAACAGTCACTGGGCACGGCCTTGCACGAAAAAAGTTTACTTTTTATTCTCCCTCTTTCACGTGGTATTTTTTTTCAATTTGTGAAGCAACTTTTCGTAAAAGTTGTAATCTAATAGGATCCGTAGTGTATTCGAGCCGTAGTGTATTTTTTTTCTTTTATACATTCTAAATTTAGCTATTTAGTAATTGTATTTCACATAGACTCTTTGGGTTAATTTGGATTGTTAGATCTTTATAAAATCTGACAGGGTGTAATTTTTTTTCTTTTTTCTAATTAACGTTGGAATTTCTAAACTCTCTCGATGAACGTGGTGGTTTCTTTTAACACTAATAGAGATTTCTTTTTCAAGAGATCCTTTGGCACGGTGGTTAAGATTACACCGATCGAGGACAAAAACAGTCTTCTTTTTTTTGGTCTTCATCTTTCCATTGAGACCAGCAGCACATCACTCTTTGGAGCAACGCCGTAGCAGTACGGTCGGTCAAGCAGCAGGGTGTGGTGGCGAATCTGCCGTCATGCTATGTAGGCGCATCGCATGCCCACCGACCGCTGCCGACGACCGACGCGCACCCACGCCCGGCGCCACCTGATCGATCGAGCGGTTGTGCAGCAGCTAGCGCGCGGTGCCCGCCGCTGCGCGCGGCGCGGCCGAACAGGAAGCTGGGGAGGAAGGTGCAGGCGCCGGGCGCCGGCCTTTGCCTGTTTGCCAAGCGTCGTGCCGCGAAATTCCTCCCGGCGCAAGCGGCTTTTGACTCGCCATCGCATGTCGTGCATCTTTTTAGACCGGCCGGTCGTTCGGAGGACGTGGCCCGCCAGCTGAGGCGTTTGACTGCCGGTACGGCTCGCGCCCTAGCTCCGTTCCCTGCTCATCGTGCTATTGCGCATTGCATTGGGTTCGGTAGGCACTACCCACTATGCCACAGCCACTAGCTATACTCGATTCAGAAAGCTACTCGCTGCTAGTAGTTTGGAATCCTAACGAGTTCGAAAAAGCGTCAGTTTTGCAGTCGCGTTGCTGCATGTAAGGCTATTGAGTACGTACTTTGTGTTATGTAGATGAGAGTACGAGACCCAGTCCGTTCATATTGTTCAACGTCGAATCGATAGAGGAATATATGAATGTAGCCTTCACATGAGCGAAATAAAGTGAAGGACTACGCTCTCCGAGCCTCTAGGGAACCATATACTATACTCCTTCCGTTCCAAATTATAGGTTCTTTTGATTTTTTGGGTTCATACAGATATTATTATATATTTAGACATACAATATATCTAGATACATAATAATATCTATGAATCTCAAAACGACTTATAATTTGGAATGGAGGAAGTAGCAAGTAGCAAGGGAGAGCTCCCTAGCCTTTTTTTCCTCTTATACATCCTCGAATACCATCAAATGAATGAATATTACTCTTTGGAGCATACCACACTTTTATTCCTTTCTTGAGATCGAGAGATGGATCAACTTTTTTTTCTCGGCAATTTCGTCACAACTATTAGGAAAATGCAGTAGAGCAGGTATGTAGCTATTTTTGGTGGTAGCCTAGTAGGCAAGGCACCCCCATGACGCCATGGCTTTGTTGACGGCATAGATTCGTACCGCGTATGGTAACTAACTAGCTAGCTACTCTAAGCCTGATCATGCTGAGCTCATCGTTCTCGCCGCGCCGCCGAAAGCACTACGTCATAAACGATTTGTATTGTCACGTCGAAATTAGCGTGCTGACGGGCGAAATTGACAACCACCAGCATAAAAGTGCTCGGGATCGCCGGGCTAGTGCCCGCCAGCACAAATAACACCAAGCTAGTGAAGCCAATAGACCTTATCTGACCCGCTGATTGGTGACGGGTGCGAAATCTGCCGTCACAAATGTTTTAACCGCTAGGACGTATGTTCTCTGCTGCGGTGAAGGGAGGGATCGATCCTGCCGGCGCCGCGCGCGGCAGCCCACGGGACACCGTGTACCACGCGTACCCACCCACCAGTCCACCACCCTGCAGGCGACCGGGCCGGGAACTGCCCGTACGTGTGATCTCGCTTGGGGATCGGAGCCAGGCGCCTTGCCGTACGGCGCCGAACAATTTAATCAAGAAAAATACGGCCACCGGCCGCCAAGGTCTTCCGTGAACCCGCCGCGGGGTCGCGCACGTTGGAGGGAAAGCGCTCGCGCCTAAGCTCGCCGACGATCACCAACCACAGCTGGGATGATGGCGGTATGCATGCAGTGTCGTCGCCGTTCTGACCTTCGTTCGCGTCGTCGCGTGTCCTCGAATTCTTTTCTTCCCGGCGTGGCTTTGACTGGCCGGCTAGTTCATATCTGTCGGGATCGGGGGCGGGGGCGTGGCTGACTTCTCGCGCACCCGTACGTTGGGTTACTGGTGGTCCAAGACAACCTGAAAGGCACTTGAACCGACGTTGGGTTACTGTTGGACTCCTCGTCCTCTAGCTCCGGCTCGGCAAAGGCAAGCGAGCTCCCAGCCCGACAACACCGTGCGCTCTCCTGCCTACCTGCTCCTCCTCTCCTGCTTCCCTCTCTGCTTCGCCCAAAGCATGGATCGCCTCCCTTCCTCCTCACATTCCAGCGCCCAGAGAAAAATTAAGAAACCCTTCCTCCTCCGACGACGTTTTCGCTTTTCGATCGATCCGTGCGGCCGTGACCTCCGGCGAGGCGCCGTCGCTGCTATCCTCGGCTCCGGTGAGTGACTCCGACCTCGATCGCGACTCGCGAGGCTAATAAGCCTTTTTGCACATGCATGCAACATCAGGACATCTCTCTTTTCTTGAAGCGCGCAGCACGCCTGGAGTCGGGAACGCCAAGGCCCACCGCAACCAAGTCTCCTGGTAGGATGGCGAGCGGCGGCGGCCGCCGGGTGTCCGTGACGGCAGTCATCATCGTCGCCGTGATCGTCGTCTTCGGTTGTAAGCATCCTTGTAACCATCTTATCTTCTTGTTTTGTTGCCTCTACACGCATGTTACGTCCTGATGAACACACCAACTTTTGTACGTAATAACCGGCAACCGATCTCTGCTACTCGTCGTCGTCGACGCCAGAAGGAGCGCCGGTGCTCACGAGGGAGAAGCGTCCGACGAGAGCAAGCTGTTCCTCGTGTTTTGCGTCAAGGACACGTGCCCGTCCGACGACGAGCGGGTGTGCTTCTGCTGCCAGCAGCCACCGGAGCCGTCATGTTACAGGAAGGTGAAGGAGTGCCAGGAGAACTGCGCCCCCTGCGATCCCCACTTCCCCAGTGCACGCCGTAGCTGTAACATCCAGCCCATGGGCTTGGGCCAGGCCAGTGGGCCAACAACTTAAGTACCATGTATTGGCATAGTAGCTCTAGGATTTCAATTCCAAACTGGAAGTGGAGAGTGGAATGAATCAACTTAAATAGCTAGCTAGCTCCAGGAAGCACTTCAATCTTAAGTTAATACTTTGGTGTGGTTCACTCGTGCAGAGTGAGCATAAGCTGTTTTCCTAGGTTAGGTCGTTACTATCACTTGAGGCTGCCCATGGAAGGACACTGCCTGAGATCTAGCTTGATCTCTCTTTTTTTTCTTCTTTGAGAGGATTGACACCTTGCTTGATGTTGCAAATGCTCGGGTTTTGTGTGAATGCAAGGGGAGATCAACCTGCAAACTTGCGATAAAGCACTAGCTAGGCCCACTGCCTCCAAACTTCGACAACATGGGCCCTCGGCAGCCCATCTCGGTCTCCTACATGGGCCGATGATTCTCACGGTCATGTCGATCAAATCAAAGGAAACAAAAAAGAGGGACTAAAATTCAGCTTGTTTAGAAATTCGGGCTTTCTATGATGGAAATACAGCTATCATTCCAAACCTTTTTTTAAGGGAATAAGTCTATACTACTACTTATTGAAACATGATAGCCATCAAGTCGTGAGCATATCGTTCATCCGTGATGAGAAACATACAACGAAAGCAAAAAAAAAAAAAAAAAAACGACTTAGGAGTAAGAGTCAGTCCACCGGCGGTTGACGGTTCTTATATTTTGACTAGCAAACGTATCCGTACAAACATACCCGTACGACATTACATGTATTATCTATAAATAATATCCGTGTAGTGCAACGGGAGCAAAAAAAACATTCCATACATTTTCAGCGCAGAGTGACATACCATAGCAGTCCTAAAAAATTTAGATGAATCAGAGATAACCTCGCATGTGCTCACTGGCTTTGATACGTGCCTCAATATGATTGGTCTGTGCTGAACATATGCAATGCAACTAAACTGAATCATATCAGGGCTATAGAAAGCTACTGGATAAGTTTAAGAATTCTAAATTCTACAACTCACGTTGAGAGATGAATTTGCCAATTAAAAAGATCTTTTCTTCACAGATCGCAGTTTAGTAAACTCATATTAAATTTCAATATAACATAGCTTCTACATTCTGACATTTAGAGCACTCACATATCGCGGTTTAGTACAGTCTATTGTAATTTACCTATGCTTCTCACGAAACTGGAGTCCAAGCACTCACATCGACAATGCAGAACTCATTGGCTGGTGTGGAGGCTTAACAGTGAGGCATACAACTGTGTCTCCTACTCTCCTCCGTGTACTGCTGTCCTGTGCGGTCCTGCTTACAAGGTGAGCAGTAGTGTGCATGATTCCAACAATATGGGGCCAGAGGGGTTCACTGTGGTCTCCGCATGAGTGCATGAAACCTGGAGGGGCTCTCGCTGGATGGAGACAAATAGCTCAAACCTGTGGGCAAATGAATCCTGGCCAGCCAGGCAAGGCATGGCAAGCGGACAGGACATGCAGGTGATGCTGGAACTTCGTGGGTACCGTGGTATACCTGGGCGAGAATGCGAGATAGCTAGCCTTGTCTCCTCTGCTTCTCCCTACTCGCGCGTTCCGTCTGGTGGGGCATGGCGTTGCCGTTTTGGCCGTGGGTAGCCGGTAGTGGGGGCTTATAGCGAATGGAATGGGGAAGCGGAGGCTCTCCGAAGGCACTACATACGCCACAACGGGTCCACAGGTCGGCTCGCGGGCAGGAGGTGTGAGGGACAACGAGGTGAAGACCGAGCGGGACAGGGATTGACGGTAAAAAAATTGGAGAAGGCAAAACGCGTGAAGGATTGGTTCCGTATTTTAAAATGGATACGCTAGTGTCCGGACGTCCGATAATTTTTTTTATCAGACATTCTGTTGTAACATTGAAAAATAATTATCGAAACATCAAAACTAACACTTGCAATATGAAAACATGCACTAAAAATAGTTTTGGAACTCATACACGCCATCCATCTCATTATAGGATAAAAAAATCCCCGTACGCAGCATTTCATCATGTTTCACGCAATATTCATCAGAAGATAAATTTGCAACACCTTTACGTGCATGAAACATCTCGAATCGCTTCGTGCAACATTCAAAACAGACACATTGCAATAATGAAAATCACAAGTTGCAACATCTCGAATAGAAACAATCTTACGATCTCGGCCAAATCAAGTATTGCAACAACAAAAAAAACATCTCTTACAGCACTGCAACAACAAAAAAGCATCTCTTACAACATTGCAACAACGAAAGAAGAAGAGGTCGAAACAAAGAAAACAACCCTACGCAACATCGTAAACAAGTTGGTGCAACACCCGATTGCTAGCAAGTCGAACTGTTGCAAACAAATGAAACATCAAAAGCCAACTGTTGCAACATCCAAAAATCTCTACTGCAACATCAGGAGGTATCTATCGCAACATGGAGCCGTCAGTAGGTGCGAGCTTCTACTGCTCCAGTTCATTACGACATCGAGCATCACGCAGAGGAGACGGAGCCCGCTCAGATCTACGACGACCAGCCGGCAGGACAACCGTCCGGCGCAGCCACCGGTGCCGCCTTCGTCGCCGAGAAGCCTCCGGGGGTGGGAGAAAGGTGCGGCGCGACAGGGTCGTAGATGTAGAGGCCGGCGCGCTCCGCGAACAGGGCGCTACGATGGAGGACGAGGAGGCCGCCGTGGGACTCCACGGGCGTGTACCTGTCAAAACACATCCGACGCGAACGCCTGCCGCGGCTGCCGCGTGACCTCCGCGTGGTGCCGCATTTGGTGCTCATCAAGGCTCTGTCCATGGAGGAAGAGCGGCGCCGTAGGGCCGGTAGGCAGCGGAGATCCGGGACCTGACACCAAGGAGCGGCGCTGGCTCGACACATTCAACACGACGGAGGAGGTTGCCATCATCTACAACCACGCCGCTGCGATTGATTGAGGAAGAAGGATGTCTGATTTTTTTCTAAGCTCAGGGGGTGTTCGGATACACCCTCCTAAACTTTAGTACCTGTCACATCGGATGTTTGGATACTAATTAGGAGTATTAAATATAGTCTAATTACAAAACTAATTGCACAAATGGAGTTTAATTCACGAGACGAATCTATTAAGCCTAATTAGTCCACGATTTGACAATGTGGTGCTACAGTAACCATTTGCTAATGATGGATTAATTAGGCTCAATAGATTCGTCTCGCGAATTAGTATAGGGGTTCTGCAGTTAGTTTTATAATTAGCTCATGTTTAGTCCTCCTAATTAGCGTCCGAACATCCGGTGTGACCCTCCTAAAATTTATTACTTCGTATCCAAACACCCCCTCAATCGGTGGAAGGTGGGACCTAGGGCAGTAGAAAACGAGTGGACGAGAATGAAAGCATGTGTCATGAACGGTGGAAGGTGAGACGAGAACGTCCGATTTTTCAAGTCCTCTCCGGATGTCAGACGTCAGGTTTCTAGCATTTCCGATTTTAATATTAATAATTAGGTAGAGATTGACGAGAGCCAAACAAATTCCCTCAAAAACAAATGAAGTATGACCATCACTTCCACGAACTATGCTTGATCATCTCATTAATTATCTTCCAACATTTGTACCAGCTAGCTTTTGACGCGGCCATGTTTCTTATTTTGATAGTGGCCTTCGCTATCTAGGGACATAAAGTCATAAACATATACAAATCGGAGCTTTCATGCATGCATTTTTCTTACAAGTTTACAACCACATGGCAAACTGGAAGGAGGTCTGGAACTGCATACTGACCGCTTCAACTCCAGAACAAAATTGTTCAGTTCATGACAGATGCACACGACAAATTAAATAAAATGACAAAATTGTTCTAGGGTAAAGTCGTGCGTAGCCAGAAGATAGACCACCTACCGAGGTCAGCTTCATTGACATCGGTGTCAGTTGTATTCATGAACAGTGCGTAACTATTTCGCACTGATTTCGCACTGCTCCCTCCATTTCTATTTATAAAGCGGACACGCATATCAAGATTCAATCTTTACAATCTTTGACAATAATTCGACTATTATTTTTTTATTTTTATAATGTAAACTTTATATAGTTGGATTATACAATAATTATAAATTTATAATCATAAATAATATAATATAGGATAAACGAATGGTGAAAGTGTTATAAAGATAAATGGATGGAGTAATTAACACCGAGAAAGAGGACTGCGGCGTTAAGTTGATAGCTATAAGGGCACCATGGACCGTCGATCTAATAACATAATGTTAGCATGATTATGTCCAGCCGTTATTGACATGGATATTTCTTTTTGTCCCCTCCAACGTGACATTTATTTTTTTCTCTCTAACATTTTAAATCACATTAGCTCTAACCTCTAGAGAGAAGAACGTGACATGTACACTGATCTGAAAAAAAAATAACGTGAGCTGAACGAAATTTAAATTTAAACAAGTTTCAGCGTAATCTATTTGAATCAAAAGTTCAGCAATGATGTATAGATACTCCTGCAGGTGATCTTATAAGAGAAACTTCATAAGAATTATAGATTGGCACAAATCAAGCTCCAGGTCAACAAGAATTTGAAGAACACAACAAGCACACGAGAGAAAGGATTTGTTTACCAAGTTCACTCCCACAAAGGAAGCTACGCCTCCGTTGAGAAGCTTACAAAGAGCTGTGTCCTCACTAACCCTTTACCTCTCTCAATCAACCACAAAGGAGGGTTGAGTTACTTACTATGAATCCTCCAAGAGGATGGGCAATGCAAACTTCCTGAGCGCACCACAACAAGAGGACGCTCAAACGAGCGACGCCTAACCGTCTAGAAGAAAGCTTCAAGAGTAACAAACGCGAATTGAAAACCGAAGATGCTTCAAGTGTTCTTGAGATGAACTTGGTTGACCTCACACTCAAAGCTAGAGTCACACACCTCAAATCCTTCTCTCACCCAAGCTCTAGCTAAAAACTCTTAAAGATTTAGCTCAAGGAGGGAGTGGGGAGGAGTATTGAATGCTCTTGAAGGTGTTTGTCTTGGGTTAGATCAGCAGCAAATGAAGAGGGGGCTGAGGGGGTATAAATACCTGAGCTCCAAAAACTAGCCGTTGTTGTGCTGTTAATGTATCTGTCGGAACTTCCGACATAATTAAATGGAATCCGCTAAGCACCCCCTATCGAAAGTTTCTGAAAACATCTGGTGTTGGAACTTCCGACACTCACAGAAACTGTAAGAAATAAAATGTGCAAGTGTGCGATTAAGATGTCTCTCATGAGTAGTTAGCATCTCAAGTAAGCACTTTGACATCTTCAAACCAACTAGCCGCATCCCCCTTTATAGTACGGTATTTCTATACTCAAATTCAAAAATATAAAGTAATAAATCGATTTTCCTTTATGCTTGAACACCTTTCCACAAGTACTTATGGGTCCTTTCTTACACATTTGCATTTGTATAGATTTGAACCTGTCACCCCTTTATAGTACGGTATTTCTTTACTCAAATTCAAAAATATAAAGTAATAAATCAATTTTCCTTTATGCTTGAACACCTTTCCACGAGTACTTATGGGTCCTTTCTTACACATTTGCATTTCTATAGATTTGAACCTGTCAATTTCTCGATAAAATCGCTAGTCTCTTAATTATGCATGTCATCAACATCAAAACCCACTTAAAGCTCTCAGCTACGACGTGGCGCCCCAGAGCTTGACGCGGAGGTAGGAGAAGGAGTCCCCCGCGGAGGGGATCTCGGTAGCGAGCTCGGCGTAGCAGAAGGAGGAGAGCAGCGTGGAGAAGCTGGCGGCAGCGTAGGCAAGTGGGATGGTCGGGCCGGCGTCGAAGCGTGCCTCCTGGCCGGTGAGCACAAAGACCCCAGACCCCACGACAGAGCCGAAGCCGAGGAAGGCGAGGTTGACCCAGGAGAGGCAGCGGCGGAGCGGGTTCTCGCTCTGGGCGAGGAGCGTCCCAGCCTCGACGGCCTCCAAGGAGCGGCTGGTGACGCAGTCACGCAGGCGCGGCCCCGTGGATAGGAGCGCGCCGCCGTACGCGCGCCAGCTCCGAAACGACGGCTCCGGGAAGAAGTCCCCCTTGCTCTGAAACCTCCGTTCATGCAGTATGACGGCGATAGTAGATGAGTACGTCCCTCTAAAGCCCACAGGCAGCAAAGACCACCCATGGTGGCCATGGGTGCGGAGACGCTGCAGGATCACGTTGGACATCATGACACACAATGAAGATACCACGCACTAAGTGTGGCAGGAGCTCCGATAGCAGCAGCCGGCGAGCATCGATGATTGTGCGCCATGGCTTGCACACGCACCACGAGGCGGCGAGGCTGCGCGGTCGAAGGCGGCAGAGGATTTCCGCGAAGGTGTCCTTGGGCAGCACCAAGCCCGCCGGATCTCCTTGTCCTTCCATCCAGTTCGTAGCCTCTCGATCGAGCGAGCGAAGATGCGCAAGCCGCCGATGGTGTTCGCGGGCCGCAGCGATGCAATTGTTGGGATCGCCGAGGATTTCGATACAATAGCGAGTCAACGTCACATTCGCCAGTCTTTGATGGATTGGGGAAGGATCGGTCTCCCGCATATCTGTGGGGCGACGGAGGTGTTTTTCACGCCTGCACATTTTTACGCTAAGGATGGGGGAGCTGTTGGAGGTGAGTTTTTTCTATTTTTCCACTAAATAAGATTTTAGGATAATTTTAAGACAGCTTTTGAAGTTGCTCGTAGGGAGCCAAATGCACTTTCACTCGTAGAGTCCAACAATCAGGACCGTAGATTGTGTGGTGCACGTGGAGCGACCGCGCAGGGCCACCCAAAATTAGGGGCGTCAAAGTATTCATGCATACAAATTAGTTGTATTAGTTAATCTCCATCCATTTCCTTGCCTCCCTGATGAATGCTAGTTAGCGACATGCAGCCTTTCCTTTCTTTTAACTCGTCCACAAAATCTCAAAGCATACTTTCTTTCTTTTTTTTATTCTTCACGAATAAACTCCAGCCTATAATCTGTTATCATTTTCTAAAATCTAGCCAAATAAAATAGTCTTGTCATTTATTTTTCCTTCAATAATCCTCCTTGCAATTCTGCTGCAACTTATGAGCTTTCCTCTCCATCCCTCCCATATGTTGCTGTTCCGCATATCAGGATAACAAAATACTCAATCATAGTACATTATATAATCAAATCAAAATACATTTTGGTTACTTATATTTTCTAAATGTACGGCTCCACTTTATGTTTCGCACCAGAGCCTCCAAATCTTAGGTACGGCCCTGCCAACAATTTTCCTAATGCAAAGGTCCTAATGTAAAAGCGCTGGCGGTTGACGGTGAAACAAGTTTCCTTAAAAACAATTTAAGTGCGGCACGGTTACAACCTCCACGACTCACGCTTTGCCATCGCCTTTATCTTCCAACACTTGTACCCCGTATTCAGTCATGCCTTTGCTAGGATGCGGGGATATCCTGCGGCTGCTCGCTCGATCCGATCCGGAAGTCGCCATTGACCTAACAAAGGGTGATAGCAACAAGATGCTGAGCGAGAGGTTGTTAGCTTGGGCCTTGGGCGCAACGAAGAAAATTACTTGACGAGCTGTGATTTGATTTTGATTGATTGATTCTGTGTTGCGCCTTCCAGAAGCATATGTGGGAGAAACTTGATGATGGAGTCCCGCACGGAAGCCTCCGCCGGGGTAGCGGCCAAACGGCGCTGCGTCACTGCTGGGCTCACCGTGGGGCGAGGTGGGACCCATGCAGCGTGCGGCGGAACCGGCGATGACGCGAAGCGCAAGAGGATTTGGCCATGGACCTCTACTCCAAGAATGGATTGGTCAAAAAATAATATAACTTTTGGTTTCCTTAATTCGCTATATATCTTTCTATTCTTCTTGTTCCCATTTTTCTCGACCGAATAGCTGATAAACTACGTAATAGAAATGGACAGCGTGCTTTCACGCAGAGTTCGAAACTATTTCATTTATCTAAGTAGAATCCTCGCTCTCTCTGTGTGTTTTCCAAATCACCTAAACTTCTACATGGTAATTCTACGTGGTAATGCACGAGATGACAAGTTGATCATACGGTGCACGGTACTAACATAGTGGCTGGCCCTTATATCTGGCAGCCCATTCGGTGCGCTGCAGCTAACTGCCGCTGCTGGCTTCAGCTGCAAGCGGCAGTGGCAGCAGCTTCCTGGCTGTGCTGCTGGCTTCAGCTGGAAGCGGTGGTAGAAGCAGCTAGCCACCGCTGCTAGCTGCTGCTTGGGTTATTGGGGCTGGTTCTCGTACTGCTGCGCTGCTACATTTCAAATTTAAATTTGTAACGGTAAAAGAATCTAAAAAATTCAAATTTTTTGGCGCAAATTTAACCAATAGAATCGAAGGTACGAACGTACAGAATAAGCCACACAATTGCTTACATACAACACAAACATACACAGCATACGCATACATTTACATCAAAGAGATTCCTGTCGCGATCCAATCTCGTACACTAGCCATATCTGGAGTAGCATTTGCTGCGACCCATGCGGACACCCCGTAGTCCGGAGTTCGCGCCATGTTCGAACCTGCAGTACTTGCATCGGCAAGGTCCAGCAAATAATTGTGGAGTACGAAGCAAGCAATAACGATCTTCGTTTTCCTCTCTCGATCATATAATGGAACTTGCCGCAAAATATGCCACCTGGATTTGAGCACGCCAAATGCTCGTTCGACAACATTGCAAAGACTGGAATGGTGGAAGTTGAATTTCTCCTCCAAACTGTCAGCCGCTCTTCTGCTGAATTCCTCCAAATGGTACCTAGTACTTCGATACGGCTCCAGATAGCCTTCACGAACTGCGTACCCCGAGTCCACCAAATAATATCTTCCTACAGAAAATAAAAAATATTCACCATTAGTGCACCAATTTTTGCATTTGCTACGTCATGTGCGTAATTAGGCAAGTACCATACCTGGAGGTGGATGCGGGTAGTTCGGTGTCTCCATACACTCCCGCAACACCGACATATCATGACAGGATCCTGCCCTCCCCGCTCCTACGTACGTGAATCGCATGTCCATAACCACTATCGCTAATACATTAAAGCTTGTTCACCCTTTTCTGTTAATGAAATTCAAGCAGGGCTCACACCCGACCTGTACGGGAACGTGTGTTCCATCTAGAGCACCTATACACCCATCAAACAACGGTGCATATTGGTTCAGCCTATGATTAACCTTGGAGTATGCAGGATCCTTTGGAGCAATTACCGTCTGGGCAAATGAAAATATTACATCTGCCACATGCGCCATCTTCCTACTAACTGTGTCCAAACTCCGCTCAAATCTATCTCTAATTTGACGACAAGCCTGTTGTGTCGCACACGCCCACACGAACATACCTAAAGCCTCAAGAGATTCTACCCCTTGTGATGATTGCAACCCATGATTGTTAACCAAGATGTCATGCAACTGAAGGAACGCGTCGGGACACATACGAAAATTGTCGAAGCACCTCCAGCTTTCCCGCATATTGAGCTCAACCCATTGTTGTCCGGTCATGCGTGGCAACTCCACTGGCGGGTTCACCACAGGAGGTGGCCTTCTGTTCACCTCCACATATGCGGCTACAGCTGCTGCTACACTCGCCAGCTCGTACACAATAGAGCTGGAATCACTGCCGGTGTCACTATTTGGTTCCTCAGCACTACTCATACTTGAATGAACCTGTGCATGCACAAGCGGAGGGGCATCAACCAACACAGCCTACACATTTCTAGTTGCACCACATTTTACAGATGCATTTGTTTCAAACCTGTCAAGCGCTAGTGGAGTTGCCTCCCCACCTTACTTTAGGTTCACCATCCCGACCTTACTTCAGGTTCACCAAAATAAAACCAATCCTCCTCCTAGTTCGCCTGCTGAGGGCCTCCAATGGGCTAACCACCTTCCTGTCAAAGGATGTAGACAACAGACATCAAAATTCCAAATTACTATTAAGACAAGCGTTGTGACACAAGTTAAAAAAAGTGATGATTAACTACTGATCATGGGCGATATTGAACTTGAAAAAAAAATTAACTTGTACTACAACACAATGTTCATGGCACAGGACACGTTACATAAGCAAACATTATTGTTTCAACCCATAAGGAAACATTATCGTTTCAACCCATCAGTACACATCACTAGAATAAAACAAAGTCATGCCACAATCACTCTACTTGTTCTCCCTGTCCCAGTTGAATTGGATCCAATTCAGTCGGCCCTCTTTCGTTTTCATCTTCGTGAAGGCCCTCCGATACATTGCGTTCCTACATAAATAAAGTGCCTGGCAGTACAGCTCAAACGTCTCCTGTAGACCATCTTCTTCTATAAGCTGCATTGCACGGTCCAGTTCCTCCTATTAACGGTCGCCACGTTTCTGGCTCCTCGTTGCCACAGTTTCAGAAAGGTCTCTGACGTAGTCCTCCAAGCTGCCACTTTTCTTTTTCAGAGAACTGTCAATAGAGATTTCCCGGGGTGGCCTTTTGGACAAGTTATGAGCACTACTAGCAGCCATGGGTCCTGGTACAAGTCCTGTGCATTGGCCTCAGTCCCCGCGCTAGGTGTCGCCTCACGAATACCTCCTGCCGTCAGCAAGGTGCCCCTATCTTGGGTGTCACGGCCATACAACGTGTACAATTCATCGAGGAACGGTGGTGGCTTAACAGAACTCGGCTGGGAACTCGGCTAGGAACTCGGCTGGGCAGCACCAGCACTGGTTTCCTGCGATGATGAACAGTACATGTCAGTAACAAAAATATGTTGCTACAAATAAGATGAGGAATAAGTTATTGGACTGTCAAAGGACGTACCCCTTCATCGTCATCCCAAAAGCTGGCATCAGCAGCAACGCCACTAGTTTGTTTGTCACGCCCTAAACCAGATTGGGATTGCAAGTCCTTCCAGCTCAGGAATGCTCTCCGCAGGGCGTTGAGCTTGTTGTGCAGCTGCTTGCTGCCCAAATTCATCCCAGTCTGTTGGTTGGAGCTGCGGTACACATGCTTCCATCCCAACTTAGTGAGGCATTTGTTGCTCCAATTGAATTGGTTCTTCTCAGCAATGCACAGGTCCAGCAATATTTTCGTCGTGGACTCATCCCAGTTGGCACGGTTGGAAGCCATCTAAGTACATAGCAGCTGCAATTATATTGCACCGAAGTATGGATAACCAGTAGGCATACAAGTACACAATTTCAGCAGTAATGGATATGTTACTTGCCTTAGCAGCTGTCTTGGCACGTTTGTGGCGGAAATTGTATGGACAGACCGGTGGAGGGAGAGCACGAAGAAGTGGATGACAATGCCAGTGTGGGCACTGTAGGTAGTTCGTCGCGGGTGGGCTGCTACTAGGCTTGTAGCAGACGCCTGGAAAGGTTAAAAAAAATAGAGACATTACTTATGTTGAGTGTGTTGTATGAAGGGTTGCACATTTCGGAGGAATTCCAAAGCATTGCAAGCATAATGCACACAAGTGCTAACTTCATGAACATGGACAGTAGCATGCTAAGAAATATGACATCGTAATGAAACCCATACATCAACAAAACAAGAGATCAGTATGAGCAAACATGTCATGGACAGAACATGTATGGCTAATTTTCATCGTAAGACATCACTGTATAAAAATGGATCATGTGTACCCAACTACAACCAGAGAGGTAACAATGTACAAGCATAATGCACAGAACAGCAAAGCAGCCCCAGGTGCACAGGCATGTTCACGGGGTTTGTTGAAAGCAGGCATCATGGATCATAATCACAGGCATTGCAGCAGTAAAGCATGTGCACGAAGCAATAGAAGAGGAAGGGCTGTACATTAAGGAAGGCAGGAATTAGCAGATCGAATTCAAGAATTTGTTGCACCACCCAACAGAATGTGAACCATGAACCTGCAAAACAGTTGAAAATGAACTCAGTCAACTACCAGAAGCAACCCTATCGCTACCAAAAATGGTGCACAAGCCTTACCTGGATGTACAAGGGAGGCTTTGTCAGGGGACGGCGGCGGCACGGCTTGGATGCGGCGGATGGCGTCTCTGGGTGACCTCCTGCAGCTCTAGTTGGCAGGCGGCCGGGGGGTGGGGGGTTGCTGGGGGGGGCACTGTGAAGGTCGCCGCGGCGGAGAGCCCGGATCCCGGCTGCCATGCTTGGCGGCGACGATGATCCCTGGCAGCCGCGTTCACCCCCGTTGCCGCGGCGCTGCGGTGGGGCCGAATAGTCCGCCGCCGGCGCGGAAGAGGCCTCCCGTGCTGGATCTACCCAATTTATGCAGCTTGACCGACAGAGGGACCCGGCCGCCGGGGATGGAGCAGGAGGGGCTGACGCCGGCGGAGAGCGGGCGAGATTTGGGAGCGACGGCGGCGGGCGAGCGCGACGGAGCGGGCAAGACGAGGGATCGACGGATACGGCCAGGGGACTAGCGCGAGGGAGGGGGCGAGATGTGGGAGCGACGGCGACGTAGAGCGGCCGAGCACGAGTGAGCGGGCGACGCGACGGACCGCCGACGGCGGAGAGCGGGCGAGAGCGAGGGAGCGGGTGAGCGGAGGGAGCGGCGGCGGCGGATCCAGAGCGAGAGCGAGCGACCGGGCGAGAGCGAGGCGAGATTTGGATGAGGACGGGAGGCGAGAGGCAGCAAAACTAAAGCGACGGGCGTCGGTGGCAGCAACCGCTCGAACGGCTTAATCTGAGTTTTGAACTTGTGGCCGTAGCACATCAACTCCTTAACAATTCGGCAAATGATCAGTGCATTATGAAACTACCGTGTTGGATCTAGCTCACTGATGCAACGAATTGGAAGAATCCTAGGACAATCGCATGTTCTGTCCATTTACCGTTGGTACCTACAGCTGCTAGTCCCAGGACGTATTTTTTAAGACGTGCATGTGGCGGATCCACTTCGGATCTACTGGGTTAGACATGATTTAGCCGCCTGATATGCGACACTCATGCCTAAGCCGAGTAAACACGAAGTGCCGTCGGATTCTCCTCCGATTTAACCACTTGAACAGGACCGATTTAGCAGACTCACACGAAGGTGAGCGGGTCCAGAGAGTACAACAAGTCCACTCAAGAGTTAACAAATTAACCACTGGATTTTAGTTGCGAAAGGAACATCAGAGTTTTACAAGCTTTCAGAAAACAACAGAAGGTAAAACACTAGCGGAAGCAATCGTCGGGGTCGGATGTCCTGGTGAGGCCAGCCGGGACATCACTGATCCCTCTCCTCGCCGTCCGAGGAGGGATCCCACTCGACCGTCCAGCCCGGCGGGAGCTGGGGCGGCCAAGCTTCACCAAGAGAGGGGTCGGGAGCAGCAACTTCACCTGAAAAACAGGAGCCACAACAGGGCTGAGCTACTAAGCTCAACAAGACTTAACCGACAGGAGTAAAACTACTTCACACTTCTAGACATGCAGGGCTTTCTGGCTGAGAGGTTTGCTTGCCAAAAGCACTAAGTGAACCCTATTTTCAAGTTTTAGCTCCGATTCTAAGTTCTTTAACCAGTCTAGGTTTTGCTTCCTATTCTAAGCAATCATAGAGCCAAACAAGGTATGTATATCAACAAAACCATGTCATTATCAGATTCCTCCTTTACTCAGGGTGACATAGCGATCAAGCAATCTCAAACTGTGAGAGGCAGACGAATCGATTCGAATTCTTAAACCATGCATGGTGAACCTAACCTCACGACATCCGCGCACCCGGAGGTCGCTTCCTGTGTCGGCCTTCCCCATCAATCCCCTAACCCGTGTCGGGCCCATTTCCTTTGGTGCAAGGTTCCACAGACCCGGCCTCGGCCGTCCTGTGACCACGCTTGCCACCACGTGCGACAACCAGCAGGGGAAACTCCGTTCCAAGAACAATGGGGCGACCGCTCACGTCTAGGTTCAATCCGGTACTAGGCTTCCTCATCCCATACTAAGTATGAGGTTAGTACTTTCAAACACTTGATCACGAACACCACCACTGTCGGGCCTTAGCAAGTTTTCATAGACAGACGGGGCAACCATCCGTCCACCAAAGAGTTACCAAACCCTGCCCCGTCCATCGTCCTTATAGTTATAACAGAAAGATAGACATGCAACTCCTACAACTCGCGAGTGACAGGAAATCACTCGGCTTTTACCGCCTTCTAGTTAAGCAAGGCAACTACTCGGTCCAACAGCTAGTGCTCAGATCATGGGGATAACTAAGTTATGCATCTAGGGTTTCAAACAACTCCTATACGTAAATGCACAAACATGTTACAGAAGGCATGCACAAGTTTGGAAAACAACCCAGGGTTTCATGCAACCGGGGCTTGCCTTCGAGCAAAGAGGAAGAGAACTGCTCGACTTCGGGGGCGACTTCGGCTTCAGCGGCCAAGAGCTCAGCTACAGCGTCGTCTTCTGGCGCCGGGTGTAGCTCGTAGAAGCCGTCGGCGAGGCGTAGCTCTACACGAATGCAATGCAAGAGTTAGCATAGACGGTTATTTCAACAGCAACACTTGCTCGCCTGAGCCCAGAAACTCGCGACAAAGAGTAGGAGGGTGGTGAGGTTCAAGAGAGCTGGTGAAGATCAAGAGGCAAGGGTCGGAAAGGAACTTATGATCTGATCCTTGAACTAGAGGATGTGGTATACTAGGGATCCTTCGACGTGAGCGCGGAAGGGTTCCTAAGTTTTACACATACACCCTCGGGTTGAAGAGAAGATCACAGCCGAGCCCTTGGGCGAGGCGGATAAGGGTCGGCGGAACAGATAGGGTCGGGCGAGACGGAACCGGGGTCGGGCGAAGCGGACTGGGGTCGGCAGCTTACCTTCTTTCTACAAGGAAGGCTTGGGGTCGGGAAGAAGCAGACTTGGGCGGAGGGGCTAAGGCTTTGAACAACGGCTAAGACCGGCAGTGTTCCGGCGGCGGTGCTTCTTGTGGGTCACAAGTGAGCTTTTACACAGCACGGGGGAGCAAGCGGCTGGGTGGCTTGGAGAAAACGGAGGGGAGCTGAGAGGAGAGTTCCTCAAGAACTTTAGGGTGTGGTGCTAGGAGCTTGAGCAGGGAGCAAGAGAAAGGCTGAAGGCAACAATGGCGGAGGGAACTCCGGCGGGCTTGCGCATTCCTTTATATAGCTGCTGGAACGGGGAAGGGAAGCGGCGCGGGAGAGAGAAGGGGAGTGGCGCGAAGGCCGGGGAGAAGCAATAGAGTGCTCTGCCGGGGCGGCGATTGAGCGAAGAGGGCGGTGGTGCAGGACTCGGGGATGACGCCAGCGGTCATTGGGTTCTGGCGTCAGGGCGGCGCAGGAGCGGGTATGCCGGTGGTTGAGATTTGGCGGAGGCGAGCGTCGTCGTGCGGAAGATTTGATAGAAGCGACCGGTTTAACGGCGCTAGAATCGAGGGCGCACAGGTGAAAAGACATGCAGCCGCGGGCGCGTGGGCGAGCGTGGAGCAACAGATTGTCGGGCGGCTTCTGGCAGGGCGGGGGAAAAGGAGCTGTCGCTGCCATGGCCAGGGTTGGCGATGGAGGAATCGTCGGGTAGCGGAGACCAGGCGGCGCGACTGAGCTCGAAGTGACGGAAAAGACGGGCGACATCGGGCTCTGCGGCCGGGATCTGGCGGTGTGATGATGGGCGCGGGAGGCGAGGCGCTGCAGAAAGGTTGCAGAGGGGCTTCCGCCGCCATTGGGGGAAGGGGGCGCGAGGATCCATTCGGTCGCGAGCCAGAGACAAAACTGAGCGGCGGGCGTCGGAGAAGATGAGCCACGCGGCGGGGAGACTCTGAAGCGGGCATGCAACTCGAGTGCGCCTGTCGCGGAAGATCTGGGGGAAAAGATCTCGCGGGTCCACCGGGCGGATAGAACGGACGTTTGAGGAAAACTTAGAAGGATCCGACGGTGAGCTGAGCTCGCCGGGGTCGGGATCGGAGCGAAGCGGGGAGGGGTCGGGTCTCAGGGGTCAGGATCGGGCGGAAGGCTGAGCACTCAGGCGCGGCAAAACAAGGCAGATGATCAGGGCTAGGATTAAGGTTAACCCGGAAGATTAGGGTCCGGTCGTCACAGTGCATTTTTTCATTAAGAAGAGGAGGATCACAACTTCGGGAGAAACCCCAAAGTGCACAGTAACGAGAGCTATGACCGACGACAAACAACACAAACACGACAACAACAGAAAAGACAGCCTCACCATCACCACACAAAACACAACCTAAGATGCCTGTAGCCTGCAAGGGAGAAAGACGCCATGAGCACACGCATGTCACCGATTGTCTAACAACCAGAAGCCAGCGGAGGTAGAGTGAGGAGGTCCTGCAAGACGATGCCTTCAGGGAGGAAACGACGCTAACACCGTCATCGTCCGTCTATCTCCAGGAGAGCAGACCAAGTCTTCACCTGGCAAAAACTGCTGACTTTGGTGGCCGCAACAACGCCCTAGTAAGGTGAGGACGTAGCCTTTGTCGGCCTCGGCAAATATGCGGCCATACTTTCGTCAAAAACCCTCGAAACCAACTCCGCACAGCAAACCAACTCCGCACAGCAGACAAGACAGCCGAGGCCAACACCCCCAGCTGCTGGTCCCAGGATGTATCCCATCTGAGCGAAAACCATCTCCTGTTGTCTTTTGCGGTAGCGTTTCTTGAGTGAACCAAGAGAGAGCCAACTTGAATCCCTCTAGCTTCGCGGCACGCACGAGATCACAAGTCAGTAATCTGTCTATGTGTGTGCTTGCGTGGCAAGTGGCATGCATGGTCACCCCCGACGTCATGCGATCCAGGCCATTTTCCTGCCGTATAAATGTGTACACGAGCCGTAGCCTTGTGCTACGACATCGCAAGAGGCCCAGCAGACAGACAGAGTCATCATCAAGCAGCTCAGAGATCGACGAAGGCCGACGAGGTCCTGAGAGCTCGCTCGCGCAGTACGCGGCCATGGGTGAGGAAGCGGCCGTGCCCGTGGCGGCGGCGGCAGCGAGCGCCCCGCCGCACCTGCTGCTGATATGCTTCCCGGCGCAGGGCCACGTGAACCCAATGCTCCGCCTGGCGAAGCGCGTGGCGGCGAAGGGCCTCCTCGTGACCTTCTCCTCGGTGTCCAGCGTGGGCGCGAAGCTGGCGGCCTCTGCGGGGGTGTCGTCCGGCGGCGACGGCGTGCGCGTGGGCCGCGGCCGCGTCCGGTTCGAGTTCCTCGAGGACGGCGACCCAGCGGGTCCCGACCTGGACGACCTCATGCGGCACCTGGAGTCGGCCGGCCCGCCGGCGTTCGCGGCGCTGCTGCGTCGCCAGGCGTCGGAGGGCCGGCCCGTGGCGTGCGTGGTGGCGAACCCGTTCATGCCGTGGACGATCGGCGTGGCCGCCGGCGCCGGGATCCCGTCGGCGGTGCTGTGGGTGCAGTCGTGCGCGGTGTTCTCGCTCTACTACCACCACGTGCACGGCCTCGTGGAGTTCCCGCCCGAGGACGACGCGGAGGCGCGGTTCTCGCTGCCGGGGCTGCCCGAGATGACCGTCGCCGACGTGCCGTCGTTCCTGCTGCCGTCGAACCCGTACAAGCTCCTCGCCGGCGCGATCGTCGAACAGTTCCGCACCATCGGGCAAGCGTCGTGGGTGCTGGTCAACTCGTTCACGGAGCTGGAGTCCGGCGTGGCGGCCGCGCTCCGGGGAGTCACGCCCCGCCCACCGGAGCTCATCCCCGTGGGCCCGCTCGTCGAGGCCGTCGGGTGGCAGGACGGTGACGGCGACGGCGGAGGCGACGAGGTGCGCGGCGATCTGATGAAGGCGGCGGAGGAGTGCGTGGGGTGGCTGGACTTGCACCCCCCGCGCTCCGTGGTGTACGTGTCGGTGGGGAGCGTGGTGGTGCTGTCCCCCGCCGAGGTCGCGGAGATGGCGCACGGGCTGGCGTCGACGGGGCGGCCGTTCCTGTGGGTGGTGCGGCCGGACACCCAGCCCCACCTCCCGCCGGGTTTCCCCGCCTCCGTCGCCGCGGGGCGCGGCGCGGTGGTGGCGTGGAGCCCGCAGGAGCGGGTGCTGGCGCACCCGTCGACGGCGTGCTTCCTGACGCACTGCGGGTGGAACTCAACGCTGGAGACGGTGGCGGCGGGGGTCCCTGTGGTGGCGTTCCCGCAGTGGGGGGACCAGTGCACGGACGCGCGGTTCCTGGTGGAGGAGCTCGGGATGGGGGTCCGGCTCCGGGCGGGCTCCCCGGAGCTGCAGCGGGAGGCCGTGCGGGAGGCCGTGGAGGACGCCGTGGCGGGGCCGCGGGCCGAGGCCATGCGCGCCAGCGCCAGGCGGTGGAGCGAGGCCGCGAGGCGCGCCGTGGGGCCCGGTGGGTCATCGGACGCACACGTCCAGGCGTTCGTGGACGAGGTGGCACGGCGAGCAGCGTGTGGTGGCGCCGCGGGAGCGGCTAAGGCCCGGGCCCAGGAGTCGTCAGAGGACGCCTCCTCGCTCGTAGGGGTAGCTGAGCGGCAGGAGAGAGTGGAGGTAGCCGTTCCGTAGGCGGTGTGGTGATCACCCCGCGTTGTGCGTGGTGAAGGTGAAAAGTAAATCTTAGAATAATGATCCAGTGATTACGGCATCCCTGGGTGTTTTTGCAAACCAAATTTTGTTTGTTCTACCGCGTTTGCAACTTGTTCGTTGCTCCTTTGTCGTGCCGTGCCGTGTGTGCATGGAAGGTCCGGAAGCGACGCGTGTGGTGCGGGCGTGCGAGACGTCGAGCTGCCAAGAGCATGAAACCAAACGAAAGTACGAAACCGAGCCGTCTCAGAAATTTTGCAGTCTGGCGTGTTGGAAGTGAAGTTATGGTGGAGGTGTTCCCGCCCACGGAGGGCTGCTGGTTGCAGGGACGTATGGGGCACGGTCACACACGGATGGGTCGACGGCGACGTGGGCGATCCCGGCCTCCCGGGCACACAAGTGTCGCGGCGCGAGGGCTCTTTTCGGCGCCGAGTCACAGGCACGCCACGTCGGGCGTGATCGGTTCTCGTAGGAACCGATGGTCGAGCCTGGCTCGTTCGATCCCGTCCGCCAGGGCCCCGGCTGTGGCCAGGCTCAACGCAGGCGGGACGATGATGCTGACATTTTGTTTGTTCTACCGGGGTTGCAGTCTTGTTTTGTTGCACTTCGTCGTATCGTGTGTGCATGGAACGTTTGGAGCGAGGCGACACAACGACGCGTGTGGGTGTGTGGTGCGGGCGAGCTGCCAATGCCATGCCATGCCAGCCAATGAGACAGAGGATCGGAGAGCTGAGAAATTTTGTAGTTCAAATTGTAGTTTGTAGTTTGTTTTAGTTTTCTATTTTAGTTCTATAGCAACTAAATATAAGTGTATATATAGTATATGTCTAGGTGTATACAAACATCTATAAAATAAAAAAGCAAAACGACTATAATTTGGAACGGGTAGTCGGGTACAAACATCTATCTATAAAACAAAAAAGCAAAACGACTACAATTTGATACGGAGAGAGTAGTTTCGTTTGGCGTTGGAAGCTACTCATAGCTAGGTTGGTTTTGGGGTGGAGGTGAGCCCGCCCGTGAACGGACGGCGAGGTCTCGTCAGGAGGAGGGCAGGCGCGGCTGCAGCTTGAGGGGCGTACGGGGCACGGATGGGTCGACGGCGATGTGGGGGCGACGAACCCTGGGGCACGAGCGCACGCGGTGTCAGCGTGGTACTTGTTCCGGCGCCGAGTGGGTCGGGATGGGTCGTGTGTCACGGTGCCAGGCGCCCACATAAAAGCATCGATGCAGGCACGTGATTCCTTTGTCGGCGACAGTACTGGAACATGGCCTAATTTTCTGCGGGCTGGCAAACCAAGGCTGCCAACCAAGCACGCTCTTAATCGACCATGGAACAGGGTAAAAATTAGGGAAAAGCTATACGATTGCTCGGGTGATTCAGGAGCTCCCGTCACCTGAATTTGGCGCACCGTCCGATCTAATGATTTATTTTTTTCCTCCGTCTGATCCAAATCAAAGCTGGGCTTCTTTTCTGCGGGCGGGCGGGTATGCCGACCAGTAATTATTGCGAGTCGGAGTACCAATAGACACAGCGGTGGGGATGCTATCCTATCTTTGTGAGATCGCAACACATTTAATTTTTTGGCAGCAGTTTGTGGTCCGGTTGTTAGACCCGCTCCTCGTTCAAACCCTCTGCCTGCCAAGGATCTCTCCTGCCTCTCTCCTTTCGTTATACATTATATTCCTAAGTAACTTTAGGATTCCATATACATTATGATTCTTAATAATTTACACTACATTAGTACGTAACTTACAGTGTGTTACTGTAATTTTAATTTGTATATTGTATAATTTTAAATCTGTGTAAATTTGCATGTTGTGTTTGCATCTTTAGGGTTTTCACTAACCTAAAATTATTTGTTCTTTGGCTAACCATAGAAAAAATATGTTCAGTTGTTTATTTTGCTTTTCCTTATTTATATAATTTTTTTTGTTAATCGTCTTATCAGAATCTTAGGATCAGAATTTTCGAGTGACAGATCTCTTTGTATCATCTGGATTTTTTCCGGTTCAAAATCGGATGTTATTCCCCTGCAAATCACCCAGGTGATTGTGGCCAGAATAAACACCCGGGTGACCAGTAGACTAAAAATTAAGGGCTGGCGAGGAAAAATCCTAATATTAGATGGGATGACGGGAGTAGGAACCAACGGCAGTATAAAATAGATCATGTAGTTAAAAGAAAAGTCAAATAAGGAAAAAAAATCTTGCAGGATCAAACAGAACAAAACAGTGCACCACTCTATGGCATTCTAGAATTCTCCCAGCTGCTGCTGCATACCGGCTGCCCTTCCTGATACGCTGCTCGGCCGGCCCCCTACGTCACCGGGCAAGGTTAGGTCACGCTCAAAAACGTCAGGGATGACGGACGACCTGCACATACCACAAGGCAAGGCCGCGTTTGCATAAGCTGCTTGGTTCGTCGATCGTGTAATCGTGATCACTCTTCCGTCCTCGATCAAACAAAAGGTGACCGCTCGTGGGCCGTGTGGGCATCGTCGACGACGAAAAAACGACGGCCGCCGCTCGCTGCTGGCGGCCGCGCGCCGTCAAGACAGACGGGAAAAGTGGGCTGCACCGCCGCCGTTCGTTCCATACGGCGGAGGAGGATGCGGTGGCTCATGTGTTCCTCGATCGGACGCGTATTCCCAGAACAACGGACGGGGTCGTGTACGTGTTCTCTCGGCTGCCATTCCTCTGTCGCTCGTTGACCTTGTACAAAAGACGCATGCATGCATGCCATCCGACCGACGACTGCGTTCGTCCATCCCGGAACACTCTTCGGCCCGGCCCTACGCACGTCACCGGCCAAGCTCGATCATCCCGATCGTGTTTCTCTTCCTCGCTCCCTGATCAAACGACGGTGCGAAGAATGTGTACTTGGCCTTGCAGCAACCACACATGATACCAAACACTCGACCGGATTTTTCGTAATCATTAAACTTCGTACGGCCCTACTACGCTTGTCAATCTTCTTCTCGGGTACGACGGGACCACGGGCGCCATCAATTTCTTTATAAAGACACATCATGTTTCCGTTAGTTGTACGATCTCCATCCATAAATATTTAAACTAATTTATTTCAAAGATGAACAAATTTGTCCAGACCTCGTATATTTAAGAACGGAGAGGGATATGAAGGATATATATGTCATCTATCGTTACAACTAACCGGCCCTTCGTTTTCTTGGAATGAAGGATATGTCACCATCCTCCTCTGCGAGGGCCAGTGGGCTCCAACCTTGAGCCTGCACAGGATTTCTCGCATCAACGCCGCCAACAGGTATATGGGGCCCTGCCTGATTGCGTAAGTCCTTGTGAATTTGTGATAATCACGCTGCAACGAACAGCAGCATTCAACGACCAAAGGATTCCCAGCGACACAATAAAAAGATGAGGCCGGGACGCGAGTTCTTTTGTTAAAGATTGAATCAGAGTTCGCGAAATGTTGAATGTTGAATGTTGAATCAGAGCTCACGGATCTCCCAAGCTAAAAAATATTGATTCTCGCTAAATGTTGAATTAGCCTATTCAAAATATTGAATCAGAGTTTGCGGATTTTTGAATTAGTTGTAAGAAAGATGTTGAAGCATGTCGGAAAATCTAGGTGAGGTGGGGGTGAGCAAGATAATATCTGACTTTCATGCAATGTTGGGTTAGCTTGTTCGAAATGTTAAAATTAGGATTAAGTGTAAGAAAATGACGGATATTATTCATGAAGGGAGATTAATAAATTGTAATAGTTGTGCTAGACAAGCTTAGTGGATTTTAAAGTTGTAGTCTAATGGGTTCATAAAGTTATGGGAATGTAATTTACCTTCTTCTTGCGATCAGCCCAACAAATCGGCCCGCAAATTACATTCCTATAACATTCCTATCTCTGCACTGGCTGGTCTGGGCCTGTCGTGGTAATGGACTTGGACCTTGTTGCTGTAATGGGCCGTGCGATTTGATTCATGCAAATTGAGCCATCAACTCCCCCTATTCTGGGGGTCCTGCGGGACCATTCGCGCGGGCCACGTCGCTCCTTATTCACGTCCGTTGGATTGCCGACATCCGGCCGTCCACGAGCACACCGGCAGGTGCGTCGAGGTTTGCGAAAAAACCCTCCATCTTTCCGTTAATCCACTTCGGATCCAGGGAGGCCCTCAGACTACAGTAACCGCGTTCGATTTTATTATGGAACACCCCCGGGTTCCAAAATATTTCAACGCCAAAAAGAGAAAATTCGGAAATCGCGTCAATTTTGCAGAAACCGCCCGTTGCTACTTTTGCAGAAAACCCCCTGCCGGCCCTTCCTGCGCCGCGTTCCCGCAGCCCCGACCCGTGTCCCTCCTCATTCTCTCTCTCTAACGGCCGCCTCAACGCCGAGCCGCTCGTCGTCGCTGCCGCCGGCCGCCCCCCTGTACCTCTCGGCTGCCCCTTGCGAGTGGGTCGTCTTGCCCTGCGACCTGGCTCTGACTAAATCCTAGATGTCGGGTAGCCTCGGTTGTGACGGCCCAAACCCTAGGCGTCGGTTGGCCTCGGAGTCGGAGGCGGCAGTGCGCGGTGGAGCGACGGGGCATAGCGATGCACGTGGTGGAGCGACGGGCAATGGCTGGTGCGCGGCGGCCGGCACCACACCGCTAGCCTGGATGGGGAAGGCGGGGATTTGGAGGATGGGAGGCAGTGCCAGAGGCCAAGGATCGCGCCGCCGCCGCCGCGGAGACCGACCCCGACCCCGACTGCTCCGCTTCCTCCTCCCCGTCGCGCGCCGCCGTGGCGGCGCCCGCTGACCCGCAGCTCTGCGGGTCCTATGCCTCCGACATCTACACCTACCTCCGCGCCCTGGAGGTACTCCGCTCCTCTCCACCCCGCTCTCCTCTGATCCGTCGGCATTGGGTTCGTTATGTGATCTGACGGGGTATTCCTCTCGATTTTGGGGGTTGTGGGGGGTGGGGGGGCTTCTGCCGATGCAGGTGGAGCCACGGCGGCGGCCGAGATCCGACAAATTGCAGACCATCCTCGTCGACTGGCTCGTCGAGGTGGCCGAGGAGTACAAGCTCGTGGCCAACACGCTCTACCTCGCCATCTGCCGCGTCGACCGCTTCCTCTCCGCCAATGCGCTCAGCCGCAACAGGCTGCAGCTCCTTGCGTCGCTGCCATGCTCATCGCCGCGTAAGGGCACCACCGCCCCCACATTGCGTCTTTTGCTGCTCTGCTGTCTGGAGATTGGGGATTTGGGGATTGAGTCCCGTTGGATGCTTGTGCTTGTAGAAAGTACGAAGAGATCAGTCCGCCTCATGCGGAGGACTTCTGCTACATCACAGACAACACCTACACCAAGCAGGAGCTCGTCAAGATGTAGAGCGGCATACTCAAGCTGCTCCAGTTCGAGTTGTACACTGACTGAATTGGAAGTTCATATTTCTGCTATTGCTCGCTTTCCATCTGAACATATCAGCTAATGGAATATCTGACACTCGGTCTCTCCTTTGTTTCGCTGATTCCAGGCAGTTCGCAAGATCGGCCCAGCTGATGTGTATTTGAAGCAATCCCTGTCAGTTATGCTTGTTAACTCCATCGCTGAAGTACATAGAAGTGTGGGAAAATCTTTTGAGTATTATTCATTTTGAGAGGTTCCAAATTAATGAGCAAAACTACGATATCAGCTACTGCAGTGGTGATTTTGATATTTGGTAGTGCTGAATTACAACATGTGCGAAGTCCAAGAAAAATAGCATCCAACGTATGTAAGGATTTTTTATGAGGCCACTGATGGAGAACAATTTTTGCTGTGTGCTTGGAGTGTTCTTAAATCTGGGAGGATCCAAGTCAAAGGTTTCTCTTCAAATTACATCGGGCTTAGTTCAGTTACTGATTGGTTGAATAGTGATATTGGAACCAGTTGCTGTGCTTATAAAAACAGATGCATTGCATATTCTTGCCAAACAATTAGAAGCTACACATATTGCAATTAGTAATGTTCTGGAAGGCAACTTGACATTAGGGAGTGCTCTAGCCAAGCATTTGGTGAGTTTTTGTTTACTTGGTCCATCACTTCTTGGTTGCAATATTTACTTTGCAGAGCTTGTCTGTTCTGTCGTGCTATTTCCTGGAGCCGCAGCAATAGTGCTTGAGAAACATCAGTGCAATGTTTCTATTTTGCTCTCATGTCAGGATGTGTTAGTTTCATGGATGGATTTTGAGTTAACCTGAGATCTAAAACAGAAGAAGTGTGACCGTGATATGGACGATTACTTCATGTTGTTAATGTCAATAGAATTTGTTCAGGTGAGAATTGGTTCAGTGAATTGCACTTGACATCATCAGTACTGCAGGCGTGGCTGCTGGTACAAATCTCAACCAGAAATGTGTTGTTGATAACTGTATGAAGAACACGTTCTCTCCAGGACATGTCATTTGTCATGGGAATCGAGTGGTTCAGAGCTTATTGTGATCATTATTTAGTGGCAGAGTGCTGTTCAGAAAATAATTAATCTCACTGACATTGATCAAGCCAAGGGACAACTGAAGCATCTATGAATGTTGCAAGCCTGCCTACAAAAACCGAGGGATCCCGGTGGTTTCAATACAGCCGCTCTTAAAGGATGGAGGAGTGCAACTGATACCTGTTTTTGTTATGATGTTTTTGAGATTAATGTCTCATGTCCACATGGCATGCTAGAGGAAGTTTGTGGTTGGATAAATTAGAAGGCCGTTGTGCCTGTTTGGGCAACGGTGACTCCTAACATTAGAGATAATACAGGTTAGCTTAATATATGCCAATATGCATTTATGATGTACTTAATAGTCGCACATTATCCTCTGTTAAGCTGTGTCAGAACAAATGAATTTCTAAGTTATTATTTCCTCCCTAACTTGTTTTCACGTCCTTGGCTTGTTTTCCATTATTTAAGTAGTTTGATTCTCTATTTTAACTTTTGCTAATCCTTCAAACGAAAAGACTAAATCTGATTAGAAAATAAGTAATGTGCTTTATCTGTACTGCCTTTTCCATTATACATTTTATATTTTTTTGGATGTTGCCAAGTTGTGAGTTTTCTGGCCATTTTATCTGTAAATGAAACCAGATATGTAGCAGTTAACTTATCTCCATAGGAATAGTCTTATCGTCCTTTCGGACATCACACAAAGGCCTTAATTGTTGAATACAAATGTCACATCATTACATCAATAGGTTTTACCGATTTCCCAATTGTATTGTAGTACTGTTATTTTGTACATTAGATTGCTGGGTAAGATTTTTTTTCTTTATTTTTCTTGGTATTAGAATTATTTTTCCCCACGTATTTACTTAACATCTTGCAGCCTGCAAGAATAGCTACTAATCCTGGATGTGAAGGAGTTTCTGCCATTAACACAATCATGAGTGTTATGGGGATTATTTTGTGGATACCAACCCGCAGTCCAGGGGAGCCTTTAAGGTACAGTAAACCCACTTATTTTTCTTACTTTTGTTCCCTAATCTCCAAATTATTATTGTTGTTAGTTGTTAATTTGCACGTGATTAAAATATATGACTACAATATGTTTTGTTGGCAAGGTGCAGGTTTTCCCCACAGAAACTATTCCCACCCTTTGCAGCAATTTAGGTTTGACTCCAAGCTTTTGTATGTAGAGTCAGGAGGTGCAGTGGATCAGGAAGTGCATCTAAGGTAATAACATAGCTTCATCCAATCATGGGTCGTGCATAAGTGATAGTACTGGTCTAGATATCTCAACATGCCAGTACCTGGTTTAGATTCTCAATATGTCATGCTTTCCCTGTACAATATGCAAGCTAGTAAGGTTGATGTTACCTAGCACTGAGATTAGTTAATTGTGCTTGAAAGAGTGCAAATACAAATTTGTAGATTGCAGCTACGAAGTGAGCAGGAGTGGCGTCCAAGGCGGCGCATATTCTACCGTTATATGTTGATGCTTTGATCACATATTTATTGAAAATTTTGTGACGCTTCATTGGGTATAATCTAGCTTCTCAATTCTGATTTGTTGCTCTGAACTTAGGCGTGCCGGAGAAATTATAACAGATAATCAAAATTTTCAGACTTTCATAGTTAACAAAAGCTGTATGTTCTCATGACAACTCTTGCATTGCTCCTGTCAAACAAGTTGTGATTCTTCAAGCAGATTCCGAAAAGCCTTGGAAGGTACAGATGTTGTCCAAGAAGATACTTCGGTTCAAAGCTCGCATCTGAAAGACACTACAGGTATGCCATGAACTCTAACTTCCGTACAAATGTCTTCTGGTTATAAATAGGAATTTGGCATATTTTATTTGCACGGATCTCAACATAATTTTGACATAAGAGTATGTGGGTTTTGAAAAGGAAAAGAGTAGTCCATATGTTTTCTGATTTGAAGCCTCTGAAACAGTCAGCGGTTTTTCCGGCAGCATCACTGAAAGTGAAGAATAGGGAAGCTGCTTATTGAGATGCTCGTGAGCAAATCTTCTCTAGGGATGATGCCTAGGAAAATGATAGATCATCTGTGAAATGTAGACAGGTTCCTATTGTTGCTCATCAGATAATAGCACATGCACTTGGTCAAAAAGTTCAAAATCCATAGAGACAGGTGCCTTGATAGAAGGTAGAGGAAAACAACTGCTGAACGGGCCAAATATTTCGACACAGTAGGAACAACTTCTACCCAGTTGGAGCAGATAATAGAGAAGAGAGTGATGTTGGAAAGGTAAGCCAAACTGCATCAAGCCAAAGGTGTCGCATCGCTAACAGTAGAGCTGCTGCTACTGAGAGCTCGAAGAAAGAGCAAACTGGAGCAGCTAGGAGAATGTTTGCACATGCACTGGGGTTATTGTCTGCAGTTTAAGGAAGTTATGGTGCACTGCCTAAACTGAAGTAAAGATATGAGATGAGATGCCATGAATTGGAGAAGCTTGCCAATGTGTGCTATGACTGCGCTCTTTTATCCTGTCATGCATATGGCGTACGATGCACCTGTGATGTTTGGTGCTCTTTTGTGTTCATCTGCTTCTGCGAGATGGCTTTTGTGATGTTGGTAGCAGATGGAAGGTCTTCTTGGTTGGATGTTAACTATTGGAGTGACACAGGTGATCTGGGGCCTTGGTAGGAAGAAGAGTGTCTGCCACATTCTTGATCGAAGAGCCTGAAGGCCTAAGCTCAGTTGGGGAAAGAGCTTCATAGATGCACAGGGCATGCCAAGCTGAGCCGTGGCCGTGGCCGTGGCCGTGGCCGTGCAAGTGTTTCACAGGAGTGGAAGAAACTATGCCGTCCTCGCCACTGATACCCTTTTTTTCCCACCAGGCTGTTGCAAATAAGTAGTACTTTTTTGTTTAATTTGCAATTTGGACTCTTGATGTTATTGGGAAACATTGATCAGTTATCAATTATGTCATTAATAGCCTGAATTCCTAATGAACACGAAAAACGGCGCGCCTCAGACTCTAGTCTTCAGAAAATAGAGCGTGTTCGGCACACAACCCAAGAAGTGTGTGCTTGTTCGTTGGCACCACAACGTCATGTGCTTTGTCGTCTTGGAATTTGCAGAAATATAGACAAGAACGTACGGTTCTTGTTTTTCTTAATGTACAAATCAGGTATAAGATGACCTTGGGTGTCTTTCGTCAAAACAAAGCAAGTGGTTTTGTTAGGGGCTGTTTGGGAGAGGGATGCTAAACTTTAGCACCCCCACTTTAGTCTATTTTAGTCACTTATGCTCCCAAACAAGGGAGCTAAAACTGGTGAATTAAATTTTAGCCTCCCACTAATCCCTTAGACCCTATTTGGAAACTGTTGGCGCTAGAAATCGGTCAACCGAATTCCCAGCGTCTGACACACGACCTGGGAGAATCTGCTTAACTCCTGTTCGGGTGATCGCCCTGGTGCGGTTCGCGCGGCGTGCCAGCCAATCTGACCTGTTGATTGGCAAGGTAGAATACGTGTCAGATCCAAAGGTCGCGATCGGCTAATTTTCCGATCTCGAGAAAGCTTATCAGCGAATCGGCCGATTTGCCGTAATAAAGGAATCGGCTAGGAAGCAGCCGATTACCGGGCAGCGTGAATGAGAACTATTGGAGTAATCAGCACAATGCTACAGTAACAACACCAGGAATAGATCTAATCGGCTATGTGTAAAATAAGCAGGTTAAATGACTAAATACGAGAAAAGCCGATATTGCCGATTCCTAGCTGGATAACTGATGATAAAACTAGAATAAAAGGTAAAACCTATAATTCTAGTAAATATCGATAACTAGTGAATAAATCTAAACGAAACAACAGCGATGCGCCCGAAGTTAAAGCTTAGAATTTACTCGATAAGCGGAACTTACAAGATCGGCCGGAGGTCAAGTTGATGCAGCCCCGCCAACCCGTACGAACTCGTGAAAAAGAAGAAAGTATTTGGCGAAGTCGCCTGCTTAAAAGTAAGTACGAGGAAATAGTAGTTTGTTGTATTGATTTGTTGATTTATTTTACAGATCTACAAAGGTGGCTATTTATAGCCCCGTACAAACGACTCCTTATCCGACTAGAACTCTATCTCTAACTTTAAACAGAAAAACTTCTTATCCGACTAGGACTCTATCCCAAATCTAAACAGAAAACAAATATTTACGAGTACGATTCGTACTATCTTTATGCGCTTCATGGGCTGACCTCCTCTTCATCTTCATAATCCTTTTTAAGCTCACATCGGCCCAATTACCTCTTTAGCAAGGAGGTAACCGATCAGTACCCACACATCAAGGGCTCAAACTCATCCTGACCCTGGGCACTGGGGTCGGACGAGGCGGAGATCCTCCCTTGGGGGTTGGGCGCGTCCGATCCCAAACCTCAGGGGTCGGGCGAGGCGGAGATCCTCCCTTGGGGGTCGGGTGCATCTGATCCCAAGCCTCAGGGGTCGGGCGAAGCGGAACTCCAAGGATCAATCGGCCGATCCTTGACTGTAGCACCATTCGGCCGATCCTTGACTGTAGCACCATTCGGCCGATTTCCAATTGTCGCCCCTGTATCTCGCAATATCTTCAAATTTCTTTCTCTCCTGACGCCGATTTTACTCGTGTCAAAATCTGGCGTCAACACATGCCCCCCAGTTTCGGAGTAAAACATAGTTTTTACTTCGAAATTCTTTTCAACTTCCCCTCCGAAACAGCCGCAATGAAAATATCCTTCCGTTTCGCGGTTTTCAATCTGATGATTGCAATTTTTCGAAACGGGCGCCCACGACAACCACTACTCCCGAAAAACTCGAAACGCCGGTGCGGTAAAAATTCCATTTTTACCCCTCCTCAAGCTCCCTTTAAATATCAGCACACCCCGCACTTCCTTTTCGAGCTCACGTCCTTCTTCCTCAGCGCGCGAGCCTTCTTCTTCCTCCAGCACTTTCCCTTAGTTCCACAGCTTTCCGGCACCATTTTCCTGTCGCTTTTCTCCTTCCCCTCCAATGGCGGCACCTTCAGGCAACTCACCCACGCGCGATGCTCCGGAAATAGCGCCTCCGGCGGAAGTAGCGACAGTGGTGGCTCCATCGTCGGAAGAAAGGGCTCCATCGAAAGCCGAAGCTTCTTCCGAGATCCCAATGGCGATCCCAATAGCGGCCTCATCCTCCGCAGCTGCACCGACGGTCACGCCGACTACAAGGAACTTCATCCCAGAGGTCATTACCGAATCCTTCCTCTATCGGCAATACATTTACTTTAGATCTATTTCTTACTTTCGCACCCCTTTTCCTTTTTTTAGGCAATTAGACATCGCATCACTATCCATCTTACGGGAAATCCTGGCCTTGTCTGCCTCGGATCCATGGGGAACCCCGATCCAACCGAGCTCATCAATTTGGAAACCCATAGAATCCCCTTCAAACAATCTACCATGGACCTGGATCACTGGCTGGGCACCTTTAGGTCTTGGCCGAATGAAACTCCCGGTTGGAGGGAGTGGTACCAACGGATAGCCGAACCAAAGAGGGTCCAATGGGACGAGCTCAAAATCGGCCAATGCATCAACCTATCCTTGTCCCAGATGGAGCGCAACGAACCATTAGTGATAGCAGCTTCTTACTTTTGGTCTGATGCTCTCAATGCATTCTTGTTTGGACATGGACCTATGACCCCCACACTGGCCGATGTGGTTCTGCTGACCGGCCTGGACATTTCCTTCCCATACACCCCTTTCCGCCTCTTAGCCGCAACATCGCATCGACTGGACACGAGGGGAATCGGCGGGTGGAAAGGCTTTATCAGATGCAACAAAAGGGCCGGATCTGTTGAGAACAGGGAGCACACGGCCTTTCTAATGATGTGGTTGGAAAAACACTTCTTTTGCGGGAGAGCAGCCGGCCCATCAACCAATACCCAAGCCTTAGCCGAAGCACTATCAGTAGGAACTCCTGTTCCTCTTGGAAAACACTTGCTAGGAGCAGCATACCACATGCTTCATCAAATCGGCATCAAACTTTCCAAGGGGGAGCCGATTGGAAATCCAGGCGGACCCTGGTGGTTCATTAACTTGTGGCTGAACCTTTATATGAGCAAGATCTCTCAGCAGAGGGTGGAACACATGACGTTCCCCAACATCGAATCGGCAGAAGATCCCACTGCTCGACGCCGATGCACATCTTTTGGTGAAGCGGCGTCGGCCTTCCCCGGTTGTCTGTACTCTGCTACAAAAGTGGCCGAGTACTTCCGATGCTTTTACAACGGTTTCAATGAAGACGCAACCTTTAATGACTGCTTTGACCGTCCTTCGCGACGCCTTTTTTATTCATTGCCTTTCTCATTTACGACGGGACGCACCTTTACCAAATATCTACGCCTCTTTTTCTTATAAATGCCGGCCTAGACCCTCCTTCCGAGAGTACCAGTTTGGCTCGGCTTTATTTGCTCAACCTGCTCTCGTCGGCGCGACCTTCAGTCATGTCTTCATCGTCTTCCTCTTCCTCTGTTAACCAGGTGAAAATCTTGCCTTGATCCTTCTTCTCAGTTTAGCTCTTTTGAAGGGAATCACCTTTTTAATCGTTCTTTCCTCAGCCTCGACGCCTTAGCCCCAAACTTGAACGCGCCATCGAGCTCATGCACTCTGATGAACCGTTGTCGTCAGAGGACAAGGACTTAATCAGGGCTCATCGTGATGAACTTCAAGAACATGTCCCTGCCGACATCCGCCGGATCTGGGACTTTTTGGACGGCAACGCCCGCCGGCGACCTCAAGCCGACAGAAGTCATCCGCTTCCTCCACGAGTCGCCCTTGAAGATGCGGCAACAGGGACATCGCGCCCGGCCATGGACCGGGACCACCCTCTCCCCCGTCAAGTCGAAGCGGAGGCTTCGATGAAAGAGATACAAGAAGAGTACATCCGTCTTATGATAGAATTAGGTCGGGCTGAGAGAGAGCGTAAGAAAAAGAATGGTGAGGCTTCGATGAAAGAAATGGACGAAGAGTACATCCGTCTTATGATAGAATTAGGTCGGGCTGCGAGAGAGCGTAAGAAAAAGAATGGTTAATTATTTTTTGTTCTAAGGGCGACTTGTACCTTGTCGGCCGTGTAACTCATCGTCCGTACCGAATGAATACATCGGCCGATTTGGACGATTATATGTTTTCTCTGGACGAACCTTTGTGTATCGGCTGTGTGCCATTTTATTGTGGTTGATCCTTTATGCTCCGACCCATATACTAGGGTAGTATCTTTTCAAGTACCTTCCGTTTAGAGCCCTAGTAAACTCTTCTCCCTCGATTGTTTCCAAAATATAAGCATTTCCTGGAGCACATCTGCCGATTTCATACGGCCCTTCCCATGTAGGGGACCACTTTCCGAATTTAGGATCTTTCGACCCAATCGGCAATACTAACTTCCAAACCAGGTCCCCTGGGGAGAATTGTTTGACTTTGACCTTCTTATCGTACCACCTGGCCACTTTCTTCTTGTTTTCCTCAATGCTTATCAAAGCTCTCAATCGTTGGCCAGCCAAGTCATCAAGTTCCCTTTTCATGAGTGATGAGTAGTCGTCGGCCGTTAACTGATCCTGGAGCGAAATGCGCCTCGACCCCGCCCTTGATTCCCACGGTAGTACCGCATCGTGACCGTACACCAACTGATAAGGGGATAACTTGGTGGCCCCATGGTAAGCCATCCTGTATGCCCATAGGGCTTCAGTTAGACATAGATGCCATTTTTTCGGCTGCTCCTCTATCTTCCTCTTGATTAACTTAATTATCCCCTTGTTGGAAGATTCGGCCTGGCCGTTAGCTTGGGCATAATATGGAGAGGAGTTTAATAATTTGATTCCCATATCGGCTGTGAACTCTTCGAATTCTCCCGATGTGAACATTGTCCCCTGGTCGGTTGTGATAGTCTGGGGAATGCCGAATCGGTAGACGATATGGTCCCTTACGAAATCGACCATGATAGCCGATGTCACGGCTCTTAACGGAATTGCTTCCACCCATTTGGTAAAGTAATCGGTGGCTACCAGAATAAATTTGTGCCCTTTGCTTGATGGAGGGTAAATTTGGCCGATAAGGTCTATTCCCCATCCTCTGAACGGCCATGGCTTGATAATGGGATTCATGGTCGATGCGGACGCACGTTGGACATTCCCGAATTTCTGGCAATCCTGCATCCCTTATAATATTTGAAGCAATCTTCGAGGATCGTTGGCCAGTAATACCCATTATTCTTGATCATCCATTTCATCTTATGGGCCGATTGGTGGGCTCCACACACCCATTCATGGATTTCTCCCATTAGAGTCTTAGCCTCCTCTGTTCCCAGACACTTGAGTAGGACGCCGTCAATTGTTCGGTAGAATAAGTCGTCTTCAAGCAGTACGTATTTGGTAGCATGGAAACGCACCCGTCGATCCACTTTCTTAGACGGATCTTTTAGGTAGTCGGCAATTTCTCTTCGCCAGTCATCGGCCGCGAGTTCCAGAGCCATAGCGCCTAGAATTGGCCGATATCCAGATGCGTGCTGGGCGAGTTTGTTGGCATCCTCGTTGTGATCCCTTGGGATGTGCTCGATTACTGCCGATTTGAATTCTTTTAAGAGCTGCAGACAATCCTCGTAATAAATTCTCAATACATCGTCCTTGCATTCGGACCTCCCCGTTAATTGATCCACAATAAGCATGGAATCCCCAAAGACTTCGACAGAATCGGCCTTAACTTCTCTTAGTAATTGCAACCCCTTTAATACAGCTCGGTACTCTGCTTGATTGTTAGTGGCGGTGGCTTCTATCGGCATAGAAAAATCATAGCTTGCCCCCCGAGGCGATATGAGGACGATGCCGATCCCTGATCCGACCCCACATGACGATCCATCAAAGTATAAAGTCCAAGGTACCGGTTCCACGAAGGTAGTCTCTGGTCCGCAGTGTTGGGCGACGAAATCGGCCATGACCTGACCCTTGACGGCTTTCGCCGATTCATACCGTAGGTCAAACTCTGACAAAGCTAAGATCCATTTGCCGATTCGTCCTTTCAAAATCGGCAGTGACAGCATGTATTTTACTACGTCATCTTTGCATACGACCACACATTCCGCCGACAGTAAATAGTGCCGGAGTTTGGTGCATGAGAAGTAAAGACATAGGCACAACCGCTCCACCGGAGGATATCTTGTTTCGGCGTCCAGAAGTCTTCTACTGACATAATAAATTACTCGTTCCTTTCCTTCGAACTCCTGGACTAGAGCCGACCCAATAGCCTTTTCATCGGCTGATAAGTATAATTTAAATGGCTTACCAGTTTGAGGAGGGACCAATACCGGCGGTGAAACCAAGTAATGCTTGATATCTTCCAGTGCCTTGCATTGCTCCTCCCCCCATATGAACGCCTGGTCGGGCTTCAACTTTAATAGTAGTGTGAAAGCCTGGATCCGCCCAGATAGATTAGATATGAATCTTCTGATGAAATTCACCTTGCCGATTAAAGACTGCAATTCAGTTTTATTCTGTGGGGCCACGACTTTGTTGATAGCTGCTATGGTCTTCCGATTGATTTCTATTCCCCGCTCGTGCACCATGAATCCTAGGAACTGTCCGGCGGACACGCCGAAGGCACATTTATTCGGGTTCATCTTCAGCCCATGTTTCTTAGTGCACTCCAACACTTTTCGCAAATCGGCCAGATGCTCTTTGTGTCCTTTGGACTTGACTACGACGTCGTCGATGTAGATTTCTACCAGTATGCCGATGAGTTTGTGAAATATATAGTTCATGGCTCTCTGATACGTGGCGCCGGCATTTTTTAAACCGAATGTCATTACCATCCACTCGAACAAACCAAGGTGACCTGGACATCTGAAGGCCGTTTTGGGTATGTCTTCTTCGGCCATAAGTATCTGATTGTACCCAGCGTTTCCGTCCATGAAGCTAATAACCCTGTGTCCTGCGGCGGCATCTATCAGCACATCGGCCGTTGGCATGGGGTATCCGTCCATCGGTGTGGCCTGATTGAGATTCCTGAAATCGACGCACACACGCAGCTTTCCATTCTTCTTGTATACTGGTACAATGTTGGAGATCCACTCGGCATAACGGCATTGCCGAATAAATTTTGCTTCGATTAGCCGAGTTATTTCGGCTTTTATGTCTGGTAGAATTTTAGGATTGCACCGTCGTGCAGGCTGTTGATACGGCCGATATCCTGGTTTTATGGGTAGCCGATGTTCAACAATAGATCGATCCAATCCGGACATCTCATGATACTCCCAAGCAAAACAATCCTTAAATTCTCTTAACAAATTCGTCAGTTTACATTTGTATTCTGGATCTAAATTTGCACTAATATAAGTCGGCCTTGGTTTGGTGCCATCGCCTAAGTCTATCATTTCTAGAGAATCGGCCGACGTGAACCCGTACCCTTGCTTCCCATCTTCTCAGGCGAACTGATCCATTTAATCTGAGTCTTCGGAGCCGACTGCTCGGATCGGCTGTAGGCCAAAATCAGAGACCTTCAAGAAGTCAGTATCCCACACTCTACCAGATATGCACTTGACGGTTTCGCAACTCCACTGCTGCGTGTCGGCTGCTGCGATGCTGTATGCGGAGTCGGCGTTGACCACCTCGATGTTATTGCCGACCCATTGTACAAGACATTGGTGCATCGTTGATGGGATGCAGCAATTTGCATGTATCCAGTCTCGGCCGAGAAGCATGTTGTAGGATCCCTTGCCATTAATAATAAAGAAAGTGGTGGGAAGGGTCTTACTGCCGATGGTGAGGTCGACGCAGAGGGCGCCGCGAGCGGGGGATACGTTGCCCTCGAAGTCCTTGAGCATCATGTCTGTCTTGGTCAAGTCATCATCGCTTTTCCCGAGCTTTCGGAGCACGGCAGATGGCATGATGTTGACTGCAGCTCCTCCGTCTACCATTAATCTGGTGAGGGGTCAGCCGTTGACATGTCCTTTAAGGAACAACGCTTTCAGGTGTTGCCGTTTGTTATCTTCGGGCTTCTCGAATGTGGCTATCATTGGCTCCAAAGCCAATTGTGCCATCTGCTCTTCTATCGCCGATATATCCTGTCGGTCGGCAGGAGTCATAAATTCCATCGGTAGTATGAAAACCATGCCGATATCGGCTGCCGATTCATCGCCCGCCGATTCGTCGCCTCCTCTGTCGTTTCTTTTGGGGCGCCATACCTGAGACCTGCCTTCCTTCTTGTCCGTCGTGTACTGTTGTTCTTCCTCCTGCTGTTCCCACTGGCGGAGACGTTGGATCCTTCGTTTTTGAGATTTGGTCAATCCGTCGGGACACCACCTGGGGTTCACTGGTTTGGTTCGTGGCCTGGCACGTTCCCATTCCGGTTCGCGTCCTAAAGGGTTTTCGTCTGTCACTCGAGCATCGGCCATCTCTTCAAGCCGACTGTGAACACTAGCCCTGTTTTCTGGCCGGTCATGTCGATCAAACCTGCCCCCCGGCCTACCATGGCGTCTATCTTCCGACCGGTCATATCGGTCACTTCTGCCCCCCAGCCGATCACGCACGGGAGGGCGCCGGTCGTCTTGGTCGCGCCAGTTCCTGCTGATCGGTTCTGTTTTCCCGTCTCTGGAGCGAGACCTATTGAACGGCCGATTGTTATGATACGGGCCGTTGCACTCAGGGCAATTATCGGCCGAAGGTAGCCTAAGGTTGCTTTCCCAACAGTGGATGAAGAACGGGCACCTCCAGTGATCTTCGTGTCGCCGCATCGCTTCTTCCCGGGATCTTGAGCGTTCATGTTGCCGCTGATATTTTTGGAGCAGGAATTGGGAAGTAATGTGTGGCTCACCTGATTCGCCATCGTCGTCCTCCATCCGCCGCTTCCCCTTGACGTCTTCAGGCGTCGCTTGATTTCTGGGGTCTACGGCACCACTCTTTTTAGCCGATTCGGACGTTAGCACCTTTGTTTGGAGCGAGTTCTTCCCTGTGTCAACCATGTTGGTGGGGAAGGGGTGTTGGTCGATCTTCATCGGCTTGGCTGATTTTGTTGGTACTTCAAATTTAAGTCTGCCCTGCTCAATGGCCGACTGTATCTGCTGCCGGAAGATTTTGCACTCATTAGTGTCATGGGATGTAGCGTTGTGCCACTTGCAATATTTCATCTTCTTTAGTTGTTCGGCAGAAGGTATCGTATGATATGGCGAGAGCTTGATCTGTCCTTCCTGGAGGAGAAGGTCGAAGATTTTATCGGCCTTCGACGTGTCAAAGCCGAACGTTTCAGGCTCTTTCTTGCCGAACGGGCATGATATCGGCTTCTTTCCCTTGACCCACTCTGCAAGACCGACCTCAGCATCTTCTTCGGCTTCAACCTCTTCTAAGAATGCAACCTTCTTCTGGAAGTTCCTCCGTGGATCGAAAGAACGTACCTCCTGTCCAGACAATCGGTGGACGATTTGGCTTAAGCTCTCAAATTCCTGTGAGGCGTATTTTTATTTGATGTGGGGCAGGAGACCTTGAAAGGCTATATCAGCCAGCTGTGCGTCGTTTAGAGCCAAAGTGTAGCATTTGTTCCTGATTTCTCGAAACCTCTGTACATATGAGGATATCGGCTCGTCGCTTCTCTGCTTGAGGCTGGTCAAATCGGACAGCTTCATCTCATGCACCCCGGCGTAGAAATATTTATGAAACTGTCTCTCCAAATCGGCCCATGTAATAATCGAGTTGGGCGGTAAAGTTGTGAACCACTGGAAGGCCGACCCAGACAAGGATGATGAGAATAGCCGCACCCGTAGAGCGTCTTGCGCAGCTGCCTCTCCGCATTGGATGATGAATCTATTCACGTGTTCCACGGTTGAAGTGTCATCCATCCCCGAGAACTTGGTGAAGTCAGGAACTTTATACCGATGGGGAAACGGTAGTAGGTCGTATGTAGACGGGTACGGTGTCCTGTAAGTGTAAGTCTGTACCTTCGGCTTCAAGCCGAATTGTTCCTGAATCACTTCTGCTATACGTGCCGACCAGTCCGGCTGTTGCTGGTAAACTGTTGGTTGGGGAACTGGCACGTGCTGGTATATCGGAGGCGGGACGGCTTGATGCTGAGTGAAAGTATGTGGCATCTGGTGTGTTATAGCCGGCTGTGTAGTCAAGGTCGGCTGTTTGAATGAGCCACTCGTTTCATCATACAGTACGAGCTCTGCCGCTTTGCTCATCTCCGGTACGACAGGCTGGTACGGCGGCATAGTTGGTCGAGTGACCGTCTGGAAAGACGCCTGGAATTGGGGACTTCCCTGACTGGCCGATTGATCCTGAACGGCCGTAGCTGATGGTGCCCCCCAAGGCGCTGGGCTAACTGGAGGGAACGGCGCAGAGGACAGCTGGACAGGGTGTGGCTGAAGGTGTTGTGTGCCATTATACCCCATACGAATTGATGATGAGGAAGCGCCTGAACCCCCATCAGGAAATTGGATCGGCTGATAAGCCGAATTCAAATAACCCTTGTTTGGTGGAATTGGCTGAGTATATGCCGGTCCCTTGTATCCTTGAGGTACCCCGCTACCCATGGAGTTGATGACGGCGTTGTACACCGTATTTGCAAGCACCGGGGATTGATCAATGAAGGCATGATAAACGGACTGTTGGACCATCTCGGCCATCTTGTCCGAGTCCTCGGTGATTGTGATCTGGCGGGGAGTTGGAAACGGAGACTTTTTGATAGTCTCCCCGCTTTTGGTGCGACTGAAGGACTGCAGGCAAGCTTTCCGGTATTGTGCCGTCTCCTTCTCGAGTTCTTCCTTCTAGTCGTCCCTGAGATCTGCCTCTGTCACTTCGATGACGTTTTCTTCGAAGACTTCAGTAGCTTTCGACATGGTGGCGGTTGTAATGGTCCCACCAGGCGTGCCAAAAGTGTGTTGGCGCTAGAAATCGGTCAACCGAATTCCCAGCGTCTGACACACGACCCGGGAGAATCTGCTTAACTCCTGTTCGGGTGATCGCCCTGGTGCGGTTCGCGCGGCGTGCCAGCCAATCTGACCTGTTGATTGGCAAGGTAGAATACATGTCAGATCCAAAGGTCGCGATCGGCTAATTTTCCGATCTCGAGAAAGCTTATCAGCGAATCGGCCGATTTGCCGTAATAAAGGAATCGGCTAGGAAGCAGCCGATTACCGGGCAGCGTGAATGAGAACTATTGGAGTAATCAGCACAATGCTACAGTAACAACACCAGGAATAGATCTAATCGGCTATGTGTAAAATAAGCAGGTTAAATGACTAAATACGAGAAAAGCCGATATTGCCGATTCCTAGCTGGATAACTGATGATAAAACTAGAATAAAAGGTAAAACCTATAATTCTAGTAAATATCGATAACTAGTGAATAAATCTAAACGAAACGACAGCGATGCGCCCGAAGTTAAAGCTTAGAATTTACTCGATAAGCGGAACTTACAAGATCGGCCGGAGGTCAAGTTGATGCAGCCCCGCCAACCCGTACGAACTCGTGAAAAAGAAGAAAGTATTTGGCGAAGTCGTCTGCTTGAAAGTAAGTATGAGGAAATAGTAGTTTGTTGTATTGATTTGTTGATTTATTTTACAGATCTACAAAGGTGGCTATTTATAGCCCCGTACAAACGACTCCTTATCCGACTAGAACTCTATCTCTAACTTTAAACAGAAAAACTTCTTATCCGACTGGGACTCTATCCCAAATCTAAACAGAAAACGAATATTTACGAGTACGATTCGTACTATCTTTATGCGCTTCATGGGCTGACCTCCTCTTCATCTTCATAATCCTTTTTAAGCCCACATCGGCCCAATTACCTCTTTAGCAAGGAGGTAACCGATCAGGACCCACACATCAAGGGCTCAAACTCATCCTGACCCTGGGCACTGGGGTCGGACGAGGCGGAGATCCTCCCTTGGGGGTCGGGGGCGTCCGATCCCAAACCTCAGGGGTCGGGCGAGGCGGAGATCCTCCCTTGGGGGTCGGGTGCATCTGATCCCAAGCCTCAGGGGTCGGGCGAAGCGGAACTCCAAGGATCAATCGGCCGATCCTTGACTGTAGCACCATTCGGCCGATCCTTGACTGTAGCACCATTCGGCCGATTTCCAATTGTCGCCCCTGTATCTCGCAATATCTCCAAATTTCTTTCTCTCCTGACGCCGATTTTACTCGTGTCAAAATCTGGCGTCAACAGAAACACAGACTAAAGTTTAGTTCATGTTACATTGAATGTTTAGATACTAATTAGGAGTATTAAATATAAGTTATTACAAAACTAATTGCATAAATGAAGGTTAATTCGCGAGACGAATCTATTCAGCCTAATTAGTCCATGATTTGATCATATGATGCTACATTAAATACGTGCTAATCATGGATTAATTAGGCTTAATAGATTTATCTCGCGAATTAGTCACGGCTTATGCAATTAGTTTTATAATTAGTTTAATTGGTATCATACATTCGATGTGACCCGAACTAAAAATTAGTTCACGAAAATTAGTCCATGGATCCTGGGTGTTTCATGACCTTTCCGCCTTGGCGTGTTTCATGACCTTTTCGCCTTTCAGTTGATCCATCCTGCCTAAAGAAAAACACTTTCAGTTGATCCTCGCGCGAGGGGACCCGTTGAAATTTTCAGTGCATTTCGAGCTGCCTCCTTGACGATTAGGAGCGCGAGCTCTCGGTAGCCTATCAGTGTTCGGTGCTCACTTGAATTTTCGGTGCGCTTACGGATTTGTCTAGCTGACTTACCTAGTTCTCGAATTCGCGTCGGTTTCACGGTGACGGACGAAAATTTGATGCTGATCGGTGGCCCTAGCAACCACACGTCCACACCGATACCGACGGCCATACAACGGCACACGACTAGGCAGTTCTACCTGCCGTATTGTTCGTGTCCAATCAGACGTTGCTGTCGTAAGGTCTAAGCACAGAGCACATTAATCGACTTATGATAGCCTTGTGTTTCAGTTTCACTGTGATGTTCAAATACAAAAAAGGGGTCTTGTTGCTTTCTTCATTAAAAACAGTAAATTTGTAAATTCTTACACGAGCGATTAATACGTAGCATGTTTCGGAAAAAAAAACCCAGATCAATACTAGTACGAAAATTATGTTTTTTTTATAAAAGAAGAAAAACTAAATATCGTAATCTAAAGTCCATGCGAAATGGGCGCCTCAACCAACTTTTATCTGCTACTCCAAAGCCTAGCTGAAAGTTCGGTAGCAGCCGAGACAGACACTGACGATGGTATAGCTCTGAAACAAACGGCAACAGCTTTGCGTTTGCTGCAGCGGTGACGTCGCCGTGACGTCAGGGCCTGGTGGGCCCCGCTCACCTACCACGGGCCACGGCCACCAACCCCCACGTCCCTTTCGCGGCTAATCCTCATCCACTGCCTCGCGCCACGTCACTTCCCTCCGACCACACTTCTTCTTCGTCCAGCCAGCAGCGTGCTCCGGCAGCCTCTCCTAACCCAAACTCCATTTGCCCCCCCATGCAGCAGGATCTTCTGCCAAACCAAGTACTTGTTCGTTTCAGTTTATAAGTCGGTTGAAAAGTTGAAACAGCTGATTTGTTGTGGGAGAAAAATACTGTTTGATGACTGATAAGCTGACTGAATAAACTGAAGCGAACAGATCTCAAACTACCCGCTAGAGTGTGTGATGGCCTTTTTGTTTTTTTCCGATCGGTGAAGAAGAAACGCCACCTGCTCCTCCCCCGACCCCCTCCCCTTGCACGGAATGCTCAAGCAGAGCCTGTTTGTCTTGGTCACTGGACGACCTTTGGACTGAGGCAGAGTTGCTGGTCTGTACATGGATGACAATTTGTGCCATCTCACCACTAGCGGAAATGTTCAGGTCAAAACAAAACGGGGATTGGCCTTGTGCTCCATCAAGTGCAGACTTGATCTTACATCGAAGCAACCATTCTTGTGCTTGTACAGTCTGACATTGCATTGGCCTCGTTTCTCCAAGTACAGCCCTTTAGGCCTACTAAAACAAGCTTATTATATGCACATGTACTGGCCTTGCTCTACCTACCAGATGTACAGTACAGTTCTAACTCTATTGAAAAAAAAAACTTGCACGTGCCCAGCCTGCCCTTGCTCTACCTACCAGCTGTACAGTACAGTTCTAACTCTATTGAAAAAAAAAAACTTGCATGTGCCCAGCTTGCTCCCTCTATATAGCGCACGCACTACTTGTGCTCTCCCAAGGCCAAAACCACCCGCTCCCCACCACATCTTCTCCGTCGCCGTCGCGCACCCCCACCTCCTGCGCCGCCGTCTCCGATTCGACATCCTCCGGCCGGCGCCCGGCGTCACGGGAGCGAGAGAGCGAAGAATGGGCAGCCTGGCGTCGGAGAGGACGGTGGTGGGGTGGGCCGCCCGGGACGCCACCGGCCACCTCTCCCCGTACACCTACACCGTCAGGTACGCGCTTCCGCCGCCCTCCGCCGGCCATGGCCGTCTCCATCGCTCCGGTCTTCGTCGCTCCCTTCCTGCTCGATCTCCGTTCTTTGAAACGTGCACGCGAAGGAGAATTCAGGAAGACGAACAGATTCTGCTGCGTCTTTAGTAGTTCTCGTGCGGTCAGTTTGTTTTACACTTTTACTCCTCCGCGATCAGGAACACAAATCTGATGGATGGTTTCGCAAAAAGAGAAAACAAGGAATCCGATCGATGAATGGTTGTGAAGGAAAAATACCATCGAATTTTTTTTTCTTCTATCCAGTAACTGCAGGTGCAACTTCTATCCACCTGATTCCTCCGACCAGGCTGAAAAACAGAACGTAAAGCCATAACCTTCGCTTTCAGTCAGTACGTAGGTTTCTGTGGTGCAATTCGATCGGCAGACAGGCAGCACCTATCGATTGCATAAATGCATAGTCATATTCCTTTTACAGAGTTTCCGTATTCATATTCCTTTTACTAGAGCTCTCTGAAGGAAAGTGATGAAATATTATCTAATTGTCTCAAAACTTGCATATGCTCGTCTTCCTGCAAGAATCCACTAACACTTGTCCCTCTTTTTCCATGGGTTTGTTGTGGCGACAACGTAAAACAGGAAGACAGGCCCTGAGGATGTGGTGGTGAAGGTGCTGTACTGTGGGATCTGCCATACTGACATCCACCAGGCCAAGAACCAGCTCGGTGCTTCGAAGTACCCCATGGTCCCTGGGTAAGCACAAAGCACATCCATAGCTTTTTCTTTCGTCTTCTAGCGTTTCAGCAGTACTAGGGATCGAGAATGATCAACAATAAACCGAAAATTCAAGTGTTCTATTCAACTTCCATGAAGTTTTCTGAAAAGTGTGAAAGGATAGACAGTAGTAACAGCTACTTTTTGGAGCAATTTGATGAGAAATTACATGTATAATCAAACTTAGGTATGTATGATGTATCGGATTTGACCCGCAAAGATTAGTAGGTATGAGTGCACATTTGGTAACTGGAAATGACCATATCATTTCAGAACTGTTGTCAGGTTTACATGTTGTCACAATCACTCTTTGGTGGGTTAGTTGTGAATAACTGTCAATCACCGCATTATTTGAAACGTAAAGATAAAACACCGCTTTAGTAGATTGCTTACTTTCGGAAACCGCATTCCTATCCTTTTTCGTTATAGCTAAAGAGCTACACCATCATTTTGACAGCCATGAGTAAAGCCAACCTCACCAAACTTTTTCCAACAGCACAACAGCTCCACACCTGTGAACCGATAGTGTTGTGAAATGCACACTTGTAATCATGGGCTGCCTTGCTGATGACTGAAACTTTTCAGGCATGAGGTTGTCGGTGAGGTAGTGGAGGTTGGGCCCGAGGTGAGCAGGCACCGCGTCGGCGATGTCGTCGGCGTCGGGGTGATCGTCGGGTGCTGCCGCGAGTGCCGCCCCTGCAAGGCCAACGTCGAGCAGTACTGCAACAAGAGGATCTGGTCCTATAACGATGTCTACACCGACGGCCGGCCCACGCAGGGAGGGTTCGCCTCCACCATGATCGTCGACCAGAAGTGAGTTCCTCTAAACACCAGTCGATCACCACTGCACTTACAATTCAGCACTATCTGGTCAGTGTTCTAGAGAGATTTATTTATTTATAACATAAAAATTATTGTTCTGGACAAAGCAAGCAAGAACTTTAACTTGAATTATGTGAAGTGGATGAGGTCAAATCCTTCTAGAAAAGGTGGAGGAAAGTATGGGTACAGTGAAGAAATGTTATCATTGAGAAAGTTCATCATCTAGATGCAACTCCAAGTATGGGTATGGATGTTGTGACCAGGCAACAGTGCGATGTCAAAAAGTAAGACTAGTGTGCTAGCTCAACTTTGTGAAGTTGAACCATCACCACAGAAGCCGAATTCTCACCTACTCATCTGAAGAATGGTCACCTAAACACTGGTGGTTGGGAGAAATGAGGATACCTTTCCTCCATCCTTTGATCCACAAGTTCTCTACAACAACTGCTGTCTTTTTTAGGCAGTGGACAAATCGCACTACCTATCCCTCCACGGAACGTATTTGGTGTAAACTATCTACCCCGTGCAATTTTGAAAACTATGAATCAAGGTCACAATATGTTAATCTAATGGATAGGGTTAGTGGTGGGATTATTTTCCGGTTAAGCCTCCCCACCCGCCAGCCACTTTTGATGCAGCACATTTTCCATGATATGCAAAAGTGGCCGGCGGGTGGGGGGGCTTAACTGCAAAATAATCCCACCACTAACCCTATTCATTGGATTAGCATTTTGTGGCCTTGATTTATAGTTTTAAAGGTTGCACGGGGTAGATGGTGCAATTATTCATTGGATTAGCATCTTGTGGTCTTGATTCATAGTTTCAAAGGTTGTACGGGGTAGATGGTTTGCACCAGATACGTTCCCCATCCATCTACAGTATGAAATATCGATTTTTCTTTTGATATATGTGAATTATGATAGACAGTAACTCCTAGCTATTGAATTTGGTAACAATTACCGATCTCTGTGTTGATCGAGTTGAAGATTATAATTTATACTCCCTCCGTCTCAAATTACTATTCATTTTATCTTTTATAAGTACGTAGCATTTACAAATTTAGACATAATATATATCTAGTTGCCTAGCAATTAAAATATCGGTTCACGTGCAGGTTCGTGGTGAAGATCCCGGCGGGTCTGGCGCCGGAGCAGGCAGCGCCGCTGCTATGCGCGGGCGTGACGGTGTACAGCCCACTAAAGCACTTCGGGCTGACGACCCCCGGCCTCCGCGGCGGCATCCTGGGCCTCGGCGGCGTGGGCCACATGGGCGTGAAGGTGGCCAAGGCCATGGGCCACCACGTGACGGTGATCAGCTCGTCGTCCCGGAAGCGCGCGGAGGCGATGGATCACCTGGGCGCGGACGCGTACCTGGTGAGCTCGGACGGCGACGCCATGGCGGGCGCCGCCGACTCGCTGGACTACATCATCGACACGGTGCCCGTGCACCACCCGCTGGAGCCGTACCTGGCGCTGCTGAAGATGGACGGCAAGCACGTGCTGCTGGGCGTCATCGGCGAGCCGCTGAGCTTCGTGTCCCCCATGGTGATGCTGGGCCGCAAGTCGATCACGGGCAGCTTCATCGGCAGCGTGGAGGAGACCGCCGAGACGCTGCAGTTCTGCGTCGACAAGGGGCTCACCTCCCAGATCGAGGTGGTCAAGATGGGGTACGTGAACGAGGCGCTCGAGCGGCTGGAGCGCAACGACGTCCGCTACCGCTTCGTCGTCGACGTTGCCGGGAGCAACATCGAGGAGGCCGTGGCGGCGGCGGAGGCGCCGAGCAACTGATTGACGGTGCCCTGTGTGCGCGTGGACCGTGAGGCTGTGTCGGTCTCGTGTGTCGAGGTGTGCGTGGGCTTTCTGCTTCCTTGGGCTGAGTTGTGTGTGTTCTGGCCTTCTGGGCTTGGCGAAGGGCGAGTGACCGCTGCAGCTGAATTGCTGGCACAGAGAGAGTTTGTTCGATCGGCATCAGCTTGCAGACGGGATGGTGGATGCTTGAGTTGTTCTCAGGCCAAATAACTATGTAATATTATTCCTATAAAAAAACTACTCCTATGTAGTATACTTAGAGTATGCCTGTATCTAGTGTTTCTGGCGTTGCGTGTTTGTGCTAAACTTTTTGTCGGCCGTTTGTACAAAAAAAAAAAAGTGCCACTGCATCTGTCGCAATGGGCTGGACCGCTGGAAGTACACTAGGCCGCTTCGTACTGGGCCACAGTAAGTAATCCGGCTTGACCAGAAGAAGAGAGTTGGTACCAATTTCTAAGCCCAGCGTGATCGAAATCAGGCCTACGTTCCAGCTCGGTCCTGCCTCCAGAAGAGAGGCAGGCAGGCGAAGGCGCAAACGCCTCGCCGGCACGCCGCCGCCGCCGCCGCCGTCTCCCTGCCCTGATTTGCTAGGCCGCAGAGCGCCTCGCAGCAGCAGCAGCAGCAGCCAGCAGCCCTCAGTGGGCACGCACGCACAGGAGGACGCGCAGGCACCACGAGAACCCATCCTCTTCAAGTCCGGCCGGGTGGGGGCCCGGCTGCGTTGCATCGCCCTCTCATTACTGTTCTGCGCAGGGGTGTTAAGGCCCCAGAAACAGCTGGCTGCTGCTGCGAGCGGCGTCCTCCCTCGCTCCTCACCACACCAGCTCACTGCCGGCTGCCCGCCACGCCACTCCTATAGCTGATACTGCGCACCTGCTGGTTGTCGCTACCAGCGATCGGCCGCTGCTCCCCGTCCTGCGCTCACTTGATTGCGAGACAGTTCATAATAAACTCAGCTCCACTGATGGGACGAGCCCAGTTCATTCAGCTTCGCCTGTATGCGATGGAACCCAACAAATTTCATCGGAATTGCGTAGAAAAAAACCATTGGATTCGAGCATAACAATCCCATAAATGCATCGACGGTTTTGAGCATCATTAAGAGCCGTTCGTGTGAACAATGGACGGGTTGCCGTTCTGCAACGCGGCACGGATCTGCCTGCCCGTTTTGTTCGGTTGCGCTCGCAGGCGTGCCGCAATGTGGGTGGGAACACCCGGAACAGATGGGCTTGCTCCAAATCCGAGCAGATCTGAACCTGCAGGTTTTGGGCGCATCTCACTCACAGCACCTCCTTTTTCGAACAAACCGTGACCACATTCAAGTAAAGAAACGGCAGGCTCGATTACTGCCGACCTCCTCTTCCATTTCCACCTTTCCGGCTTCCGCCGCCGCTCTGTTTCCTTCCTTGTGAATTCAGAGCGGCCGGATGCCGAAGAATAAACAGCGAGCAGAGCTCCTCCTACATACAACGGCCACGAGAACAACTACTAGTAGTACTGCTACACAGGGATCGGATCTTGATTAACACAATGCTTCGCATTGATTCGATCTGATTCGGTTTCCCTACGGCCGGGTGACGACGACGGTGGCGCCGACGCGCTCCGCGGCGGCGCGCATCACGCCCTCCACGATGCACGCCTCGCCCACGGCCCCGGCGCCGCACCCGGCGCGGAGCCCCGTGCCGGACATGTACCTGCGGACCTCGGCCCGGATCATCTCCTGCATCGCCGCCACCAGCTCGCCGCTGAACGGGTACGCGGCGGAGGAGGAGGGGGACGGCGGCGACGGGGAGCGCGAGGGGGAGAGCTCCTGGAAGTGGCTCCGGGCGCTGTCGTGGTGGAACCCCGGCGACGCCTGGTCCAGCCCCGGCAGCGAGAGGGAGAGCGAGGTGAGCGGGTCCTCGTCCCGCGACGGCGGCGGCGGGGGAGGGCGCGGGCGCGCGTCCGCGGCGGTGATGGCGTCGAACCCGCCCGCGCGCGGGACGGGGCGGAACACCTGCGCGCCGCCGCCGGAGCCGTGGCTGAGCTCGCTGCGCTCCGACCCCGTCGGGCTCCCCGGCCCGGGGCTTGCACGCTTGCACGGCCGCTCAGCTTCGGGCCCCTCCTCCGCCGCCGCCGCCGTGGTGGCGGTGGAGAGCTTCCGCTTGAGCGACGAGTTCCAGTGGTTCTTCACGGCGTTGTCGGTGCGGCCGGGGAGCAGGCGCGCGATGGCGGCCCACCGGTTGCCGAGCCGCGCGTGCGCCGCCAGGATCGCGGCGTCCTCCTCGGGGGTGAAGGGCCGCCGCTCCACCTGCGGCGACAGCTGGTTGCACCACCGCAGCCGGCACGACTTGCCCGACCGGCCCGGGATGCCCCGCCCGATCGCCGTCCAGTTCCGCGCGCCGTGACGCTCCACCAGCCGCCGCAGCGCCTCGTCCTCCTCGGGGCTCCAGGGGCCCTTTATCCTGTCGCACTCCGACCCCACTCCCATCGCCCTGACACACTGATTCGCTGCAGCTGCTGCTGGCAATGGCGGTGCGTGAGATTGTGTGATTACTGGTTAGCAAGCAGCTCGATTGGGACGTCTCGATCCGTGGCTGGAGGAAGGGGAAGGAGAGGCCGGGGGGCTTATATAGCCGGGGAGAGACGGGGAGGGAGGGGTGACCGGGAACGGCCGGTGGCTGGTCACCGGGTTACAGCTGGCGAGGTGCCACCTCACGCTCGTTTTCGCCGCCCCAATGGCGGGTGGGGTCGGTGGTGGTGTGGTCCCACATGGCGGTGGGGATGCGAGGCCGCGGAGCGGACGGGATCGAGGCCGTTTGGCTGTTAATCATGGGGTCCCCCCGGGCGGTTTGAATTTTGAATTGTTGTTTTGTTTCCGGGGTTCCGTACCGTCAAACGCAGGAGTACGTTAAAAATCTGACCAGCTATCGATCGGGTTAAAATTAACTCCACTCGTTGGAGTGTTCGTTACAGCTCCGTATCACTGCACGTTTCTGTTCCTTTTGCACGCTGCATTTTAGATTTCTACTTCCACTAGCGTTCAAATGGCCAAATGTGTAATCCATTTCGTTTGCGGAATGTTCGTATTTTTTATTCGCACAAAAAAATGATGCCATAAAAATCGGAAACAGACCGACAGGGCGTGGCGATGTGGTTATCCGGTGGCCGCGGGAGTTCGCATCCAAATCCATCCAACCCCATCCATCCATCCATCCATCCCCCTTGGAGCTGGAATCAAATCATGCATGGGATGCGATGCAAGCCGCAGCGGCACGGTGTGTACCCAACCCGCGGCCCATCCCGCCGAATTGATGACGGGTCGCCGGGCGGTGGGCCCCGCCACGCCCGTACATGTGTACAAGCCGGACAGTACGACCGCTGTGCGCGACGGTTTGTGGTGGGGGGGCCTCCCCCACCCGCGCGACCCGCGCCGACGCGGCACCCACCGCCACTGACAGCTCGGGCCGGATGGGATGAAGTCCCACGGGACAGCGAGGGAGCACGTGGGGGATGGTGGTGGCGGGGGGTTGGGGCGGAAGGCGACAGGGGAAAGGATAGGGGGGAAGGGCGCGGCGGTTTGCGGGGTGGTGGGGCCGGTGGCCAGGCTGGAGCGCAATCTCTCGGGGTGGGGTGGGGCGGGGCAATAAAAACCGGCGCGATTTCGTGGAGGGAGGCATGGCAGTTATGGGCACAGCTCAGCTTCCCGCGGCCCAGGTGTCTCCGTGTACGTGCGCCTGCTCACCGCCGCTGCCCCGCTGCCTCTGACGCGCCGCGCCACGGGTGGGTCGTACTCGTACGGCCGGGGGAGCTGGCACCCACTGCTGCTGCTGCTGCTGCTGGAGCGATGCGGGTGAAGGATAAAGAAACGTGCTCCATTGTTACCCGCCGTTGGAACGGATGGATCGCCGTGACAGCGAACGTGATCACTGTTAGTCTTCTGTTACTGCACTGACTGTAGATCTGTAGCCACGTTCGTGGTGGAGTAAATCTGATGCGATGATGCAAAAGCAGCGGCCGTGACGACTGACGAGCTGGCGACGCGTCGTCTGGTACCCCGACGGGTAAAGAAAGGAGGCTTTCACGGTGTCGTCAGTTGGAGGAAAAGATGGTCACGGTTAGAGTAACTGCCTAGTACGTACGTGCAACCGTCCGGGTCGCAGCGCAGCGGCGGCAGCGGCTGCCCGGAGACGACCGGTGGAGCGCACCGTACAGGGAGCATTGACTACTCCTCCCAGTCTCCAGCAACCACCAGCACCACCACCGCCACGGGGAGCAGCACAGCGAAGCAAAGCAAAGAGAAGCAAGCGCCCCGCGATCGCGTGCAGATGCAACGCACGCCGTCGCGGGTGCACGCGAGAGGCGGCTCCACGTACGCGTACGGCGCGGACACGTCGCGGGCCGCGGAAGACGACAGCCGTGGGCCTCGAACGCCCCAATGAAAGCAGGAGAGATAGAAAGGGAGAGAGGAAAAGAAAGCAGGGGAGAGGGAGAGGGGGAGGAAGTCAGAGGCGGCGGCAGCAGCATCGCATCGGCATCGGAGGGGGGTGGGGACGTGGATCTGGGGAGGCGCAGGGCCAGGCTGGCTGGCGCGGCTTTAACGGCCTCCCACCGCACCGACACCGGCCGGTACTGTACCACCGCACTGTACCCTGCGGCTCCCTCAGGCCAAGATCCCGTTCCGCAATAGAATACTCCTAGAGCGGGAGGAGCCAGATCCATGGCGACCAGGCCGACCAACCTCCCCACCCGTTTCGGTTACGGGCGCAGGCGGCAGGCAGCTTCCTTGCACCTTCGCTCCCGATCCGTGGCATCGGCATTTGCATGGGCCCCCCTCCGATCCGTCCGTGCCGTTGCTTGCTGGCATGAATGCATGATCGTGTTGTTTGTTTATCGCCGAGCTGGCAAAAAGTGTGGCGGCGCTCGCCTCCCTCCGACGCTCTCGACGCCAACCCACGCCGCGAATCCCCGGCGGATCGCGCCTGCCCGCGCACCAAACGGCCGTGCGGCTTTGTTTAGGCGCAAGAGGTCCAGGCCCGGCCGAGACCGGGGAGCGTACGGAGCAAGCGTGCGAGCGCCACGTCGCGGGAGTGGCCGGACCAACCCGACCGCACGCGATCCGCCGTGCCCGCCGTGTGGGATCCGGGATATCTCCGGCCAAGGCCAGGGCGAGACCGGCGAGCAATGTGTTGCGCGTGCGAGGCTGGCCGCACACGGGCTCGCGGTCGCGGATTCCAGCGCCCCGCAACCGGACAACCGGGAGGACGCGGGGGCTGCCACGGACGGAGCGGAAAGACGGAGAAGCCTACGCATCATTGGTTGCCTGGCCGTAACCGCCTCCGTTGCCGGGCTGCCGGCACGGGCAGCGGCAGTGTGGCACGGAGGGAGCGGGCGGGCTCCTTCCTTGCGTGCGGCAGCTGCATAGTAGTGGACTAGTGGTGTTCGTCATCGCGAGGCCCACCAGGCCCGCTTGTACTCCCCACACATCGCTCCAGGTTGAGACCAGCTAACTAAACCTGTGTTTGGTTATTGGGTTGGAGTGGATCGGAACGGGTTCGACCCACGTTGTTCCACGTTTGGTTGAAAAATGATGTGAGTTGGATCCAACCCAGATAGAAATATTCCCACGAGATTTAGATTCGCTGCATTCCTCCAGAATGACGGACCACGCCGACCCGGATGGATGTCGTGCCTTCTCCGTCTCCGTGCTCGGCGCCTCCCTCCTCACCTCCCCGTCCTGCCCGCCCTCGGTCGCCTGCGCGCCGGCGCGCTTGTCGCCTCCCTCGATCGCCAGGCTTCGGGACATGCGGGGAGGAGGCGAGGGCTGACATGGGGCAGGGAGGAGGCGGCATCGCCGGGCTCCGGGACGCGCACCCCGGGCTCGCCGTCGAGGAGGCAGGCGGCATGGATGAGGCAGTGGCGAGCGGGGAGGAGGCAGGTGCCGGCGCAGAGCTGGGAGGAAGCGGTACCGCGCGGGAAGGGGAGGAGGTGGTGTCGCCGGGCGGGGGTCGGCAGGGGGTGGGGAGGAGGCCGCGGGTAAAACAAAGAGAGAGAAGTGCGTGACATATGGGTCCCGCAGCTGATAGGTAGGACCCATTAGAGCAACTCCAAGAGGCTGCTAATCTTACCCCCAATATCTTTTTTAGGAAAAAAGAGAGAAAAAATGAACTCCAACAATCCACCTAAACCTTCCCCAATTTTTTAGCGACGCTAAAAAACAGCCTGCCACCGCGCATATTTTAGCGTTGACGTTCCTCCCCCAATCCTGATTCCCGCACGCTCGCGCGTCCCTTCCGATGGGCCCAATATGATGACGTGGCCTGTGTTTGAAATATTGGGGGCTATTTATTAGCGATCTGCTGTGGACTGATATGTTTTTGGGGGAAATTTTTTTTAGGAGAACCCCCAATACATAGTTTTGGGGAAGAATTTTTGAAGATACTCTTGGAGTTGCTCTTACTAACGGTTTTAAAATGCCATCCATCCCAACTTTCTCGATCCCTCCCATCAAACAAAAAATTGATCTAACCCATCCCTCTCATCCAAACAACCCATCCCTCTCATCCAAACACGAGATGGGTGGACTCCAATCAAAAAAGAGGTCAGCTCCAACCCAACGCACATCATTCCAAAGGCAAACGCATGCTAGGACACAGGTACAGTGACAAGCAAACGAGCCAGCCCATCACTAGAGCCACATGTAATTACTTGTGCGAAGGCTCGCGCCACGAAAAATACGGGAACACGTTGGTTTAAAATTAAACCCAAAAGCATCGATGCGTCAGCCTGATGCTAGTTCTTACATACAAAAAGGAACAACAGGTGCAGAGCCCCAGGAATGCAGATCTCTTTCTTGCTCGGCATGGTCGGAATGTGCTCAGGCCCGCGCAGGGGCAGGGGCCGGAGCGGCTTCCGCTGGGGGCAACGACACCGAGCGCAGCAGCTCAAGGGAGCTCGCGAGCCCCAGGAAGTGCGACAGGATGGTGTTCGCCGAAGCCTGCTCATGGGGTCACAAATGGCAAAAATTAGTAGTAGTAGAGCATCATAACGTGGCTATTGTAATGACAGACTAGGATGGTAGGCACAACTGAAACAACCACTGGTATGATACTAATGCAAAACTGGTAACCATTACAACTGTTTGTGCTGCCCAATGATTTCTTCTACTATGATTACTGATTCTGAATAGGTGATGTCTGCAGGATTCGGAATCAGTGTGATTTCTGCACAGTTCAGTGTGAATAGGAACACAAAGAAACATGTGCAGAAATCAGTGTGATTTCTGCACAGGATTCAGTGTGATTTCTGCAGCTGCACAAGCACCTATTCAGCTATCAGAATCAGTGTGCTGGCTGCACAAACAGCTGCAGCTGCACGGGGCAACAGGCCCACAGCTCAGCCTCAAGCTGCTCAGTTGGCTGTTGCAGCTGCAGCCGCAGCGCTGCAGCAGCAATCTCTACCTAACATGTGTTCCTATATATGTGAGGATGCCTTTCACATGTGGGTGATGTACCATTTACTATGCAGACCAAGGGATTGTGATAAAAAATGTAACAAGAAAAAGAATGCTCGGAAGAAAATGATAAAACGCTGTACATTGGAGATTTGCTTCCACTACCCAAACATTTAGTGAACTAGGATGGTAGGCATAACTGAACGAACAACCACTGGTATGTTACTAATGCAAACTGGTAACAAAATTTACAACTCTTTCTGCTGCCCAGTGATTTCTATTATGATTACTGATTCTGAATAGGTGATTGTCTGCAGGATTCTGATTTCTGAATCCTACAGTTACTTGCATTGTCAGGTTCCAGGCTGAATTAATTTTGGTGTTATTCCTGTATGTGAGGATTCCTTTCACATGCGGGTGCTGTACCATTTTACTGTGTACACCAAAGGGATTATGATAAAAATCTATCGAGAAAAAAAAAAGATGCTAGGAAGTAAATGATGAATGGTACATATTGGAGATGTGATTTCACTACCCAAACATTTAGTGAACTCTATGGATGGATTCTTTTGAGGTAAGATGAACTGATGACGTTAAGTGCAGTAGTCAGATAGTCAAGGTCACAAAGGCTGCATAGGATAATGCTGAAAACAAGAGAATAGCACCACCGGACTGGGTGCAGTTTTTTATGAGAGAATGATTTGCGCCAAATGGTAAAATTAGTAAACAAGCAAGTACCTGGACTAGGAAAACATCTATAGATAAAACAGGGCTTTGGCCAGGGGCAGCCTGATACGGTACTGTAGAGGTTGTGAGAGCTTTTGCTACCAAAGCACCAACAGTCGCCTGCATCCCCAGAACAGCAGCGCCCATCCCGAGCATATTAAGCAGAATGCCATTTTTGAGACTCCTGACAACATCGGCGCGTGGGGGAGCCTGGAGAGAAATTTACAATTTCATTTTAAGTTTCAAAAGCATATCTGAATAAGCATATCAAGCTTGCTATGCGAACTTATCTAAAATACACAATCAGACTAAAAATAGCCACAAGTTATCTTTGTGATGAATAACATGATGTGAAAATACCAGTTCAGTTATCAAATGACAGAAGGAATGGCAATAGTCAGAGCAAGTGTGCAAGGAGATGCAATGTGGTTCTTTCATGTGAAATGGTTTTGGTATTGCTGCTAAAAATGTACGAGTAGGGAGCAGTTGAGAAAAAAGATTACCTTAGCAGGTTCTTTTGCCGTTCTTCTAAGCCTTTCAGAGAGACGAATATAACCAAATGACCAGAAGACTGAAACAAAAGCAGCAGCAATACCAGCAGCAGTCGCATAGAATGTGAAGGGTGCAGTCACCTTCCCCATCGCAACCGTGGAGAACGACAAAATTCCACCAGAAACAATTGTGCACACCAACTGGGACCAGAATCCTAGGGTACCCAAATTCTTGAAATACCTTGCTGTTTTCTCTAGCCTCTTCTTAACCTGTCCAGTCAGTTCATAAAAAAGAAACAGAGAAAGACCAATAATTCAGAACCACGGCACATGTTCTAGACCATTTAGAGACGAGCAAGAAAACACACAACCAATTTGACCACATCACCATGTAAAAACAACTTAATTCAAACAAAAAGATTGCACAGGTTAGCCAGCACACTATACTTGAAGACGGCAGTTTATTAAAGCTCCGTTAAATCAAATAGGAGTTAAAAGTATGCTGTTCATGTCAGTTATTTAAACGGGAGCATCAGTACCAGAAGGTATGAATTATGAAGTCGTAATAAGAGCATGGAGCCTTCAGTAAATAGAAAGTATATTTTGTAATGTTTTCGTAAAAAAAAAGTATATTTTGTAATAAGATGCCTCTCAATTGGAAAGAACAAGTGATGAAGGAAAAGTTTCAAACAGAAATTATGCACATGTTCAAAATCACTGATGAGCAATGGTTGACTCTGATAACAAGGCAACGCCACTGTGGAGAGTGGAGAATGTTTAAGTACTGAACTACCAACAAAGATATACCCTTAAATAGCTCCCTACAATTTTGTTTGCATTCCTTCTCCACAATTCCTCTATAAACGAAACATAAAAGCACAGCTCCCAGTGCCCAAAAATCCATTCTGCCCAACTGCATTTCCTTAAACAAGTAACCATCTAAGTAGTCCGCAACTAACTACAATTCTTGATTCGAGCCCCAAAATCTCACCAATGCTGCCAGGAAGCATACAATTTCTCAATAAAACAGTGGCATAATTGCATATACCCTACTTCATCCACAGAGCACAGCACGAGGCGTCGAATCGATAGATCAAAGTCAGAGAAGGAACCAGCAAAGAACCTGCTCGAGCTTGACCCGCTCCACCTCCTCCTCTGTTGGTGGGGGCGTCGGGTAGATTGGTCCCGATGAGGATGAGGACGCCGCCGCCGCCGCCGCTGTGAGGCGCCGCCGAGTGCTTTCGCGGACGCCACATCTTAGGCGACCGGCGGAGCCGGGTAGCGGGCGGCGGGCCTGCGACGCACACGCGGATGCGGAAACCGCGTGCTGCCGAAGCATCGACGCCGCCACCGCCGGCGGCGGCGGCGCGGACCGCGCGGGGAGTAGGAGCGCCTGCATTTTGCTATGGCGATGCTATCCCCTTCTGCCGCTCTATTGCATAAACCCCCCTCAAATTTGTGATTTTCATGAGCACCTTGGACCACACGTTGTAAAGTAACTGGGAGGCTGCCAGCGCTCGGTCCCTGATAAAGAGATAGCATATGCTTTTGATATTTGCTCTGTCTGCCACAAGTTTCAATTTGATGTCGGCCCAAACAGACTATGGGATGAAAACGGACATAAACGGACAGGGAAAACCTTTCTCTCGTCCGCTCCCACATTTCTGTTGTAAGTAGAAAATGACTTGGAGAGAGATGGAGATGAACAGTAACCATGCTGGTATTCTTAATCATTCATGGTACATATTTATAGGGGTAATTACAGGAGGTTTAGGAGATAAACTCCTGGGAAGACGGTAGTGGGCAGTTCCACCTCCTTCACGTACGAGAACGTGCGCATGTCTGCACGACCATACGCGCACGCCCGCGGGAGATTTCCCTCTCACTCGCTTGGACGAGGTCAAAGCGAATCCTATTTGCAACATTTCATCACCGAAAATAGGACCGATTCGGAGCAGCTGGGAGCGGGAGCGCGATAACATGACTACGAAAATGGACGGAAACTGGGTATTTAAACGGGAACACGCAAGCACACATTGTTGGTTTTTTTCTTACTAGTTGCCAAACATGTTTTGGTACTGCTAAGAACTCTTATGCTAATGATCTTTCAGAAACTCTCGGACCATAAGGATATTGAGTTAGAGCTAGGTATATACCAATGCATATTAAGTCTATCATGAATTTATTAAATACGGAATAAATACGGGTTCATCCTGACTAAAAATAGGATCCCGCAAAAATGAGCGTGATGACTCTCTCACTTCCCATCCCGTTTCCGGATTTATCCATAAATATGAAAATGAGCGGATTAAATGTGGAAAACATGGCGGGACGTTCAACCTAAATAGACCATAGCCTTTCGACCCAATTAACTATATTTTGTGAGAATCTTTTCTCTTTTCCGATTTCACTAATTTTAGAAGCCAGGTACGTGCAAAACCATATTTAGAAGAAAAAAGTCTACATTGAAGTTTCTAAAGCTCTAAACATGCTACACTTTTTAGTAATACCATGGTTTTCAAAGCTGCAATGTTTGCGTAGCATCCAAATACTCAATGTCTTTCTAAAACCAAACTATTTCAATAGAACATGGTATTTTTTTTTCTAAAACACAAACAGTACTCTACATTCAAACCGACCTTTGCAAGTTGTGATGCATCGTATGATTCTAATCACCTCCCCACCTTATAAATATATCATTTGATATTTTTTCTCAAATACGCAAGAGAGCCGTATATCTTTGTATTATTATTATTATTATTATTATTATTATTATTATTATTATAAATAACATGCAATTTTAGATAGCTCTTTTTAAGAAGCATAAAAAGTTTATTCAACTTTTAGCCCCTAACCGTGTTTTATGCCGCTAAGTACATTAGAATACTCTTATAAAAATTACTAGATAAAATTGTATTTGGAGATTATGTTGGAATCGCTTTTAAAAAGGGCAAAAGAGTTTTATGACTAGCAATGAACAGATGAAGATCCACTTTGAATTTTTGAAAGTCCATAAACCAGTGGCCGAGCCAAGATTTTGAAGTTGGGTATTCCCATTTCTTAAGTTAAATCGACCAATGATAAAGTACAAAAGATCCATAATAATATAACTCAAGGTACAATTTCATTAAATCCATAGTTTGAAAAATGATTTCATTCTCAACGAAAATGTAACCAATCAATCTTTCAAGTATTGAATTCCCGTATTAGTTCTCAATTTATTCTTCTCATAGTTCATGTAGGAAATCCATCTTTCAAATACTAGCAGTTCCTACCGGAAGTACTAGAACAAAAGCTTGTACGTAACATCCTATTTGGTGTGCTTCTTTGTTTCAACAAAACCAATCAATCTTTCAAGTATTGAATTCCCGTATTAGTTCTCAATTTATTCTTCACATAGTTCATGCAGGAGATCAATCTTTCAAAAACTAGCAGTTCCTACCAGAAGTACTAGAACAAAAGCTTGTACACATCCTATTTGGTGTGCTTCTTTGTTTCAACAAGCATAATAAAATTTTAAGTTGAAACAAAGATGCTCATCACTAAACTTAAGAAATCATTTGGATAAAACTGAGCAAGGTTAACCAAAATTTCTATATCAACAGGATTGAATGATGTTCCATCCTATATCAACGGTATAAAAAGAATTAGGAAGTGTAAAGTTGGATTGAGAACTGATGGATAATCCTCACCAAATTCTGGTGAGTGGTGCTTGCCTTGGTGTGGTTGCTACTAGCTAGGCTATACTGTACGACGCTTCTCCTAACATTTAGAGTATAGAGCCCTCGACATGGCAACAGTGCGGACCTAACTATATCGAGGCCTTGCCAAGTCTCCATGATGCTGCCCCACTGTTGCACCAAGCGGTTAGAGTATACATCAGTAGGGAATTGCGGTCGGAGACGGCAATGACTCATGCCTGATTGCCGATGTTACTGCCTGCGTGACCGAAATTGGAGAGAGTGAGAGGCGAGCTGAATTGTTATTAGTTTGTTTGCTACTAATTTGGGACCTTACGGCTGGTGGAATAGGAAGCTAAGAAGGACATAATTTAAGCTCACATAAGTTATACACATGCATAAATCATACACATACTCAATTTTTCACCAAAATCGTGACTACCCATGCATCCACATGGCTCCGCCCATGCCATAAACCATACTATGCATAGACTAAGAGAACCAGCAAGTGGGAAAGAGATCCCCACTTCTCTTGATGCCATAAGGTTGTTAACATGCAAGAAAGATCAATAAAAGGCGACAAATAGATAAAAAAGCAGCAAAGAACTTTTCGATGCCTTTTCATGTATAAACAATAGTCACATACTAAATAGTTTATAGCAATAATTCGTAGGAAACCTTGTTATAGTGACATAGTTACTAATTACAGTCAGGTGGTTATGTTCTACCTCCTCACTTTGGTATCTAACTTGAATCCCATGTCGATGTCTTCGTGAGTTGAGTTTGATGCTCGACATTTCGCTTCGGCTACTTACATGTTTGCCTCAGTTACATGATTACATCACACAAATATTTTGCCTCTTCAAATACTGAAGCAAATTAAGATGCAATATTCACGAGGCCGAATAGCAGAAAATGTTGAAATTAATTAAATGGTATGGAAATAGTAGAAAAGGAACTTTGTGAAAGAAGAATATTTACTGAGGTCCTGTTTGGTTTGACCTTGCTGAACTTTAAGGACAAAAGTTTAGTCCCTTTTAGTCCCTAAAATACTAAACAGGGTGACTAAAAGGGGTTTCTTATGGGGACTAAAGGTACCCTGAACACCCTATACCTCTCATTAATGCCCCGTCCGTGACCAGCTCCACCTTGCACCCCACCCATCTTGCCGCCAGCCCCTGCCATCCTCGGTCACCTGCCTCGCTGCCGGCTCCCCCCGCCCCCGACTACCCATCCGCCGCTCCCGCCCGCCCGCCGTCGGCCCCTGCCCTCCCGGCCACCCGCCGCCACTCCCGGCCCGCCGACCGCTCCCGCCCGCCCCGCCGCCAGCCCTCGCCGCCCCCGGCCTGCCGGTTGCTCGCCGTGCCGCTGCCCCGCCCCTCGCCGCCGCTCGCGCGTGTGCTATGCGTGCCTACGTGGGGAGGTAGAGAAGGAAGAAGGGCAGGGGCAGCAATGATTAGGGGCAAGTTGGTCATTGTTCAACTCATTTAATGCCCTTTAGTCACTAGAACTTAATAGGGGGACTAAACTTTAGTCCTGACTAAAGGGGATTAAAGTTTAGTTTAAGGGGTGTTTGGATACTAGGTGCTAAACTTTAGCAGTGTCACATCGAATGTTTGGATGCTAATTAGGAGGACTAAACATAAGCTAATTATAAAACTAATTGCAGAACCCTGTGCTAATTCGCGAGACGAATCTATTAAACCTAATTAATCCGTCATTAGCAAATGGTTACTATAGCATCATATTGTCAAATCATGGACTAATTAGGTTTAATAGATTCGTCTCGCGAATTAGATTCCATCTGTGCAATTATTTTTATAATTAATCCATGTTTAATACTTCTAATTAACATCCAAACATCTGATGTGACAGGTACTGGGGGTGTATCAAATACACCCTTAATCCTAAAGGAACAAAGGGCCTTGCTCGAAGAAAAATGACTTCGGGGATACCGCAAGGCAAGACACGCGTCCGTTCGTTCTCCCATCCATCCGACGGCCGCGAATCCGTGTCGCAGTTGTTCCGCCGCAACACGGGGCACCACGCGGCCAGAAGCCCACGCCGCCCCACCTCCACGCTCCTGTTGCCTCTTCGCCGCCGTGAGGTGCCCCCAATCAGGCAACCAGCAGCGCCGCCCGGTCCCGTCCTCTCGCCCCTGCCCCCGCCCTCATCGCGCCCCGCTCCATGGCCGCCAAGTGGGCCCAGAAGACCGTCGTCATCCCCGCGCAGCGCCGCGGCTGCCACCTCATCACCCCCAAGGTCCCAACAGCTCCTCTCTCTCGCCCTCGGCTTCTCGTCCTCGCGGTTTGTGGTACTTGGTACTTACTACTAAGATTCCCCTTGATGTTCCTTCTGGTGCTGCAGATTCTGAGGGAGATCGAGGGCGACCTGTCCGGGTTCAAGTGCGGGCTCGCTCATTTCTTCCGTACGTGACGCGCATATCTACTTGCTCAATTCCTAGGCATTACCTTGTTCACCTTTTCTCGCCTGATGCCGTAATTTGATGGTCAGCTCAGCTGTACCTGTACCGTTGATCTAGATAGTTTCTGTATGAAACGCTGATATGTAGCCAAACCAGGTTACAAGGTGTTGAGGTGTGTTGATGGCATTTTGGGGATGGATCCATGTAGTCAGCTGGAACTATATCATCATTTGTAGTTTCAACATGAGCTGTAGTATTAGGTTGTTTGCGGTATCTTACACTGATGGTGCTTACAAAGAGTACTTAGGCATAATTTATTTAATTTGTGGTATGATAGCACGGAAGAAATTCAATGTAGCCATGTAATCATGTGAGCAGTTCGCGTAATTTTTATTATAAGTCGTGGACCTTTTTTACTGTCAGTTTGTCACTATTGACATGCATGTTCATAAGCCGACAAGCATGTAGATAGCAGGTGTCAATTGTATTTTAGTGGTAGTGAAGTTGTCTTCGATCTGCAGTGCAGCACACAAGCGCTTCCCTGACCATCAATGAGAACTACGACTCTGACGTGCAGGCTGACACTGAAACTTTCCTTAACAGAATTGTCCCAGAGGTCAGTGGCCCAATTTTTTCTCCTCTTATTTAAATGGTCACAATTGAATTCTTGCTTCATTACATGTTCATTGCTATCACTTATCAGGGCCACAATGCTCCTTGGAAGCACACTATGGAAGGTTAGTTAAGTCTTCACTGTGTTATTTTGCCCTCCTTATGATGAGACTGTAATAGTTAGGTTCTAATTGCAGGACCTGATGACATGCCAGCACATATTAAATCGTCAATGTTTGGTTGTGCCCTGACGTATGTGTACCCTCACTCATTGTTTCATCCCTCACGTTGTGTTGTTCTTCTACTGTGTAAGAATTAACAGGTTGCATGTTGCTCTATGCAGGATTCCTATAACTGATGGACGTCTCAATATGGGCACTTGGCAGGTAAAGGAAACACATATCCTTTCACAGCTGATCATATGATATTCAAGCTTAGTTCCCGATTCTAATTTGCATTGGTTAAAAGGCTCATAGGAGCCATCTAAATAGTATAATAAACTGCCTGTATTGAGATTGCCAAATCTTACTTAGTGTTTACTCAACTGTTCCAGGGTATATGGCTGTGCGAACACCGTGATCATGCCAGCCCTCGCAAAATTGTGATTACTCTCAACGGAGTCTAACTTGAAAGATCTTATATGCTGGCAGGAAACTGAGCAAATGCAATTTGGACCTGAATGATGTAAAATTAGGGCTCTGTTTCAAGTGTACCATGTACTGGGTTGAACGGTTGACTGTAACATATATATGGAAGCTAGAAATTCCAATAAGTTTGCTGTTACTGTTTCCTGTGTGATTCTTGGCTTAGGAGATCATTACCAGGCTGTTGATCTTTCAAGTTTTTTTTTTAAAATTCTGTGTGATCATGCACTATATTTCGCAGATTTAGTAATTGTCATTTCCTTGAAATTTGTGAATCTACAATCAGAAAGAAAAAAGTATCACATTCTTTCTTTCTTTCGTAAGAGAGCAGTTACAGAAGAAAGGTTTTTGCCAAAAAAAATGTGACGTTACATGTTTGAAAAATATTTTACCTGTGTTTTTTTAATGCCTGCTTTGTTTCTTCAACAAGAAGCAGGTCAAGAAAGCTGCTGTTACAACAATAGGCGATCAGTTACAACAAAAAAACAAGAAAGCCTGTTCGCTTTAGCTTATAAGCCGGCTGAAAAGCTGAAACGGCTGATTTGTTGTGAGAGGAAAATACTGTTTGGTGGCTGATAAGCCGGCTGAATAAGCTGAAGCGAACAGGCAAAAAATTTGTCCCCCGATGAAAACAGCCAGCCAGATATATGCAGTACGTGACGCTTCACCCATTTCAATTTTTCTTCCCCTTTGAGAAAAGGAGCATATGGAACAAGTTATTTTTGTGATTTGGAGCTCTAAATTAAGCCTGTTAAAAGGTGGCCATCATTCAGTAGCCACCTAATTTTAGAAGGTTTTCCCTTGTCTGGAAACCTCCTCCTTTCTCTCCTCTCCACAATCTGATATAGGGTGCCTCGAGGCCTAGCCTCGGTGGGGCCGGAGAACAGCTTCTCTCAATTTTCTCCTTGGGAGTTTTCATGTGAGGTACGTTTCTGTCATCAAACCTTTACATTTCAATTTACCTTGGATTTGTCTGAAATTTCATGTGCGGTGCAAGGTTGTCTCCCTCCTGAACTAATAATCGTGTTCGTTGAATGTTAGTATATTTTTTCTCTGATCTTTATCTTAATTCTTTGCTGCTGCTGCTCGCTTCCTTAGTTTATGCATGGCTGTTCTTTTTTTTTTCTCCGGTTATTGTCTGAATTCATGAAGTGCCTGATGACTCTTTTCTTTAGGAAAAAAAGTAGCAGATTATTGTTTAATATTTACATCGCATCCTTGTAGAGCATGGTTACGTGCGTTTTGCTGGAGCTCACAACATTGTGCTGTAATGCAGGGTGCTCCTCCTGAACAAATGGGAGCAAGCTATCCTCACATGTTTTTGATCCTCTTACTGCTTCATGGAGCCAATGCTGCTTCAAATGCTCCAGCAGGGCCAAAATGGCAGACTCTGAGCGGTATCATATTTCCTATTTCTTTCTTTTTTTGTTATTTTTATTATTTCACCTATCAAGATTTTCAAGCACTCTAGCATTTGGACTCAAGCGCTCTGATGTTCAATTGCAGCGCCATGTCATCAAGCTCCTAATGTTTGTGATATCATCCTACAGGTCGTCCCCCTCAAGTCATAGCTCGAGGAGGATTCTCTGGCTTGTTCCCTGACTCAAGCCAGTATGCCTACCAGTTTGCCTTGTCGACCAGCTTGCCTGACGTTGTTCTCTTCTGCGATCTGCAATTCTCAAGCGACAGCACGGGCTTCTGCAAAACAGGGTTGACCCTTGACAACTCGACGACAGTCTCAGAGATCTTCCCCAAGATGGAAAAGACATACAAGGTGCAGGGAGAAGATGTCCATGGCTGGTTCTCTCTAGATTTCACCGCGGACCAGCTGATTCAGAACGTCACGTGTAAGCAGAAAAGAACCATCACTACTTTCTAACTAAACATTCCATGCTACATTCCTGATCCATATGGATGAAGTTTTGCCAAAAAATAGGATGGAGATAAGATGGAACTAACGATTCTGAAGTATCATTTTGCTGTTGGAATTTTTCTGACTTGACATGCTGTCCTTTGATCATTCCTCAGTAATCCAGAACATCTTTTCTCGCCCAAGCACATTTGATGGCTCCATGGGAATGTACACGCTTGATGATATTGTTGAGCTCCGCCCCCCTCAAATATGGCTTAATGTACAGGTAAATGTGATTTCAGTCATTTCACGAGCCTTTTCTCTTCTTATTTTACCATGTAACGTATTTAACACAACTTCATATTCCATTTTGCAGTACAATTCATTCTTTCTGGAGCACAAACTAAGTACTGAAGATTATATATTAGGACTACCAAAAGAATTTAGCCTCACTTACATCTCCTCGACAGAGATTATTTCTTGAAAAGCCTGGGTGGAAAACTCAAGAAAAGCAAGACGAAACTGGCCTTCCGGTTCCTCAATGAAGATGTCATTGAGCCTTCAACCAAGAAGACATATGGGGAGCTCCTGAAAGACCTGAAATCCATCAAGGATTTTGCGGTCGGGATTCTTGTCCCCAAGACCTACATCTGGCCACTGAACAAAGATCAGTACCTGTCACCATCCACAAGTTTGGTCAAAGATGCGCATGCCCTGGGGCTCGAAGTCTATGCGTCTGGATTTGCCAATGATATCGCTACAAGTTACAACTACAGCTATGATCCCAGTGCAGAGTAGTTGCAGTTCATAGACAATCCAGACTTCTCTGTCGACGGTGTGCTCACGGACTTCCCGCCCACTGCATCAGGAGCTATTGGTAAGAACTATTCCATGTTGGAATTGGAAGGAGAAAACCTGAATAATTCATGTTTCTTTGGAAATGATAGAGATCTGCACATTATGCTCTAATATCATAGCAATTCACCTTCTTTTGCTCGTTAATAAAATCTCTTAAATGTTTTGCTTTTTACAGCTTGCTTGGCTCATTCTAAGGGCAATCCTCTAGCACCTCCTGGAAGTAAGCTATAGATGTTTACTATCACGACGTCATTTGTAAGTTTATTATCATCATCCTTAGTACTTACCCCCCCTATACAAATGTAGAGGACACCAGGCCGCTGATCATCACCCACAATGGGGCTGGCGGTGTCTTTGCTGGGAGCACAGATCTTGCCTACCAGGAGGCGATCAAAGATGCCGCCGACATCATAGATTGCTCGGTTCAGATGTCAAAAGACGGAGTGGCCTTCTGCATGCACTCTGCCGATCTCCCCCCCCCCCCCCCCCCCCCCCCCCCACCCCCCCCCCACACACACACATACACACACACACACACAAACAAACACACACACACACGACCGCGGCCACTGCTTTCGTGTCCAAAAGCTCCACTGTCCATGAGATTCAGAACAAGTCTGGCATCTTCTCGTTCGAACTGTCATGGAGTGAGATCCAAACATTGAAGCGTACGTGAGGCACATTTGTTTGCTTGTTCATGGTTTTCTTTAATACCAGAATGTCAGGCACTGACGACTTTGCTCCCTTTTTCTTCTGAGCAGCCGATATTTTCTCTCCGTTTGCTCAGGCAGGCCTGAAGAGAAATCCTGCATCGAAGAATGCCGGCAGGTTCCTGACCTTGCCCCAATTCCTAGACATGGCCAAGGCCAGCAACGTCTCCGGCATACTGATCGAAATGGAGGTAACCAACATTCAGTTCGTTCGACGTTGTTTCATTCTTCTGTTTTCAGAAAAAACCGATCAAGCATTCTTGTGCGGGATGCACGCGTGCAGCATGCCTCATATCTCGCCAAGAGAGGTCTCGGTGTGGTGGAGTCGGTGTCCAGCGCGCTAACCAAGGCCGGCTACGACAAGGAGACCAAGCAGCAGGTGTTCATCCAGTCCGATGACTCGTCGGTGCTCTCGGCGTTCAAGCGGGTGCTCAACCTCGAGATGGAGTTCAGCGGCGCCTCCCAGCCGTCGCTGGACGACATCAAGAAATTCGCCGACGGGGTGAGGATCCACCGGAGCTCGGTGGCTCAGATCACCGGGTACTTCATGACGCGGTTCACCGACACGGTCGGCAGCCTGCAGGCCGCCAACCTCACCGTGTTCATCGGCGTGCTCAAGAACGAGTTCATGAACCTTGGCTTCGACTACTTCGCTGACCCGACCGTCGAGATCGTCACCTACTCCTCGGCGGTGATGGCAGACGGGCTCATCACCGACTACCCTGCCACTGCACTGCAGCTTCATACTTCAGTGAGTACCTGACACCCTCAAAGACAGCTGTAACCACTGAAAACATCCACGAATAATTTTCAGATACCACTATACCAAAGAGTTTTGCCAGATCTAGAACACTAAATCTGTTTCAATACCTGTTTGCAAACATACAAATTTCAGAGAAAATGGCTTTTGAATCATATATACTATCTATGAACTGCAGGGAGTCCATGCAGTGACATGAGCCTGAACCTGAGCTACTCGATCCTGCCAGCGCAACCCGGTGCTCTGGTCCACCTGGCAGCCCCCGGGGCGCTAGCACCGGCGGCAGGGCCGGCGCCGTTGCTGGAACCCAAGGACGTCGTGGACCCGCCGCTGCCTCCTGTCAAAGCTGTGATCGCCGCCGACGCGCCGGCGCCGAAGGGGACCGCTGACAACACCTCCTCGGCGGCCAGCTTCAACGCCGGGAAGAACAGCCTCTTGGGAGCTGGCATCGTTGCCCTCTTGTCCCTGAGCTTCCTGCACTGATCCTTCCATGGTGACTGGCATTGTACTGGCGCATTTCCTTTTGTTCTCTCCGTGCGTGCCCCATTCTCAAATGTACTGTAAGTCTGTAACATAATGTTCTTGAAATCTTTATCTTTACTCTTTATTACCTATCTATATCTATATCTATATCTATATCTATATACCTATTATTAAAGCAAGCAACGCCTCTGCCAATATTTTTCGTCCGTTGTCCGGCTCCTGTCCGTTTCCCACGATTTCCGCGTCCCACCGCCCACCACCCACCGTCTGTCCCCCTCCCCCGCGCCGCACCACGGCCTCGCCGCGCGAGCTGCGCTCGCGCCTGCCCAGGGAGTCGGCCTCCCGCTCCACCGCCGTCTGTCCCCCTCCCCCGCGCCGCACCACTCGGGCTCCCTCCTAGAGTTCACCACGAACGGACGGGGGATGTAGTGAAGGTTCACTCACCGGCGGCGGACGAAGGCTTGGGCGCGGGAGTGACAGATGCGGTGGAGGAGCGGGAGTAGGTCGAGGAGACAGCGGATGCGTCGGAGGGGGTGAGGATGGGTGGAGTTCAATTCGTCTCGGCTTGATTGGAGTCGGGGTCTCGGGAAGGAGGAGGTTGGTGACGTCACCCAGCACCGCCGCCGCCGCCGCCTTCCGCTGCCGCTTGATGGTGCCGGAGTTGGGGGTCGGCGAGCCCGGTGGCCTGGAGGTGCTGGTGTGGGGTCTCATCGGAATTGCAGCTGTGTGAGGGAATTGGGGGTGGGAGCGGGAAGAAGAGCAGAGGAGGAAAGGGGAGGACGCCCGCCGCTTCCTTTCCCTGTCAGAATTGCAGCAGAGGGAACGGCAAAGAATGAGGAAGCTTCCCGGAGAAGAAGGTTCCAGGAGAGTTAATGGGCTGGGCTGGGCCTGTAGGATGTCCGGCAGCTGTGTGTGTGACCCAACCAAGCAGCAGGCCTATTCTGGGTGAACCGAGTTGGCTGGTATCGCCAGGTTTGGTAGGCTTAGTTGGGCCTATTATTCCAGCAGTTTTACTCAACGTTGTGCTTCTGACTGAGCTTTTCCTATTTTTTAAAAAAACATACTCTATAATTAATATTTTATTCAATTTTTACAGAAGTACTACTAGATATTTGTAAGAACTTAGAAAATATAATATTTGTAGCAGCGACCTGGTAGTAAATATAAAAGTCACGGTACCATGCTGCGAAGATATAAAATTATCCAATGCTCGTGTTGCTACGGGAAGTGCATACATTAATTAATTAATTTGCAAATATCTAAATAGATATTACTCTTAGAACTCTCAACTACAACCATTCCGATCCTCAACCTAATAAAACTCAACTATAGCTATTACTCTTCTATAAATTATTCAAATATAACATCAAAAGTATATATAAGTCATATTAAAATATGATTAGCTACAAATGGTCATATTATATAGTATGGTAATACCCGTAGCAACGCACGGGCATATTTGGTAGTATATTATTAAAGTAAGTAACCTCTCTGCCTGGCTTTCCGTACGTCGTGGTCATTTTGCAAAAAAACCCTGACGTTTCGTGAAATCAACCCGCAATCCATCGATTAGGGCTGGTCATTTTGGCGAAAAAAAACCATGTGCCTGTCCGTGTCTCTGCCATCTACCGTCTGTCTCTCTCTCTCTCGCCTCTCGGGGCGCCGCCGCTCGCTGGCGCCGCCGCCCCGCGCCACCTTCGCGCACCAGCAGACCGCCCTCACCGCCGCGAATCACCGCCTGGCTGCGCTGGGGAAGAAGAAGAGGACAAGCACTCTCGGTCGGCCGGCCGGGCCACCAGAAAGCGGGTGCGCAGCCACGCGCGCGAGCCGGGCGCGCGACACCTGCGCGCATTGGTGATCACGGCGGCGGGCCGGGGCCTGGGGGGCGTCGCAGCCTGGTGCAGCTGCAACTGGGAGCGGCCGGGGCACGTGAGGGGAGCCGTCCCTGCCCGCGCGGTCAGCCGCTGGCCACGACCAACCCCAGTTGACGGGCATGGATCCACCTCCACGACGCCGACGTCACCACGCTTCTCTCGCCGCCACCCTTCCTGGTAAGTGGCGGCCGGAGCGTCGCGCGCCCGGAGGCGGCGGCCGAGCCGCTCCTCCGCCCCTCCGTCGGGGGACACCCCAGGCTCCGCGTACGCCGCCTGACCCAACCCCCAATCGGCGGCTAAACATAGAGGTCGATGTGCAGGTGCGGACCCATGCGCAGGGTGAGGGCGATGCCGGGCGTGGCGCCGCCACGGAGGGGGACGCGGCCTTCTCGTGGGCACCCGTCATACTCTGGTAAGCTATCTGTCAGACACCTCTCGAATTTTAGCATTTGGAGATTATCTGGAATGCGGGGTAGGTGTTGAAATCAGAAAGGATGCATTTCTGGTCTGATTCGACCTTGCACACGTTATGTTTGAAGCAACCGATTAAATTGTGATCCTTCACTGCATAGACTGTTTAAACTGTGATGCTTCAACATGGAGAAGTCATAGAATGTATGATGATGCAGAGTAATCTAGGATCTGTTTAATATTTCTGTACAGACTGATGCTTGCCATAGCAATGCTTCTTGGTGTAGAGTTTCGAGAATAAACAAATAAAATGGGGTAATCAGGAAGCCTAACCAGATTGTAGCCTTGCAGTACTGATAGATCACTGTTCGGAACCTAGGATCTTGTTCCCTGCATTGGGCGGTCTCCTTTTTGGCTATGACATTGGTGCAACCTCTGGAGCAACAATCTCTGTACAAGTTAGTCCCCGTTTTGGTTTTTTCTGGAATTTCCTCTAGCTGACATACAGTCTCACTGCCACTGGGTGTATTCTTCTTCAGTCTGCTGATCTCAGTGGCACCACTTGGTTCAACCGGTCATCTGTGCAACTAGGCCTTGTGGTAATCCAAATTTCTGTGATTCCTAAGCTTTCGTATCTCCCTTTTCATATCAATTATCAAGATCCAAATGAGTTTCCTTTTCCTTTTATTCAGGCAAGTGGTTCACTTTATGGAGCTCTTGGTGGCTCTATTCTCGCACACCGCATTGCAGATTTTCTAGGTGAACTGAAAAGCTAAACCAATTTAATTGTCCTCACCATACTTGTTTGATAAGGGGGTGAATAACTTCTACCATCTTGATACAGGAAGGAGAATAGAATTGGTCACCGCAGCTGCACTATATATTCTTGGTGCTTTGGTCACTGGATTTGCCCCTAATTTTGTAGGTCTAATCATAGGTCGTATCCTTTATGGGATTGGTATTGGTTTGGTGAGTACCTGCAGGCATAAATCTTCTTCCTCCCTAAGATGATCCCATGTTACTGTTGTTAAACAAAATCTAATTTACGAATGCATATAAAAAAGATTTTCTGGGGATGATAAGTACATTCACTCAAGCTGAGTAACCTGACAAAATTGTTATAAACTTATAATGTCATGATGTCTCATTATAGTTTTCTGATATGCTAATCATTTACTGAAGTGTGAAGTAGCAAAACTAATTGATGTTACTGTAGCTTGATGATCATGTTCTGGTATAACTAATTATGGAATAAGTAGATATAAAACATTCCTGCACTTGATTATTCTGATATTCCAATGATGGGGTAGTGAACATATTCACTGGTACGCCGCAAAATCAAGCTGGTTGTATTGCTAAGATATTTAATATAATTTTCTTCTTTAATTTCTGGGGTGGTTACATTGCGTGTAGCACTTTACCCAAGCCTTTTTGACACCAACTTTCAACATCCACAAGCATCAAAATTTCCATGGTTCCATGCTTTGTTAAAATGGGATTAGTAGCAATTGAAGATCATTACAGTTGCAAAGGAGCATATGAATATTCAGCTAGGGGTTTGGGAGAGTTTATAGACCAATACTGTCCTAAAACATTTGGTGTTATGCCACTGAACCATTATGGTGCTATGTGCCACGCAATGCATGGTGCCCCACTTTATATTGCAGAGACTTCTCCTCCGCAAATACGTGGAACATTGATATCTTTGAAGGAGCTGTTTATTGCGTTAGGAATACTGGTTGTCGTTTGAAAACCACAAACTGCAAATGAAGGTTAGTTAACACCATTTGATCTTTCTGAGCTGAACTGTGAACTTTTGAGAGTTAGAGCGAATGTGCCATAACATGCTAATGCCAAATCATTTTCTTTATTAATTGACTATGTTCAATTCTCAGGTTGCTACAACATTATATTAATGTGCAGTGAGGTGTTGTCTGTTGTACTATGAGAACTGTAGCTGCACTTCAATTAGTTTCGCCAGTCGACTTAAGGTGATGAATCTGTACTTATCTAACACTCACTCACTATGAGGTGATGTTCTAATACTATGCTTGTAGCTAACATTTTTTACCTAATGTTCTCAAGTGGTACTGATCAAGTGTAGCTACATGTGTTGCTTGTCTGATAAAAAAAGTAGCAACCTGTTCATATAGAATGTTTTTGAGAATAGTCAATATTTTAGGTTGTATAGATACAGCTGCAATGAAACCTTCTCAGTGATACATTCTTTGACCTAACCTAGGTCAGGGTTGGGCACTTCAAATAGAACTCTCATTTGATGTGCATGTGTATATATAAAAAGGTTTGATGAATCAGCGCTAGCTTCCTGCGTTAACATATTCTGGCCAGTGGTGTGTAAGTCTTTGACACCTCTCAGATACTGTTGTTGTTTTCCCCCTTACATTAGAAAGCATGCTAGGATTTAGTACCTGAGAGGTGAAAGTAAGTTCTTTGACACCTCTCAGATTCTGCGTTGCTTGGATGTGAAAGTAAATTGACTATATTCAAACTTGATGTATGATGGAACTCTTGTTCCCGTTTTAACATTGCGAACTTCGATGGATAGGATCCTAATGCTGGATTGGCAGCTGTTGCAACCTGTTCTCATGTTGATGCTGGAGGAGTTTGATTAAGCTTGAAAATTCATAATAATAGAAGCTATGTTTTACATCATATTGTTTTATTTTTACAAAATTTTGATACGATAAGAACAATGTTTTTATTGGTAATGCAATCAATGACCATACATCTTTGAAAAGTAGAATATGTGCTCTTAAATGGAACCGGCTGCTTTTATCGCCAAAACTTATGATTCATATGTTGGGAGAACTACGTCGAGGGGTGGGAAAAAGGCAAAATCATATGCTCAAGTTACTGATGAAGAAGAAACTTATGTTTTATGTTTTATGTTACCCGTAGCAACGCACGGGCATTTCTGCTAGTTATGCTAAAAATAACTTTGGCGGATAATGATGGTTGTTGCAACGTGGTCTGTTTCCACATGATAGTTCTCTTTTATCTACGCGAAAGTACATAACAAGAATGGGATCCAAGAGGACTCTGGAAAACTCAGATCCCATGTCCAGCACGCATGCATAGTTTTTGTCTTGGCATGTAAACCACTGGACAGACATTGCCCTATTTAATTTTAGTATCTGTCGAACAAGGAACCCTAGCGCGATGGACACGATGTATGTGCTGCCGCATAAACCATAATCCCAACCACACTATACGTCATCGACACATGGTCAGCTACGTATACGCACGTCAGCACTGCTAGCTCTAGCACTTGATCATTTACTGAGATGACGCTGGAGGAGGGTGATGGACATGATGTATATCTGCTGCCGCATTAACATAATAAGTACATCATAATCAACACTACACTATCATCGACACAAGGATAGCTGCGTCCGTCAACGCTCGCCTCTCGCGTGTATATATAGACCTCGTATGAGTGCCGTAACCACAAGCACTGCTAGCTCTAATATACATCTTTCTCTACTTCTTGCGTTCTTCCCCGGCAGGTTGGTTGGCAATTTGGCATATGTGTTTATTTCTGCCTTTGTTAGTTTACTTGTATTATTAGTTTCCCTTGAACTACATACATACGTATTACAGCAGCTTAATTTGAAATTATACATATATATATTCTTTAATTTGTTTCCAAAAATATAGAGTTTTATTTTACTTGTTCGTGTCAACTGACCATCCAGCAATGCCCACTATCTCGCGTTGCGACGAAAGGACGGTTGTTGATGGCGTCGGAAGAGCCATGCCGGGCCGAGTGCCGACCCAGTGGCCGAACCTGGTGAACACGCCGTATTATACGGCGCACCAAATCATCTGCACCGAGCGGCCGGACGTGTACATTGAAGAGTATGCAGATGGTGAAGCCGTACAACCAGGCCCACGCGACGAGGAGCGTGTCCGTGTCTTCATCGATCGTAACTTCGTAGTTGTCCCTCCGATGCCGCAAGTTGGCTAACCTGTCCTGTTTTGGGGGTGTTTGTTCTTTAGCTAAAGTTTAATCCATGTCACATCGAATCTTCGGAGGCTAATTAGGAGAACTAAATATGAGTTAATTATAAAACTAATTGCACAGATGGAGGCTAAACGGTGAGACGAATCTATTAAACCTAATTAGTCTATGATTTGACAATGTGCTGCTACAGTAACCATTTGCTAATGATGGATTAATTAGGCTTAATAGATTCGTCTCACTGTTTAACCTCCATCTGTGCAATGGGTTTTGTAAATAGTCTATGTTTAATACTTCTAATTAGTATCTAAACATTCGATGTAAGATGTGCTAAAATTTAGAGGTGGGAATCAAACACCCTCTTAATGGACTCCACGATTTATGCCTTTGGTATATCAATCAAGTGAATAAGGCGAGCAAGTGTGAGATATGGGTCGTCGTGCGCAGGTATATAGAGTGTATCTGGAGCTGCTCGAATGTTTGACTCATACATGTATGTAGTGTGATGATCTATATCATATGTTTTGATAAGTATACATGAGAGAAGAATTACTTAGCTAGAACAAAATTTCTACCCAATATTAAAGTGCGGTTGTTTCTTCCAACCATCGTAATTGTTTTGCAAAAAAAATTCACTTTTTTTAATCAATCCGCATTCCTTGAAATAATTCTTGACGATTTTAAAAAAAATCCTTTTATCCACCCGTGCCCCTCCTCCTCCAGTCTCTTTCTGAGGCCGTGTGCCATCCACTCGTGCCCTCCAGTCTCTTTCCCTCACCTCGCGGTTCGCCGCCACTGGCCCCCTCGCCATCCACCGGCCGCCACCTCCGCATGTGTGGTGCGTGTTGCCATGAGAGGTTGCGTGGGGGCGGGGGGAAGGGAGGTTCCCGCCGGTCCCCTCGCCATCCTCCGACCGCGCGCGCCACCGCCTGCCGGCCCCTTCTCCACTTTCTCCTCTACCCACCGGTCCTTCTCCTCCCCTCTCTCCACTTTCTCCTCCACCCGCTATGCCGGCCCTTCTCCTCTGGGGCGCGAGGGCGTGGCGGTCGGAGCTCTAGGGTCTCAATGGCGGGAGCCCCGCAACGTCGGGAGTGGTGGGCCTCCAGTAGCAGGAGCTCGGTCGGAGCTCCCCGGCACGTCGACGCAGGATGCGATGGCAGGCACGAGCAGCAAACCGCGGCGGCAACGGCGATGGCGTGCGTGGGCGGTGGGCTGCGGTGGCGACGGCCGACGGCGGACGGGTCGTGGGATGCAGGCTACGTCAGCGGCCGCGGCCGGCAGCGCTGGCAGACAGGATTTTTTTTCTTTTTTTTTTGTTTTTTGAGATGCTTATGGTTTGCAATCCGGCTGTGATAATCAAAATCATCACTTCCGATCTCGATCTAACGGATTGCAAAACCGGTGGTGATGACGGTTACAGGGCCGACAGTGATAGCCCAATCTGTAGTAATGTTTTAGGCCATATTATACTGCTATAACTTTTATGAAATAATTGATGTGATCGCTTAGATTTCAGGCTATATCTATTGGACTTGTGTTTGTTCCCGTTGCAACGCATGGGCATATTTGCTAGTAGATATATAAATTGTCATCAACCTGCACAGAAATACAGATCAGAGAAATTTAACCCTGCCCGTTCATGCTTGGATGCGCAACCTGCACATAAAATTTGTGTGTTTTTTTTATAAAAAATTTTAGTACTTGGTTCATCGCTTGACATTTGAAAGTGACAATCAAGGCGAGAAAAAAAGATCCACCAGTAATTCACAGGTGCACCACAACAGGAGGCATGTCACGATTTTGTTAAACTGAATTTCTGTTTTGATAGGTAAAAATACAGCAAATTTAGATTTCCCTAATTATAAATTCCATTTTATATTTGTCTCCAATGAGTAAATCAAATACGGACACGGAATATTCCGTTTCGTGCTGGGGTGGGGTACTGGCCCCATCATCCTCGGCATCCACTGCAGCACCCTGCTTGGCGCCACACAACGTACACTGGCGCCGATACGCTCATACGCACGCCACCTCCTCCTCCCTCCTCCCATGGCGACGGTCGCCACGCACTCCGGCTCCCCTCCGCCGCCGCCTCCTCGCCTATACCGCCGCCACCGCGCGGCCTTCCCTGCCGGAGCCCGGCGGTCCGCCGCCGCTGCACGCGGTCGCATTAGGAGGTTAGTTATTTTTTTTTCCTGGAGCTTCTTTTAGCCGGATCAGAGTCTGAACTCTAGCTGTTCTGTAGATTCATGAAATTTCTTGCAAATTTGAGCAAATTATGATATTTGAGTAACCGCCTCGATGGATTTAGGGCTGGCTTTAGGTGAAACTGTTAGCTGCAATGCGATTGTTACATTAAATATTCTGTGTTTCTTGCAAGCATATACAGTTCGCGCAACTTATCCTGCTTGGTCTCTGGGACTGCAAAGGCATCAGTGTCCGGGGCAGAAACTTCTTCAGGTGGGGAAGATGTAAATGAGATTATTGGTAAAGTGGAAGCAGTAGAATCTACCACCCCGGGTGCTTCATTCCTTGCAAAAGTGGCAATTGCTATCGGTATTGCGGCCACGGTCACTGTAATTTCACTAGTCAGGAAGCAGCCTTCATCAGGCCCATCTTTCAGTCTGCCACAAATAGTTGATGCCTCCACGCAGTCTGATGCAGCAGCAGCAACCCTTGGATATTCATTTTCTGCATTTGGGAAGAAAGTCATACTTCCAGAGTACACACCAGGGTATGTGAATTTGGCTATCTGCATGTTATCATTCTGCTTTTCATGCTTCTATTTTTTTCATGACAACTTTTAGATACACTTCACTGATGGGACTGCCAAATTAAGTCAATAAATGTTCCTCCTTGGAGAGCTTTTAACCACAGGTCATCAAATTATATCAGCAATAATATGTCAATTGCATTTGCTACCAAATGCTAAACAACGTGCACAGCCTCTAGGGGAAAGTTTCTCTGAAAAAAATAAATTTTCAAGTCTATCCATGGTATCATGCTAACTGAGGATTGTTGAAAGTTCACGGACCACATAGGCTGATTTCAAAAAATAAATGCAAATATGTGATCTATTTGGTACCTGTAATGGAAGCCTACCTGTAACTTTTTTGCTCCATTTTTCTAATATACTGTCTTGCTGAAATTCTTCAGGTGGGTCTACTTTTGTTTGCTCATGGCTGCTGGATTTGGACTACTTATCAGTGAAGAAGCTTTAAATGTTTGGGTCTGTCCTTTGCACTGGTACCTTCAATATGACCACTCTCAACTCAACTAAGTTTCTAGCTTTATTTTCCACAAGTAGTCAGACTTCAAACACAATTTTATATATAAGCATTCATCAACCATTTATTTGTGTTGAGAAGCATTTTTCCCTTCATGATGTAGGCTGGAATTTCTTTATCACGTACACTTTCATTGGATGGAACCTGGCAATCTCTCGTTAACTCGTTCTCGGCGAATGCACCTTATATAGTTTCTACAGTGCTATGGATTTACTGGTTCGTGCTCGTGCATCCTCTGTCCATGATCTGTAGACAGTTGTTCCTCTGTTAGTGAGTAGTGAATGCTACTAGTTAAATTTTTTAACTTTTTCATTCACGTAGGGGTGTTTGTCTCAGCGATATGATCCCGTTCTTTCTGGGGAAGCTTTTTAGACAAACTAAAGCATCTGAAGGCATAAGCAGCAAGGTGCGAAGAAGGGATTTGTCTCACTTTATAATACACTTGTTAGTTCCTCAGTTTTATATTATAAATATCATTTTTTTGGCAAAACTATGACATGAAGTATTGCTACCTTACTGATATCTAATCACAGTTGTCCTTTTAGATTGGAATTGGCAAGGACAAAGCACTAAGCATATCACGAGCAGTCCAAAAGTACGGGAACCTAATTGGCTTTGGTATACATCTGAACCTTCGCATAAGTTTTGCAAAGCATTTGTAGCCCTGAGTGAAAGAAAATGGGAAACTCTGTAGAGCATTGGCATTGCATATGCACTCAACACTGATGTTCTAAAGACAAACTAGATGGTTAAATTTGCTTGTCACTTAAATTGATGATGACTATGATGTTTGCTGCAGTTGAGAGATTTTCGATTGGCGTACGGAATATCACAGCATTTCTAGCTGGCGCATTGGTCAGTGAACTTTTTTTTAAAAAAAATTCTACGACTTAACAGATATTGGAGCACATATTGCACACAAATGATTTGCCAATGACATTCTTTGGCCATTATAAACAGGGTATACCAGCAGACTGTTACTTCGCCGGAGTTTGTTTCGGGTGCCTGTTTACTCTTCCTATTCAGGTAAACCGACCTTCAGATCATGGCAATCTTGTTTTTGTTCTTCCTTTGCAGCTTATAAGTCGGGCTTAGCTAGTACTCCCTCAGTCCCAAATTGTAGGTCATTTTGCCAAATCTAGATTCATAACTAGTATATATCTAGATATAGTGTATATCTAGATGCATAGCAAAAATTATGGATCTAGAAATGTCAAAACGAAGAACGGAGGGAGTACTAACATTAACAAGAACCTGTTGACTTTTGTTCTGTGACAAAACAACTGGCGCTTTCATGCAGTTAGCACTTGGGTTTGTCCTCCGTGAAAGGCCTGTCATCGCTCTGGCAAGCGTCGCAGCTGCCGTGGTACCTACCTCTCTGTCTTCCCCGCCCTTTCCAGAACTTCTCTCTCCCCCCTGTTTTCTGATCAGGCCATGCTTGCTCTGCAATGCAACCAGGGCGTCTGCACGGCGTTCCCTTACGCAGCCGCGGCGTGCACGGCTCTCTTCTTCTACCTCCGCCGGCCCGACTCCAGCAGCTGAGACTGAGAACGTGCTGATCCTTTTCGTGGCGGATCGGCAACTCCCGGCTCCGTGCCTTTTTTTTCACTACCCCTGTGCCATCTAGCTGACGGGACATTCCTGTTTTTTTTGGGTACTTAGACAGTTGCACTGCATCTTCTTTGTAAATTTTGTAATGGTTGATCAATCAATGTAAACATTTCTCCTTTTACTTCTTTCTGAAGTTCTCCATCCGTCCCAAATTATACGTCGTTTTAGATTTTCTAAATATTATCATGCATCTAGATATATGGTATATCTAGATGCATAACAAAATCTATGAATGTAAAAAAGACTAAAACGACCTATAATTTGAAATGGAAGGAATACTTAATTTTGCGTGCTAACTCGTTAAGAACTATGAAATGTAAATTCAAAATGGCACCCGTCCTCATTTTATCCTCAAGGACAAGACACTGGACACCATTTTTTTTTAGCTCAGTAAATTGTCCAACCTAGTGGTGGTACGTTGCAAGATCTCATTTGCAAGGCAAGAATTTTCTCGACTTTTACATGAATCAGAATTGAAATGTCTTCAGGAAAACCCTTGTGAAATCCCTGCGCTTGTGAATTCTCTCCAACTCGCCTAATTTTTGCCCAAAGCCAACTCCTCGATCTTTCGATCCAGGCCCCGCATCGCACACCACACACCACTCCACTCCCCACCTCGCCTCCGGCGATGGCCGGCCGCGTCCCGGGCGCCGCCGCGTCCTCGCCCCTCCCCCGCGCGCTCCTCCTGCTCGCCGCGCTCGGGCTCTTCACCCTATCCTTCCTCTCCCTCCGCTCGCTCCGCCCCGCCGCGGGCCCCTCGCTCGCCACCGCCACGGCCTCCTCGCTCGCCGCCGCCGCCGCCGACAAGCCCCGCCCTGGCCTCCCGCTCCGGACCTCCTCGTCGGTGTACCACTCCCCCGATGCGTTCGCGGCGGGGTACGCGGAGATGGAGCGGAGCTTCAAGGTGTACATCTACCCGGACGGCGACCCCAAGACGTTCTACCAGACGCCGCGGAAGCTCACGGGCAAGTACGCCAGCGAGGGGTACTTTTTCCAGAACATCCGCGAGAGCCGCTTCCGCACCGACGACCCCGACGAGGCGCACCTCTTCTTCGTGCCCATCTCGCCCCACAAGATGCGCGGCAAGGTCGATCACCTCCCTCCCTCTCTCTTCAGTCCCTTGGAACTCTATTGTTCGTTTCATCGCGCTGTACAACAGTAATAATGCTATTAGTTGTTGGAGGCATTGGGTTAATGTTGAACTGTTCTTATCATGTCCAAAACCACTTTGTGGTTTGTGGCCCATGTCAAGGTTGGCAAATGCTAAATTTCGCCTCATAGGAGTAGGGTTATTTCGTTATCTATAAAGAGGAGTAGGGTTATTCTGAATTTTGTAGCTGAATGTGGAGTGTAGTTAAGATCACCTTGATTGAACTATGATACTGCTGCTAAAGTTTGGACTATCAGTGCTTTGTTTATCTGTATGAATGTACAATGTGATTACATACCTGAAATCTGTATGTTGGTTCAGTTTGCACTTGTAATGGGTTCTTGGAGTATTGTTGATTAATGTGTTCCTATGCTGCAGGCCTGCAGCAGCAAAAGTTAGTAATGTGTTCTGGATCAATGTGCTTACTATTTACATTTTTTTTAAAAAAAAATCTGGTCTTGATTCAAGGCCTTGGTATTTACTTAGGTGTGTTGTTTTTGGCCTTTGCAGGGTACATCATATGAGAATATGACGGTGATAGTTAAGGACTATGTAGAAGGATTGATAAACAAGTATCCTTACTGGAACAGGACACTAGGCGCAGACCACTTCTTTGTCACCTGCCATGATGTAGGTGTTAGAGCATTTGAAGGACTTCCATTCATGGTGAAAAACTCTATTAGAGTTGTATGTTCGCCGAGCTATAATGTTGACTTTATACCGCACAAGGATATTGCTCTTCCTCAAGTACTACAACCATTTGCTCTACCTGAAGGAGGAAATGATATTGAGAACAGGTTAATGTTTGTTCATACAAATACCATGAAAACTTGCTATTATGTTTCCGTACGATACTTGTGCTTATATGGTCATGCAAAGTGAAAATTCTGATTCAGATGAAAAGCTATGTGGAATGCACCCAGTTGTCTCCTTATTCATGCATTGAAGTGTATATAGGTTCACACTATCCATTGCTACGATCTAGTGCAAAGAAACACTTTCGTTGTAACAAAACTGAAAGTAGCGCACAACCATGCACTGGCCAAGGGCTTTAGTTCTTTGCAAAAAAAAATTAATTCAAAATATAATGCTTGCCTGTAGATTTAATGTTGGTTTCTCTTCTTTTTCCTATTAACCTTTCATCTCTTTATTATTTATGGGTAAACATTCACACCACTGTTCTCTGGCATATTCCTAAGACTAGCACCATTGCTGCTTGCTTCTATTGTTCTCAGTTTCACTAACTCCTCAATTCCCATGTCCAATCAATCTCATAAAAAGAAGGTTAGTTGGATTCATGCCATTACAATTTTCAAGAATTGGAAATTTGCCATCGGTTGTGTCACTGACAGGTGGGGGCCACCTCAGTCACTGACAATGGCATTATTCAAATATTTGAAAATTGTAATGGCATGCATGGAATTATTCCTAAAAAGAAACAGAGGGAGTACATTGTACAAATCTAGCTGCACTATTGCTCTATTACAAAATTTGCATCTTAGAACTGATTTTGCAATTGAACAGGACAATTCTTGGATTTTGGGCTGGTCATCGCAATTCCAAAATAAGAGTTATTTTGGCACGATTCTGGGAGAACGACACAGAGCTTGCTATCAGCAACAATCGGATTAGTAGAGCTATCGGGGAGCTAGTTTATCAGAAGCAGTTTTACCGTACTAAGTTCTGTATCTGTCCTGGTGGCTCTCAAGTTAACAGTGCTCGTATATCTGACTCAATACACTATGGTTGTGTTCCTGGTTAGTATTTCTACTAATTGACATGTAAAATACATCACTGTTATATCTATTTCATTTTCATGGGAATACAATTATTTTAGTACTTGCCTGATGATTTTGTTCTAATACATATTCTTCTGTCCTTTTAGTTATTTTGTCAGACTATTATGACTTGCCTTTCAATGATGCCCTTGACTGGAGAAAGTTTGCGGTTGTACTTAGGGAGAGAGACGTGTATCAACTAAAGAGTATTCTGAAATCTATATCACAGGAGGAGTTCGTTTCATTGCACAAATCTCTGGTCCAGGTTTGTTGATTCTGAACAATTGCTAACTCTTACTTTCTTCTTTGCATTCACTGTCCTACAAAAGAGTATTTGGGATTTTCTTTATTAAATTTTGGTGTGATAGAAAAAACGATCTATTGGGTGGCAAGATAGCAAATTATTTGTCAGTAGAAAATTAGCTACTCTGGGGTTTATTTGTGTGAGAGCTCCGAGTCAATTTGAGACAACTAGAAAGTAGAAACCTAACTAAATTCTCGTTTAGTGCTGTGCTAACTGCTTAAGTTGGATTACAGGTGCAGAAACACTTTGTGTGGCATTCACCTCCTCTCTCATATGATGCATTCCACATGGTTATGTACGAACTGTGGTTGCGGCATAATGTGATCAAGTACTGAAGCCTACATTAGTGAGTTTTGATTGCTAACCCAAACGACTGATCCATCAGAAAGATACTGCCAAGTCTGACAGCCTGCTGGTGCTACCTTGAATGCGGCCCATTTGTTCTTTTTCTCTTAGAATCTCCAGCTGGATGAATCATTGAATATAATGAGTAGCTAGTTAGCTACGCATGTTGCAATGGAGAGCATCTGCATGAAAGTAGGCCAGACTCCCAGTTAATAGATGGATGAGTTAATTCTTTCAACGATAGTTGGTTTCCACATATTGCAATCCTTTTCCTCTAGTTATTTTTGTATTTCATAGATCTGATCTGCCTGGTTGATCACATGTGGTTTCTCATACAATTTTTGTGTTCAGTCTTGTAAGTAATGTACAATATTATTGATGATATCAGAATTTATTCTAATCTGACAGAACAGATAGCTGTGAGTTGTGTCTGAAGAAAAGTCTGGTTCTATGGCCCGTTTTTTGAATTAGAGTATTTTCAGTTAAACTCATTGGTACTTGGTAGATTTGAACCTTGGGGTACAAGCTGGAGGCACATACAAATATTTTAGTTTAAGGGGTGAACTGCGAAGGTGTGCCACCATAGTTTTGCCTAATTCTAGCACTAGCCAATTTCTTGGACCCTATATGCAGGATGATTATCCATGTAATGTTGCAAAGGCCATGTCCACCCGAGACCAATGACTTGTAAAATATTGGAGTTCCATCAGGTCATCACAATCACATTATAGAAAGAACATATGAATCTGCAGTTTTGCATCGGTAATTCAGTATGCAAGATGCCTATGCTAAACTTTAGGTATTGCTAGTAATGGAGAATTGCAGACATAGCTATTATTACAGATTATAATATTGCAATAACGGTTCAAAATAAGCAGACAGCCATAGCTTCCCAGGTGAACCATTGTAAGTCTTTCATACAACATGGACTTGTCAGTAGTAAATTATTGATGTTTCCTTGTTGAGTGCACAAACATGAAACATATCATCACGGAACTCAACATTTCTTTCATACAGAGGTGGTATTTGCGCAATGATGCAGTATCAGCTGGCATGATACCATATCACTTTCAGCAGTAGCACCACGTGATCACTTCATAAGGATGCACCTGATTGGTGAGCCATCACATCCGATCAGTCTGAGAGGTAAGCAGTGCAACATGTATATTCCAGCCTTTACATGATCTAGTTTCAGACCTTCTATTGGGATCATGTCCTGAGAGAAACAAAGCAATCAATGATTCAAATGCATAAAGTTGTTAGATGACACAGTCCATTCCTATGCATGATGTAAAATGTACTTTGGAGAAGCAGAAAGGTAAAAGTAAGCAAGGATAATCCCAAAAGGGTTAGTTGACATGGAATTTAGAGCCAATACTTAGCTAAGCTTGTCAACTTCAATAATGTAATGGCATGTTTTTGAGTTACATAGAATGATGTGATTGGCATGGAAGTATTATAGAATTCTTACCGGTCTATTTAAAAAGACCAAATGGGCTGGAATCAAGTAATCAAATGCTGCAAATGATAGATAGTCAACCCCTGCATAATTGCCATATCAGTAAGTTGATTATATTTATTGATTCACCAAATAACAAAGACCAAACAAAAAACAAATTATCCACAATTACAAGCTCCAAGAAAACAATTTGTTGAGCCCTCAACTCTAGATCAAGATTAGAAAAAAGTTACAAACACATGGCTATCAGCACATAAGAGACACCAAGACCCATTCAGAGTATTACTGATGATCTGATAGTGCAGTACATATGTGCTGTTAGGGGAATAATTTCTTACCGACTAGCTTGATGTCAGTGTTATCAAGTAGCCACTGTGCACCATCCTCTGTAAACCCAACAAAACTCGTGTCAATTTCCTTCGTCCACATCAGCTTCCTGGAAACCATTCAGTTCTACTTTCAGTTGTCAACAAAATAGCTGTATAATGATAGCTGAATGTTGAAAAATTTTGTCCTGGAAAAAGAGTAGACCTGTCTGTGTTCAGTGTCCTGAAGAGAACCCGACGAACTCCTTTGGGGATATTTAGGGATTCCATTGCTTGGGCTGTGTCCAGTAAGTGAGATTACTATGTTTTCCCATGATCCCTTGAAATCCCAAAAGAAATGACCACTTGCTACTAAATGCTGGTAATGATGGCCTGTTCACTTCAGCTTATTCAGCCGGCTTATCAGCCACCAAATAGTATTTTTCTCTCACAACAAATCAGTCGTTTCAGCTTTTCAGCCGGCTTATAAGCTGAAGCGAACAGGCCGATGTCTGAATCTCTATTAGTTTATAATTAATATAGGAGCAAGAGTTGGGAATAAGTTCATTTGACATACGAGCTAGTTTGATGATATACTGTAATGCATGATACCTGTTATATTTGTGTCTCTTGGAACATCAATGAGCAATGCAGGCCCTGTCCAGAAAAGGAAAATCACGCACTGTCAAATCATTCTTTTGCGAGAACCACATAGATTTTAATCAATTCTTACATGCAGAATGCTGTGCATTTTAGATCTGTTCAGAATGCAGAAATTTCCTGTGATCAGATAGCTGTATTTATCGATTCCTATAAAATTCATGTGATATTCCTGCTTTCTGTATGGGGCAGAAACAACTGAAGAACAGTAGTTTAACCTGACAATATGACCTACAGTTAAAAAACGTCCAAGTTCTTTTTAGGGGGGGAAAAGAGAAAGGTTTAGACCATTGAACGTCTAGTTCTTTTCAGGGGAAAAAAAGGGAAAGGTTTGGACCCGTATTGGACTCTCTAGCTGGATTCATAAGACCAGTCTCAGTGGACTGAGAAGGTTTGATTAAGAGTTTCATGATTATGGCACCTCAGAATTTTTGCTGACGTGGCAGTCAGCGGCAAGATCATTATGAGAAGAGATGAGATGGAGTTTCATCATAATATGAGACGAGTTTCGTCCCTGTAGAACCTAGCAGTCACAGTTACCAAGATTGGCCTGTATCATAAAACTATGCACTGAGATTGGCACCAGAATTAATCTGCATTTTGCGAACCAGAAATTAATCTGGAACCGCTGGGACTCACCGTTGAGGACGTCGAGGTCGAGCTTGTCGACGTCCAAGCCGGCCTCGAAGTGCTCCTGCACCATATGGCCCGGCGCATCGACGTGGGTCCCGGAGTGCACCAGCATCCGCAGCTCCGACACGTTGTTGATGGACCCGTTGGCCATGGACTCCGTGAGCTGGGTCACCGGGCCCAGCCCGTCCCGCCCGGGCGCCGGCAGCTCCGGCCGGTACGCGTGCGTGATGTCGATGATCCGCCCGCCGCCGTGCTCCTCCAGCCTCACCTCCGCGCCGCCAGAGGCCGGGCCGAAGGTGCTGGCGGCGTCCGCGTACGCCGGGTGGGCGGCGCCGCCGCCGGTGGCCCCGGCGACGAGAACGCCGGGCGCCAGTGTCGCGGCGACCGATAGGAGCATCAGCATCAGAGGAGCAGCAGACATGGCCGGTCGCAGTTCAGATTGGCAAGAGGAAGATGAGTGGCAAATGAGCAGCTGCCCACACCCACGGCTTCTTGGGGACTCTTCAGCGGAAGGACAAACACCGACCGTTTCATTCTACAGTATAGTCTTTAACAAATTGTTGCACACGTCAGATATGATGGCGACAAGCCGATAATTATGTCCTGCAAACCAACCGATGAGCAGCAACTTGATGCCACCAATCGATATTCTTTCAGCGACTGCGACGCCGGAGGTCGGAGGAGAAGGGAAGAGGTTTTTTTCTAGTAAAAACTTGTAGCAATCGTCAGAACAGATTTGGTGACAACTAACCAGTAGCTAGTTGCCAAAATTTCAGGCATGATCAAAGTTTCAAAAGGTTATGTGGGGCTCTAAATTCAAACCTGAACACAACTATTGCCATCGTTATATTCTGATAACCTTCTTGGGGGCAGTAGCTTCTGAATTTTCAGGCTAATCGTAACTAGAAATTTGGGAGGAGAGTACAAGCTGCTTGACAACCCTAAGAAATTTTAAGGCTCTATTGGGATTTGACAGGGACCCAAATCCTTGAGATCTCAAGTTCGAGCCAGCTGTTCTTACACCACAGACTTACCCACAGCTTACTTTTACATTACCACGACAGAAATATTGCTGTTGCTTTATTTATACTCCCTCCATCCTTTAATATATGACGTTGATTAGTTAAAAAATGAGCTAACCAACGTCATATAATAGAGAACGGAGGTAGTATATTTTCTGAAATGTCTAGACATATCTACATGACTACATGGCTTGCAGCATTTCCTTTTCATACAGACATGGCTCAGTACGCACCAAGATATCAAGCCAGGATGGAGCATCAGGTGGCTTGATACAGTTTGTCCTTCGGCAACACCAGGGAGTGATCACTTGATAAGGATGCATCTGACGGGTGAACCCTCAGCTCCAACCAGCCTGAGAGGTAAGCAATGCAGATTGTATATTCCCGCCGGGACATCGTCTAGTTTCAGACCTTCGACTGGGATTATGTCCTGACAGAACAAAGAAAGCAAAATCAACCAATGGTCCAAATGCTATGCGCTCTTTTTAGGTACAAGAAAAGGTTATTTGAAATAAAACAAGCACATATAATTTGGAACCTAATATATTATGCTACACTTGTCAACAGTCAACACTGAACTGCTGACATGTTTCCTGAGTTATATAGCAGTAAAGCTTCACATGGAAATCTTCTGTGCTGGAATTGGGGAAGAAACAGAATGAAATATTTTAGGTCAGGAAACTGCAGTATCTAACCGGATTTTTGAAGAAGACGACATGGGCAGAGATCAAGTGATCAAATGCTGCAACTGAGAGATAGTCAACCCCTGCACAATTGCCAATATCAGTATGTCAAGTGTTAATCAGTGCGCTGAGTAACAAAAGGCCACAGAAGAAACTGAAAGGCTGCACAGTGTACACAATTTAAGGTTACTAGCACATATATGTTATGAACAGATTGTGCAAAGATTGCGGGAAACCAAATTTTATTCAACCAATCAAATATCGCCAACTATTTGGTACTGCAGTAACTCTATGCTGTCAGGAAATAATTTCTTACCAACTAGCTTGATGTCGGTGTTGTCAACCAACCACTGTGCACCATCCTCTGTAAATCCAACATAACTAAGGTCACCTGCCTTCTTCCACATCAGCTTCCTATGAACCGTTTGCTTAGACGATCAATACAGTATAAACCTCCAAGCATGATTGTGCTTAAAGATATTTTAATGGTGTAACTCATAACCCTACTAGAAGTCTATGATACTGCCCTGAGCAGGGAGTCATACCTGTCAGTGTTCAGTGTCCTGAATAGAACTCGGCGAACTCCTTTGGGGATTTTTAGGGATTCCATTGCTTCAGCTGCATGGATTCATTGGGGATTAATATACTATATACATGTATTCTCTTTTCATGGAACTAAATTGCAGCAAAATCACGCACAAGATGTATTTGATACATAAAACATTATCTGTATACGGCACCATAATAGATTATACACGTTTATCCCATACCATACTTATAAATCTTTACTAAATAATAAGAGCAACAGCTGTGAAATGAGGCAATTCATCAGATAATTTGGTAGAGGAGCTAAGTCACTCAAAATGAAAAGCATGGTACCTGTTATATTTGTGTTCCTTGGAACATCAACCAGTAATGCAGGTCCTGTGTCCAGTAAGTAGGAATCAATCAGTAAGGCAAATCATTTACAACATGATCTATACTCAAGTATAACATGCAAAATTCTGCAATCTCAGGCCAAGCGCATGGCGACCCTCATCCAACGCACTGGAATGGTAGATTCACATAACCACAACACCGGATTCACCGCGTAAGGCTCTGAGAAGTCTAACTCTACTCATCATGTGGGAGGTTTGGAAATAACGGAATGAGCGCATCTTCAATGCACATGAGAGCTCTACAACGACGTTGCTGGCGAAAATCAAGGAGGAGTCGTTAGCGTGGATGCTGGCGGGGGCAAAAGACCTAGCGTTACTCGTAGCGCGAGAGTAGTCCTTGTCTTCTTGCATGGCTAGCCGCTCGGCTGGCTGTTTGTTTTTCCTTTTGATTTTGTTTCCTTCCTGTAAACTTCTGCTTTACCAATGAAATAGGCACAACGTTCGTTCAAAAAAAATTCTGCAATCAAACAGATAAAGGATTGTCTATTTCGCATCTACTCTGAATCTGAAAACACTACCTACAAACAATCAACCCCGGATATGTGCGTCCGAAGTTCTGAACCAGCGTGTTTGTGCATCTCGTGGCTCAAAATAGAAGCTAATATAGGCTGAGAGGAACGGAATCAGTTGATCCTTCGCGAGCTACCGTTAAGGACAACGAGATCGAGCTTGTCGGCATCAAGGCCGGCCTCGAAATGCTCCTGAATCATGTGCCCCGGCGTGTCGATGTGAGTGCCGGCGTGCACCACCATCCGGAGCTCCGACAGGTTGCAGAAGGACCCATTGGCCATGGACATGGTCTGGAACACCACGGGGCCCAGCCCGTCCGGCCCGACCCCCGGCAGCTCCGGCCGGTACGCGTGCGTGATGTCGACGATGCGCTCGCCGTCGTACTCCTCCAGCCGCCGCGCCCCCGCCGCCGGCGCCGCAGAGGCAGGGCCGCAGGTCCCCACGGCGTCTGCGTACGCCGGGTGGGCCGCGATGCCACCGTCGTCCCCGGCGGCAAGAACGCAGGACGCCGTTGTCACGGCGAGCAGGAGGGTCGCCATCAGAGGGGGAGGAAGAGACATGGCCACGAGCTGACAGCTTGCAGGCAAGAAAGCGAGCAGCAAACGGCCAGCAATTGAGCACAGTGACGCTGAGGAAGACTGAGCAAGCTGCACAGTGCTGGTCTAATGCTCTTGATCGCACTCGATCCTTTCCAGTCCAGACACCGGATAGTTTATCTTTGGCTCACGCCTAAAATTATTGGGATAAAGGGCTGACACTGACGAGTTCTCGAGTTTAAAATTCGTGTCTCTCGTAAGATTCGGAAGCCATAGCCGAAAAGCCAAAAGGAGAGGCGTGATGCCAAGCCACCATAAACAATTCTTCTCTTTTTTTCCCACTCTCTATGCATCATTCCAGTCAGAGGCTACACTCGCATAACATGAGTTTTTGCATGCGAGTGTCGCTTTCGACAAAGTTCAATCAAGGAGACGGCTTGCAGTCTAAAGCTTAGGTGGCACCCGGTTCTTCTTGTGTGTATCCTCGAAAAAAAAAATGGCACCTTTGTGCATGCAAGGTCTCGTGTGTATGCAAGAGTTGTTGGCCGGTGGTGGGCCTTGTATGTCAGCGTAAGGAAGAGGGTTTCAAAAAGATCTTGCCGTGGATAGCGGACAAGCGGTTGGGAATCTCCGAATTCCCCGTCCTCGATTCGATCCCCACCATGTTCATCCTCATCTCAAATTCTCAATTCCAAAATTGATCCACAGACCAGCAAGGGGTTTGAGACGATGATGATGCGTTACCGTTGAGGACGTCGAGGTCGAGCGTGTCGACGTCGAGGCCGGCGGCGAAGTTGTCCTGGTTGATGTGCCCCGGCGCGTCGACGTGGGTGCCCGTGTGGCACTCCATCCGCAGCTCCGACAGGTTGTACTCGGAGCCCTCCGCCATGGAGTGCTTGAGCCGCACCACGGGCCCCGCCACCGCCCCCGGCGCGAACGCAGGCAGGTCCGGCACGTACGCGTGCGTGATGTCGATGATGCGCCCGGCGGGGCCGCGCTCCCGCAACCAAAACCCGCCGCCGCCGGCGTCGGAGTCCACCGTGCAGGTGCCCTCGCCGGAGGGGTACCCCGGGTGCGCGTCGCCGCCCGCGGATAGGGGCGAGGGTACGAGGAGGAGGAGAGCGAGGAGCAGGGAGGCGAACAGCGCCACGGCCATGGTGCCCGGGCCGGAGCTAGCTGGAATCTGCTACTGGTGGGCTTCCGCTTCTGCTTCTGCTTCTCGTTCGCTGGAGACTGGTCACTGATGGTTGGCACACTATTCTCCCGCGGCATTTATGGCCTCTCGATCACCCGCCGCCGCCGCACCAGCCGCACGATGGCGACGGCGCGCGATCCTGGCTGTCCGTTCCCGCGGCCCGCCGGATCAACGCTGCCGCTGCTGTTGCTACACCTACCTACACTCTGCTCTGCTCCAGAAGAAAGATCGACAGTGAGGGGTACATGTACACGACATGTGTGTGCTCACCAACGTAAGAGAAACTAGCTAGGTGAATTTTCGTTAAAAAATCGTCCTCAATTTGTTGGATTAGAACCTGGAGAAGAACTATACCGAGTAGGCGAAGCCAGCCATCTCATCTCATCCACGGCCGGCCGGCAGGCGAATGGTCGAGTAGAGATGGTCAGAAGTTGCTGAGCTTGACGTCAACACACTAGTGCACGGCGGGACACCATGCTCCGATCGAAAGGGACAAGCTGCAAGCTGCGCACCACTGGTCTCGGAAGAAGTAAACTAACGACACAGGCACGCAGAAAAGGAGAGGGATGGTTTTGAAGCGATCAAACAAGAGTTTTTGGTTGGCGTCTAGTGGGTGGTGTAGGGTGCAGGTATGGATCCGATGGATGCCGATGAATAAGTTAATCAGCACCGTGTACCACGTTGCAGCTTAATTACATGTACGCAATTAAGGAATGCAGATCGGGATGGGATGTTTCCTTCTTTGGCACTGATTGCCAAGAAAGATCGATCGTTCGATGGCGAAGCAGGCATGGTATGCTCTCGTTATGGAAGGCTGGAACAGGTGCGACACGTCCACGGCCGTCGGCCAGGCCAGGCCGTCGCCCAGGCGCCGTTCGCTCAGCGAACCGCCCCGCTACACGAGCATCGCCACGACCCGGCCGACGAGGGATTCCCTCGGGGCGCGTTTGGCAGCCCGCATGGAGGTTAGGTCCAGCTAGCACAACAAGTTGTTCGCTAACCTCACTACTAGAGAACTGACCTTCCATCCAACCTTTTTTATCGTGGTTAATATTGAACTCGTGACTAAAGTGGCTTTAGTCCCAGGTCAAAAATGTGTCACCGAAAGCTACCGCGGGAGGAAGTTTTAGTCTCGGTTGTAAATACCGGCTCCAAAAAAATCCCACCGACGCTCCCCCTTTTGTCCCGGGATTGAAGGGGGGCCTTTAGTCCCGGTTGTGAATTCCAACTGAGACTAAACGGCCATCCCAACCTTTTCACGTGCGTCTCGCGAGGCCTTTTATCTCCACTCCACAGGCAGCTCCTCTACCACTTATCTCTTCTCCCTCCTCCTCCTCTCCCTCCTCACCCTTTCTTCCAGGCGGGCGGGCAACGCGGGCAGCGTGTGGCCGGTGGGTGGCGCGGGCGGGCGGGCGGCGTTGTGGCCTTTTTTTTAATTTTTTTAAAACTTTTTAGTCCCGGTTGGTGACTAAATGGGGTCTTTAGTCCCGGGAAAAACGATCCGCTAGCCTGCATCGCATGGAACACAAAAGTCGACCGTTTCACGCAGTGCAGGCCCGCGCGAGCGCGTTTTCACGCATGCAGAGGGAAGCGTGGGAGACGGACGCGGCCTGACGCCATAATTTGGGCTGGCTAGGGTTCCCACCGTTGGTATATAGCGGTAGCCTCCCGAGCGCGTCGCCCTCCTCCCCCGCAGACGCGCCGCCTCCACCGACTCCTACACTCCTTTCCCTTATCTCCCTTTCGCACTCGACTCCTCCACTCCTCTCCTCTCATCCCGGCGACTTTACAGCGGAGGCGACGGTGCGGCTGGTTGCGGAGTGCCTGATCCGGAGGCGTCCGTGGTCGCCTACACCGGCAGCCGCGAGTACTTCCGACGAGTGCGGGTACTTCTTCACCGGCGAGCGTCGGGTCTCCATCAGCAACAAACACTGGATCCGTGCTTCGTCTTCGTCACCGAGCAGATCTGCTACCTCTTCGTCCGCAGCAACTTGAGCAACATCTTTGTCCCCAGTGTGACCTACTTCTTCCTCTCCACCGAGCAGATCTGCCTCGTCTACTTGCTGTTCTAGGCGTCCCTTGGCTCGTCCACTAGCACGCGCTACTTCCTCATCTTCCCCATGATGGTCGTCTTCATCTTCGCGGAGGTATGGTCCGGATCCACTATCCTCTTGCAGTTTGGGTGGAGGTTCGTATTGTTTGCGATGGGGTAAGGTATCCTACGATGGAATCTTCGTATTGTTGTTCAATTTTTTACTATTTGTTAGGTGGAATTCCTCAGGTTAGGCTCGGATCTACTATCCTCTTGCAGTTAGGGTGGCTTTTCGTCTTGTTTGTGATGGGATAGGGTCTCCGATGATAGAGTCTTCGTATTGTTGTTCGATCTTTTACAATTTGTTGGGTGGAATCCCTCGGGTTAGAGTTCTTGCGGAGTGGATCTGATATTATGGTTTCTTTGTGCGGTTAGTGGGGTATCCTCACTGGATCTACATGTCTATTTGATGCACTGTCTTGGCTTCTATGCCTTAGCTTGTTGTTTATAGTTGATTCATGATGTTATTTACCATTCATGTGTAGTTACCGCGTGGATGTGCACTTGTTGCCATGAACCTGTCTCTAATGTCGGTCTGTGTTACCGACGAGGAGCCTGCCCGAGGCTAATATGGTTGTTCTGTGCCTCTAGGAGGGTACCTTGGGTGGTAGCCGTGGCAATGATGCTGTTGTGGTGTTTTCTTTGTTTGATGATGTTGAGGAGGAGCCTTTGGGAGGCTACTTTTCATAGCTGCCGGGGCAATGATACCTGTTGGACCTGTTTCCTTGTATGATGGCTGGTTTTGGAGGATGATGTGTTCAGGAGGAGCTTCTGGGAGGCTACTTTGGTAGCAGCCAAGGTAGTGATACCTGTTGGACCTATTGACTTATCTGTTGGGTGTTTTTGGTCAATGATGTGTTGAGGAGGAGCCTTTAAAAGGCTACTTTGGTAGCAGTCAAGGGAATGACCCCTCTGTTGCCATGTTGCTGTATACTGCCACACCTTAGAATGTCTTCATTTCCATTTCAGCACTCAAGTTCTAAAATTTCTTTATTATCATGCCATAATGCAGATGGAGTTGCATGACTACCGTGCCAGGATGGTTTCTCAAGCTGCTGCTCTTATTGTTGTATGCATTGCATTTCTGTACGCTAGGCTTATGAGGGCCACGTCTGATTCAGATGAGGAAGAGAACTCTGTTTGAGTTCATAGGGTAGTGGTCGATGTTGAGAGGCAGGCAAACCTTGATAAGATATATAACTGCATAGAGGTTGAGTCTGTAAGCATTCTAAGGATGTGTAAAGCTCCTTTCTTTCAGTTGGTTAACCTGTTTAGAGAGAGGCACCTCCTAGAGGACAGCATACACACTAGTGTTGAGGAACAGGTTGCCATGTTCCTCCACATTGTAGGACACAACTAGAGATTTAGGGTGATCCATCATACCTTTAGGAGATCCATAGAGACTGTTGCTGACGGCAGTTAGCACGTCAATTTATGAACCGCAAGCGTACGGATCAGTTGTAGCTCTTCCCTTAAAGTAATCCCCAAGGTTTAGCAATCTATGGAACAAGTGAATTTGCATGCTTAACTAAGAACTAATCTATGTAACCGAAGATTCTTTGTATATGATAAGGTTGATCTAACAAAAGAACTAGTGACTTAGATTAAAGCAGATAGAGAGTATGAATGTAAACAAGATAGATAAAACGCTTGTCTTAGGGATCTAGTATCACTTGTAGATGTAATCACCATGCATGAAAGAACTGGATCTAAGTGTTATTGTGAGTGGATGTGAACCATGCCCAACACTTTCCCTCTCGCACGTTGTCACTACACGAGGGTACTTAAATATTGAACGATAAAAACATGGCTTAATGATCATTCTAGGTAAGCAAATAAGCAACTAAAAGTAGTGCTGGCTAGCCATTACATGAAAGAGCATCATCAAGATATGATAAATAACAAATATATCTTAAACAAGAGGTTCAACGATTACAAATCAAGATCTCCATACAACCCTGAGGACAAACAGAGACTTTACCCCATAATCTTACACATGTTGACAGAATTCTAGGTAAAGATTGTCCTGTAGATCAATTGGATCAAAAACAACGATGAATGGGGGCAGAAAAGCCCCAGACCGATCGGCCTGGGCACCTCCAAGCCGATCGGCTAGGGAGGTTCCTTCCTCCTATGGTGCTCCGCTTCGTGTGGCTTCTCATAGATCCAATCTTCTCTCCGTTTTTCCTCCTTGTGGCGGCGGTGGATGGTGTTTACGTGGTGTTTTCTCCTCTCTCTCCAACTCTCTCTTCCTTAAAGTTCATGAGGGGGTATTTATAGTCTCCTATAAGCAACGACTCTAGGTCAATGTCGGTGAAAAAACCCTAGACATCATCGTAAACTTCACGCTGAAGAAACGGGAGGTCGACCGGGCCCTGGAATGGGCTAGGCTGATTGGCCTAGAGGATCCCAGGCCGATTGGCCTGGGCCCTTCCTGGCCCTTCTGGTCCTCTCTTTCCTTGTGCTGGCTTCCCTCGACGACCCATATCCAAATGTCCATTAAGCTCTTTATGCAAACCCCCTTTATTATGTTGTATTTCATGTTATTATGCAATATACTCCAAAATACAACACATATGCAATAATTGGGTTATTTCAGGTGCCAAATGGTGGGTTAATATAATATTAAGCATGAGAATACTAGTTAAATAGCACTAAAAGTGTGCAATAATGAGCGTCAACAACTGTCAGTAGGTACTTTGCATAGGTGCTTTATGCAGTTGGGGAGCTGAGGGGTGAGATGATCAGAGCCCCTGATGGTGCCACCCATCCTAAAATCTTTGGGAGCCTGAGATGGAACCCACACTTCAAGGTACTTGGGTAGTTTGTATTGTACGTTGTTGCTGCACTTTTATTTACACAATACATGGTACATTGATGCATGCATGTTAATTCTTCTAGGACTGCATTGGAGCTATTGATGGCACCCGCATTCTTGCTAGAGTGCCATTTAAGATGCAGCTAATTTTAGAGGCGGTAAGAACAGCACAACATAGAATGTGCTAGCTGCTGTTGATTTCGACATGAGGTTCACCTATATCCTTGCTGGGTGGGAAGGATCAGCTCATGATGCGCTGATCCTAGCTGATGCGTTAGAGCGGGATGATGGGCTAAGGGTGCCACAGGGTACATTGTCCACCCAACTTGTTACAGGCACAAGTTATTTTATTTTCTTCCACTAGGTAGCTCATGTACCGTAAATCCATTCATGTGTAGGGAAATTCTACTTGGCTGATGCTGGCTACGCTTTGCGGTCTGGATTCCTTCCTCCGTATCGGGTTGTTAGGTACCACATGTCGGAGTTCGAGGGTAGGAGAACCCTTAATAATGCCAAGGAACTGTTTAACCTAAGGCACTCATCCCTCCGCACAACAATTGAGAGGGCATTTGTGGCTCTTAAGGGCAGGTTTCGAATGCTAGACAATAAGCCATACCATCCATACCCCTCTCAAGTTAAGGTTGTCATTGCTTGTTGTATTCTGCATAACTGGATCTTGGGGTCTGTGGTAGATGAAGTTATCCCAAGGGAGGATTTCTCCTACCACCCTCACAAACACAGCCTGCACCCACTCATGCAGCCATGTCACAGGAAGCTAGGGCCTGGGGTGCTAAGAGGGATGAGTGGGCTTTAGCTATGTGGCAGAATAAGAGGTCTTCTAGGGTGTAGTGTCATGTGTGTTTTAGTGGAACTGTAAGGAACCATGGTGTGGCATTGATGTGATGCTGGCTGGAACTTGCTGACCTCAACTATACTTAATTTAATTTGCTTTCTCCCTGCATTTGCTGTTGTTTAAATTCTGTTTGTTTTTACACATTTGCTGTTACTATTTTGTTTTTATCACCTTGTGGTTACTTTGATGTTTTCCCTGCTGCCTATTAATTTGCTATTGCTCTAGGGACATAAGGGCTGCAATGACCTAACCTATGATATGTCTGGTACTTAATGGTTTGTGGTGCAATCTATGCTATTGGCTATCTAGGCCAATGGCTGAGGAGGACATGTTCTTTGGTTCTGTTGCTGCTGGGTTTGCTAGTGCTGGTCAGCTACTTGTTGGTCAGGGTGTTGTTCCTTCTACCTCGAGCCTGGGTCTGCTGGTGGTGTTGTGGCTGGTGTGGGTGGTGCTGCTGGTGCTGTTGCTCAGGCTCTAGGGGGTGGTGGTGGTGGTCCTACGAGACTGGGGGCTGGTGGTGGTGGTGGTCAGGGATAGGGTGGTGGAGCTGGTGGTGGTCTGCCTCACCTTCATATGAGGTAGACCACTGCCACCTCCGGGTTTATGCTGCGTCGCATGTGTGAGCTTATTGGCACTGGTATGAGGCCTGAGAAGGGCTTCAAGGAGGTGCATGTGAACAAGGGGGCCAAGGCACTGCGGGAATGGACTGGGGAGCATGTCACCTCCACTCAGATGTACAACCACTTGCGTAAGTGGCGGCAGAGGTGGGGTAGGGTGTGCAAGCTCAGGAACCTCAGTGGTGCTATCTGGGATTGTGACACATGCAGCATCACTCTTGAGCAGGAGCACTACCTGCTGCAAGGTGCTGGGAACAAGAGGAAGAGGACTGCCATGTCCGAGGAGAAGATACTTGTCCTTACCAACATGATAGATGCCGTGAACAATGTGGCTGTTGCACTAAGGGAGACTGGGCCTGAGCAGGAGCACCCTGACCTCTACAATGTTGTGATGCTGACCCCTGACTTCTCTGAGGAGGCCCTCATCATTGTTTTTAGCCACCTCCTGGACAGCAAGTCACAAGACAATGCCTTTGTGAAGATGGGCGAGAACCACCGCATCCTCTGGCTCAGGACCTGGCTAGGCAAGCACTACTACATGTGTTGCTACTACCTTCTGGCTCAGGGAAAACAACTGAGCATGTCTCCATCCCTGATCACTCCCTTCTTTTGCGCAGATCTCTATATACGTAGGTCTGATCTGATAGGGTGTAGCCTCACTTGCACTTGGGTTTTTGTGTTGGTTTTTGGATTCACATGGGGGTGGCTAATTACTAATTAAGTTCTATGGCAGCATGACAAGGTTAAGAACATTAGAACTAACTATTTGCTAAGGATCTTCATGGTTAGTAAGTATTGTAATATGATGGTTCTAGCACTACTATATGCTTATGATGTGATGCCATGTATGCCTAAGATGCATGTTTGCTTTACTTTAGTAATTTGCCATCTTGATATTTTCCTGATCTGCTTTATTTTGGTATTTGTTTTATTTTCATGATCTTAGCCTATTTTTCCCTTGTTGACATGTTACTGTTGCTGTTTAACTTGATATTTATCTTGGTGACAGGTCCTGCTATTATTTACCTACTTGTTTGGCATGATCACATGTTGGTTCTGTTGTTTAATTTGCTATTTAACTTGTGATCATGTTCCTTTGTTGTTCAATTATGTGTTTAACTTGATACCATTTTCCTGCTATTCTTGACCTATTTGATTTGTTACCTTGCTGTTGTTGTTGTTTCCCTCCTTCTTTGGCCTATGATGATTACTATTAGGTTGGGCAATGATGAAGTGGTATTTCTGTTATTGTTTTTGTACATGGTGTTCTCTGTTTGGTGTCTTTTAGCTTGAGGGATATGGGTACCCCATAGGTCCCTACCGATCAGGATACTGGCCGGACCTGACAAATGGACCTGCCCGACCAGCGGGTGCGGGGCAAGGACGTGAAGATACTTGGAGTACACGCCAAGGAGCCGGGCGATTCAAATCAGCCCAGATAGTGCGGGATACGTATTGTAGTCCGACTCAGACTACCTTCCATGTAACTACCAAGTAGATTAGATTCAAACCGACTTGTAACCCTAGATCGTCAGCCTATATAAGGCGGCCAAGGGAGCCTCCTGAGGGCAACCCAACAATCACATCTCAACTCTCAAGCAATACAAGTCACCAAGCATACATGATGTAGGGTATTACTCTCCGGAGGTCCGAACCTATCTAAAACCCTCGTGTCCCTTCTGTTCTTGCGATCATCTTCAAGTTCTTGGTTTCGCAAGATCCCCTCCACCTACAAATCAACCACTTGGGTAACCCCATGGTGGACTGTCGGGCTTATAAATCCAACACAGCTTTATTACCTCTGTTCTTCTCTTTCTTTCTGCTCTTCCGCTGCCACTTTGGAGTCCACCTGTCTGTATGGCAGTTTGCGGATATTTGACTTATGATCTGAGGTCCCTCATACTTTTTTCTACGACTGTGATGCACTTGTACTGAGGCAATCTCATGTTACCTGCCAGTTCTGCTATGTTTGTTTATTTGGGGATGATGAGTTAAGTTATTTGTGCTCTGACCCAGCACATTCTTGATCTGACTTTGTGGTTTTTGATGATCGAATTACAGTTTTCAATCCAAATATTTTAGGAACGATTTCAGACTGGTGAGGCAACTGCTTTCAGCATGGTGAGGCTCCTTTTTTTGCCGCTTTCTTTGCGTGTCTTACTCATGTGTGCGGATGATGATAGGATAGCTTGCGAGTGCCGAGGTAGGGTTGTATTTCCCAAGCTCGATGTGGACCTTGGTAATATTGCATATGGTAACTTCACCAACATCCACTTGAGCTTGGTGAGTAGGACCTCTCGGTAGGACACAAGCAACCCTCTTTGACACCTCCGTGTTCCTTGTGGCAATGATGTAAAGGTGTGTAGCATGCATGCCGCAAGATGTTGCCTACATACTGAGCCAAACAAGGTATACCTAATCGGTAGCATGCATGCCGCAAGAAGATCTGCACTTGAGCTGAGCCTAAAGAAGAGGGCATTCTCTTATTATGCTGCTTTGTTTGTTTTTCTTCAGTTGAGACGATTATGTCCATGGCGATGATGATGCATGGTGATAACCAAACGCATTAGCAACTGCAAGATCCTTGCAGGTGTTAGCTCCTAGTGATGCGGTCAGGGGTTCCTCTGACTGCCTCATTAGGAGGCAACTCCTGCATGTGTTATATTTCGTAGGCAAGTACTGAATTTCACCTGAGCCATGCTTTACTTTCTTCCCAATGATGGAAGAATTTTCTTTTCCCAAATGCATTCTGTCTAAGGCTTTTATTCACACATTCCCTGACTTGTGAATTTTGTTTTTGTTCCCTATGTTGGTGGTTTCGACTGGTAGCAATGGTGCTTGGAGATGTTGCCTGCTGCTGCCCCAAGTTCATGCCTCATCAGTTATTGGTTTCTTCTTGTTCTGCTATTCATGTTGGAGTTATGGGTGGGAGGCCTTCACAAGATCGGTTTCTTACTATTTGTGGTTCTAATTTCGTTTCTCAAAGTCCTGTGTACAAGATGAAAGTGTACATTGTTCCTTCTTGGTTCACATGCAACTATCATGCAATTCCTCTTCATGATGTTACCATACTTGTTAATTACTTTCTGAAACTGATGTAATTAGCTTTGTATGTAAATTTGTGTTATATTTGAACTGATGACCTCCCTAATTAGGTGTTTCGAACAAGAGTTTATGCAATCATACTTTGATGTGTGCATTTCTGGGCGCCTGTAGCTGGGTGGTAACCTTCACCAGCACCTGCGCATGGTGAGGGCACCTGTCCCCTATGCAGGCTACCAAACGCCATCTCTAGATGGTAGTTGGGGTAGTTATGGGGGCCAGAGCCAGCCCACCATAACAAACATAATCCCGATCCAGCCAGTACCATGGGGTACAGATTTGCCAATCAACATCTCTACACCCTATGAGCTTGGCCCACCTAGCTCCATCCTAGCTCATGGGCCCGGCTGAGGTTATACAGGCTTCCAAACGCACCCTCATTGCCCAACTAGATCCCTGCACGCCGCGAGAACGGAGGAGGAAGCGGGAAGAGCACAACGCGTGGCTAACAGCTAACTGGCGCTATGTAACTCTGATTTGTGATTTTTGCGCTCATGATTCGTGATTCATAAGCTCACCGCCTAGATGTCTAGATCGAGGACACTCCTCCGGGCACATGACGCTTCTTCTGCTAGGGTAGAGTTCATGGACCTGCAATTCAACCCAGCTCCTCTTCGGCTCACATTAACCTTGGATCCATGCATGGCCGTAGCATCATCAGAATCCCCAGCAACGCACACTCTATTAGATCAGGAGTAGATCGAGCTTTTTCGTCCTCCAGCGTGTCCACTGCTGGGCATGAGATTACAACAACGGGAGCCGAAGCACCACCGGCTTGGCAAGCTTGATGGGGTGCTTTTGACGCTAGGATGGCGGCGAGAGATGCGGATTTCAAGAAGTTCACGAGGAATCAGAAGCTGCTGGTTGGTTTTGCTTGCGTCTCTTCTGTATTCGGATTTTTTGCGGAAGAGGTGATGCATCACGTACGTAAGGAACATCAAAGGCCAGAGCGTTGCGTGCGGTTGCTGCTCGGGTCTCCAGGCCTCTACGGGCTGCCGGTGGTGCGGCGTAGAAGCCCAAGGCGATGTAAGAGAGAAGCTCCAAGTTTGTGGCGAGCTTGGTTTGTTTAATATATACAATTTATTCAAGTATATGTGTATCTTTTTTATTTAATCTGTAAACACTACGGTAAATGGTTTGGCAAACATCCGTTTGGAGTATGAATTTTGGTTGGTTGAAGGGGAAAAAATCACATTCAGTGTGTGTGAAACAAAAGTCAAGCCGTCCCCCATGCTATTATATATGTTAGTCATCCATGTCCGAAGCTGCTCCTTTCGTTCCAAATTACTATTTCGTATCTAGACATAATATATATTTAGGTGCATAAAAGAATCTATACTAAAACAGTTAAAACGAATAATAATTTAGGACGGAGAGAGTAATAATAATATACAACTTGGTGAAAAGCTTCCCTTCTTGATTTGGCCTTGCATCCATCTTTTCCTGGTCATTTGATTTGATTGGTGGCCGCCACTTGTACCACCAAATTTTTTTTCTTCGCAACCTATCAACGGAGTTCAGTGCCAAGGTGATGTAAGTCGCCACTTTGACCAATTTCGCCAAGGGCAATCCTTGGTGTCGATCTTATTACTCTCGCCGACGATTTTAAATATAAGTCTATTTAATTTTTATCATAAATCAAATTATTAATTTTAACCATCAAAATAGATCGAACTATAGGGCACGAGAGGTTGCGACAACCAAGAGGTCATAACGCCGAGGTGTTGCAATCCCGAACGCTTCGGTCATGTCGAGCTCCTCAGCCGCTACCCCACCCGGCAAGGCCCAATCGAAGTGGAACAGCAGCGCCGCGAGCGCGAGCTCGATATGAGCCAGCCCGAACGTCATGCCGGGGCAGATCCGCCGCCCGGCGCCGAACGGTATGAACTCGAAGTCCGCGCCCTTGAAGTCCTTCATGCTCCGCTCAAATCTCTCCGGCAAGAACCTCTCCGGATCGTCCCAGTGATCCGGGTCCCTGCCGACCGCCCACGCGTTCACGAGCACCGTGATGCCCGCCGGTACGTCGAACCCGAGCACCTGGCACGGGCTCTGGCACTGCCGTGGGACCAGCATCGTCGCCGGCGGGTGCAGCCGGAGCGTCTCCTTGACGACGAACCTCAGGTAGTGCAGGTCGCCCAGGCTATCCTCCGTTACCGTGTCGTGCCCGGCGACGGCGAGTGCTTCCCTGACCTCGCGCTGCGCCTTCTCCATAGCTCTCGGGTTCCGCAGGAGCTCCGCCATCGCCCAGTCCAGCGTCGTCGCCGACGTCTCCGTGCTCGCGCCGAATATATCCTGTGGTACACGATCAACGGCGACGTCGATGTTTATGTGTGTGTGTGTGTGTGTGTGTGTGTGTGTGTGTGTGTGTGTGTGTGTGTGTTATAGGTTACCAGCATGACGGTCTTGATGTTCTCGGTCGTGAGCGGGAATTGGGAGTCCACTTCCTTCTGAAGCCTGAGGAGCACGTCGACAAAGTCCTCCTCGTCGTCGCCGTCGCCGGCGGCCGCCGCCCTCTCCCGGTGCTCCTGGATGATGCCGTCCATGATCTGCCTCATGCGGCGGCGGTAGGCCTGGATCCGGGCGGGAGCGCGGCTGACGAGCATGGCGAGGCGCGAGGACGGGAAGAGGTCCGGCAGGCTCATCCCGGGCATGATGCCGAAGAGGCCCTTGAGCATCTGGAGGTACGCGTCGCGGTCCTTGAGCCGGCGGCTGCCGATGATGGCGCGCACCGTGGAGTCGGCGATGTAGGTGGAGATCATCTCCGTCAGGTTGACCGGCCGGCCGGCCGCCGAGGCGGCTGCGACGGCGCGGAGGAGGCGGCGGAGCTCGTCCTCGCGAACGGGGCGGAAGGCCTGGACGCGTCGGGCGCTGAGGAGCTCCTGGGTGCAGACGCGGCGGAGCTGGCGCCAGGCGTCGCCGTAGGGCGCGAAGAGGATGCCGTCGGCTCCCTGGAACCAGAGCCGCGACATGGGGCCCATGGGCCGCGACGCGAACGCCGCGTCGTGGGTCCGCATGACCTCGCGCGCCGCGGCGGGGGACGAGGCCACCACGACGGGGACCTCGCCGAACCGGAGCATCATGAGCGGGCCGTGCCGCCGGGCCAGGTCGCGCATGGCGCGGTGCGGGAGCGCGCCGGCGAGGTGGTGCAGGTGGCCGATGACAGGGAGCGCCCACGGGCCCGGCGGGAGCCGGAGCGGCCGCGCGCCGCCGCGTGGCGTTCGTGCGCACTTGGTGGCGAAGAGGAAGAAGAGGGGGGCGGCGAGGAGGGCCGCGAGAAGCAGGAGGTACAGCGGGAGCTCGGAGGCCATGGCGGCTTGAATCGAGGATGGAGGATTCCTCCTCGTCCTCGGGGAGGTAGGAGATCGAATTGTAGAGAGCTTCAGTTCTTGAACCAAGCCGTGTACTCTTGAGTGATGCGTCGTTCAGTGATTCGGGAGGTTAGTTGCATTGTTTGGTTGTGTCCGGATCGGATCACGCAATTTCTATGCCATTCATGGCCCCTGAATCTCTCCTCAGAGTACCAGTGGATTGGATGATCTAGAACGCTTAGAAACTTGAAACTTTTCAAATTCTGAACTGAAAGGATGGTAAACTTCAGTGCCGACCGGCTCAGTCAGAGGTGCATGGCATCGCAACCAAAGCCGTTATCACCCTGAATGGTTTGGTCAGGTTATTTGTTAGCACGGTTATGCCTGGATGGCACATTTCTCGTGCACAAGGCCTTCCGATCAACACGCGCAGTGCCACGTCTCCGCCGCGAGTACGGGGCAGCGGAGATGGCCTGGCCGGGAGACAGGGTGACCTTGAGGAGAAGTCAAGTCATTGCGATTTCGTCGTCTTCTCTACGCTCGCGCCGCAGCCGGCCGCAGAGTCAGCCGCCGGGATGGACTGCGACGGCGAGGCTGCAAGCCCAGGCGCTTCCCGTCGGTCGACGACGACCGGACGAGGGCCTGGCATGGTCCGTGGAGAGCTATCCTACAAAACAATCGATTGTAAGGCTGCTAGAACACATAGGCAAAGATGCGTCACCAAACTCTTGTTGGACTTGACCACCGAAATCTTGGAACGACGAAATTTCCAAGTGCTCATAACAAATTAAAGTCGCGAGCCGCACAGCGCGATCACAATCACAGACACTTTAAAGTCAGGCAACCACAAACACAAACTCTTCTTGCGTTCAAACCATCAGAGCAATAAACGGAGCAGCACCGAGAGACCGCCATGGCCGCCGACCTGCCGGTCTACCTGCTGCTCGCGGTCCTCCTCGCCATCCCGCTCGTCCTCTTCATCGCCAGAACACGCCCGGCGCCTCGCAGCCCAGGCGCCGGCGCGGGGCGGCTCCCGCCGGGCCCGTGGGCGCTGCCGGTCATCGGCCACCTGCACCACCTCGCCGGCGCGCTCCCGCACCGCGCCCTGCGCGACCTCGCGCGCCGCCACGGCCCGCTCATGGCGCTCCGCCTCGGCGAGCTCCCGGTCGCGGTGGCCTCGTCCCCGGACGCCGCCCGCGAGGTCATGCGGACCCACGACGCCGCGTTCGCGTCGCGGCCGCTGAGCCCCATGCAGGAGCTCGCGTACCAGGGCGCCGAGGGCGTCATCTTCGCGCCCTACGGCGAGGGGTGGCGCCGGCTCCGGAGCATTTGCACGCTGGAGCTCCTCAGCGCCCGCCGCGTCCAGTCCTTCCGCGCCGTCCGCGAGGACGAGGCCGGGCGCCTCCTCCGCGCCGTCGCGGCGGCCGCGGCGGCGGCGGCGCCGGTCAACCTGAGCGAGCGCGTGGCGGCGTACGTCGCGGACTCCACGGTGCGCGCCATCATCGGCAGCCGGTTCGAGCACCGCGACGCGTACCTGCGGATGCTGCAGGAGGGGCTCAAGATCGTGCCCGGGATGACCCTGCCGGACCTCTTCCCGTCCTCGCACCTCGCCCGGCTCCTCAGCCGCGTCCCAGCCCAGATCGAGGGCCATCGCCGTGGCATGCGGCAGTTCATCGACACCATCATCGCGGAGCACCGGGAGAGCAGGGCGTCCGGCAACGACAACGACGAGGACTTGCTCGACGTCCTCCTGAGACTCCAAAAGGAAGTCGACTCCCAGTATCCGTTGACTACCGAGAACATCAAGACCGTCATGCTTGTAATCTCCTCCTCCTGAATTCCTGATCAATCCCCAACTTCCAAATCTTGTTGCTGCAAAATCTGAAATCAATTTCATTTCCAGGACATGTTTGGCGCCGGTAGCGAGACGTCGGCGACGACACTGCAGTGGGCGATGGCGGAGCTGCTGCGAAACCCAAGAGTGATGCGGAAGGCGCAGGACGAGGTCCGGCGAGCCCTCGCCGGCCACGACAAGGTGACAGAGGACAAGCTAGCCAGCCTCCACTACCTCCCGCTCGTCATCAAGGAGACGCTCCGGCTGCACCCGCCGGCGCCACTACTCCTACCACGCAGATGCGGCAGCGCATGCCGGGTGCTCGGGTTCGACATCCCCGAGGGAACCATGGTGATCGTGAACGCATGGGCGATCGGCAGGTACCCAGGGCACTGGGACAGGCCCGACGAGTTCTCGCCGGAGAGGTTCGAGGAGAGTGGAAGGGACTTCAGAGGGACGGACTTCGAGTTCATACCGTTCGGCGCCGGGCGGCGGATGTGCCCCGGCATGGCGTTCGGGCTGGCGCACGTCGAGCTGGCCCTCGCGGCGCTGCTGTTCCACTTCGACTGGGAGCTACCGGGAGGGATGGCGGCCGAGGAGCTCGACATGACCGAAGCGTTCGGGGTCACGACGCAGCTGCGGTCTGACCTTGTGGTTGTACCTCGTGTCCCGGTGTCCACTGGGTGAACATAGATTTTTTTTTCCAAGGAGGTTACAGAGTTAGCGTAGCTTTATTCGAGAAAATTTAGTGTCACGCTTGTGACAAAAAAGGAGAAGGAATTAGTTGTGGCGGGAAAAGCTGAATATTGGGTTAAAAAATTAGGTAGGGGTATACTTTGAAGGTTTTTTTTCCCGAAACATACGTACACGCAGGCACACTTACCCTCTACGACACACATTCATGCAACCCAACCCCTAAAAACACCTAAAATACTGAACTGACAAATCTTCGAGATTGACAAAGTCACCACTAACGTCTCGCCGTCAACGGTATCTTGGAATAAATCCAATTTCGAGGATTTAGGCCCTATTTGTTTGAGCTTTCTTGCAGCTTTTCAGCGTGAAAAGTCAGAAGCTCAAACAAACATCAAATTTCTCGTGCAACTTCCGAAAATCTGGAAGCCCAGAAAAGTTGAATTTATATAGAAAGCTGAAAAGCTCAGTTTTATGAGCTTTTCGTAGCTTTTTAAGCTCAGAAAACTAAACACATCTTCTAGAAGCTAGTATTGACTTTTCAGGAAAAAGAAGCTAGCAACAGCTTTTCAGAAAAACTCAAAAGCTGCAGCTCAAACAAACAGACTCTTAGTCCTCAAGAATATCACATGGCCATGTCATCTCTAAGCCACAATGTAATAGGTTAAGGCAGTTTGCAAATTTTAGGAAAGCATGTTGAAAATTAGGCCTACAATCAGCATTCAAACTTGACGAAGTAACAGGAAGTCAAGAACGCCAAATGCCGTAGTCAAATATTGAAGAATGGGAACGATACAGAAGCATGATAGCTGGGAGCGGTGACGAGAATACGAGAATCATCCGAAGCCTATGACTAGGGGTCGTCCTCCCAAGTAACAGTAGCTCAACAACATTTTAGAAGTGTCAATGACTTTTAGTGGTCACACTAATGAATCAAGCAACGCAAGATGGATTCAGTTTTTTTTTTTAAAAAAACGTGAATTTGGCTTGACGAACGTTAGTTCTAATTCTCCAATATTAACAACATTAATGCTTATTAGCTTAATAATTAGAGGTAATATCTAGCAAACGTGGGGGACCATTGCCCACCCCACCCCAACAAATAAACCACACCCATTTTACAAATCTAACATCTCTAGCGGATCTTTTTTTTTTTCCTTTCCTCTTTCTTTTTCCAACCATAAAAAGAGAACTGGGGAGAAAATTTTGCTCCAACATATCCCCTTTCCATTCCCCTTTTCCCTTATTTTTTGGAAGGCTCTACCTAACTGTCGACAGAAATTGGCCAAAAATCTGTCGCTTTTTCAACCTTCTAATAGACATCCAATGGCCCAAATCCTCTCCACCCCCCGCCCCACCTCCACACACGCCTTATCCCTTCGGTTTCCATCTTCCCTTCCGACTAGACACCAGCACACTGCCCAGGCCGCCCAGCTCCGACAGCGCCGCCGCCGCCGGAGCTGCCGCCCCATGACCTCTCCCTCACTAACCCGAGCGAATCAATGCCCCCACCAGCGGCTTCACCCAACCGCCATCCCCATCACCACGGCAGGCGGCACCCCCGCCACCTCACCGTCCCGCCCGCCACCCGCCTCCACCGCCATGCCGGTGGCTCCCCGACGCCCCTCTACAGTCGGGAAGTTACAAGAACCTCCAAACCCTGCCATAGAGTGTCAGGGCTCGACAGAGCGTGATTAAAGAAATGAAAGCGTGGATCATGAATCATCGCCGATCTGATAAAAAAAATATTCTTCACGAAGCACGCGATATTATGATAGAAGACGACTTCGATGCTTATCTAAGTATAAGCTTCAACCATTAAATTTAAATCGAACAGGTCTGCTTTTCCTTTTATCCCTACCCATCATAAGGCGGCTTATATTTTTCCTTGAACACATTCTAATTTCTTTTGTGATATGGTACTGGCACTCAATAATCAGTCATAATATGGAATCGCTTCCTCTTTATTCCTTTTTAATACTGGAACAATTCTGCATTGTTCTGATCAAACATCTTCCTAACACATGGATAATTTTCCACAACCTTAAAGAACACCTTTGACACTTTGATTTGACACGTCCTGCTACAAACAGAACAAACGTGTTGTTGATGCGTAAGGAAATATGGAGTGCTATCGCCATGCTGAAAGCAATGCAAAATGCATACAACAGAGCATCAATTTCTCAGGTAAAATATTTCCTGAGGAATGTCAATAACAAAAAAAAAAAACATGCAATATGATATGACCTCTGTAGGTGTTACGTTGATATCAAAATTTGGAAATCTTTCAGGATTTTCTTTTAGAAGTTTGCAACACAAGATCCATAAAAAAAATACTCAAACACAACCAACATACAGACCTTGTAGTTCTTACAAGGAACAGGAGCAACAATTGTTACACATTTTCACACCAAGGATATGATGCATCACACCTCACATGCCAAGTCGATTCCTTTCAAACATATTGATCATAAGTCTCTTGACCACATCAGCTGTTGAGATGTCTACAGACAGATTCAGAAAATGTGCTATTCTATCACTCTTAACTTAGAAAGTTACCTTTCGAAGAAAGGAGACGCAAAGCCTTATTGGCATTCTTCAAAACTGCATTCGATCTTGGCACCTGGTTCTTCCTTTGCTCCAAGAAATCAAGGGCATTCTTCACGTGTTGAGTTGACCGGACATCCTTCAACAAAATAGTTTCAGGCCTGAAAACATTAACGAACACAGGCATAAGTGTCATTTCAGAAAGTTCATATTAGATGCTGAAACATTAAACATACCCAGAAGTTTCTGTTCTCTTCTTCTTTTTCTGAACCTTCTGCTTTACATTTTCTTCCTCAGAGTCAGATGAGAAGGTTTGCCTGGGGGAAAATGAAGCCAAAGTAACCAATGAAGTTCTGTCATAAAAAAATTGAATAGCTGATAGTGCAAGATAAGTGCACATACTTCTCACGAGCTGCTAGCATTTCAATTACACTACTGGGGAGCATGCCAGGCATAGTATGTGTCTCCTCATTCTCCTCACGCTGGTTGGTACCTTGATCTTCTATTTCCTCTGGCGCGGGGTTATCTGGTTTAGAGGATGTTCTCCGTTGGGCCCAACGTTTTCTCCGCTCCTTTCCCTCCCGTGTTACTCTGCAAGGACAGCACATGACATCATTATCTCAGAGATACTAAAATCTGAAGAAAAACTTATAGGACCCTGACGATCTTGAGACAAACAAGATTCAGACAGCTAATTCCTATTGATATATCAAGGAAAAAGGTAAGAAAGAAAAAGCCTGACCACAATTCCATAAAGATTATATATCATTTGATGACCGCAGAACACACCATGGGTTATACACAGAATTATATAAGCATCTAAAACAAAGATATTGAGCAAATGAAAGCTTTAAATGTAAGCATAAACATTACAAACGTATCTGTACTAAGAAACCAATTTCTCCAGATTAATCGAGCATTTTGAAGCCATTTGGTTATGGTCCTAACAGAATTTATGAGGTGCTTGCATGATTGCATCTAGTGAAGCTAAGGAGAACACATAAGTGTAGTTCAAGACAGGGCATAAGGTACTATCTAGCATAGTACTCCCTCCGTTTGAAATATAGGTCGTTTTGGCTTTTATAGATACATAGCATTTGATATGTATAGACATGATCTATACCTAGATGCACAGCAAAAAACTATGTATCTAGAAAAGCCAAAACGACCTACAATTTGGGATGAAGGGAGTAGCTCACTAACACGAGCAGAAAGTCTCCACTTTGCAAGTAATGAATAGAAACTACTCGTCCACTCATGTAAAAACTACAGAAACAAAAATAGATTGAAGTAGCACATTAGGGAGCAGAGTGTCAATCCAGCCAGTCGTAGCATATTACAGAAACACACCTGATGGCACTGTCCTTCTCAACTTTACTGATCTTTTCGTGCTTCTCAACACCCTAAAGACAATAAAAAGGATATCACTTAGTACTTTCTGCATATTCCAATATGAAGCTTGAAGCGTGAGCAGCAAAACAAAATGAATAGCAAGGTTAAACTAATCCAACAAAATTAAGTCCTCGACTAACCAAATCGACGGCACATAGCAGTAAAATCCTCTTACGAGCTTATCTACGCGTCTATCTAGCATCTGCTTGAGCGGGATACACGACCGAAGCGTGCGGAATCGTGATCTGCTCTCGCGTGGGGGTGGGGTCCTCGAGCGGGGAGGACTAGATTTACCTGGACGGCGGTGAGTTCCTCCGGGGCGCTGTCGGAATCGCTTCCGCTGTCCATCTGACCCAGCTGCTCTCTGTATTCCCCCTTTTCCTTCGCTAGAGGAGAGCGCCGGGAGCTTCCGCTGGTGAAACCCGCCGCCGCCGCCGCCCAGAGGGTTTTAGCGTTTGGGGTGTGGAGACGAGATGATGCCCCAGGTCAGCCCTTCAGCTAACCGGGCATGTGCTGTGGGCTAGGCTTTGCTACTTTTCTCGGCTCTCTCTCTCTTCTCTAGCTAGGGCCGGGTTCCAAAAATTTGTGAATCGGGCCTGTTGGGCCTAGTGTAGATGCGGCTCGACTAGTAAAAGCCTGCTTTGGCCTTTTTGGCTAATGTGAAGAACAACAACCTATAATTTGTTTTCTTAGGGGCCTGTTTGGCAGAGCTCCACGCAGCTTCGAATCCTAAAAAATAACTCCGCTCCTAATTTTTCCAGCCAAACGGTTTTAGCTCTAGCAACTCCACCGCAGATCTGCTTCACAAAAACGGTGGATCTACCCCAAATCCATGGATTTGGTGGAGCTCCTCAGGGCAAGTACATTGCTGCACGTCAGCAGTTTCATAGGTCGTCTCATGCAGTGCCACGTAGGATTTTTGATGATGCGGAGGAGAGAGAGCGAGGAGAGAGAAAGAGGTCGTTGCTTCGCGAAACAACCACCTCATGAGCTAAATTGTAGGACTACGAGATAACTTAACAACCATTGTACGAGTTATTGTTGCCATGCAACTCATAATATTTTATTTTTCTTATGCACAAATTAAGGAATTATATACCACTACCAAACAACTTATAGGACAACCCATTGTACAGGTTATCTGTTGAATCGTCTTAAGATTATGTGTCAATGCATGAGACCGTCTATTAGACGACACCAATGTACCAATGTACTTGCCCTCAGGGGGTGCTCCACGAAATCAAATTTGGTGGAGTTGGAGAAAATTACCCACCACTGCCACTCTTAGAGGAAAATGACCGGTTCGTTCTATTTTTTTTCTTCTTCTCCGTGCAAAACGCTGCCGTCCTTCTCTTCCTCTGCTATGCCGCTGTTTGCCCCTGCACGCCGGAGCATCGCCCGCCCTTGCTCGCCCTTGCCCGCCCGAGCCCCGTTTGCCCTTGCCGTCGGAGCGCCACCCCTGCTCGCCTCTGCTCGCCCCGCCCGCCCCGCTCGCTCTGCCTGCCAGAGCTCCATCGCGCCTGCCGCCGGAAGCAGGCGGCGCACGCCGGCGGGGGCTCAGAGCTGAACATCAACATCTAGCCCTTCTCCCGGAGCCGCTCGGCCGGCGGCGGGTCCGGGTCGTCGAAGCCGTGGCCGCCCGCGCGGAAGGTCAGCAGCGCGCCGTGCTCGGGCAGCGGCGTGCCGGTGGGCCGGTCCAGCCCGGTCTGGCAGATCCGGCGACCCGCGGCCAAGCCCGCCCCCGCGCCCTTGGCCTCGGAGCTGGCGTTTGCCGACAGGAGGGTGCCGCCACCGCAGACGCACAAGGACAGCAAGCCCACTGGCGCTGCCGGCGGCGGTAGGAAGCCCGGCCTGGGCGGCGGCGTCCGGGGCTTGAACCTGAGCGTGAACTCGTGCATCGGGTACCAGCACCAGGTGAGCTGCCGGCGGGCGGACGTTGGCGCCGCCTGCAGCCCCGACGGCGGCGGGCTATTCTGCATCAAGGAGCGCCGCCCCTGCTCGCCTCGGTGGTGGCGACGCTTGGCAGGGAAGTCAGTGGCGCCATGGAGAGGGTGCGGAGCCTGACCGTCGATGACCTGGAGGAGCTGAAGGGTTGCGTTGATCTGGGCTTCGGCTTCAACTACCACGAGATCCCCGAGCTCTGCGGCATGCTGCCTGCGCTCGAGCTCTGCTACTCCGTGAGCCGACGCCAGCGCGCGAGGTCACACTCGCGGCGACGAGGAAGGAGACGTTTTTTATTCTGATGCATGGGTCCAAATTGTCAGTGAGACAAAGATAAGAGTGGAGCTGAGCTGTTTTTTCAGAGCTGAAGCTGTGCCAAACAGGCCCTATAGCCTCACTTACGAGAGTACTTGTAGTATCTGAACTTACATGTACACACATCCCACACGCATATGTACAAGTTAAAGCCTACATCCTACACTCACACTCACAAGCTTACCTTAAAGAGATGGTCTTGGACATTCAGGAAAAAATCCTGGAAAATCCCTCCAAAATCCGCTTCCTAAGGAATTTGAACCTAGGACCTCCTACTAACACCGGTGCTACTTGAGCTTATGGTGACCAACCGGTTCAGATCCGTTCTCACATGTCCTACTTTGCTTCGATGTGAGAATTTCTCTCGAAAATTCGGCGTGAGAATATAGTTATTAATTTATTATTGATGAAAAATAATAACTTATCCGAGTATTTCCCACATGTGACAACTATTGGCCTAACTTTGTGGGTCCCATGCGAAACAGCGTGTGTATCGTCGTTGGTCGAGGCCTCGAGGGAGTTCCCACAGGCGCCGGACAGTGGCATCATTCGGTAAAACACCGGGGGCACTGTAGCAATGCATTATCGCACTTATGCTCAGCTTATCCGAATGATGATTAGGCTCAAATCATGGAAACCTGTTCAATCAATCCGCCTAACATGGATGTAGCCATTAACACACGGGCGACGTGCCATTGGAATAACCCCCAGTAACATTCGGATTAGGTCAACAATAGATGCAAAGGATACGTATATAGTACTACGACGTACGTGGCAAAGTTCACCGGATCAGTTGAAAACAACAAACAGGATGTCTCTTTCAGTCCGACAACGACATCACCTGTCATGTTCGGATGTGCCGTGTAATCGACTCATGTGAGCATGTGACGGCTGCGGCAAATGCTAGGATTGGTCAGAGCAGCACAGCCCGAGCTTCCGGCGGGACTTGGGGATTATTGCTTGATGCTACTTTTTTTAATTTACATGCACAGCAATAATATCGCGATCTGGATGATGGGTAGCGTCAAAGCACCAAGCGTGCAGATCATTTGCTTGATTGCTTTGCCACATTGATGTATCGTGATGGCGAAGGCTGGATTTTTAGTGGCGGGACACTCAGCTTCTCTGCTTCGTGTTCTTTTTTCCTAACTTTCGCTTTGTGTGGGCAAAGACCAGTTAGCAAGCAAAAGCAATACTCACCAATTTCCCTATTCGTCACCGACACTGGCCGCCTTATAAATTATAAATCTAACTGTGGATTCTAAACGTTATCAACAAGTCTCAAAATTGTTTTGAAATTTGTACAATCTACGGATCCACGCTAGTATCCTCTTGGCTTGGGACGACATCTACGAACAGGTCATTTGGAGAAAATCCAATGAGGGAGCTCATCCCCCCCCCCCCCCCCCCCCCCCCCCCCCCCCGCGAAGCAAATGAGGGAGCTGATTGAAACGGTCAAGAACAGCACCTAACAGGGCGGGCGAGGTGGGGTGGCTGTCCTAGCTACCGGCATGCGCACCCCAGACCACCCTCTTCTCCGTCGATCCGTGTATGCTCCTTGCCCCTTCGTGTTTCTCTGCCCAACTAACGCTCAGACTGCCATGGCTGCTGGCAAAGATTGAGATGAAGATGAGAATCAGGTAGAGCCAGACATGGGAACTCATGGCTGTGTCTAGTGTGGCCAGCCTCCCAGTAGCAGCAAAGGGTGAAAAATCCATACCTTCTTGTGAATTGTTTGGCTAAGAATACTTTCCATAAACAACCGAAGATAGAACTTGCCAAAGATTCCCTAATGATCTTTCTAGTCTTAGTCCTTTGCTAGTGATTTTTTATATTCTCATATATTGACCAATGTTTGGGGGGCATATGATCACTTTACTATCACTCACTAGTCAAAATTGATCTAAAATTCAACTTAGTTTCATCCTTTTTATTTTTCTTTTCTATTTTCAACATATGGTACAAGTACTATCAATTTATTTTTCAAAATTAAGGTAGAGTAGCATCTAAAGACTTGTGATTCACATTCACCTTTTTCCTATAATTTGTGTGATTGCAATATGTGAATTTGGTATAAATCTGTTCACACTACATGATTTTTTTTTTACTCTTGATTTAGTCTCTTCAATAAAATTTGCTCCACCTACATTTTTTTCTAGCTCCACCACTGAGCACGTTGCTTACAAATCCATTAAAAACTCACTTGATTTTGTTTTCTAAATAGTATAGTACCGCATAGCCCACAATTTGTACTTATTTCAGCAAAGAAATTTATTATAATTTTCTTTTTCTTTCATGAAGGGTGTGAATGGTCGCGGCATCCCACTTGGAAAAAGACAATTATAATAGTATCGGTACCATGACCAAAAATTTGTGCGTTTTGCAGGAGATATGAATCCCCTGATGTGAAGAGAGGGCAAGGGTGAGAGGAGAATTGGTCAATGCATCCAACAAAACATCCTATTGCCTCACTGGTTCGTTAAAAAAAAAGTGAGTACTGCTTGGACACTTTTGCGAGCGCAAGGATGAATCAATTCATGATGGATGGGGGCGTCGAGCGTGCAAACCATTTCTTGATTGCTTGGCAGCACATGCTTAGTGCCTAAACCAAACGGGGCCAGCGAGAGTTGATCGTCGTGTTGCTAGCTGCTCGTGATGCCTTCCGTCCCTGGATTTTAGTGGGGGCACACTTGCATTGCATCCGCTCCTTGCTTTTCCCTTTTGCTTTGTGTAGAGATAAGACCAAGCAACGGACAAGAGTAATCAATCGCTAACCCGTTTCTAGACCATCACTTTTACCAACTCTGCTTAAAAGAAAACACGAAGTTACACCATGCAAGGCGCAGTGAATCTCACTGAAATGGAACCATTTTCTTTTATTTAATTGTATAATTAACCTCCTCAAATAAACTACGGGTTATAGAAATTCCACCTGTATTCATGGTGAACCAAGTGACGCATCGGATGATCGGTCCATGCTGTTACGGAGGAATTTGAAAAGTCACACGGTTTCCCTCGTTTCCTCACTTCCATTCAGATTGATATCATTGACTACACAAACAATCCCCTGTTGCTAACACCAAGATACAGATTTTCTCGACGAAAACCTGTAGCGTCCTCACCCGTTTACCGTAGGGTACTTTGAAAATCCCAAGGAAGGAACTTTGAAACGGTCAAGAACAGCGAGCATTCAAAATTCGCATGAATTTCTGTCGTAGAGTATAGTGCTCACCCGCTATCTCAGCCAAGTCTCCCGCAAGGATCTTTTCTTTTGGTCAAACGTAGCCATCACCCAACAACTGGGCCCGCAGAGGCGTCCGGGTCCGGCAGGACAAACCGCCGGGGAGGGGCCCTGGCCCGCACCGGCGCCAGGTCATCGCCACCGGGTCCACAGCTCAGTGGCCGCCGGACCCCGTCCCCGTCACCGGCCCCGTGACGTTACCCCGCCGGTTTAGAACCGACCGTTACCGCAGCCGGTTCAAAACCGGCCAAGCGCGCGCCGCCACGTGGGCGCGGCGGCCCCGGCGACCGGCGGCCCGCGGGTGACCCGACCGCGCCCGCTTGGCTTTGCGTATGCGAGTGGGGGAGTGGTGGTGCGCTCAGCCGACAGACACAGACATCCCCCTGAGAAGAAGACTCCTCTCCCCCCGCCCCGCTCCGCTTCTCTATTCTTCCTCTCCTCTCCGTTCCTGTCCCGGGGGCCGTCGCCGGCGTCGAGAGGAAGGGCCGTCGGGCGAGCTAGTGGACGCGGCGGCTCGTGCTGATTTGGGGGTACTGGAGGCGCTGCAGGCTGTCGGACGGGCGATGGGGTGGGCTTCCTGCTGCAAGCGGTCGGACGGGTGAGTGGTTCAGGTCCTCAGGACAAGTGTTGCTCGCGATTTTTGGTCTTGGAATTGAGGTCTGGGTGCGGGTCTGGGGTGTGATCTTGGGTTGTTCGGTTTGGGGGAGAAGGGCGGGACGACTGAGAAATTGGGGTTTTGGGGGAGATGGTGAAATGGTCGTGTCATTTTTCTTCCTTGCTTATTTGGTTTGTGTTTCTCTGTTGGACATTGGGATTTAGGGGAGCTGGTACATGTGCATCACTGCAACTTTACCTTTGCTTATTACACAGAAAAATTGGTGTATTTGGGCGATGACTTTGGTAGGAATTGATTTTGACATTTTTTGCATCGTGAAAGGCTGATTGTGAACTTGATGTGTTTTTCTGTGGGTTAGTTAGTACTTCGGTGAGGAGTTAAGTTATATTCAGTAATCACATCTCGATTGGACTGAATGGAAGGACAACAATCAGACATCTGAACTTTCATCAGTTCAAATTTCACTGTTTCCATTGCGCATATTGTCTCAGTTTTGCTTGGTGATCTGCAATCAGGTTGAAAATGGCATAATGTTAGATTTATGTAGTCCGTTCAGAATGTGCTGCTTTTAGGGGAAGGGGAAGAGTTGGGTTGGGTGAAGTGATGACCTTTAGGGGGCTCCATCAGTACCTTTCCTTTTATTACAGTACAGTCTGCTAGTAACTCAAAAGTTTTTCACTTCATTGTTGTGTTCTTAGGGCCGAACCGGGTAGGAAGAAGAAGAAGAAGGACACAGCATGGCGGGTTTTCTCGCTGAAGGAACTCCAGTTGGCGACGAACAATTTTAATTACGATAACAAGCTTGGCGAGGGTGGGTTCGGCAGCGTCTACTGGGGCCAGCTCTGGGACGGATCACAGGTGCTGTCTTTCTCTTGAACTATGAACCACAGGAATCCTGCATTCTGCTGTGTGCAACCTTTTTTCCCCTGCAGGCTGCAGTTTTAGCATCTGTTGTTTCTGTTATTGTTGTTAGGAACAGGACAATGCAATGCTGATGTTGATGATTGTATCTTAGCTGATTCAATTTCACCCTGTTGCGCCTTTTCTGTTTCTAGTAGTTTTCAGAGCCGTTCTATGAATATTCTTTTGAAGACGACAGAAATCCAAACTATAGCTTAGCTTGAGACCATGCCAAGCACGGGCGTCCTGGTTCTATGAATTTTCCTTTCTACAACTATTATAGCCACAGTCTTGTTGTAGATCACATTATCATTTAACTAGATAGTATCATAATTGTTAGGTGGAATACAATTGAGGGATATAATGAAACCACACGGACTGAAATAAGGCAGTCAACACTCCACAACCAGCCAATACAGGGTCTCGACAAATTCAGACTACCCTACTTTTTTTTCTCTCTCTCAATGTTTGTTTCTATCCTCTTGATCACCTAATATTCTCGAAAGCAGGAAAGACAAATAACATGGTATGATATTTGGATGAAAGATAAATAACTTGGGGAACTGGGAAGGACTCGACCATTGAAGTCCCCCTGTTGGATTTATCTTCATATGAAAATAAATATGATAAACATGATAATATTTTTCATATTCATTATTGAGGAGGATGGAGTTGGGTTGTGCTGCACTAACAGTGATATCGCACCTAACTAGCTTTTGGTGTAATGGCATAACCTGAAACTGCTATAGTGTACTGGTTTGTGACTTCTTGTTTTCAAGGAAAAAAACATTCAGACATATTGTTGGTGTTATATACTTGTATATGCTTGAGCTATTTTAGTCAATTATATGGCTCCACTGCCAGATTGTAGCCAAGTAAACTACTATTGTACCTGGGTGTGCCTGAACCTTGCTATTCCAAAGCTTAATTTTGTAGTCTATTCACATATGGGCCACTTCAGCTGGTTGTTTGTGCTCTATAGCAAACCTAGTGCTTGTAAAAGCTTGCATCGTTCTTGCTATATGCGCTGAGGCTATTTCCATTATGGGCATGGCTAGATAAATAATTGAGGTTCCTGACACATGGGTATGATCTGTTGCAACAATCTGTCTACTTGAAATTTCATTTGCACCTATTTGGTAGTCTAAATCAAAACAAAGCCTCTACATTGGAACTTTGATTCCTTCCATATTTTCAAAATTGCTTACAAATATAAGTGGTTTGTGCTGATTTGGAAAATAGCATTCATGTGACAATAGTTTACTTACATGCTGTAACATAAGATTTATATTTTTTTTGGGTGAGATTTTGAGCTATGTGGTCCTTGTGGGCTCTTTGCATATTTGCCGTACACTTTGAATTCTTTGATCCATTAGAGGTTTCATTAAGGGACGAAGTAGGTTGTATTTACTTATTTACTCCATGAATGGGATTTCATTTTCTCCAACTAACGCTTCACTCATTAATGACACATGAACAGATTGCAGTAAAAAGGCTCAAGAGTTGGAGCAACAAGGCTGAAACTGAATTTGCTGTCGAGGTGAAGATTTTGGCACAAGTGAGGCACAAAAGCCTTTTGAGCTTGCGTGGATATTGTTCTGAAGGCCAAGAACGGTTGATAGTCTATGATTATATGCCAAACCTGAGCATACATTCTCAACTTCATGGACAGCATGCAGCCGAATGCAATCTGGGTTGGGAAAGAAGAATGAAGATTGCCATAGATTCTGCAGAAGGGATCGCGTAAGCCTCACAACATCAGTTTATCATGTTCATCAAACTGCAGTAACATTAACATTTAAAATTCTTTCATCTTGCAGTTATCTTCATCACTATGCAACACCGCACATCATTCACAGAGATGTCAAGGCAAGCAATGTCCTCCTGGACTCGAATTTCCAAGCTCGGGTCGCTGATTTCGGGTTCGCTAAGCTCATTCCAGATGGTGCAACACATGTCACCACAAAGGTAAAAGGCACACTGGGTTACCTTGCACCAGAGTATGCGATGCTTGGGAAGGCCTCCGAAAGCTGCGACGTCTTCAGCTTTGGAATCATGCTCCTAGAGCTCGCCAGCGGGAAGAAGCCAGTCGAAAAGCTAAACCCCACCACAAAAAGAACCATAGCCGAGTGGGCTCTTCCTCTAGCTCGCGACAAAAAGTTCAAGGAAATCGCCGATCCAAAGCTCAATGGTAACTTCATCGAGGATGAGCTGAAGCGAATGGTGCTTGTGGGACTCGCATGTTCTCAGAACAAGCCAGAGCAGAGACCGATAATGTCTGAAGTTGTTGAGTTGCTCAAAGGAGAATCTGCCGAGAAGTTGTCCAACCTGGAGAATGATGAGCTGTTCAAGCCTGAACAGACCAGCTCGTTCCAGGGCTCATCCGGGCCTGATAGCTCGGATTGCATCACCGAGGAGAAGAGCTCCAAAGCAGATGCCATAGAGGCAGCAGTTGATTCAAGTGAGACAGTTCCCTCGGCAAGGTAGTAGATGCATAGAGTGGTATTGTCAGCAGGCGTCCTGAGCTCCCTGCCTGGGAGAAATGTTTTTTTTTTTATATGAGTGCATCTTTTTACTAGGAGGTTAATTTGGGTGCTTCCTTGCCCAGTTCACAGATATGCTTATCTGCGTACTGTCAATTTGTGTTGGTATGGTTTTCCTATGGCTTGTAAAATTCTGTACATCTGGGGCTGATTCTGACAGTAACAAACTGTTCACTGTACTGTCGTTAGCGTTTAGCTACCTCAATCCATGAATGATTTGTGTGCCACTGCCAATCCGTAATTCATCAGGTTATTTGGTACTTCCAAGGCATTCATATGTAAGGGAAAAAGTTTGAACTTTCATCATGTAGAACCTATCGTGACTTCCATATGTATTTAGATGTTAAAGTGCTTCTTTAGCAAACGATCATCGCCACAAATGAAAGACTGGTTTATTCACTCTTGGCAAGAAAACTGTGCAACAAATTAAGCAAACACAACAGCCCCCATGGCTGAAACAACCTGCCGCCAATCATGCTAGTCCACCCACCTTTCCCAGGCAAGATTCAGAAGCTGGAGAAACATGCTTGTCTCAAGAAACAATCAAAGAAGTATGCGTGGGCCATACCCATATGACAATAGACACCCATAACCATGTGGGTAGTGCAGTGGCATTTCCATGCATCTCCTAATGTGGTTAACCACAGACCTGAGAGAATTGTTGGAAGAAATGCTGTACATAACTTGATGCACAAGGTTTTCAATTACTGTTAGTATGAATGAAAAGGGCAGCAGCACAAAGAAACAGTTAACAAATAAGAAACAAAGCAATATAATTTGGCACAATCACCCGACATACATCTGCTAGAGCAAAAAGGACATTCTTGTGAATCGTCTTTGGAATAATCCTAGTGTCTATGCTACAAGAAAGCAGAAATGCATGCATGACACGAGTTCAATCATATGCAGATAAGATTTAAGGATAAATGTCACTCACAGGGGCCTGGCATTTTAACCCACAAGGTCACAAACAAGCATTCCCTAGCTTGATCCAGCTCAATTAAGCCTCTGCTACAGAAATTAAAATGGATTCAGGGCAGAAATCATAATGCCCAAAGATGGATAGTTATGATAATTGTGTAAACAATCAGCAAACACACAATGAGAAAAAGTGCTGCCACATGGAAATATGGCACATTATAAAGCAACGGTAATTAAGTTATTAAATAACTAGCTGCAATATCTCTAGTTCAGATGTGCATCCAGGAATCTGCTTAACAGTGGCAAATTTAGCAGTTGTGTGCAACTTGATTGTTTATTTACTGGTTTGAGTTCTAAACAAGGCAGAGAAAAGGATCATTGCACTTAAAGTCAGAACCCGCCTTCAGACACCAAGCGCTGCCTCCTCCTACACCAGGCCGGGAAAGCAAGTACCCCGCTTTGTTGCTCCCGCTTGCCCATCTTGCAGTCTCCAGAGCCTTCATTTTGGCGGCAAGATCTTCTGGCGCAGAGGGCGTTCGAAGTTCCATCACAAGAACCATGTTCTCCAACACCCGGGCATTTTCCGCGATGAAAATAAGGAAGGCGAATTCATTTTCCTCACCATGAAACTCACGGAAAACTAGCCTCTTGAGTTGTGACTGGACACAGTTGATGGGACCGGTCTCCTGCCAGTACTTCAGGTTCAGCTTGGCACTAGGCTCACTTGTTTCTTCAGACTGCAGTTTTAAGGCAGTGGACATTTCAGCTATAAAGTGATGGAAGAAAATGGATTATGCAAGAAGAATGTAATGCTACAAAGTGTTTAGCAATGACGACAATGGCCATGCAAATGTCAAATGAAGGGAGAGGAGAGGTCAGTGTACCTGGATGCACAGCGTTTCTACATTGGGAAAGCACCTGAGGAAGCTTGGAAGCATTTTTACTTCATTGCAAAGTTTGAAATGCAGGTGCAGCGCCAACATCTGCACACTTGGAACAGTGGTCTTTGGACTCGGCCTGGTTCCAGACTGCAACACACAAAACAACAGATCCATGAAGCACCATCACGTTAAACTCCTCAGTCGGCCGATATTTCTAATGCATGCATGCCAATTATCGACAGAGAGAACGAACGAAAAAGGAAATTGACTAATTGAGACATTGATGACGGTGTTGCCAATCTCCAGTGCATGCACACCAGGCTGTAAGTAACCCAGCATGCTCAACCGAGGGGCACAGCCAATCTTGATCCTCCCGCCGCGACGTTGGTTCAGGCACCGCCAGAAGAAGAGCCGCTCAAGGGATGGGGCGTCCACTACCGCCACTTCTTCATGGGTAGCTAGGCAGAACTGTGCGCAGCGAAGGCTTTGGCTGGCAAGACGGGCGTTCAATTTGTGCACGCTTCCAATGATGGCGAGGATCTCAAGCACGGGGCTCGTAGCGAGCAGGAAGTCGAGGTCGCTGTCCTCCAGGGCGACGGCGCCGAGGACGAGCTCCTGCAGCCTGGGGAAGGAGGCACCGCGCGGGAGGGTGGAGGTGTCGACGAACCTCCACGCGCCGAGGTACAGGCGGCGGAGGGAGGCGCAGCTGAAGAGCGCGGCGGGGAGGCGCAGGCCGGCGAAGGGCGAGGGGCGAGGGGCGGTTGACGAAGACGAGCTCGTCGACGCCCTTGGTGGCGAGGAGCTGGAACCAGCGAGCGAGCACGTCGCGGTCCCTGTCGACGGCTTTCATGAACCCGCAGGAGAGGCTGACGAAGGGGAACGGCCCGGGTGCGCGCGGAGGGCGGCGTCGGCGGCGCGGCGCACGGCGCGCGAGGCGGGGCCGGGGCGAGGGGGCCGGCCCTCGGCGCCGCCGCGGGGGAGGAAGTGGGTGTCGACGAGGACGAGCGGCGCCGAGCGCCAGAGGCCGCGCCAGCGCGTGGAGAGGGTGGCGGTGCGGGCGCCGTCCTTGGCCGGGAGGCGGGCGAGGATGCGGCGGAGGAGGATGTCGGGGAGGCCGCTGATACGGTCGATCCCTTCGCCTCCCTCGGTGGCCACCGCGCCGGAGAGGGCGGCGGCGGCGGAGACCGGCGGCTTGGGGAGGAAGGCGTAGAGGAAGCCGAGCACCGTGTCCTGGTAGACGTTTAGCGTCGCCGGGTCCAGCCCGTGGCGCATCGCCGCGGGCGTCATGCCGTCCGTGCTGAGGGTATTGCCGGGGGGCGGCCAGAAGAACTTGGCGGGGATGGTGGCCGCCATGTCCTCCGCCGCGAGTGGGGGCCGCCGCGGAGTAGGTTTTCGACGCGTGGAAAAGGTTGCTGCAGCAGGCGGCCGCCGCACGCACCACTGCTCCGCCGATGGTGAGGACTGAGGAGGGAGGTTGTTGAGCTGCCAGCCAATTGGGCTCGACCCGTTCATGGGCTGGGCCTGACCAGAATAAGCAGGTCTCGGAACTGGAAAGCCCAGCCCTCTTGCCATTTCTCAAAAGAAAAGGAAATAAAAACCATTCGCAGAAAAAGAAACGAAAAGAAAGGAAAAGAAAAAGAAAAAGCACAGGTCTCTCGTGCTCCTCGCGTCATCCGCGCTGCGCTCCACACGCGGCTGGGCACTCGACTACCCCGGTTCCACCACCTCTCATCCCTCCACAGCCGCCGCTCTCGCGTCGCCCGCATCCACCCCGCGCGCTCGCGCGTCGCCATCCGTCCGATCGAGCCCGGGCGGCCGCGATCCCCGTCCCGCCCATGTTCCGCGGCCATGCCCCTCTCCTCCACCTCCTCGCCGGCGGCGCGGGCGGCCGCCGCTGCCGCTCTCCGCACGGCCTCCGCGCCTTGCCGCGCCGCCACTCACGTGAGCACCCTCTTACCTTTCCTGTCTCTCATCGCGATGTGTCTTGGTATCGGATGGCTTATGAGTTCAATGGCGAGTCGGCGATTCGTGCTGTTGGAGAAGCGTTCCAGATTGCGGGGAAATCGTATACTGATTGCTAGCTCGTATTCGAGAACAGACATTGCTAGCTCATATTGCTGGAACTGATTTTATGGCGGTTAATTCGGGTTTTGTATCAGGTTAATGAAATCGTCATTTCAGTAATGTCTGTTGTTGCATTAACTACACATCATCTTCAAAATAAAAGATATTTATGCAGTAATAGATGTTATACCAACATACATTAATTATGACACTTCATCACTGCAAAATTAGCAGCTCTGGATTGTGATCTTTCAAGTAGATATAGTTGTGAATTTGTATGCAGTTCATTTGAGTTCTTCAGCACAAAGAGTAATAATTGTGATAGTTGTTTATGGTAACATCTAGATATAATTGTGATAATTTGTATCAGCTCTGGAAGCTCTTTCATTGTGATAACAAGCATTGTTTCACGCAACCTTTCAGGTTTTGTTCAGGCAGAAGCTGAGCTTCCTGGCAACTTTTCAGGCCCAACATATGAAATTTTCACACCCTTTGATCAGATCTGTTGTAAAAGGTGTTAGATCAGATATCACTAATGGTGACAATGAGACCGAGCCCGCTAGGGAACTATTGGAACGATTGTTCGCAAAGACAAAGAGCCTAGATCCAAGTGCTTCTCGGGATGGGGAGCTGAGCATGAGCATTGAGGTCCTGAAGACTGAATTTGAGGCTGCCCTATCAATCCTAAGGAAGAAAGAGAGAGACCTTCGGGATGCGGAGAAGAAAGTTTCCATTGATAGGTCAAGGCTGAACCAGACGAAGCAGGACCTTGATCAGAGAGAGGAAGACATCATCAAAGCGTATTCAAGACAACATGAAATGGAGAAAGCACTGATGAAGGCGAGTAGGGATTTATCTTTACAGGTTAGGCAGATCAATAACCTGAAGCTTCTGGTCGAGGAACAAGACAAGAAAATTATTAGTTCACAAGATGCGCTTTCTAAGAAGGTGATTGAAGTGGATAAGCTTAAACAAGATATGCTGAAGAAGAACGAGGAAGCAGACTTGATGCGCTCAGAGATTGAGTCCAAGGAACAAGAGCTTCTTGTAGCCAATCAGACCCTTGCACGGCAAGAAGCAACAATTAGGGAGCTCCAAAGTGAAATTAAAAGAAAGGAAACTGAGATTGCCAGCTCAAATGAATTGAGGAAAGCTAATGAAGAGAAACTGAAGGTTGTAGAAAAGGAACTTGAGAAGCAGAATTTAGGATGGATAGCAGCACAGCAAGAGTTAAAGGAACTGGCACAAATGGCATCCAAGGATAAGGATAATATCAAGGATACTATCGATGACTTCAAACGCGTGAGGTCTTTGCTGGACGCTGTGCGTTCCGAACTAATGGCTTCAAAAGAGGCCTTCACCTTCTCGCGCAGGCAAATTGAAGACCAAGCGGCACAGTTGAGTAAGCAGGTGCAGAAACTCGCAGACCAAAAAGCATTGCTTATTTCTTATACTCAGAATCTGGAAGTTGCTCAACTGGAGATTCAAGGAAAGACAAATGAACTCAGTGGTGTACAATCTCGCTGTAGTGAACTCGAATCACAGTTACTTGAGAAAATGAAGAAGGTTGAGTCCCTAGAGGCTATGTTAACTAAAGAAAGGGAGAGCTTGGAACAAAAAACCAAGGAGGTAGACTTGCTTCAAGAGGAGCTAGCTCAGAAGGAAAATGAGTACTTCAATTCACAAAAGCTAGTCGATACAAAAGAGAGTGAGTTGTTAGAGGTCAGACACGAAGTCGAAGATATGAAACTGAAGGTGGACTCCATACAATTTGCGGTTCATGAGAAGGATTTGGAGCTTCTGGAGACACAACGAAGACTTGACGAAGTTAACAATGAAGTTGTTGAACTTCAGCAGATGATAAGTACCAAGGAGGATCAACTTGTTCAGGTTAGAACCAAACTACATGATAAAGAGCAACGTATACAATTAATGCAGGATGAATTGGATAAGATGAGATTAGGATGCTCACAAGCTGAATCTGTGGTGCAAAAGATAGTTGAGCTCACTGGCAATCTTATAGGTTCTGTAGAAGGTCAAGAATTTGACATTTATAACTTGCTCGATAATGAAATTTTAAACACAGGTACAGCCCTTGAGTCCAATTTGCATAAACATAACCAACTGGAGGCTGACATCGACATGCTGAAAGAATCCTTACAACAGAAGGACATGGACTTAAGAGCTGCCTATAAAGCACTTGACTCAAAAGACCTAGAGCTGAAGGCAGTACTTAGAAGGTTAGATGTTAGGGACAAGGAACTAGACAAACTGGATGAGCTATCCATAGATCCCAATGACGTCAGGAGATTGTCTAGCCTTGCTGATGAGGCGATGGCAACCAAAGACAACAATGTGGAAGAAGTGGAGCTCCAAAAGCATGAAATCGAGCCTGTGGAGGTGGAGGCACTAGCTGCTACTACTATGTTGAAGAAGCTTGCAAATATAGCTAAAGAATTCTTGAGAAGTGGCAGAACCGATTCTGGTACCAATTTGCTTCCATCTCGACATACAAATAGTAGTGAAGATGCTTCTGAAACGGAACCAAAGAAGAAAACGAATGTGATTCTCGAAGCTAAAAAGGAGATTGCTGGGCTATTTTCTTTGACAGAAGAACTCGTCGCCGATGCTGGAATAAATGATGCTGTGGGACCATAGCATCATAACCGAAACATTTCTGCATCATAAAAATGATGTATGCCAACGGGAATATGCAGCTGAAATTGTTACATTCGTTCTTTTCCTTCTGGGGCTCATGATTTCTTTTTGTTCCTTCGTTGTGGATGGGATATACAAGTATCATAAAAGAAAGGTCATAGATTGTTTGCCTTATCGGCAAAGGAAGACAGTTTTGTTGACAGACCTTGTGTGTTTACGTACATAATACGATACGCAATGGTGTTTACATCATATATTGCCCCGTAGCAAATCTGGAGGAAAATATTTCTTTTCTGGGTGGTTGACAAAAGATTTGGTAATAAGTGCATCATCAGCTGGTTATTGCACGGATCAAGCTGCGAGCACCTAGAGAAGGGTACAATTACAAAGGTAGCAGTAAACTTCTGTTTACGATGATATTCTGTTAGTGCCGAAAAATTTGGTCACGCGTGTTCTTATTTTCACATGATTGTTGAATGTAGACGGCCGGTGGCTGTTAGGCCATCAGCAATGGAATGCTCGATATGAAATCTGTCTCATTCATAGTGGTCTGTGGGTGCAAATTTATCAAGTAAAACTTTCCTTGCACAATATCTTATACTAGAGATCTGTAAGGTCCCGTTTGGATCCTTGGAATTGAATTCCATTCTAATAATCATAATTTAGACACAAATTAATTAAACTAATATAGTTGTACGTGGAATATATTTGTATATTATTATTGGCTACTCCCTCCGTACTCGTAAAGCAAGTCGTTTAGGACATAATTGTGCTTACCAAGGAGTAGTTAATTAGGGGTATTTTTCCTTGTTTGCCCCTATTAAGACCATGTTGCGGGTGCATTCCATACGAGAAACAATCATGGTTCAGATGGCTAGTGTAGCGAGAAACAATCATGGTTCAGATGGCTAGTGTAGCGAAGTGTTGATCTTGGCCCGAAGACCCGGGTTCGATACCGGGGGATGCCATTTTTTTTTGTTCTCGCTTGATTTTGGCTGGGTGCTGCTTGGCACTGTTTGGCTGGGCGCTGGACGACATTCGTCCATTTTTTCCCTTGGCGCTGGACGATATTTTTTCGCTTGGCGTTGGGTGCTGCATGGCAATTTTTTCGCTGGGTGTTGGTGCCGCATTTCGCTGGGTGTTGGTGCCGCATGGCACTATTTGGTTGGGCGCCATTTTTTCGCTGGGCGCTGGGTCTGGACGCCATTATTTCCGCTGGGCACTGGGCGCCAGTTTTTTTGGACGTTTTCGCTGTGCCTATTTCAACGGCGCCATTCCCCCTGCCTCTCTTCTGTTTCCATTAGAGTTTGCTGCTGCTCTTCTCCTTCCTCAGTTTCCCTCTCTTCTCTACACTACCGCAATGCAAATGGCTGATCCTAGAATTGCTGCCTTTGATCTAAATGTTCGCTTAGAAGAAGATGACAACGACAATATTGCTTTCGATCTTAACGAGCCAATATTGGAGTCCAGCAACGACAATGGTAATCACCTCTCTTGTTTGAGTTTGTTGTTTCTCTCAAGCATCAACTTTTCTGATTTTTTTGTTTCATTTTATGGATAGGATTTGATTTGAACTTACCATTAGATGAATATGGTGCGGTTGACTTTGATTACATACAAAACCTCATTGAAGTTCCCGTTGAAGTGCACCATAGAAGGAAGGATATGACAGAAGAAGTCACAAGACAAGTGTACCCAGCATTGTTGGCTAGAAGCAAGAATGGGAGACTAGGCAAAAAGGATACAAGAATTGTTGCTGATCAATTTGGAGTGCACATTCGGTCAGTTCAGCGCTTATGGAAGCGAGGTAAACAACAACTTGCTCATAACATTCCTGTTGTGGTTGCAAGTAAAAAGAAGGGTAGATGTGGCCGCAAGTTAGTCCCTCTTGATTTGGAACAATTGCGCAATATTCCTCTCAAACAAAGAATGACCATAGAAGATGTGTCTAGTAAACTTGGTATGAGCAAAGCTAGGATACAAAGGTACTTGAAAAAAGGTTTGCTTAGGCGGCACTCTAGTAGCATCAAACCATACCTCACAGATGCTAACAAGAAGACTAGGTTGAAGTGGTGCATTGACATGATTGAGCAGGGTTTGCTTGGTGAGCCAAGATTTAAGGATTTTTTTGATTTTGTGTTCATTGATGAAAAATGGTTCTACATCTCTCAAAAATCTGAAAAGTATTACTTGCTACCCGAGGAAGATGAACCACATCGCACTTGTAAAAACAAGAATTACATCCCTAGGCTCATGTTCTTATGTGTTTGTGCTCGGCCAAGGTTTAGGAATGGAGAATGTGTTTTTCATGGAAAAATAGGTTGTTTTCCACTTGTCACTTATGAACATGCTGTTAGAAGAAGTCACAATCGTCTTCGTGGAGAACAAGTAATCAAGCCAATTACTTCAATCACAAGAGAGGTGATTAGAGATTTCATGGTAAACAATGTGTTGCCTGCCATTCGAGCCAAATGGCCAAGAGAAGATGTGAACAAGACAATTTTCATACAACAAGATAATGCACCTTCCCATTTAAAAGTGGATGATCCTATTTTTTGTGAGGCTGCTAAGGAAGAAGGGTTTGACATTCGCCTCATTTGTCAACCGCCCAATTCTCCGGATTTTAACATTTTAGACTTGGGGTTTTTTCGAGCTATTCAAGCTATTCAATACAAGAAGGATGCAAAAACAATAAAAGAGCTAGTTCCAGTAGTCCAACAGGTAAACTGATCAGTTGTTCACTTGTTCCATTTTTTCTTGAACAACTAATATACTCATTGATTGGATTTTTTAACACATGTTTTGTAGGCATTCTTAGAGTACTCTCCATGGAAAGAAAATAGGATTTTTGTAACACTTCAGAGTGTGTTGAGGGAAGCCATGAAAGTTAAAGGGTGCAATAGGTTCAAGATTCCTCACATGCAAAAAGAAAAACTAGAAAAAGAAGATCGACTGCCATTGCAAATCTCCTGTGAATCTTCCTTGCTAGCCGAAGCAATTGCTAGCCTTCCTGCAGCAATTTAGAAGAAGCATGTTAGTCTTTGTAGCATGCTAGCCGAAGAAAAATATTACTAGCAAATTAGTTTCTTTGCATGTACCTTACTGTTCTTTCTTTCCATCTTCCAACTTCTTAATATTGTACATCTCGTCCAACTTCTTGATAACGTGCTCAGGAAGAAGTATTGTGTCACCATCCATTTGAAGCTTCTCCACATCAGGAATGTAAAGCTCACAATCAAATTTTTCTATACCATCAAGTATCCATGTTGTGAGATCGTAGTCTCTGTGTACAATACCGCAACGTGCACACCTGCTAGCTTCGCGGCGAGCTTGGTAGCATCCTTTGTCGTCGTTCTCAGCGTGGAAGGTGCCGCAGCGAGCACACAGAGAGTCCGGCATCACGTCGACGGAGTCCGGCACCACATCGGAGTCCGGCGCCGTCTCGACCGAGTGCGGCGCCACCTCGACCGAGTCCGGTGCCACCTCGACCGAGTCCGGTGCCTCCTCCATGGCGCGAGCGACCTCCATGAAGCTGGACTCCATGGCGAGTGCGGGCGCGGCGCGGCATGAGGACGGGCGTGGGCGCGACTGCGGGCGCGGCGCGGCACGAGGACGGGCGCGGGCGCGAGGACGAGCGCGGGTGCGAGGGCAGGCACGGCGCGGCGTGGAAGGGCAGCGCGAGCGGCGTGAGGGAGACGTGGAAGTTAGTGCGCGAGAGCCGAAACGCGAGATTAATGCGGACGGAAGCCGAAGCGCAGGGGCAAACGCGTCCGACTCTTCCCCTCTGAGCGTGCGACGACTTGCTTTGTGAAAACGGGCCTAGAGCCCAGAACGACCTGCTTTCCGAGTACGGAGGGAGTATATGGATACTTATATGCTGCACTTCTGCTACAGGGAAGCGAGTTGAAGAACGTGCTATAAGTTGCATATTCGAAACATAGCATGAGGATCTATATAATCAATTTACATCTCCCACCCCTATGAATTTAAGATAGACTTATATCTAAACTTTGGAAAGTTATGGAATACCATATTCCAAGAAAAATAGCTTACTCCATTAAGTAGATTCCAATTCCTTCAAAATGAAGGGATCCAAATTCTTTGTAAAGAATTCCATTTTACAGCTTTGCTCACTCCTCACTGCAGCTCACCGCACCTACAACCACTTCTAATCTGATCAAGGAAGCATTCCTTCATTCTATCATCACTAGACGAGGCGATGGCGACGGCTGCGGCGGCGGGCACTGCGGGTTGCACCGGGGGCAACGGGCCTGGCACTCCTCGAGCGTTACGTAGCACGGCGGCTCCGGCACCGGCAGTCGGCTGTTCTGGCAGCAATGGCAGAACACCAGGACGAGCTTGGTCGCATCCAATGGCGACGAAGCCGGGCTGACTGCTGCAGTGGCGTTTTTAGCACTTCGGGCACGAGTAGCCACTAGATGAGGGCGACGACCTGCTGCAAATAGTGTGTGTTAGTCATCACTAGGCTACAAAATATCTGTACTAGTGGGTAAAAATTGGTCGGTGCTGGCGGGTCGAGCACCTGCCAGCAACCTTGAGCTAGCACAAATGGCATCTGTCTGGTGGGTGCTTACATCATCCGCCATCATATATGGTTTCTATGTTGGCGGGTGCTTATGCCACCCGTCAGGAATATGTATTTTCCTATTCAATATATTGTTTCCTATGAATTATTTTTAGCCGCTAAATTTAAATATGTATCTCCAATAATAAATATTTCACATTATTAAAAACTGAACGCACATAATAGATAATTCACATTATTCAACAAACTTGAATAATAAATAATTCACATAATTCAACATTTGGAATAGAGCTATTCATTGCCACGTTAATATTAAAACTACACAAAGACCTTTGCATTCGTCCGCCATCAACACGCCATCTTTATCAAAAAATGTTCCATCCTCATGACAAATCTCACGTTGGATAAATCTCGCCGGATAAATCTCGCCATATCCCTACAAATGTTGTCGATGCCTTTGTCTTCGAGCGCCGCATCGCGAGTGTCGATTCTAGACATCTGCAGGTATACAGTAAATGAAGATTAGAATGTATTACCATTAGGAAGTTAGCACATGGTAGTATATAAGAGACTTACATGTTCGGGGTTCGTTCGGTACCTCCCATTATTTCCGAGGAACTCGCACACGTAATATCCATATAGCATAGAGTCGGGAGGTTGCCTGTGGTACTGTAATCAAATAGAAAAATGATGAGTTGTTATTAATGACAAGTCTACATTATATGAAAAAAAAACCAAGTTTTATGTTCTTACGAATCTATGATATATTATTTTTATAGCTTTCTTCTTGTTTTCAGGGCACTCCCCGCCTTTTCATTATGTAAAGCTTGTACGCACTTTGAGGATATAAAGTCAAGAGTTAGTAATACAAGTTAGGTGTATAGAATTTCAACATGCATTTAAGTACTGCCAAGAAATATCTTACTTTTGTATAATGCCTATGATTTCCTTATAACTATCTCTGCTAAATCTGGCTAAGTCGAGAACCACTGCTTCTCCATGCTTGGGTAAAATAATGATGCAAATGATGGATAGAAGTTGAAAAAGAAGGTTGGAATGACACAAACTCACTTATATAGCCACCTCCTCCAAAGAAATCAAGAGCAAAACCTTCCCACTTAGATTTGGTGTTTTTGGAGCTTTTCCCGAGCTCCTTTCGGGCAAGCTCTAAATGGAAGGTTGCCTGGAGAAGAAGATGAACAGGAGCATAAATGGGTGAGCTCTGTGCTGGCGGGTGGCATAAGCCAACCGCTAGCACAGATGTGGTGCATCTGTACTGGCGGGTGCATCTGTACGGGCCACTGTGCTGGCGGGTGCTCCCCCGCCGGCCCAAGGAAGCTTTGTGCTGGCTGGTGCCAATCACGCCCGCCAGCACGCTAATTTACCTGTGCCAGCACAAATCAAATCTGGCGTAGTTAATCATCATTTAACAAAGTTTTTTTTTCATACAGGAGATTAGTGTATATGATTGACAAGAAGGAAAATGTTGATGCCGCACACGTATGCTTACATTGTGCAGGCGAGGCGAGGAATCCAAAGATGATGAACAAGAAGACGGTCACCGCGTACGCTTGGGCACCACCATGGCCACTGCTCCTCATATTGGAGGACTTTTGCCTCCTACTAGCTAGGTCGACTCCACTAGAGTCTTGGATGGGATCTGAGTGGTGACCATGGCTTCCTCGAGAGCATGAATATATAGTAGAGGGTACAATTTTGATTGCATGCTATGTGTGCTGATTTGGAAACGTATCTGGTAAATTTCCAGTGGTGATAGAAAAGAATGGCACGTATTTATGATGGGCATTGATATATGCGACCAACAGCCCAGATACGTTCATTGATCGCAACTGAATGCCAGTTGTGTGATTATCCTTTCCAGTAAAGAAATGAATAAATGGTATGTACAAGCTTCAAATTCTTGGGTAAATATTAAAGGAAAAAAAAGTGAAAGGACCTCTAGCCTATAGTGTTTAGAGCACCTCAATAGCACCCAACATACAGATCGGGGAATCGTGTAGGCTCGGGTCCAATTCCCCGTGGGAGCGAATTAAAAAAAATAGGTAGAGGTTTCCCTACTGACTTCGATCAAAAAAAGTATTAAAGGAAAATACTAATTCATACCGGGTATACCTAATCTTTTTTTAGAAAAGCTATTCAGATTTCTTGACAAAAATCTGTCAAATTTGCAATACTCTAGTTTAAGAAAAAATGTTCCGGAGTGAAATAAAATGTTCTTCTGTGTAGAAAAAATAATTATTCTTAATATTTTTTGGGGTGACAGATTTACTAGCAAAGAATATATCAGATTTGCAATGCTCAAGCCTAAGAAAAAAATTCCACATGGATAAATAAAATATTCTAGTTTTTTTAACTTTTTCTATCATAGAGGCGTGAATTCAAACAGTTGGATTTTAATCCAATGCTTACAAAAGTGGGAGATTTCACTCATAAAATCTGTAACTGTAAGAATGAAATCCATCCAATGTTATTTTTCAAGTGCTTGGAACCAACTTAATCAGCTATGGTGTAGGACATGAAAAGAACAATCTTAATATACAGTAGTGAAAAGCTTAATTCTTATGGACCAAGCATAAAAAATCAATTATGACTGAAATATTATATATACTGACAAGTTTACAAGACATAGAATTAATGATTAAGCAGAGAATACGAAATGAATAAATACTTTGGTGTTTGGGATTTTTATTACATACATCTTCTAGAAAAGAATGAAAAAAATATACAATCAACGTACATTGTTTATGAATAGCTCAGTGCCTCTTCTCACGGTCACGCGTACTGTCAAAATTCTTACCTTGCTTATTCTTTAGCCCTTTTGCAGAGAAATTCAACATGTTGACAAAAGGAAAAGTAGATTATTGCCATGTATTACTAGTAATGTCACAGGCGGCTCGTCACATACATGCAGCTAATGCATCCTGTGGTGGCACACGCACAACTGGACGCAGGTACAGATCATGCTTCCTTCTAACGGTGATGCCCATCACCTCCTCCATGTTCAATTCCCACGGCAGCAGCCCAGCCGAGAGCTCCCAGTCGAAATGGTACAGAAGCGCGGCGAGTGCAAGCTCCAATGGTGGCTTGCGCAAACGTCATGCCGGGGCAAATCCTTCGTCCTGCTCCAAACGGCGTGAACTCAAAATCCCTGCCTTTTAAATCGACGGTCGTAGACTCAAACCGCTCCGGTCTGAACGTCTCAGCGTCGTCCCAGTACTTGGGGTCCCTGCTGATGGCCCAAACGTTCACCAAGACGGTGGTGCCCTTGGGTACATCGTACCCCATGACCTTGCACGACTCATGGCACTCCCTTGGAAGAAGCAACGGCACTGCCGGGTGCAACCTCATGGTCTCTCTGATGATGAGCTTCAGGTACTTGAGATCAGCCATGTCGTCTTCGGTCACCGTCGGCTTGCCATGGAGGCTGTCACGCAGCTCGGCTTGCGCCTTGTGCATCACCCTTGGGTTCCTCATGAGCTCGGACATGGCCCATTGAAGCGTATTTGCCGATGTCTCGCTCCCCGCTCCGAAGAGATCCTATCAAATGTTACAAGAAGATGCAAATGATAAATCTCTAAGAATCATGTGTAGACTAAAGCAAACTATGTGCAAACGTGTCATGGTTACTTACTAGGATGACAGCCCTGATGATACTCATGGTGAGGGGCACCTCGAGGCCACCTTCCTTCTGTACCCTTAGGAGCACGTCCATCAGGTCCTCCTCTTCTTCCCCGGCGCTGTCTGCGGCAGCGGCCATGGCCGCCCTCCGCTGCTCGTGCTGCTTGATGGCGTAGTCCATGAGCTCGAAGTTCTTGCGGTGGTTCGCCTCCGCTCGGCGCGCCGTGCCGCCGACGAGCCTCGCGAGCCTCGACGACGGGAACATGTCGCTGAGGTTGAACCCGGAGGTGATCTTTATCGCCTCGTCCAGGCCCTCCAGGAACTCCTCCCGCCTCTCGAACCGGTCGCCGATCATGACGCGCATCACCGAGTCCGTGACGAGCATGGCGACCCGCTCGCTGACGTTCACGGCGGCCTCGCCGCCACCATTCGCCGCCGCCGCCGCGACGGAGGCGACGAGGCGGCGGACCTCCTCCTCCCGGACGCGGCGGAAGGACTGGACGCGGCGGGCGCTGAGGAGCTCGAGGATGGTGATCTTGCGCATCTGCCGCCACAGCGCGCCGTAGCGGGCGAACAGCAGGCCCTGCCCGTCGACCATCATGGTCCGGACGGTGGAGCTCCACGGTCGCGAGGCGAAGTTGGCGTCGTGCGTCTTGAGGAACGCGCGGGCGGCGTCCCGGGACGACGCCACGACCACCGGGACCTCCCCGAGACGGAGGTAGATGAGCGGCGGCGCGCCGAGCCGCCGCGCGATGCCGGCCATGGCGCGGTGGGGGAGCGAGCGGTTGCGGAGAAGGAGGTGGTGGAGGCTGCCGATGACCGGCAGCTGCCACGGGCCCGGCGGCAGAGCCTCGGGCCATCGTTGTTGCCGCGCTTCTTGGTCAGCTTGCGTGCTGCGAGAGGGAGGAGGAGGAGAGCCAATAAGAGGCACATGCAGTAGAATGTGAGCTGCTCCATGCTGGCGTCAAATTGCTAGCTAGTAGCAACCAAGAACAACCGATGGCCAGGTCTTGGAATTGTATGTGGATAATGGTGATCATATGCTGGGAGCTTGGGACGAAAGGATGGGTAATGATGCACATATATAGCCAGAGACGATGATCGAGAAGCCAATTTCCATCAAACAGCTCGTATTAAATTTGGCGTCATGCCCATGGTGCCGAGCGTTCCGAAGTGCCTAATGCTAAGGAAACAGGACATCTGGGGTTTGAAGCAAACACAGTAGCACACGCACGCACGTACGCACCGTGCGCTGATACTTAAATGTCCCAGGATAAGAACCGTGTAAACCTCTAAGGACGAAGATAGTGTAATGCCATAGGACATCAAATCCTAGGAGGCGAAACAGCGGCAGGTAGCGTCAGAGGCTCAGAGAGCTCTGTCCCGGAAGCACAGTACGTAGAGAGCACGAACGGAGAGCCGCTGCAGCTGGGCAGGCAGCAGAGAGCAGCGGAGCTGTGGTGATGATGCATCTGCAGAGCGTGCGGAATCCGACCAGAGTGACCAGGATGTCGAGGCCGGCGACGGGGAAGAAGGGCCATGGCGAGCTGTTCGCCGGAGTCTCATCAGTTCAGGGAGCATCTGTCGAAGCAATTTCGGCCCGGCACCAGCACGGCCTGGCTCGCCGTTACACGGGTCCATGTCGGCACGGCCCGACGCAGCAGGCCGAACCTGGGCCGAAGAGGCGGCACGTCGGGCGGCCTGGCATAGCCTGTGTAACAGTCGTGCCGACCGAGGCCCGTATAACCCCCCGCGGCCCACCCACCGGCCACCAGGCCACCACTAACCCTAATCCCCTTTCCCCTCTCTAGCTCCCTCGGTCCCTCCTCCCTCTCCGCCGCAACCCGCAGGCCGCCATCGCCACTCGCCGTCTCACCCTCTCGCCTTCGCCCATCCTCTCTGCCTCCCTCCCTCACCACCGCCACCGGCCCACCGTCGGCCGTGGCCCCTCGCATTGGCTCGCATCGCCGGCCGCAGGGCCTCCCCACCTTCGCGTCGTCCTCGGCTCCTCGCTCGCCGGCTGCACCTTCACGGTCATGGGCCCTGCGCCCCTGCCAGCCCCGTCCCGTCCTCGCCGGCCTGGGCCTGAGCTCGCCGGCGCTCCACGCCTCCACCCCGCCTTCTCCCCTTCCCCTCCGGCCCCTCCCCTCCCTGGCTCCCTCCCTCACCGGGCACCACCGGTTATTGGCGCTGCCCCGCCTCTGCCATCCACCTCCTTCCTCTCCCTCTCTCTAGCTCTCTCCCTCACCACCAGGCACCTATCACCGCCAGTCCTTCACCGGTCACCGGAGCAGCGCCGCCGCGCCACCGACCTCCGCCTATCCTCCTTCCCCTTCTCGGGCCGATGGGCGGCCCAACCTATCTGGGCTGTTGGGCTACCTTGCTGGCCCGGCCCGTATAAGGTTTAAAGAGGCCGGACCTGGGCCTCTAAGCCGGCACGGCAAACGGCCCGGCTTGGCCCGACACTATAGTTGGGCCGATACAGGCCGGGCCAGGACGGGAGCATGCTAGGCTGGGTCAGGCGGCCCGTTTGGCCATGTATAGTTGGGGAACGAGGCACCGACCGCCCCCTTCGCTGGGGTCACCGCCACTCCGGCTGCTGTTAGCTAGCTGCACTGTTGGAGCCGCGCTGCGCCGTGGGTTAGAGGACGGGGTGCTCCGCGCGAGGAAGACCGGCCTCGCGCAGCCGCCTGCCAGCTGCGCGGGGCGCCGCTCGCGCCCTTGCATGCACGGACGGCAGCCCGCACAACAACAAGCCGCGCATCGGGCCTCTGCCTGCTTCAGGGCGGCGAAGCGCCACGGCCGCGCACTCCGGACTCCGAAGCAGAAGCCTATCTCTCCCCTCGGTCACGCGCCTCCTGCTCCGGCAGCTCCAGCCGTGGCGGTCTGGCGGGTGGAACCGACGCGTGCACTGATCGAGCCACTGACTGGCTGCTGAATCGCTGACCGAGCTGCGTCAACAAGATTACAAGACCGACGTCGAGCAAGCTAGTTACACACTGGAGATGTCAGGATGATAAAGAATTCATCGTAGACTTCATGGTCGCCTCGCTATCCCTTTGTGTGACGGAATGTGAAACATTTATCTGTCGAGATCATGATTTGGCTCGCCAGTTTGATGCAATTGCTCGTGGAGATGCTTCAGTTTTGAAACGAATGCACTTTGGTTTCCAAGAATGCTCAATGAGATGGTAGAAAGAAACAACGACCCGATATCGAGAACGAGAACCTGAGACTGCTGAAGCCTATTAGCAGGATGGTCATATCAATGATGAAGCACGAGATCGCCACTGATGAGATGTGTGTGGAACAGGTACGGAACCTTTTCTTCACTCGTCAAAGAAGCTCGGAAACTCATGGGAGAAGAAGGTGCAAAAATCGGCGTCTGTAGTGGGTATAGCTCTTCAAGGGAATCCTGTCACTCATGCTGGCTGAGTGTACCTGTGACTGAACCGCTCACTTGAATCTTCATGGATGCCGCAGATAAAGTTTTGATGAGCATATGGCACATTTTGGTTATTCTACCCTTAAAAATAGTTAAAACGCACTGAGGTTGCCCTCTGTCAAAGCAAGAGAAGTCTGCTGCCGGAGCATTTATCAGCATCAATTTTTTTGTTATTTGTTTTTTTCTTTCTTTTACATTTGAGGTTTGGACATCTTTGTATACTGGCTAGTTTAGTAAAATGATGTCGGGATGTTTTTTAGCCTTTATTAATAATGGTAAGATCCTTTTTAATTACCGTGAAGGGAAGGAGTCCATTCATCAGCGTCATTCGTCGGCGGTGTGCAGGCCCCTAGCTTTGCACACACACACTCACTCCCTCCCTCCCTTCATCGACCATCATGTCGCATCCAATGCAAGCAACTACACATGATGAGCGTTCTCCACCATACTCACTTGTCACTCCATAAACCATCAACATCTTCTGTTGGTTCTAAAATAAACACGCAATATGCCATGCATCACTCTGATCCATTAACGACATTACTCATGGCACTTCAACACACAACATGTCTCCTCATCATCAGTGTTTCACAAAGGAAAACAATATCATGCTGCGTGTACTTATTAGTCAAGTCACAGCCAGCTCGCAAACTCCTCCTGCACGTACATGGCGTGAAAAGCAAGAGAGGCTACGGTGACAAAGACGTGTAACGCATCTATGGTGCCACATGTGGTGGCACACGGACAATTGGACGCAGGTAAAGGTCGTGCTTCCTTCGGACGGTGATGCCCATCTCCTCCGCCATGTCCAACTCGCTCGGCAGCATCTCACCCGGCAGCTCCCAGTCGAAATGGTACAAGAGTGCGGCGAGCACAAGCTCCATGCTTGCCTGTGCAAACGCCATGCCGGGGCACATCCTCCGTCCTGCCCCAAATGGCGTGTACTCAAAGTCTGTACCCTTAAAATCAACTGTACCAGCCTCAAATCGTTCCGGTCTGAACGTCATAGGATTGTCCCAGTATTTGGGGTCTCTGTTGATCGCCCAAACGTTCACGAACACGGTGGTTCCCTTGGGGACATCGTACCCCATGACCTTGCATGACTCGCGGCACTCCCTTGGGAGAAGCAATGGCACCACCGGATGCAGCCTTAGGGTCTCCTTGATGATGAGCTTGATGTACCTCAAGTCGGCCAAGTCATCTTCGCTCACCGTTGGCTTCCCTTGAAGCTTCTCGCGTACCTCGGCTTGTGCCTTCTGCATCACCTTTGGGTTTCTGACGAGCTCCGACATGGCCCATTGGAGCGTATTTGCCGATGTCTCGCTCCCAGCACCGAAAAGATCCTGTACATACAACAAGGGTACCAATGAGCTCATGAGTCATGCGACTAATCAGTTAGCTCTAGATGTTATATGTTTAGTACTTACAAGGATGACGGCCTTGATCATTCCCATGGTGAGCGGCACCTCGAGTCCACCTTCCTTCTGAACCCTCAGGAGCACGTCCACCAGGTCCTCCCCTTCCACGGTGCCGTCCGCAGACGCGGCCATGGTCGCCCTCCGCTGCTCGTGCTGCTTGATGGCGTAGTCCATGAGCTCAGTGTTCTTGCGGTGGTTCGCCGCCGCCCGGCGTTCCGAGCCGCCGACGAGCCTCGCGAGCCTCGAGGACGGGAACAGGTCGCAGAGGTTGAACCCGGAGCTGATCTTTATCGACTCCGCGAGGTTCTCCAGGAACTCCTCCCGCCTCTCGAACCTGTCGCCGATCATGGAGCGCACGGCCGTGTCCGTTATGACCACGGCGATCCGCTCGCTGACGTTCACGGCGGCCTCGCCGGCGGCTGCGGCGGTGGCGACGAGGCGGCGGACCTCCTCCTCCCGGACGCCGCGGAACGACTGGACGCGGCGGGCGCTGAGGAGCTCGAGGATGCTGATCTTGCGGAGCTGCCGCCACAGCGCGCCGTAGCGCGCGAACACGAGCCCCTCCCCGTCGACGACGAAGACCTTCATCGTCGGGGTCCATGGGCGCGTGGCGAAGTTGACGTCGTGCGTCTTCATGATCTCGCGGGCGGCGTCCGGGGACGACGCCACGACGACGGGGACCTCCCCGAGCTTGAGGTAGACGAGGGGCGCGTCGTCGAGCCGGCGCGCGATGTCGGCCATGGAGCGGTGGGGAAGCGGGCTGTGGAGCAGGTGGTGGAGGCTGCCGATGACCGGCAGCCGCCACGGGCCCGGCGGCAGCCTCAGGCCGTTGTCGCCGTCGCGCCTCTTGAGCTTGAGAAGCAAGAGAGGGAGGAGGAGGACCCAGAAGAGGTGCAGGTAGTACGTGAGCTGCTCCATGGCAATGGAGTCGATCTACTAGGGATCAATGGCTGTTGAGGCTAACCAAGAACTGAATGGTTTTTGAATCAGAGTTTGGAGGAGGCATATATATATATATATATATATATATATATATATATATATATATATATATATATATATATATATATATATATATATATATATATATAATATATATATATATTAGTAAATCTATATATTTTTTCTGGAACAGGAGGGGAAATTCCCCTAGTGGTTATATTATATATTTAAAAGGGAAACCACGTCAGAATTACGAAACAAGAACGAAAAGAAGAAAATCAAAAAGATTTTCCATCGTAAATAGGAGTTTTTAATTTGCTTCGGCGTTTAGCATATGGCAAGAAATTCTCCATCGTAATTCGTAAGCAGCTCGTTTGGCGCCATGCGTGTGGTCGTCTCGAACTTTTCATAGCGACCACTACGAAGTACCAAGGCTCCCCGAGGCAAGAGATAGATGTTGGCGCAAATCTAGAGCCAACACACGAACACGCTCGAACATGCGGTGTGCGGAAGGGTTCCTTGCAATAGCTCCGCATAGGCTGGTCAGATCAGTTCGATAGACCGGTCAAGCCGGTTTGCCGGGGCAACCCGATGATGAACCAACGAACGCTCGTTCGGGAAGGATCCTGTCAGAGCAAGCGCACACATAGTTGTTCTAGGATTGGCAGGCCACCTAGAGCGCCCTCAATCAACGTAGAGATAAAGTAGGAATAGGTTGGAAAAGCTAGGGTAAAGGGAAAAGGTAAAAAAGATAAAAGATATATTTTTGATCGATTGGATACCCTCAATCGGCCATGCCCTTTTATATTTATAGAGTGGGAAGATCTTACCCCATGAGGAGTCGAAACCCTTACAAATCTCGTGCAAAAATACAACTCCTACTCGGACTGTATATACCCAAACTGGTCTGATCGGTTTGCAGGGGACAGGTCTTCCCGAGGTCATAACTCTCTCATCCGAACTTCAAATTGTACGTTCTACATATGCATTTTGAGCACCTTGATCAAACCGGTCTGACCGGTTTGGTGACCAGTCTGCACTGCTGGATCGGCTACAGGGCCACCACCCGATCAGACCGTTTCAATAGACCGGTCAAACCGGTTGGCCTCGCCAAATTAGCCAGATCTGCCAATTTTAATCGTCAACAATACTGCGACATTTTTTTACAGCAGAGTGTCTACCCGTGGATTGGTCTTTGTGACGATATCACGCCGTCAAATATAGTGAGTGCATTGTGGATGCATAATGTGCAGCTCGTTTCTTAGAAAGCCACCCAGGGGCGAAGCACAGGTCAGCTACTAAGGGGGCTCATCTACACCCCATCTTTCTTCTTCTTCCTCCTCTCCTTCTTCTTCCTCTTCTTTTTCTCTCTCTTTTCTTCTTCCTCTCCTCAATCTATGAGAAAAATTGTTGGAGAAGCTCAAGGGGGTATCCATAGGCTGTGAACTGGTAAAGGCGCTAGAGCCCCCCTATGTATCCGCCCCTGGCTGCACCGGTGCTGGAGAGTGAACGACGTGAAGGGGTGGTGGTGGGGTCTGATGCGCCAAGTCTCGAAGGAGGCCGGTGGTTAGGGTACCTAGACCGTTCAGTCCCCAATTCTTCATCCAATTAATGGTGGACAAATTTGTCAAAATTGGAATGGGTTAGATCTGTGAATCAAATAACTTTGTATTAGACCATGCAACATCAGTTGGTTACCTCCATTCCCCTAACCAAATGTAGGGCGAGAGCAGGACAATTACATCAGCACACCTCCTATGCTTCAGATCACTAAAATTAGGAGTTTTTCATTCGGCATTGCACTACCCCAGTAACCACACACACTTCTAGTAGTGACATTCGATCGTGATGTTTTGGATCTAAGGTCCAGCCAATTGTCTTGAAAAACCACATATACTGATATACGTGCTCAAAGGTTCTTCCAGCGTCATCGGTGAGACAGCGCGAAGACGACAATGAGAAGCTTTGATATGCGTGAGCGTCGGATTCACCGTTTAATTATGTGTTTGTTCCGGAACTATACGAGGCAGGGCCGGGATCTACCTCAAGAAGGCCTGAATTGTTGTCGCTGTACTTCTCAGCTGGAAAGCTGCCTTTTTCATGTCGATGGTACAACCTCCCTGCCAAACACATCAGCGTCGCGGTCGCCGTCGAAGGGGAACAGGGGATCATACCTCAGCCAGCCGCCGGCCGCCGGCTGCGCATGTACGATGCTGCCGCTCCTGCCGGCCGGCCCTGCGACAGCGGCGGCGTTGACGATGCTGGTGCACGTCATCTCATCATCGATGATCGCCATCTCGCCCGTCGGACGTACACCATGGGGCATGGGTGATGGGTGTATCATGTATGTGGATCCAGTTGGCGGGCCTTGCATATATACGTCACTCGGGTCCACGTGTCAGCAGGTGACTTCTTCAGTTTTATATTTTCCATCGATTGTTCATTATATGGTCAATTGCTACATTATCAGCATCAAAATCTTAACAATAGTTCTGCTAAAAAAAATCTTAACAATAGTTCGAATACTAATAATCAAGGGATGCAAATTTTGTACACCGAGCATAGTTTGGCCAACTGCAGGCCAAAACAGTAAATTTTGGCCTTTCAAAACAAAATACACTGCATTGATGAAATAAGGAAGTACATCACAAGTCAAATTTATGTATAGCATGTGATCGAACGTTGTTGTTAGGAACAAACAACACTTTACAATTGGTAACTACTTCCTCTGTTGCTGTTTATAAGGCGTGCACACATATCAAGATTCAAACTCTACAATCTCTGACTAATAATTTACCCAAACAATTTTTTATTTTTTAATATAAATTTGACATGGTTGGATTTGTAATCAAATGTACTTTTCCATGATTATAAATTTATAACCATAAACAATATAATATAAGATAAATGAATGGTCAACATGCTATGTCATATTGGGTCTTATAAATAGGAATGGAGGGAGTATTGCTAAAATTTTCAATTTCATTCTAAAATATATTAAAAAACTTGAGAACAAGCTCCAGGAAACAATAGTTTCTGTCCTCACTGTTACCCCTTGGAGCCAAGAACTCCGCTCCATCACGACCATTTTGCCACTGCGTGGGAGTGCGCAGCGCGTTTGGTTGCACCGGGTGCAGTTTAATTGGGACGCAGAAGTATTAGCTTTTCTAAATATAAAACTTTTACTATGCATTTTATATTTTAAAACAGAGGAAGTGATTCATTATATGTTTATATGGCACTTGATAATGAGAGATGATAGAGGTTTCATCTAGATAAATTAGGTGTGTGCAACTTTTTTCATAATCAAACTACTCCACACCAGCGTTGGGGCAAAATTTTCATTTAGTCCGACGATCCACTTATCTCGTGTGTCGTGCATTAAATGCCATAGCTAGCCCAATACTCGACCGTAGCTATCAATACATATAATAGTTTAATTATTTAAATTGCATATCAACCATAGCTAGGCACATACTGTTACATGCTTTAAGAAGCTAGTCTGTTGATTGGAGTGGCACACGAACGATGGGATGCAGAAGCAAGTCGTTCTTCTTCCGGACAGTGATGCCAATGTCCTCAGCCATGTCCAACTCACTCGGCTTCAACCCATCTGCGAGCTTCCAGTCGAAGTGGTAGAGCAAGGCTGCGAGTGCGAGCTCTATGTTGGTTTGCGCAAACACCATTCCCGGGCATATTCTTCTCCCCGCACCAAATGGTATGTACTCAAAGTCCAGGCCCTTGAAATCGATCGTGCCGGACTCAAATCGCTCCGGCTTGAACTCTTCCGGGTCATCCCAATATCTAGGATCCCTGCAAATCGCCCACGCGTTCACCAACACCGTGGTGCCCTCTGGCACGTCGTACCCAAGAATCTTGCATGACTCCCTAGCCTCCCTTGGGAGAAGCAATGGTGCCGCCGGATGCAACCTCAATGTTTCCTTGATGACCAGCTTCAAGTACTTCATCTGTGCCAAGTCATCTTCGGTCACTTTCGGCTTCCCGTTAAGAGCGCCACGTAGCTCGTCTTGTGCCTTCTTCATCGCATCCGGGTTCCTCATAAGCTCCGCCATGGCCCATTGCAGAGTTGTTGCTGATGTCTCGCTTCCAGCGCTAAACAGGTCCTACCCAAAGTTTCAACAAGCCATATAAGGAAACATAATTGATGAAATGGAAACAATTAAACGAACTCCCTTGTTGATTAAATGCACTTACGAGGATAACGGCTTTGATGATTCCCATGGTGAGAGGCACGTCGAGGCCACCTTCCCTTTGTACTCTCAAGAGCACGTCCACCAGGTCCTCCTCCTCCTGGTCAGTGCCAGTGCCGCTCGCCGCCGCCATGGATCTCCGCTCCTCGTGCTGCTTGATGACGCATTCCATGAGCTCAAAGTTCTTCCGGTGGTTCGCTTTCGCACGCCGCGCCGCGCCGGTGAGGAAGTTCACGAGCGGCGACGACGGGAACAGGTCGCCGAGGTTGAACCCGGAGACGAGCTTGAGCCCCTCCTCGAGCAACGCCAGGAACTCGTCCCGCCTGTTGAACCTGTCCCCGATCATGGCCCGCACCGCAGAGTCGGCGACCAGCACGGCGATCCGGTGGCTAACGTTGACGGCCTCGCCCGGCGGGGCGGCCGCCGCCGCAACGGCGGCGACGAGGCGCGCGACCTCGTCCTCCCGGACGCGGCGGAACGACTGGACGCGGCGGGCGCTGAGGAGCTCGAGGACGCTGATCCTCCGGAGTTGACGCCACAGGTCGCCGTAGGGCGCGAACACCAGGCCCACCCCGTCCTCCATCATGATCTGGATGGTGGGGCTCCAGGGCCGCGTCGCGAACGCGACGTCGTGCGCCCGCATGACCTCGCGCGCGGCGTCCCGGGACGTGGCCACCACGACGGGGACCTCGCCGAGCTTGAGGTACATGAGCGGCGGCGCGCCCAGCCGGCGCGCGAGGTCGGCGAACGCGCGGTGCACGAGCGGCTTGCCGACGAGGTGGTGCAGGCTGCCGATCACCGGCAGCCGCCACGGGCCTGGCGGCAGCCTGATGCCGCCGTTGACGTCGACGTCGCGCTTCCTGAGCTGCCTGAGGAGCAGGAGAGGGAGGAGCAGGACCAGGAAGAGGCAAAGGTGGTAGAACGCCGCTTGCTCCATGGAAATGAACTGGCTGCCTAGCTTCTGCAGGCTTCGCGATGCAGAACGGATCAGGTTTGGTCGGAGGACGCAAAGTTTATAGCAGCTGCGAACGGACAAAACTTTCGGTCTGGGGGCGCTGCAGCGAATATGCCCCTTCTCTGTGGAGCACGTCTTAAAAAAATGTTATTTTTTCATATAAACTTGATGGAAATAGAATTTATATATATGAAAATTGTAGAGCTTTCACGAGGTTTACTAATTCACAACCTTTTTCTTTGAAAGCATATTGATCCCGAAATAATCGATATAATACCATATCTATAATTGCAGATACAAACAATATATCGATTATTTCAACACAAAGATAGCTTCAAGCAAAAAACAATCTTTGAGCTATAAAGTTGTACTAGAAATGACGTCGATGAGAAATGTAGTGGCGGTTATAGATACCCGGGTACCCTCATGGAGGGCCCAACCGACCGATGGGCCGGTCCGACTTGATGAAGAAGGCAGAAAATAGAGTTCAGCTAGTGCTCCCTACGTGTTGTAATCCGACTAAGATCTCATCTATAGTAACCGACTAGGGGTCCTACCATGTAACCCTACCTCTCGGAGTATACAAGGGGAGGTAGGGGTACCCCTAGGAGGAGAACCGATCCAATCCCTCAACACAACAACCAATAACCGAGCGCAGGGTGCAATACAATTCCCAAAACAGGACGTATGGTATTACGCTACGCGTTGATGGCCCACTGGCGCCAGGCGCGGTCGGGGTTGGGGCGGTCGGGGCCTGGACTTCAGCTGCGGGCGCGGGCGTTGTTGAGGGTGCCGTCACGATGGCTGGTGGCGTGGAGGGGGCGCCCAGTGCGGCGCCAAAGGCCGGCGTAGGGCGGGGGACTGGCGCATGGGCCCGCGCAGGTGGCACCTAGGGAGCGGCAGGGGCCGGCGCGGCAGCGCTAGAAGCCAGCACGACGGCGCCAGGGGCTGGCGATGCGCCTGACGAGGAGGCGGCCGCATGTGGCAATGCGGCGGTGGAACCTGCTGTTGGCGTTACACGTGTCAAAATCTGGCATCAACACCTGCACATGAAGAAAACGGTGACATACTAGCAGAAGTCGGCACCGGGTTAGTAGAATCGTCCAGGAAGTCGAACGCCACAGGTGAGAGTGGAGAGGTTGCGGAGGCGAACGGGAAGATGGACTCGTCAAAGACGACATGTCGAGAGATGATGAGACGATTTGAAGAGAGGTCAAGGCAGCGGTATCCCTTGTGATGCGCCGAATAGCTGAGGAAGACACACAGCATGGAGCGAGGTGCGAGCTTGTGCGTGGCTGTGGCGGATAGGTTGGGGTAGCAGGCTGACCCGAAGACTCTAAGGTGATCGCACGTGGGTTCGGAACCAAAAAGTGCAAGGTGTGGTGTACAAAACTGAAGAGTCGAAGTGGGTAGAATGTTGAGGAGGTGGGTGGCAGTGTGGAGGGCCTCAACCCAGTAGGACGGAGGGGCACTAGCCTGGAATAGGAGGGTTCGGATGACGTTATTGATGGAGCGGATCATACGCTCAATGTGGCCATTCTGGGAGGAGGTGTAGGGGCACAACATGCGAAGGTGAACTTCGTGGGAGAGGAAGAACGTGCGCGTGCTGGAGTTGTCGAACTCACGGCCGTTGTCGCACTGAACAACCTTGATGGTAGTGCCAAACTGGGTGGAGACAAAAGCGAAAAAGTTAGACAACGTGGGGAACGTGTCAGACTTAAGACACAAAGGAAAAGTCCACAAGTAGTGTGAGCAATCATCGAGGATGACAAGATAGTACTTGTAACCAGAGACACTAAGAATAGGAGATGTCCATAAATCACAATGTATAATGTCAAACTTATGTGACGCTCGAGAAGTGGACACAGCAAAGGGTAGGCGAACATGTTTGCCTAACTTACACGCATGACATAAGGAGGCGCCTGGCAAGGGAGCAGCAGCAATCGATGAATAGGTGAGTCTCGAGAGGATGGCGGCGCCAGGGTGACCGAGATGTCAGTGCCAGACAGACACAGAGGGAGGCCCGACATGGAGGGCGGTGGCAGCAGGGACGCACAGCGGGTACAGGGGTCCGGAGCTATTGCATCGAACGATCTCTCTCCGGGACGGAAGATCCTTCACAGAACAGCCAACGGGATCAAATTCCACAGACATTATTGTCAGCAGTGACCTTGCGCACAGATATAAGATTCTTAATAATGTGGGAGGAAACCAAAACATTGTTAAGATGAAAAGGACCAGGAAGATGTGCAGTGCCAGTGAGAGAGACGGGAAGCAACGTGATGTTGCCGACAACGGTGGAGGAAGGAGTGGGATACCGTGGAGGGGAGGGATGGGAGAGAGTACCAGGGTCGGAGGACACATGGGAGGAGGCACCTGAGTCGAAGTACCACTTCTGCTGCTGCTGAGGCTGTTGAAGTGTCATGGTGTGAAAGGAGTTGGTGAGCAACTGCTGATCCCATGACGGCGCGGTGGAGAACCCTGGAGGTGGTTGTCTCCAGGCGTAGAGGGCCTACGGCTGTAGCTGAGCCGCAGGCTGGGATGCCGGGTGCAGGAGAAGCGCCAAGGGGGGGGGCAAAGGGACCCAGGCCACATCTAGATCGTCCCCGTTCACGGATTGTAGAAGGAGGGCCAGGTGTCGGTGGGACAAGGTGCAGCGCCAGACCCGAGCACGGCTTGTTGCTGCTGGTGCGACTGCTTGCCCTTGTTGCGGCCGCGGCCGCCTCGGTTGCCGCGGGGCTGCTGGCCGCTCTTGGATGGCTAGCCGACCGAGTCTGCCTGGCCCTGGCCAGCGCCTCCCTGCGCAGGTCGGGAGGAGGCAGAGCACGAGGATGCAGAGTCATGGCCGCTAGATGAGGTGGTGGCGAGGGCGGTGGCTGCCGCGGTCTTGGACACGGTGAGCTCCTCTAGGAGCAGGTCTGCGCGAGCCTCTAGGAAGGAGGGGAACGGACGGGCGCGATGAAGGTGCATGACGATGGAGGAGAAGCGATCAGTGAGCCCATGGATGAGGTTGAGGACGAGGGTGCGGTCGGAGATTGCCTCGCCGAGGTCACCGAGGGCGTCGGCCATGCTCTTCGTGCGGCAGCAGTAGTCGGTGACGCTGAGATCACCCCAGCAAAAAGTGCAAATCTCGATTTCCAGAAGAAGAGCACGAGTCTCGTGGTTACCGATGAACTGTTCGTCTAGGGCCAACTAGACGACGCAGGCGGTGGTGTGCGGGGAGACGGCAGCTTCCTCCAGGTCGGCGGAGATGGTGCCGGAGAGCCACGTGAGGACGATGTAGTCCATCCGGACCCAGTCGGGATGGGTGCTGACGGTGTCGATGAGGACGTGGCCAGACAACGAGTACTTGCCGAGGGTGAGAAGGAACTGGCTGCGCCACCGTGTGTAATTGCCGGTCCTAACGTTGAGATGATGGTGACAAGGGCACAGATGTTCTGGACAGCCACCGTCTAAGCATGGAGCGCCAGGAGGTGGGCGGCTTCCTGGTGGAGGAGGGCGTTGTCGATATCGTCGCCGAAGATGGCGTCGTTGGGGTGAGGGGGACCGAGAGCGCGCTTCAGTGCCTTATGCTCACGGGCAGCGGTGGTGATGGCGGCCTGCTCACGAGTGGTAGCCTCCTCGCGGGTAGCGACAATGGTGGCGAGGGCGTGCTCGACGGCCTGCTCACGAGTGGTAGCCTCCTCGCGGGCAGCGACAACGGTGGCGAGGGCATGCTCGGCGGCCTCCACGCGAGCGCGGGTGTCGGCAGCCACGGCGGCCACGGCCTCATGCTGCGCCGCATCGTGCTTAGAGGCAGCAGGGGCAGCGCCAATAGCGCCGCTAGGGGCACCAAGAGTGGCAGCAGGGGCGCCCGAGGCGCCAGCAGGGGTGGCGACAGGAGCGCCGAGAGAGCCAGCCATAGGAGAGAAGGCGCAGATGTCGCGCGAGAAGCGGAAGCTGGAGATCTAGGGATGAAACCTAGACGTGTGATACCATGAAAGAGATATTTAGGCGAGGAAAGATTAGATTAATTATACAGGAGCATAGGCTACAACCATATATAGGCCTGGGAGACTAGGCGCAGGGGGGACTCGCTAGGGTTAGGAACCCTAGCCGGCACCTATGACTCGCTAGGGCCAGCGGCACCTACAGGCAGGCTGCCAGCCGGCCCATACACATAACAGGGCCTGTGGGCCCATAGATAATTACAATCTAACACTCTGTAATAAACAAGGTACCCACCACAGGCATAAGGGGGGTGAAGAGAGACCGGAATGCTCTCTCCTAGCTAGGCACTCCTCATTACCAACCGCGGCTCACTCCTGCCAAAACATGTCAAGGGATCACACTCACCCAAAACACACGCGAGAGTATACAAGGAATCCCGTCACCAAATCCATGGCAAATGCCCATCCATAACTCAAAAGCATGTATATGGATATAAGTAAGGTGGACTAGCTAGGGGTCTATAGCTAGTCCACAAGTAGCTAACAAGGAAAGCAGGATAAACAATTATCGAGGCATGGCTAGAATCATAGGCTATGCAATTAATCATCATCTAAGAATCATAAATAAAGCGCTAGCAACTAAGCACGCATAGGATCTATATGTTTGGGAGTGACATGACACCTTGTCCGTTGTCGTAGATGTCCTCCTTGTTGTAGTCGGGATCTTGAGAGTCCTCCTGGTCGTAGCTTGGGTTCTGGATAAACGAGATACAACACAATATAAATTATCGGCACTATATCTAGGCAAAAACTATAATAAAACCAAATTTATAAGATCCATATAACTCTAAACTAGCTATAAACAGCACAAGCTCGATTTTACGAATTTAATGCAACTGGTTTCATATTTTTCTAAGCTTTAACAAAATAGTTATGAATTATTTAAGATTAAAGGATTTATTTAAATATTTAATTAATTATGGAAATTTATTAATTAAGGGGACACATGTCAGCCCTTGGATGCGCCATGTGGCAGCACCAGGACGTGGCATGTGTCTACTGACGCCAGCGTTGACCTGGTCAATAGTCAATTGGGCCTCACCAGTCCACTGGTGGGCCCCACAGGGTTAGTCGGCCCGTCTATCGGTTAGTGGGCCCACACGTGGGCTCGACCCTTGCCACATCAGCACCACATTGCAGCCATGTGGGTAACTATCCTACGTGGCACTGCCACGTGTCGCCCACGTGGTGTACATGTGATGGCTCGAGGTTGGTCGAGACCCGGTGTGCCGGCCGGATCCCGTGTGCCACGCCCGTGTAGCCGGGTGTGTGGCGCGTGTCCGGATGGCTGCGGCGGCACGCAGCGGTGGCGCGTCGTGGCATGGCGAGGGCTGGAGCGCGGTGAGGCTGCGGGCGGCGTGGCGCAGCCGGCACGGACGGTGGGGACCGCATCCACGACGTCGCGACACAGCGCGATGTTGTGGCGCGGCGTGGCTAGCGCGCGGCGAGTGGCTGCGAATGGCACGGCGCATTGCGCCATGGCGCAGGATGGCGCGCCAAGGCAAGGCTGCGAGCAATGCGGTGGCCCGACCTGGCCGCGGAAAGGCTGGCGCGGGGCATCATGACGGCACGTGCGCGCGGGCAAGAGTACTCAATAATTTTGAAATTAATTTAGGATTTAATTCTTAGGGAGTTGAGATAAGGGTAGCATTTGTATTCTAATTTCACAAGAGCACACATCACAATACAAAAAGTTTTAAATTTTTTCGAAAACTCACCCATGCTAATATTCTAAATTTTAGGAATATTACTGTCTCCCCCCATATGGGAATCTCGTCCTCAAGATTATGCTCCAACCTCCTCCTTGAACATGTGGGGAAAGTCTTTCTTCAGATCGGACTCCTTCTGCCAAGTCACTTCTCTCTCAGTATGGTTGCTCCAAAGAATCTTGCAGCAGGGAATAGTGGTCCTTCTTGCCTCCTTGGTTGCGCGATCCAGAATCTTGATTGGGCATTCAGCATACTTGAGGGTGTCTTGCAAATCCAAAGCCTCGGTGTGAACTTTCTCCTTGGGTACTCTCAAACATTTCCTTAGCTGAGAAACGTGGAATACTGGATGTACTCCGGTCATTTGTTCCAATAGGGCGAGCTTGTAAGCAAGCTCCAACCTCAAAAGACAAGTCTCTCCCCCTCTTCTCTGCGTAGCTTTTCTAGCGACTCCGAGCAATCCTTAGGTTCTCTTAACCTTGCTCACGTTCTCTTCAGCCTCTTTAATAGTAGCTGGCTTGAAGAGTGTCCTCTCTCCAACCCTGGACCATATCAGAGGTGTTCTGCACTTTCTTCTATAGAAGGCCTCAAAAGGCAACATCTGCAGACTGGCTTGATAGCCGTTGTTGGAGGAAAACTCGACAAACGACAGACTGCTCTCCCAGTCGGTGCTGTGAGTAAGAACACAAGCTCTCACCATATCATCCAAGATCTGGTGCACTCTTTCAGTCTGCCCATCTATCTGGGGGTGAAACGTTGTGCTATAGTCGAGGGTAGTACCCATAGCCTTTTGGAAGCTCTTCAAAAACTTAGCAATAAACTGTGGACCTCTGTCTGACACAATGCTCTTGGGCACTCCATGTAGCCTTAGGATGTTGTCAACGTATAAGTCTGCAAGCTTCTCGGTGCGATAGTTGCTTCTTACGGGTATGAAATGAGCGACCTTGGTTAGCCTATCCACAATAACCCAAATGGAGTCGTTTCCTTTCTAGGTTTTGGGCAAACCCACAATGAAATCCATGGAGATGTCCTCCCACTTCCAAACTGGTAACTCCAGGGGTTAATGTAATCCTACCGTTTTGTGGTGTTCTGCCTTCACTCGCTTGCAAATATCACAACAGACGATGTGGTTGGCTATATCTACCTTCATATCCTTCCACCAGGATCTCCCTTTCAAGTCTTGGTACATCTTGGTACATCCTGGGTGGATAGAGTACCTAGAATCATGGGCTTCCTTCAGGATGGTCTCCCGTATAGTCTGATCCTTGGGTACACAAATCCTGTCTTTCGACTAGACGGTGCCTTGGTCGTCCATACGGTAGTCGTTTGCCTTGCCTTTCTTCATCAGTTCTCGTAGGGCCTCAATCTCCGAGCATCGGCCTTGTGCCTGTTTAATTCATTCATCCAGATCGTAGGTCACTTGTAATTTATTTCTCTACCCTTACTCAACAATCTCCAGCCTTAGCTTCTCCAATTCCTTATGCAAGGCTGGTTTTCCTTCTTTCACCATTAAGTTGTTGCAGTAGGCCTTCCTGCTCAGGGCATCTGCCACCACGTTAGTTCAAACTTGTTACTGATTAGGTAGTGCCTCTAAATCTTGAGAGCATGCACTACAGCTGCCAACTCCAGGTCGTGCATCGGGTAATTCTCTTCGTGCTTCTTTAGTTGTCTCGACGCATAGGCCACGACCTTTCCCTCCTGCATCAATACACACCCTAGCCCTTGCTTGGAAGCATCATAGTACACCACAAAATCCTTCTTGATATCCAGTAGGGTGAGTACTGGGGTAGTGGTGAGCTTCGACTTTAGCTCCTGGAAGCTCTTCTCACAAGCTTCTAACCACACAAACTTCACGTTATTCTTAAGCAGCTCGGTCATGGGCTTGGCAATCTTGGAAAAGTTCTCAATGAATCTCCGATAGTACCTAGCCAATGCATAGCTACCAAATGATTAAAAGGCTTAGATTATTTGTCTGAGGAGATGTGATTTGAAAAATCCCATGACCGACGGGTCGAACCAAAATTTAGGAATGTCATTCAGCAAACTTTCTACTATAACTACAACAAGCTATCCACCAAACTGTTTGAGCACAAGATTATAAACTGGGATCATATGCACATGGCCGCGGGAGAAGAGGATATTAAGGGATACTTCGATCAACATGACGGATTGGCTGATTTGGTCTTAGGGCATCATCAGTATATTGAGGATTGGGTCCGAATTTTGTATGCTACGGTGTACAATCCTGAGAATAGACAGTACATTCAGGTCATGTTTCAGGGACCTCCACATAGAATTTGGCAACACCAAATTGCTAATTGTCTTGGAGTTGGAGACAACTTTGACATAGTTTGCTTGGTGGATCATTCCCTTCTGACGAGGATATGGCTGAACTTTCTGTGGAGGTGTTCCCTTCTAGCCGAGCATATCGCACGCCTGAGATGCTTACCCCTGAGGCCAATGTGGTTCACCGGGCACTAAGGAAGATATTGTTACCACGGATCGGCAATGCAGAGTCCATCACTAGTCTTCAGCAGTGGCTTCTTCTTCACATCATGACTGACCAGGAGTTTGACATCATGGACTTTATTCTTTGTGAGATTCAAGATGTTATCCATGACGGGTTGACCGTGGCCCGACATATGCCGTATGCTCACTAGATCACCGCCATCCTAAGTCATCTTACTAAAAAAGATGAGAACGGTAGAGAGGTGCAAACCGGACCCAAAAATTGGCGACATGAGTAAGTAATCCAACACACAATTCAAGGTATACAAGCCAGCGGGACCAGGAGACAGACGTCGTGGCCTAAGGGCTAGGAATGAGCCATCTCCTGATGAGCATAGAAATGAGAACGATTGCTTAGACAGCGAAGGCAGTGAGGAGGAAAATACGTATGTACCTTGTCTCCAAGTCACTCATGACACGGAGGCAGGTGCATCACGATCCACTATAGAAACAATACCGGTCACTCCAACAACAGCCAGTCAGCCGACCGAGCTTGCCTTAATTCTTCAGGGACTGGTTGATAGTCAGGAAAAACAAGCAGAAAGTAATCTCCGATTGGCCGAGCTACAGAAACGGTTGGATGAGAGACTGGCTCATCACGAGGAGAGACAATTTGCATGGCTAGAGTAGGTGGCATAGAGGGCAGACCAGAACATCAACACTGTGATCACAACCTTCTCTGCTGCACTCAATCAGGTGTGCTAGCAGGCCGAGTTAGTAGCACTGCAAATTTAACTCCCACATGCTGGTCAGACCCCCTTTCTAATCATGCCTCCTACTGAACAGGGTAAATCCTCTGAAGTCTCTGAGCCGCATCACAATTTAGTTGTTTATCCATAATTGTTGACATCAACGACGATCCTGACAGAAAAAGATTCCACACTTGTTTTTGCAAAGAAGGGTGGCAACGGTGAGGAAGCGGATGCATCAATACTCATGGTTCTATCTGATATTGCAACCGTCTCGCAACAGAAAAAGGAAGATCCTGTGGTGGAAACAGCTACAGATCCGGATGATCGTGAAGTATCTACCACTACTACTCCAGATGATCCTGGTTTCACTACATTGCAAGCTAAGGATGATTCTGGTCTCACTACTTTGCAAGCTCAAGAAGATCATGTGGAGGCTCCTGCTCCTAGTCTTGCTATGTTGGAAGGGTCTCATGCAGCTGCTCCTTGTCTCGCTACGTCGGAAGGCTCTCCTGCACCGGCTCCTGCTCCAACTACGTTGGAAGACTCTGCTACACCGGCTCCTATTCCAACTACGTCGGAAGGCTCTACTGCACCTACTCCTAGTGCTTCTCCTCCAAATAATCATGTATCTCTAGCTCTCGATGACCATCTTCTGTCAACCAATCTTGCTACGTCGGCACCTTCTTCAAACCCCGATGACAAAGAGGTAGAATGTTAAACAACCCCGATTGCCATTCATTGTTGTATTCGATTTGAACAATAAATGCTTCATTGTTATGTACAAACCAACAATAAATATTTTGTTGAGCCATGTAATAATATTTGCTTGGGCTTTGTGCTCAGGGTTTTACAATTAGTGATGTGGCGGAATTTGTACCGAAGTTGGACGAGTCTTTTAACTAGTCTGGTACCAATGGGGTGCAGAATGAGGAAGCGGATAGGCTGGCACGTCGTCTTCAAGTTGCGAATGAAGCTAGATCATCAAATTGCTTTAGGGGCCTTCAAGACTCGGAGTTCCATGTGTTTGAGTCACCGGAGTGGATTAAGATGATGGATACATGCGGGCGTACATGCGTGGTAGGGTCTAGTTTTACACCACCCAAAAAGGAGACTTCTCCGACCTCGCCATCATATAATCCATGAGTGATGCTATCATGTGGATGTTTGATTGGAGGAAGGGATGTGTTGATCTCCAATGTGCGCATGATTGAGTAGTTATATTAGCAAATCCAATCAGGAAAAGGGCTAGTATGTGGATGTCCGGAGCTACTTAATCCATGGGAGCACATCCAATCGGGATAAATGATGTTAATGTGCACATGAATAAGTAGTAAGCATACCCAATCGAAGGCAGATTTCTTTGGTTTCCAATGTTGACATGTAAGTAAGCACATGAAACTAAAGGGAGGGTTGTTTGATTTTCAATGTGCACATGATTAAGTAGTAAACAAATTCAATGGAAGGCATGGTACAAGGATTTCCAATATTGCCGGGATGGTGAAAGGATTTCCAATAGTAAGCACACCAAATAGACGAAATGTTTCTTTGGTTTCCAATGTTGACATGTAAGTAAGCACATGCAACCAAAGGGAGGGTTGTTTGATTTCCAATGTCGAACGCCGTTTGGCTAGCTGTTTATCCGGTTCGTTGTATTATCAAACACTGGAACATCCTGTGACGACTTCCAAAATCTTCGAACGCCCATTTGCCTGGTTGTTATCTGGTTCAGTGTATTGTTTAATTTCCAATGTGCACATGATTAAGTAGTATACACATCCAACAGAAGGTATGGTACAAGGATTTCCAGTGTTGCCGGTATGGTACAAAGATTTCCAATCGTTGTAAGCACACCAAATAGACGGGAGGTTTCTTTGGTTTGCCAATGTAAAACTCAATATTTATAGTAGTTCTCCATCCTAAATACACCCTCTGTTCTTGTTTATAAGACGTGATATGATATGACACTGTCTCCTTATTATACTTATGCGCATACGCCTTATAAAAGGAGGGATTAGTACCTAACAACGGACTTCAATATAAGCAGAGCAGTACATAAACGGAGGGAGTGGTACCACATAATGGAATATCCGGATGTTTTAAGGTGTTCTCATGATATACCAAAGATTTTGAATGATAATTTGTTGAATCTGAGTCCAAATTCTCCTGATTCTACCAATAAAGTTTTGGGACAGATTACACTGATTGTACCAAGAATAAGAAACATCCAATGAATAGACTACTAGATAGACATTCCACTAATTGGATTTTTTTATCCGGCATATTCTATTAAGCGAAACATCCTTTATCGCCATTACCTGGTGCAAACCAGCCCCAAAATTGAATCGGCGCACTATTCAAATATTCGGACGCCCGGACCAAGCCGTGTGACAGATGTGAAATGTCAATTTTTCTCCCCGTTCCCAACAGCACCCCGTTTCATCCACCACCATAGTAAAAGGGTATATTGGAAATATCACAGGGCCATCCACCCAATTGGCCAAATACCCCCCCGTCCCTTCCCTCCCTCCGCCCAAATCTTCAGCATCCAAAAACTTTTCACCATTAGTTCCCCTTCCCTCCCTCCGCAGTCCACACAAATCTTCACCTTCTCCTCGCCCCATCCCAAATCTTCACCTCCTCCTCACCGCCATCCACAATCTTCCCCTCATAGCTGCCGACCCTTTCCCATCTCCCTCCGTAGGACCAGCGGAAACACAATGGCACTAGGCGGGAAGGTCGTATAAAGGAAACATCCACAACCAGGTACAATGTTTTTCTCCACAATTAAGCTTTCCCGGTGATGCGATTAAAGTGTTTCCTTGTTTGGTTTTGTTACTGCTTTTACTTTGTTGTTTGTTTTTAGATCTCGCACTTCCCATGTATACACTAGTTTGTTTCTTTTACTAGTTTCTCCTTTCGGCATACAAGGTTGGGTAGGAATATCCTATCTTGGATCTTGTTTTGGGGGGCAGTACCTTTATGATTTTACATTAATTTATTTCTTTTACAGTAATTTGACCTTTCGACTCATATAAGGATGGGTAGAAACATCCTTTCTTGGATCTTGTTTTGGCTAGGAACATCCTATATTGGATCTTGTTTTGGTGCGCTCTACCTTTAGATTTTGCAGCAGTTTGTTTCATTTACAGTAGTTGAAAAATTTTACAGAAGTTTTGTTCTTTTTCTAACATAAAGTACCAAAGGTCACTCCTTACGAGCACCAAAGGGCTGCAAATATCCTAAGGAACAACAATGTACTATCTTCCCTCGGCGTTGGAAAACTCGCAACCATATTTAAAGAGGCTACAAACTGAAAAAGAAAGGATACCAATGAAACAAGAAGTAAAAGAAGAAGTGAAGATCAAGATCCGGAGTATGACCCATCTCAAGAACAGCATGAATCTGACCAAGAGACATGCCAACAAAGAGGTATCTGCTGTTGCCTACCAAATTTCTTATATCAATTATGTAGGATTGCTTCTCAGAATCTTTTTTTATGCATTTTGTCCAATCAGATCAGTGCTAGCATACCTGTTAGCGGGGAAAGAGGGTTATCCAAGAGAATTCGGGCACCTGATGCCTCTACCAGTATGCCTCCTAGAGTGACTAGGACCAAGGCAAAGGAATTGACTTTAGCTCAGGCAGGAGTTTCGGATGGGATGACTCCTGATTCACAAGAATTGCCAACCGAAGGCCAAGCAACAACCACCCACACTGAGGACATCATCGACATGATGACTGGCGAAGGCAAGTAATTTGATCTCTTTTTCCCAAAAGCCAAAAATTTAGAATGCCGCAATTAGCAACCAAATAATTATTAACACACACCACCTATATGACCATAATAAAATTGTTAGGTGAGGCACGCCCTTCCAGAAGAGCACAAGTACCACAGGATCCAAGAAGGTTGGGCAGAGATCTGGATAGGATAAGCAAAGGGTTACACAGCAAGGTTTCGATCCATGTTCGAGAAGGGCTCAAACGGCCAGAGGCACCAATGCAAGCTGCAAAGTTTGCATCATAAGGTGGGATCATAGTGTGTGGGCATATATCGATCCTTACTCACTGGAAGGACTACAAGACCAAAGATAATGAAGACCATCTCAAGAACTACATTGGTAAACTGGCGGTGTGTATATATCGACTCGTCTACTACCATAGTTCTTTGCATCCTTTCTTTTCATCCATTTTTCTGACTACTCTTGTGTTGTGCTTAATAGAGACAATTTGACATTGACACCACCAGTGAACCTGCCATAGTGGCATGCACTGACATGCTCAAGTCGCAACAGAGACAGGGGAGGTACCGGCTCAAGAAAAAGTTCTTCAATAATGTTCCAGCAAATGAAGTTCCAACCAAATCTCCTGTGACCAATGTGAATGACGACCAATGGAAAGCTCTAGTTACGCTATGGTGTAGCCCATCTCACAGGGTATGATAGAACTTCAACTTGCCACTACCACATTTCCATGTACTGATCTGTTCCTCTTATTCATGTATCTTACACGAGTTTTTATTATTGTAAAGGAGAGGTGTACTACAAACACCGGTAATCAAGGACAGGTCAAGTTTCCTCAATGTACAGGATCTCAAAGCTACATTGCACATGCTCATGTTGTGGTAAGTAACTGAACAAATCATGTTTTTGCTCTGTACTTTATTTGATCAACCTGCTCATGCTCCTTGTTCAAGGCTAACACGTTATGCCTATTTTAACATCATATTAGAGGCAGAAGTATGTTGAAGGAGACCCAACTCCAATTGATCTTTTCAAGAACTTCCACTGCAGCAAGAATGGCTACACCGCTCCAGTACAGGTAGCCATTGTAAGTACTTGTTTACTTTTCATTCTTCTTTGCAACAACAACACTAGAAAGATTTTGTAAGTACTTTTGTAAGACCTTCCATTTTCTTTATTTTGAAACATTTGTAAGTACTTTTGTGAGACCTTCCATTTTCTTTCTTTTATTAGGCTCGGATGGAACAAATTGTTGCCCAACTTGGAGACGACCAACAACCAAAGATTGCTGCTGAAGCAATGGCTGAAGTTGTCCAATCTAGGACATTTCGGGAGGTTGCTGGCATTCACCCACCCTTCAAGAAAAGGATTAGGGATGGTACTACGATGTAGGTTGAAGAAATACAAGCTGATCTTGAGAATGAGAAATAAGGAGGGGCACAACTTCGGCAAAAGATTGCTGAACAGGAGTTTGAGATGGGCGCACTGAGATTGACGGCTGAAACACAAGAGACAACATTGAAGTCTCAGACAGAAGAGCTCCAAGCTTTGAAGAGAACCACAAACCAGTTGCATTCTCTGATTTCTAACCTGCTAAACTTCAGCACCAGTCAGAGCCAGGTGAATCCTTCCCTCAACTAAAGTGTGTTCCTAGTGAACTTGTTTGTTGCTGATGAACTTTTGTTGTATGTTGCATAATTGTTGCTGGTGAACTATTCAATGATTGTGATGTGAATTATATGGAAGTTGGAAAAGAGCAGTTTTTATGTATATGATTGTATGATGGTGATCAGCAGCCAAAATTGAATATATGACACTGTGAAATGCAATAATGGCTAGGGCCCGAAAAAAAGGCCCAATATGGTACTGCAAAATGCAATAAGAGCTCTTCGTTAGATGGGCTAGGGCCTAGAATAAAACGGCCCAATATAGCGTGCAACAAACATTTCTCGGCCCAAAAAATACCGCGGAAAAAATAGCACAACAAAATTGGACTCATAAAGGCTCTTGCATGGACCGGACTTCAATTTGTGACGAACCAAAATTGTCATAACCCCCTACCACGTCGGAGCCACGTTGGATACCTGCCCAACGTGGCGCAACCTCCGAAACAGTTTTATGACGACATGTGGGATGAATTTTCATTCGTCATTATCTTAGTGACATCCGAAATAAGGAACGTCACTATTGTCTCCAGTGCACACTACTGCTTCCGCACCATAATAAGAAATTTTCGTTCGTTATTATCTTAGTGACGCACCGAAATAAGATGGCGGTGGCGGAGGCAGTAGTGTGTGGCGAAGGTGGCGGGGGAGGCTGGCATGGCCAGAGGCGGCGGCACGGGACACCTGTTCGGATCGAACAGCTACGAGACCCGCGCGAATCTCAAGTACCGAAAGCACAATGAATCTCAAATACCGAAAGCACAATAGCTATTGGACTTCCGGAAGTTGTATAGGAAACCCGATGGCCCAATGGCAACCCATTTATACAGTCGCGGAATAGTAGCGTCTTCATGAGCCTCCTGGCGTGGGCTTTGTTTCATTTCGCCATGACGTGGCTGAAGATATTTGGAAGCAGTCAATTCCACCGGGTTTCCTACGTAATTTTCGAAAGCCCGATTGTTATTAGACTTCAGGTGTCTAATGGCTCAGCCCGTCTGGGTCTTGTACATTAGTGTCAGCCATCTTATGCATTGACATATATTTTTGGATGATTCAACTAACATGTGTAATAGTTGTCCTTTAAGTTATGTTGTAGTAATTATATTTCCTCAATTTGTGTGTAAAAAATATTACAAGTTGCATGACAACAACAATTCATACAATAGTATGATTCATACAATAGTGTAGTAGCCTCATATTACTAATATTTAGCTTATAAGTCAGTTATTTTGCGAAACATCTTTCTCTCTCCTCTACATTAGCAAAATTCTATGCAGTATGAAACAAGCTATGAGACCCTGACGTGTAACAATTTATTTGCTACATTGGTCAGCCTTAGAATTCGGCGCCCGCTGGATTGGTTGTTTAAGCTTCAGAAAATTCTCCGCCCTCTTTTGAGTCTTGAACCGGGGGGGTGGGGGTGGGAATTCCTACTATACTGTCCTGTAGTCTGCGAACAAACGAAAGAAATCAATTCTCACTGGTTCACAGCGTTGCAGCTTGCAGCGGGTGCAGATCTCACTTCAGCTTCCCATTTTCATCGTGCCAGGAATAGGGCTGCTGCTGTCGCTGTTGCTTGAGGATGTCGAAGATGCTACAGGAAGAATAGTGCCCCCTTGTATGTCGCCTGAGATCGAGTCAGGAGCTTGTGCAATGGCATATTGGCACTCGAGATGAGCTATCAGGTCTCTTGTCTATCGCAGGAGAACAGCAGATCAGTTAGCCGCAAACCAGAATCTATATCACACATTGCATAGCAGAGCATTGGCTAGGATGACGGAAAACAGAACATGAATATATCACACATTCTGAAAAGAAACAAACATTACTTTCAACACACTAACCTCTTCGTTCAGTTTTTCAATCTTTTCATCTTTTAATCTAAGGGCAGCTTGCTCCCTGAAATAAAAGCATGCCATCTTAGATGAAAACCAAAATAAGTGTAAGTTCTAATTTGTAAATTGCTTTAAAATCATTGTGTTCAACACCGGCAACAGTGGCTAAAGAACAGAACACAATCCAACAAATGACCGCTCATGACTCGTGAGATATGGAAGCTCGTGGGCCTATACCAAATTGAGCTGTCCACGGCATTTCTGGCGAGAAATATGAGGATCAATTATTGTGAAGGCAACGAAAACAAAGACGTTTAATCCTGTTGATCCATATACTATAGTAGCTCGAATAATGTCAGGATTGCATCAAACAAGAAGCAACGATTAACAGATTGATTCTGTATTTATTTGAAACACAACAATTACCTTGCTTGTGCTTTTCGTATCGTTTCAATCCACTTCTCCTGATTCCTGACAAGATTCTCATGAACCTGAGGAAAAGGATACAACCCAAGCAACTATGAGCACAAATGAAAGGCCCCAGATAACACCAGTTTTTAAGCGCTAACATTCAGATTTAGCTTTAGCAAATAGCCAAGTACTCAAGTGCTTACTTCATCAAGAAACCTTTTCTCTTCCATGCACTTCTCAATCTTTGCTTCCAACTTTTGGATTTTTATGCTCAAAGCTTTCTCAACAGCAGCAGAAATTTCCTCAGTTTCCTCTTTGTCTTCTACTAGTAGACGTGACTCATAGTACTGCATTAGCACGGAAACCAAATAAGAAACATGGCTTAATATAAAGTAATCTTCTAGGTACAAAAACACCATAAACAGAATAATAAACATCATTAAAGAAAAGCAAATCAACGTATTAACTTACATTTCTTTGCTTTTCAAGCTGAGATGTGACGAGATCATTGTACTCTTCAACAATCTAAAAGAAGGGAAAATCAATGTTGTAATGCAAGGCACACAGAAGTCTATCAAGATGGTATTGGATAACAATCAACAAAATAAATTATTTACTTAACACATTACAGCTTCAAATTTACTGTTCAGTAGAGCTTCACTCATTGCGGCATCACCACTACATAGTGAACACGTGTTCTCTGCTGTGTGACCACCATGGCAATTGTACTCAACTAACTTTCCATCTGTTTTTGACTGAATAAGACGATGGACATAGTTGTCCCCAGCATAATCCCAAACTTTCTGTGTCTCTAATTCAAGTGAATAGCAATGTTGAGTTTCCTTCCAGTGTTCAATAGCATGGCCGCCTTTGTACCTGTGCACATCCCCAGCAATCAAATTAAATATGTGATTTAGTAAAATTCACAAATTCCAGAATGAACATGAAATATTTTACCTTCCACAGCCAACATGGCCACAAATTACACATATCCAAAGATTCTCCAAAGTTCCGCAAATAGAACACATGGACTTCTCTGGTTGTTGCTGACAAAATCTACAGACCTGAAAGAGACTTTCAATGTAAACACAACCTTCACATGATGCCTGTGTGCCTAAAAGAATGGCATAATATGCTTTTCTTTTCTTAAAGCCAGGGAAAACAGATTAGCAACAAAGTTCAAATCCAATTCATTCTCTAGCAAATGCAACTTTGAGATACTGCTAATTTGGAGATAAAAGATATTCCCAAAGGCACCGATAGCATAATTGAGTTTCACATTTCCATTTTGAATTTAAATGTAGAAACGTTCATGGCACAATCAGTATAATACTGAAGTTAGTAAATTAATCTAGAAAAAACACTACTAAGTATTTCATCTTACTCTCTTACCGGGCATGAGGAGTCTGTCCATTTTGATATGCACGAGCAGTGGAAAGAATGATTGCAGATTGTTGTGAGAATGCCTCCAGGATCTTGGTCAAGTCGTTCTATTTAAAGATAGAAAAAATAGATGCTGTGACCAACATAAACATTAAAGAACACCCTGTTTAGACTCAAATATACTAGTGAGCTGATGAAATGCATGGCAATGAGCTTCTGTATTGTGAAGTGAACATAAAAAAAATAATGGATTTATTACATGTAACAGCTACAAAGTTGCATGTACTGCGCACTGCCAAACCAACAAAAAAGGGAAATGTAAAAAAAAAACCTAGCCTCCTACATTATAGTAAGCATGTTTAAAACATGATATGCATGAAAACCCTAAATTTACATATTTCTAAGCATGGATAAACCTTCTGTTATCAATTAAATATAGGACAGCGACACAGAGGCTATAAATCACAACTGGAATGAGGGTCTGAAATTCAACAGCCACATCATCATGCAAAAACTTAAAATATGGCCCAAGTTTTCTTTATGGAATAAAGAGATAGCAAATGCATGTGTCAAAATCAGGTTTCACTTAGCCAAATTTACATCTAACTGGACACGATCGCAAATGTTTTCTTTCCCATTAACCAGTGAATACACACACACACACACACACTGTACAAGCAGGAATCATGATTAAATGTGTAGGTACTGAAAAATTCTAATCATTTCAATGCAATACAAAAGAAAATTCAACAAGAGGCTACAAGCTTTCAAAGTTTCAATCAAACAGAACAGAACACTCCGCCTTTTTTTTTTGAAAAACTGATAGAGTTGTTTAAGACAACTAGACATACCAAGACATACTGGACATGTAGGTTGCTCAGCCAAGCTTGTAACCGAGCTATGTGCATGCTCAATCAATTGAGTGTAGTGCACATCTTCCACAAAACGGACATGGCAAACATCCCCCTGCACCATATCAACCTCCAATCAATTATCATTGTAAAATTTAACCACAGCACCAGGAGAAAAACACAATACTAAATTCAGCAGATTCAAAACAATAAACACCTCCAGCGAAGAAAACTGCTTCCCATTGAAGTGCTTATAGAAGTTGTCTGTTGAGTTCTGAGTGTCGAAATTTATAAGAACACTATACTGGTCCTCTGCACCATCAGTCCTGCAACATAACCATCAATTAACACCCCAACCCTCATCCATGTAAATCACACAAGAACATCAAGTTGGCCAATTCGTTTCTTTGACAGGATTATAAGTTGGCCAATTTGGAGGTTCAGTACTATAAATACAACAGAACACAGCATCGAGGAAACTAAGCCAACAAATTAACTCGAACCAACTATGGAGGCTACTCAGATTCCATCGGCTGGACTGATTGGACTCCACGGAAGCGCAGCAGCATGAAGGGTAAGCAAAGCATAGTAGTAGCGATCAGGCGAGGCACCTGACAATGCGCATCTCGAGCGTGTGGGGGACGAAGGCGCCGCAGAAGCGGCAGAAGTCGGCGTAGGTCATGTGATTGGGCACGGCGAGCACGCACACCCGCGGCTTCCTCCCCACCTACAAACACACGCACGCGAGCCAGATGTCAGGTCACCAACACTACTATACCAGTACGGAACCCTTGAAGGCGTTGCTTACCGGGAGACGAGACGAGGAGGCGGCGGCGGGCGGTTCCGGGTGGAGGAGGACGACGCCGCGGGTCTCCTCGATGCGGGGGTTCCCCGAGGAGAAGTGGACCGAATCGAGCGCGTGTGCTGAGGTGGAGGGCGCGGCGGCAGGGGGCAGAGAGGCGGCGGGCTTGCCGGCGGTCGCCATGGCCGGAGGAGAGCGGCGACGGGCGACGGGCGACGGCGAAGATGAAATCAGCGAGGGTATTTTCGACAGCTTCCAAGGGACCCAGGGACAACGCCTGGGGGGAGGGGTCTTTTCCTTTTATGAAAACATGGAGGGGTCTTTTCTGAAAACGTGTTCCTTTGGTGTTCCTTGTTCGCCCGGCGCCCCACGGTCCCACCTGATCGACGGGTTAGGTGGGCCCCACTTGTCAGTACCGAAAGGACGACGCGCACGCGATCATGAGAGGCAGAACCGCCGCCATGGCGGGCACGCGGCCTCGCCTTCTGCCGCCGCCGCCGCCGCCACCGCCTCCTACCGGGGCAGCCTCTTCCGGAAGCTGCGCCCCAGAGCGGCGATCGTGTTGGGAACGTTGGTGAGGGTGAGCACTGCTCTAAACTTTTTGCTGCCTGCCAAGTGTTCGATGTACTGCCAAGTGTTCGATGTAATGCCACCGCGCGGCGGACGGGAGGACTAGGATTGGATGTTTTGGATGTGCATCCTCTGGGTCCGGGATTGAACTAGCGATTATTCATGTTGGTGTCCTCGACTCGTTGTGTTGAAACACGCTGAGACGTTGAGATGATGAGCTCATTTCCGACTTCAGAGGAGTTGCTGTTTGTCTTGCGGCTTCTCATGGTGAAGAATTGTTTCATCTTTGCACGCGCGTCTGTGCACCATTCACTGGATTGTGATTTATTCTTGATGAATCCTTTCATCTTTGCACGCGCGTCTGTGCACCATTCACTGGATTGTGATTTATTCTTGATGAATCCTTGACACTTCTCTTTTAGGATTCACGGTCTTGCTCTGGAAAAAGCAAGGAGGCTGATCTCTGCAGGATAGGGCTTTGAAATGCCAGTGTGTTGTTCACATCTCCAGCTTTCTAGGACCACTGACATGGACAGGTCCATTGGGCTTGGACCTCCAGGTTGATAATCTACGTCTCGTTTCTTATGTGCAGACTTTGCTTAATCATCTTCTATCTACCTGTGACTTTGTTCATGCTCCAGGTAAGAAATTCCAGTGTTCAAAGTGGAACAAGGTTTTTACCTATAAAAGCATTTTAATCTTGACCCCTGAGACGGGCAAATCGACTAATAACAAAAACCACACATTTTTTTACAGGAAGTACTGAGCTAATATATTTTTGTGCAAAGCTCTAATTTCTGAAGCTATAATATTTTTTCTTGAACAACGCAGGAGAGCTGCATGTCATTTCATTAAGAAGATGAAGCTATAATATTTGAATGCAATTTGCACGCATATTGTCCAGTTTCCTGGAACCAGTACTTTATCTACTACTGCCATTAACCCCCGCTTAGAACTTTTGCATCCTTTGCTAGTTACATTGCATTGATCTCTGTTTTGATAAAGAAGTTGTTGGCGGGAAATGGTTAAATAGATCCCATGTAAAAGAAACTCGGTCAACACTGTAATCTTCATACCTGTCTGGGATCAGATGATAGATGGTATGCCAGGTCTTGACTTTGCGATTCCTTAGTGGAAAATTAATTTACTTGGTTTTAATATTTACAATACATCAGCTTATTACCACAGCCAGTTTATTTTAAATCAGAATATCTGGAGATCTTCACCAATCTTCTTTGGACCATCATCTGTCATATGGCATTAGTTGACTGTGCATCCCTAGAACAGAAAATGGTAGAACTTCTTAATTTAGTTGACTATTTGAGTTCACTCATGAGCTTGTATGGAATAAATGCATTTCGTTGACTTCACCTGATGTGAGTTGCTGAGACCTTCAGTTCTCAATCTCTTCCCATGACTATGGGAAGGACTGATAGTTAGACTCGTTACTCCTTGGCAGAGATGCCCCAGCCGAGGAAATTACTGTACAGTAATATTTTCTGCTCAAATAAATTATTAGTTCATTTGGGAATCGAAATTATAGATTTATAGGGACTCGAGGAATAGGGCGTGTGCCATGCTGGACTCGTGTAGGACGAGAAATCTGAGGTTGACAAGGCTTATGCAACAGTCTTGCTTGTTAGACAATATGTTTAGGCCGGCCCTTTGGGCTGTTGGGCTGGGTGCCGCACAGGCCCATGGCCGTGCGCCTCCCCCTCCCTGGGATGACTTGATTGCCTAGGTCTTTAGATTAGGCAAGGATCTCCGTTAATTGGGTGTTATTATAAACCCTAGGATGTCCTTGCCTATATAATCTGTACCTGATGCTTTGCACATCAATCAATCTATTATCCCGAGCCAATATTGCTTTTATGGTATCACGAGTTCGGGTTCCCACGCTGCCGACGCCAAGGCGCACGACGCCGCCACCGCCGACGAGGCTGAGCACGAGGAGCGCACTCCCCAGGCCGCGGCCAAACGCGACGCCGCCACTGCAGAAAAGGAGGCGGCTGATGCCTCCCAAGCCCGCGACGCCGCCACCCAACGCGCCCGCGAAGCCCTAGCGCGCGCTGCCGCCGAGGCCGTCCCTGATCCATATGCGGAGGACCGCGGCAACGGTGATGGCTCCCACGTCTCCGATCAGGACCACGGCGCCGTCCACGACGCCATGCTTCTCCATGAAGCCGCCGCCATCCTCAACCTCCACGCCCAAGCCGTCACCGTCCAAAACATCCGGAGCCTCATCCACAACGTCCTCGATGTGAACTCAGGCAACTACGCACAGTGGTGTGAGCAATTCCTCCTGGCCGTCGCGAAGTACTCGCTCCAGGACCATGTCCTGCGCGACGATCCCGCCCCTGCCGTGCCCGACTGGGTACGAATGGACTACGTCGTCCGCTCCTGGATCGTCGGATCCATCTCCAACGACCTCGCCGACGCCGTCCTCGAGCGCGACTCCACCGCGCACTCCGCCTAGCTTGCCATCGAGACCCAATTCCTTGGGAATCGGGAGACGCGCGCCCTCTTCCTCGACGCCCAGTTCCGAATTTCATCCAAGGTGATTTGTCCATCACCGATTACTGCAGGCGCTTCAAGCAGATGGCGAACTCGCTTCGTGAGCTCGACGAGTGTGTCACCGATCGCACCCTCGTGCTGAACGTGATACGCGGCCTCAACGAACGCTATGCCACCCTGGGTCTTCATCTCCGTCGCGGCCGCTTGTTCCCCTCGTTCCTGGAGGTCAGGAACGACCTCCTCCTGGAGGAGCTCACCGTTGCGCACCGCCCCTCCGCGCCCTCCTCTATCCTCGTCGCCTCAGCCCCGTCACGCTCTCCCACGCCAGCCCAGCAGCAGCCCAAGTCTCACGGCGGCTCCCGTGGTGGCTCAGGTGGCTCCACCAGCTCCTCCAAGTCGCGTCGTAGCAAGGGCGGCAAGAAGTCCGGCGGCGGCGGCGCCGGCGCCCAATCCTCAATGTCCGGTGGCGGCAACGCCCCTACGCCTGGCATCGGCGTGCAGGCTCCCATCGGCGGCTGGCCATCCCTGCTCAATCCCTGGACAAGGTCCATTTAGATGTGGCCCGGCCCGCACGGAACAGCACCACAGCCTGGCCTGCAGCCGCAGCAGGCCATGCTAGCCCAGCACGCCTAGCAAGCCCAGCTGCAGGCGTAGGCTCACCTTCAGGCCCAGGCACAGCAGGCCCACCTCCTCGCCCAGGCGCAGCAGCAGGCCCACCTCCAGGCGCAGGAGGCCATGCCACCCCAGACTGCTCTATGGGCTGCGCCCGGCTTCTACAACCCAATCGCGAGCCTGCCTTCATGGGACCAGAAATTCAGCACCATGACATTGAACCCTCCACAGAACAACGAATGGTATTTTGATTGAGGTGCCTCCTCTCACATGACCTCCGACCCTAGCACCTTGTCTCATGCATCCTCCCGTGGTATCTCTCTCCTTCATCAATCGTTGTTGGTAACGGGTCCTTACTTCCTATCACCGCCACTGGCACAGTACGTCTTACTCGATCTTTCTCTCTTAATAATGTTCTTGTCTCTCCAAGTCATATTAAGAATCTTATTTCCATGTGCCAGCTTACTTCTGACAACAATTGCTCTGTTGAATTTGATCCCGATGGTTATTCTATGAAGGATCTTCAGTCCCGGAGAGTGATCGTCAGGTGCAATAGCTCTGGTCCGCTATACCCCCTACAGCTGCATGTCGCCTCCTCTTTTGTTGTCGGCGCCCCTCATCCATCTGGCACCGCCGCCTGGGTCACCCTGGTCATGAAGCTCTCGCCAAGCTAGCTCCTGTTATTCCTTCATGTAATAAAGACATTAGCAATTCTCTTTGTCATGTGTGTCAGCTAGGCCGTCACATTCACCTACCCTTTTACAATTCCACTTCGCGTGCTTCAAACAATCTTGATCTTATACATTGTGATCTGCTTATTGGGTAGAAGCACTCGCCACTGCGACCTATCCTTACACACCAAAACGTTGAAGTTCGCTACCCCACACCTTGCTCTCCACGGCACAACACCATCCTATGAGCATCTTCGTGTTTTCGGTTGTAAGTGCTACCCCAATTTATCCGCCACCGCTAGCCACAAACTCGCACCGCGTTCTGCCCTCTGCGTTTTTCTTGGCTACTCTGCTCATCACAAGGGATACCGCTGCCTTGTATATGAGGAGCGCGGATCATCTGTAACAGGCACTTTGCTCTACAATTTTCAGAATGATCAAATCAAAGGGCATAGGCCACAAATTAGTTCTGAGACACTGATTATGCAAAGCTTCTAATTCATTCTAAGTTATGAGACTATAAAGTTGAGGCCTGAGGTATCTGATTAGACTGTACAGCTCATCTTGAAATGGGTCTGCAAGAGTGAAAACCAACTTTTTCAGATTACACTTGAGTCCTCCATGCTCGCCACCTCTATCAGAAGCCTCGATTCTGAGTTTTCCAAGACCCACCCAGGATAATTAAATTCTGGTGCAACTTTTCATCTGTCATGTTCATTAGAAGACCATGGAATGAAGCATATTTGGCCGAGTTACCATGATTACTAGTTGGAGCCATCGCATTAGTAAATTAGTATTTTATGAGTATATGGTCACTGCAAAACTGCTGTGGTTCAAAGGCAAATAACTTAAGTTGCATATTTCATCCTTGAAGGTTTAAGACGTAAAGATATGGCAGTTTTTCTCCATCCAAAATACTCAACAGTACGGTTCTTCAAATGTCATGTCTTTCTTATCTTTGCTGCCAGTAGCTATTCCTTTTCCCATCACAGGATTTTATATTAGTATTGCCGCTTTTTACTATTAGACTACTGTCTTGTTTTGCGCACCTGATTTGTCCAAACATCACTAAATATGTTTAACTCTGTTGTTTGATGCTAACTTGAACTCAGAAAGAGTAAAGCACCCATTTGGTCTGATCAAAGTGGTTTATTAGTGATCCTAGATTAACATCCCAACATGACATAATCAACTGCCACTTAGCTTTTTCCCCTTCCCAAATGAATACACCAGACACATATAACCATATTTGGTGATATTTGAATGTAACATCTGAATTTGTTCTTTTGTAATTGTTATTTACTTTTGACGATACTAATTTGCATGGATTTGAGATCTGCCATGGAACTAGATAATGCATGCATCTGGATTATAAAAGCGAGAACACATTCGACGCTGCTAAGAAATTACAGTGGTTGAAACTTGAAATGCAAATGCTTACAGAAAATTCAAGGGAAAAAACAGTTCGGTCCCAGTCAAAGTCAAGGGGGAGAGGGTACCTACAACTAAGCAGATCCTTTTTAATAATCATCATCATGAGAGGATGACAAAGATTTCACTGTTTTAATCAACACTAGATTATCTTAATGCGCTTATAATATTTAGTCGATGACGCGCACGAGTGCACTTCCCGAGCTTTCCAGCTATATGTGTCGAATCATATCACGAGCTGCATGGGAAAAATATTAGTCTCACGTTCTGATCTCGAGATGATCTGAGTAGGCATCACTGAGGCCTTCATTAGTTAAAGCTAGAATTGCTCAGCTTCCAATGGTTGAAGTTTATTTTAACTTTGTGTTGTTAACGCTTCCCTGCAAAGCAAAATGTAATCAACAAGATCCAACCGTGTTGTCTTGCTACAGTACTATTGCTTTCATGGAAACTGCTGTATCTCGACAAGTTTGTATCCTTTTCCTCTAAACATTGGGTTGTAGGAAATTAGGAATGATAGTGGGCATTTTTTTTTATTTTCTACTACATTGCAGCATGAACTTTTGAGATAATAGAAGATGTTTTCTGAAACAAGGAATAGTGGGAAATTCTTACTTTGTCATAGTTACTTCATGACTTTTCATTTTTACTAAACCTGCTATGCATAATTTCACTAATATTCTTTCCTCTTATTTATGTTTTAAGTGTAACAGCCAGTAACGTTCTGAACGTGCTAGCAGTATTTTCTGCTAGAGTTGAGGCTATAGTAAAATGTTTCGCTTTCACTGATCTTATTGCTGATTATAACTGACAAAATACTAACTATATATGCTTTCACATTCCTTTGAAAACATTAAACCCATTCAGAGAACCCCTCTATTTTGTCCACAAATTCAGGTTGTGAATGCAAAAGGGAAAAAATATAAACTCTTTCCTTGTTAAGATGCAAAATTACATCTTGAGACTTGGCTATTGAATTTATATACAAACCAATATTTTTATTACTGGACGTAGTTGTAGGCATGTCAAGCATTAAGAAAAATGACATAATGGATACCATGTCTAGATATTAATCATAGTTAATGATCTACTAAAAAACTATGGACATCATTTGGTTTTCTGAACAATAAGAACAGCATACTTTAAGAATTTGGGAAAAGGAGATAACATGAACTATGTTAAAACGTACATATATATGAACTGGTGCACCTACTTGAAGAATTTGAGTACAATTGCCTCTAGTGATGTACATTAAAATCACATGGTTCCATTGAGACAAAATTCTGTCAGTATTGCACCAGCTTAGTCCAACAGATAAAGAACATGAAAGAAGTAATAAAGAAAAGGAAAAAGAATTAATTATTGATTTTATTAGCACAAAGGCGATCTATGAGGAACCCCTTTCCTTCTGCTCATATTTGTGGCCATGTCTTCATCAGACACTCTATTCGCAGATCGTGCACAAATATATGGTCCACTCCTTTTTTTTCGAACAAAATTTGTGCATGGGGCACTCAAATTCTCAGAGTCTGATGATCCCATAGGCTCATCAACATCAACGAGGGTTGAGTGAGTTGTGTCATCATCAGCATCATGAGGAATGAAGAAGTCAGGTCCAAGCTGCAAGATCTTGCATGGGCGCAAGTATGCTGACAAATTTTTCTTCTGCCGTAGTATATACTCTACCTGAGAAAGATGCAGATTGTCAAATAATTTTCGTAGCATGTGTAGAAATTTCATGGTGAGCTTCATCGCATGTCATATCTCTCCAAAATATTTTTTATAAATTTACTGATATAATATCCAAACTTGTGTTTGTAGTGCTATCCTAATTCCCTGGGAAAATTCCACAGATAGAAGCATACTTCTCTTGCAGAGTACCTTTTAGATCATAATTGTTCTGCTCCTCTCATTTAGCATGAATTATACTGTATCATTTTCTCAACCACTATAATTCAATTATATAAAGTCACATAGAACAACTATGCTTATTTCTTCGAGCTAAGTAATCACCTTGCAATCCAGAGAGCAGTGGAAATAGGGTTCTTGAAGGCTCCTGTCGCAGGAGGTGCAAATATTCCCTGACCCCTTGAATTGCCTATTCTGTGGTCTCTTCTTCAGGAAAACAACCTTAGAGCTGTTAATGGTATAAGACTGCACCATGTTGATACAGAATTGTAAGTCTTCTTGCATATTGAACCTCAGACATCGATTCTCAGACTCGCATGCATGCACGAACTATGCATAATTGATGTACCTGGACGCTGGAACAATCAATAAGCTTCTCAAGGTCCTCCAGCCGAACGACGTCGTGGTAGACATACCGCCGCACCTGCAGCAGCCGGTGTACACGGTGTGCTGACACACAGTGTGGGCAGATGCTGGTGCAGCAATCAAGGCAACAGATGTTCTTTTCATTCTTTTTGGCATGCTCATGGAAGGAGCATGCTACAAAGAACTTCTGTGTGTTGAGTGCCTCTAACCATGCCGGCTTCCACATTGCCTGCTGATGTTGCGAAATCCCAAACAGTTTTTGCATCAGTAAATGGTGAATTCATCTGAGAATTCGCAGGAGCGCATGAAGAAGGTTAGAGTCCTTACCATGATCATGTATGTAGGTGAAAAACCCTCTGGTGCTGTGTGTGTTCTGGGTTGGATGAGGCAGGGAGTTTTGAAGAAGAGAGAGACGCTTATGAGAGCTTATGAAAGATGGAGGGTGGGGTGTTTAGTGGGCTAAGAAGTATTAATGAGACAACCAGGAGAGGGGTCTATATATCTGCATCAGTATGGCTTTTGACAATTGACTCCTTAATCTATGGCACTATCATGGAATGCACCTTGCTTTATGACAGAGTTTTAGGCATTTGTAGTTACTTTTTGAATCAAATTTAAGACATGTTCCGTAATTGCTGTTGTAGGTGCTGGGATGCTATACTTCAAAAAGGGGAGCTGATTTTGTAATTTCATTGGAAGGGGCTGCAACATCAGTTTGTACCAGGTTTGCCTTTCATCGAACTTGCTGGAGTCGATCCTATTAAAATTTCAATAGCTGTTCTGAGATCAATCAATAATTGTGACAGAAAGTGCCTTTCCGTTCTCATAGAAAAGTCTGCCGATTTCGGTGATAATTTCATCAGTTTAATCCTGAAACAAACAATACCTTTTTAAAAATAATTTTACAGTTGAAAACTCTGTTTCAAAATTGGTACAAGTGAATTGGCAGCATAAATATTTAGTTTTGCATGACCACAATCATGAATCCTGATGCCCAATGTGATAACATGGCCAAGTGGTTATTACTGTTTACAACATAAATTTATGTGGTATAATGGTTTTGAGTATCAAAACAAATTACTATGCAAAGCAGATTATTATAGCTAAAACCTTATTCATTCCAGTAAACTCCTGATGTGGAATTCTAAAGACAATGTGATAACATTTCCCCTTTCCTTCAACAAATAGAAAAGGAAATATTTCACAAGTTCAACACTTCAATTGTGTTGACATTGGAACATGGCAAGGCCAGAAGTTTTACCGTATAGATCCTTTGCATCTCTTGGAGATTGGGCTAATGTGACATGTACATAGTGAGCCAACAAAACGTACAAAAACAATTCTGGAGGAAGGAAAGGGGAGGTGGGGAGGTGAGGAGAACGTGGATGCTGTTTCTAGTGTTTCCCAACCCTTGTGCCAACTTTTTAACTTATGACTAAAGCTCAAATCTCTAGCCTTGGCACCAGAGCTCACCTCTCTTAAACAAAAAAAGAAATGCAGTGCCCAAGGAGCCCCTTTGATTCCTTGTTTGGAGCCTTATGTGTGGGGGCGAGTACGGCCTTTCCTGGGCAACACATGCATACAATACAAATCGACAGCCTCCACTAACAAATTACTGCCTTGGGCTTTGCCCCATCGTGTTTGCTACAGGATAGGTTCTGTTTTACTCGAGTTTTAAACTTCAAATGGTACACTACAAAATCTGCTTGAGTAGTGTGTTCTGTGAATTTATTTGGGGAATCTGCATTCTTTTTCACCCTTCAGCTGTTTTTGTTTTTTGCTTTGAATACAAATTTGTATGGTTTTGAATTCATATGTTTGAGTGGAATTGCTAAAGTGAAATTACAGTTACTTTCTCTGTGTTTAGACTTTAGAGTCCGTTGTTATACAATGTAGAGTATAGACTACTGCTAACCTTCAACATTGATACCATTTTGAACTAGTTACTACAATTGCCATGCCGTGGGGGCGGTCTTTCCCCTAGTCGAGTTTTTTTACTACAATTGCAATAAATGAATAAGTTGTCTCTATTTGGCCTTTATAAGTATGTATTCTAGATTCCAAAAGATGAATACTGGTTGAATCTAACAGTTAGTGATCTGGTTCTGACTTGTTCCAGGTGTGGATCTGATAGATAGGTTTTGTAATGGCTTATCTCAGGTTGGGTGTGATATGGTTTGTAAATGATGAATCTCTTCACCTAGATGCATTGAGGCACACTTTTTTTCCCCCTGTACTGCCTCATGGTTACACTCTAGAAGCTTTGACATGGCACTGTACCATCCATCAAACTGTTGATGAGATGTTGCTGATGATACATCGAAAAAGCCTAGACTGTTTTGCAGAGAATTGTCCATTGTCCCTGGGAAGGGTGGAGTTGATGGACAGGAAATCCCTAATAAACCGTCTGATTGGCTCCAGCTCTGGAAGTCAAACAGACATGAAGCAGTAACATGATCTAACAAACGCAATTGCTCGGTTTCATATCTGAACTGTTTTTTATTAGGATCTTGACCATGATTGCATTTATTCTTGCCTCTTGTACCTGGTCTTAGACAGGCTTTTTTAGTTCTATAGTTTGGTCAAATTATGATGAATTTCAGGGAAAGACATTTTGCCATCCTTTTCTTATACGTAACGATGATACTGAATGACCATAAAGTGAGATTAGAGGAGAGTGGTTGAGCATGACGTGGCTGAGGTCGGTGTAGGGTATTTTTGGCATGCATGGATGAACAGAAACCTACAGTAAGATTCTCATTCTGTTCGCTTCAATGTTGCCATTCTTTAGAGACTTCAGGTTTAGTAGTACTTTTATATATGATTCCCTAAACCAAAAAAAGCTGACGTGTTTCGCTGTGTGTACTAAACTTTCTAGCGTGTTTGGACGAGGGAACTGCTCTAGGGATTTTCGCAATTTGGCGTCACAGGTGGGAATTTGAGCTGTGCTCAACCTGAAACTTCACATATCAGGTTGAAAGTTTATTTCTCCCGGCCTTGAGAACATATTCTCAAGGAAACATCGCTATAATACAAGTCCTCAAATTGCTGCACTCGAAGCATTCCTCATTCTCGAGATACTGAAGTGTAATAGCAAAACTCCAAGCCTAATAAACCCGGCCTTAATCTCCATACCTCCAACCCTAATAAGCCCTTATAAGCTCTAAAAAAAGCATCAACTTGATCGTAGGATTTGACCCAAGGACGGCGGCTTAGCTTGGTGACGAATTAGGATTACCAGCTAGTAATATTTAGCATTTTTTTTCTAGACGTGTTAGGACACTACTCCTAATCTAGTAGCCAAGAGTAGTGTCGAAGCAATGGATGTCTTCTCTTGTTTGTAGCTGTAGGTGACCTATAATCATGAACCTAGCTTGGGTCACACAATACCCAAGTAGACTCTGCCTGATTTTATATCGTTGAAGCTCTAGCAAAAGGAGCTTTGCTGCTGGAGTACCAGAATAATCTTTCATGGTTCTAACTCCGCTTTGTCGGTCTCATGAGCTTAATCTCTGGTCAAATCGCTCTCCGCCCAGTTAACAAAAGCCGTTCACGCCGTACGGAAGCCGAACCGGACTCATCACACCAACCTTTACCATGACGTCTGGATCCCACAACTTGGGACCCAGATGTCAGTGAGCGAGCGGCTGCATCGTGACGTGGACAACGAAGCAAACGAGATGCTCTGGTCCACGACGAGATCGCCTGGCTTTTGCCTTTCGCCACAGCCGGACAGGAAGCAGGGCCGGCGGTGCATGTGCACGGCCGCCGCACGTGTGCGCGCACGCCCTTTGCGTAGACAATCCGGGGGCACGCACACGTGGCGTAGTGGGGGCGGGGGGCCGGGTTGGTGCCCGCCACGTGAGGGGCGTCTGACACAAGGTTAATGCGGGGAGGCCGCCTCACGTGCCGCGCATCGGAGGACGCGTTGGGTGGGATGCGCTGTGGCGGTTTTCCCTGTGGACCTCTCTGCCGGTTGCGGCCGCTGATACAAAGCTTCGGGGGGTTAAATGCAAAATGGGTCGCCTCGCTCTATTTTCTCTTCTTTTTTTTTTCCATCTCTCTCTCCTAGGAGATTTGGACGGCGTATTATTGAAATATGCAGGTACTTGACGAAGGTATGTACTACTATATGATAGTATTATATATTCTAAGCATACGGTTAAACCAGTGTTGGGCCGGCCCAAGTAGTGTACTGTCCAAACGAAAAGTTCTTCGAGGCACAATAGTTTGTGTCACGAACCTCGATCAATGTTTAATTCAACTAAACAAACTACAGCAGCGATCGAACTAGTTTTTATAACGCTCTAGGTACAAGGGATAGTAGTTTTGGGAGGAAGAAGATTGTAGAGAGATAGGTTTTTTTTTGGGGGGGACATGTAGACAGATAGGTGCTCTCACCTCTAGTTCGGTGGTGCGTTCGTTGTCAGCTTCGTCATTCCAAGTCCAGCCCATGCTACTACCTTCAAGGCCCATTAGTTGTTCCATGGCGCCAAATAGTTCTCCCCGATCAAGGGGCTCGAGGGCACGAAGCCACAGAAACCTCATCTTAGCAAGCTCTTTTGCCCTCCGTAGATGGAGGAGTCGAGTCATGCTGAACGACTTGTATGCTTGGATCACTATGCAAAGTTCTTCGAGTACGTGGTCTCTTTAATTTCTTCACCACATCCTCCCTTCATTCTAAATTAATTTGTCACTATAGTTTTGTTATAAGTCGAGGTTGTCTAGTTTTGACCAAATTCCTAAAATATATATCAACATCTCAGATAATATACGAAGTGTTCATCTAGAAATGGATTGAAAGTGTAATTTGATAAGCTAACTCTCATGTTGCGGCAATGCTCTTTGGTAACTTTCCTAGCACTTCATCCTACTAGCTTGAATTTAAAGGCAGATACAAAAAAAAAACTTTCCTTGATATTTATGAATTTTTATAAGATAAATTTCTTTGTTCTAAATTAGATATTTTTATATAGGTTTAATATCCTACAAATTTTTCGACTTCTTTGTCTTGAAGGGGTTTATTGGTAGGTGCATATATGTGTAAATTGAAATCCAATGAACTTTCTTGAAAATTATAGGTCTGTAGGATCTCTGGTTGCGCATAGCTAGAGCAAAGAGAGTTGCTACCTGACTCCCCAAGTCAAAATTTGTCAAGTTAGTAAGAAAATCGTGGTTCGACCAGTGATAAAATTTCAGCTGAAATTTTGTGAATTTCGTGAAATTTCGATCTTTTTCAGTGGCGATCAAAATTACTGTTCACCGAAAGGTCATCTTTTTAACCTGGATTTCAGCTGAAATTTTGTGAATTTCGATGATTTTGATGGGGACCGAAAAAAGAGTGAAAACAAAATTGAGAACCCTGGGTCCAACAGAGTTGTTATCTAGCTCTTCATCCTATCCGACTTGCCAAACTTCCCCTCACACTTGCCAAACTTGGCAAGCCAATTTGCCTTGCCAAAGTGTGGGTCCCACATGCAATAATTGTCAAAATGGAAGTGCAAAATAGGGAGGCTACTGTAGTCCGAAATGGAGAGGTTGTTGGAGTGGATGGAGAGTATATATTTTTGAAAGGAAACTAGCTGTTGGGATTTGGAGAGTGAGAAATGGATAGTCTGTTGGAATAAGCAACTTAATATGCAGAGGAATCTTTTTACCAACTTAGATAAAAAATAAAATAAAGAGTTAAAATGGATAGTCTCTTGGAGTTGGAGTTGGAGTTGCTCTTGCTCTGCTTGACAGGCCTCCCGCTACCTTCTTCAGGTCCGCTGATGAGGGGTGGACCCTCTAACCTGGAAGCTGAGCAGCGACGCGAGCAGCGGGGGTCGACGACTTTCTCTCCAACGAGCAAGCGGCCCAGCAAAATGCACCATGGATCCAGGTCGGAACCATTGTAGCTAGGTTGCAGCCCAACGGCATGTTTACACCCGGCGTGCAGTGGTGGTTGGTAACGAGGTTACGTGCCGGTCGCCCAGACGCCGCCGCTGTTGACCGTTCGCTTAATGCTGCAGTCGGGCCGAGGACCGAGGGGCACCTTGTCCCGGATCGTGCCTAGGATCGGATGAACGGACCAGGCACGTATGCTAGCTAGCTTGGCGCAAAGAGCTTTGGCACAGCCACCACTACTAGCACAAATCATAATATAACTGTGTAGTTGTAGTGTTGTAGAGTATCGGTTCTGATCGATCCAAAGCTCGACGTCGTAACGACCTCGAACGAACGAGGCGATCGATCGATCGAGCACCGGCAGTTTTGTATGGTGGCCTGGGGTCTGCTAATTTGCAGTTGGCGTGAGATTGTTATATTTGTTTTCTTTTTCATGGAGAAAGAGAGAAAGAGGCTGATGGTGTCGTTGTTGCGTGGTGGACACAACCAACGACGGTTAGACATGGTTCTATCTCTAAGACTATAGATATCATCTAAAAGACCCTGCATACTAACTACTAAGACTATTTTTTCAATAAACTATCTCCAAGATTGTCTCTTGTTGCTTTTACTTAACGAGACTACATGCGTATATATAGAAAGAAGATGATGAAGAGTCAGCGAAAAGTTAGCAGTCGGCATCTTGGAGCCTTGTTTTTCTAAGTGAGACCGGCCAGCGTGGGAATAGGAGATAGCTCAATTGTTTTCCTTCTTTCTTGTCCTTACACATAGGACATAAAGATGATATGTACTTGTATATGCTAAGAGATAGTAAAGCATGCACATTTGAAGGAGTTCCTAAAACACCAAAAGTAATCTTGCGCACACTCGGAGACAAAAAAAAAAGAAGAAGAAGCGTGTGCGCCGTGCTGCTACAGCATCGCAAACGCTATATTTATCGTGAAGCTACCGGAGCGCTCATGCAACGCCGCTCGGTGCTAGAAGAAGAAGCTGACGAACCGGGCTGCTTGGGAGGAATTCTTCCAAAATGGCTTCACTAGTGAAGCCAAAAATAGTGGTTTTATCTGACTTCTAGGTCATTTTAACCTCAGCTTACAAAACGGCTTCACACTACAATACCTCATTTTGCGTAAAATAGGTGAAGCTGAAGCCGAAATAAGCTCTCCCAAACGGAGCCTTAGTGTTTTTGGGTGTTTGGAGAGGGCTTCACGGCTTAAAAGGCTTAAAGGGATATCTAGCTGTGGATCAAGAGCGGTGAGGTGAGATGATGGAGGCATCATTTGCCAAGTGGTAAGTGACCACTGGTGAATAGTGTTAGCGATATGAGTTAACAATAGAAGAAGTAATGGTAGATAAAATGGAAGTCATGGGTGGTCATGGGTGGTCATGGTGCGGGCGTCTATAGAGATGCCATCGGATGAGGAGGGAGACGAGTTATGGGGGTGGTAGATTGAAGCTTCGGTGATCAGAGGTGGATCTAGATCTGGAAAAAAATGGGAGAGTCATCTTTTTTTCAAGGAAAAAGAGTGCATTCCATTAATTAATCAAATATAGGATTACAATCAAGTTTGAGAAGCTCATTTACACAACTAGGGGCCCTCATTCTCCAGACAGCACAATTTGTTATAAGTTTTGCTAATTGAGCTAACTCATAAGCCACTCTATTGCACTCTCTCCCAATTTTTCTAACTCTCACCTGCAGCAATAGTGTCATACTTGCCTTTAGCTCCTTAACTATGTTGGTGATGCCTGACCTGTTAACACCCATCTCATGCAGCACTTTCACAATGTTCAAGCAGTCTGATTCAATGATCGTAGGCTTGTTGATCCATTCAGCGGCTAACTGGATACCCTCCAGGCATGCTTCTACTTATGCTACTTCCACTAATGCACAATTTTAGATGATCTTCCATGCCGAGAGCAATGGCTATCCCATATGGTCCCTAATGATGACACCGACTGAGGGATATGGGTACCCCATGGGTCCCTACCGACCAGGATACTGGCCGGACTTGATAAGTGGGCCCGCCCAACTAGGGCGTGCAGGCCGAGCACATGAAGATACTTGGAGTCATGTCAAGGCAACAAGACAATTCAAATCTACTCGGTTATCGTGGAACGCGTGTTGTAATTCGACTCAGATTACCTTCCATGTAACTACTGAGTAGATTAGATTTAGACCGACTTGTAACCTAAGGTCATCAGTCTATATAAGGCGGTCTAGGGCACCCCCCGAGGGTATCCTAACTTTTCCACGCACCAACGCAAAGCAATACAATCTAGCATACAGGACGTAGGGTATTACTCTTTGGAGGTCTGAACCTGTCTAAAACCCTCATGTCCCTTGTGTTCTCGCGATCACCTTCGAGTTCTTGGTTTCACAATCGCCTCCACTTACAAATCAACCACTTGGGTAACCCTCTGGTGGACTGTCAGGCTTATAAATCTGATACAATACTAGCCTCCCTCGATGCAGATTGAAAGGCGGCAATGATGTTTAGCTTCACCCACTCCTCAGGTGGCAATAACCAATTCTCCTTCCTGCTTTTAGGACTCTGGTTCTTCATTCATTTCAGTGACCAATCATTGATCACTGGATCCTTCCCTTTCACATTCTCCTATTTGGCATCCAGCCCTGTACCAATCAGAGCTGTCTTGGAGGAGTCGCCGATCTCAAGGTCAATGGCTTTGAAGTCCAAATCACTCGCCGGCTTGAATTTAGTGGCTCCCGACTTGTTCTCCGGGATTTCAAATTCTGTCGGGGAGAGGTTTTTTGAAGCGGTGAAGACTTGTTGTATCGAGCTGGGTACTTGAGTAGTTGCCGCCAACTCAACAGCTTCTGTGTCGCATTTGGATGATCTTCGTAAGTCTCCATGGAGGGAGAGTACTCCCTTGGGTCCTGGCATCCTCAGGAGCAGGTAAACATTGTGTGGGATTACCATGAATTTGGCCAGCGCTGGTCTTCCGAGGATAGCGTGATAAGAAGTCTCGAAGTCCGGTAGTGTTCTTTGGTTCCGAAAATAACCGGTAGGACTACTTGTCCGAGCGGTATAGCTGCATTGCCTGGGACGATCCCATAGAATGGGGAGTTCGTTGGGGTAAGCATGTTAGTAATGTCAAGGCTCATCTTCTTTAGAGTTGTGGAGAAAATGACATTGACGCTACTGCCACCATCGATGAGTAATTTGGTGAGTCTTGAGCCAGCGACAACTGGGTCCAGGACGAGGGGGAACCATCCTAGTTCTGAGAAACTTGTCCATTGGTCTTTCCTGAAGAAGGTAATCTGTACCTCGGACCACTTGAGGGGTGTCGGAGTAGCGGGCTCAATGGACATGATCTCTCTGAGTATTACTTTTTGGGACCGCTTAGAGGAAGTGACTGGGATCCCGCCAAAGATGATGTAGACGGTCTAGGATGGGGTTTGGAATTTGTTGTCGCCGTCTTCGCCTTCGTCTACCTTGTCTTTCCCCTTGTCATTGTTATTGTTTGCGGGTTTTGCAAGTATTTCATTACCCTGCGCAGGCTGTAACAATCTATTGCAGCGTGCTTGCTGTGCGGGTGTTATGGGAACTGCTTTTCTAGCAGTTCGCTGAATGCGAACCTATCTTCATTTCTGTTGGACCCTTTCTTACTTGAGTTTGTCATTGTTGTGACACTATTTCCAGGCTCGCACTTGCGATTTTGGTTGCCCGAGTAGTTATTTCGGTGATCGCTGTTACGGTTCCTGTCATGCTCTTGGTTGTTGCCGTGATAATTGTTGTTGTCACGGCCACGATTGTGGCTTGAGTCAAACCTCTCGTGTTCTTTATCCTCCTCGTCTGCCCATGCCTAGGCCATGATCTTGATTGCCTTGACATCCACGGGGCGACGCCTACCGAAGTCTTGGAACATGCGGCGATCATAGAGGCCATTTTGGAAGCATTCTATAACGTCTGGTTCTGAGATGTCCACAAATGTGGCCTTTTTATCAAAGAAATGTCATAGATAGCTGCGTAGTGATTCATCTCGTTGCTGCTTGACTTGTGCTAATTTGATCCTATTACCGGAGCGTTGCATTGCCCCTGCGTAGTTGCTAGTGAAAGCTCGTTTCAAGTCTTGCCAGGAGTTGATGGAATTGGGCTTTAAGGATTTGAGCCAGGTCAGTGGCGCAGCTTCCATGCATACAGGAAAGTAGATGACCTTTGTGTCGTCAGTCCCCCCTGCAGCCTAGACCGCCAGCGAGTAGCTGCAGAGCCACTGAACTAGATCTTGTTTGCCATCGTACTTGGAGATACCCAAGGTTTGAATTTTTCTGGTAAGATTGTACTCCTAACCCGACTTGTAAAGGTGGGAAAGTGATCATTGTCATCACCCTAGTAATCTTCTTCGAGTTCATGCTCCCAACGTCAGTTGTTGATGATGTTGCGTGCATCACGGTTGCTGTTGATTTTATTCCTGAGATCACCATCGATGATCAAGGGTTCGGGGTCAGTTCTATGGTGGCGAGCGCCTCCCCTAGAAGCTGTTCGACTACCCTCAGGCGCACCTCTGTGTTGTCTTGGACTTTCGAGTACATCTCTGTTTTGCCTTGGAGCCCCAATTGTGCTCCCGTATTGTCTGGCGTCTTCGCGTGGTCGAGCTAAAGGTCATGTGTGGTCTCTGCTGCTGCCATGCTGACTACGCCCCGACGGGGTGCGAGATACCGATGGAATTGGAGTCGCTCTATCGAGTAGTTCATAAGCGTGTTCCGCCAATTGAGCTATCAGAGTACTGTACTTGTCTTGAGGCATAGCACGAGTAATGAGGTCGATGGAGGCAATAGTGACGAGTGGCGTATTGTGTTGTCGCATTTGCACTGCTTCGAATGCTCTTTCGAGGTTCATAATTAGGAGCTGGGCGGCTAGTTGAAGACATTGTTCTGCTCTCTGCGCATTTCTTGCCCTCCGTCGAGTCCTTTGACTTTCAGTTTCTTCAACAATGTTGGCAGATAATTCATCTTGTGACACATCATCTGGGTGATGCTCTCGTCGGGGGGTTCTTGGGTGATGTTGTTCACCTTCTTTCCCATTTGTAATTAAAGCGAAAAGTTCTCTTTCTGGACTATAACTGTCAGAGCTTGAGGTAATGACTTCTGTAGAGCCATCTTCTTCATAGATTGGTGACAGGGGTGTTCCCTCTTGGTATGGTAGTATCTCAAGGTTGGCGATCATCCGTGACTCGTCATTCTAGTCAAGGAACGATGGCTTCATGCCTGGCCAGTAGACGAATCTGCCTTGGGGATTTGAAGTAATCACCAGACCCTGCTGTGGACCTGATAAAGGGATTTCTTTGATGGAATTCGAGTAGAAGTCAAGGTTGTGGTCTTCAATCGTCTCCAATCCGGATTGTGACTTGGAGAGAGTTGCTTGATAAACCAAAGCCGCGTCTTGGAGTCCAAATGAGAATTGACTCAGAGTTTGATTCGGTCCACACGATGACTTGGTTGCCTGCTCGTGGGAGCCAGTCCGAGTTGTTGTAGAGTCCAAGTTGTAATCGAGCTCGTTGTTGGTCAGATTGAAAATTTTGCTGAATTTCTCGATGAAATCCTCCGTAGCTTGTCGACGAAGAGTGACGTCGAGTTGCTTCTTCTCCGGGGCCTCTGCGATGTAGCGGTGGAAACCTCTAGCGCCATTGGCGATGAAGACCTAGGAGCCAAAAACAAACGTCGCGCTAGCTTCGAACGCGATCGTAGGCTTGATGATGATTTGAGCCATTGAACTCGCCTGGAGAATTTTAGCGACTTCCCCTACCTGGCGCGCCAGCTGTCGGTGTTTTAATCCGGCAACCTACCAAGGGAATCCCCAAGATAGAGTTTTGGTTGGTGGGTGTCATCAAAATTAGGAGCTCGATAATGTACGTAGATACGCGATTTATATAGGTTCGGGTCGCTAGATAGCGTAATACCCTACATCATATGTGTCGTTTTGCTTGTATTGGGTTGAACTTGTTTGGAGGGGGTCCCTGCCTGCCCTTATATTTCGAGGAAGCAGGGTTATAGGGTAGTTGTTTTACAAGAGTACTAGTTGGATACGACTATAGAGTTCTACTATAACTCAGAGGAGTAGTTTCCTTGTTTATAACTTGTCTCCTGGTAGTTCATGTAGACTACACCACCCTGTACCGTAGTCTCCATGTCCTGATATGTTTTGGTGTACTTCTCCTTGTATGGATCCGTATGAACCTTTAGGTGGGTCCATGGATGTATGCCCGACAGTGTCCATTCTTGATCCTTCTATTTCCATCATGCCTCCTATACATGCGCCACCTACACCACCACCTTCATATGCGCCGCCTACACCTCCTCCATCACCTTCCCATACGCCACCTACACCGCCACCACCTCCACCTCGTCCTTTTTCAAAACAACCTATCACACATTTTTTCAGTAGTCGTCGTCCAAAAACCTCCCACCGAACATCCTTCTACTTCTTTCACCTTGGCCAGTCCTGATGTGCCCGTTGTTGATAGTCCTAATAATAATATTGATGAGTCACATATTGTTTCTAATGAGACAGAGGCTGGTCCATGATATAATCTACGAGATCGTAGTACTATTTGTCCTGAAGACAAGTATGGTTTTTCCCATGTGACTACTGCTGTTGTTGAGCCAGTCACTTATCATGAAGCTGCTAGTATTCCAGAGTGGCAGCTTGCTATGTCTCAGGAGCTCGCTGCCCTTGATCGTACAAGAACTTGGGATCTTGTTCCATTACCATCCCATGCTATGCCTATCACATCTAAGCGGGTCTTCAAAATTAAGACCAAGTCAGATGGTTCCATCGAGAGATATAAAGCTCGTCTTGTTGCAAGAGGTTTTCAACAGACTCAAAGATGAGATCATGATGAGACATTTGCTCCAATTGCTCATATGACTACTGTTCGAACTTTGATTGCAGTGGCTGCCACTTCTTCATGGACTATCTCTCAGATGGATGTTAAGAATGCTTTTCTTCATGGTGATTTGCATGAGGAAGTTCATATGCAACCACCCCCAGGTGTTGATGCTCCTTTAGCATATGTCTGTCGTCTTCGCCGAGCTTTATATGGTCTTAAGCAGGCTCCGCGTGCCTAGTTTGAGCGTTTTGTCTCTGTGATACATGTTGCTGGTTTTACACCTAGTGCTCATGACCCTGCCTTATTTATTCATCTCTCTCCACACGGCCGTACTTTTCTTCTTCTATACGTCGACGATATGTTGATTACGGGTGATGATGCGGAACACATTTCTGTTTTGAAAAAGCAACTTGGTGAGCAATTTCAGATGTCAGATCTGGGTCCTCTGAGTTATTTCTTGGGGATTGAGGTTCAGCACTCCAAAGAGATACTTTCTCTCTCAGTCTAAATACATAGAGGATCTTCTTGGTCGTTCAAGCATTAGTGATAATCGGACGGCTGCCACACCTATGGATCTACACCTGCAACTTCATCCTACTGATGGTACACCTCTTGAGGATCCCTCTCAATGTCGGCATATTGTGGGCAGTCTTTTTTTATCTTACTGTCACTAGACCTGATATTGCTCATGATGTCCATATTTTGAGTCAGTTTGTGAGTGCTCCTACCTCTGTTCACTTTGGACATTTACTTCGTGTGCTGAGATACTTAAGGGGGACCTCATCTCAATGTTTGTTTTATGCTCATGCTAGTCCGCTTCAGTTTCATGCTTACTCGAACTCCACTTGGGCGGGTGACCCAACAGATCGTCATTCTATCACAAGTTACTGCATTATTCTTGTCTTATCTCCTCTTGCTTGGAAGTCTAAGAAGGAAGCAGTTGTATCTCGGTCTAGTACAGAGGCCGAACTTCGAGCATTGGCTACTACTACTGCAGAAATTGTATGTTTCGATGGTTGTTAGCTGATTTTGGTATTTCTTGTGATGCCGTCACACCTCTTCTCTATGATAATACAGGAGCCATACAAATTGCCAATGATCCTGTGAAGCATGAACTTACAAGCATATTGGAGTTGATGCCTTCTTTACTCGATCCCATTGTCATCAGAAAACCATTGCTCTACAGTATGTGCCCTCTGAGTTGCAGTTAGCGGATTTCTTACTAAAGCATAAACTCGAGAGCAGCATCGGCTTCACCTGCTCAAACTCAACGCTTCAGATCCTCCACTTCCACCTTGAGTTTGAAGGGGGTTTTAAATATATAAAATCTCTCTATATTCTCATGAGGCTCTCCAGATTCCCATTAGACTCTCTATATTCCTATATGGCTCTCTATAAATGTATGGTCATCTCTACAGATAGCGGTCTTCTCTTTTCTCAAATCTCCAAGGTTAGTAACACTTTCATCCTCATTCTCTTGCTTCATCAACCCCACTACATCCTGCTTAACATTTTCCAGTAAATGTCTCTACATGTTTAGAGCTTGACTTAGTAAACAAGTCGTCCCAACCTCCTGATCTTTAAGCCCTTTAAGGGATATTTCCACTGTAGCATTTAATTGCACCACACTCTTCTTACTTTTCCCATTTTTCTTGGTGTCTTTAGAAATTTAGCCTTCGCTTCTTCTCCTACAATTCCCCTTTGGATCCTAGCCTTTTATTGGGCATCTAGTCTAACAACAAATATTTACATGACATCTCCTGGATTTTAACAACCGGTTCAATCACAGTAGCCTACCCCGACGGCAAAGAGCCAACATCCAGTGAGTCAAACTCACTACTCCTCGAGCATCTTGCCTTCTAATTAAATCCTTCTGGGTTGTCTCTGTCCACAAGCCTTGGCAAGTTCATCTGTATCTCCTTCTGTCCTTATCCTCCCTCCCTGACCTCTTCATTGTAGGCACATTTAGTGCCACACATGAAAGCATTCTTGCTTGATGTACAATCATGAGGTGAGCACATACCAAAACATACACGAAACTTCTGGTTCCCACTTATATTCATTACTCCATTCACCTATCTTTGGAAAGCAGGTGAAATGATCGTAATAATCTTAGCATCCTTCTTTGGTGATGTGCGCACCCATTTTCCAAAATTAGCCACCTTTTCTCCCATCTCCTTCTCAGGGTAATCTCGTTTCATGTGCCAAATGAAACAACAGTTAAAGCATAAAGATTGCACACTCTCGTACTGCACATCGAGATCCATTACCTACTTTCCTGAAAACATAAACTTCAACCATGGTGGATATGCATACTTCACATGTAAAGATACTTTTACAATCCCTCCCACCTACTGTACATCTCCCAGCTTAACTCTCATGAATTTTCCATAGTGTCCGTCCATCAACACTTTTGGCAGGTCACTACTCCTACACCATAATGCAATTGATTCAAAAGCCACCTCTGATAGACGTTGCAATCCATTGATGTGCACAAAGATTAGCATGTCTCCCCTGTACTTCCATGGCCTTCCTTTAAGCACATGCTTAAAAAACCTCCTCCAAGCCAAAATCCGTAAGAAACTTGTTACCACCCAAATCCCTCGTGGAAATTGGCTCCGTCAAACCCCATCCTGTGCCCATATCCATGAGCATAGTATGTTGAACGCAGTTCTGGTCCGAATAGTATCTTCCGATCGCTAACCACTTCCTCACCTCCTCCACATCCCCCAGATCAATCTCAATGGCATCTTCCTCTTCCTCCTGCAACTTCTTGATGAAAAGTGCCAGCAAAAGTCCACCAGACACCTTGAGGCAATTTAACAAACACCTTATATGCAGGGTGGAACAAGGTTCAAAATGAGTTAGCGATAATAGTTGATTTTGGAGGTAGATCTTCTCTCCATTTATGGATTCATCTTCTCCCTTGCAACCTGCCTCAAGACACCTCAAATTACTACCTGTAAACAACTATATGTTTTCCTTTTTTAAAAGTGCAAGGGCCGTGACTTCCTTCCTCTCTTCATGAAGGGCTTTAGCAGCACCAGGTTGTGATTGTGGCTAGCTCCTAGGGCTCGGATCAGGTGGCATCTTGTACACATCTTCAAGAATGCTAGCTACTTTGATCTTCAGACCGTCTACTCTCTTTCTTAGGACCCGTAGTCAATCTACAAGGTTACTTGATATTTTGGCGGCTCTATTGCCTCTGGTCTGGGTTCTAGCATGATCTTGTGATTTTGCTCGGATAGGGTTGTTGCTTTCGCTCTTGGGGTTCGATTTCTGTTGGTTTCGGGTTTCAAGGGATTGGCTGTGTCGATTTGTGGAAAGAAATTTTAGATCACCTCTGGTATCGCCTGGGAGAGGAACGAACATCGCGGTTCCTCACCTTTCAAGTACTTCTTCTGGCCTACACCCCTTGAAGACGCGCAAAGGGGAAAGATGGAGAGAGGGGCATGACAACGGTACCATGCATTGAGTTAGGATGGGGGTTGGCAAAATGTGAAGGTTAGGTTGCTCAACCCATGGTAACATAGGCAAGGGAAGATCTTGGAGAACTGGGCGAAGCTCACCGAGAGGGTCATCTTCCTTTTCCTCCTTTCTCTCTTTCTCCTCTTCTTCCTTCTCCTTTTCACCTTCTTCCACTTAGCTCCCTTCGGCCGTACGGGAACAGGGGAGCTCCAGCTCCATGTTGGATCCGTACGGTAGGGAAAGAAGAGGAGGATAAGAAAACCCTTCCATAAATTAAAATTAGCAGTATCATCCATGTAGTTTTGAAAATTTCTTATGTGTTGCCTCATTTATAATCAGAAATTAATGCGATTAATCACGTCCCGTCACAGGGCACGGAGCCCGATCCTCCCACGCAAACGTCAACTGCAATTGTGCATGCACGCACTACTGCTCCGCCCCGCCCGCGAACCGCGTCATGAATCCCGGAACGCGCAACAAATATTCCGCCAACAACATGCGGCGGCACGTACTGCTCCACTCGGTTCCCGTTTGAATTTCGCGTCCATTTCTTGACCGCACTCTTTTTATAAAAAAATCGAAACTTTTTTCCCTTAAAAAAAAGTACGAGAAAAACGAGCTTTCTCAAGAACCGCGGCCGTTTCCTCGCGAGCAAGCAGTAACGCTCGCTAGCTGTAAGCCTGTAACCTGCCGAAGCCAACACGTCTTCTTCTCGTCGTCGTCGACGTTGTCTTCTTCTATCCCCTGCGTCTTGTTCCCATATCCCCAAGCAACCGAGCATTCCACCGACCAGCCGGACAGTACTCGTCAGGATTTCATGGCCCACGGCACCGTTCTCCTCCCCAGTCCCGCCGTTTGAACTCCGACTCACTGACGCCGTGCTGACCTGCAAGGCTGCAACGAACGACTCGAGCAGGGAACACTCTCCCCACGGCCATGGCGGTGGTCGTGGCGGCGCGTCGCGCGACTCCCCTCGTCCTGCTCTTCCTCGTCTCCGCGTCCTTGTTCCCGGCCGATGCATCAGGTTGGTTTGTTTTCTTTTTCCTTTGATTTTGATGCTTCGAGAATTTGGAAAGGCGTTTAACTTCGGTGAAATGTTCGGATCGTCGTCGTCTTCAGCGGCGGCGGCGGGGCCGGGGGCGAACTTGTCCTTCGTGCTCGCGGCGGAGAAGACGCATCGGAAGGATCCCCTCGACGCGCTGAGGTACTACACCGGCGGGTGGAACATCAGCAACGAGCACTACTGGGCCGTGAGTCCTTCCTCCTTCCGGATCAGATCGATCCTCTCGTTTGTTACGCCTCTCTCCTCGACAATTCCTGGTTTTTTTTATCGATTTCGTTGTTGATTTCCGCGGCGCGATCTCCGTTCCACAGTCGGTCGGCTTCACCGCGGCGCCGGTCTTCGCGGCGGCGGGGGTCTGGTTCGTCGTCTTCGGCATTGCGCTCTTCCTCGCGGGCTGCTGCTTCTGCTGCTGCCCGGGCGGCGGCGCCTCCGACTCGTACTCGCGCGCCTGCCTCGTCGTCTCGCTCCTGCTCCTCCTCGTCGCCACGGCCGCCGCCGCGTAAGTAATCCTCCGATCCCCGCTCATCTCTTCCCCTACATCTCGATCACCGGCGTCGATCAAGTAGAGTACTAACCGGTCTCGTGTCTCGTCATCTATCGCAGCGTCGGGTGCGCCGTGCTGTACGACGGGCAGGGCCGCTTCCACGGCACCATGGCGGCGACGGTGGACTACGTGGTGCGGCAGTCGGGCGACACGGTCGCCAACCTGCGGAGCTTCACGGGCTTCCTCGAGACCGCCAAGGCCGCCGGCGTGGGGCCCGTCACGCTGCCCGACGATGTCAAGGGGAGGATCGACGACGTCGTGCGCAACGTGGGCGCGGCCGCCGACGTGCTCGCCGCCCGCACGTCCAGCAACGCTGCCAAGATCCGCGCCGCCCTGGAGACCGTGTACGTCACCGACCCAAGCATCCATCCCCAGTGCTTTTCTTCTTTCTTGCAAATAAAAAAATCACAAGGACCTGTTCCTAATCATTTTGTCGTTATCTTTTTCGTAAGAGAATAAATTTGTTCTCTTGCTCCATTGCAGAAGGAAGGTTCTGATTGTCGTCGCAGCGGCGATGCTAATCCTTGCTTTTCTTGGCCTTGGTGAGCAAACCTATACTACTTATCCACCTCTTACTGTTTTAGGGCATGTCTCGAATTTTAGCGGAAACAGTTCCGTGCACAATGTCTTTTTAAGCCTGTTTGTCTGAGCTGCAACTTTTGAGCTTTTGAAAAGCTGCTGCTAGCTTTTTTTTTTTCAAAGCCAACACTAATTTTTAGAAGATGTGCTAAAAATACTATAAAAAACGCATAAAACTTAGCTTTTCTGTTTTCCATATAAACTCAGTTTTTCTGGACTTCTAGCTTCTCGGAAGCTGCACGAGAAGTTTACTGTTTGTTTGATTTGTTTGAGCTTCTAGCTTTTCACGCTAAGAAGTTGACAGGAAGCTCAAACAACGCTTTGTTCGTCTCTACGTTTGCTTACAGTGGGGTTGCAATCTTGCAGTGTTCTCGCTTTGTGGATTGGAATCGGTTATCTACGTGTAAGCATCGACACATGGCTTTTTCAATGCTTTGTTACTCGCCAGAGTTCATCTGACGAAAATGCAGCATGAAAATCTGATGCCAAGCCCCCGTTTTTTTACTGACATGCAGGTTGGTGTTTTTCGTGTGGATCCTGGTTGCAGGAACCTTTGTCCTCTGCGGTACTTTTCTCCTCCTTCACAAGTAAGTGCCTTTGCTGTTATACTTACTTAGCTGTTGCTTACAAGTCAGTACTCTCACTACCACTCCAGTTTGGTGGCCACACTACTAATACCTGCCTGAAGAAATTTTCCATTTACACAATGAAATGCTTAGCATACAACCTCTGTATTCGTATTCATACGGAATGACCAAGAATTGTTTTATTCTTATGTTTCGCTCCATGGCTTGGATTGTACTCCATAAGTTGTAACGTGGGTTTAAAGGGAAAGAATGCTTGCGCGTGCCATGTTTGCAGCGTGGTCGGTGACACCTGCGTGGCGATGGGCGAGTGGGTGGCGCACCCGCAGGCGCGCACGGCGCTGGACGACATCCTGCCGTGCGTGGACACCGCGGCGGCGACGGAGGCGCTGGACCGGAGCAAGGAGGTGAACTACCAGCTCGTCGCCGTGCTCAACGGCGCGCTGGCCAACGTCTCCAACCGCGACTTCCCGCCGGGGACACCCCCGCCGCTCAACTACAACCAATCCGGCCCGCCCGTGCCGCGGCTCTGCAACCCCTACACGCCGGACCTCCGCGACCGCGCCTGCGCGCCCGGCGAGCTCACCCTCGACGCCGCGCCGCAGGCCTGGCGGCGCTACGTGTGCGCTTCAACCACCACGGACGCCGCGTCGGGGGCGGAGGTGTGCGCGACGCCCGGCCGCGTCACGCCGTCCATGTACGACCAGCTCGCCGGCGCGGCCAACGTGAGCTACGGGCTCTACCACTACGGGCCGGTGCTGGTGGACCTGGCGGACTGCACGTTCGTCAGGGAGACGTTCGGGTCCATCGGCGGCGACCACTGCCCGGGCCTGCGCCGGTACAGCGGGCAGGTGTTCCGGGGCCTGCTCGGCGCCGCCGTCGCCGTGCTGCTGGCGGTGCTGCTCTGGGTCGTGCACGCGCGGGAGCGGCGGCGGAGGAGCGAGGCCAGGGAGCTCCTCCTGGCGCCGCCGCCGTACAAGTTCCCCGTGGAGGAGAGGGCGTTTCTCAAGAGCCCGGCGAGGCAGTACATGTGAAGATGAATCGCATGTAGCATCAGCTAGCTTGATTAGGCTCGTATTATACTTATACCTGTACATTGCATTCAAGTCGTCGGCATTAGTGTTTTATGTACGAAACACTATGCAATTTCGATAATTCTGGCGACTACATTATACAGTGATCCTATAGTACAAAATTTCTCCGAAGAGAGAACATCATCATCACCGGTACTCTTGCTGAGAGAATGGTGCGGTTTGCAAGGGGACCTAGTGGGAACGATGAGAGGCTGACTGGTGGGCCCATGTTTAGCACATGTCCATAGTGCCCGCATTACATGAGGGAAAAAAGAAAAGCCTCTTAACAATTTTGTCCTGCACTGAACTTTTTCAATCTTGCGATTGCTTATTGTTCCATATCTTCTTTCCTTTGGATAAACACCCCTCTTCTGTAGGATCTCCCTTTGCAGTTTTATCCCTTTGTGCCACGAAACAAGGAGGCCGTTGCACTCAACAGCCACGAAAAATTCTCTGCCCGAGAGCATGCAGCACGCACATTAGGATCTACTACTAAGGGGGTCGACATTGACATCACCACTTTGATCAAACACTCGCGATGAGCTCCTCCTCTCCTCCGTGCTCCAAGGCCGCCGGCGCGCCGCCGCCGGCCAGTAAGTACTGCCTGTGCGCGCCGACGACGCACCCGGGCTCGTTCCGGTGCAGGCTGCACCGGTCGACGGCGGAGGCCAAGGCGACTCCGGGGGCAGATCATGAGGCGACGGAAGCGGCGGCCGCGGCCGCGGTCGCGCGCGAACTCCTCGAGCGGATAGCGCGGAAGCCGAGGCGGCAGGGTGTGGCTGTGACTGGGACTTTCCGGCCAGGACCTTCGAGACTGGGAGCCACCGCCACCGCCACCGCCATGGATGACTAGCTAGTAGGGCTCGGTAGAGTGCCCGCCATGTCGTGCCATGATATGTGGTTTGGACGAGCAGTCTTCTGTTTGTTTCTGTACATGTACTTGAGTTCTGACCATAAGTACAGTGTACTCCCTCCGTCTATTTGGCCATATTTGACAGCTAATTAATGATCGCATGCACATGTACATAAGTAATGACTTGATTTTGAGAGAGATTTTGAATCCCAGAAAATTATTTGTTTTTTAACAAATTTTGAATCAAGAATGACTTTGTTTTTCTTCAACGGAGGGAGTAGGCAAGGTTTGGTTCCAAACAGTCTAGATCTTCGTCAGGGTTTGATAGGCGCAAACTGCAAATACTTGAATCCCAGGGTGGGCGATTTTGGTAGGCACTGTCTCTGTCGTCCGGCACTCCAGCTACATTGAGTATCTGACTGCAGGAAGAAGAGGCTCCTGCACTGCGCAGAAGAGTCAAGACCGAACACCTAGCCATCGATATCGCAACTCGTAGCTGTAAAGGGGGAAAAAACGATCACAAACTGCATCAACACAACCGCCTAGTCAGCTAAAGCATTCGACATAATCCATCTATCGTGTTACATGAGAGGGGCAACACATTTTTGTACTAAAAAAAGATACAGGGGAAATCATGCCCATATGCGTTAGGTTTTTCTACAATTTACAGTTCTTCTAGTGTACTGTGTACAGCTATGCCTCAAAATGGGTTGGTACCTCAACTACAACCCCTGACATACAAAATGTCAAAGACATTGCACAATGGTGCACTTTTGCCAACAAAAAAGGAGAGGAAAAACTATACCTTTGGCAAAAAAAAAATGAATTGTGGTGTATATATGTAGGTGTAAGTCGAGGATGTTTATGAAGCCCTCAAGCAACTCCCATCTCATTTACCCTCGCCATTGCATTATTCTGGTGGATGGTGGGGCTCCATTTCCAGCAGCATTGCAATGTCAGTGCAACCAGAGAGAAATCACGGACCACCAACGCAGAAATAGCCCAAACAAAGCTGTGTCTGTGCAACAAGCACGCAAGAATGAAAAAACACCAGCACATCTGCATTCTCAAAACGAATCACAAGGGAAGAAGAGACCGCAAATAACGGCTAGAGGGGCTGTTACGCCCAAGGCCCAGCCCTAGGCCCAAAGGGGTCCTCTCAGATTTCTTACTGTTACTGCAACACTTGGACGAACTTTGGCGATGGGAATTTGAGTTCCCTTGTAAATGGGTGGAAGAATGGTCACTGCCATTCGCATGAAGTGGAACGCTCTCACTATTCTGCGAGACTGCGCTTCTCATCTGAATCGGTCCCATTTCCTCATCAGGCTGCAATGTCTGCACAACCTTCTCAATATCCTCGTTGTATCCCTTCAGGAAGAAGTCAGAACAGTTCTTGCGCACCCCATGGTCATATGGATTTCTGAATCTGCCACCTGGTCCCCTGAGATAACTGTACCTCATGGCATTTGCCATCTCATTTGTTGTTACATTCCTTGATATCTGCAAGGTAGGAAAAGCAAGAAATGACCAGCTTGTGGAAAAAGTGTGCTAAAGATACAAGCAGTAAAGAAAGTTATAATGCCTCAGCAATCTTAGAAGCAGTGGATCACAACAAACAAACAAAAGCTCGATAAGGCAATAACTTTTAGTATGAACAAGACATATAACATGACAATATGAAGAATTATGTCATGTGCAGGAACAATCTACACAGTTATGTGCAAACATGGGCAGATGGACCAACAGAATCATGTCAAAGCCAAATACTTGATTGGAGGTGAATACCATCTTGGTTCATACCTGTGATGCTTGAATTACTGTTAGAGTTATAATGCCAAAGAAAAGGAAGAGGTCCATTATGACAAAAGACACCACCCACGAATGGTTTATAGCTGTATAGCCAAGCCATCCACCAAATGATGCTGGAGAAGCTGGGTCTCCTACACTTCCTGCAACAAGAAAATTAATATAGAATTATTTTTTTCTTAATACAGTAAATTTCTGGTATAGCAGAAAATGCAAACATACTTATGATGGCCGTTACACCAGTAATAATCATTGCAGAAACTTCTAGGATAAGGAACATGAAGAATTCCCATTTGTTTCTCTGCAATTTCAAACCATTGTAGCTTAGGCTGAAGAATATCACTATTTTTCGTTAATATTCATAGTGGGGTAACAAAAAAGAAAGATGCAATTCATCAACTAGAAGCAGAACTATGTTTTCTTGTTCTTCAGCTTCTGCTGGGTCTATAAGTGTAGTTTTTAGGATATTTCCCTTATCCTTTAACTTTTTAACCCTGCACCATTGATATATTGACAATAGGAGGTTGAACATATAAAAGGATAGAATGATTACCTTTCCAATGCAATTTGATACCCAAGGGCAATGATGATCAAATTGCTCAACACAGCGGTCGCATGTAGAGCAGTGTTTTGAGCGTACAGGCCTGACAATCTATTGATACTAGACAAATCAGGCCGCTTCAGAAAAATGTCAATTTCAGGAGAAAACCACAGATTGCTCAATAAAAAAAGACTTACTTTGCAAGTTATACATAGTTGAGACCAATTACCATCCAGAAGTTCAAGGTTGTCCAGGTCCCTCTTCAACAAAGGTTCCTAGAGGTGCAAAACAAAAGATAAACATTGCACATTTAGGACTCTGTTATTATTTAATTTTCTTTAAGTGACACTTTCATAATCAGACAGGAGATAAACGTATTGACAAGAAGCCACAGTAGGTTTCCTTTCAAGCTTACGTCATCTCTTTGATTTTGTGAGTCTCTTACATTCTTGCTGATGTAACCAGGATCTTTCCTGCATAACAAACAGTACAGTCATTCCAGCGAAAAAAATAGATGGTCAAAATGCATAGTTGAGAAGTGAAAGAAGTAGGGTGCCGGGTGCTGCATATATAGATTCACAAGGAAAATAGACAATGCATTAAACAAATTGAAATCTATGGTGTTCACAAGTAACAAACTTTTTATAGACACCCATGAAAAATAATGTGAGACGTTAGATAAGGCATTGCCACAAAGACTTGAGATTTCACCAAAATAACATGGCATTCTAGTAATTCACCAAAATAACATGGCATTCTAGTAATTCACCAAAATAACATGGCATTCTAGTAAACGAAGCATAATCTAGAATGCAAACTGATAGGGTCTGGCAAAAAAAATCAGTGTTTACTTTTACAAACTGCATGTGGCTTAACTCAAGATTAGCACAGAATACGTGAGAATAATACATAACCCAGATTCTTACAAAAGCTGTTTCTTATAGGCCAATAGGTAAGGCATTTGAGGTCTATTTCTCTGCTTCTTAACTTTCTTTTGTAGCTAGTATTATAATAAGATGTCTACCTGCTGCATCTATAAAACATAACCAGGCCAGCAGTTGCAAGGAAAACTCCCAACCATGAAAATAACCCCAAAGGTAGAGTCATATTTGTGTTATAGTCTCCTGCATAGAAGGAATAAAATAAGTGCCACAATATGGAAGATTCAATCATCTGAAATACATCAAAATAGTAAGATACCTAAGATAATTGAATGTGTGAATACAAATATTAAGGCTATAATGATGCACCAAAGCAGGGGAGCAAGCCCAAATTTTGATAGTTTCCGAAAATAACCGTTCCCACCACATCCTCTTTCATGTACTCTTCTAGCATTCCCCTGCATAAACGAGCAAACCATCAAGTGAATTCTTTGTGTTTCCTAAATGCACTAGAGGACATTTTATGTTGAGGTCAATAATGGCCACCGTAAGACCCTAACCAAGATGGTCTGGAACAGAAGAACTGCGAAAGGGGTATTCAAAAAATTACAAGAGCATTTACAAACCACAAAAGCTACAGAAGAGTACTTTTGGATTTCGGCATTAAAGAGTTTGAGAAAGAAATCTCTTCCTCTTTTTGTTGCTTCCACGTTAATACATGACTTTTCTTGGAAAAAAAAGTTCAACCGTCTTTCATGTAAAATCAGCAACGTGAGATCAAATTCACTAATTCTGAAAATTAATTTTTGTATAAAATGCAAGATAAAGTTGTCAAGGAAGAGCATGTGAAAAAAAATCTGCCGCAATGCAAATAAAAATAACCCACAGCAACGTGTTTCATGCAATTTAGATTAAGTTTTATAGACAGTAATGCACTAATAGACTCTGCGTCAGATAACAACGCTTTATAGGCTTATGGACTTTGGACTCCAAAATCAAGATACGCTAAATATTTACTATAAGTACATTAAACAGAAAGATCAATAATAACAAATAATACTGACAAGAAAAAATGCAACTTGTCGGTGATTCTTATCAGCGGCAACTTGGGCTGGAGTCAAGCCAGTATTGTCTTGCACCGTAAGGTCCTCCTTTTTGCCAGCCTGAACTAGCACAGTGCATGACTCCAAATTCCCCCGAATAGCAGCCCAATGTAAAGGAGTACAACCTAAGGAGAGCATTTGCAATGGAAATGAGCAACAAGCTGGTGGAAACAAAGGCTCTTTTGATAGGAATATTTCTGTATAAAGACAGGAATAGTTCTGCAGTCATTCAACGCATACCTTCTTTGTCTTGCCGTGCCCTATAGGCACCTAAAAACAAGAGGAGACGTATGGTATCTGCAAATCCTTTATATGCAGCCCTAAAGGTGGCATGATAATAGATGCATCAGTAGGGAAACTATGAAGTCAAGTTAAACATATATAATACCACCAGGCTCATATTAAATGTACAAAATAAAGGTACAAACCAGTGAAGAGGGCTTCTCCCATCGTTATCAGGGACATCGTGATCAGCATTCCGTTTTGCAATTATATGACAAAGAAATGCTGTCTGACCATACTGTGCTGCAACATGTGTGGTCTGTGATATAACAGTAGATTGATAACTGAATCATGAGTAAAACTCCGGCCACAAGCTAATTATGCTGACTCTTGATTTTTGAACAAATGAGGATTTTAGGGCCAAACAAGAACTATATTTCATCTTCTGACAATAACCTAGTATATTAAGAGGGAATCTAAAGTAGTTCTAGCACAAGGATTAGACATAAACTTTGAAAAAAAGGTGCAATCCATAAGTAAGCTAAATCAGCCATCTTCTTTCCAAAATTGCCCTTGCACTAATATACTGATATAAATTTAGCCATTCTTCAATTACCGACTTGTTGGACACCTCAATAGCATGCCTAGTGCAATTAAAAGAATGGCATAATTTGTAGTACAGCTTAATTACCCCATCTAAAGCATTCTTACAGCCAGAAAGAAGTCTGGTCTACAGTGATAAGGTGCCCTTTCTTGATCTGTGTGCCACTAAATAAACTTCATAAATTTTTGTACCAGATGAAGTGGGCCATCATGAGAAATTATGAAAATATACTAGACAAACAAAAGATATGATTATAGCGGGAAGTGCCATGGGTGCAATAGAGAAATCAAACTACAAACCTGGTATCCATATAAATCAGCGGCATCCATCTTAGCTCCTTCTTTCAAAAGTAATTCTGCAACTTGAATATGACCACGCACAGCGCTCCAGTGAAGAGCTGTTTGCCCTGTGTGGTCTATAGCATTTACATCCGCTCCATGCTGTGAAAAAAAAAAGTTCATAATCATCATCTGCAAAAGCTAACCCAAAAGGGGGGAAAATGCACATGCTTTAGTGCAGTAAACGAAACATAGAGTTAACGACAGAACTACATTGCACAACACATGACATGTATATATAATCAGAACAACAATTTAAAAGTGGCAGATTTTAACATTGTTAATAATTATGGTAGGGACTTGTATGATTACAAGGAGAGTAAATTCTGAAGATGACCATTACATCAGCCCAACTAGAGATTCAGGTTCAATTTGAGAATATCTTATATCAGCTAAGAAGATAGAAAATGCCATCTGTTTAGAGATAAGACTGCATGCTCAGCTTCAAACCGAACTAAAGGACAACGCCAGACAAAATCTCATTTTGCCTTTAACTTTAGCCAAACAGACTCGAACGCACCCGTCAGCCCTACATAAAGATGCAGATTGTACAGGGGTAGAGCTAGCCTGGGTGTCTTCTCCACACGAAGGCTGGGATCTGGACCGCTGAGAACAGTGATTTTCTACTGAATTTGCTAGACTTCATCAGGCTCAGACCAATAAAGTCCCCTAGCTCCGCCCTGATTGTATCCACCATTCAACATTTTCCGAACTGCATTGTAGCAACAACAGAGTGCTGCAGGCCTCTATAAGTGCAGAATCAAAACGTGTTGCTAACACGCCACACTACAACTACAACCTACGCATAAAACATGTGCATTAAGTCCTCAGTGATAGCCATGGCTCTGCCCAAACCTTACCCACCAACCATAACGCCCACGGCAGGCTCGAATCTCGAACAGACTACCCCGGATCAGAACTCCCAATGACAACAACTCAATGCCTACAAGATTGAGCTCAGCTGCGCAGTTCTCATCGAAGCAGAGGCTGGAGACGCCACACATACAGCACATACAATTCAGATAGAAGAACGCGCAGGTAGCTTAGCTGCACATTCCTCGAAAATCGCCACCACCAACAAGCGATCGCCATTACTAGCAGCTGTGCCCAGCAGCCTACCGCATTGGTCACAAAGGAGAAGGGCCGGGAGTGGGGAACCAACCTCGAGAATGTACTGGGCGGCGGCGACGCGGTTGTTGAGCGCCGCCCACTGCAGCGCGTGGTACCCTAGCGCGTCGGGCTCCGTGACGGAGCGGCCCTCGCGCTCGACGAGGCGGTGCAGCTTCTCGAGGTCCCCGTACGCCGCGCCCGTGTACACGTCGTCCTTGAGCGCCGCCTCCTCCTCCCCCTCCTGCCCTGCCCCCGCCGCGACGGCCGGTCCCGCCCCGTCCCCGGTGGCGGCGGCGGTGGAGACGGTCTCGGTGTCGTCGACCACCTCGATCTCCGACGAGGCCATGGGGGATCCGGCGGCCTCGCGGCGTGGGATTGGGTCGGGAGGACGCAAGGCGAGGACCCTGCTCGACGCGGGGCCGCTTTGACTCGGTATTTTCTTTAGGAATTTTGTGCGTAGCGCATGGTTTTGTAAGGGACACTATTCTTCAATTTAGGTCTGGTTTGGTTTCTCGTGCTTATTATTAGCACCCGTCACATCGAATGTTTAGATACTAATTAGAGTATTAAACGTAGACTATTTACAAAACTCATTACATAAGTGAAGGCTAAACGACGAGACGAATCTATTAAACCTAATTAGTTCATGATTTGACAATATGTTGCTACAGTAAACATTTTGCTAATGATGGATTAATTAGGCTTAATAGATTCGTCCCACCGTTTAGCCTCCACTTATGTAATGGGTTTTGTAAATAGTCTACGTTTAATAATCCTAATTAGTACCTAAATATTCGATGTGACACGTGCTAAAAATAAGCAAAGGGAACCAAACGCCCCCTTAGTCAGCTAGAAACTACAATTTTGCATTTTTATCTCCACCACACCGCAGCACGTAAAAAAATCATTTTGTCCTCATAAGTTCGGGTCAACCTGTTAGTCGTCTCCCTTACCTCCACATGTAGCTCAGGAGCACCCCACTGAGAAGGCAACACCAAGCGGGTGATGTGCGCCTCCCCCACACGTAGTGCTTGGCCAGTTGCAGGGTGGAGACCAGGGGATCTTCGTGAGGGATCGGGTGGCAATCGCGATGTCCACCCTCATTGTGCGGGACTGCTCAGCACAAGTGGTGAACAGCTCCGCCGTTAGCAAGTCGCTAGAGCTGCTCTACATTGGATGGGTGGATGGCACCTGTTGCAGCGGCTCGCAGCGCGCGTGAAGGGGATTGGGCACGTGATGTGGCACGTGGCAGCACGGAGTTGGAGCGCGGGAGGTGGCTTGTGGTGGCGGAGGAGCGGGGCGCGGGAGATGACCTGCGGCGGTAGAGAGGCGGTCGGAGGAGGTAGGGTGCGGGACGTGGCCTGCGGTGCTGGAGCGCCGGTGCCGCGTAGAGAGGTCAGGCTCGGGACATGGCCTGCGGCGGTGCGGAAGGCTCGGGGCACGGGACGCGGACGGCGGTGGCAAAGTGGCTACGCGGAGAGGAAAGGGAAAGGAGGAGAGGGAGAGGGCTGACGTGTGGGACTGGTCCTTTGAGGGCAAAACGGTCTTTTTATGTGTTGTGGTGAGGTGGAGACAAAAACGTAAAATCGTAGTGTCCAGCCAACTGTGTCGCATAGAATACCACGTGTGCTACACACAAAATTCCCATTTTCTTTTGGCGTTCTTTTGTTTTTTTCTTTGTTTAAACGTCATTTCTTTAGAAAATTCTGAAAAATGAAAGTATTAGAAGTTGTTATGGGCCTCCACCTCATCGTGTCGGGCCGCCACAGGCCCAATATTAGGCCCAGATCTGCAACGGACCCCAAAACCTCGACTGCAACCGCATCTCCTCTCCTCTCTTGGCCGCCCTCTCCGTCGCCGCCGGCCTCCTTCAACCGAAGACGGCAGCCAGCCGCCCGCAGTACTCCGCACCTCGCAACGTGCTCTTTCCGTTGGTAAGGGATCCTAACTTGCTTGTGTATTTTTTTTTCTTTCACAAAGACTTGGGTGAAGTAGAGATCTGTGGAGTTAGGGTTGTTCTTCGATGGAATTTTTTCGTTCTTCTAAGATTTACTTGTTCTGGTAGATCTGTGACCCGCTATCATCTATTAAATCCAACTTTTCCAAAAAAAAAAAAGAGTGAAAAACTAGAGTTCCACTTCCATGTCTAGTGTTAAGTCCGCCCTCTTCACTGACCGTAGGTTCTACCGTAGATCTCGCTTGAGTTCAGAAGGTTCCGAAATTCCGCCATCCTTCTCTGTTGTATGATTCGTTTGGTGAAACTCGGTCTTGGTGCAGAATTCTAGCTGCTTTGAATATGGAGGCGCTGCTTGGGAGCAACAACCATGTGGAGGCGAAGGCAGCTGATTTCGCCCAGCTGCTCGTTGCTGAGGTCGCCTTGGAGGTGCAAAGGTCGCTTGTTGGGCTCGTGGCCGTGGTAAAATGTTTTCCTTCTCCCATACTTCTTTTAGTTAATATTGTGTATTTTGTCTGCACAACAGCTGTGTTACTGTATGGAATGTAACGAGGTTCTTCTGTTGCTGTTTTAAATTTCTCTTGCTGATAGAGGTTCACTTGAGAAATCATTGATGGGTCACGCAGTCACGATGTTTTGTTTCTAGGATTTGTTGCATCTCCGTATTCTGTACTGTTCTCAATGATAGCTTACTGTGATATCGGAGGACTAATTTTGGGGAGTTTATGCAATTGCTGCATTATGGTAACGGTTGATTACCTGGGTGCCTGGCAATCTGGCAGTTGTTTGTTTCCTTTGCCAAAATTATCTTCTGTATGCTCGCGCCATCGCATTTGAGCTGGTACAAGTACAGGCCATGCATGGCAAATTTATCGGTCTGTTGCTTGGGTAGTGTTGCTTGGTTTGAAGGTTACACAGCTTAGAGATGAACCTGTACTCTGTTGATGTGCTCCTCTGTAACTGGTATAACCACTCAGGCATCCTTTCACTTTCAATAAAAGCAGTTCTGAAGGAGGTCTTTGGTCTAAAGTGGCATACTTTTCTTGCCCAACAATAGCCTTGACAATGCCTAGTGGTGTCTTTATTGAGCCAAATGCTACAATGTCTTGACATACTTTCTGCATCTGGAGTGGAATTGTGAAAGCTCTACTGCTCTAGCATTTTTTCTTTCCTATTCTGTGTTTTACATCCTGTCAATGCCCATGAAAAACCAGTGGTCTGGTCTTTTTGACGAGCAAGTCAATTATTTAACTGTACTTGTATGCTGTTAACAGACATTAGGTTACCTGCTTTTCTGTTTGTTTACAGACATTTTGTGCTGTTAACAGACATTTGGCCTAGCTTTTGATATTTGTACCGTCTGTACTTCAATGTCTCGCTGCCTAGTTGTTTCAATGTTCATTTTCAACATATTGTGTGACCTCTACTCAGAAAGTAGAGTGCAATGCATGTTTTGTGAAGATTTTTGTTGAGCCTGAAAGTTATGCAGAATAATTGATTCACTGCAGAGGGAGCTTGATGAAAAAAAGGAAAGCTATTAGAATTGGTGCCTTTACTAACATAATAATTTGGTGACCGTATTGTGCCAAGATGGTTGCCCTTTATGGCTTTGCCATTCTAAAAAAACATTTAGCATTGTTCGTGCACTTAAATTGTATACCTCTAGATAGATAATCTTGTCTGCCCTTTTGGTTTTGTTGTCCAGATGCTGTCACTGCACCACAAGATATTTACATCTGCTGAAGAGAAAGATTTGATTAATAGGTATGCCCCTATGCAGCTTCTCTCTCTCAACCCATTTGACACTGTCAAACGCGTGTTGCATTATTATTTGCCATAGCCATACTTGTTTCTTGTCTCTCGCAAAACTGAGTGTTTCTGTCCTTCCTTTCCCAAGGATTCTGGGTAAAAGCAAAACTGAAACTGCACCTGAGAACAAGGATGATGGTGAGTCTGATGATGATAATGAGGAGGAGGAGGGAGATGATGAGGATGCTGAAAACCAAGAGGAAGATGATGGTGGCGAAGAAGGATCAGATGATGACGGAAACGAGGAGGAGGAGGAGGAGGAGGAGGATCCTGCAGCCAATGGTGAAGGAGGGAGTGATGATGATGACGACGGTGGAGACGATGAAGAAGAGGACGACGATGATGATGGGGATGATGACAATGAGGAGGAGGAAGAAGAAGAGGAAGAGGAAGAGGAGGAGGATGACGACGATGTCCCCCAACCACCTACCAAGAAGAGAAAATGATCAATGGCTTAGAGCGGGTACCTTGTGTGCAGGAAATGCAGCCTTGTTCGTCACTGCATAGCAGCCTACTGGTTAGTGAGTAGGGGTTTTTAGCTTGCTCGTTGTCACGGACGATTCATAGCCTAGTTTGCAAACAAAAGAGAAACATTTAATTGTGCATGTACTATTAAACCATTCCTTTAATCCTGTATCACAGATTGCTATCAACCCCTCCTGATACTCTGAATGGTTTATAAATCATGTTTGCTTCAATCCTGTACTGCAATCGGCAACGTTTGCTTATATTACTTGAGATTTGAGGCACATATGGTCTTCATGATCGTACTGCCTGTTGCACTGCAGTTTGAATTTGATGTTCCTTTGCCTGTTTATCCCGGTGCCTCTGATGTGTGATGCCTGTATGCGTGACTGCGGGTACACTGGACAGCAGAATTTGCATTGCAGAGGTGTTGAATCTGCCAAATCATTCCAGGATGAACAGAGAATAGCCTGAGGAATTGGTCCTGACTTTTCGACATCGGTGTAATTTTGTCTAAGATCCTGAACAGCATAGACTCCCCTGTTGGGACTTGTGAGGCCGAGGACGAGTTGAGGCTTACCCTAAAATCCCAACTTTGGCACTATGCAAAAAGAAGATTCTCCATCACATCAAACTTACGGTACATGCATGGAGTACTGAATGTAGACGAATCAAAAACTAATTGTACAGTTTGATTGTACTTTGCAAGACGAAATCTTTTGAGCCTAATTAGTCAATATTTAGATAATAATTCATAAATACAAACGAAACGCTACGGTATTCTTCGTTCCTAAAGATTCCCTGGCACGTCAGGCCTTTGTTACATTATCTTCGGGTAGAACCTGTTTCTTTCACTACGTGAATCACGGAAATTGATCAGACTCGGTTCGGGTAGGCTTTGGCATGGAGCCATCGAAAGCTGTGAAACATCTGTAGTTCTATGCGCACCTTTTTATTTTTTTATTTTATGAAAAGTTATATATGACCATCGTCGTCGTCGTTGGGAAAACCAAATTACCTTTGTTAAAAGCCACACTGCGTTGTTCTTCAAAAAAAAAAAAGCCACACTGCGCATTTAAACAGTTTCAAGGAACTGCACTTCCATTTGACGTTTTGAGAAAAAGAAGAAAAATAGCATTTTTAAGCAAAGACTATTCTAATAAATGTCAAGAAAAAAATTGTTTGAGATTAACCAACATCATCAACATATATCTCTTAGAATCTTTAAATTTTCCGATGCTTCAATGTTCCGCAGGGGCTGATGACTTATGACGATATACTCGGTTACACGAAGGCTAGAGGAGAAATTATGGGATCAAAACATGGTTGGAATCTGGAACTAGAAGGCACGAAGAAAACGGAAACCACGCACACGACGGGGTTCATCAACTCGAGGAGCAAAGCATATGCCATAGATGCTGTATAGCTGACACACTGCTCTCCACCCTGCAAAACTACGGCCTTCGTCCCCAACTCTAGCCGGTTTAGAGCCATTTGAAGAGGATGCCACCATGAGTGGCAAAGAAGGGGGCGAACACGAGGGACTCGACCGCCATGAGCTTGATAAGGATGTTCAGAGAGGGGCCAGACGTGTCCTTGAGAGGATCTCCAATGGTGTCACCAATGACAGCCGCCTTGTGAGGGTCAGAACCTTTCGGGCCAAGGGTCCTGGCATGCTCTGAAACTCCAGCCTGAACAAACCAAAGATCAAAATGTTTTTAGATTTTAGTAGAGGCATTTCTCAATACCTTTTTACAGTAGGTAATATGCAGATTCAGACGGAAGCAATGGTTGGTAAATTCTGTGTAATTTTACCTCAATGTACTTCTTGGCATTGTCCCAGGCACCACCAGTGTTGGATGCAGAGATGGCAATCTGAAAAAAATGAAACGGATTAAGGAAAAAACTTGAATGCAACTATCATGCCAAAATTTGAGAAGAACTCTCACCAACCTGAACACCAGAGACGAGAGCACCAGCAAGGACTCCAGAGAGGGTCTCAACCCCAAACAAAATCCCAACGATCAATGGGGTGAGCATAACAAGAGCACCCGGGGGAATCATCTCCTTGATGGATGCATCAGTGGAGATCTTCACACAGGTTGCATAATCCGGCTTTGTGGTGCCCTCCATGAGCCCCGGGATGGTGTTGAACTGCCGGCGGACTTCCTCCACCATCTTGAGTGCAGCACTGCCTACACTCTTCATGGTCATTGCTGAGAACCAGTATGGGAGCATAGCACCAACAATAAGTCCAATGAATACTTTAGGAGACAGAACATCAACAGTGGAGATAGCAGCCCGGCTCACAAAGGCACCGAAGAGTGCAAGTGACACCAAGGCTGCAGAGCCAATGGCAAAACCCTGCAAATACAAAACCATAAGATATTTTTTCTAGGATAAACTAATCACACTGAAGGTGGTACAAAAATGATCTAAAAAGAAAAGGTGCACTTTCTAGGGGGTGTCCAATCTCTTTGACCAAACCACGAGTAAAATATGAACTATGTATGGCCCTAACCAAATTTGTAAATGAAAACAACAAGAGAACTGATTTTTTTTAAACTTGCCAGACAATCAGAACTGTTATACAACAAGGGCAGGCACATGTCTACCTTTCCAATTGCAGCAGTGGTGTTTCCTGCAGCATCTAGAGCATCGGTCCTCTCACGAATTCTATGGCTCATGCCAGCCATTTCAGCTATTCCTCCAGCGTTATCACTGATAGGGCCATATGCATCAATAGCAAGACCTGTGGCAATGGTGCTCAGCATTCCAAGAGCAGCCACAGCGACGCCATACATGGCGGCAAGGCTGAAGCTGAGGAAGATACTAAAAGCAATAGCAAAAATAGGTATAATGACTGATTTGTATCCCAAAGCAAGCCCAAAAATGACATTGGTGGCAGCTCCAGTTCTGCAGGAATCAGCAACATCTTGTACAGGGCTGAAATGGAAAACAACAAAGATGTCATATGTTGGAAGCAGAGAATGAAGGCTACCTCCATACTCACTGACAAGAAAAAATCGCTGATACCTGTAGGCATTGCTTGTGTAGTACTCAGTGACAAAACCAATGACTAGGCCAGCCCAGAGACCAACCGCCACACACAAAAACAATTGCCTGATAAATTTCAATAAGAATGAGACTGAAATACACAGTTGCTGTGTAACAAAATCAACAATTAGCCACCCAAATACTAACTGTCACACATAAGAACAGCTGCCTGATAAATTTAAAGTATACTGAGATTGTAATATGAAGTTTATATTAAACAAAATTTCAATGGCCAATCCAAAATTGCTTACCAGCTTTGCACTGTCTTCTGGACTCCAAAATTAAAAATGGTGAAGGTGTACGGGAGGCCTAGCCAACTGATGAGTGCAATGCCAATAGTCATCACAACAGTGGAAATTATAAGTTGTTTCTTCAGAGCAGGCTCTATTTCATTCACAGCCTTTATCTCAAAGAAATCAGTTGCAAACAGTGTTGTTATGAGACATGCTATAATACCCACAGAGCTGACAAGAAGAGGGTACACCATAGGAGTAAATTCATGGTTGATTCCAAAAGATGAGATTGAGGCCACAACAAGAGCAGCACATGATGATTCGGCATATGAGCCAAAGAGATCCGATCCCATCCCAGCAATATCTCCAACATTATCACCAACATTGTCCGCAATGACCTGCATGTATAACAAGGGATCATCCTTACAAGGCTACACCATGGTTCAGACGCCAACCTATTCCCATAGCAAGCAAAATGCAGTGCTATATGCTATAACCAAAAGCAAGTACGAACACTAAGCAATTGAAGTGTAACAAGATAGCACTTAACAATTGGAACTTTTCAGAACTTGTGAAAAAATTCTTACAGCTGGGTTTCTTGGATCATCCTCAGGAATGTTCCTTTCAACCTTCCCGACAAGGTCAGCACCAACATCAGCAGCCTTAGTATAAATACCACCACCAACGCGGCCAAAAAGAGCCATAGAAGAACCACCAAGGCCATAGCCGGTAATAGCCTCAAAAAGACCTTCCCAGTCATCACCATAATAGATCCCAAACAAATTGATAGCAATGTAAAGAACCAAAAGACCGCTGGCAGCAAGCAGGAAGCCCATAACAGCACCAGATCGGAAGGCAGTAATAAATGCTTTCCCAACACCCTTTCTGGCCTCTAAAGTTGTCCTGGCATTTGCATAAGTTGCAATCTTCATTCCAAGAAAGCCAGACACCAGTGAGGTGACTGCACCAAGCACAAAAGCAATAGTACTGAAGATGGCATTCGCAAGAGCAGGCTTGCAAATCTTGTCCTTGCTGTAGTGGCAAGGCTGACTCTTTGTGCTGAATCCCTCAACGGACCCAAGGAAGAGGAATATAAGTATTGCAAAGATGCCCATGAATAATCCAACGTACTTGTACTCAGTGAAAAGGAAAGATGTTGCTCCTGTTCATAACAAAGTAAGAAACAGGATGGCAAGTGATTATAGCAGTTGCAGACAATGTATTCATGCTTTCTAAATAAAAACTTGAAATGAGTAAAGAATGTCACAACAACAATATCGACTCTGAACTACCAATAAATATGAGTGTGATGCTATTATACAACAAACACCTCTAAATAATGAAAGTTTTGAGGATTTGCCATCATGTTCTGTGCTTGAGGATTGCCACTCAATCACCACATGACAGTGACACAATGGAGTGCAAAATCCCGGAATGACCTCAACTTCTATGTGCACGAATATATTCACTCAATGAGGAAGATAGAAGTTATTCAAAACAGTTCTACCATGCTGACACGGTTATGAACATACACCATATTTCTCTATTATTAACACACAGATGCGCAAATTTTCATCACAGTCCTTGCACTTGACTTTGGAGTGTGAATAAGTTGATGAATTTACATACTTTAGTTAGCCATCCTGACAAAAAAAAATATTCGAATTAAGATTCTGGCGATAGCTTAGCTACTACCAGTTTTCCACTTCTATGTTGTCACGGTCAACAACAGCACAAGGAAATGGGTCAGCATCAAACCAACTGGAACAAAGAACTACAGACAAATGGTAAACAGTGACAGCAGCCTGAAGGACAAATTAATCTGGTACTAATTTAAATGAAAACCACGGCGTCCAATGGAAACTTATCCATCAAACCTATCTGGAAAATACAACATGACACAGCCAATTGGCGCTGCAATGGGAACCAACCAAATCTAATCCACCAATCTTTACAAAATGTGTGTCAATACACAGCCTACTAAAGGACCTCTAAACAAATTAGGCAGTTATTGGTGAAAGCCAAAATAGCTACAGTAAGTTTCACTGCAATAGCAACAGAAACAGCATGGCTTGTCTCTGGCCCATCGTGGCATCGTGTAAGCAGTAAACCGCAAGCAATCACCTTCACGGAAAACGTCACAATTAACCTATACAATATCTAGCCTACATATCATCAGAGATGATTATGGAATATCATAGAGTCCTTAATTCAGAAAAATAGCTAATGCTTGTTTCTAGTTATATAAAGAGACTATCCGACAAACACTACTGCGACCACACCAACAAATAGCTTTGAAATGGTACAAGAACCCACTAGAAGCCAAGCTACATCGTTTGCCAGCATCAGCTGACTGCAACAGTTCTTTCCCTTTTTTTTAGGAGGATGCCTAAGAGTTACATGAGGAGCCAAGGTACAACAGTACTTCCCAGCACATGTGCATCATGCAAGGATTGCAATGATTTATGAAATCACCAAAGGCAGCGGGATGTGGTTCCCACAAGATGGAGTCTGGACAGACTACAGTTAATATCAGCTGCAGTGAAGATTTGAGTAGTGAGGACCACGTGCAGCAAGAACTTATCTCTTTATCTGTAACCCCACTTGTGGGCTTACTTCAGAGACTCAGACTGCAAGAACTTATCCCTTCATCTCTTACCCTACAGGCAGCTTCTGACCAATTGGACTATTATATTATAACCACCAATTTTGACCAAGAGCTCACACATTCCCAAAAGATACGTCCAAAGAAGGTATCTGGTTGGACTAGAATTAGCTGGGCTTCAGAGAGCTTAATTAACGACACTTAGAACACATTAAACTAATGCTTAGTATAATCTCTGCTGCATAAAGTAGCAACAACAAATAGTTTAATGCCTTGCCTAGATCCAAATAGCCGGGAGCACTAGTTTACTCACCCATACATGAAGCCACAAACAAATAGTTTAATCACCCATACATGAAGCCACAAACAATTAACTTCTGAGAGGACTGTGAAAAGAGCACCGCCTTTACTTGTCACGTGCAAGGCGAGCAATCTCCTAACCACCTCCATGAAAGCTAGTCGATTAGAAGTCTCCTTTCGAGCTCAAACTGACTTGCATACGAGCGACGTTCTCATGCCACCAACAAAACCCAAAATCGCAATCAACGCTTCTTTGCCCCCTTCAAGTAATCACACAGCAAGCAAGTAAAAATCAAAGTCGGTTCCATAAACAGTGCGGTTGGGAGATCATTGCTCAGAACGGAATAGAATTCTCACGATTTCTACTTGAACAGACGGGATTTCTCGTAATCCTTTTCTCACGATTTGTATTTGAAAACCGGAAGGAAACGAAATCAAATCCACCCTACGAGGAGCATCAATTCGCGCCTAAGCCAATAGGCAAACCAGGTACGATTCTGATCATTTCCAACAGAATCCAACTAAAAAAAATGCTAAGGTCCTAATCCAAGCATCCAGAAAAAAACCCGCGCTTCCAAGTTGCAAACCTAAACAGAGAAGTAAAAGGGCAAACCCACGCGGGTGTATATGCACTCACAGAACCAGCCACGTGATCCCTCCCTCACCTTCGGAGATGGCGCTCTGGATCTCGGCGCACTTGACGACGACGTTGTGGTCGTTGAGCCCCTCCTCCTCCTCGATGAGGTAGTCGCTGGGGCCGGTCTTCGCGGCTCCCCCGTCGGCGCGGCCGCGCTCGGGGGTAAGCCGCACCTTGGAGACCAGCACCCACTGCAGCACCGCGAACGCGATGCCCACAGCCGCAGCGACCGGGATGACGACCTGCGTCGCCAGCTCCGGCAGGATCGCCGCCATCGCCGGAAGCTGCTCCGACCGCGCTAGGGTTCCTTTTCTCGAAGGCTTTGGCCCCTCCGCAAACCGGAGAGAAACGAGAGTGGTATGGGGAGGGAGGAGAGGCGAGCAGAGTCGCGGCCGGGCCTTATAAGGAAGGGAAAACGAGCGGGCGGAGCAGAGCAGCGAGGTGTGTGTGTGACTTGTGAGGCGAGTGACTGCTAGGTGGGAGAAGGGTATTCTCGGGCTTTCAGTTTCTCAAATTATTTTATAGGGAAAGTCTCAAAACACTTTTGGGGGAAATTTCTCAAGTTATCATGAAATACGATGGGTTCTTTTATGTTTATTCGGTTTAACAAATTATAAAATCTAAAATAGTATTTTAGCCGACTTCAACCCTTGATTTCATTTAGGTTCGAAGGAAGGTCTTTCTCTAGCAGTGGCAACCGACATGGAAGCAGTGACAAAGCAGGTGCCGGCTAGAATAGCGTAAGGGGGTGTTTGGGAGGAGGAGGCTAAACTTTAGCCCTATCACATCGGATGTTCGATACTAATTAGAAGGATTAAACATAAACTCATTACAAAACTAATTGCAGAACCCCTAGGCTAAATCGCGAGACGAATCTATTAAACCTAATTAATCCATCATTAGTGAATGGTTACTGTAGCACCACATTGTCAAATTATGGACTAATTAGGCTTAATAGATTCGTCTCGCGATTTAACCTAGGGATGGTGCAATTAATTTTATAATTAGTCTAGATTTAATACTCCTAAATTTTAGCCTCCTCCTTCCAAACCCCCATGAGGAGGGCCGCCGAATAGGCGATGCAGCGCAATAGCGGCGCTAGGCATCGAGATTCGAGAAGCGCACAAACCCAATGCCGTGTCAAGAATGTGGTTAAGAAGCACAAAAGTGAAATGTTGAATGAAGCATTGCGGTACCGTGGAGCCGCAGCAGGAGAAAAACGATACGAACCCGACGTATTCTTGATGTGTAGAAGAAGACATGTGAAAAAACGAAACCTTTGATGGTACTATGAATCGACATATTCTTGGTTGTCGCATTAGAACCGCACCTCGCAGTCCAACGTTCCAAATACAAAATCACAATTCAGCAAAAATCCGAATAGGCTCGTGTGAATGATCTTTTAAAGAATCTCCTTCGCCGCCGTTGACAGCTAGTAGCTCGTGATCTCACTGCACGCCAGCTCCATTAAAACGGGCATTAAAGAAAAAGACGCTGACGTACCAAAAGGGCAAAAGCCGGTTGTATCGGGGGGTGGCGGGTGGCGTGCCGCCGCTCACCTCTTCCGATCCTTTTTCCCGGGCGAACGTACGTACGCGGCACAAACAGCCATGGTCATCCTGTCTGTCTGCCTCGCTCCCCCAACAACTCCCTAACGACGTAGCCACGTAGACACGTAGGGTTATGATGGCGCGGCGTCTCCACAGCGTCCCCGAATCGACGAGCTGGGTGAGGCAGCCCCCTGTTCCAGCCTCGCCGGACTTACCGTGCGCCCGGGCGGCTCGCTGCCGGCCGCCGGCGGCGTCGGCTATGCTCTTCCAGCTCCTGCCACACGAGGCAACGCCGCTGCATCCTGATATAAGAGTGTTTGATTCAAATTACGAATTAATTAAATTTAATAGATTCGTCTTGCGAATTAACATTTATTTATACAATTATTTTTTAATTAACTTATATTTAATACTCTAAATATTTAATGTGACAGGGACTAAACTTTAATCCTAAAACCAAACACCCTTAAACAAACAAGCACGTGACGTAGTAATGAAACGGTGGTGAGATAGCAATCGCCCAGGCCAAGCGTCAATTCGTTACGTAACATTGAAATCATAACATTGAAATCAAAGAGAAAGGAAGCGAAATTAGGAGCGGAGATTATTGCACTGATATATCCTTAGATCCGATCTGTTTCGGATTATATAATCTAGATTAAGGGTTATGGGTACTATGGTAAAAAAATATTTTAGGATCGTCATGGGATCACAAATAATCTCAAATAAATAAGTAGATTATTTCAAATTATTTGTGATTCCAAGATTATCTTTTACCCTATTACCCTTTGATCACAATCCAACTTATATAATCTAGGAGGAAACAAACATGACTTAAGGCAGCATCACTTCTGCGAGTTGTCCAGTTTGTTCCAATACGCGGCTCACATGGGTCTGTTTGAAACAGAAAATAAAAGTACCAACTAAAGATACTAGGCAAGTACATTGGTGTCGTCTAATAGGCGGTCTCATGCATTGACACGTAATCTTGAGACGATTTAACAGGCAACCTGTACAGTGGGTTGTCCTATAAGTTGTCTGGTAGTGGTATGTAATTCCTTAATTTGTGCATAAGAAAAATAAAATATTATGAGTTGCATGGTAACAATAACTCGTACAATGGTTGTTAAGTTGTCTCGTAGTCCTACAATTTAGCTCATGAGGTGGTTGTTTCGCGAAGCACCTCTTTCTCTCTCCTCGCTCTCTCTCCTCCACATCATCAAAAATTCTACGTGGTACTGCATGAGACGACCTATGAGACCGCTGACGTGTAGCAATGTACTTGCCCTTAGTTGGAACTTGGAAGTTACTAATTACTTTACTTTGTACCGGTGCTGCTAGCTTTACCTACCTTTTGGTGTTCATGTCATGTTTCATGTTTGGAACTTGGAGTACCAGTTTCCCCATCATGGGAGTTTCCGTATTAGGCACTACTTGTGCTAAGACGCTTTTCTCTTTGTGCTTCACAAGCATCGTGTTAGTTTCAGTTCTTGAAAAAGGAATAAGTATTTTTTTTATATTTCTTTTGAAAGGTGATGCTCTCATCCTTCGATGGAGAGAAGTCCAGATCCAAATCTTCAGCATTTTTAGTTAAAACTCCAGTGTGCTTGCTTTTTTACAGAAAATCTAAAGGAAGGGTATTCTCTTCCGCCCTAAGCATATAATTTAAAGGATAAACATTTATTTGCATGACGAAGATTCATGATGCATATATGCTCTAAAAAAGTTCCTAATGCACGAGTCCATTTTTACTTCAGAACGTTTGTCGTCCGATGACTCCAGTCCGACTGCAATCCCAGCAAGGCAGTGGGTCCTGCAAGCATACTTTGTAAAATCAAAAACTCAGTTGTACATGCTGGTCGGACGTGAAGCGATTTTCAAATCAAATGGTTTAACACTGTCTTCTTTTCTTGAAAAAAAAAAAGTTACTCCCTATGTCCCAAATTATAAGTCGTTTTGGCTTTCTAGATTCATAGCTTTTGCTATGCATCTAGACATAACATATATCTATGCATAGCAAATTTTATGAATCTAGAAAAGCCAAAACAATCTATAATATGAGACGGAAGGAGTAATATGTATATCATCTCCACGTCAGGTTGGTAGGTTGGAGTCTCTTGAGGTGTGTTTGGTTTGGGGGTCGAATTGGGTTGAAACGGGTTCGACCCCCATCGACCCGTGTTTGGTTGGAAATGTAGTGGGTTAGGTTCGACCCTCATAGGGAATATACCCCATAGATGCGGTTGGAATGGTCCATCCAAAATAAGTGGACCACCCCGACCCACATCAACACCGTCTGTCTCCGTTCTCCCGTGGGGCAGCGGTAGTAGGCGGGGCAGGGGTGGGGGCGGCCTCCAGTCGTGTGGCGGCGTGCGACCGAGACAGTGACGCGAGGCAGAGGACCGCGCTGGGGAGAAGGGAGAAGGGAGGGGTGGCTAGCGCCGGGGAGAAGGGAGGGGTGGCCGATGCTGGGAGGGGCAGCTGGCGTCGGGGAGAAGGGAGCGGAGGGGCAGCCGGCGCCGGGAGCTCCGCCGCCAGCCTGAGAGCTGCCGGTATGGCCCGAGAGCTGCTCCGGCTGGGAGAAGGTGGGGTAAAAGAAAAAAAGAAAATGTTAGGTGGATGACACGTGAGATCTAATGGATGACACATGGGTCCACCAATAAATGTGGCTAACGGTGTTAAAATGGTATCCATCCCAACTTTCTCAACCCCTCCAATAAAAAAATTAGATCCAACCCATCACTCTCATCCAAACACGAGGTAGGTCAAATCTAATCTAGAAAAGTGGGTCGGCTCCCACACAACTCACGTCGTTCCAAAACCAAACACAATGCTTGGTATTTACAAGTTGTGCATCAGACTGCACGGCACGCCGAGCTCTGCACGTGTAAAATTAGTTCTCGACAGAGGAGATTCGTCAGCACTGGATCATGCCCTGTTCACCTTATTGGGAAAGAAAACCTGATGTGATATCGACACTTTGTGGTTCATATGAAAGATCATTGTCGGGCATCCTATAGCTACCTGCCAGCTCCAGTTTAGTTCCACGGTTTAAAGTTTAGTTCCTATCGTATCGAATGTTTAAATACTAATTATAAGTATTAAACATAAACTAATTACAAAACTAATTGCACAAATGGAGGTTAATTCGCAAGATAAATCTATTAAGCCTAATTAATCCATAATTAGCAAATATTTGTTGTAGCATCACATTGTCAAATCATGGATTAATCAGGCTTAATAGATTCGTCTCGCGAATTAGCCTCCATCTGTGTAATTAGTTTTATAATTAGCTCATATTTTTTATTCTAATTAGCATCCGAAGATTCGATACGACAATAATTAAATGTTAGCCCTTTATCGTCACTGGAACACGAGAGATAGATCAATTTCCCCATGATTCTGGAAAAACAAATCTCGTAATCCAAATGTGAAGCCGTGAAGGTGACATGATCTTGTAAATGAATTCATGACAGTACCAAATGAACAAAACCACTCCGTACATGACAACCCACGCACAAGAATCTTTGCTGGAACCACCAATCTGTCACCAAGCAACTTCCATTGAACACTTTAATTTCGTTGTCACTGTCACGCCCGTGTAAGTCCATTTTTTCTTTAGCAAGAAAGGGAATCGGTAATGATTCAATCCGGCCATCCGAGGGCAGTGAAAATATCGGACGTATCCCATACAAAAAAATATAGATGCATCTCCACCAGTCGTTTGATCTTCCAGGTATTCTTATCCTTCACTCTCTCTCCTATAATCATTCTTTCCTCGATTCCCTTGCTCATCCAGCTCGTCCATGACATAGATGATGGTGAGGCTGCAGTGGTCGCACCCCACAGATTCCTTAGCAGTGCGTCTTTGGAGGCTAGAGCTCCTGTTGCGTGCCCACCGCTGACCTATGCAAGCTCCTCATGTTCGCACCCGGAGAGATTTGAAGCCATGATTGCCGAACGCTGAGCTGCGGCCGCCATGCCGCTCCCTCCAGTGCCAGTAGCCGAGCCGCATGCTTACCCCTACTCCCGTGCCTGCCGAGCAGGTCAAGGGGAAGGGAAATTATTACTCCACGAGAGCTTTCGATCTGCTGTGCTCTAGGAGGAAGAAGACTCCATGCTGAGAGGCATCGAAATTTTGTGATGTTGCTGTTGGTATTTTGAGATGTTAGGAGTTTTGGTTGAGGTTGAACTAGATGATTTTTTATGTTGCAAGATTAATTTTGAAATGTCCAGTTCTATTCGATTTTCTGATGTATTGTGTGATTTGAGATGTTAGCATCAATGTTTGCTAATGTTGTAGAAATCAAATTGAAATGTTACAACCTTTTTACTTATATCGGAATAAATTGGAATAAGTGATATGTTGCATTGGCCTTTTCTTAATGTTGCAGAAGGTCTGACGTGTTTTAGTAGATTTTTTTTTTGCAAAGTTGAGATTCCAAAAAATAGGGGAGGATATGTTGTGTGAAACATCTCTATTTGTTGCGGTGGGAATTTGATTTTTTAGGATTGTATGGTAGTGATTATTTTGAATGTTACAAAAACTAAGTTTCAATGTTGTAGATGTTATTTCCGTATGTTGCAACCGACCGTCCGATGGGAACTCTCTCAGTGGACATCCGGGTGTCAACGCCGAAAAGGAATTACTCGACAGAATATCAGAGACCTTCAAAGGCGATTTCGCAACAAACCCATCAACTTCATTTTTTATGCTGCGAAATGTAAGTACTAAGCACACTGCAAGCCTGAAAGAATCAGCTAACAGCACACCTGAACTGGCCACGTTTTAATTTTTTTTTCCTTCTCCTGTCACAACTGAGTGGGCTTCTCTTTTGCCCTATATATTCTGACCTTGCCAAAGAACATATTCCAACATTAAAAGGTACATATTCCTACTAGATGAACCTTTTTTAAAATGCGCAAATTCCATCCGCATGGGTGGGTAGCTTGCATGGAACGCTACCAAAGAACACAGTATCTTTGTTTGGACCATCATCAATAACAAGAACACTGAATATCCGTGTTTCCCAATCATACATGACACATGACAGATAGTTTTCATTTCTGCCAAATTTCAAAGTGAATGAGAAATACTTTTTTTTCAAGAGAGGAGAAAATTGGTTTGCGAAAAAACGCCATTGCCATACAACGTGGATAAGAGGCCAGGAGACGAACCAGTTTCAGATCACAAAGTTCATTCAGGCCACAATAATTCTGGAATGACATCCTATATCCTAGCTACAATATGGTACTAGCAGGAATGCACGAATGCAATCATATATGTAAGGCAAAATGGGAAGAAGAAAAAAAGAGAACAAAATCGAGTATCTGCACGCATATATCCTACATGCGTGTGATCCTCTGGATGGAGCTTATCGTTTTCAGACTCCAATGTGTTATCTGGCTCTGATACAGATAGATGCTTCGTTCATGCTTTACACAGTCTCCATGCTGCTATTGGTGTTCTTATCTCTTTCAGGAATTCAGGCCATTGCAGGACACAAGTTCCTATGGTTATGGCTTACGGATGGCGATGAGGCGTGGCTGCTGTGCGGTGTAGATACAATTCGCCCATGGAATGGTGGACCACTGTCTGGTGGTGCCGCAGTATTGTTGTTACGTTTGTTGTTCTCTGGCAGCATAGTTTTCATGTGTGCATAGGGTTCTACTCGCGTTATTACATAACAGGAGAGATATGCAGTAGCTCAATTGGTGGCAGACGTTGCTCGTCTAGGTTGAGTCGTCCTGTTCGACTCGATCTTCCAAACAAGAGTCCTCCTCAACCTGAATTTGGAGGCTTTTTAGATAAAATAAGACTAAACCAAAGCTGGCCTTGACCAACTCAATAAGAAATAGTTTGTAGAAGTAGCAGTTCAGAGTGTCTGAGTGTGCTTGTGTTCTGGAACTTCAATCAGGTTCAACCGTTCCAACTTCGAAGAATTAGGTTCAAACTTGGCTGCTGTTCTGGAAAGTAACAAGGGCATGCAAATAATTCCTGTCGATCTTGGGCTAGTTCACCGTCCGTGTCAAAGTCTGCTTACTGCTAAAGAAACATGGGCTTATATAGGCAGACAAAGCGATCGTTATTGGATTACATCAGCTGATACTTGGTTTAGAAGCAAACGCACCTGACCTAAGCAGACGAACATGAATTACACAATTACATGCAACAGTAGAAATGTACTCTTGGAGTCCTGCACGTTTTAGCCTTTGCACGCGCAACCGTCACTTTCAGTTGTCACATGGAGAAAAATATTGAACACCAATTCAGCCGCCAGAAACGTGCTGATGAAGGCTCAGCAAAAGTTGGCAGACAAACTTCTCTGTTCTTTTCAGTTTTCATTGACGTACTGATTCATGACACTTTCAAAGTAGTGAAATTACATATACTAAAACTTGACAGAGTTTCTCTCTTAAAAATAAAAGAAAACCTTGACAGAGTTCAGGATAGCCAACGGCACTCCTGTCTTGACCTCCTATTTGCTGCAATATTCACACGTGGTCAGAAAACGTAAGGGCCACGCGTGTTAATTCTAAGTAACAACCATTGGCGTTAGCTAGATACCATGCGAAACAAAGTTGAACAAGAAATTCAAAGTGGCGGCTGAATTCATTCTGGCATTTTTAGATGCTACTCCCTCCGTCCCAAATTAAAATTCGTGTTGGCTTTTCTAGATGCATATATAGATATATACTGTCCCAAATTAAAATTCGTGTTGGCTTTTCTAGATGCATATATAGATATATACTGTGTCTAGGTGCGTAATAAAAAATATGTAACTAGAAAAGTCAAAATAAATAGTAATTTGGGACGCAGAGAGTAGTACTTTATTCAGAAGAGCAATGACGCCCTTTTATAATTTTCAAGCGAATTTGTCCTCGCACCATGTCAGTATCATGGTCCAAGAATATGCTTCCCATTTGTTAGGTACTGATCGATCTAAGGTTTACCATTTGGTTGAGCTGAAATGTTCTGATGAGTCATCGCTGATGATGAAATCGATTTTGACCAAGAACCTTCAAACACCTACACATACTCCTAGATCAACCATCTTTGTTCTCATTTTATTTTTGAAAGAGCTGCCTTTATTTTGTGATGAAGAATCAACGAAGGGATAAGATTGCCAAGCTAACATCACAAGATGAATAGATTCTCCACACCCCTCTCGTGCATCAAACGATGTGATCCATTCATCGTTTAGCAATGAGATAAATAGTACTTGTGTGTGTGTATAAATCCAAATCTTTTCCTTAACCTCATCAGGAACACACCAGCCTTATGCAATCCGGGTAAGATTTGGCACGTCCTCGTCAGACGCATAGATCTGTTTGCTTTATAATGGGGGTGCCTTTCACTTTTTTTGAGTAGTTGGCACTTGGGAATAGTTCCAGGGATGATGATCCTGACGTGAGCAAATTAAGAGTAGACACGATCCCCACTTGGTTCAGGGGTTACGGACCTCGCCGAGGCTTATCTGGAGAAGCAAACACTTGTCAAGTTGTCGATGAACTGATGATCAATGTCACAAAAAGGAAGCATTTACAAAGACACAACAACAGCAATGATCGATGAACAAACTTCCTGAATTTCAGTTAGAATATGGACAAAACACACTGATTTTTTCGCGCGTAATCTTGCTCTCTAAAAAAACCATTCCCTGCTCTTCTTATCAGAAATATCATGCTTGCAATCACCAATTACTTAGATTACTGATCATGCAAAACCTCTTTAATCATATTTCTAATCAGAAATATAATGAGCAATTACCCACTGACGTCATCATTGCCGACAAATAAAAAATGCGTCTGGAAACCAACGACTTCCTTAGCCTGCCAGCGAAGTTGACGAAGAGGAGGAGAGAAAAAAAAACAAAGGCACTCACTGACGGCTGTGGCGAATCCAGTTGGCTGTACTAGGGCTCGTATTCGCTGGATGAGCCTGTACTATGGCTCGTATTTGCTGGATCGTGTGCGTGGCAGCCTGGATGCGACTGTACTTCGTACCAATCTCTAAATAATGCATTTATTTTGTTGTAGAAGTTTCATTTATTTTCTTGTTGTTATTCGGATCTGAAAATTTAAAAATATTTGGGTTAATCGTCATTGGCCCCAGGAGACCTAGAAAAGTCATTTGATGATTTGATGAAGAGGGCGGGCCTTGGAAGTATACGTACTCCATCCAGAAGCCCACCGGGCCGCATGCTCTCTAGGTACGCGGCGGTGTTCGTGGGGCAATTTCGCTTGTTTAGTTTTGATTAAATTCTCTCTTTTCTAACTGTAGTTTGGTTCCTTCAGTCCCACTCTTCCGCGAACTAAAATAGACTAAAGTTCGTAAATAAAGTTCACATATACTATTGAACAAAGATACTTTTATCCTTCTTCTCTACCCTCCTGGTACCCCTGCGCCTACTACTGCTGGAACTCCAACTACCGCTGGTTTAAGCTTCTACCCACTGTCCGCCGCCCCTAATCTCCATCTCTAGCACCGGTGGAGCACCGTCCAGGCGTGCCTAACCTATCCCGCCACATGCGAACTCCCGTGCGGTGCAGGCAAGATCCTTTGTGCGCCGGCGAGCAACAGAGCGAGCGGAGGATTGGCCCGAATGGAGGAGCCTCGAATCGGCGACGAGACGGAGGCTCGTCGATTCGGCCGCAAGGTGAGCTCAAGGGGGCGGCGTCGCGTTGATTTGGACGCTGGGGAGGCTCAACGGGGCGGCAACACATTGATTTGACCGTCGAAGGACCCCGAGAGGGCGGCGACAGTCCTTCTCGTCGCCTCTCCCCCATGGTGGGTGAGCACTGTCGCACGTTGAAGCTCCGCCGCCTAGCTGCGGGGCAAGCGAGCTCCGACGGTGCAGCCGCGATGCGGCTGAGTGCCGCCGCGTAGGTGAGGGGAAGGAGCAGCGGTGGGCACGCATAGGTAGGCAGCAACAGCAAGGGGAGGGGAGCAACAGTGGGTAGGCGCGGGTGGAGGAGCGGCAGCCGGACGCGGGAGGCGAGCGGGAGGGCGGCGGCGGGTGGAAGGAGGCCGGGTGGGAGGGAGGTGGCGGGCAGGAGGGAGCTGGGTAGGAGGGTGGGCAATAAATGACGGGTAGGGTTGTCCCCAATATCCTTTAATCTAGTTCAGTCCAGTTTTGTGGACTAGAGGATTAAAGGATTTAGTCCAAACTTTAGTCCACCTGTTTAGGTGTTTAGTGACTAAAAAGTGCAAATTTTAATCAAAAGACTTTAGTCCATGAAACCAAACGTCCCTAAGAGTCTTGGGGTCCAGATAACCTGATCTTGAGTGTGTACGAAAATAGTAACCCCTCCTACATCTTTTGTCGGCAATGATGGAAAATTGAGCATAAGAGAAACCCAAAACCAAATCAAAGATGAAAACTGCATATATTAATTCAAACTTTTTTATTCAAGATTAAACTTAATCTGAAATCGACTAACCCAATTGAATTAAACAAGCATTTATGTCACCATGCCACCTTACCATTTTCTTGTTGGCTACTCACCCCATTGTGAGGACACCTTTCCTTTTTTTTTGCAATATAACAATTCCAACGCTTTTTTTATATATATCTTTTTTTTAACTAGGCTAGCTTATTTCTCCTCACCTCCTCCTCTCCTTTTCTCCCTCCCTCCGCCTAGCCTTCTCCACTCTCCCATTCCGTCCCCCCGATCTCGCCGGGATCTCCTCGCCGGCGGCGGCGATGGCGGGCAACGACAACTGGATCAACAGCTACCTCGACGCCATCCTGGACGCCGGAAAGGCGGCCATCGGCGGCGACCGGCCCTCCCTCCTCCTCCGCGAGCGCGGCCATTTCTCCCCCGCGCGCTACTTCGTCGAGGAGGTCATCACCGGGTACGACGAGACCGACCTCTACAAGACATGGCTGCGCGTACGTCCGTCGCCGATGCGCCCACCGCAATTCCGACTCCTCTCTCCCGTTGCTGCTGCTCTGATTCCATCACCGATCTGGGCGTGCCGTGTCTGCAGGCGAACGCGATGAGGAGCCCGCAGGAGAGGAACACGCGGCTCGAGAACATGACGTGGAGGATCTGGAACCTCGCCAGGAAGAAGAAGGAGGTGAGCTCGGTTCTTTCGCCGGTTGCTTTTCTCTCCTTGGACCGTGCTAGTTCAAAGTATCGTTCGGCGTTGGATGGAGTTCGTGGCGACCATTCTACCGAGAGGTTGGTGATTAGCTCGAGCGAGTTGGATAGACGAGTGCTTTTTTTCCCTAGTTATTGCCAGAAGGGATCCCTTGCCAGAAATTGCACAGATGTTGCTAGGTGACGTTTGGACGCAACTCGATCAGTTAAGATGAGATGCATAAAAACAGAACACTATATTGACTTGGGAGAGTTTGCTTTCAGACGTCATTGCCTTCTGATACAGCTTTGATGTTACAGCTTGCCCACTTCTAATAAATCCCAAGTTTGTCAGCTCCTCCTCCTATGTTTCTAATCGTTGTTAGTTTGTAAATGCCTTTCCTTGTCTAGCAGCTAAAGCAATTGTGACAGATGCTGGGAACAAGGGAATTTCATGAATGTCCACTGCCCACTAGCTAAGTATCTGAGTCAATTGGCCATTCTGACTCGGCCTATAACATTCGGGCATCCTTTCGTATATTCCAAAGCTCTCCCTGGACCCTGGCTATTATTGTGTTCTCATAACACATCACATTCCATTTTGACTATAGTTCCCTGTCGCATTGTTAAGCACTTTACAGTATTCTTAGGGCATGTCTCGATTGACAGACAGACCAATCTGGTACCACCTGAACCTACATCTGACCTTGATCGATCTGGTCTATCACAAAGTGATCCTTCCTAGGCTTCCCTGCGAGGGGTCTTCATTGATTCGCTGATTCCTCAAAAATCATCAGATGACCCCATCTTCCGCGGCTTGGTTTCATGACGGATGAACTGAGCCTGTACGGGACGGTACCACAATCCAAACAGACCATTAGTCTACCTCTGATTTACCACTTGGCCTGCCGTTTTACATTTATACCTCTTTTGTAACTATGACTATGTAGTACCCAATGCTGTGTTAATTGTACCACATAAGTTTTTTTATATCAAAGAGCGCAGAGGTCCTGATGTTCTATTCCTGCTTCCATGAGAGGCCAAATATTAGAGTTTTGTCTATTCTTCTCTTTCTAAAATTGTCCTCTATTTATACATATTTGGATATGCAGTTTGAGAAGGAAGAAGCCTGTCGTATGTTGAAACGCCAGCCAGAAACCGAGAAAACACGAGCTGATGCTACTGCAGATATGTCTGAAGATCTGTTTGAAGGAGAAAAGGGAGAAGATGCTGGTGATCCATCTGTTGCGTATGGTGACAGCACAACAGGGAGCTCACCTAAGACAAGTTCAATTGACAAGCTATACATAGTATTGATCAGGTATAGATGATACTCCTTTAAAAGAAATGTTTCCACCTCTATTTTGGTGATTTAATAAACATATGCGCACTAAGAGTAAGAGGTTATGGTCCTTTTTGATGGATAAACAATCAGGTTCTTCCAAATCTTTTTCCGTAGGGAGCAAGGAAGAAATGATTTCTTCTATTCTTTTAGTATTTGGAGGGGCACTGATTTCTTTGTTCTGACAAATGCGTAAATCTTATGGCGTTTCCCTACTGTCAGTGTTAGTGGAAAGCCAAATGAATCGCTCACGACTCTAGTGGCATATGGGCAGCTAGCCGGTTTTACAGTGGCTAATATGCAATTTGGAACTCATCACTGGCATATAGCCTTTGTTAATCAATCTGCACTTTATACTGCAGTCTACATGGTCTTGTCCGTGGTGAGAATATGGAGCTTGGCCGGGATTCAGATACAGGTGGCCAGGTAACTTTGCTGCACTCAGCTAATAAGATAACAACTTTTATTGACATGTACAAGTGCACATCATGATCTATTATATTGCGCACACTTCCAATATTTGACAACTCAAGTTTGACTTGATGATTATTTCTTAAAAAATTACAAAGATTCCTATTTCTTCACAACTCAAATTTTACTGAAGAATGTATCTTAATGGGAGTTTAAGTAGGTTCTATATTTTGCAAGGAAAAAAAAAAACTTCTACTCCTATATGATACTCAGCGGTTGTCATCTAATTATAATTGGATACTTTTCCTCCTGTATTGGAATTTCTATTATTTTGCTCTATCACTCAAAAACATTTAGATTTTGTGTCATTGATTTTAGTATTTGATCGGTCACACTTGTTTTCTCCATTACAAATGAACATACCTAGAAAAGACACAGCACATTCACATTTATATTTTGTCATCTGATATTTCCCACCTATGTAAAGGTTAGATGAGTAAACAATATATTTCAACATTTTTGTAGGTCAAATATGTGGTCGAACTTGCTAAAGCATTGAGTTCATCTCCTGGAGTTTACCGGGTTGATCTGCTAACAAGACAAATCTTAGCACCAAATTTTGATCGCAGTTATGGTGAACCAGTGGAATTGTTGGTTTCAACAAGTGGTAAAAATTCTAAACAAGAAAGAGGAGAGAATAGTGGTGCATATATAATACGGATACCGTTTGGTCCAAAAGACAAGTATCTAGCTAAAGAACAGCTATGGCCTTTCATTCAAGAATTTGTTGATGGTGCACTCAGCCATATTGTGAAGATGTCAAAGGCCATAGGTGAAGAAATTGGCTTCCGACATCCAGTATGGCCTGCTGTGATTCATGGGCATTATGCCAGTGCAGGAATTGCTGCTGCTCTACTTTCTGGAGCACTTAACCTTCCTATGGCGTTCACGGGACATTTTCTTGGGAAAGATAAATTGGAAGGGCTTCTCAAACAAGGGCGAAAAACAAGGGAACAAATAAATATGACATACAAAATAATGTGCCGAATTGAGGCAGAGGAGCTATCTCTTGATGCGTCTGAGATCGTCATTGCAAGCACCAGGCAAGAGATAGAAGAGCAGTGGAACTTGTATGATGGTTTTGAGGTTATACTTGCAAGAAAGCTTCGAGCAAGAGTAAAACGTGGTGCTAATTGTTATGGCCGTTTTATGCCTCGTATGGTTGTAAGTACACATTCTACTATCCTCCTGCTGTAACTTTGAACGTTGCAAGTATATTCTTTCCAGGCAATTAGCACAAGATGTAATTGCACCAATTGTCTATTGTGGCTTTGATTTTTCTCTTATTTTCTCTTCATGGCTGTTGCAGATAATTCCTCCTGGAGTTGAATTTGGCCACATCATTCATGATTTTGATATGGATAGTGAAGAAGAGAATCCATGCCCAGCATCTGAGGATCCACCTATTTGGTCTCAGGTCACTGCGTTTTCTACAGCACACTTTGCACACTAAGTCATTAATTAAGCATTTATTCAATTGTTAACGTAGATGATTTATTTTGACCTGTCAAACCTGCATTTCAAATTTTAAACACTGACTATACATATGTGTACAACTGGTGGCAGATAATGCGCTTCTTTACAAATCCCAGGAAGCCTATGATTCTAGCTGTTGCTCGCCCTTATCCTGAGAAGAATATTACAACACTTGTAAAGGCATTTGGTGAATGTCGGCCACTAAGGGAGCTTGCAAATCTTGTAAGATTGATATTACTTGTCCTGATATTCTTTTTTTTTTGTTACAGGACCTTAACCACAACCCTTAGGATGTTGAATGATCTTATCTTTTGTGCTTATTTCTGGTTTTGTATTGCAGACATTGATAATGGGTAATCGTGAAGCTATTTCTAAGATGCACAATATGAGTGCTGCTGTGCTGACATCAGTGCTTACATTGATTGATGAATATGACTTGTATGGTCAAGTGGCATACCCCAAGCATCATAAGCACTCAGAAGTTCCCGACATTTATCGTTTAGCTGCAAGAACAAAGGTACACTCTTTTCCTTTGGTATGGAACATATCATTTGAGGTTCTTGTTTTGTACTTGTTTATCTGGTTCTAGCACAGAAAGTCATACATTTGAGATATATAAAAAAATCAAGTAAAAAAGGAAGAATGGATTCTTGATTTTGTGAACTAGAAGCCATGGTTTATTTAATAGCAGCTGAACTTGTTACATCCTTAGGAGTTGTGTTCCTTTACTATACACTTGGATGCTGATCGTACGCTATCTTTCTGCAGGGAGCTTTCGTAAATGTAGCTTACTTTGAACAATTTGGGGTTACTCTGATAGAGGTCAGAACTCTTGAGATTCCAATTTACTATTTGCTGCTATTACCGTACTATATTGTCTCTGTATCCTAGTTACAACCAATTTGTTGTATCCATGAGCAGGCTGCTATGAATGGTTTGCCTATAATCGCAACAAAAAATGGAGCCCCTGTTGAAATTAATCAGGTGTGTTTTCCTTCCGTTAGTCCTTTGGTACACGTACTTTGTTTTTGAAAAATATGTTACATTTCTACATTGGTTTTTCTTGTTGATGCTAATGCAGGTCCTGAACAACGGTCTCCTTGTTGATCCACATGATCAGAATGCCATTGCAGATGCCCTCTACAAACTTCTTTCTGACAAACAACTTTGGTCAAGGTGCAGAGAGAATGGACTGAAAAATATTCACCAATTCTCATGGCCTGAGCACTGCAAGAATTACCTGTCAAGGATCTTAACTCTTGGCCCGAGGTCTCCTGCTATCGGTGACACAGAGGAGCAGAGTAATACACCTATTTCAGGAAGGAAGCATATCATTGTTATTTCTGTAGACTCTGTTAGCAAGGAAGATCTAGTTAAGATAATCAGAAATGCTATTGAGGTCATACGGACACAAAACATGTCGGATTCAACTGGTTTTGTGCTGTCAACTTCACTCACAATATCAGAGATATATTCATTGCTAGTACCTGCAGGCATGCTTCCCACTGATTTTGATGCTTTCATCTGTAATAGTGGGAGCAACATTTATTATCCTTCATACTCTGGTGAAACGCCAAACAATTCCAAGATTACATTTGCATTAGATCAAAATCACCAGTCACATATCGAGTATCGTTGGGGAGGAGAAGGCCTAAGGAAGTATCTAGTGAAGTGGGCCACTTCAGTGGTAGAAAGAAAGGGGAGAACAGAGAGGCAAATTATTTTTGAAGATCCAGAACACTCTTCAACCTATTGTCTTGCATTTAGAGTGGTTAATCCCAATCATGTAAGCCTTTAATTTCCCAGCCATATGTTACTTTCTTGAAACTCCGTGTGCACATCCCTTCATTTAAGTATTTACCACCATTTTCCTTGCATGACCTTTGACATGACTATTTTCTTATGTAGCTCCCTCCTTTGAAGGAGTTGAGGAAGTTGATGAGAATCCAATCTCTCCGTTGCAATGCATTGTATAACCACAGTGCTACAAGATTATCTGTAGTCCCTATTCACGCATCACGTTCTCAGGCTCTAAGGTTTGGCATTTTTATTTATTTTTATTATTTATTTATTTGTCATCCCTTCAGTTACCAGCTTATATCTTTAAGGTATTGTATCTGCATTTTAGATTTCCTACTAATTTTATTAAAAATTTTACGAACGTGTGTTCGTACAAGCAAAACATTAAGGGCTCGTCTGGATGGACTGGATAGGTAGGAATTCAGGATGTAGTTCAAATATGATCAAAATTCGAAGGATTTGGTCACAATCCCCTAGCCAAAGAAGTCTGAGATGTTGTAACCTCATACTCCATTAGTTACTATTGTGTTCAGATGACCCGACTGCAGTTCATTTTGTTATAAATCCCCTCAAGTTTTAGTATAAGATTGTGCCTTCCCTTTGCATGCTTTCGCTTTGAATAGATATTTAACATTCAGTAGGATTCTTTCACGAGTTGATGGAAGCTCTATTATTGTCTCAAAGCAAAGTTGTCTTTTCTATTATTATTTTTTTTGAAGCAAAAGCAAAGTTCTCATGAATAGTACCAATATGCCCTAAAGTTTGCTGAATAGAGAGCTTTGTGCGTAACTTCAATAAGCTCTTAGTCTGCACATGTGTATCATATTGTTACCACCGATGACATTTTTTTTTCCATTAGGTACTTGTGTTTACGTTGGGGGATAGAGGTACCCAATGTGGCAGTCCTCGTCGGCGAAAGTGGCGATTCAGATTACGAGGAGCTGCTGGGTGGTCTCCACAGGACCGTCATCCTGAAGGGCGAATTCAACATCCCTGTAAACAGGATCCACACCGTCAGGAGATACCCCTTGCAGGATGTCGTCGCGCTCGACAGCTCAAATATCATCGGCGTCGAGGGCTACACGACCGATGACCTGAGGTTCGCCCTGCAGCAGATGGGTATACTGACGCAATGACACCATTCCGAGCTTCTGTTCCCATACCACATGAACGAGAAAACCAAAGGAGACACCGTTTCCATGCTTGATGGAAATGCGATTTTGTTTGTAGGCTGTAGTAGAGGTGTTTGTGTCACTGTGTGCGGTGGTGGTGGTCTATTCTTGAGCTGTGAATAACTGCCCTCTGTTTGTACTGTTCCCAAATTTTGAAGTGAGTACGTGCGTTACAACATATTGATAATGAAAAAAAAACAAATGCAAAAGAAAGGAATGGTTGGGAACGGCAATGTTCCAAGGCACGCGGTTGCTGAGCCTGGAAAATGGACTCCTCTCTCCATCATTTGTCTGGATAAGGGGTGTTTGGTTTCATGGACTAAAGTTTAGTTCGTGTCACATCGAATATTCGAATGCTAATTATAAAACTAATTATAAAATTAATTACACAAATGGAGGTTAATTTACGAGATGAATCTATTAAGCCTAATTAATTTATCATTAGCAAATGGTTACTGTAGCATCACATTGTCAAATCATGGACTAATTAAATTTTATAGATTCGTCTCATAAATTAATCTCCATCTGTGCAATTGGTTTTGTAATTAGTCTATATTTAATACTCATAATTAGTATCTAAACATTCGATGTGACAAGAATTTTAGGAGCTCCTAGATAACCAAACCACCCTTAGTTTGTTTTACCTTCTGAACATGCATTACCTGGGCGGCAATGCCCCTTCCATTTTCTCTTGAGAGTTGTGATGGCTTGTGTAGCCCAGTATCATGTCGTTTTGATTATTTCCCTTTTCTTCTTAGTAGTGTAATCTCTATTCTTGCGATCAGCTTGAAACTGAAGGTGTAGATGTTGTAAGCACTTGGCTCTATACGGTTGGTTGCAGAGGTCGAAAACTGTTTCTTTTTCATGAGAAAGTATCATGTCGCTGTATGCTCCATGCATGCTCCGACCCACACGCGCGCCCGCAGCTGGAGCGTGCTGTTCCAACGGCACAAAATCGCTGGATGACGAGGCACGTATATGCTCTGGCACGCTGCCGACCCCGTGGAGCGGAGCAACGATCCATCGGAACAGCACGAATTTGTTCCCCCGGACACGTGAGCGGGCAAGCTAAAAAAAGTGGAAAGGGTGGAGAGGCCGTGGTCGGCGATGGAGAGCCAGCCACCTGGTCGACCAACGGATAACGCCGGGGGGACGAGGAGAAAAGGGAAGAAGAATACGAGGGCGAAGGATTCTTTGCGACGGAGGTGGACATGTGCACGATACCAACTCCGATCCCCCCACCGGGCATCGAAGTCACGGTAAAGTTTCTTCCAGGCGAGGAGAAACGAAGGTTGAGAAGCGTGAGCTAGGATGTCTCTTCGAAGATGGAACTAACAAGGTATGCATAGCCCAGCAGCTGACGGACAGGATCCAAGTAAGCCCATGTGACCCAGCCACCCAGGTAGTATACTAGTATCACATTTTGCTTGGACTGGTATCACTTTTTGCAGCAATAAAATTATTTGCCATAGGTTAGGTTATGCTTAAGTTTTAAAAATGACTATACTACAATTCAAGATGTCCGGCATTATGCTTAAGTTTTTTTCAGCTCTATTTCTACCATCCAATCATTGAAACATACTTTCACCATTTCAAATTGTACTAGATACATATTTTTTCTGCGTATCTAGACATAATGTATATCTAGATACATGTTGGAAGCTACGAACCTACAAAAGTTAAAACTATTTATAATTTAGAATAGATGGAGTACTAAAGTACTGAGCAACACGCTGAATTATATTGTTAAAAACTCTAGAAATCTTAATCACAATGCAGAAAATCTGGATTGAATTATTACTAACATCTAGTGCCCTCGCGTAGACATTCCACTCCAGCTCCAGCATGCAGCAGCCAAAAGCCCAAAAAGAAGCAACAACACCGCCTGTGAAAAGAAAACACACATAACCAGAGCCGCGAATATCGCAACGCCCATAAAAATGTGACGTGCCACACAAACCTTCAAGCCCAGCGTCGCCAACCATCAAACCCAACCCAACCAAACCAAGCAACGCAATTCCCCCATCCCCGAACCAGCGCCGCCGCCTCCTCTCTCCGCCACCGCCACCGTCCGGACACCCCCCGCGCGCGCCTCCTCGGAACCCCGCACCCCAAGCTCTCCATCCCGCCGTGGATCACCGTGTGAGGAGGGGCGCACCGGCCGGGCCCCGGCGGGCCAGATGGTGTCCGGCGCCGGCGGGGGCGAGTAGCGCGATCGGCGGCGGCGGCGGCGGCGAACGGATCGGCGGCGCGGCGAGGCGGCGGCGGGGGCCACCATGTCTGCGGTAGTGTGCGGCAAGAGGTCCTCCTCCATCTTCGGCGACGAGCTTATACCTTCCCCTTCCTCCCCTCCGTCCCCTCCCCATCACCATCATCCCTCCAAGCGGGCTCGCTGCTCCCCGGCTCGCCGGAGGGAGGCGCTGCTCCACCACCTACTCCCCCTCTTCCCGGACATGGATCCCCAGGTTCGTCTACGTGCTTTGTTTATCTATAATTAGCAAAATTCGGTGAGAAATGGCGCTTGGATGCGGAAAGGTGGCTCATTTGGTTCTAACCGAATTTTCTATTTCATGGGTAGCGCGTTTTAGAATCTAGATCTTGCTACTGCGTATCAGATAAGGCTGCTCCAGCTAGGTGGATCTAGATGGTATCGATTTTGGTGTGAGCACTTGGATGCGAAAAATACACATTCTTATGGTAGTAGATTCATGATTTTGCAATTTTTTTAAGCTATAGTGTCTGGTGGAACAGGACTCTCTTTGTTCTAAAGTTTTGGTTTTTATTGCATAACTTGTTGTGCAGTGTTTTTACTAAGTGAAGTTAGGTTGAGGCATTTAGATGATTGGCATATCTGTTTTCAAGCAAAAAATGGAGCTAAAACATTTGATGCATTTCTGTTCATTTTTTTTTACACAATGCTTATGAATTAAACAAAGAATTGTACTTGGGTGTTCATCAAGCAGAGAAAATATGAATACTGACATGTGAAATTCCCAGTTTGAGGACATAGTAGTTTATAATCGCCCAAATGGTTCCCAGTTGAGGACATAGTAGTTTATAATCGCTCAAATGGCAAGATTATCTCAACTTTCATCTAGTTTTTGTGCCTTGTTTGGAATACCCACCAAAAAGTTTGATGTTCTGATGCCTGACCATTTCTCAGAATCTTAAAAAGTTATCTGTTTATGAGCTGTCCAGTTTTGAAGTTCGTGTTTATTTGAAGCTCGTATTGGGTTTGCAAGTTCAGGAAGTTTTTTTCATGGTAGTGTGTCACCTTTCCTTCTTGCACTTGGCAGTGCCCTATGTGATGTTATTTATTTTGTGGAATTACAATTCTCATTTCATTATTTATTGAAAATGGTGCTTTCACTCATATGAATTCAATGGAACCAATGTTTTAAATAGCGGCTGATTGCCGCCACGACAGTGTTACACTAAATAGCAGTCTGTAGCGACGCTATAACGACTGAGCATAGCTCTCTGCTAAATTCTATAGCCCGCTATTTAAAACACTGAATCGAACTAGATATTTATATCAATTCTGTTTGAGATGTATTGGACTATTGTAAATATGTAGATGATACTGATAGGTCCAATGTACATTTGACAATCACCCACGTATTTTGATATAGTAAGCTTTTGGAAAAACCTGTACCCATTTGTGCTAGCTAACAACTAACAACATTTATATTGGTCTATGTCATGTGTCCCACACATGTAAGATTTTCTTATATCGCCATGGTATTCACATATATTTTGTGACATGTATCCTTTGTTTGGAATATATGTTTCTGGTTATGTGGTTGTTATCTGCAGCTGGGCACTTCGTTTGAATATTACCATTTTTTTAGAGATTGGCAATGATATGATTGTATTCTTGATTATAGCTTGTCTTGGTAGTGAATAAATCAAGTATATGATGTTGATTTTCATTTGGGTTACACTGATACTGATTTCTAAAATGATGCCAGTTGCTCGAAAGAGCTCTTGAGGCATCTGGAGATGATTTAGATTCTGCAATAAAAAGTTTGACTGAGCTGCGCTTGGAGTCAGCTGAGGCTATCCTATCCGCTACTGTTGGTGCATCAGAGAATGGTCTATCGGCAGCTCTTAAGTTGTCAGCTGAAGGTATCTTGATTGGATTTCATTACAAGGCAGTTGCATGAAATAATTTGTAGCATATATTAGTCGTGCATTCACATGTTTGATTACTGGTAAGAACTTTGTTAGATTAATGTTTGCTACAGTTAAAAATCCACTTGCTTGGTGTGCCTAAATTTTTGGGCAATGCCATCAAGGAGGCATCTTTTGTTGTCTTTCCAACATTGCAGCATATGCCTATTTCCTGTTGATCCAGATTTCCCACTTTGTATTATCAGTGTTTATTTGAGGTAGCAGCGAATGCCTGTACTTTGTATTGGCTAAAGCTAACTATCAGGTGTGCCAACCGTCTTAGTTCGCCTTCTATCTTTTCTTTTTCTTGGGTATTACTTAGGCTTCTATTTGTTCTAGGATATGTACATTCAGAAATCACTTGATTTTGCTACATCTTCATAAATCATTTCCTTTGATGCTAACTTTATGATTCTCAATCTTGGACAGGCACTGTCAGTAATGGCCGTGTAGTTACTGAGCATCCCCCTGCAATTGATATTAATAAGACAAATAATCATAGCTCCGAATGGGTTGAGCTATTTGTCAGAGAGATGATGAGCTCCTCCGACATAGATGATGCACGAGCTCGTGCCTCCAGGGCTTTGGAAGCATTTGAAAAATCCATCATGGATCGAGTTGGGCCTGAAGCAGTGCAGAATTTGCACAGGGTACTATAGCATGCATCACTAGGCATTTTGATCTGTTGGACCTGTGCTTGCTGGGAAGCCTAAGTGGTTATGTTTTTACTTGTCCATAGGAAAATGTGATGCTGAAGGAGCAACTAGCAATAATACTGCGCGAAAATGCTGTTCTGAAGCGCGGTGTTGCGATACAGCATGAGCGCCAAAAAGAGTTTGATGCAAGGACTCAGGAGGTTGACAGCCTGAAACAGTTGGTGCTGCAGTACCAGGAGCAGCTAAAAACTCTCGAGGTACTCCACGCTCATCACCTGTTGCAATTTTGACCCTTTCACATTTTACTGTAAAAATGTTAATCTGGGAATCGTGGTTCATTGCAGATAAATAACTATGCGCTTAGAGTGCATCTGAAGCAAGCTCAGCAGAACAATTCTATGCCTGGACGTTTTCCCCCTGATGTCTTCTAATAAATGTTGTGCTTATGTACCTCTCATAATAAACACCATGATGTATTTAAAGTGAGGGAGAGGGATTCACGTATCGCTACTGTGATATAGTGACTCAGGACCTTTAGGCCGAGAGCTCAAATGTTGCATATACCAGCAAATCACCCAATCATCAGGCTTACGCAGCTACGAAGCATCGACATAAGGTCCGGAACTCCTGTTTACTTGGAGGTTGAACTGGTATGTGACATTACTGTCTGCTTGGCGGTGCACCCTGGTGCTTACTGTCTGCTTGTGACATTATGGGTTGCGTCATTGCGTGGGTTGGAATTGTAAGAACTGATGCATTGTAATATGGAACGCAGAAGAATCAAGCGATGTACTGGTTATATTGACAGAGAGAGGATGTTTTACCAGCTAGAACTGTTCATGTTCAAGAGACTTCTGCAATCTGAATCCAGTTTACCAGCTACCGAACCCGTACGTCCATCTGGACGAATGAATAGCTCCACCAGTATGTTCCCAGGTAGCGGTCGTCACCACGTCGACCAAGACTGAGCTCTCTGCCGTTCCCTTGGACGAAACGAAACAAAACGCTGCGCTCGGCGCGGCGGAGCCAGCTGCCAGGATCCGCGGGCCGCGCGCCGACACGGCCACAGCGTGATCCCTGCGGTCGCGCTGGACGAGATCACCGGCCACCTGCACGGCGCCCGCCGGCGACTTCCTCCGCTGCGGTCCGGGGTAAGAAGATACACGTGGCCCCTGACGTCGGTAGCGCCCGTGTCCGCGCCATCGATCGCGCCTATTCGAAGTCAAGAGGTACTCTGCTCGTGTGCCGGCCTCGAAGCACACCGCGGTGACCTCGCGGCGGCCGGTTACGCTGTCCTGCGGTGCCGCGCCGGCGCCGCTGCCGGCCTCTCCAGGTCAACGACTCTTCCCTTCCAGGCTCATCTATCTCCGACGGCAGCATAGACATTGAAAGCATCCATCTGAGCGACAGAGCGAGTAGTTCCATTCCACCAGCGCACGCTGCACCTCGCGGTCGCGGTGTCCATACTGGCATCCCGGCACCTGAACGCGGTGCCGTGACGGCGCCCTCATCTCGTCGATGAAGCGGAGCGACAGCGTTCTTCTCGGCTTCTCGCCGGCGGTCCGGAACGGGAACACGTCTCACACGGTCACATCGTCTTGGGCCCAGGAGAGCTGGCGGTGGCGTGCCAGTCGTCAATGGCGCCGGCCGGCCTCAACCAGGGGTCCACCCTGGGCCTATCCAGGACGTTGGATAGGATTTATACGGCCGAGGTCGACGCGGATAACTACACGCACCCAAGGCCCTTTTCGTCTTCCTCTTGCGTTCTCGCCGGCCGGCTCGCCGCCCTCGCCGTGGCGTCAAACCGAGCCGCCGCGACGGCTTCCACCACCTCGATGGAGGGAGTCGACGGAAACTTCTCCCTGGGAAGCTGGAACACGTTTCGAACCATCTCGATCTCGCAGGAGAGCTAGCGGTGGAGTCCTCGGCGGCGTGGTCGTCGCCACTGGTGGCGGGCAGTCGGACCCCTGGGCCTATATCGGACGTTGGATCGGGCTTGGGCGGTCGAGATCGGCGCGGACGCTGCAAGGTACCGAGGCGCCGAGGCCCTCTCCGCCGGTCTCCGCCTTCGCCGCGCGACGCATCCCAAGGGTTCCCCTCCACGACGTGCGCTGCGGCGGCACCGCCCAAGATGGCAGCGCCGGCAAGAATCGCCGCCCATCTATGGCAGAGCCAGCAGGGAGCGTCGTCTACTCTGTGCCGGCGGCCGCGCCGTGGGCATTGGCGCAATCGAACCGCTCCGAGGTTTGTAGAAGCTGGGCATGGAGATCGTGGTCTTGCCGTTGCCGCACCAGTCCGTATCACGCCCAGCAGCTCCAGCGCTGCATTAAGAGTGCCCAGCTCAGACCCCGCCAATGGCTGCATGGCGTACCCTCGCCATCGGCGTCTTCCACGATGACCCCCGCAACCGGCTGTCGTCATCAAACCGCTGACTGCAGGTGCCACCTGGGCATCTTGTTCGATGCGCTTACCGCCCCTCCCCCCCACCTCTGAATGGCCAGGCAAATGCAAGGAATCATCGTCCTCCCTAACCACGGAGGTGGCCTGCTTTTTGGGCGAGCACCCGAAGTGGACCGTGAGGAAGGAGGTTTTATGTGGATCCTGCCTCGGTGCGTCCACGACGTACGCTGGAACTAGAATTGTGTGCAACTACGCGATCGCCAACATTGCTCTATCTGTGTCTTTCGATTGCCTATATCGATCATAATATCAAAGACGTGGTGATCTGAAGAACGTACTACAGTAAGTAGTAGATAAAGAAGTGCAGAAAGGTGAAGAACGTTCAAACTGAAGCAAGTTTTTGCCCTAATGTGATTAAGGGCCACTTTGGCAGGGCTTCCTTACCGGCTTCACCACTGGCTTCCGGGGAAGCCCTACCAAAGGAGCAGAAAAAAACAGCTTCGTCCAGGGAGCACCGCAAAATGCGGTGACTGAAGCCGATCGATGGAGCGGGAGCCCAAAAAAGGCCCTCCCCACGGCTCCTTCTCCGTCCCCGCATCTACCAAGACCAAACTGCTCTTCAAGTTGGCAAAAATCTCACCTGAAACTGTCATCCGTCGCTGCCCAGCGTCCATGCCTCCAACGCGGCTGTAGATGCCCGGACCGGCGGCTCCTCGTCGACCAGTGCTGGTGCGAGCGCGCCGCCCGCCTTTGCCGCGTGGCCCAGCATCTCCTCGTCGGCCGCTAGATGCAGTTTGGGCGTGAGGCAATGGAGCAGCGTGGTAGGGCCCGCAGCACGGTAAAGGACATAGCAGCGCGAAGTGATGGAGTTGGATCGAGCAATGGGCGACGAGGAGGAGAGTGACAGGAGGAAAAGGAGATGAGGAAGAATCTGGAAGGAAAGAGGTGGATCAGATAACGAAGCAAAGGGTGCGTAAAAAAAGGAAAAAAAATATAATGAGTGTCATTTGCTACTTATGGGAAGCCACTAATTATTGTTAATCTACAATTCCATTCATATTTTTTTCCATTTATATGAAATCACATTATAACATAGGATAAATAAAATTACATATATAACCAAGTCACACAACCAAGGGCATATAGGACATTTGACCTTTTACCTCCATTATAAGAAAACATGAGAAGCTATTTTGCCAAACACTTTACAAAAATGGCTTCAGCTCCACCAGAGAAGCTGCTCAAGAGCCACAATCGGAGCTGTTTCAGCCGCAACCATAGCCTTGCCAAACGAGCCCTAACTGATTACAATGAAAGCATAAGTTACAGCAATTTGTTATCAATTAGGAGCACGCTGATTTCGTGTGATTTTTGCAAAGATTTTACAGCAAAGATTTCGGTATACGAATTTGTTTTCGTGTTTGAATACATCGATCAGGTTCTAGCAGCAAATGTGAAGAGCAAAGTGCTAAGTGCTAACTCAATTCGAACTTCCTGCATTACATGTACGGTCTATGCTTATGCATTGGGAATCCCAATTTGAGAGTGTGTTGCTCGCGATGATAACCATTGACCAGTGAATGTGTTTTGATTTGGTCTGTGCATTATGTACTGTGTTGCTTGTTCTTCATTGCAATGGCATAAAAGGGTTATCATTCATCTCTTCTCTCCTATTGGGGTAATATTGTCTTTTCCATGTTCACTTAACAGTCATTTGACTGTACCGTGACAGCAATGGCACATGAGGAATGAAGTTAAATTTTTAGTGGCACTGAAAGGATGGATTAAATTTTGATGAGTCAAATTTCCAATGCCATACATGGAATTTTCTCATCAAAGTAGTACATGGCAAAGCGCTTCTCATTCAAGCAACAGGTCTAGTGCCCCTAGCAGCCAGTCATGCCGGCCCGGCAGTGGTGCTCCTTGCCATTTGCCTTTCGCACTGCTGCTACTTGCTAAATTCCATCGCAAAATCACAGCATTTGTTGATCTCCAGAGCTGAGATTAAAGAGATCATAATCAAGACCGCATGAGAAATAGGAGGGGAGTGACGTGTGCACACAGTTGGATGCGGGGGCAAATGGGAAATTAGGGAGATCCAAGAGGAAGCAATGGTGTAAAGCTCAGACCGCAGATCTGTTTCAAGGGTTGACGAGGACAGGTTCCACGGGTTGAACCGTAACCCGGTACAACCAATGGATAACAACTAATATGAAATAATAGGTTAACACAGAACCTTTGATTGACTGCCAGATTAAAAATGAATGAAATTCTCACCCGTTGAAATTGAGGTGGCCCTAATACCCATTAATCTGAGGACCTACATCTAGGACCAACTCACTCTGGAGTCGATTAGCCCTTTTAATTTCTAGTTACTTAGTGCAACGGTCCTTTCGATGGCAGAGCCGCCTTCTCACTTCCAGGTGGCACAACCTACCAACAAATGAAGCTGACTTAAGGAGGGCAGAGCCAACCTACGATGAAGTTCAGACCCTTGTGATCCCGGGTGACAGAACCAACCTTCGATGGATCACAACTTATGCACTAAGTACTTAGAAACTATATGGCCCAACCGGGAGACTAACAGTTGTAAGAAATAGAACTTTATTACAACACAACAATACTACACAAGAGTGTACAACACCATCTCTTTAGTGGCTAGCCTAGCACTCACCCTTTACTTCTACCATACTCCACTCATCTACCATGCTCATGGTTGAATGGCATGGCAAGGAAGGGGACCTCTATTTATAGGCCAAGAAAGTTCATAGGATGATGACATGTGTTCCCTTCTAGAGTTTTCACTAGACAAATATCTATGTTCTACACTATTCTAATTTCTTCATGGCAACAACATCTAGCACCTTCATGGAAAATATCATGGATCATGAGTTGTGGGGAAGGCTCTATAAGTTTGTATTGCTTTCCTTCAATACTCCCCCTCAATGCAAACTTCTCTCCAGAATTGTCATGCAGATCATGCCGAGTGCCTCCCGAAACTTCTCGAACTCAGGCCTTTTGTGAAGATGTCGGCAATCTGCTCATCAGTCTTGGCACCATCTCAATCTCTCCCTCGAGGATCTTTTCTCTTATGTAGTGGTAATGAACTTCTATGTGCTTGGTCCTTGCATGAAAAACTAGATTTTCTGCTAGGCGTACAGAGGATAAGTTGTCACAAAAAATCCTTACTCGGTAGTCCGCAGGTTGATGAAGATCCTCCATCAATTGCTTGAGCCATGCGTTCTCTTGTGCTTCCATTGCCACTGATCCATACTCAGCTTTAGTACTAAATAATGCCACAGTAGGTTATCTCTTGCTGCACCACGATATAGCTTCTGATCCAATACTGAAAAAGTATCCTATGGTTGACCGCCGCGTGCCATAATCTCCAGCGTAGTCGGCATCGCAGTATCCCATCACCTGGCAATCCTTTGTCTTCTTGTATAGAATACCAAAACTGATGGTGACCTTAACATACCTGAGGATACGCCTGACTGCATCAAGGTGAGGCTTCTTTGGATTGCTCATGTATCGACTAACCACTCCAACTGGATAAGAAATATCCGGCTGAGTTAACGTGAGATAGATGAGGCTTCTGACCAACTGTCGATACATAGTCATGTCCTCCAAGTCCTTCCCTTCATCTTCTTGTAGCCTCACATTAGGATCCATAGGAGTAGGGATAGTCTTGCAGTCAAGCATCTCATACCTTAGTAAAAGGTCCTTAGCATATTTTTGTTGACCTAGAAATAGCTCTTCCTTTGTGCGCTCCACCTCAAGTCCAAGAAAGTGATTCAATTCTCCAAGCTCCTTCATTTGAAATCGGACTGAGAGATTTTCTCTTGTCCTTTGTATCTCCTCAGAGTAGTCTCCAGTGATGATCAAATCATCAACATAGACCAGGACTATTGCTAACCTACCATCCTTGGCCTTCTCGAATAAGCTAGAGTCTGATGGAGCGACTTTGAAACCACTTTGTATGAGAAACTCACTGATTTTCCCGTACCATGCTGTGGAGCTTGCTTCAAGCCATAGATAGCCTTCTTTAATTTACAAATATACTCGGGGTGGATCTTACTCTCAAAGCCTCTTGGTTGCTCCATGTAGATATCCTTGTCAAGCTCGCCATGTAGGAATGCGTTCTTGACATCCATTTGCCACAACTTCCAAGACTTGCAAGTGGCTAATGCTAGCAAGACTCAAACAGTTGTGATTTTTGCCACCGGAATGAATGTTTCTTCATAGTCCAGCCCATATTGCTGAGAGAAACCTTGAGCTACAAGCCGAGCCTTATACCTTTCAACTGAGCCATCAGGATGAGTCTTTATCTTGTAAACCCATTTGCAAGATATAGCCTTTACTTCATTCGGCCTTGGCACTAAATCCCATGTTTGATTCTCATTTAGTGCCTTGATTTCTTCCTCCATCGCCTTATGCCACTTGGGGCCTTTTGTTGCCTCTTCAGTTGGTGATGGCAAGGATAAAGTAGAACTACTTTTAGATGAGCATTCAGAGCAGAATGTGGTTAAAATTATAGAGAATGAATCAGGCAAAGTGATCAGGCGCAGTCCAAGACTGAAAAAGGACAGTAGCTATCAGCATGTGTTGATTGTTGAAAAAGGACCGCATCAATAACATTGAAATACGAGGTAAAATCAGATTTGTGTTGATTGTTGAAAAGTACACTATATACGCTGACCTCAAACATCAGGATTCCTGAAGAAACATCACTGTGTCATCATTACTCCATGTGGTCATTCAGATCTTGCCACAAGGGCTGTTGCACGAAAATTGTCAGACCAATTAGCAGTTCCCATGTATAGACTAGTAGATTTGAACCCAGCAGGTTTACTAATCTTATGTGCATTTAAGTTTGGTACAAAGAATCGAGCCTTCGACAATCTACATCTTGTTATTCCAGATCTTATATGGATAGGCGTGCATCCATCTGATGTACGTAAAGGCCTTGGGAGACCTTTTAGTCAACAAGACCATACAATTTTGAAAAACTTGGCAGAAGTTGCAGAAAATCTCACATCATCGTTGATGAATGAAATGGCTACCTTGGGAGTCAAAGTAGATATTGAAACTATATTAGCGAATAATATTTTAGAAGAATACTTGATGGATAAAATCCCAGAAATGAGAAATAAAAGGACTTATAATGCATATCCTCTTATCTACGTTCAAAAGTACATTTTCTTATACAAATCAATTTTGTTTGTTTGTAAGTATTGCTGTCCAAAACACAAATGAATTTTATCCTGAACCCCGCTAGCAAAATACACATGTGAGTTTTTTGTTTATCTGGTCTAACCAAGTAACCATATTGAGAGGAACTAAGCATTTCCTAATTATTTTTGCCTAATTTGACAGATACAACAACCATGATTTTATTTGCACTGCAAGTCGAAATTTCAATGCAACTAAGTACTTAGAAACTATATATCTCAACTGGGAGACTAACATTTGTAAGAAACGTAATTTTATTACAACACAACAATATTACACAAGAGTGTACAACACCCTCTCTTTACTGGCTAGCTTAGCACTCACCCTTTATTTCTACCATACTCCACTCATCTACCATGCTCATGGTTGAATAGCATGGCAAGAAAGGTGACCTCTATTTATAGGCCAAGGGAGTTCATAGGATGATGACATGTATCCCCTTCTAGAATTTTCACTAGACAAATATCTAAGTTTTACACTATTCTATTTTTTTCATGGCAACAACATTTAGTGCCTTCATAGAAAATATCATGGATCATGAGTTGTGGGGAAGGCTCTAGAAGTTTGTATTGCTTTCCTTTAAGCACCTTAGCAAAGCAGATCATGAGTTTGTTGTAACTAATAAATAAATTACTTGTGACAAATAATACCATATGAAACCTATCCTATGTGGAGATAAAAAAAATACTATGGACTAAGACAAACCTATCATGTCTAGATATTAAAAAAATACCATAGACTATGGAGAAACCTATCCTGTCTGGAGGTACACAAAAAAGCAGAGTTCGTACAGATTGCAACACACAACATACTCAAATCACATAACTCTTAGTTAAAGACATGCACTCTGTTGATATGAAGCTGACAAGTACCAGATCACACTAGTATCGATTAGAAATAATGCATCAGAGAGAAGGTGACAGATGTATCATCCTAGAAAACAATGCCCAATAGTAAGCAAAAACACAAGTGCAGGAAATCAAATTCCCATTAAAAATATAATGCTATAAATTTAACAGATTATCCTAGAAATATAGGCATTAACCAAATCCATCAGTTTATATTCTACCAACCAAAATCACTAGACAGAGCCATGGTAAGCAGCCGCTGCCCTCACAACAAGTGCAGCAATCTTGGGATCTGAAGAGTAATCTTCCATGGTCGATAGGTTTGTCAGCACTACACAAAAAAAATACAAAAGTTAAGGGTCATAAAACTAAAAAAAACTTCACCCTAAAAAAATTAGTTCCATGAAAATACCTTTCACGAAAACTTTCATAACCTCATCATTGGTAAAGGCCTTTACGACATCTTCATCATGTTAGAAAATTAAACAATTCTGAGCTATCATCCAATAAAAAATTTGTCAAAGAGACAAAAACACAAGGCATGGATTCCTTACAGTGAAGAAGGTCAAAAGTGTATTCATGGTAGCTTTCTTGCCGTCTCCAGTGGTACGCACAAGAGCAATCTAAGATAGTAAATTTTATTGTTACTTAAACAACCAAAAAAATAAATAAATAAAGCGATGAGCACTAGTCAATGAGAGACATGAGGAGATGAGATCACCTTATCAGTGAGCAGCATGAGATTCTTTAAACTTGCACGTTGTTGTCGGACCTTGAGGGTCCTGGAGCCTGCAGCAAACGAAACACCAAGTACAAGCGTACCAACTAGGCCCTAATATGACCAAAACTCTTGGCTGTAACTTTCTACTTCAGTGTTGAGTCTTTCGAGCTGTGAGTCAAGCCTTGCCATCATGGCTTGAGATGACTCACCAGTCCCATATGCCTGCACATTTAATTAATACAGATGTCGGAGATTAAAAAATAGTTCTCATGGAACATGCCCAATAATCAAAGAACACAAATTCTTGGTGGGGTTTCATTCTCCATTAATGATGTGGTAAATGCCCAATAAGCAAAGAACACAAATTCTTTCATTCTCCATTAATGATGTGCTAAATAAGCAAATATCGTGAAATGGCATCAAAGTTTTGAAGAGAGAAGGAATGAGCTTCATTCCGCCAACACCATGAAACTCTTCTACGTATACATTGAGAGCTATAATTTCATTTCATCCTATCTCTTGTCCAATCGTTACTTCCGCATCATGCAAGAACTAAATACTATCGCCAGCTTTGAAAATAGTGAAATGAAACCTTGCATTGTAGGAGTTGTTTCATTCATGATTTCATTATGCTATAGATGCTGTGGCAGTTTTGGAAAGGGATGAAATGAAATTGGTACCGAGAATGGCCTAAACTAGCAATGCACAATTCAAAGGGGAGGAGCATCTATTCACTGATATGACAACAGGCCTGATAAGCTAAAATAAAAAAGTATGGTACCTCTGGCACCGGGATGCTCGTTGAGATAGCACGGGAATGGAGGAATGTGACGGCGGCGTGGGGGATCCTGGTGCGGCTGACGGCGAAATGCAAGATTCTGGTGCGGCTGCCCTGTAGTCCATGGAACCAAATAGCCACTTTAATCCATTTTAGTCCATGGAGTAAAGTAACTTTAGTGGACTAAAGAACCGAGCCTTAATGGACCACTTTATACGCTCTGGTCCAAATAAAAACAAAAACAAGTCCGGGTGAACAGGAAACACAACACGCTCGTTTATTTGCCTCAGGAGTCTTGACCTGCAAAATATTTCAACCCCAAACACGCACAAAATTTTGGATCTTCGTCGAGTGCCACAGGCACTCGGCAACTTTACCGTTTCATGTAGTGCACAAAATTGCTGATTTCACGTCGTTTTGCACAAAACCGCCCGCGCCCTACGCTTTCGCGGACAACGCCCCGACGCGTGCTCGCGACCCAAGCCGCCGCCCCCTCCCATTCCTCTCTATCCCCCTCTCTCATCGCTGCCGTCCCCGCCGCCTGCTTCTTGCGCCGCGCCGTCGGCGCCGTCCCTTCCTCTCTCCTCCCCTCCCACCGCTCGCTCCTCGTGCGTGCTGCCGTCTGGGTCCGCGACTAGGGCTCGACCCTAACCCTAGACGAAGCTTCCATTGCCTCATCCATGCTCTCCTCCGGACGCGCGCCCTGGTTGTAGTCCATGGACGCCGTAGTGCCTCGCAAGGCACCCGAGGAGGTGGCCACCGCCGCATCGTCGATGGAGGTAGCAGGCGCCGGTGCGGTCCCTATGGGCTGGCGCGCGGCAGGAGGCGGCGACAGCGTAGACGAGGGGTGGCCATGAGGGAGCGCTGACCCTCCTCATCTTCTGGGCCAGTGGCGAGCGGTTCCGGCATTCGCCTGCATCGCCTTGGCTCCCGTGCTGGTCATTTCCCTCTCCGCATTGCCGCACATGCGCCTTCCCCCGCTGAAGCGCCACGCGCTCGCGACCGCCCTCCTCCCGGTGGCAGAGCAGAAGGCGGCAGCCTCGGCCTACGCGGCTGTGACGATGCACATGCGGAGGTGGAGCACGGACCACCTCCCCGCGGATGTCGTTTGGTTGAAGGCCCAGCATGCGGCCAACTTTCTCCTTGCCGGCGACGCAGCGCCCTCCCACGACCCTTTGCGCAAGAGAATCAGAAGCTTGTTTGGACTAGGCTTCAGAAGCTTGCAGGGAAGCTAGCTTAGGCCACAGAGATGCTGGATTTTTTGTCGCGCCACATTAAATTGTGCTCAGGACTCGGGGCAGATGAGTGCACACAGCGTCTTGCGTCTTGCGAAATTGGGGCTTGAATATTTGGGGAAGCACACTCATGATTGCTAGTTATTTAACCACTATGATATCTGGTCCATTGTTTTCTTAAAATATTTGTACGATCCGTACTTTCTGTTTTGTATGCATGAGGTAGAGCGTTTATCTGGATATGATTCCATATGACCAAGCCTTATAGTTTACTTTCAGGTTGGGGCCCTTCTTGATAGAAGGATAGTACCATACATGCTTCTGGTCTTCCCATGTTTAATGTGCCTGCTTATCTAGTAGCTAGCAGACTCTGAGCAACTGTCTTATCTCTTTCATACCATTTCAACAGTAACAAATTCAAGCTGGGAGTGTTAGCATCATTTTTTACCTTTTTTTTTATGAAAATCCTTCATGTTCAAGTGTCATACCACTAATATTTGTTTATTTCATCATTTCTTAATATAACAACTGAGAAAACTGAGTGGAATTTACTTTGTATTCTTAAGCTTCACTAGTAGAGAATTGGCCTTTTATAAAAGATCCCCTTTTATCCCGGTTGGTATTACAAACCGGGATAAAAGGGTTCGAGGGATTTAGTCCTGTTCCAGTGACCTCGTTGGAGACCCTTTTATCCCGGTTTGAAACACCAACCGGGATAAATGACCCCCTTTTATCCCGGTTGGTATTACAAACCGGGATAAAAGGCTCTCGATCCTTTTATCCCGGTTGGTGTTACCAACCGGGATAAAAGGGGGGGGGTCTTTTATCCCGATTGGTGTTTCAAACCGGGATAAAATGCCTCTCAGGATCTTTTTTTCACACTAGCCTTTGCAACCGGGATAAAAGGTCCCGGTTGGTGAGCCCCCCACCAGTGACCGAGCTTTAGTCCCGGTTGGTGAACCTTTTGTCCCGGGCTAACTTTAAACCGGGACAAAAGGGGGCGCATCGAAAGCCAATTCTCTACTAGTGCTTGGTGCCTTTCTTGTCAGGTAGAATAGTTCTGCCTTGATGATTATAATGTGTAACCGTTTTTGGAATGGCATAGCTCATTTTGCATCGATAACTTACATATTATTTTGAGGTGTGCTCCTATATGATAAAGTTAGTTTGTTGTTTGTTCTTATCAAGAAAAAATCTTTCCTTATCAATTCCTATATGATAAATTTAAGTGTTATTAGTTTTCTGAGTATTCTCTCAGTGTTGGTCATTGTAGGATGTGATTATTTGAATACTGAATCAGGCATGTTTCTTTGCTACTCCCTGAGTAGCATACTCAGATTATTTGAGTACTGAATCATGCATTGAGAAAGGTTCAGGTGCTTCCGTGGGTTGGGGTGCTACCGTGCCCCCAACCCGTGGATGCACCTCTAAATGTGCATCAAAAATCCATCTAAAAATTTGAATGGATACTTGTTACTATCTTCTACCATCATGCAAAAATTGAGGATGAACAAAAAAAATGTGCAAGAAGAAAAAAAAACAGAAATCAGTGCATGAACATTACCGGGCGTGGTTCAGTTAAATCCGCAACTATTCATGCACTGATTTCTTTGCATGTTTTACCTTTCTTTGCCAAGTACACTTTCAATATTTTTGGCAAAATAGTCTCACTAGATATCTCTATGATACGTCTGTCTTATATGGTCCACTGGTCTAGTATTCCCAACTTTTATTGAGTGTAGACCTTTTGGAATCTGACTGGGCAATTATAATCATATTGTAAAGTCAGGCACATGAAATTTCGGAGTCGCATAGACAGACAATAGGTGTTAATGTTTTTGCCCCAGCGCGTAGCCATAGGTCGAACACTGCCATCTTCAATTATAAGGAGGTTTTAAGGTAGTGCTGTACTTGTAGTTAAGTTGTATAATATTTGGTTTTTTAGACATTTTTAATTCATTGTGTTATTTGGAAACATTTGCATACTAATTTATATTCAGAAGCACTGCCTATTACTTTTGGATTGGTCTTCTATTCTTCAATGGTGAATATGTGGATCCGTGACACATCTGTCTTTTTGTCATGTTTGTTCATTACTGTGCATTCTTTTCATCCCTCTTAATTTTTTCTACCACCATTTCTGAGCTTTCATCACTTCACATCAAAATTCTAACACTATTTTAATTTTGCACAATCAATCTTTTGTTCTTTGGCGGATATTCTAAGGACGATGAAATTTCCATTGCAGAATTGCAAGAAAGGAATTCACCTATCTACTGAAGTGAGTTTAATAGTTAGTTGATCAACACTTCAATCATTTTGGACAGCTAACAAGTTTTTAACGCTCCCACCAACTTCTGTACTTTTGATATATTTGATATGGATTTCACATCGTGATGCTTAAATGCTCTATCTCTTATATATGTAACAGTGAACACCACTCCATTAGTGGTTACAAGTGCGTGTTTGCTGTCGATGGATTCTTCAGAGTAAAACTTCATCCTGAAATTCCCCCGCTTTACCTGGTATGGTAATTAGCACATCACATTTAGTAGCAAATTTTGGGATCTTGCAGTAACTACAACGCCATTGTATTATGCCCTTCTGTCAAGAATTTACTCTCTTCCGCTTTGCCTGCACATTTTGTATTGTTGAAAGATCCCAAGGTTTTGTACATGGCATTCTTTCACTGAATCGGCTATCTATCCTTTAGGACACAGAAACACTCGGATTTCTGTCACACAACCACTAACTGCAAACAGTGAAGATGTGTTCAGTCAGTCTGTGTGATACATATTATCTTATCTCTTTTTTAAGATTTGATATATCTGGGTCTAGGCATTCATTGCGACCTATATATCAAAATCTAGATGGTCAATTTTTTGCAGAAAATTGGTCACACATCATGTAACTTTTTTTGTATATTTTTCTATATATGTTCTTTTTCTTTATGGGCACGAGGGATATTAGTGTCACTGATATATGCATTAGCTATTTCTTTAAGTAATACTATGAGCCTCCCAAATGCATGACTTGTACATGGGAATTTACATGTTGACACTACGCATAGATATCTGGAAAAGATCTGGGGAGAAATAAATTATATGGTCTGGTGGACATTGCTAGCCCTCTGCAAGTAGGTTAAGCGGTTCTTTTTGAGATAGCTCTAGGGTCTCTCTTTTTTTACCTAACCATTTTTATATATAGAAAAAAGGGGCAGTAAGGAGCTCCCTGCTGTTAAGTGGTTCGGTCCTGATTTTTTAAATCTTTATGTGTTTCTACTGGAACATGATCTTCCCGTCAAGCTGCTCAGACCTTCCTTTTTCTGTTGATCAGTCACGAAAATGGGTCGGCCTGAAGACATGCACACAATTTATCGCCTACTTCATTTTTTTCCCTAATAAAAGGTCTCTGTTTAATGACCACAGCAGCAGGACAGTCATATACTCATATATGTTATTACCTATTTTTAGGTTGTTGTTAAGAAAGTTTTGAGGAGCAGTCTCTTGGAAATTGTGTGCAGGAGGTACATAGCTGCGTGCCTGCATATGCAACTGACTGATGATTTAGCCTTTGCCTTGGTTTGGAGGGATGGGATGAGTACTTTTGCTGTGTGTCTGGCATTATTAGAAAGTTTACAGTTTCACTGTCTAATCCAATTTGGCTACCTAAACCCCTACACTCGGTTCTGTTTTTCTTTTCTGCACCAGTAGATATATATTGTTGTGTCTCCTATTCTCTCAATATCTCAGGTTGGTATTAATTGCTAGGAAAAAGTCCAATTTAGTACCCCTTTGTCCAAATAACCCCCTAAAGTAACAAAAGGTTTACTTAACTCCCTCATTTTGCAAAACCAGTTCAAACTACATCTTTAACACATATGTAAACCAGTTCAAATTTGTTAGAGATGTCTCAAAATGACAGTCAGCTACTTCGTGCAAATTGGTAATGCTAGATCTACATGTGAGTCCACGTCGAAAGCTAACCATATGATATATATGGAAAATAGGTTTGAAGTGGTTTTGAACCGGTTTGAGATATGAGTTTAGTTTGGTTTTTGGTCTTTTACATTACTTAGTTGGTTTGGTTTAGATATATAAGAGTAATGGGCTGGTTGGTATGGTTTGAAATTAATTTTCTATTATATATGGTTTGGTTTAGTTTTGAGGCGGTTCTAAGACCATTAGCAGCCTTACAAGCCAAAGAGGTCAAATGGGGTGTGATTGTGGAGAGGATGATAAGGGCGCCGGTTGAGCAAGTAAGTTGTCGTGGCTAGCGCATCGGGCCAGAATGTGGGTGGGATCGATGCATGGAAGAGTAGAGCGAACGCCGTCGTTGATGGTGCGTAGAATGCGTTCAGGACATCCATTATTTTGCTGCACAATGCGGTGAGCGGCAAAGAACGTGCGTGAGGCGGCGTTGTCGAACTCTCCCGTTATCGGTCTGCAAGCTCATGATCGGCAAGTTCTAGAACATCGGACTTGCGGCGAAGTGGGAACGTCCACGCAAAATGCGAAAAATCATCAACAACAAGGTAGTACTTGAACCCGGAATTGCTCATTATTGGAGATGTCCATACTCACAGTGCAAAACTTGAAAATCAGTGGAAGAAACATAATTTGATGTGTAGAAAGGCATCCGTACATGTTTGCCTAAACGGCAGGCATGACATGTATGATCGTCGTCCTTGGCACAAGTGAAATCAAATGAATGCAAAATGCGCTGAAGAGAGGCATCGCCGGGGTGTCCAAGTCGAGCATGCCACAAGCTGGTGTTTGTGGGCAGCGAGAAGAGCAGATGACGCGCCAGGGGATCGTTCCGAGGACCGCAGCAGGGAGAGATCCCAAACGAATCACATCGGAGCAGTACCGTCTTGGTTCCAAGATCCTTGATGGAAAAGTCACACGGGTCAAATTCGACAGAAACAGAGTTGCCACGGGTGAGAGCACGGACAGATATCAGGTTCTTGATCAGGTTAGGGGAGATTAAAACATTATTAAAGATGCAAAGCGGAAGTGGAGGTAGGCAGGGATACCCGGCCAGCGTGTGAAACGGGCATGACACTGCCGTTGCCGATGGCAATTTGTTGAGGAACAGGAGGAGGGAGGCCATGTGCGTCGACGCACCCGTGTCCAAGAACCAGTCGCTGCCTCCGCCTTGTGGAGCTTGGGCTGGCATGCCGTGCAGGGCGGAGAACAGATCGGGCGGCATGGGCGGCGTTGGTGGCTGAAACTGCTGGCCGTCGAGGTACGGTGACGTGGAGAACGCCGTCAGAGCCTGCGGAGGTGCGACACCAGGACGGGGTCCGAGGATGCCAGGGACCTGCGCATGCCATGCGTTCAGTGGCCACGCCTGAACAACACCCGTCCATGGGTTGTAGGTGGACGCCCACTGCGGTGTGGACGACGGAGATGCAGGCGGACGTGTGTTATACTGTTATTGGAGCTGCTAGAGCCGGAGGTCTTGTTGCGGGAGTTGTACGCCTTGCGCTTCTTGCGGCGGTCGCCTCCACCATTGGGCTGCGGCGAGGGCGGGTTGGTGGAGGACTTCCTGGCGGTGCTGCTGTTGGAGCCAGCGGCGAGCAGCGCCGTCGACGCCTCCATCTGCAGCGTGTGCCGGATCCGCTTCTCCTCTTGCATGAGGTACGAGCGGATGTAGAGGAAGGAGGGAGGCGGCTTCTGGGCACCCAACACGGTGATCGTTTCACTGAATTTGGAGTTCAGCCCGCGCAGTGTGTTGATGACCAAGGCAGTGTCGGTGACGGCGGCGCCGACGTCGTACAAGGTGTCGGAGAGGTTCTTGAGGCGGCCGCGGTACTCAGCGATGTGAAGTCATGGTGGAATTCTTGCTGGGCGTAGATGGTAATGTCCACAGCCGCCGGCGCGCGTCCCATGGCTGATCTGATAGACACTCAATTGCACGTGAACCACAAACAAATCAAAATTTATTTGGAGGAAGGAAGGCAATGGAACGGCATCCAAATCATCAACATAAGCTGCATAATCGAAGGTACAGAATCAAGATTCGTTTCACCCACAGAAGATTTCTTAACGACTTGCCTTCTACTGCAAATCCAAATCGACGACTGTTGGCCACCGCCGCACCCTCTCCCCAACTGCTAACCTTGCCGCGGGCTGCAGCTTTACGGCGCTTCAGCTCCACGACGGACGCGGCTGAGCATCGTTGGGCGGCGAGGGGGAGGCAGCGCTACTGGGGTGACAGCGGCTGCGGTTCCTGTGCATGCACCTTGGCCTCCGCCGTGCTCCGCCTCTCCCTGGACCCACGCTGGCAGCAAGTGCGTGAGCAGCTCCGCGCCGGCATCAACGCTGCCCGCAGCGCCGCCTCCCAGGACTGCCGCATGCCCCTGCGGCCCCGGCCCCGGCCCCGCAGCCCCCGCACGCGGCGGACTTCGAGAACCACCGCGAACCCTGCTCGCCGCTCACTGTCGCTGCCCTGTGTTGGCGAGGGGAAAACAACACACCGGAGGTCACCACAACGACGCTTCGAGCCTGCGAATGATCCATTTTTCCATTCCATGCGATGAAGGCTCCAGCCACGTTATTCAGGATAGCGAACACACCACTTTGCAGCCCACGGGTCTGACCCATACACCCAACCAAACGCTCCCTGGAGTCGGCGGTTTAAGGGGGATTTGTTGCATAGCTAGAGCATGCTAAAAGACATAACCAGGCAACTAAAAATAACCATGGATCTTCCAGAAGCCCGCATGTTACGTGGCTTCTGGTGTTTGTTATTCGTGCAAATAGATTTCATCCGTAAGATGTGACTTGTCTCTTCAACCCTACCTCACCCTCACCCGCCGCCGCTGCCCGCACGTGTCGCCCTCACCGTGCCGTTCGCCGCCTCCTCCAACCCTCGTCGAGCCATCCGTTGCCGTGCACCTAGCTACGCTGCAGCCGAGCAACGTCCCGGCCACGCCAGCTACACGAGTGGCCCCGGCTGCGCTTGCCGTCGAGCCGCACGAGGGTCCAGCTGCCCCGTCATCGTGCGCCCAGACGCCGCGCACCTCCCGGCCACGCCTGCCGCCGAGAGCCGCCCCGGCCATGCATGCCAGCGTTGCCCCTGCCGCCACACATATTGCCGGCGTCGGAGAAGCTGATTTTTATTTTCATAATGTTGATATAGGTTTTAGTAGATATTGAATCCATTCTATTAAAATGTTGGAATATCTCAAGAAAAATGTTGAAAGTATTTATTTTTTTCAAAATGTTGATTTGCGTTTCTAAAAATTGTTGAATCTAAAATTTGTAAATGCTGAATCTAGTCTTGAAAAATGTGAATCTGATCTTGTCAAAATGTTGAATACGTTGAATGTAGATCTTCAATTTTGGATTTAATGTTTAACCAACTTGCAGGAACTCCAATAATAAATAGCCCGGGTGGCTTGTTGGGACCTGCTAGGAGGCCCGACACACTGAGGGTTGAAGGCATGTGCCGCATATTGGGCCGGTGGAGGCCGAACACACTGAGGTGAATTATTTCAAACCGACCCATGATCTAGCTGGACTGATCCGTGTTCTATTAGGTCAACCGTCCGATGCAGATCCCTATTACGTGGTAGGTGAGGAAACGTGACGGGTTGGGAATATACTAGCCTACCACCACCTCCCACCCAACCAGCCCACCGTGACCTAGGCCACGTTTGGATGCAATTGTGGATTTAGATTTTAGATGGTTTTCGAGAATCCAGATTCTAAGCAAAATCTGGATGGTGTTGTTTGGATCATAGATTCCAAAATCTGATTATATGGTAGTTTGTTAAATAGATGTTTTTATGCCCTTGCTACTCTTTTACTCAAAAGAGTGGACAATAGCAGATTGGATAATTATCTAGAAGGTTGATGAGCAAAATGGTCAAATATGCATGCAAAATCTGGTAGAATCAACCTTTGAGCAATTTCTGGGATTTTCAGAATCCAAAATCTAGATTGTAGAATCTAGGTCAGAATCTGTTATGTTTGGAGGCCAATCCAGATTCTGAATTTTGGATTTTGAGAATCTGTTGTTCTCCATACGGAGCCTAGTTTTAGTCCCCAATCTTGTCTTGCTACGAATCGACCGGACGCGTGAGAGGAGGGAGGTATGGCGATGCTGCTGCGCCGATCCGGACTCGGCGGACATCGCCGCCGCTCCGCCGCACCCCTGTCGGCGTCCCGGAAGGCGATGGTTCCCCCATCTCTCGGGGTCACCTTCCTGGCCTCCTCGTCCGGCGCCGGCGTTGCGTCTCGGATCAAGGGCACCCCGATCCGAAGCATCATCCAGGTTTGTTCGCTTTCAAGCTCGCTTACGTTTTGTTTGCCTGGGTGGTTAGGAGGGGATCATGTCCAGTGTGAATTTGTTTTGACCAAATTAGGTTTGGGAAATCTCGCAAGTTTTTTCTCACGCTATTCGTCATGTAACAGTTGACGTTGATGGTTGGGCCTAATGACAGCTCTTATGTTTCTTCAAATTTTATGCTTGCCGGGCCTGGATGTATGCCTATCTCAATTCATGGTTGACATGTTCATCCTGAACCGGATTGTTTCTGCGTATGTTTTTTTTGCATGATTGAGTTTCGTGTATCTCGACTAGGGTGTGCGGTTCCAGTTTGGATTTTGGTTTCGAGAGGATTTCGTCTCCCTCCAGTAGCTTCAATTTACCTCAATTCATGGTTGACATGTTCATGCTGGAGTGGATTGTTTACTGCATAGAAGGTGTAGGGATCCATCCAGTTTGGAGATCCCAGTTTGGATTTGGATTTTGAGAGGATATTGTCTCCTAAGGTAGTTTCAATTCATGTAAAGCAGATCAGAGAGCTGCAAGGCCTGCTGACTTATTGACCGTTTCACAGAATTTCAGTTGTTTCACTGTTGCCTAGGATGTGTTCTGCGATATCTTCAGTCGCGGTGGATTGCATCGCTGTAGCCTTAATTTTCTGTCCAAATTGTACCTTTGCACTCTTAGGAGTTTCAATTCATGTAAAGCAGATCAGAGAGCTGCAAGGCCTGCTGTCTTATTGACTGTCTTCACAGAATTTCAGCAGTTTCACTGTTTCCGGTAGGATGTTTTCTGGGATATCTTCAATCGCGGTGGATCGCATCGCTGTTGCCTTAATTTTCTGTCCAAATTGTACCTTTGCACTCAAAAGCTGATAATAGAACCCTTTTGCCCTAGGATCTTTTAATCCCCAAAAGTTGATTTTCAATGGGACAAAGTCACAAATTTTGGTAGTGCTTTGATCATCATTTTAGGAGATTGCACGGAAGGGGGTTATGCTGTATGCGGAAGGGGGTGATGCTGTATAGTTTAGCTGCTGTTTAACCTACTCTGTTTGATGTAAGCTTTAGATCCTTGCAGTGATGATATTAGTCAGTTGTTTTATCTACCACTCCAGCATGCTAGTCAGCTCATATTGTGCATCTACATTGATTTATCTGCAATTTCATGGACATCGTCACTATGGCAACGCTTTTAACGGAACTGAAAGCGCCAAGGAGTCGAGCAAGAAGAAACCTTTTGTTGAGAAAGTTAAAGTTCTCACCAAAGAACTTCTAGAAAGGTGAGCAAGTTAAATTTAAAATGCAATCCCCTATCACAGTCTCCCATTGGATTCCCAACTGACTTTTGTGTGTACCCTAGTTTATCAGTGCCTAATGGTAAATTTGTAGTACACTATCCGCTGATGCTGACTGACATCTGCTTTCCTAATTATGTTGATGTGAGCTAAATGTTTGTGATTTTCATGGTTACTAATGTCTGCATATTCCTGTGCAGGTACTGGGCACCACTGAGGCCAGGGGAAAAACTGATTGTATCATCTACTATCGGCTATTGTGGGTTCTTGCTCGAGATGGTTCATACCACCGAGAAGCAGAAGCTGTAGAAAGTTACTCCAGTTTAATTTAATCTGTGTATCTGTGACATCTCAAACTTGTGTTATGTCATCTACTATGTGGTCTTTAACTTAATATATGATGTGGCAGACTTGATTAACTCCACTAGTAATAGTAGGTTTGTGTCCTGCTGTCTTACTATGTGTTTTGTTCTTACTAGCAAAATGTCCATGTTGCAATGGTTAAAAATAAATAATATTGCTTGCCTCGAAGACCCTTAAATTTGGTTTCAACTCTAGTAGCGTTTTTTAAAAAGCTCGTGGGGGAGGGTGGAGGAGGATGGGCGGTTGATGGGAAAAAATGAACGGTGGAGAAGAGAGCGGAGGTTGATGGAGCGATCGGAGGGCTGGAATCACCTAGAGGGACGATCATCGGAGGGTTTTCATAGATGAGACCGTAAAAAAAAATCTCCTTTTCGATTTTGTTTGGTTTTTTTAGGAGTAAGATGTTTTGCAAGCGGATAGTAAGTAGATCTAGCGTGCGTATGAAGTGTTTGCTCATGCAGTCGTGCGAGTGTGGGATGGTGTGAAAACTTTAAAACGCCCCGAGTTGGACTTCAATTTCATAGAATCGAGATGGTGGCGTACTTCTAAGATCTAAGGAGGACTTTTTAGTAAATCCTGTTTCACAAAAGAAATCATTTAAGCACAACCCAAACTGCAACCTCTATCTAACCGTGTCACGCCCTCAACTCCCACTCCCACCACCTGCTACGCTTTGGTCTACGGCAGGGACAGCACGGATGGACAGACCACGGAGACACGGAGTAGCCGTCCACGGTCCACGCACGCCGCCACCGGCCCCCCTCCCCCGGCATGATGTCCTTTTCCGTCACTCCCCACGCCTCCTCCTACTTAATCGCCACCTCGCCCGGTCTTAACCTTCGTCGTGCCCACCGGTAACCAACCGCTCATTAAGAAAGCGAGGCTACTAATCACGCTCGCGAGCCTGACCCCTGCTGAGCGCAGCTGACCGTGTTGCTCGGTGCAGATGGAGGCGTCGTCGCCGGCGCCGTCGTCGCTTGGCGGCGCGCTGCGGCACAGGCTGCGCGCCACGGTGTTCTGCTGCTTCGGCACCGGCGGCGGCGGCCTCGGCGAGCGGATGCGGTGGCGCCGGCGCGCGGGCGTCGGGGAGTTCCGGTACGACCCGCTCAGCTACGCGCTCAACTTCGACGAAGGCGACCTTCTCGACGCCGACGACAGCGAGGACGAGGAAGCCCATGTCGGGCGGGGCGACGGCCTGCTCTACCAGAGCTTCTCGTCGCGGCTGTCCACGCCGGCGGCGGTCATCGACGTCGCCTAGCCGTATAGCGCGTAGCGCCTGGCTCTGGCTGGGATGGGATCGAGGCCGCCAGCTGAGATCGGAGAGGCTCGGATCGATGAGGTCACGGATATACCGTTAATCAGTGTGCAGATGCTTTGCGTTCGTCTATCAGATTTTGTTGTATTTTGTACATGCACGCGTTGCAGAATCGAGAGTAGTATAGATGCTATGCTAGGTTGTTGGTGATAGATCATGAATCGATGTTGTTGGTGTTAGTGTGTAAAGACTTAGCTATCCATATGTGCTCGATTATTGATTCGTACTTTCAGTTTTTTTCGGACGAATTTCGCACGAAAAATCCCCTTAATTATTTCAATATCTGTTTATTTATTTTCCTTGGAATACATGCATCTTGGGTCCCACAAAAGGTACAGGTATTGTCTCGCAAAAAAAAAAAAGTTCTGGTGTTGTTGAATGTAGATGTAGCTTTTGGCGAGTGAGTGATTGATGCTAGCCAAGGACTCGTCACTTGGGGCTGGGACAGCTAGCTTCGCTCTCGAGGCGACGGAGACGCCGTGGAAGGTGAACAAGAAATCTGTGCTCCAGCCGCGTCTTTTCGGCGGAAACGACGAGCTCGGGGGAAAATCAGGAGGAAGCTATGCAGTAACAGCAAGCGAAAGGATGTATCATGGATGATGGTGATCGTTTGTCCTGGCCCTGGGGCCGCGTGGTTGGACTTCACCTGCTCGGTCGCCGCTCGACTTGGTCTTCGGCATTTTTTCTCGGACCACTCGCGTGCTTCCCTGCCAACCAATTTCGTTCCGCGCCTGGCCATATACCAAATGCCACCAACTGTCGTCTAAATTCACATCTTCAGCTTCGTCCAAATACAATTTGTTTTAAGAATCCCTCAACTATACTGCAAAACTACAGGCAACTACCTAGCTTTTCCTCCGTTTCTTATTAAACGGCGTATTAGGATTTGGACCCACACACCCAAGGTTAATCCACAGCATCCTACGAATCCAATCGAGTAGACACGAGTCGCACGAAGAGCAAGCTGCTTACATGGCGTACAACGTATGAACCATTACATTCCCTTCAGGTAAACTTTGAACCAGCACCTTTAACACCGGAGAGTACTGTAAACGGCCAATCTGAATCTTGGAATCCTCCCTAGAATATCATTACATGGTAGGATACGCAATTACAATACAACATAACTTACTCCCTCCCGTTCTTCGTCGGTCATACAACACATGATCCACATATCACATTAGCACAAATGCTATACTGCAAAGTCATTACCAACTCCCACTTCCACCACGTGGTCAAACTAGGGCCATTAGGTGACCCGCTAAGGTCCCCCGGTGACGCATATCTTCATTACTTCATAAAGTTCCCTCCGAACAGGTCGGTCTCCATACTTGTTGGCTACAGAGTGGGAGGGAGAATGTACTTGGCAATAAGGTATAGTGTACGTCTAGCTTCGTCAAGACTGCTCAGGGCCGGTCGTCATCACCTGCAATGTTTCCATTTTCACATGTTAAAATCAGAGCAGCAATAAGCATAAAAGGTGGCAAGCCTATGAAGTAACAGCAACGCTGCTTTCACTATAATAACCTTTTCTTCTTGGTCTTTTCACCAGAGGATGTTGGGTTGCTGTGCCAGTTCCGTTTGCGCTGGTTAATGAACCAGTTGTTGATCTGCTTCAGCTGTAATCCTGTTTCCTGCACCAGTCGAGCCTTGTCGTCTTCCTGTATCAGTTAGGAAAGAGCTGTTCACCATGAACAGAAACTAGTGGCATATGTAAGCTCGGAAATGGTATTAACATGGTGTCACATACAGTAGGGTATGGCCACTTGGAATGAGCCTGCCACCAGGCTTTCAATATAGATGCGGTATCCCCAGGGAGTTTACCAGCTCTGCGCTTGCGGAGAATTTCTTCTCTGATATCAACAAGCTTTTCTTTGTACCCCTACAGGTAGAAAATCTTTTGTTAGTTGACAATCCATCATTAATGATGAAATGAAAAACTTCAGAGGATGATAACTAACCTGCTTAAGCTCATTTTTAAGCTCCTGCCGTACACGTTCAACCAAGGATCGCTCACCCTCTGTCAGCATCAGGGGGCCAAAGCCCATACCATCTGATCCTTCGTTCCCATCAAACATGTTGGCCTCACTATCCACCTGGTTATCTTCATCATCAGACATGGTCGCTCCTGTGCCTTCACCAGGAGATGCCCCTGCATAACCAATCCTAGGATCACTCAGTGTTGCCTGACAATGATGATTTGCAGAATACTACTCTAACAGCTGCCCCTGCAAGTTCATTTAAGGTGTACATGTGCAGCATATGAAGACAACCATCTTAACCAACATTTAGCATAAAACCAGGCAAATGTTCTGTAAGTTGAAGCAAAATCAACAACTCAAAGCTGTCACCAAAATCTCAGTGTACAACTCAAATTAGGATAGTAAATTGTTTTATCATGCAACCAACAACTTTGCTTTTTCATATCATGGGACAGCACTCCTATCCTCATCTCAGTGCATGCTTAGCATAGCCTAAGCTGTTGCCAAGGCCTCACACGTCTTTTCAGATTATAATCACAATTCACATATGTAGAGTCCACGAAGCAAATAAAAATGAACAGCACTGAATATTATGAGTGATCATCGATAATTTATGGCTGCTTATAAGCTATGCATTCCCTTTTCTGTGTGGCTATAGAAGCCTGGGAATTCATTATGAAGGTACTGCACATATTCCAAAAAAATATTCTTGAGTGTTAGCTAAGACGCGGTTGTAAAGGCATGCAATGAAACAAATTTATGTTCATAGTCACAAATTAATACCTTAACAAAATCTTTTTCTTTTATAGCTTATGCTGATGTTTCCATTCATTCAATTACTAAACAACTAGCCCTTGCAATTAATATCGAAACTACTTTGCCATCTGACAGCAAAGCTGCAATTATTGAAAGTATAAAAGCAAGTAGTGTATAGCTTAAAATTTCAGCAGCGTTTCTGAGTTAATGAAGAAAGACAAAAGGCAAAAAAATACCCACCTGTGAGGCTTTGTAAAGATTGTTCAAGCTCCCAACAACCCATCACTGCTTCCATTGCATGAACACGTACATGCTGCTGGAGTTGTTCTTTGAACGAGCAAAGGAGCAACACGTAATGTGTCTGCAACCAATCAAATTCGAAGTATTAGAATCTAAAGCAGGAATGTACCAATGAAAAAAATGACACAATATCAACAGCATAAAAAATCATAAATAAAATAATACTTCTGCTTTGAGTGAAGTAATGCAAAGCCATTGAAAAGACTGAGGAGTAACAGGCATGAGATAGAATCATCAGTACATGGGCTTATTTACTCCAGTAAATGGAAAGAACACACAAATTGTGTCAGCAGACGAGATTAAAACAGCACAAATCATGCAACAAGAAACACCCGTTGCAGCATATGACCTGCTATCCTTTAGTAGCCAATTCACATCCTTCACAAAAATTGGCAATTGCTTCATTTGTCACCCTCCAACAAAAGAGGGAAAGGTTGTAGATTATAGCGAGCTGATGCAATTCATCGAAACCATGGAGGTCTGATAATTATATGTCCACGGGTCAGCTAATAAGTAGTTAAACATCACCACATAAAGCTCCGCCCCATGAGTCTTATACTCCTACTTCACGAGTTCTCTATCACAGCTTATGAATCAGTTTGAGATATCTGCTCAGGGTTCTTCTCAAACATGCAGCAGAAATGGGGAAAGCAGGGAAGTTATTGCAAAAGCGGAGCTGTAATATGACAACACCCGCGCATAGGTCAGCCAAACAACTAATCCTTCCTTCAATCCCGAATTTCCCATCCTTCACACCGCAATTCCCCAAGCCTATAGCAATTCAACTGCAGCGCCCAGCAACAAAAGCAAGCAGTACAGCAGGAGCCTGTAGGGGGGTTCCAGCCGTATACCATGAAGAGGTCGAGCTCCTCGCCGCCGGATGGCCCTCCCGCGGCCGCGGCCCCAGCTGCGGCCGCGAGGGGCGGGGGCCGCGCGGCGATCTGCGCGTCGATGCGGGGGAGCTGGTCGACGGGGGTGGCGACGCGGAGGCAGGCGACGTGCGCCTCCAGGAGGCGCTCGTAGAGCGGGTGCGCCGCGATGGCGGCCTTCTCCCTCTCCCCGCCGACGCCGCCGGGGGAGAAGCCGCTAGGGTTCGGCGACGACGCGGCCGCGGCCGCGGCCGCCGCAGCAGCAGCAGCAGCAGCCGCGGCGTCCATGGTGAGGCCGTGGTCGGGGTAGTGGAACGACATCGCCGCGGGGCGGGGACGGGGCGGAGTCGCCGGCCGGCGAGGCGGGGGGGCGGCGCAAGCGAGCGAGCGCAACGACCCCGGCGGTTGGAGGTTTTGGTTGGTGGTGGTGGGAGGGACAAGCGGATGGATGGATGGATGGATGGACGGATGATGGTAGTGTGGGTTGGTTTTGGTTGGAAGGCTCTACGACTTGGGTTGGGTTGGTTTTTCTTTCGTCGCCGCGCAGGCGCATCAGCTATTCAGCTCAGCTGTGCAGGGCAGCTGTCTGTGACCACTGACCACAAGCGGCAACGTGGGGGCCGACACTTGTCAAAGGGGGTGTGTGCTAATTGCTACACTTACGCCTCGGATAGGGAAATGACACCCTTAGGGGGCGTTTGGTTTCTCTAGCTAAAGTTTAGTCCGCGTCACATCGAGTATTCGGAGGCTAATTAGAATAACTAAATATAAGTTAATTATAAAACTAATTGCACATATAGAGGCTAAACGACGAGATGAATCTATTAAGCTTAATTAATCCATTATTAGCAAATGTTTACTGTAGCAACACATTGTCAAATCATGGACTAATTAGGCTTAATAGATTCGTCTCGCCGTTTAGCCTCCACTTATGTAATGGGTTTTGTAAATAGTCTACATTTAATACTTCTAATTAGCATCTAAACATTCGATGTCATGGGGGCTAAAGTTTAGGGGGAGGAACCAAACACCCCCTTAATTTTAGTTAGGTAAGATTGACTTTTGTCTAACTTGTATTTTGATAAACTGACGTAATGATATGGGATTTTTAGACGTTTAGTGGAGGTATTTAAGGGATCAATTTGTGTTCCTGGATTTAGAGAGTTAATTAGAGAGTTAAGTAGTAGCTAAGTGAGAGGTAGTGCTACAGTGGTCATAATCTAACGGTAGAGATGATGCAGTATGAATAAGATAAAAGACGGCCATCAAAATCTTCATAGTATGATATAGAAAGGGCCTGTCTATGCCACACTCAAGTGTTTCTTTCCTCCCCACACTCGATTTTTTTACCACTGGATCATGATCCAACGGTGGATTTGCTTTCTTCTTCCTTCAATCGTTTCTTTTCTTCTCATGCTCCTCTCTCTCACAGGCGATTCTTCGGCTGCGCTCGCCCCCGCCCACCCTTCTACCGCGTCTCCAGCGTTTGACACCGCCGGATTCGCCCCGCCACCCGCTCCCTCGCTAACTAATCGACGCATGGTACCCCCACCCCCAACCTAGCCCAACCAGCCTCCTCCACCACCCAGGCCAGCGGCGCCAGCCACCTCCGCCGGGCCAACCTGCCTCCCCCGACCTTCCCTCTAAGCCCGGTAATGGAGAAACTCGCTGGAGCCCCAACCCCAACCCCGAATCATAACCCTAACCTCGTTGGAGTTATCACCGTCGTCCAAGAAGACGAAGCTTCTCCTCCGATGCTGACAGCACGCGTGCTCAAGAAAATTTTTTAGTGTGAGGAGAGCTTTCCCCAATAGAAAATGGTGATAATATATTTGTTTGTCTATAGCCAATTGGCCAATAGCACCTCCTTGCAACCATATCTAGCGAAGACAAAGAACTAACATGTCATGAATAGCATGTTGGCCCAATAGACGTTGAAAGGAGAATTAGCATGAGAATACCTGAGTAAACGTTCTTTCCTGGTACAATTTCTACTTTCATATAGTTTTTTTTAACTTGGTGCGCAGGATTTCTAAAATTGTGCCATCAATAATAGAAAAAATCTTGTATTATGAAAAATTAATCGGACAAGGAAAAGCTACGTGGTACTCGGCCAGCGTCGTGCTATCAAAATTGATTCTAAACATTGCGTATAACTGCGAAATGAAAAGGTATGCCTGGGAAAAGACCGCCACCACCACAATTCACAGAATAACTGGGAAAAGACCAACACCACCACCATTTGGGTGAGGACAAGCCAAACTTTATGTCACGTTGATATGGCTATAAGTAATATTATCACTTGTGCACGTTTCCAATTCAGGTGAGTGCCGGAGGAAATGGCATTAACTAGGGCATTTGCTATCAACCATCAAAAGGCTACAAGTTTACAAAGTTGGAAAACGAAAGAAACCAGTATGATAGCGACCAAAGTCAGTAGCTAAAGTAGCACGGTTTGAAGAGCACCAGTTCCACCCATGTTCGCTTTATAGGAAGAGAGCACTGCAATTTTTACAAACATTTTGTTGAACTCGTGTACAAGAATAGGAAGCACATGGAAGATGGCCCATAAAAGACTTCAATATCGCATCATACAATAATGGATACTCCCTCCGTCCATTCTATGTTTGTTTTAAATCAAACTTTATCAACTTTAATCAAATTTATTGAGAAAAATATCAATATTTATGGCATCAAATAGATATATTATAAAAATATATCTCATGATAAATCTAATGGCACTTATTTCATACCATAAATATAAGTAGTTTTTTCTATAATTTTAATCAAACTTAAATAAATTGATTTAGGATAATTCTAAAACGACTTGTTTTTTTGAACGGAAGGGGACGGAGGGAGTATGCTTTTTCTATAATCTTGATCAAACTTAAAAAAAATTGATTTAGAACAATTCTAAAACAACTTGTTTTTTTGGAACGGAGGGAGTATGCTTGTAATGGAGCTGCATGAAAACTATATATTTTCATTATTTGTCGATCACATGCAAAATATTTACACCTTACCAGGATCCGAACTGCAATCCCAGCTTTTCATGTTGAAATCACACCAGGCCAAACATTTCGCCCCTAGTCTCCCAAGATCAAGCCCAACCTTACATTCTTCTGCCCATCAATCTTTGCCTTATCGGCCAGAGTAGCCAACTAGTTTAGCCTTACAGAACTCGCTTGCCCAACCAAAGAAAATTCCAAATCAACAAAGCAGACAGAAATAAGTATACCATTTTTCTCACAAATGTCAGATCTTCACATGTAACATTTTACTTAATTGAATGAAATAACATGGATAAATTCATCTAAATCCACTAATGTGGAGATCAATTTGAGCTGAAACTATCTTCAGCTCTACCATATGCAGATGCACTAGGCAAAACAATGTCAGGTAAGTTAAGATTAGACTTCCCTTTAGCTACAGATGCGACTTATCACTTACAACTATAGTGGTAGTGAACTCTGTGATCTAGTAACAACTTATCCAATATGTGTGATATGTCATTCTCAAATGATGACGTGGTGGCCTGCCATCTAGACTGCTACCATGCTTCCTCTATGTACACTTGTTATTCAGTTAAGGTTGCAGCAATCTGGAGTGATCAATGAACTGTTGATACATTGGCATTGTCCTGTGGGGGAAGGTTGAGATCTGGTAGCACGAAGATGTCTCGTGTGGACTGCATAACTGAGTGTCGATCAATCTGTTCCTTTCCTTTCGGGTCCTTCGATATGATTTCATTCTGCAAGTCTGATTGCCCTAACCTTGTCTGCATAATGACAACAACATTATGTTAGGTATCTATTATTCCCAACCACACAGAATCAGAGAACTGTAAGGAAATACAATGTAAACATATGGCGACATTTTGAAAAGGAAATAGTCTATTTTATATGCAATAATGTAGGAACAAAAAAAAACAGTTCAAAGGCAAGGAGATTGCAGCCAGGAATCAAATTTTGGCTGATAATTCATGAAAAGCATTGACCCTGCTCTGATGTTCATGAAAAGGATTGCTCAGAAGCATTTTCATTTTGATGTTCACATCTATTTTATCTTTACATACCTACATGTTGAGCTGGCAAAAGGTGAAGCCAGATATGACCTACCTATTAGGCTATCGATTACAACCCTGAAGGCTGAAGCTGCAATGGCTTGTATAATTGGAAACGGCATGGTGACCCCACCACCCAGCAGAGAACCACAGCTGAGTAAAAGTAAATGCCCCATGGACTTCTGACATGTACTGAATAGGAATTAATGGGCATCAAACACACCTTCGACAGATCCAGAACTATCTCATGGAAGAAAAGATACGAGAGAAGGCAAAGGGACACCACTGAAAACAAGTTGCTGATTGGTTGCAACAACTTTTCAACTGAACCAAATAGGATAGGCAAGCAGGCTATTTTATTTTGGGTACCGAAGTTTCTTCTTACTATCATTGCATCTATACACAACATTAAAGACGAAGGACACAAGGTTACCATTCTTGAAGTTGTGAGTTGTGAAGATAATATTATCATGAATGTTTGTTTTGAAGAGATGAAATAACCACAGAAGTATCAAGGAAGCCATACCAAAATCTCAAACTGGAACCCTACGGAAAGGACCGTTTAACAAGCAGATTACATCCATTTTAAGAATGTATTTAAGTGTTTATTCAATCCTTGCCGAGCTTTGCATTTTTCCTGTATGCATACACACAATGCTTCAAGCAGACGCAGACACACTGACACAGACACACTGACTCAGCAATTGTGGGAATCCTGTGAAGTGGTTTTCAGGTAGCTTCCGGGTGTAAAATATGAAAAAACAAATCTTGGCCCATTTATAAATAAGGATACACATGCCATCACTCATCAATTAGGATACGCATGGGTAGCTGTAGCCCAAATAAAGCTAGTAGCCAGGATTGGAATCAGGTAAATGCAAGCAGCAAAACAAAGCAACATCAAACAAACCAGGGATGGGAATGACAAAACCTAGGTACCCATGCAGTTAATAAAAATACCACACAATACTAAACTGACAATTTAGTTGAGCCCCCATTTCCATCAGGAGAAATGTGCTCTTCATAACCTTATTGTGGCCATAACACTATGGCTTATCTGATTATCTTAAAAAAATAGTAATTATATGGTTACTTTACCAGCAGAAGACTAATGACACAGAATTTGTCAATGGCCAACAAATTGTTGACTACCGAGAAACTGAGAGTATCATGGGCGTGTTACTCTGACTCTGGATGTGAGACCATTTGTACCTGCCCTGGTCCCACAGATCAATCAGTCCATTTATTGTTCTGAAATGTCAGTCAAGCTCCACATTTAAGGAATACAGGTTATTCAGAAGTTGACACCTTGCCACGATGTCCTAATCCTTGACTTAACAGCTACATACTATGCCGTTGAGTGTCAATTCACCGAACAAGAGACATATTGGGTTTTTCAAGGTGCAACTTTGCATGAAGAAAATTGACAACACAACTGGACACATCACAATAACCACACTGCTAATGTGGGCCATTGATAGTTATCCATATATCATGATTTCCAAATGTCATAAAACACAAGGAAATATAAGTGTTGGATGAGCTATAATTTAGGCCATCCTTTGCTAAGAACGTCCAGAATCAGATAGTAGTCTATACATTTGTTGCAAAGACCTCTTGGTCTCTTGGTACAAGATGTAGGGTCGGGAATCTCTCTATTTTTTCCTTTTTTTTCAAACACGCTAATGAGTGGTTGCAGCCTTGTAGGTAGGCTGCAGCACTCTATCTAGTTACAGGTGGACTTGAGTTACTAGCAATCACTTTCATCTACTGCTAAGATCCAAAGAATTACTTTTTTTCTTCAAAAACATGAGAAAGCTACGTCTAGCATAGCCCATCATCTACCCTACTCATCAGCCAAATGAGGGGGAGAAAAGGATGGTGGCCGCAACCTTGTATACCGTTTAGCACCTTACCCATGGATAGCTTATAAAGCAACTAAAAATTATCGCAGGAGTATGTGGACCACTACCTTTGGCGGCTTAAACAACTCTTATATTAGCAATATAAAATCTTTAACTTATTCTTTAAGCCAAAACAAGACAGCCTTTTGATAAGCCATTCCACCAACAGATACCATATGGTGGCCCCACATACCAATCTGGGATACAAACGAACAAGAGAAACAGATTAGTAAAGATGATGTTACCTCAAGCTTGTCGTTTTCTTTTGACAGCACCCTGCAAGCTCTCTGCAAAGCTCGCATCTCCTGCACACATAGACAAACAAGAACGTACTGCAGTCAGTAAAACCACCATTAAAATGCTCTGAAAGTACTTAGTGAAGAACGACTTATCACCTCGCGGAGGCTCTCATTCTCCACCGAGAGCGACCGCACCATTTGCTGGATCTCCGGCAGCTTCTGCATGATACAAACAATAAACCAGATTAAGCCACAAGGACAAGAACCACGAAGGACATGCTCGGTATGTCTGAATTTTGGGCTTTTAGGTTACAGGACCATCTTGATGATGAGGTTGATCTTTTCGGCCAGTACGCCTTTTGTGGCTTTGTCCTTACGATTCCACTTTGTGTTCACCCTCCCCTCCCACCCTTTCAAACCCCAGACAGATATATAGCAGATGCTGCTTTATTCTAAAACAAGTGCAGGTGTAGTTCAACAACCACTAAACCAGCCCTTTTCCCTCTGAATGGGTGGCACTCCGACCTGGTCAAGGCTTTCTTTTGCTAAAGACCAGTAAAGCGCGTTTGCAAACCTTATACTACTTTTCCGCTGCAAAACAACCCTTCGAGAACAATTTTTGAGTCCCCTCGCGCCAACCCGTCAGCCACGCAAAATCATACGCAGATGGACGTGTTTGAGTGCATCACTCGAGAGAAGTAGCCAGAAGCTTACCAATTTCTTCCGAGGTCGCTGACCGCTGGCCCGTGTAGGCAGGGTCGGGAAGGTCAGCTGCGGCCGTCCAATGGAGCCCACCTGCAGTGAGAGGAAGGAAGCAATCCATAAGTCCATAACCAATCAATCATCACACAAATCCAACGCAACACAACACACACTCGATGCTGGCATGAACAAGGCAGGCCACCCGGAGGGCGGCAGCTCCTACAACAGCTGGCGAACAAGATCACGGATTCAGAATCGCACAGGGTATCGCAGAAAACAATGCAGAACGAGCAAATCACAGGGCAGTGGCACCAAAAGAAAACAAAAGGCACGACACAAGCATTGCTTAGGGAATGGCTCCCAATCCACGCTCTCCGGCCTCCTCCCCTCCTAACTCCCAGCTAGAATGAATATCTCCCATCCACCCACCAATCCGGGAACCACATGATGAGATGAGACACACACCCGTCCATTATTGTCCTTTCTTCCTCCTCCAGCCGCAAAAGTAAACCCCAAAAATCCCCTCCATGGATGAGCACATTTTTAGTTAGGCAAGACCGCATGAAACACATCGGCCAAACTGCCATCCGACGCAACGCCATAACGGAAACCGCACGCCTCCCCACCATTCCAGCATTGCAAGTGGGCCCCGCGCGCAAGGGCCTCCTCCTTCAAAAAGAAAAGGGGCCCACCCCCAGCGGATCATCCGACAGGTGGGGTCCCTGTCCAGCCTCCCGAAACAACCCATCGGCTCCCCCGCCGCCGTACGCCTCGCCGCGGCCGTAGCCACACACGGCGGCTCCGGCCGCCGGGCGCCCACGTGTCCCGCTCGGCCCCGGCGCCGTCCCCACCAACCCCGTCGCGCCGCGTTTTAACTCCCGCATTTGACTCTGTCTCCACTCTCCACCGGGGTAGAGGGACCCACCGGCCTCCACGCTCCCACCACACGAGCAATTGCACCGGGGGATAAAGGCCGGCCGAAAATGACCGCACTGCCCTCGGGAAAGAAGCGCCTGCTCGGGGCACCTCGGCCAGCAAGCCGTAAGCTATGGAAGGCCCAGCTCCGGCCGCACCCACCGGCTTCCGCGACTTTCCGGAATTACCCTTCCCCGAGTAGTAGTCAACCACCGGCGAATAAAGGAACACACGCACACCATGAAAGACGCTAGAAAACTCGGACTCATTTTCTGCGTCAGTTTTGCAAATCCAACGTACGAAAAAATCGTCAAATTTCGGATAAACAGAGAAATGCGAATGCGGATCTGCGAAGCGAGACGTGGGCTGCCAGAGCTTGACGTCCGCAGCAAGCAAACCAAAAATTCAAAGAAATGGGGAAACGAGACGAGTGGATGGAAGTTGGAAGAGTGGATTTGAGGGGAAAGTGAACGGGAGAAGGCTGTGTTGGAGTGACGAAGGGAAGGGATTTTTGCTGACCAATAGGGGTAGTTCCGTCACGCTAACCAAAAAAGGGAAAAGGGCAAACGAAAACTGGGAAAGAAAACAGGGGATGGGAGAGAGAGGGAGGGTACTGGTGGTGGGGGCAGGGAGAAGAACCCAAAGCAGCACGGCGGCGTCGGCGGTGACACAGAGACGGCAGCGAGAAAGAAAAAGAGACGAACGCACGGAGCCACGAACCTTGGTCGCCGGCGCGCGCCGGTGGGTCAGCGAGCAGGAGCCGCCGCCGTCCTCCCCGCCGCTGGTGGACGCGGCGGAGCCGGAGCCGGAGCCGCCGCTGTAGTCGAGCGGCGAGGCCGGGCTGCCGCGGCCCCACCTCCCCTTCGCCGTCCCCGCGGAGCCCGCCGACGGCGACCGGCGGCGCGAGCGCTTCCCCCGCGCCACCGCCGGCCAGATCATCTCCCCCTCCCGCCGTGCCGGCGCCTGCTCCGCCTTGCACCACGGCGGCGTCCACCCCGCCAGGTCCGCCCCGCGCAGCGAGCAGATGATGTCGGCGGCGGCCATCTCGTCCACGTCAGCGGCGGTGGCCATGGCGCGCTCCCTTCACCGCAGCTCAGCTCGTGGACTGAGGAAGCGACCCGACCGGAGACGGAGAGGGCAGGAAGGAGGTGGAGATGTGGGTGGGGAGGGAGGGAGGCGAGTGGAAAGGAAGGAATGGGATGTGGGGGGCGTGGAGGTGGAGGTGGAGGCGAGCCAGAGCCGCGGCGTGGTGCCCCCGGGCGTATTTAAATGGCGGAATAAAACCGCGGATTAAACAATGCCTGACCCACACCCACACGACACACACACACCTCCACCTACGAGAGCTACGCCTCAGCTCGCTGGCCCCGGGCACCCTTCCACCTCCCATACACTGACCTGCGGGACCGGCGCACTCTCCTGGCCCGCATGTCAGCGACGGCGCGGTTCCCCGTGCCGCTCGCGGTCACCTGCCGCGACCCGACCAGGCGGAGGAGCCTTTCCGCGCCGTCCCGCAGCGTGGCCGCGCGGAAATGACCGTGGCACCCTCCGGCGGGGCCCCGTGTCAGCGGCTCCAGAGCGAGGCGAGGCTTCGGACGCAAGGAACGATACGAATTGGAGGGGCAGCGAGGTGGTCAGCGGCCTGGGGGGCCCCGCGTGCGAGGGGGGAGGAGGAAGCAGGACGCGCCTGCTCTGAGCGGCGGGCCCCGCGGTGGTGGCGGTGGCTTGGCTGCAAAGAATGGGGGACGAGTGGGCGACGAGGAGTGAGGAGTCGCTGGGCCTTGACTCTTGTGTGCGCCACTGTTGAGAAGAAGCTCGGCGACTGTAGCTGCTGCGCCGTTACTGCGTGCATTCCCACGCCGCGCGAGCAGGCTGCAACAGGGGCCTGCGGTTTGGCAGCTTCGGCCGGGGCGCGACGGTTCGGTGAAAGTTTTCGTCAGAGATCCAGAGGTCCCTGCTGCAGCGGCTGGCTGGTTACTTCGGGTGGTTCGGATATGAAGTTTAGGGCCTGTTTGGAGGTGAGGTCATAAAGTTTATGACATGTCACATCGGATATTTAGATACGTATTAAATATAATTTAATTATAAAACTAATTACACAGATGGAGTCTAATTTGTGAGACGAATCTATTAAGCCTAATTAGTCCATGATTTGACAATGTGGTGCTACAGTAACCATTTGCTAATGATGGATTAAGTAGGCTTAATAGATTCGTCTCGCGAATTAGTATAGGGGTTCTGCAGTTAGTTTTATAATTAGCTCATGTTTAATTCTCCTAATTAGCGTCCGAACATCCGATGTGACCCCTCCTAAAATTTAGTACTTGTATCCAAACACCCCCTAATCCGCGTCACATCGAATATTGGATGCTAATTAGAAGGACTAAACATTAGCTAATTACAAAATTAATTGCAGAATTCCTAGGCTAAATCGCGAGATGAATCTATTAAACCTAATTAATTCATCGTTAGCGAATGTTTACTGTAGCACCATATTGTCAAATCATGAACTAATTATGCTTAATAGATTCGTCTCGCGATTTAGCCTAGAGGTTGTGAAATTGATTTTGTAATTAGCATATGTTTAATACTCCTAATTAGTGTCAAAATATTCGATGTAACACGGGTTAAAGTTTAGTCCGAAGATCCAAACACCCCTGATTATGTCGTTTTTACCCACCGTATCTGGTTCTACAAATGCCTTTCTTTACGACGTTCTGATACGGTAGCTGCCTCTTGGGTGATCGATCCTGTGGCAAGATGATCGGTAGTACCAGTAGTAGTATTTGATCAGCACCAGTAGTACAGTATGATCGTAGCTACAGTACGTGTTACTGTGTCAGGAGAAGAAAGTGCAGGTAACAAGCGGTTCGTGGGTACCACAATCAACGTCCAAATGAGGAAGTTGTCAGTCAGTGATGCGATGGAACGGAACGGAACGGAACTTGTGGGGTGGATTTGTGACCCGTCCCTAATCGGGAGTTTAGACCATAACTCTGCACTTTTCTTTCTTCTCGTGAAAAGAGTCGAGGGTGGAGAACAGGCGGACAGCATCTGTGGCAAACATATAGGGCCAAGAAGCAATCCTCAAGGAGTAGGAAAAGGGGCGGTGGCTAGATGCGATGCCCAAGCTTCGCAAACCAACACGGCACAACCCTTGGAAATAAAGTCGCCGTCCATCCGAGCTCGCTCAATTCGGACCAACTCGATCTCGGGCAGGGCTAGTTAGTATTTTTTTTGAAAGGGAAGGGCTAGTTAGTATTGGACGCGGAAAAGAGCACTGATTCGGTGATTCCATGTCGGAGATTTAGTCAGGAGTAGTGTATTGCCACAATCAGTCATGTTCGCTTCAGCTTATCAGCCGGCTTATCAGTCATCGAACAGTGTTTTTCTCTCACAACAAATTAGTCGTTTCAGCTTTTCAATCAGCTTATAAATCTAGCCGAACAGGCCCATTAACCCATGCCAGTAGAAGCCAACAAATATAAACAATCCGAGAGCGCCCGTTCTACGGAATTCACGATATTTCCCCGACCCCGTTGCACTTGTCTGACCTGTCGGATGGAGTAATTCCTACGGTCTGCTGCAGGAAGTATGGGCGCGGACGCACAAATTTTCGTCGAGCAGAGGCAGAGCCGTGAAGCCGAGCTGCGGGGGAAGGACGGACGCGACTTGCGAGTCGTGCGGGGGCGTCAGACGGCCGGCCGGAAACGAGTGGCCGGTCACATGCCCCCTGGCGGTGGCAGTCGCTCGGTGCTGACTGCTCATTGGCCAGCTGCCGAGGGGCGCAAAGGTATCAATCACATCACATCCACGGCAGACACGACGAGTCCGAGATGATGAGATATCTGCTTCCTCGGCGCGCTGTAACCTAGGGTTGTTTAGTTGTCAAAATTACTGTGCCGGTACTGTAGCACACTGTAACGTTTCGTTTGTATTTGTGAATTATTGTCCAAATATTGACTAATTAGGCTCAAAAGATTCGTCTCGCAAAATACAATAAAACTGTGCAATTAGTTTTTAATTTTATCTACATTTAGTACTCCATGCATGTACCGCAAGTTTGATGTGATGGGGAATCTTCTTTTTGCATAGTGCCAAAGTTGGGAGTTAGGGGTGAAGGAAACAAGGGCTTATTCGGGGGCGTTTGATATCAATGTCAAGAATTAAATATAAGTTAATTATATGACAAATTGCAGAACTCTAAGCTAATTCGCCGAGATGAATCTATTAAACTTAATTAGTCCATCACATTAGCAAATCATGTACTAATTAGGTTTAATAGATTCGTCTCGCGAATTAGACTCTATATGTGTAATTAGTTTTGTAATTAGTCTATATTTAATATTTCTAATTAGTGCTACTTTAGCGCGGGTTGTATCAAACATCCGGAACCCAAACAAATTTCCAGCTCCAGGGCACACGATTACACGCTTGGCCCGTTGATTTCCGATGGTGACATGCCAAAGCCTGGTGGGTCCTTTCTTGAGGTTGCGGTGGACGAGGAAGGAGGAAGAGCGGGGGGGCAGAGGACTTTAGTTTAGCTACGGGCTCGAAGAGCAATGGCCCATCAATTTGCTACAGATGGTACCGGCCCGTTCGGCCTAACAGTGGAGGCCTCCTCTAGTGGGCTAATGGGCCTTTTATAACGCTACAATGATACTCGTGCATCTATTCCACTGGGTGAGTGAGGCCGAAAGTCGTTTGCCCAATCTTTCCACGAGTTATCGGCCCATTTGAGGCCTGGGGGAACTCTGGTTGCTGCATTAAGCGTATGTTTGGTTTTGGGAGTGGGATGGGTTAGGTCCATCCACTTTTCTAAGTTAGGTTCAACCTATCTCGTATTTGGTTGGTAGGGATAGGTCCATTTCAGTTTTTTGTTTGATTAGAGTTGAGAGGGTTGGGATGGATGCTATTTTAACACCATTAACACCAGTTCTTAATGGGTCCCACCTGTCATGTGTGGGGCATATTTTTTTTCATGCATCTTATCTTCTTCCCTAAGCTCCCGTGCATGCCGACGCTCCCTCTAGCTCCTTTCTACGCCGTCGACCGGCTCCTCCCCGCCGCTCCTCCCTACGGCGACGACCTCCGCGACCCCAGCGCTGGTGCCTTGCTCCTCCCCACCGCCTCGCCTCAGCCCAGCGCCAGTGGCCTCCACGGCCCTTACTCCGCATCATCCCGTTGGCCCCAGCACCAGTCGGTAGCCTCCGCACCCCTCTCGCCGACCCTCGGTCCAGCGCCAGCCGGCGGCCTCTGTGGCCAGCTGCACCGCCGCCTACCCTTGGCACTTGCACCTGCGCTTCCCACGGACGGATGCGAGACGGACGAGATTGAAGTGGGTCGAGTGCGTCCGCTTATTTTAGGCAGATGCATTCGACCTGCATCTAGAAGGAATATTCTCTTCTAGGTTCGATCCAACCCAGATACCTTTTCAACCAAACACGGGTCGAAGTGAGGTGAACCCGTTCCGATTCAACACACGGTAACAAACCCTCCCTTCTTCCCTACCTCCCCTTCCGACACGCCAAGCAATGGACGCGCGCTACGCTCTCCGCCAGCGACGAACCGGGATATATGCGCGAACGGAGCCGTGCTCGCGCGTGCTCCGTGGCGTGACGCTCCCGCGGTGGGCACGTCGGTGCGGATAGATCCCCGGTCACGTTGGTGTGCACGCCGCATGCCGTGCGCGGCGCTGCTTAATTCAGCAGAGTTCAGAGTTTCGAACGCCCGTGTCGAAGTCCAACCAAAGCCACCAGCATCTCAAGTCTCCAACCTTACCCGTGTGCGTGCGTATCGCGCATCCCATTCGGCCATTCCATTCCTGGCAGCTGGATCGCAGCCAGTGTTGACATTGCCACGGCACATTGCCGTTGTTGCTATCCGCTGCCCAACGATCCCCAGGTAGCAACGCCAATCACCCAATCAGAGCAGGCACGCGCCTGGGCCCTGCCGTGGACCAATGGTCCAAGCTCCAGAAACTAGTGGGCAGGGGCCGTGGTCACCAGCACCACCACGGCGAGGGGAGGCATGTGCGACGCATGCAACGGGGCTCCAAAGTCGCCAGACAGCAGCGCGCCAGGCCGTTGTCCGTGCCCAGGAATCCGTGAGGCTGTCCGCACCAGGTCTCGCCAAAACGGTGCACATCGAGGCCGGGGCCGGGGGCAGCAGCCTACGTCGTCTTCGAGCGTGCATGATCCCAACCTTGTATTGACACGTACCGTTCCTCTCGTTTCACGTATGAAGCCCGTCCAGTTCAATTCCTCTTTTGATGTACGTAGGTTACCTCGGCTTTTTCTCACTGTTCTGTCCTTATCCGAGCCTTGTTAATAGGAGCACGGCGGTGTCCTTGATGTGTACTACCCTCTTACACTTTTATGGTCTGTGCTTTTTCACAAGAAAGGGTCCAGCGCTCCCTCAACTCTCAAGCAAAAACACCGTGGCGGATGGAGCAGGCGCACGTCATCATGCCTTCATGCACTCACCTGTTTTCGCAAAAAAATACTCCCTCTGTTCCAAATTATAAGTTATTCTAATTTTCTTCGAGAGTCAAAGAATTTCAAGTTTGACCAAATTTATATCATAAAATACTAACATTCGTGATATCAAATAACTACTCTTCATTAAATATATTTCATAGTATACCTATTCGGTGCTATAAATTTTTAGCATCCTCTTCATAATTTTAATCAAACATAAAATGGTTTGACTCTTCAAAAAATTAAAATAACTTATTATTTGGAAACAGAGGGAGTAATCGGTACTTAGGCGTGCGTGTACCGAAGCCAACTGGATCAGAGCGGTGCCTCCAGCCCTCCACTGCGTGGCCGCGTTACTTGGGAAGGACGGACGAGAAAGAGATGGAGCAGGGCCGATTGAATTCAGTCACTGTTGGGTTGCCGGCGTTGCAGGGGAAAAGCACCGACGGTCCCGATCCTCCCTCCCCTGTACGACGCCACCTTCTCGAGAGCCGGCCGGCACTCATGCTGCGCCCCCGCTTGATGAGAAACATTGCTTTCGGCCAACAGCAACGGTGCCGTTCAGTAGAACTGTGCTGTTCATGAGTTCATCCGTCAATTTTTTTTTAAAAAAAGCTCATCCGTCCGTCTAAGTTAATTAACCCCTCGGAGCTCTAATCAATAAGTAGCCTGTTGTTTCGTTTTCTTTCGTTTGTTTAGCTGACTTCTCAGTTGCACCCGTTCACGAACGCGCGCACCTCGCCGTGCTTGCGCACCATCGTTCGCTGCTTTCTTATCACGCGTTGCAAAGTTACGCGTCTCCTAGCACACATCTGAATCACGATTTGGGAAAACGTAATCAGACTTGCAGTTAACCACTTCTTGCTGCCTGGAACCTAAACCATATCTGACCGGAGGTAGTAGTAATATCTAACACTTAACAGCACAGAAAGAAGTCTTAAGTACAGGGCAAACGGTGCACTAACACGCTCAAACTCGCCGGTACCGCGTCGTACTACCCCCAGCCTGTGGCGGAACGGAAGAACAGGCCACCCCCCCAGGCCCAGCTGCAGGCGGCGGTGCCTTTTTTTGCAACTGCCACATGACAGCTCCTCTGCTCGGCTCGACTCACCAGGCCACCAACCCTACAAGAGCTGAGGCACTACCGCACCGCCCGTCTCTCTCCTACCCCCTTGCCGTCCGTGCTCCACGGGGACTTGACTTTACCCCCCCTCCTCTCCCTGGCCGCCATCGCTATCCCTCCGTGCTGCTCCGTCTCGCTCTCACTCGCTCACCCAGGGGATCACGAAACGGGTTGCACTGGCCGAGACGAAACCGAGCGACATCAAATCAGCTGGCGGCTCAAGATACGTACCAGAGGTGGGAGGAGACGAGTTGAGTTGAGTGCACACAAGAGTCAGGGGCCGCAAGCCCGCAGAGACCATAGAGAGGGAGCGCAGCCGTGGCGCTGTATCTGCATTTCTTTTTCTTCGGATTCCCTGGCTCGCATGGTATCCGGTCAGAAAGGCACAGACTTTAGTGAGCCCCCTCCTCCTCTACCCCTGCTGTTGTAACGCCCTTGTCTGCGCTGCTCTGTTCTCCCAGCGGAGGGAGCGAGAGACGCGGGCGGGGAGCGAGGGGGGAGAGGAGTAATGAGGTCAATGCCGCTGCTCTGCTGCTCCTCAGCCTTCGTCGTCGTCTTGCTGCTCCTGCTGTGTCGCCCGCTGGGGGCCAATGGGAGGGCCGCGCCGCCCGGGGCTTCTCCCCCGTCTCCCGGGGCGCCTGCGGGCCAGCCCGTGCAGCAGGCTGCCCCCGCCGTCAACGGCAGCGCCGCCGCCGCCGCCGGGCTCCCTGCGGCCGCGGCGCCTCCTCCCTTGGGTAGGATGGATCAAAGCTTGCTGCTCTTTTATGGGGTTTCGGTGTGTTCTTGTTGCAGTGCTGTTCCTGGGTTCTTGATCCTCGCTTCACGGTGTGTCGTTTGCAAAATTTCGTTTTCTGGCTACGAACTTGCCCTTCTTCAAAAAAAAAAAAAAAAACCAGTGCTTATTTGGTGGGCAAGCCGTGTTCTTCCTTTTGGAGTGGTGGGGTAAATGTTCATTGGGATCCTACTTTTTTCCAAGTTTGAGCTTTGGAATGTTTGCTTCCGGATTTTCCCACTCAGGAAATTGTGGGGGAATTTAATGTGCACTCGATTGGCTTGTTAAACTTTATGCCAATTGCAATGGGGAAAATTTTTATTTTAGAAGGAAACAGTTGGATGCTGCCAATATTACTGCATTAAATTCAGATGCAAAAAGGATGTTCTTTGTTTTGGAGTTTAAGGAGCTGTGTCATCTTGGGAACTGCAATTTTACCCATTGCAGTTTCGTTTGGAAGATTTCGATTTCATCTCTTTGCAACACCCGAATGGACCTTGTAATGTTCATATTTAACTTTTACTCCTATATAAACATCCACAGTGCTTGAGCGTCTAACACCACACTTTTCGTTTTGCTTTTGCATTGCTGTTGCAGTGGTCATTGTGGTGGAGGGGCACCACCACCTCCGCAGGGAGCTCATCGCGGCCATTGTCCTCTCCTCCGTCGCCGGGGTCATGATCGTCCTTGCCGCACTTTATGCGTTCGTGCTGTGGTGGCGATCACGGAGAGGCCTGGTGGACTCCAAGGACACCCAGAGCATAGGTCTCGGCCTGACTGGTTCTTGCTTCTCTTGTTGACTTGCCTTGTTGCCCCCATGAGGCCATGTGAGATACTCACCTAGCTTCTGACCTACTCATTTGCATTGCCCAGATACCGCGAGGATCGCATTTGTGCCAATGTTGAACAGCTTCAACTCATACAAGACTAGCAAGAAGAGTACTGCTGCGATGATGGATTACACATCTTTGGAGGCGGCAACAGGAAAATTCAGTGAGAGCAGTGTGCTTGGAGTTGGTGGGTTTGGGTGTGTGTACAGAGCCAATTTTGATGGAGGGTTTGCTGCTGCGGTGAAGAGATTGGGTGGTGGAGCACAGAATTGCGAGAAGGAATTCGAGGTGATGATTGCCTACTCCAATCTTTATCTTTATCGAAAATTGTCCATTTAAATAGTTGTGCTCGGATTGTCGTTATTAATTGATGAGCAGCGCTCTTGAAAAAATATTAATATTTTTTGTTATTGTTTGAATTAGCAGAATGAACTAGATTTGCTTGGGAGGATTCGGCATCCGAACATAGTGTCCCTTGTGGGCTTCTGTATTCATGAGGAGAACCGTTTCATTGTTTATGAGCTGATGGAGAATGGGTCATTGGACTCACAACTTCATGGTATCTTTTTCTTTAAGGACTTTTTAAACTGTATTTTCTTGTTCGCTTTTGTTTATTGTCGTCCTGTAATCTTTAATAAATTAGAGATTAGAGAAGCTTCGATGTAATCCCTGTGGTTTTGTATAGGTCCGTCACATGGTTCAGCTCTAAGCTGGCACATTCGGATGAAGATTGCTCTTGACACGGCAAGGTTTCCTTCTCGCACCTTATCTTAGTATGATTAACTATGTTGTTTGCTAATGACTGTTTTATAATATGCATCTGTATCTGAACCAACCAGGGGATTAGAGTACCTGCATGAACACTGCAACCCACCAATTATCCATAGGGATCTGAAATCATCTAACATACTTTTAGATCCAGACTTCAATGCTAAGGTATGCCTTATTATTTTACTTCTAGTCAATTCAATATTGCTATTGACCACTGACCACAACTTATATTTGACAAAAATAAGAAATAAAGGGTCAGTTCATTAATACTTTCTTGTTGTGCAGATTTCGGATTTCGGCCTTGCAGTGACTAGTGGGAATCACAGCAAAGGGAATATAAAGCTTTCTGGAACTATGGGATATGTAGCCCCTGAGTACTTATTAGATGGTATGCTCTTTTCGTCCTCCTCCATTCCTTTGCGTCTCACTTGCAATCCTATTTGTGGACTACTCTTTAATCACAAGTTCACAACTATGGTGTTCTACTCTAATCATGTGCAACTGCATCGAATTCAGGGAAGTTGACTGAGAAGAGCGATGTATATGCGTTTGGAGTAGTACTTCTAGAACTTCTGCTAGGAAGGAAGCCTGTTGAGAAGACGGCACAATCTCAGTGCCAATCAATTGTTACATGGGTACGCAATGTTATGACATTTGGAGTCTTCTTGAGTTACTAGAATCTAGTATCCAATCAAACAGTAGAAGATTTCTTCCCCCTCAACATGCAAAAATAGTTTTGTTCATCACTGTCCAAATTGAGGTTTCCTATTGTATTTGACATACACATTGACTTCTGATATATTGGCATACTTGGATCTGAAATGCAGGCCATGCCTCAGCTAACTGATAGATCCAAACTCCCTAACATAATTGACCCCATGATCAAGAACACAATGGATCTGAAGCACTTGTACCAAGTAAGCATTTTCGAGATCATAACGTATTGTATCTTTCATGTGTATTTAGCTTTTTAACTGATCAGACGGGTACATTCTGTCTAGGTTGCTGCAGTGGCTGTGCTCTGTGTGCAACCAGAGCCAAGTTACAGGCCCCTGATCACTGATGTACTCCACTCTCTGGTACCCCTGGTGCCCATGGAGCTTGGAGGAACTCTGAGGATCAACCCAGAGTCGCCCTATGCTACTCAAAGGCATTCTCCTTTGTTAAGATAAAAGAAACATGGACATGACTGGAATTGGTGATGCAGTAGGGCTCATCCAAGTGGTTCAGGACTCCAGATAACTTATGATGTTGAGCAGGGGTTATGGTTCCTTGCTTGCATCGCCTTCCATGATGTTTGTCTGAGTGCCAATCTGAGGTGCTAAATTGGCAGATTTTTTTGGGTTTGTGGAGCAGGTTCACGTATTGCCCTGGCTGTATAAAGAAGTAAAAAGAAGTCGTCATTTTTTTTTTGAATTTGGTAACTGCTGTATAGATTAAAGATTTTCCATACTGTAACTCAGTACTACCTGAAGAAAAAAAATGTCTGCCCCAGAATCGAGATCATGTCATTGTCATGTATAGCATCTATTACCGCCTCATAAGCTTCCGTAATACTTTGAGCTTAAGAGCAAGGCTGATCAAGCATTTCATCAATACTGAAATCCATCAGTTGCTTGACTCTGAAATTATGCTTGTACCATCAAATTACTTGCAAGACATACCTTCTGCACTACTTGCAAGCTGATAGCTACAAATCACTTTCAGCGGTACTATCTACTGTGCCTGTGTTTTTGAATGTAATCTGTCAGGTACTTCCCCCCAAATTTCAGCGGGTGACTTGACATGTTCAGAATGATGGAATGCAATTATGAGACTATCACTATGAATTAGGCTTACCATGAAAAGCAGTGGGAACAAGAACAGGTGAGCATGTGCGTATTAGGTAGGAAACTAAGAGACCATTTCATATGGTTGGGTGATCATAGGCTCCAAGAAAAGGGCCATGCATGCAGCAGCAAGTGCAGCGCAATGACAAAGGCGACAATGTGCAGGGCAACGACAAAAGGCGACATGCTTTGCATTTGTCTCCTTGTCGGCGTAGAGATAGCCAAAAATGCTCAGCTCATGAGGTTGTTGGGGATCATACATCCCATACCGGCTTTAGCAGGTATGTAGGTTAATGCAACACTAATGCTGTGTTTTTCTTGCACTAATGATGCGTCATCAGGCAGTTGGAGATGATGTTCATACTAGCTTTGGAAATTAGTGTCTAGGTTAACCACTACTGATGTCTCTTGTACTGAAGGTACTTAATGCATCGCACTGGTACTGTCCGTGGTGTTGACCGTTGAACGGCAGCACGGTCACATCTCCCAGCCCAACCAAGTCTCTCTTGGATACTGGGATGCCACATTGTCGCTTTGTCAGTGTCACTCCACCTGAAAGGCAACCGAGAGTGTTTCATGCATGCAAGGGTCCAGCAAGATCCTGCTTTTCGTTAACATGAGTTGTCTAGTCTTGCTTTTCTGTCTTTTTTCCACTTAACCTCCATGCTTAAAATGTGTTTAGAATACTAGAGTGTACATGTTGCCCGAAGCTAAAAGCTTGGATTCCGTGGAAGCATGTGCATGTGGTTGTCTTTATTCACCTTTCTCTTGGTAATGTACTCTTTGGTTTTAAAAAGACATAGGATGAACAATGATCACCGGGGGTACCCCACTAGTACATTGCTTTTTCTTCTTCTCCATCTTTTGGTGTGACAACAAACAGGTGCCAAAAGCAAAGGGAGCTTAGTTTACGGATTACGGTTAGGGTTATATGGTATAAGTTTAACCATTTTCTTCACGCAGCTTGTTTGGTTAATTTTTCTCTATCTTCATGAGTCTTTGCTAGCTTATCTCTTGCTAAGAGAGATGTCTTGAAAAGATCTTAACCAAAGTGAGGTCGGGCGTGTTTGGAGCTACGAGCTGTTCTCAGGTTGCCCCGAATCCAAGCGTTTGCTTGCACGGCGTGTTCGGTTTTGTGCGTTGTGGACCGTGACGGCGCACCACAATCTTTCACTCGGCTCTGACAAGGATCGCACCGTCACGTGCATCTGCCAGTTTTACTTGCAGAGATCACGCGCGTGCGCTGACAGTGGCACCGTGCATTTCTGGGCGGCAGTTAAAATTGTTTACCTGCCCGGCTGCTCAAGCACATGAAGTGATGAAGAGGAACGCGATCGTGTCGCTTCGATCTGATCTGATCTAGCAGTACTTGCTGCATGTTCAGGATTGCAGGCCTCGGCTTACCACTGCACGGTACAAGTTTTGTGAGCTTCTTCACCCATCAGTACCTGGAAGGTGAGCTAACGTGCACTAATAGTAGGCAATAGCAGCACGATCTCACGACGTACGATTTCACATGATTATCAGATTTGGTACTACCACGTTGGGTAATCTGTTGCAATCAAGTACTTTTGTCCTTGGTGTGCTTTGACTTGTCCTTGTACTGTCACGACCCATGATTACTTGGATCAGGAAGGAGGTGGATTTCTTCTTTGGTTTTTTTTTTTTGCAGAGTGGATTGCACAGTACATAGTTCTTCGCTGATGGGCTCCGCACCCATTTGGCCCATTAAGGAACTAAGGATATATGATGAGCCCGCCCTTTTTCAAAGAGGCCTTGGGCTGTTAGCTCTTGATGGACTGCTCGGCCCGTGATTGTATCCATCCCCACTTCTAGCCTGACTAGTGGGACCGCATCCGTATCTTCGTATACTACTGCTTTCCCCGTAAGCCGTAACGAAGTCTGTACAGGGGCAGCCCACAAAGGCCCACTCCGCACTCTTTCTTCAAGTTTTTTTTTTCCGCCGGCGTAAATCAACCGAACTCGCCGCCTCCTCCCTTCTCGCCGTCGTCGCCACCGCCGCCGCTGACCACATCGCCGCCAGCCATGTCGGTGAGTGACCCTCCGGAGCCCTAGTCTCCAACCTTCCGCCTCCTGCGCCCGTGCTCCGAAACCCTAGCTTTCTACCCTGTGGCCACGTCTGATTGGGCGTTTTTTTTCGCTCGGTTGCTTGCTCCCCAGATCTTCGAGTACAACGGGAGCGCCGTGGTGGCCATGGTGGGGAAGAACTGCTTCGCGATCGCCAGCGACCGCCGCCTCGGCGTCCAGCTGCAGACGATCGCCACCGACTTCCAGCGGGTGTTCAAGGTCCACGACAAGCTCTACATCGGCCTCTCGGGGCTCGCCACCGACGCCCAGACGCTGTGGGTCTCTCGGATTCTCGATGTGGTTTGGTTTGGGTGCCTCCTTTCGGGGCGGGGCAGTGGGGCGTACTTGGTTTAGGGTTTGGGTTTGATGCGTGTGGTTGTGTCGTGCTGTGCGCAGGTATCAGAGGCTGGTGTTCAGGCACAAGCTGTACCAGCTGAGGGAGGAGAGGGACATGAAGCCCGAGACCTTTGCGAGCCTTGTTTCGGCCCTCCTCTATGAGAAAAGGTGAGAACCGGCAATTTGTTGATAGATTCAATTGTAGGCATAGTAGAATCATTATTCCATTGGAGTGATCTAGGGAAAATTGGGTTTACTGAATGATGGGTGAACTGAAGTGTGAACTACGAAGTAATTTTAATGTCTCCACATAAGGAAATTGAGAACATTGGTGCTTTACATAATGTTTCTCTCTGGTCTGTAGGCTGGTATAAAGCTTTGTTTCTCAGTTATGCTGAAGCAATCGTGCAATTGTTGAGTCTGGCTGTCATCTCTGACCCACAAACCTATCTTTGACTGGCACGAATGTTTCAGATATTTTTGTAGATTCATCTGCTGTTTTGTCACTTGAGAGGTCCTATGGTGCTAAACTTTGGAGACCTCTGATGGATGTACTTTGATACGCAGGTTTGGGCCATACTTCTGTCAACCAGTTATTGCTGGCCTAGGAGAGAACGATGAGCCATTTATATGTACCATGGACTGCATTGGTGCCAAGTATGTATCAACTATTCTTCTATTTTCTTTGTGGACTCTTTACACACTGTTGTTATTTTCTTGTATTTAGTTTCCTATTCCTTTTTAGTAGGACCTAGGTGATTATTGATTTTGCCTTAAGAAGAAAATAAACACCTGATTCAACCAACTGAAATAGTGAGATAGGCTCAGTTTCTCCAAATTTCTGATTGATGAACGACTGCACAATATTTTTTAGTTCCTCCTGCCAACTGAGATAGGCTCAGATTCTCCAAATTTCTGATTGGTCTGAACTATGGTACTTTATGTTTTAGTTAACATGTTCACCCCCCACACCTCCCATCAACTAAGATAGGCTCAATTTCTCCAAATTTCCAATTGATCTGAACTACTGTACACTATGTTTTAGTTAACATATACACCCCACAGCCCACATCTCCTGCCAGCCAAGTTAAGCTCAGTTCCTTGAAATTTCTGGTTAATCTGAGTTGTACACTATATTTTTGTTAACATACTGACAGTATCACATCTATTTCTTTTGTGCGTACCACTATGTTTTTGTTAACATACTGCCAGTATCATATCTATTTCCAGAACAAAAATGGGATTTAAAGAGGCTGCAAACACATATTTATTGTCCTATTGTTACTTATGTGATTTTCTGCTTTGCCAGGAACCCCCGTAACACATACACCAAAAAACCAAACACATATTACTATTATAGAATGGATCCATGTTCCGTTCCTAACTGTACCCTTCGCAATTGCATCTCTTCATGTTAGGCCTATTTATAACAGGATAATATTTATGGCTGCCTGTTTTTTTCATGTAGATCCTATCCTGGTTTCCCATCTTGACATTATTGTTTGTACTATCTTATCAAAGTATTTTCTTTGTGCAGGGAACTTGCAAAAGATTTTGTGGTATCTGGTACTTCTTCAGAGTCACTTTATGGTGCTTGTGAGTCCATGTATAAGCCAAACATGGTTAGTGTCTTTATGTGAGAAACTTTGTGCATCAAAATCTTTAAATGCAAATTCTGTCTACTTTTAGTTATTCTTTTGATTTCTAAATGAATTCAATTGTCTATTAAACGATCTTTTTTGATAGCTCATCTTTTACCTAGCCTCATTGTTAATCTAGTTTGTGGATTCAACTGCTGCTATGAAGATGTTTGCACACTTCATTAATTAGATTGGTTCAAACTTGTATCTGACCCTGAGATACCAATTATCATCATTATACCTGCACCAATGGTCAATGGAGTCGTTGCTTTGTCTTCACACTGGAATGTGTGCCATCACATGTGCCCATCCCATAAAGATTTGCTTTCTGCTCTAGTAATACTTAGATAGTTAGATTGATCTTCCTGCCCTAGGCTGTTTGTGTTTCTTCGGTTGTACTGCATGGACCTACCTTATCACTGTGGCTTGACAGTACTATCACATTTTTATTTGGTATAAAGGAACCGGAAGAACTATTTGAGACAGTCTCACAAGCATTGATGGCTTCTGTTGATCGTGATTGCCTCGCTGGCTGGGGAGGTTATGTTGTCATTGTGTAAGTTCCCTGCATCTTTCAAACGCCTTAGCTACTAATACATACATGTATGTCCGACCAACTTTTCCACTGATCAGCATGACTTGCGTAACTGTTGGGTGGTATCAAATCCTTTACCGTTAAGATGATAATGTTTTACTGAATATGCTTACTCGGTTACTCGCCATTCATTTTCTATTTTGAAACTTGGTTCTCCTTGTTGCAGCACACCCACTGAAGTGCAGGAGAGAGTGGTGAAGGGAAGGATGGACTGAGTCCTCTGCCGTGCAGCCGCGTAGGAGATTGTTTCGTCAGTCGCCTTGCCAGGCCTACAGAATTCGGAAAACCCGCGCTCGATGTTTCCTTCTCAAAGACCATAGCATGGAAGATCCAGCAGTTGCTTGTTCATCTCTCTATGCTTCAGACATCTGCTTCTGTTTTCAAACACGCAGTTTAGAGTCGCATGAGCTTGTGCCACTTCCGTTATTAACATGCTTGGTTGGCGCACGCGTTGTGTCTTGGAATGGCAGTTTCACCTGTTTCTTTTTCTGGCCTGTTCACATCCACACGCACACGCACACGCACGACACTCGGATGTATACACCGACCTCTTCAACTGCTGATGTGGATCTCAAGCTGCTCAACAATCAATTGACTCCATGTCCTAATCCGTAGCACCCATGGCTTGCCTCATCCATGGACGTCGGCATGGAAATGGTAAAGAAATCTCCCCACACGAACGGCAATCTTTGTTGCATCAGCCGGCATTCATGCCCGCCGGAGGCAAAGCGTGCCGAGAAACAAGTAACCATGCCTGGATGACGTGTAGTACGTCGCTGTCGCCTTAGAGCAACTCCAAGAGTATCTAAAAAATTCTTCCCCAAAACTATGTATTGGGGGTTCTCCCAAAAAAAATTTCCCCCAAAAACATATCAGTCCACAGCAGATCGCTAATAAATAGCCCCTAATATTTCAAACACAGACCACGTCATCGTACTGGGCCCATCAGAAGGGACGCGTGGGCGTGCGGGAATCAGAATTGGGGGGGGAACGCCAACGCTAAAATAGACGTGGTGGCAGGTTGTTTTTTAGCGTCGCTAAAAAATTGGGGAAGGTTTAGGTGGATTGTTGGAGTTCATTTTTTTTCTCTTTTTTCCTAAAAAAAGGTATTGGGGGTAAGATTAGCAGCCTCTTGGAGTTGCTCCAAAACCACGCTCGTCGTATTATTGCTTTTATATATCATCACTTGTCACAAATACAAATACAAGACGGCCAAGACCTTATCGTGGTGGCATCCAAACTCCAAAGCCTTGCTGCACCTTATGGAGGCAGAGGTTGACAAGGAGAGAGGAGGGACCTGGCCAAACGGCGCCGGCGGTAATGGTCACCGTGGTCACGGCAGCGGGGCGGCTGGCGCCGCACCGGTTGAGCTCAACCTCCTTGCGGGGATGGTCGGCGTGAACGCGGTGCGCGCCGCCGGGCTGCCCGTGGTCGTCGTCGTGCCGGACGTGGCGCGGTCTGCGGCGGCGGCCGAGCCTGAGCCGGCGCAGCTGTTCGCGTGCCACTACTGCCGGCGGCAGTTCTATAGCTCGCAGGCGCTCGGCGGGCACCAGAACGCGCACAAGCGCGAGCGCACGCTGGCCAGGCACCGCGCCGACGCGGAGCCGCCTCTCGTGCTCGCTCACCATGCGCGCGCGCATGGCGGGGCGCCGCCGTTCGCCGTCCACGGCGCCTTCGTGCCGCCGCCGGCAATCTCAGCGCCGGCGTTGGAGTGGATGCGCGCGCCGAGCGGCCGGCCTCTACCGGTGGCGGTGGCCGGCGGCGAGCGGTGGTTGACTGGCGGGTACGTTGACAGCCCAGGGGCTGGACAGGAAGAGATGCCTAAGCTTGATTTGACATTGAAGTTGTGAGCCTGCCTGCCCTGATGCTGCTGGTACATACGTATAGAAATTTTCTTGCTAGTCTGCCAGATTTCTTCTTCTCTTCACCGTCTGCCTTGTAGATAACTTGGAATATGAAACGCTGTGATCGTTGTAAAGTGCTCTGATTAGTGCCTCATCATCACGTTTGTTTTAGATTTGAATTTTTTTTGGTCTGCCAATTTGGTATATATCCTAGTACAGTGTATGTACGTGCTCCCAAGTACCAACTGCTTGCGATTAAGGGCCTGTTTGGGACTGCTCCGCTCCAAAAAAAATAGCTCCACTCCACCAACTCCACCTTTTGTCAGATCCACTCCACCAACTCCAGAAAAATAGGGAGCTGGGTACCTGTTTGGCTACCGGATCCAAATTCAGCTCCAAAAATTATAGGAACAAGTGGGAATAGTCGTTTTTGCCCAAAGGTTTTGCTCTGTGCTACAGTTCCGCGCTACAGTACCATGCTACAGTGCCGCGCTACAGTACCCAAAAGGTCATGCACTGCTCATGTTTCTTTTTCACATGGAAAAAAAATTTCGTACTAGATAACATATCCATTACTTGTTCCAATAAAAATTAAAATTTGTTTCATGTGACATCAAATGAAATTACAAAATTAACCACATCAATATTAACTAGTTCCAAGCAAGAGAAAGAGCGGTGGCCAACTCATCACGAAATACATCCATAGTAGGAGCATTGGCATTCGAAGTAGACCCGTCCGACGCCAAGGGAGAAACTGCATATTTGTTATACCTTTCCGGGATAGTAGGTATGTAATTAGGATCACGATCACACCGATCAAAGTCAATGTCTTCACCTCCATGTTCACGGATATAATTATGAAGGACCATAGTAGCCACAACAATCATCTTTTGCTTGTACATAGGGTACGGTGGCATCTTGTAGAGAATTTGCCACTTCATTTTTAATAATCCAAATGATCTCTCAATAACATTGCGAATAGATGAGTGAACACGATTGAACCTTTCCGCGGGAGTCTTTGGTTCCATACCCCTATGCCATTCGGGTAAATGATACCTTTCACCCTTGTACGGAGCTAGATACCCAGGGCGATTAGGATAACCCGCATCAACAACATAGTATTTGCCTGCAAAATGAGAAGATAATATAAGTTATTATTTGTTCAGCACTAGGACAAGTAAAACAAAAATCATATGAAGACGATGTTACCTTGTGGAGGATGTGGGAAGAATTCTTCGTCCACTCTAATTGCATTGTACAGCACACTTGTGTCATGCATAGCTCCGGGTTGACCCGTGGATACATAAGTGAAACGCATGTCGAAATCACAAACAGCTAGAACATTTTGTGTTGCCATTCCGGTTTTCCCAATATATCTTACCATCTCCTCAGGTGACAGAGCGACACGAATATGAGTACCATCAAGAGCACCTATGCAATCTTTAAAGTGTGGATATGCACGTCTGTCATCTCTTATCCTTTTATGGACAGTAGGGAAGTTTGGATTTTTTGGTCTAATAAAATCCTTTGCCATAGCAATCAAACATAATAAGACCTCATCAAATTTCCTACTTATAGTTTCACCGGAGTGGTTGAATCTATTTTGAGCTCTCCTATTTGACTCATTTCCACCCAAAGTGTATAATAAGATGGCCAACATCTCAAGCGTGTTCATATGCATCGAAGGTTTTAGCCCATACCTTCCCACCAATAAATCATGAAGATCCATAAGTATTTTCTCATTCATACGAAGTTGTCTATGGCATTCTCCTGCATTCCTTATTGTCTCCATCAACCATCCCATGCCACTAAGGTTTGATATTCTTGGTGGGTTTTTATCTAGATATAGATCGACATAAATTTGAGCTACTTGAGCACCACCAAGAACTAAACTCCAAAACTGCGCACTCTCCTCACTACTATCACTCTCACTCTCGGACACCTGCAATTTGGCATGAAACAAAATAACATGAATACACCATTGTTCAAGTGACATTAATACAAAAGGTTCAATGATGACAAAGTTCAAGTGACATTAATAAATAAAAATAAAAATGGTGTCCACATAATTGAAAAAAACAAATGGTGATCTTCAGTTCCCGTATTTGACGTTGAACTTCCTCGTAAGCCAACCGAATCTAATGTCCTTAGTTGGAAGTGTCATGAACATGTCCCTTTGATCTTTCTTCACAAACAACTCAGTAGCAATAAAATGCTCATCGGTACCATACCCCGCTCCACAATCCAAAACAAGATCCATTACTTGTTCAACAGTAACTTCGCCAACCTTTCTTGATGTGAAAGCCTTGGCTTGTTCAGCTATCTCACTCAATTTTTCTTGAATCACAAGTGCTGTTCCTGTTTTTGCTTTCTTTCCTTTCTCTATGACAACCCTCGATCTTCTTTTTGCATTGCCAATGGATGGAGATACCTCCTCAATGTCATTCACAGCAACACCTCCATTATCCTCAATGTCATCCCCACCACCATCAAGGTTCTCACCAACATCAAGGTCTACTTCAATAGGAGTGTCATCATTTTGGGGTATGATAGGGTTCGAGCTCATAGGGTTCCAATGATCTGTTTCATCATTAATGATGTCACCAAACATAACGGTCAAATCATCCACATTTTGCAGAGATTTTATCCTGAACCCGCCGCATCCTGGGATATCCTGTCAGCCTCATCCAAGTCAGCCTCATCGTCGGCCAGGGGCTGCTTCCTGCCAGTGTGGGCACGGGCGCCACGCCCGCCCACCGCCAAACTACGGCCGGCCGCGCCCAAGGCACGATCGAACCCGGCCTGGCCGACAGGCACGAACTCATCCAAGTCAGCCTCATCATCGGCCATCATCGTCCTATTGCCGGCATAGGCACGGGCGCCACCGACCAAGCCACGGCCGCCCACCACCAAGCCACGGCCGGCGACGCCCAAGGCACGACCGAACCCGGCCTGGCCGACAGGCACGAACTCATCCAAGTCAGCCTCATCATCGGCCATCATCGTCCTATTGCCGGCATAGGCACGGCCGCCCACCGCCAAGCCACGGCCGGCGGCGCCCAGGCCACGGCCGATTTTTTCCAGGACGCCGGCGCCCAGGCCACGGCCGGCGGCGCCCAGGCCGGCGGCACCCAGGCCACGGCCGGCCGCGCCAAGGCCACGGCCGGCCGCGCCAAGGCCACGGCCGGCGCCCAGGCCACGGCCGGCGCCGCCCAGCCCGGAGCCGCGCAGGCCGGAGGCGTCCAGGCCGGCGCCCAGGCGGGCGGCGCCCAGGCCGCCGGCGCCCAGCCCGGCCGCGCCCAGGCCGGCCGCATCCAGGCGGCCGGCGCCCAGGCCGCCGGCGCCCAGCCCGGCCGCGCCCAGGCCGGCCGCGTCCAGGCGGCCGGCGCCCACGCCGGCCGCGCCCAGGCGGGCGGCGCCCAGGCCGCCGGCGCCCAGCCCGGCCGCGCCCAGGCCGGCCGCGTCCAGGCCGGCGGCGCCCAGGCCGGCCGCGCCCAGGACAGGGACGGCCGCGCCCAACCCACGGCCGCCCGCCCCCAGCACAGGGTCGCCGCCGGCATCCTCCAAGTCCTCGACGGCCACGGGTTCCGCACCGTCGGCCATGGGCGGCGACGGGTGGAACGGGCGCTCGACGCCGGCGACGGAGGAGGAGAACCAGGCGGTGGAGCCGAGTCTGGCGCGAGGGCGGCGGTGGAATCACCAGCGGCGCCCAGGCCGGAAGCTGTACGGGCGGCGGCGCCCAGGCCGGAAGTTGTACGGGCGGCAGCGAACGGCCAGAAGAACAGGAGTCGCGGGAAGAACAGGAGTCGCGCCAAACAGCCACGGTTGTTTTTTTTTTCTTTCTCAACGGTACTGTAAAGGGTGGCATTGGTGGGTAATTTCTACCCAACTCCAAGAGGGGTTATAAAAGTTGTTTTTTGAGAGCACCCTTTGAGGAGCTCCAGGAAAATCTTGGAGTTGCCCCCCAGATCCACATTTTTTTTGGAGTTGGTATAGTTGGAGCTGAAGGTGTTTGGCAAGATGAAGCTGGAGTGGAGCTATTTTTTTTGGAGCGGAGCAGTCCCAAACAGACCCTAAGTATCTGAGGAAGGATAGCGAATCGATGCAATCGATTTTGTTTCATCAGAAGAAACTATACAAGTTTTATCAGCATGGTTTTCTATGTTTTCTCTGACCAGTTTACCTGGTGCACATGTTTTCGGTTACACATAAACGTTCACATACACACACGCAACTACCTCCTACGTCGAGGATCTTCAAAAGATCTAGCCGACATATCTTAATAACGATAAATTCAACATGAAAGAGTAATCAATCAAAAATAAGAACATCATACTGACGCAATGCTGTTGTTTGTAGTGTGTAGACACAACACAAGGAAATGCCTTTGAGATCGAAAGCGACGCATGGACATTTATGGCTAAGCATGTAGTAGTACAGACGAACTTGTTCTGACACAAGTAATAGTATAAATACACACGTATAGCGTACGTACTGGAAGGATTGAGAGTTTGAGACTGCTATAAAACTAAACACTGACGTTTGTCATGTCTCATGTCTACCTGATGGCAGTGATGATGTCATGCACAAAAGAGAAGTGGTCTTGTCGATACTTCTGTCTGGGAAGTTAACATAATTTACACTTGGATTAAGACGATCATCTCCTCACTCTTCCATGCTTGCAAGAAATCAACTCCTTGAAACGGCGCAGCAGCGTCATAAGAAACTCGGCAGAAGACAAGCCATTGGGATCCTGGAGGCATCATGGTAGATCTGGCTTGACGTTTCCTGCCAGCGACGTAATTTTTTTGTTAGCTTATCGGATCAGATCAAGGTGACGCGAGTGTACTTGTTCCGGAGAGACACAGAGAAATGCTTGACGGAAAATTAATACATGGTGACACGTTTACGGAAAAGATACTGATAAATTAGGAGAGTATTCTATAGCCAGCCACCCATCGAACCGGGCTCATGCTCCTGGCCCGCTGGCCGCGTCTGTTGCATGCGCCAGCTGAGCAGGTTGGAGCCGAGGCGCTGGAACACACATTAACTATGTATACGGTGATTATGGTAAATAAACACGCAAAGATCCGGTAGTTAATTTAGGTTGATTAGTTGACGGTTGTTTCGGAAATTTTGAGTTCACAGTTGTGGCGTGCGTGCAAGCTAGTGGTCTGGATTACGATAATACGTGAGCAAGCAAGGTTTGTGTACACGTGCTGCGTGTGTACGTGATTTTTTTTTTAATCAAGCATCCGTATGTGTTAAGAGAACGAGACCATTCTGATATATATGTAGAACTAGTGCGTGCAATATATGGTAAATATTTAGACGCTTCCGAAAAAGACATGATGTTCAACTGTCGTAATACAGAGAAGAGTGACGATATAGGAAATCGTTACTATTACGATGAGTTGAATTTACCACGAAATCGTTAAGAGAATGCGGATGGCACGAGTCGATAATTAGGATGGAGAGTTACTATACAATCTTGTGTGTTTTCAAGGAACCAATTAGTATAATAACAAAACGAATTTACCATGAATTAGTCACGAGAATTTGGAAGTCACAAGGCGATAATTAGGATTTTAGGATGCAGAGTTACCACAATTTTGCGCCACAACCGTGAACTCAAAATTCCCGAAACAACCGTCAACTAATCAACCTGAATTAACTACCGGATCTTTGCGTGTTTATTTACCATAATCATCGTAGATAATGTGTGTTCCAGCAACTCGGCTCCAACCTGCTCAGCTGGCGCATGCAACAGACGCGGCCAGCGGGCCAGGAGCATGAGCCCGGTTCGGTAGGTGGCTGGTTAGATGGCCTGACTATTTTATAAGCTATTCTATGATCAGTCACGGAGTTATAGAATAAACTATTTTATGTTCATAATTTACAATATATAGTAAATTACCATATACAAGAATGAACATATCAATTCTAGTAAGTCGACTACATTGTTGTTTGAAACCATTCAAGTTATTGTAACCATTCTAATGCGTTGAATGGACTGGCTACAAAATAAGCTATTCTATGACCGGCCGTAGCGAGGCTAAAATGCACCCAGGTGCATTCTGTACAACAAATGCACAGACCCCCACCTTACGTCCCGCGCGCTAGCTAATTCACGCGCTAAGGAAAGCCCATGCTCCTGCGTGCAAAACTAAATGGAGACAACTAATCACATGACGCCACCTCAGAACTCAACCCACCTACCAGGAAGTATGCATGCAGGAAATCTTTTCTTCATTCTAAACAAAAAATGCGATATTTCCTAAACTGCAAGTCCGATTTTAGATCCGTTTGAAGCAGGTTGTTGGAAAAAAATATGTTTAACACAACGAGATCTATGAAGGCTATATTTGATGAAGTTTTTTTCAAATATATAATTGCAACTAAGATGTGCTTTGAGTTGCAAGAACGTCTGCAACCCAATTACAACTTGATTGTAGCCTATTTAGCACTTGTTATTTATGATTGCAATTATTTAATACTCAGTTGCAACCCAATTGCTACTCTAATTGCACCTAGATATGCTTCCTACTAAATAGAATTGCAACCAGTTACTACTGATTGTAACTAGTTACTACTCGGTTGCAACACGGTTGGTACTCTGGTTGCAACAACGTATGATTGCAACTCAGAATTGCAACTTGACGTGATTATGGTGACCAGATGCATATAATACACAAAGTTATAACTAGTTGCAACTCGGTGGTAGATAGAGTTGCAATCGGTAGTACATTGATATGCAACTCACTTAAATGATAAAAAAATATATCCATATTGGATCTAGTTTTATTGAGCATATTTTTTTGAGTGAGATGCAACAAACGGTTTGTCAATCTAGGTTACGATTTAGAAAAAAAATCGTTTCAAAGATTTGAACCAACAAAAGATTCCATGCATGCAGTCTGGTGGAATTTGTATGCTAGGTAGGTTTACGTGGTAGGTGGAAGATACAAATTAACAGTGCGTTGGTTGCTCCAACCTGATGCACCCACCGGCCTGGGTGCATTCTACATACAAGATGCACCCAGGTGTATTACAGCAAAACAGTGTGTGTATACACACACACCATATATTAAAGTGCGGTTGTTTCTTTCGACCATCATGGTTGTTTTGTAAAAAAATCCCTCAACTTTTTCATAATCAACCCGCAGGCCTTGGAATAGTTCTTAATAATTTTGTGAAAAGGTCCCCAAACTTTACTGCAATTGACCCGAGGTCCAGCCTTTGCTCTTGTTCTTTTGTCACGCGCACACAGCGCGCTTGCCGGCGGCGGCGCGGGACGCGCGCCACCGCTCCATCGCTCGCGTGGCCAACCCTTCCCGCGCTCACCACGCACTACTGCCACTCGCCCTGGCAGGCAGCTGCTCCCTCGGGCTGCACGCCCTACCCACCACGTAGACCTAAGGGGTGAAGGAGAGAGGAGGAAGGGGAAAGGAAACAAGGAGGTGATTGCCTCCTTGCAGTAAACCAAGTAGAGTCATATGCCAGCGAGGGCATGGTGCCAGGGAGGGGGGCATCTAGCAATTGGGGGCTCGATTTTGCACTTGATTGGAATGATTTGGAGTGGATTGTAGAAGGGAGGTGGATGGAAACAAGAAGAAGAGGAGGATGCACTCCTGCTCATGGTGGCCAGATGTGTTGTGACCTAGCGCTCGAAGCGGGAGTGAGGCTAGGCACGGGGAGGATAAGCGCTTGCCTGGGCAACGGCGAGGACGGCAAGATGCGCGGTGCCTGGGCGACTACGAGAATAGGGCAAGATGCGAGTGGCGCCGATGGACGAAGAGACGGCAACTGGCTGGATGACGATGAGTATAGAGGAAATCGAATGAATGGATAGAACGGAGGTTAAGCGGTGAATTTTTTTATTTCCATGTGTGGATCCCACGTAATAAACAGATGGTATGAAACCACCCATAAATATCTTCTACTACTATACATGCAAAGAGAGGACTACTAGGTACAACGCACCAACATATTGTGAAGCGAAGCCAACATATTAGGAACAAGCGAATAATAACGTGAGAGCAAGTAAGGACCCGTAGCATCGCACGGGCATTTCTACTATTATATATAAAAGTGCAATTTGTCAACCCATTATCGGTGTATTCTCTGTTATATATGTTGTTTGCTTGGTGTGCATGCCCTATCATCCGTTATCTTGTTTTCCTTTTGTGACCTCTTACTACCTCCATTAATTTTCAGAACGATACCCCCACTTTTCTATTGGGAATAGAAGTGTATAACCACCATCACTCCAGAACTTAACCTCATAAAGATTATGTCGTCGCAGAAACTGGTCTGCTTTTGTCCAGCTGACCAACAAGCCTCAAGCCGCTACAATATACGAAGGCTTGACCACCAAAACAAAAATCTATGAATGCTTAAAAGGTCAGGCATAGTGAACTCCCTCGCCTTGCACCACCTCTCCAATGCGATAAGCAGGATTCGATCCTTGGACTGCGCCTGATCACTTTGCCTAATTCATTCTCTATAATATTAACCATATTCTGCTCTGAATGCTCAGCTGAAAGTAGTTCTGCTTCATCCTTGCCATCACCAACTGAACCTAAGGGACTAGCTTCTATCCCAAGAACTTCAACTTGCTCTACAGATTCAGTCAAAGGAGGAGGCAGTGTAGATACGCCCAGATTAATGTTGTGATCATCCATATTATCAACATCAATGTTCTGATTCAGCAGCACAGCATGAGGAAAAGGCTTATATGGCACAATGGCTTTGGAAGTTGAAGGCTGGGCTCCAGAAATTCTTGCAATCCTCCTACTCCCAGTCTCACCAAGTGATAAGCTTTCACTTATTGAGCACATTTGGCTCAAAAGCAGAGTCCCAGGATCTCTTGAGACCCTTCAGCAGAGGAAGCTCATTCACATAAGGTGGCTTAGATGCAGAGATCACAGGTAAAATCATCCTGCAGAGATTAGCAAACATCACATGCTCTTGAGGAGTTTGCTCTGACTCTCCGTGCACCTTACCCTTCTCACACGCTTGGACTTGTTGACTCTCCGTGCACCTTTACCTTCTCACACGCTTGGACTTGTTCTGCTTCACACGCTTCCTTAGCTTTCCTAATTAAGGACTCCAACAATATTTTCTTCTCAATCCTAACTCGATAGGCAGACCGAATCTTCTTGTAGGTTCTCAAGCTAAGGGCCATCGACAGAACACCATAATATTTAGGTGCATTATCCATCAACTTTGATACCTAATCTTCTGAAAGCACCTGAAAGAAACCATACAAGGATTTAGTTAGACCTTAACGAAACACTACAAAAACAACCAACTCGAAACCTGTAAACACAAGTACGCAACTAAGCCCACGATGTTTCAATTCGCCAGCTGCAAACAAGATGTCAAGCAAACTTAAGCAAGAAGGATTGCTAAGAAAAAATGCACATAGACGAATCGCCTGTTCATGTATTAAGAGTAAAACCAGCCAGCCCTGGGCATGAGGCTGAAGACCCTTTGCCTCCGCCTGATTCGCTGCCGCAGTCAAATCACAGCTAACCCACTCCACCGTAACAGCACTCGTGCCCGCACGCGGCTCGTCGGTGCGGCCACCGCCCCCCTGCCCTACCTCTTTTAAGCCCGCCTCCAACCCCACAGCCCCCAAATTCTAACTCGCCGATGCAGAGGAAGCAGCAGGTTGACTGGATCTGTGTGACCGGATCCAAATTGATTTCGTGAACGTGGAAATCGCCTCCCCAGATCTCTGTTTCCCCACCGCTATAAGGATCCGCTCTAGGGTTTCCGTTCTACCCTCAATAGCTACTGAAGTTTTCACTTCCGACGTGGGTGAGATTGAGAGAGGAGGATGACGGCGGGCGGGAAGCTCACCTATACTGGAGGCTGTACGCCCCTTAAATCGTCGCCCCATCGCCGGAGGAGGCTGCGAGAGGAGGTCGGGAATGGGGATCGGGGGGACTCCGGGAGGACCCCGCGGTGCTTCGCGTCGGGGTCACGCGGAATCAAGGGGGTTGATTAGAGCTGCGGCTAAAGTTCAGCCTAAACCCTATAAGCCACGGGACGCGCGCGGATTTGTTGATGGGCCGTTTTCTGTTGTTTTATTCGGCCTAGCACATCTTTCGATCTTTTGTCTCCTCGGCTGGAGCCTTCGTCACATGGAACGGAAAAATGGATCGTTCGCAGGCTCGAAGCGTCGTTGTGGTGACCCCCGTCCCCTCGCCAACACAGGGCAGCCACAGCGAGCGGCGAGCAGGGTTCGCGGCGGTTCTCGGAGACCGGGGCAGCGGCGAGTGAGGGTCGCGGTGGTTCTCGGAGACCGCCGCGTGCGGGGGCTGCGGGGCCGGGGCCCCAGCGGCATGCGGCAATCCTGGGAGGCGGCGCTGTGGGCAGCGTTGATGCCGGCGCGGAGCTGCTCACGCACTTGCTCCCAGCGTGGGTCCAGGGAGAAGGCAGAGCACGGCGGAGGTCGAGGCGCATGCACAGGAACCGCGGCCGCTTTCGCCCCAGTAGCGCCGCCTCCCCCTCACCGCCCAACGATGCTCAGCCGCGTCCGTCGTCGAGCTGAAGCGCCGTAAAGCTGCAGCCCACGGCAAGGCTAGCAGTTGGGGAGAGGGTGCGGCGGTGGCCAACAGTCGTCGATTTGGATTTGCAGTAGAAGGCAAGTCGTTAAGAAATCTTCTGTGGGTGAAACGAATCTTGATTCTGTACCTTTGATTATGCAGCTTACGTTGATGATTTGGATGCCGTTCCATTGCCTTCCTTTCTCCAAATAAATTTTGGTTTGTTTGTGGTTCACGTGCAATTGAGTGTCTATCAGACCAGCCATAGGACGCCCGCGGATTTGTTGATGGGCCGAATAAAACAGGATTTGTTGATTAAAATCTTTTGTACTACAGTATGTAATGAGTGTTTTCTGTGCTTTATTTTGCTTATTTATGTTGTTTCCGTTTTCAGAAGACCATGTAGACAAATCAATCCCGTATTTTGGATCTCAAAAAAGGCCGAGAAAGAGGCCTTTTAACCCCAGTGAGTGGGCCGAAAGGAAGGCACTTGTCTGCGGCCCGATTAATCAACCCAAGAAACCTTACTCGCGGCAGGTTCGAAAATGGAAACATCTCAAAACTCAAACATGTCCCAATCTTTTTGGTCAAGCGTGGTGTTGGCGTCAGCAAAAAATTTTGTGTGACCAAGATGATGTACGCATCTTGCAATCCTATCCAAACGAATATAAGTAAATGAAATGCTGCAGTCGCACTCTATCTTACTTGTTCAGCAAAGAATTGTTTTTATGATTAAGAAAAAGCCTTCTCAGCAAAAGAATTTGCCGTTGCGAATCTCCCTTTGTGAGTTGTGGGTTGTGACTGCCGTTGCTGCGAACGCCGCCGGCGCCGCCAGGTGCCAGGGCAGCTTGGCACGTCGGCACCAACGAGTCCACGACGCATCCCGGCCCCCTCTCGTCCCCCCCGGCCTTTTTGGCAAAGCAACCGCACCTCTTTCTCCGGGCCTTTTTAGGCACGTCGCCTGCCGCCGCGACCGCGAGCGAGGCTGCCAAACCCGAACCCGCCGGCCGGGTGGCCCCGCGGCGCCCCGCCCGAGCCGCCGGGAAAGCCCCCGCGCGCTCCCCCACGCACGCGAACGCGCCGCACCTGCACCTGCACCGCGGCTCGCCCGGACGCGAAAGGGGGTGGCGGCGTGGCGCGTCAAAAGACTCGGGGGCCTCTCCCTCCCTCGGTGGAGTTCCCCTGAAAAGGATGGAAAAAGAGGATGGTGCCGAGGTAAAAAAAAAATTGGAGGGTGGAAGAAGGGAATAATGGAGAATGGGCGGTAATTAGCGGTGGTTAATTAATGCGGTCGTGCCTGAAAGGGAGGGGAAAAGAATCAGCTCGCTAGCTTTTGCTTTGCCGGTCGTCGTCGTTGAGTCAGTTTGAAAAGTAGTGCGGGCATCACTCGCTCGTGGTTAGTTTACCATATCTGCCGGTGGTTACTCAGCCTTTCGCTTTTCCTGGATTGGGGTGTGAAGTTGCGCGGCACAATAGTGGTAGTGCATCGTTGATGATGTACTATACGCCATTATGCGTTGAGATTAGATGATTGCTAGTACTGGAGTAACGGTATTCCATAATACTATAGTGTTGTTGTTTGAGTTTTCATTCGGTGTAGGTGCTTTTTCGGTGTGGTTTCTTTTTTTTTTTTGCGTGAGTTGCCCATCTGCTCGGTAATAGGTTTGTTTAGTTGCGTACTTGAAAACACAGGTTTCGAGTTGGTTGTTTTTTAGTGTTTCGTTAAGCTCTAACTAAATCCTTGTGTGGTTTCCGGATGAGTCCTGCAGTCAAGTTTCCTTCTGCCTGTAAGGTTCTGGACTCAACTTTTTCTTTAAAAACTAGACCGTTTCCTTTTTCTATTAGGCCCCGTTTGGATCCCTTCATTTTGATGGAATTGGAATCTACTTAATGGAGTAGGCTAATTTATGTTGGAATATGGCATTCCACAACTTTCCAAAGTTTAGATATAAGCCTATCTTAAATTCATGAGGTGGGAGATGGAAATTGATTCTATAGATTATGGTTATTAGAATGGAATTCAATTCTTATAGCACGCTCTTGGACTCACTTATCTATAGTAGAAGTGTAGCATATAAGTATCTCTCCCATATCACCAACTATAATATACAACTATATTCCACATACAATTATATTAGCTTAATTAATTTGTGTCTAAATTATGATTATTAGAATGGAATTCAATTCCAATGAACCAAACGGGACCTTAAGGAAAAACACTTTGTTTCGTTAGGATTAGAATACCGTCACATGGAAGATAGGAGAGGAAAAGGATGGGACCTAGCTATCAAGAATAGAGGAGGCCATCCATAGGCGACAAAAAAAAATTAGGAGAGTGCCAACTTAGATTTCCTCGTTAGAACTACGCTACGATTGAAGGAAGTATCTTTTGCTAGCTAATTTTAGCTGCTAGCGGGCATATTGCAACCACGGTATATATGTACCACCAGTAGGAATATCTTTTTGCTGGTAGCAAAAATTTTGGCATGCGTGGCAGTAGATTGCACAACCGAAGATAGACACATCAGAGCATCTCTGTACAGTACGTGCACACAGCTCGTGGCTCGGTGTTGAACTGTTGGTGCACAAGACGACGAAATTCTTGCAGGCCAATAAGCAATCGCACAGAGGCTGCACAGCACGCGTATATCGTGTTAGCGTGCAAAACTACGAAGTAGCACGTCACTTTTCCATCGTCCAAACCATGTTAGCGTGTATCACGTGCAACAATGGCGCAACAGTGCCGGCCGGCCAGGCCAGACATCTACTGCGGCTAGCTCCAGGCGTAGTACGTTGAACAAGTACTTCTTTTTTGGAATTGCAAATAAACTCCAGTCTTCATCTTTGATTTTTATATAAAAAAGAATTATCAGTAGTACATCTGCAGCTGCGAATTGCGATGCTGCACGGAGATTCGTGCGCTGTAGCATGGGATTTTTGTGGGGGCGGCCTGCTAATCATTGTGGCTGCGGGAAATGCAGCTTCTGTGGAGGGATGCTTCTGCGTGGACGAGACCGGGGAAGCAGTAAAAAAAAAAACCATTGCTTCTGGGAAAGGAGCAAAGCCAGCAACTTTACTGTCACTGCACGCTACTGACTTGTAGTACCTCCTCTACCATCGACTTCTCTTTCTCTAGTTTATTCCATTCATCTGAACAAAGTGAAAATTTTCAGTGAAAAGCCAGGTTATTTTATTTTTTTATTTACCACAAAAGTTTAGGACTTGTTTACAACTCAGATTAGTAGTGACCTTATCTGGAACTACAGTATGCATTATCTTCATAACAAGATAGTGTTAAGTGGAAATGACACTTGCTTCATGCATCGGAAAATTCCAACGAAATCATGAAAAGGTCTCATACTCTCATGATCATCATCATCATCTAGTTACTAGTTAGTGTGCAATTTTGGTAGCATGCGGTATTCATCCATGGTTCCAGATATGGTAGTGGTGGTAAAGTGAAGGATTCCATTCTATCCAACAACAGTGAGAGGAGTGGAGTACCTCCTCCCTTTGTCAACGTGCGGCGCCAGTGAGTGACCTGGCCCTAGTGCTCGTCCCAATTATATGCCACTACTGTTTCCATGTGTGGCCATGTGGTACAGGGGCCTGAATAATTGTATCTCCCTGCTGGTGAAAAGTGGGGCATGGCAAGCGCACCATGGCAATTGGCAAGGCTCTTGTTGCATGGGACAACATGCGACGCCCAATTATGGTTGATCCGACCAATTGGATTGGATGGAGATGAAGCTAGCCCACCCTTGCATCATTTCATTGGTAAAATGAAGCAGGCAACGGTCACGCATACGAGCGTGATCGATCATATGCGACCGGCATAATATTCATTGTTAGCATACCATTTCAAGTTGACGGTATAGTATGTCACAAATGGTATAGGTCTCTCTTTCCATTTATACAAAAAAAAACTTCCATGTTTGACTTGAAGTGTGATCACGAATATTTGAGCAAGAAGTATTGGTCATGTGGCAAAAGAGCTCTTCTCAGGGAGCTCAAGCTTGAAAGTAATTGAGGGAGAAGTGTGAAAGAATGCAGCGTCCGCATCCTGCCCCAAGTGCCTTTTTATTCACAGGGCAATGCGATAAATGACGCATTTGGCCTTGGGTTTTTCCGGGGAGGCCATCAGGTCATGTGACCCATACCAAGGACATTTTTGTCAATGGCACATATGGTAGAGGTAGACATTCCGACTAAGGTTGCAACATGCATCCCGTTTATACACATCTTAGACTTCTTAAACTTCTTTCTGAATATAAATATACCATAATGGTATTTTAAATATGGGTGGGGCTATTTTAGAAAAGTTGTAATTTTTAAACACATCTTAGACATAACGCTAATATATATGGACATATACTTATTCTTATGAATGCATGCACTCGCACTCTACTCTTACGAATTCCTCTTGGCACAGGCCGGATGAGAAATAATACAATTAATTGATAAAAGTGAATCTGAAAAAGTAAACACCCTGTTAACTGTACAACTCAAACCATCACAAAGAGCCTAGCCAACCACTCTCTCCATCTATATTTATAAGGCATGGTATGATTTGGCAGAGTCTTCCAAATAAAATTTTGACCATTCATATATCTTATATTATATTATTTATGGTTATAAACTTATAATCATTGTAGAGTATATTTGATTATGAATCCAACCATATAAAATTTGCATTATAAAAATAAAAAATTAGTAGTCAAATTATTGATCAAATATTGCAAAGTTTGAATATTGATATAGCCTTATAAATAAAAATGGAGGGAGCAATTATGTAGCAAGTTTGCAAGCTCTTGTTTCGGCTTTATAACACGCTGATTACGTAGCAAGTGATGAACTGATGATGTAGCCCCGGAATATACTGTATACTTTTAGAAACTTTTTCAATTTGGAGTACAGGTACACCAACTCGCGGTAGTGCGTACGCGTAGCGGAGGAATAGTTCCGGGCCAATGGTTGGTGGAAACGTTGGAACGGACGGACAGTCAGCAGAGGGAAGAAAGAAAAGGCTACGCCTACACGCGGGGTGGGTCCCCTCCGCGCCAAAGTACACGCGGTGTTTGAGTGCGGAATCTTCCCCAGGGCTACCCGGAATCTTTACCCCCCGCTCAGCCCCCACGCTGTCGCGTAGCCCCGCGCGGGCCCCACCACCCACTCCCGCTCGCACCTGCAGGCTTCTGGTTGCAGTACGCCCAAGTACAACGGTGAATTCAATCCCCCGTTTATAAATGCTGTTTTCCTATTTATTTGGACTTAGACGCTCTCTCTATATCAGAAATAAATGGAAATAAATCTAAAGTATTTTTTATATTGGTATTGGAATTCTTCCTATAAAACACACTATCGAGAAGCTCAATAAAAGCATGCTAGGAAATCGTTTTGTGAATGGGATTTTTTATGATAGGCCTATGCGTACAACTTTGTGGGGGTGCATGTAAATATTACATGGCAATAGTGCCAGTCTGCCAGACATGTTTTTTAATCTTCTCTGTGGACTTTATTTAGGACCGCAGGCTGGTGTTTGTCTATGTTTTGATGTGAGGCTTAATTAAATCGTTGTAGGAGCCGCAGGAAATCGTATCAAAAAAACCGGGAAGCATCTCCTCTTCACAACAAGCTAGATTTCAACCAGTTCGATATAACGAAGCAAAACACAACATTTATTTTCCCAACAAAAACACCCACACAAGAAGCATACACCACTATAGCACAACACCTATTTCTCTATAAAGATAAACGTAAAGTATTTTCAATTGGTATTGAGATTGGAATTCTCACTACAATGCACATTATTGATATAGGTCCAATAAAACTGTGGTATTGTGAAGAACTCCTTTTGTGGATTTCGCAAAGAAGAAGAAGAAAGAATTCATTTTTTTGCAAATGTGATTCTTACAACCTACTTCTTTGAGCGGTGCAATATAAATATTACTCATAGCAATAGCGCCTGACATGTTTTATCTTCTTTGGGGATTTATTTAAGACCACCAACTAGTGCTTGGCTATGTTTTTTCTTAATTGAGGAGCGTTTGGCTATGTCATGATGCACTCATACCGTCATACGAGACTTGAATCTTTGTAGGAGCCACAAGAACAAAAAAGCATATGAAAGTCAGCAAACATATTCATACAAATTAGGTTTCACAATGCAATATAACGAAGCATAACACAACTGTTTTTTTAAAAGAAAAAACACACACATCTACAGCACAATGCTGTACTACACCAACCACTAACTGAGACATTTTAAGCAGCAGTAACTTGATCACATCTTTCCCCATAACAAAAAAGTTGGAAGCCATCTTCTTATAAATTTCTCGCCACGAGTTACCGGCCATCACTCCTGGTGCAGACCAATGAAGAGGAAGAAGAAAGAAGCAGCTGTGCCCGCATGCATAGGACCTGCAGGATCTGGAAGCTAGAGCAGTGCAGTGATGATGGATGGAGAAATAAATGCATGGAGGCCCATCAATTCATGTAAATCGCAGGATGTGTTTGGTTATAGGGACTAGTTTAGTCCTTGTCACATCGAATGTTTAGATAATAATCAGGAGTATTAAATATATGTTAATTACAAAATTAATTGTAATTCCATTAATTAGATTTAATAGATTCATCTCGTGAATTAACCTTCATTTATACAATTAATTTTATAATTAATCTATATTTACTCAACTGTTCGTTCAACCAAACACCCCCTTTCAGAACCAGCCGATCTCTGTCCCACATTAAACTGCAGTTAATCAAAACCCAGGCCGAGTTAAGTTAAAAGTACCGCGCAGTTACCCCCAGACTGCGAGCAGTTGAGTTAACTCGTGCAGCAGGCCGCAGCAAAGTTAACTGCACGCTGCAACGGAAGCAAGGAAAGCTGTTCTGAGTCCTGGCTCGCCTTCTCGTCTGTACGACTGTACTGCGGGGCGCGCCGTCTTTACTCTTTTACCGCACGCCGCCGTACGTACACGAAGGGATAAAAAAATGTTCACCGCGACGTACACGTACTTGGTCGTCCATGACGCGGCGAGGGTGTGCGTGTAACCGTCGTACGTGCTCGGCGTGCGTGCGGTACGGGCTGTTGCTTTGTCGCCGCCGTTGAGATTCTGATTCTTCACGGGCGCCGACCGCGATAGCGTCAGACCCAGAGACACGGTCCTTGCCATCCAGTCGTCGCAGTAAAAAAAAAAGAAAAAGGAAACCAAGGCAAGCGAAGCGAAGGCCACGCCGGCCATGAATTTCATCGGCCGAGATAGCTTGCGATCGACTACATGCCCGGTTAATTCGCGGTGAAAACAAGCTGTAATGACGGTCATTAGAGTGGTATCCACGGCATTAGGATGGGGAGATCATGAGGCATAATTGCGATGTTACCGTCTCGGCGGCCATTGATTAGGTTAGGGAGGTTCCGAGGTTAGCGTCGTCTTAACATCTCTTCTGTCCTAAGCATTAGTGGTAATTACTCACTGGCTATCTAGTTACTGATCCGAGATTATTTACATCTACCACGAAATTTTATATTTAATTATTTGCTCCGAGAGTAACATTTCCTAGCTTTCACTAGTATATAGAAAATCTATGTTTTTAGAAAAAAAACCAAAAGTACTTACAATTTGAAACATCCGGTTTTTTCTTTGCTATTGGCCTATTGCCTACTGTAAGGAACAGGTGGACGGTACAAGCAATCTTGAGAGATTCTACACGGAGGAAGCATCATGATTCTGATTCGACATGAAGCTTTTTTTTTTCCTCAAAAAAAGAAAAGGTTGGAAGAGACCGGTTGCTAATTTTTCGGATGTTTATGCTTGATCTAGGTTATCATAGCAAGAGAGGTAACTTTTAATCTATTCATGACAGCGACGTTGCAACAGTAGTAGCGAGTCCATGCAAATGACCATCATTCTATCTTGTTGGAGATCGCCAAATCTTTCTCATCCACTCTAGCTACTCATGTTGATGCTGGGAGCAGAGGGCACAGTGTGTGTGTGTGTGTGTGTGTGTGTGTGTGTGTGTGTGTTGGGGGGGGGGGGGGGGGGGGGGGGGGGGGGGCTTTCACGCAACTTGTAACACATGAGAGGGACCCCCAACCATGCATGGATCTCTACCACCCATATGAGTGCACTGCAAAAGATGAGGACAAAATATATGGGCTATTAGATGTGACCATTGGGCTATACTTAGTGGTAGATTGCCTGCACATAGGCATAGGTTTTGGAAGGGATGGAGAGAGAGCTTTGTGGTGGGTTTGTGGTTTGGTCTCTCTGATTCAGCAAAAGGGCAGCGGATCAGGGTGTGGTGTGGTCCATGCGAAGCAGAAGCAGGGGCAAGGAAACAAGGCACACAAAAAGATCAGGAATCGAGTGTGCGGGTGTTGGGGGGAGCTAGCTGTCCTAACAATTGGCACACTAGCCTTTGACGGATGGGGAGGAGGCTTTTGCTGTTGGCATGTAAGGCTGGATATGTTCGGTTAGTGGGGTTCCTTAAAATATACCTTGGAGCATCATGTGTAGCACATGCCACTGCAGGGTAATGTGCCACCACCCTAATTTGGGTTTATCTGAAACAGCAAATGAAATGTTCATCATAACTAGCCTTTTTTTGGTAATCAGTACGATGAAAAAAAAATCCGAATATATAGGGTTTCATTTTAATTGAATTTTTGGTTAATTGGTACTATTAGAGAAGCATCACAAATCCAAACGCGCTGCCACGAGGCGAATCATGAGATTTAACTCTTTTTGGAAGAATTATATGGCCTATGAGTTCCCTTTCTACTACTGGTGAAATACAAGGTTCATTCGCTTCCTACACACCCCTACCTACTTTTTAGGCCATTTTGAATCTCAATAACTTTGTGATCCGTCTAGTTCATTGCCCTTGACATTGACTTCCGTATCTCATACCATTACAAGCTGCTTAATTTTAACTTTACTAAAAAAAGATTAATGAAACATTGCGAGCATTTGTGGCCACGAGATCCCGTACGTGATGGCAAATGCAAGTTGTTGACGTGTTGATTCCGCAGAATATTGCCAGGGAATACTTATAAGAAAAATGGCAGGAAAAGAATATTATCACAAGTACAATCACAGGGTGTTCGAGCCAATGATGTACTGGTACCTGACGGCACTTGGGGGCATATAATACACACGCCCCAAGGACAGATTCGTATTTTAAAACCAGCAGCCATTTTCATGCGCGTATTTGATTAAGCGTTTTTGGACGGCAGATTAGCAAAGCACGTAGTATGATCGAATATGCTAAGTTTTTTTTAAACAAAAACTTAAAAATAGGAAATGTACTGTTATTCCGTGCCTCGATTTGGGAAATTCTAGAGAGTGGAAGAGGAAATAAACAATGGATGTCTAGAGCAAAAAAAAAAGGATTTCTTGATGGCAACAGCAAAGTGCTTTCCTTCCGTAGAAAGGATTAAATTAAACATCTGGATTTCCTTCCTATCGCAGTGGTGTGCAGTGTTTACGATACAAGCGAGAGTTGTCTAAGCTACAGATCTGTGATCCCGTCGAAGTGGAAGCCGGCTAATCATCCCAGAGATGACGCCGAGCTGTCGTGCATCACTAATCAATCTTATCGCGAGCTTTGTTTAATCGAGCCCCCATAAACCGGCGAGCTTGGCCTAGCCTGGCCAGCTCGAACCACGTCAGCATCAACTATAGGCGAAAAAGAAATGCTTGTCTGACCTGATTTATTTGGGTAGATCCAAAACTGGAGCTATCCCTCACCACTTTGTCGCCGCAATCTTCCAAAAAAAAAACCCAACAATTGAGAAGAAATCGGTGTTTTTACGGCGCAATTCTTTTCTCTCTCGCTCACACGAAAATGTGTAACACATCCATCATCAACTCAAGGTGACATCACCTACTTCTTGGAACGTACAAATCTGTATTTTTCTATAATCTATGCAGGAAGTAAAAACACACAAAGAAAAAAAAAATCTTCCTTTGCGAGGGAAGCGAAAATATCTTAAATTCTAAGGTGAACCTACATCAAATACTATTTTAATATTTTTATATGTGAAAAAATGCAGCAGCTTCGCTATTGGAGAATAAAAACCGCAGCCGTGCGTTTATTGCCGTGACAGAAATATGTTGCAGGAACGTTGTCCACAAATGCAAAATGGGAAAAACCAAAAGGCGACTCCAAACGTACCCAAAAGAGACGGTGGCGCGTACACACGCGGAATACACCACACGGGCAACAAGCACAAGACCCCAACCCGCCGGGTTGGATGGATGGATGGAATGGGTAGCATATAAAGGCCTGAATAAATGGGCAAGAAACTTGGAAGCGTAAAAGGAAACGAAAGGGGGCCGAAAAAAAGGTTACCATCTTTGCACTGCATGAGCTCCAATCCATTCACCATCCTCCTCTCTCCTCCTCTCACCTCCTCTTATTATTGAGTTCTTCACCTCACCCTTCTCTCTCCTCTCCCTCCCTCTGCTCTCGTGTGCTGCTACTCTCCCCTGCTTTGACCTTGCTGGCTTTATCCGCCTTCCCCCCGCTTTTTCTTGGATTTCTAGGATCCAAGAAACTCCCTTGCGTACAAGGAGTCCGGTGATCCGGGCGGGCGCTTAAGTTTCTTGATTCCTTGCGGTGCTGTTGGATTCGTGTAGCCGGAGGTGAGGAGATGACCGTGGAGGAGGTGAAGCTGCAGGCGAAGGCCAACGGTGGGCATGGGGCCAAGGACCAGTTCCCCGTCGGCATGCGCGTGCTCGCCGTCGACGACGACCCCACCTGCCTCAAGGTCCTCGAGAACCTCTTGCTTCGCTGCCAGTATCACGGTATGCCCTACTCCTCTAGTCCTCTGTCTCCTCTGTTTCTCTCTCTTGTCTCTTCCCTGTATGTTTGGATTCTTGCTCCTCTGATCGAATTGTATCTTCAGTGCCGTTTTTTTCTTTACGATTTGGCCTTTGCTTGATTTGGTTTTCGTTGTTTGCGTAGCAAGGAGGTTACAAAGATGTTTAGGTCCTTGTTTGCATTCACATAAATAGCAATCCTGACTTTATGCCCCCCACTTTTTTCCCTATTGGTTTCGCGGTGAAATATTTATGCTCTGTAATGTCATGTCAAGCTCAGTTTCATTTTTTCTTGATTGAAAAAAATCAGGTTTTTTATGCTGCTCTAAAAAGGATTGAATTTTATCATGTGTCCACACACGGCTTAATTTGGTTTCTCTCCGTAAGGTCTCTCGATTGGACCTCCAGCTGTGCAATTTCTGTGGGTCTCTAATCTTGTGTTCTGCAGGTTTTTGCCTGTAGTTTTCCAATGGTTGGATTTTCTTCAACGGAATGTTCTTCTGCTTTATTTTTCCGCGTGCGAGTGATTCTTACGAAGATTTGACTCACATGGATAATGTGTTCTTCCGGCGGCCTTTCACTTGTGCGCTAATCTGGCCGGATTTGATGTCCTTGTGATGTCGCAGTGACAACAACTGGGCAGGCAGCCACAGCCCTGAAGCTGTTGAGGGAGAAGAAGGACCAGTTTGACCTTGTGATCAGTGATGTCCACATGCCGGACATGGATGGTTTCAAGCTCCTTGAGCTTGTGGGCCTCGAGATGGACCTCCCGGTCATTAGTAAGTCTTGTTTGCCTACTTCTCTTCCTGTCATTATTGCAGCCAATGATCTGAAAAATGGCATTTCTTGAAAATCATTGTGGAATGAGTAGATCTTGTATAGTATCTGGTTAGTTTGGTTTACCTCTCTCGGACTGCTGAACTGTGGGCTTATGAGTAAAGCTCATTCTACTAAGAAATTCATCTTCACCGCCTTTGGCTTGCTCAACGTGCCATTGAATTCATTAATTTTGGAAAAAAATGACGTGTCTCATGAGAACATCTGTATGCCCAACGTGGGTGACCACTAAAAAAGAGTTAGAAAGGACAAAAGTCTGCAAGGATAATGAACACCAATTAGTTCCTGCAGGAAGGTCCATTATTTCCGTTGGTTCAATGTACAATGAACATTGTGAATGCATTTCTCTTTGATTACCTGGCCACCGTGCGAATTTCAATACATCTATAAAATGTCTAAGTTCTGAAGCTGACCGTGTATCATCATTCAGTGTTGTCTGCAAATGGGGAGACACAAACAGTCATGAAGGGTATCACCCATGGAGCATGTGACTACCTGCTGAAGCCAGTGCGTATTGAGCAGTTGAGGACAATATGGCAGCATGTGGTTAGGCGGAAGAGTTCTGATGCCAAGAACCATGGCAATGATAACGATGATTCTGACAAGAAGTTGCAGTTGGCTAGTGCTGAAGGTGACAATGGTGGCGTCAATCGCAACAAGAGAACTTCACGCAAGGGTAGGGATGACAATGGAGACGACGGTGATGATTCTGATGACAGTAATGAGAATGGAGACTCCTCAACCCAGAAGAAGCCACGGGTTGTGTGGTCTGTTGAGTTGCACCGAAAGTTCGTGGCTGCTGTGAACCAGCTTGGCATTGACAGTAAGTGCTCTTGTTTCATAGCTTAGTTATCAGAATGTTCACTAATTATTTTCTCCAGATTTGTTCTATTATTCTTGAATCATAACAGCATGTATTTGTGTCTATAATTGCAGAGGCTGTTCCGAAGAAAATATTGGATCTCATGAATGTTGAGAACATCACAAGGGAGAATGTTGCGAGTCATTTGCAGGTTTAATTTCTTTCCTTACATTTTACCTAGCATTTAATTTTACGTGATAACGTTTCTGCAATGTTTATTATGGAGCGAGTTTTTGTACATTATGATTATTCAATTATAAGCTTGAATACTGTATCTTGAAGGAGGTTTTGTTTTGCAATTTTGCTAACGTATAGTTCATAATGCATAGAAACTATACTTTCATGGTATTTTTTCACTTTATCTATAAAATTTCAATATATCAACTTATCTTCACATGCCTGTTTTACTTTCAAAAGAAAACAAAAAAGTGACATCTGTTAGCATATTTGTCAAGTTATATAGTTCACGTCCTTCAGTCCTTGTAAAGACCACATTCTTTACTTTATTCAGCATATTACTTTCCCCCCTTCTTGCAACTAGAAGTACATTTAATAAATCCTCTTCTTGTTGGTTTGTTATTTCAGAAGTATCGGCTGTATCTGAAAAGACTTAGTGCTGATGCGAGTCGGCAGGCCAATCTAACTGCTGCATTTGGAGGAAGGAACCCTGCTTATGTTAACATGGGGCTCGAAGCCTTCAGGCACTACAACGCATATGGGAGATATCGGCCAGTCCCAACCACTAACCATTCACAGTCAAACAACCTTCTTGCAAGGATGAACTCTCCTGCATTTGGGATGCATGGTTTGCTGCCTTCGCAGCCACTTCAGATTGGACACACCCAGAATAATATGAGCACTTCCTTGGGCAATGTTGGTGGGATGAACAGTGGTAACCTGATCAGGGGTGCTCATATGCCACTGCAGGATAGTAGCAAATGCTTTCCTACTGGTCCTTCCGGTAACTCTTTTCCAAATATATCAAACAGCACAGCATTGGTTCCAACGAATAACTTGCCATTACAGTCTCTTGAGCCAAGCAACCAGCAACACCTTGGTCGCATGCACTCTTCTTCTGCCGACCCATTTAACTCATTTGTTGGTGAGTCTCCCCAGTTTCCAGACCTTGGAAGATGCAACACCACCTGGCCAACTGCAGTTTCATCATCGAACATTCATGAACTTGGTCAGAAGGACAGCATGCCCCAACCAAACCTGCGTGCAAATGGCCCCAAGCTTGAGCCTCTCTCAAGTTTTACAGAAGCATCCAGTCAGATTCCTTTGCTGGGCAATGAAATGCAGAGCCAGGTAGCGTCACTAGCTAGTAACGGTCTTCCAATGCCCTTCAATCAGGAAGCGGTGCCATTCGCATACAGAAGCAGCACCAACTCAAGAGACATGCTGAATAACAACCTTGCGCTTAGTAATTCAGGCATCAACTCTTCTTTGCCAAACCTTCGCATAGACAATTCTATGGTTCCGAGGCAGACACTGGATGGTGGTAATTCAGGTGGTGTTCCCCCTTTGCAAGATGGCAGAATTGATCAGCAAGCTGTTAATAGTCAGCTAAACTATAACAACGATCTGATGGGGACAAGTAGGCTGCAAAGGGGACTCAGTGGTGGTCTGGATGACATTGTTGTCGACATGTTTCGGCCGGTATGATCCTATCCTTTTATCTTCTTTGATGTACGCCTACAAATGTTGACAGTAATTTTTTGGAGAATGCCAGCCATGTAATAATAGTATTAGAATAACAAATATGGATAATTCAGTTTGATACAGATGCATCCTAGCAGTAGTAAACATTTTCAGTACATAAAGCAGTCACACAATGTCTGTTTGAAATAGAATGTCTACCCTCTGGTTTCTATTCCTAGCATCTTTGGGTACATGAATGAATCAGACTGTCAGGATGCCCGCCTTTAATATTTACCAGTTTTTACATATAGCTACTCTTCCACGACTTAGTTATTCTCTCATTTTTTTGAACTACCGATGATAACTAAAATGTAATGTTAAAAAGTTTTGTTTCTAACCATGCCAAATTCTCTAAATGCAGGACCGCTCAGACGACAGCATCCCCTTCATTGACGGGGACTGGGAGCTGGTCTAGCTGGTTTCAGTTCCCTACATCAAGTCTTGGTGTGAGATTTTCCGCATTTGTGGGGGGTCGGCTGTTGATTGGTCCATGCTAATTGCCTGCTCAAAGTTGTTTATAGTAGCAAGTTTGTATCACAAATGCCTTTTGCATTTGGCTTTTCAGTCTAGCCGTCAGGTAGTGTTACGCCTGAACATCGACTACGTGGTATTTGCTACCTTAACTCGTGTGGCTATGTTTAAGTCAGGTATAACTGTGGTTATCGTGATATATAGCATGGTTATGAGCGAAGGAATGCTTTATATTTCCTCTCCTGGAGATGTCTTTGCTGTTCCCCTTTCCTGATTCTCCTTGGCATAACTCAGGCCAACTATGAATGGAATGCTGTGCTTCATAAGTTTGCAGTCACAGCTCAGCATTACCACTAAAATTGATAGTAGCAAAAGGAACCCAAACATGCAAAGGAACATTGTACATAACAAAAATACTTTTCACACTTCTCTCCACACTTTTGGGTGCTCACCATTAAATCTAGGGAAGTCTATATTTGGCAACTTATACTCTCCAGTGTCATGATGGTTAAGAAGCATTGTATTCCTTCTAGTACGGGTGTCAGGAATATCAGTAACCAAACTTAAGATTTTGGGATACAATGCTCACCCTTGACCAGGGTGGAGTGGGGAATCAGAGACTCCACGTCCTGGTGATGTATGTCGACGCGGTGACTGCTGGCCCGCCCCTCTTCCTCACGCGGTGGGGCTTGTGGCAAGGCAGTAGAGGTGGTTGCCTCCAACGCCTTCATGCGCAAGGTGAGATCTTCGATTTCTTTGCTCAGCCCGGCAGAAAACTTGTCTGCGTTGTCGCTCTAGGTGTCGAGGGAGTTCACTGTGGAGGTAAGCTTGAGTTGGCTTGCCTGCAGTGCCTTCACCTCGGTGATCACCAAGTCGAGCTTCTCTTCAGCGGTTGTCATACTGAACGTCAACGTCGGTGTTCTCGCCTTCTTCCCTCGTTGTCGATGTTGTGGTGGTGGCGGTGGTAGCGGTGGAGGTGGTGGTGGTGTTGCTGATCTAGGGTTTGAACTGGTGGCGCTGGCGGTGTTTGAGATTGATTTTTAAGGTTGAGTTGTGCGGATAGGTATCTGGAGGAGGCGCCAGTGTCAATTCCTCGCGAGGATACGGTCACCATGTCTGGAATTTACGGGATCGAAGGCGAATTGGAAGAAAATTTTTTCCTCCGATTCGCTCCCAATCGACTCAAGTCACAACGGTTAGAACCTTGCTCTGATGCCAATTTGTCATGGTCTCGCGACTGGTAGGAGGAAAGGAGCCGGCATCGTGCACGGCGGTGAGCGCGGCAGCGCCGCCTCGAGCTAGAGAAGGAATAAAGGGGAATAGTGTTTAGGGTTTGTGTTCATGCTTGCCTTTCCTTCCGACCACCCACACGGCAAGTTAACACAGTACTGGAGTTATGGGCCTGGCCCGATACACACCCGGCGACACGCAGGTCGGCTTATGGGCCAAAGAGTGATGAAATGTAAACTAGGCCTTCGAGTCTGCATGATTGCTCGGTAGCCTGGGAGAAAGATTTGCATCTTTGTAACAAAGGAAGATGGCCTGAATCTGTTTCTGAACGTATCCAAAATGGTTCACACAGTAATGTAAACTCTGAATTACAGGTGAAATTCAGCTCAAACGTATGATTTGTGCTGCATAGAACAATCCATATCACCTGAATTTGTTCCTGGAGATATCCAGCATGGTAAACGGCCATGCAAATTCTTGAGTTTACTTGTGAAATTTAGCTCAGGCGTACGATTAATGTGCTTGCAAAAAAAAAAACCCCAATCGAAATTCTGAACCCCGAAGTTCTATGCAACGCCGTTCTCCATTCTCTCGCCGACGAGTGGGCCCCGAAGTTCGGTCCGAACGGCATCCGTCGGTTTCGGTTTCCGACGGTTGCTGTGCACGGACGGAGGTCGACGAGCACCGCCGCACCCAGCAGAAGCTTCTCCAACCTTCGATTCGCTTCGGCTCCGGTGCCGGCGCTTCTTCTCCTTTTTCTTTCCCCTTCTCCAAGCATCGCCACCCCTCTCCACTCTCCCTCCCCATCCACCACCTCCGCCGCCACAAATAACCGAACGGGCATCCAAGCGGCGCCACCACTTGGCCAGCCCAGTGCCCACCACCGCCGCCGCTGCAGCTAAGCGCTAAACCCCAACCCCCCCTCCCCCAGCGCGATGGCGCGCTCCGCCGCGTCCAGGCTCGCGCGCGCCGCCCGCGCGGCCGCGGCGGCCACGGCCCGCCGCCAGGCCCCCGGCGCTAGCCGCGAGGTCCTCCCGAGAGCCCTCACGCCGCTCGCGGGTGATGCCTCCGCCTTCGCCGCCGCCGCCACGAGGAGGCCGGCGTGGTTTGCTGCGCCTCTGGGGCGGTTTCCCGTCGGGGCCGGCGGAGCCGGGCTCATGGCGCCGCCGCGCCGGCTGTTCCACTCCACGGCGCCCGCTCAGCACAGCGCCGCCGGCACCTCGTCCTCGTCTCAGGTTGGTGCGCCCTGTAACTCTGCCACTCGAGTGTCTCTGTTCTTATGCGCCGATTGGCCAATTGGGCTGCTACCTGCTAGTACTGGCTGTGGCGGTTCGATTTCGGTCAGTGCTGTAGATGCGTGGCTATCCTGAAGCTTCCGCTGCGTGGACACTTCCTCTACAAATTCGTGACACATGTGATTTAATGATGATTTTGCATAATATGCGATACAATCGTGTAGTAATCTTATATGTGAATGATTCTCTGATCGTTAACTGTATGGAATGTTAGAATGTACTAGAAAGATAGGCATGGCGTTGCCGTGCCCACACTGGATTGTTACCATCATAGAATTTGGTGTATGTCTCTCGTACTATCACAACATTACTTTGGATATTAGCAGGAATTTTGAGCTCGATAATCAGTTTGATGTGTTTGGATCTTTGGATCTGAATGTGAAGCCTCTCAAATTTTCTAGATAGCTGATAGACATAACACTTGCCCATATTTTCATAATCCCAGTTATGTCCTTGCAATTGTATTCGTGTATCTGTAATTCAACCATTTGTTGTGAGTTCTTATTCCTTGATCTGTGACTGTGAACTCAAAATTTGGTGAAGGTTAGACTTTGTTTGCTATTTTTTTTCCAAGGACCCACAAACACATTTAGCTCTCAGTTAGGGATTGAACCTGTCACTGTGAATGTACATAAAATGGAACAGTTACATGTATGCTATGCACCTGTAGAGATTTGAGAAAAATTGAAATCTTTAGATAATTTAATTGGAGGAGAGAAAACAGGTAACTGAACTGAATTTCGATCACTTCGTACTGCAGCAGTAGGGCAGGCGTTACCTTCTTTGCGTGCACAGAACCGCTTTCCAGGAATAGGCACCACAAACCCACGAACTGGGCCACTGTCCATCGCTCCCACCGAAGCTGCACCTCGTAGAAGTTCGCTAGGAGGTCTCCGTTGATTTGGCTGCTTCAACTCGCGCAAGGGAAGCTTTGGTAATTGGCTCACCATTACATCACGGGTGTCTGACGACCCTTGCGGACGGAGGCAGAGGAACGTCAACCGGCGACTGCTGCAATGATGGACGGTGCTTGCAGACGGGTGCAGTGGAGCTTCAGCCTTCAGCCGGCCGGTTGAAAGCGGTGGCACCAGAGCGAGGAGAGAGGGATGAGGTGGGGCCCTAGTGCTGGTGAAGCAAACTGGGAACAGATACTCTTGTGCCTCGACGGCCGCGGAGGTGAGGGGGAGGCGGCGGAGGGTTTGAGTCTAGCGCTTACGGAAGACTCTGCACGCAAGATGAAGGGTCTAGAAACATCAGCTCATCTTTCTGTGGTTGTGGACGGTCCGATCAAAATCCAACGGATGATAATTGCTAGTGACGTGTCCGAATCAGACGCAAGAGTCCATGGAGCAGATTTCTTTATTAAGAGATTTTGTGGGGCAATAGGTTTGAACAGTTCCACAACCCATACTTCAGAAATTACAGTGATGTTTTTAGGTGTTCACTGTGTTGATGTTGTTCAACCTATCCGTATCTTGCGTTGGTGGATTGCATTCTATTTTTATTAATTAAATGAGGTGCCATTCTTAACCATGCTCCGAAAGCGAAAAGATTGAGCTGATCAGTTTGTAGATGTGTTGCAATAATTTATCTGAGCAGAATACTTTACTATGGCCTGCCACTAGCATGTAGTGTCTCCAGTTACAAATAATCTTTAGCTTTCACACATCTAGCTCTTTGCTTGGCTTGCAGATTCTGTATGTGTGCTAGCACATGTTTGCAAGTGTGATTGAATTGAGTCCTGACTTCCGAAATATGTGGATATACAATATCTGGGACCAACTTGCAAAAAACTGTTGACTTGAGTTGTAATATTTTTTTCCTTAATTTTTTTTGATCAAACAGATAGCACCAGGAGAATTCACTGAAATGGCCTGGGAGGGTATTGTTGGTGCAGTTGATGCAGCAAGATTATCAAAACAGCAGATAGTGGAGTCAGAGCACCTGATGAAAGCTCTTCTGGAGCAAAAGGATGGATTGGCCCGTAGGATATTTTCAAAAGCGGGAGTAGACAACACATCAGTTCTACAAGCTACTGATGAGTTTATATCTAGGCAGCCAAAGGTATTAGCAGTGGCCCTTAGTATTTTTTGTAAGTTAAACTAACTGAACTAGTTCTGTTTCTTAAGGTGGTAAACTTTTATTGACATTATGGGTATTGCATGTAGGTTTCCGGTGATACGTCCGGGCCAATTATAGGGTCAAGTTTTGTTTCAATATTGGATAGTGCAAAGAAACATAAAAAAGAATATGGTGATGAGTTTGTGTCAGTTGAGCACATCCTGCAAGCATTCACTTCAGATAAAAGGTTTGGGCAACAACTGTTTAAAGATCTGAAAATTATGGAGAATGATCTTAAAGAAGCTATTTCAGCAGTGCGAGGAAGCCAGCGAGTCACAGATCAGAGTACGTCTCATGGCATTTTCTTCTCTTTTTACTGTTAATTTGTCTTTACTGGTTTCTTTTGCCATAGAGTTTTTGTGTCATTCTTTATTCATAGCTTCCTGTATTGTGTAGGAAATTTATAAGTAGATAACAATACAATTACCAGGCTTATGTGCCTATAATTATTTTTTCTGTTTTCAGATCCAGAAGGAAAGTACCAGGCTCTAGAGAAGTATGGTATTGACTTGACAGAATCAGCTAGGCGTGGGAAACTTGATCCTGTTATAGGTCGTGATGATGAAGTGCGCAGATGCATTCAGATCCTATGCAGGAGAACTAAAAACAATCCTGTAATTATTGGCGAGCCAGGAGTTGGCAAAACTGCTATTGCCGAAGGGTGATTACTAGTTCATTTACTTTGTAGATGTAGATTTTTCATAGTATGCCTACGATGCCTATGATTTGCTTCTTTGAACATGCAGTAATCAATTGTCTTGCTCTCGTTTCAGATTGGCTCAGCGTATTGTGCGGGGAGATGTTCCTGAACCTTTAATGAATAGAAGGGTACCGAACTGTTTCTGTTCATCTAGTTGATTGAATTTCACAGACAAGAAAATATATATTAATTCCTGATTCTTTATTTGAATTTCTGGCTGGGCTATTACATAGACAACTCTTAATTCTTGGGATGAGTTAAATATATACGTTCAATGTTCCTTAAAACGTTTTGATTTTTTGATAATACAAAATAATGCAATATGCAGAATTAGCAATCAGGTGCGGGATAACATATCATTAAGAACAGAAAAGTAGACACAGTTGTATTAATTCAAGAATGTGATTGACTGTTCATTCTGATGCTGTATACACATCCAATTCCAGCTTATTTCGTTGGATATGGGAGCACTACTTGCTGGCGCTAAATTCCGTGGTGAATTTGAGGAGAGATTGAAGGCTGTTCTAAAGGAGGTCACTGCTTCTAATGGGCAAATCATCTTGTTCATTGATGAGATCCATACTGTTGTCGGTGCAGGTCTGTACTTCGGTCTGTGTTTTTGGCCATTAGCAAGTTTTTTTTTATTACTATGTAAGTCCCAAAGGTATAAGGAGCTTGGAAGTATGCATTTGGCCATTCACATGTTTCTAGAGTTAAACCCCTGAATAATTTTGATGCTAGCAAGCATAATACACTTGGGAATATTAGACAAAGCTCTATGTTGGTTGTTAGACAGATTTGCACCGGTGATTTTTTATTTGGATTGTGCTGGCTTCGTGCTGTACTGCTCAAGTTGTTGCCTTTTTTTATTAAATTCTTGCTTATAACACAACCCAGGAGAGCTAGTAGCACTGATGTGATCGCATGAATATTGTCATAATTATGGCTTATTCTCTGAACAGGAGCTGCTGGTGGAGCGATGGATGCTGGTAACTTGTTGAAGCCAATGCTAGGCCGTGGAGAACTCCGCTGCATTGGAGCAACAACATTGGATGAGTACAGGAAGTACATTGAGAAGGATGCTGCTCTCGAACGTAGGTTCCAGCAGGTTTATTGTGGTGAGCCAGCAGTTGAGGATACCATTTCCATATTGCGTGGTTTGCGAGAGAGATATGAACTGCATCATGGTGTTAAGATATCAGATGGAGCTCTTGTTGCTGCAGCAGTTTTATCAGATCGTTACATCACTGGACGTTTTTTGCCGGACAAAGGTACTGTGTATTTATTAGTGTGGACCAGTTACATCGAGTAGTGAATTGATCTGTCAATTACTAAGTATCTAGTGTTCTTTGTTTTTGCCTGCAGCCATTGATCTAGTTGATGAAGCAGCTGCTAAGCTCAAAATGGAGATAACATCAAAACCTATTGAATTGGATGAGGTAGACAGAGAAATCATAAGGCTTGAAATGGAAAAGCTCTCGTTGAAGAATGACACGGATAAAGCCTCCAAAGAACGACTGAGCAAGCTTGAAGCTGAACTAGAATCTCTCAAGCAGAAGCAGAAAAATCTTTCGGAACATTGGGAATACGAGAAGTCCTTGATGACTCGTATAGGATCAATTAAGGAAGAGGTAGGTGCATGCGCTACTCTTTTGTACTATTGTCTGTCACATTTTTCCATGGTGTCATATGGGCTCTAATTCTTGTCTTTATCTTGGGTTAGACTGACAGGGTGAACTTGGAGATTGAGGCTGCTGAGAGAGAATATGATTTAAGTCGTGCTGCTGAGCTCAAGTATGGAACACTTCTGTCACTGCAAAAACAGTTGGAAGAGGCCGAGAATAAACTTGTTGAATTCCAGCAATCAGGGAAGTCGATGCTTCGAGAAGAGGTGACTGATGTTGACATTGCCGAGATTGTGAGCAAATGGACTGGTATTCCAGTGTCGAACCTTCAACAGTCTGAAAGGGAAAAGCTACTGCTGCTGGAAGATGTACTCCACAAGAGGGTTATTGGCCAAGACATTGCAGTCAAGTCAGTGGCCAACGCCATCCGTCGTTCTAGGGCAGGCCTATCAGACCCCAACCGTCCGATAGCAAGCTTCATGTTTATGGGACCTACAGGTGTCGGAAAGACTGAGCTGGGTAAGACACTGGCTGAATTCCTTTTCAACACTGAGAATGCCCTAATCCGAATTGATATGAGTGAGTACATGGAAAAGCATGCTGTCTCCCGTTTGGTTGGTGCCCCACCTGGATATGTCGGTTATGAGGAAGGGGGGCAATTGACTGAATCTGTTCGCCGCCGGCCTTATTCGGTTGTTCTCTTCGATGAAATTGAGAAAGCGCACCAGGATGTCTTCAACATCTTGTTGCAGCTGTTGGATGATGGAAGAATAACTGATTCACAGGGCAGGACTGTTAGCTTCACTAACTGTGTCATCATCATGACCTCAAACATTGGATCACCATTGATCCTGGACACGCTTAGAAACACCACAGACAGCAAGGAGGCGGTGTATGAGATAATGAAGAAGCAGGTTATCGAGATGGCCCGACAAACATTTAGACCTGAGTTCTTGAACAGGATAGATGAGTACATCGTGTTCCAACCACTGGACACAAGTGAGATCAACCACATTGTGGAGATCCAGGTAAACATTTAATAATTTTTTTTCCGTTGCATGACTGATAGATATATTTTAACCAGAGTTTCAATTTAAAGTAATTTCTCCACATCCATACATAGTTTGTCATAGTCTTCTCGTTAATTTGAAATTGTTTCCTTGCCTGCAGTTGAACCGGGTCAAGAACCGGCTGAAACAACAGAAGATTCGTCTCCAATACACACCAGAGGCCGTGGAACTTCTGGGGTCTCTTGGCTTCGACCCAAACTATGGTGCGAGGCCTGTCAAGAGAGTGATTCAGCAGATGGTGGAGAACGAGATTGCCCTTGGTGTGCTGAAGGGTGATTTCAAGGAAGACGACACCATCCTCGTGGATGTGAGTTCTGCGGCAATTGCCAAAGGCCTTGCTCCGCAGAAGAAACTTGTTCTGCAGAGGGTAGAAAACAGAAGCGAAGAGTTAGTTGCCAATGACTAGGTTGCCCGGGGTTCACCTTTTAGAGAGTACTGTATGTTTTAGTGCGAGCATAAGCAGCTGTTAGCTCTGCATTTTCGCGTCTGAGAAGCTTAGTTTCTTTTTAGGTTCTTGTGAAGTCATGTACGGTGACAAAACTCGAGAACGTTCAAACCTATGTGAATATGATCTTTTGAGTTTTATCTGAAAATGGTGAGTATCTGGTTTTTTTTAGTAAAGCGTGAGTAACTGTTTACCGCAATGACGGCGGTGGTGGGGCGGCTCCCCCTCCCCCCCTCAGGTCCACGCGGCCGTGGGCGGCTCCCCCCCCTCAGGTCCACGCGGACGCGGCTGCCCGGTCAACAGAGAAGATGGCCATGGCGGTGCTGGCGTGGGTGGCCGGATCCGGTGGCCCCGAGGGTGGATCTGCTGATGACGAGGGGGGCGATGGCTGGTGACGGCCTGTCGATGAGGACTCGGTGGATTCGCCGATGATGACGGGGGGCGATGGCAGGCGACGGCCCGCCGATGAGGAGGAGGGCGACGGTGGCCGGGATGCCAAGGACGACACCTCGCTAGCAGCGTCGGAGGGGAGCGGGTGGCGGAGCGAGAAGGGAGGGCGGTGTGGGCAGCCGCGGGCGTCGCGGGGATGGGCCTGGCGGGGGTCGGCGTGCTGGTGTGGTGGGCGGTGGTTCTGCCTCGTTGCCCGGCGGGGGGACTGACGGGCTCAGGTGGCGGTGGAGGTCAAGGCCGTGGTGGCCGGGCCGACGGCGACGGTGCGGGGGATGGCGACAACATGGAGGTGAGGAGGCGTCGCGCGGGGGAAGGAGATGATCGACCGGCGGCGGCATACGGACAGAGGTCGGCGTGTGGCTCCATGGCGTCACCACGAAGGAGGTTGAGTGGCGCGGCCCGCGGAGGCTGGCCCTGGGCACGGAGGGAGGTGGCGCCGAGTGGGGGAAGGAGAGGACCGGCCTGCAGCAGCAGACAGAGGGCGGCCAGTCAGGCGCGTGGTTGCACGGCATCACTGCGATGGCAGCCAAGTAGGGCGAGCGACAGGCCGGGGCACGGCAGCTCCTGTGCCTTCAACTGCAGCGGCGTGGTGTCGCGGCCGGGGTGGCTTGCGCAAGGTGTGCCAACGACGCCATGGAGGCGCGGCAGGGACACCTAGCGTAGGAGCGCGCTGGTGGCACCGAGGTGGTGCTGCGGGCGTCGTCGGGCCACCTCTCCTCGGCTGAGGAGTTCCGGAGGCGGTGACAGGAGAGGAAGGCGACTGAGCACTGGTGGGGGCTCGCGCGGCGTGGAGGAGGTCGTGAGGAGTGGGGTCCGGTGGACGTGGTGGCAAGCAAGCGGAGGCGGAGGTACGTCGGCGATGCCGCCCCAGATGGGCTGACGTGACTGTGGTTCGGGAGTGTCGAGACGTGAGCGTACAACGAGGGGTTGGGATGCTCTGGGTGAAAGCCCTCACTGGCGTTTGCTGGTGGAGATGATGGCGGCGTCCTAGGGTGTCGTTCTCCCTGTTGAGGACGTCATGTCTGAGCTACAACCCTGCTGCACGGGATACTCTGGGTGAAAACCCTGTCCAGTCCCTGGACGAGCGACGACGGTGCCATTAGCGTCGTGCCCTCCTTAGAGGCGTCGTCTTTAGTGATCCATCTTGGTTGGTGGCATTGCTAGTCCGTTGGTCATGGGCGGCAGCAGCTGGTGGCGGCATTTCTATCGCGTGACAAGCTGGACGGGTGTTGTCGAGGTCATGTGGAGGCGATCGGTATGGCGACGGCTAGGGATTGTCGCATGGTGTCGGTTTTGGCTGCTTGCAGCGGACCGTGGCGGCTGGCGTTGCTTGGCAACAGTCAGTGCGGCGTGGGACTGCATCGAAGGACGGCGCTTGCGGCAATGGCATCGTGGGACAACTAGGCTTGCAGCAGACCGTGATGGGTTCCTTAGTTTGGCTGGACTACCCGGTGCGGTACATCGTCGGAAGACGGCGCAAGCGACTTCTCTGGTTTGCTGACTTGGCGGTGGAGGCTTTTGCGCAGGCGAAGCAACGAGGCGAAATCGACCTGCGGCGGCGGCTTGGTTGATCGATGGAAATCTGGAGGAGCGGGGCAGCTTTGCTCACCACTCTGATGGTGACAAAAAAACGGATCCGTGATGTGGAGTACCGTGGCGGGAGAGGCGAGGCCCCTGCGCACGGTGTTTCTTCGAGGCGAGGAGAGCGAGGTGGAGTCCAACAACGGATGTGGCGATGCCCCCGCGCATTATGTTATCGTGGTGGCGACCGCGAGACAGCCTGCGAGAGGTCCGGATTCGGTGGTTTCACTCCGTCAGGTGGAGGGTGGTGTTGCAGCGGCATTATAGCGGAGGGTCCCACATGGCGGTGGTCTTTTCAGTGCGGTGTTGTTTGCTTCTATCGGTTCCCTATTGACACACAGGGCCACGCCTGGAGGTTTCAGCAAATAAACGAGCGTGTATGTTGGTAGGTGCCGCCGTGGAGAGTGGAGTGGGGAGGCCGCGTTGACGCCCCAATCCAACCGGTCAGGTGTGGCGACTTTAAGTTGAGTGGCGACCCGCGTTGAGGTCCCAATTCAACCGGATGAGTCTTTCTTTGTTTCTTCTTTTCTCTTCCTTTTCTTGCCTATGGCCTCACAGGGATGTAGTCCTGTATTTTCTACTATATCAATAAAACACGTACTATCTTGCGTGTCGTTCTTTCAAAAAAAAAAGATTACCTTTCTTCCTTTTCCATCTTGTGCTCTATCATTCTCTTGCTAAATAAGAGGTTTTGCATTAATCCTCACAAGACTGTTTCTTGTCAAGAAAAGTTAATCCTCACACGATGCAGAGAAATCTTGGAAATTCCCATAAAATTGGTAACTCGACCATCTGACTTTGTAAACACGATCTTTGTCAACAACAACAGCTATCGGATCTAACTTCTAAATTTGTACTATGAGATAATGAAGAACCAGGTGGATTGTGATGGCCCAGCAAACATTCCGATCAGAGTTCTTGAACTTATGAGTACTCTGTTCCAAACAGTGAACTCAAGTGAGATCCACATTGTAGAGATCCAGGTAAACCTTGAACAATTCTTTCCTCATAGTGAAATTATTTCCTTACTTGCAGTTGAACCGGGATTCATACATGATATTATACTTAATAATAGAAGATTCATCTCCGATATGCACCCGAGCCCAGAGGCTGTGGATCTTTTGGGGTCTATTTTCCTTTGACCCTAACTACGGTGCAAGTCGTGTCAAGACTAAGAGAGCGATTCAGCAGATGGTGGGAGAACGAGATTGCTCTTGGTGTCCTGAAGGGCGATTTCAAGGAAGCCGACGTTCTGCAGCAATTTAGCTAGTTTTTTTTTTGGGTTATTATTGTGAAGTAATGTTCAGTCTCCGTCTCTAGATCTGGTGACAGATCTCAGCCTGTGTTAAGAATACAAACCCTAAGGGTTTTATCTGACAAGTTGTGTGAACATCTGTTTAGACAACTTGCACTCTCGCCTTTTCCATCTTACTATGACTCATCTGTTTTAACTAATGTCATAGGTCGGATAATTTTTTTCTAGTAAAGGTACACTGTGGCCAGATTTGTTGCTCAATGTACCAAACTCAGGTATCCTAAATATGATGGTCAAAATCATGCAGTATTAACCGACCAAAAAAATCATGTAGTATTAACCGACCAAAAAAATCATGTAGTATTAGTCTATTAGAAACGTGAACTCAATAATGGCATGCAATGTCTAAGCAGTTGGAAGCAGCAATATAGCGAGTACAGTCAGTTGCCCAGCATTGTTTGGCTTTCCGACACAATATTACCATGGGCCCATAAATACTAAATGAAAGAAGCTGAACACATATGTTGCCGTAGATTGTGATGCCGAATCAGTTAGATGTGAAAATAGAATGATTAGAATGAGGTGCCTAACATTTTTTTGTGTTACTACATGATTTTACCATGTCCTTAACATATAGGTAACGAGCCTGTTACAAATACAAGCACCACGAGGAAAGATAACCTACGGGTCTGTATGCCTTGCAAGCAAAATGTTCTTGTCTCTACTCTCCTGTTTCCATTTGAGATATCAGAAGAAACTGAAGCATGGAGCTCTGCTGTATATCAACATACAAGTCTTCTATTATTTACTATGCGTGCCCTTACCTGCGTATTAGCTCTTGAGGTTAAAAGTGGTGTCATCCTTGAGCTAAAAAGGTGCCTCATCTTTGAGCTAAAACGTTGTCTCATTGTAAATTGGCGATGTCTGAGCAGTTGGAAGCCATGGTAGCATCAATTGCTCATCATCATTATTTGCGTCGCCGACGCGAAATTATCGTACCATACCCTCAACATATAGATCATTGCGGCCACCTATAAATACAAAATCTCTTTCGAGTGAATATAAATACAAAATCTTAGTGTTTTGTTTCATGGACTTAGACATGCAAAGCAGTGCGGATAGCATTCTCAGTAGCAAATATTGGTACGTACGTGTGCAAAACATAAACAAGTTGATGCAGAGATTCAAATGGTACTGAAGGATTTGATTTCGCCATTTATATAAGGTGCACCAAGACCAACACTAGGAAGAAAAATGAGTAATCAACGAGGAATTAACCCTCAAAGACAAACGGAGAACAGATGGCCGTGTGCAGCTGGCCCGGCCACGAGCATGACCCTACGCCGCGCACCGGCAACGCGCGCACGGTCCGATCGAGCCATCGGCATCCGCTCGCCGAGGCTTCTCCCCAAGCCGCGCGAGGCCATCACGCTGACACCCGCGCCCGGTTGTTCACGTGGTTCCACCTGACCGCGCGATCGCGATCGGTGGCCTCGTCGGCAGGCCGCCCCGCGCGTCGTGCCGTCCGTGTGAGCTCAGGTCTCTCGCCACGACGACGATAAAACGAGATTTGTGCCTTGTCATGAGTCGTCGTCAATGACCAAATTATCATCTCTCATACAAACAACGTTGGCGCGACATTGTGGTTTTGTATAGTTCTTGCTCGATTGTTCGGTTTATAAATAACTGGTAAACTGCTGGTAGGACTGGCTCTAACTACTCAGCAGTGAACATGTTGTCTACTTAGAACCGTTGGGATGTTAGAGAAAACTGATGCGAGACTATGTCCAACAATTATCCTATCCATTATGAGCACGGTCTGGGATTTCCTTTGATTTGTTCTATGCCGCTGCGCCTCTCCGCTACTACTGCGCCCGCCCGCACATCCACACCTTGTTTGTCCTCTCCGAACGTACGCGCGGTGAGAGGGTGTCAAACACAGGTGATCGATTCAACAATTCCTTAACATCCCACTGGATGCAATCACTTATATGATTAGAATTGCATGGTGTTGCTACAATTTGTCATGTCCCTAGTGAGCATTCCATCTCTACAAGCTGGGAGCAGCAATGGACGTCAGGAGTAAAAGGAATAGCAGACGGAAGCAGGCAAGGAGGAGTGTCTGAAATATACCGGGTGCGCAAGAGTGCGTTGCGTGTTGGACGAACGACAGAGCGTGCAGTAGCGCGTGTGTGTGCTGTGTATTAGCTGTAAACGAGTGTTGCTTAGTCATTTGATCATGACTGTTAGAAGTGGGCCTAGGTTGTTGTAACCGAAGGGGCTATAAAGTGTACGGAACACATGGAAGAGAATCAATGAAGATTTGGACCTCCATTCTGAACCTTTCTGTTGCTTCCTCCTTGTTCTCTTCTTCCTTCCCTTCCAGAGTTCTTCTTCCTTAATTTCCCTGTATTCTTCCTTCCTTTCTAGTCAGATCGCAGCTCAGACTCATGAGACGTGACACAATTTTATCATCGTGTGGCCATTGCCTTGACATTTATGCTACAAGATTTAAAATCTTATTCCTTGTGTACAGCTTCAATCGTCAGAAGTCAGCGATGTTCAATTCGAACGAGATTGGCACTAAGTGTCGACTCGGATTCTGATGATTAGCATTAGGTCCGAGCTGCCGAGTAGTGAGATTGTAACTATGTTTCCGGCTATGATATCTTCAGTTTAGTCGAATTCAGGTTTCTTTGTTACCGTTTGAATTCTTTGGCAAACAATTCAGTGTGGATTCGTAAGCTGAAAGGACAATGGCTTCCATAGTAACTTTGAGTTTATCTTAAGGCCCCGTTTGGGTCCCTTCATTTTAAAGTAATTGGAATCTATTTAATGGAGTAGGCTAATTTATGTTGGAATGTGGCATTCCACAAATTTCCAAAGTTTAGATATAAGCCTATCTTAAATTCATGGGGTGGGAGATGGAAATTGATTCTATAGATTATGGTTATTAGAATGGAATTCAATTCTTATAGCACGCTCTTGGACTCGCTTCTCTATAGTAGAAGTGCAGCATATAAGTATCTCTCCCATATCACCAACTATAATATACAACTATATTCCACATACAATTATATTAGCTTAATTAATTTGTGTCTAAATTATGATTATTAGGATGGAATTCAATTCCAATGATCCAAACGGGACCTAAGTGAAATTTTTTACAATGTCAGTGCCATGTGCCCATGTGTATCATAAGCAAGAATGGAAGGTTTTTGTTGGTACGAGTGGTTCCAGTTGCAAATATGTAGCTAGTCCTCCTAACGGAAAGTGTGCAAAACATAAAAGAATTGGCGAAGAAATGCAAATAGCACCGAGCTTATGGCATAAACGATGTCAGATTTTGTTGATCAATGTACCAAAACTGAGTTATATGACAAATAATGGTCAAATTCATGTATTAGATATTTAGACATGTGAACTCAACCATGTCATACTTTTATGTAAAGAGAAAAATAAGCACACGATTTCTTTGTGATTTGTGATGCCTGAACAGTTGGAATGGCAAATTAATGTTGGTACGTGTGCAAAAACGTAAACAAGTTGAAGCAGATCAACGAGGAACAAAAATGAGTAATCAACGAGGAATTAACCCTCAAGACAAACAAAGAACAGATGAAGACAGATCGAGCATGACCCTACGCGGTGCACCGGGAACGGCGTACGGCCGAGCCATCAGCATCCGATCCGTCCGGCGAGGCTTCTACCCACGCCGCGCGGGGCCATCACGCGGCACCCGCGCCCGGTCGTTCATGTTGTCCACGTCCACCTGACCGCGCGATCGGTGGCCTGGCCGGCCGGCCCTCGCGTGGTGCCGTCAGATCAGGTCTCGGGCCTGGGAGAGACGAGATTATTCTCGTGAATGGCATGGTCCTTGCTTGTTTGTTCGGCTTATAAATACCTCGTAAACTGCTGGTAGGACTAGCGTGAACTATTGTGAAAAATACAGCGAACATGTTGTTTGCCTAGAACCGTTGGGATGTTAGAGAAAACTGATGCAAGACTCTGTCTAGAGATTGTCCCATTTTCCTATATGCTAGCTTAGATAATTAGAATTATATAGTGTCGCTACAATTTTATCACACCGGTGTGACTGGCTCGACATTTCCACCGAAAGATTTAAGGTTTGAGATTCCTAGCATGCAGCTTCATTCGTCGGGAGCAAGCTAGGTTTAATTCGACCGAGTTTCATGCTCGGTATTGATTCAGATTTTGGTGATTGGCATAAGATCTGCAACCTTCCATGATTGTGGCTATCATTCCGTCCTATGACATCTCCAACTTAATTGAATTCAGATTTCTTTTTAATTACCGTTTGAATTCTTAGCCAAACTCAGTTCGATTTAAGTTTTTGGGTCTGTAATTTGTGGACCGTAAGCAACTTAATTGAATTCAGATTTCTTTTTAATTACCGTTTGAATTCTTAGCCAAACTCAGTTTGATTTAAGTTTTTGGGTCTGTAATTTGTGGACCGTAAGCTGAAATAGTAAGTTTGAGTTTATCTTACATGGATTTTGGACGATGTCAGTGCCATGTGTATCATGAACGGCAGGAATGGCAGGTTTGTTGGTATGAGTGGTTCCAGTTGCAAATATGTTGGTAGTATTCTTAATGCCAAATGCGCAAAACATAACCAAATTGATGGAGAAATGCAAATGTCACAGCATGATCCCCTGCAACGCTCCTCAACTCCTCAGGGCGCCGCGCCGGTTCATGCATCACACGACACCCTCGCGTCCGGTCGTTCACGTTCGATCGGTGGCCTGGCCGTGCCCGGCCCGGGCACCATGCCATGAGCTAGGCCTCGGGCCACGAACGAGATTTGTGCCTCGGAGACGCGAGATTGTCGTGAGTTATCCAAGACCGAACGATAGTCCAGCCCGGCTCACAAGTTAAATACAATAATGTTGGCAACATTTTGCAATATGGCAGTTCTTGCTTGTTTGGCTCAAGTACCTCAACCATTGTTTACCAAGAACATTAGGATGTTGGAAAAAACTGATGCAAGGCTCTGGCTAAGCACGGCGCCGATTTAGTGTAAGTAACAGCGCCGAAACCGTGTCAAATGAGAAGTTACTTACAGCTGGTCTATAACAAGCTGAAGACGCAGAGTGAACAATGCAAAAGACTGAGCTACAACAAGCTTTTTCTGCCAAAGACCACCTCCATTAAGGTGGAGCTCATGCAGTGTCTATCGCTGTACATTTCACTTTAGGTATTGTTCATACTGTTTATTTCGATCACCTAGCCAGTCATAGCCAGTAATCATCGGTTCAAAGTCAAACATTCACACCATCAGGATATTCTGACTGATAATATGAATCAATCTGTTCTCAGTATGTCCATTTTCCAGTTTCCAAGGATAGGGGCGCATGTCATTGCCACCAGAGAATGCTATAATACAATAACCCAGCCAGCGAAACCAAAAACTACTATCGTTCTTCTGACCTTCCTAACTAAACATTAAATTAAAACACAAATCAGCGTGGCACCGATGAAATAAACAGTCAACTCTTGTCACATGATCCAGGCTCTAATTCCATCGGTGTCGGCGGTGGCTCAGGTGACGATCCCTATGGTTCCACATCCACTCCGCAGGCGGTTTCAAGGGAACGATTGAGAGTCTCCGATCCTCATGTGATCGGATTTGGAAGCACGGAATCCTTATGTGACTGAATTTGGAAGCACGATGGAGAGGCATGCAGGCGGCACCTGACTGACTGCTCATGCTCTATTCAATATTCACACACAGCACACAGCACCTCCCATCCTAGCGAGACTCTGCTTTTATTTGTGCTTGTTGTCTCTAATGATGCTTTGTTCGTCTTTTTGGGCTTGCAAACTCCAATTGTTAGGCGTGAGTGACAAGAGCAAGCAAATCGAGTCACATCAACGTTGGCTGCACGAGATCCTCTCGTGGCCAACTGACTCTTCACACGCTATCAATGTAGAAGTACACTTACACCACGCCGACAACATCGTACTCCCTCCGTCCCGCAAAGAGTATCCATTTAGACTCTAAAATTTGTCCACAAAGAGTATCGTTTTACCTCCTAGTAAACGACATATAATTAAAGCAACGCTCGTACCAACAAAAAAAAAAGAGTATATGGAGAAACGTGTAGAGCCAATCAAATGATGAATTGATGTTATTTCTTTGGTTCTAATGCACGTGCATTTATTTAGGATTCAGAAAACTAAACAAACAGAACGATTTTCAATCACAATTAGTACTAGTTATTAGGGGTAACATGAACATTTCTCATCACTATTGTTGTGTCTGAAATTTTGTAAAAGGACACTCTTTGCTGGACGGATGGAGTATATTCATATATAAAAGCCCGATGGTCTTGACTCGAGCGAGTAGCTATTCATATTTCTGATAGGACCTATCATATTATTACTACCCAGCAGAAGAGCATCGCCATTGTTCTTTCAGGATGCGATATTATAGGAAACTAAAATAAAGCTATCACTAAACAAGTCAGCGTCCCACTTCCACAATCAGTATGTATAATTTCTGCCATATAATTGGGATCCAACATCACAATGGAATTTATCTAATTCAAGACTAATAATCAGGTTTTATTGTCGTGTCTAGGCAATATGAAAAAGCCCTTTGGTGGTTAAGTTTAGAAATATTCATAGGTTTTCTGGAGTTGTCCTGTGTTTGGGAATACACTAGTGTCGGAGACAGAAGGCCAATCAAGAGGGTCATTAGTATTAATATGTTACCAAATGTCCACACTTATCAATTTCTAATCATCAATTTAGTAGCTGATTAATATTTTTTTAATTGGCAAAGGGGGCCTACGTGTAGCTCCCCCTTGACCTACACTTATGGTCTAAATAGGCAAGCAGCGAGCGCAATGGCGTCGCGTACGACCGCCGTTGTTGCGGTGCTTTCGTTGCCCAACCTATTTGGATGTGTATGTTATGTTCGATCGATACATACAGTGATCGACACCATTCCATATGATTCCTAGGTATCATAATGATAGCATGGTTGGACTCTCCCTAATGGTTAGCTAGATGGAGGCAACCAGTTCCAATTTTTTTAAACACAAAACAAACACAAACTCTCACATACACGTGATCGTATGGCCTTATCCGCGCAGCGGCGCTGTAATCTTTCCTTTATTTTCCGAATACATGGTGCGGTAAACTGATGAACTCTAGTGTGTTGATTACCGAAATGGGAAGGAGAATTAGAGCCTCCTCACCCTGTTTGCGCCGTTGGCGCGAGATTTGTCGTGAGTGGTTCACATAAAAAAAAAACAGCTCATGGCCCTAACATGATATGACTGCCCAGCTCACAAGTTAAATAAAGGTCCTCCTGGGAACATCCAACTTCAAGCTTAGAGCTTACATTTGGTTTGATCGGCTTAGCAACCTCAATCTGTTCTAGGGTTGGAGTGGAAGTTTTGAAAGGTTAAAATTAGCATGTCACTGATGTAACAGTTATGCAAGAGTGCATGACTGCATGAGCCATGGTGCTAGATCACTGTGATGTTAGAGGAAACTGATGCTGGACCGGATTATATAGTAATTAGGGGGTGCTAATGCACCCTAAAAAATGAAAAAAACAGTAAATATGTTCAATTTTTCACCATATATGCACCCCTAATAATCAAACTCTATGCACCCACAAGGCAAGTGCATCCCCTCCAATTTACTCTAACTTCGCCACTAACCAGGTGCAATATGGTACCGAGTAGTTGTCGAGTGGATGAATCAAATATTTCTCGAGTGGACTAGTCATTGTAGATTGAGACTGATTAATGTGCATTGCATATAGAGAAGGATTTGTAGCTCTTACAGAAAGCATTAAATTCAATTCATGAGCAGCCTGGTACATCAGTCTAGTCACGATAAATCGATCATGTTCATGGTGAATTCACAAAGCTTCTATATTAAGTTTATGAGCATGCATGTTCATTAGTAAATCACATCTTGATTGATTGTTCGATCAATCTATACATCATAGTAAGCCTGAACCATTCGCCTTCATCCATTCGCCGTTACCAGCCATATATAATAAATGTGATTGAAGAGATGGACATATAAATGTGTGCGCTGTGTTTGATTGATTCCGATTTGGCTAACCTGAGTTTTGCCGTGGCAGATGCAGGCGCCATCCAAAACGTAGCCCACAACATGTACATCAGTACATCCAACGTGCCTGATCCTGTCATCCATCTTGGATGCCTTTCGTGCTAGACTGCTAGTGCACACCCTCGCGCGGGAAACAAGCAGTGCTAGTGCATGCGGTCATTGTCTTAGGCTCCCAGCAACCAGCATGATCCTGCGCCGCTCCAAGCCGTCCATATGTCCGTCCCCGATCCCCACGGCGCCGCGCTGGGTCATGCATCACGCGACACCCGCGTCTCGTGCCGTGAGCTCATCAGGTCTCGATAGAACTACCAAGGTACGCGGTAGAACGAGATTTGTGCCTCAGAGACGAGATTGTGGTGAGTCGTGTCCACGACTGAACGGTCGTCCAGCCCGGCTCATAAGTAAGTTAAATACAATAATGTTGGCAGCATTGCAATATGGTAATTCTTGCTTGCTTGTTCGGCTTAAATTTCTCAACCACCGAGAACATTATTAGGATGTTAGGGAAAACTGATGCAAGACTCTGCCCAACGTGGATGCTGATTCCGAGTGAGCTGATGAGCGGAAAGTTGACGCAACATCTGAATCTCAGCCTTCTGTGTTGAATAACACGAAGAATCTGGGAGATCTGCTTAACTCCAGTGTAGGCTTCGAATCGGCTCGCGAGTGGTGCAAGACATGTCAGTTAATTTTACTCGAAAATTGATAAGGTAAACATTAAATTCTTGAGCTGATCGGCGGCGAAGCCTCTCGAACTTATGGGTAAGCGTTTTTGGAATAAACACCACAACAGATAGATATTTAATGTAGGCATGCCGTGTAAATAAATGAAACACTAATGGCATGTGCCATCGGCTATGTCAGCCGACAGGCTAAGATAAAGCATTGTAACACAACATCTATAAAAGGAACCCTCGTTAACCACGCGCTTATCAGATAAGCTAACAGATCTAGCCAATGTCTTGATAAGTGTATTGAACTCAGACAAGATAACACGAATGAGAGGGCATTGGCATCAATCTACTAGCCGATGCAACCTTGCGTGCTAGAAGGAACTTGTCGAATCTACTCTACTCATACTCCTAGGGTTTTGACGGCGTGGTGCCGAAAGGTTGTATTGATTGATTGATGATTATTTTTTACAAGGCTCGTGGGTTTATATTTATACCTGGAGCAAGCTAAAATCCTAATCGAATACGACATGATTATTACAGCTATTTTTAAAAACTACTAAAGATAAATCTCCACGCTTTCCCTTATTTAGTGGAGTCGATTTTGCTTCGGACTGGCCCGTCTGGTCTTTTATCGGCTTCTGGAATCCTGGACAACTGTGGCTGGTCTTGGTCACGCGGCACCAACTTCAGGCTCTTTCTCTTTATTCTATCGGCTGTCAGAACCTTATTTACAGCGGTCGACTCTGGTCAAAAAACTGACGTCAACAAGTTACTTACAGCTGATCTGTAACAAACTGAAGATGAAGAGTGAACTAGGCAAAGACTGAGGTGTAACAACCTTTTGGTGCTGGAGGTCACCGTTAAGTGGGTGCTCATGCATCCATGCTTTTCTTTTCACTTGGGGTATTGTTTATATTCTTTTGATGGTGATCACCTACCCGAATACCCGATAGTACGAATTGTTCAAACTCAAACATTGACACCAGAAGCATATATGAACATCAAGAAATTAAAATACATTTCCAAATTGATGATATGATTGAATATGTTCTCAGTATGTCTCGTCGTGTATGCTGTACCGTATACCAAGCAGATGCCGGTGGCCTCACCGCAGTACGCAGCCGACAGCTCCGTGGGCCATGCCACCTCTCAGGTCCACAAGCTTCCGCCAGTTTGGACCTGGCCACCACTCAAGGCAACCTGCTGTATGCTCGTGTCACGTAGAGTTCTTCGCGCCACAAAATTACCGTGATCAAGCTATCTAGATGACTGACTCTTCATGCGATATACATCAATGTACACATCACCCAGTCAGTCCACCTCAGACTTCTCATAGCACTTACCATGGCACCAATTATGTTCTTTGAGGCTTTTGAGATGGTACTTAGCTAGAGAAAACTGAGCTTGCGACAAGTTCCATCGCGTTCGGACCGACTAGCCTGGACACCAATTTATACCCCTCTATCTCCTTTGACATGCTTAAGATGCAGAAGACTATATCTCTCAAGGTTACTGGGAGAGTCAGTATCTAGCTACGTACCGCTCCAATTCAACCTCACAAATGCGGTCTCCCTGCGTTCTGCTGTTTTCAGATTTATCATGGCACCAATTATCCTGTAACAGAATTAGTTTATTTTTACGAAATATAAGGCCGGTGATTTAGTACGTGTAGTTATGAGGAAAACTAAGCCTGACCTGGAGCAAGGACTTCATCACAGAAGGAGAATGCTTTCTGGATTCGCGGTCAGCTCGATCGTTTTCTTTCTGATAAGCTAACTAGGTTAGTAAATACAGAGGCGCACGATGAAAAGCTAGCAAATCTAACGAGGAAGCAATACCAATTAATGGCACGGCTGGTGCGCCCGCCACGTTTGTCCTCACCCGCTGAGCGCGCGTCGCCGCACGGGGCCATCCGTCCAGCCAGTTTATGCGCCTGCATGCCCTCGGCGCAATCACGCGTGGTGCGGTAATCTTTTTGTTTTCAAACACATGGTGCGGTAAACTGATGAACTCTAGGGTTGATTACCGAAATGGGAAAGAGAATTAGAGCCTCCTCACGCTGTTTGCGCCGATGGAGCGAGATTGTCATGAGTAGTTCACACGAAAAAACAGCTCATGGCCCTAACATGATGACTGCTCGGCTCATAAGTTCAATATAAGGTCCAAGCAACATCGAATTTCATACTTACATTGTTTGGTTTGTTCGTCTTAGCAACCTCAATCTGTTTCTAGGGTTGGAATGGCAGAAGTTTCCAAAGATCAGAATTAGCGTGTCACTGATCTAACAGTTGAGAGTGAGCCGTGCTGCTAGATTCACTGTGATGTTAGAGGAAACTGATGCGGGACTATGTCCTAATATGGTATCGAATATTTGTCCAGTGGCTCAGTCTAATATTTGTCGATACGGGCAGCCGTGGCAGATTGAGACTGATAAGTGTACTTTGTATAAGGGAATAAAGGAGGAAACTAAGCACGTTGCAACCGTTTTTTTTCTGCAAACGTTAGAGACCACCTTTCAATTGATACCACTTTTGTAAAAAAAAAGGTTAAGTTCAATTCATGAGCAACCTGGTACATCAGTCTAGTCAAGATCGATCAATCATGTTCATGGTGAATACTTCAAGCTTCTAAATGATCTAAATCACAACTTAACTGTTTGTTTGGTCAATCTATATAGATATCATAAATCACAACCATTCATGAGTTCATCCATTCACCACTATTACCAGCCATAGTCGTATATCTGACGACTGTGACTAATCAAGAACAAGTGAGAAATGGACATGCCATTCTTTTTTTTTGAAAAGCTCACATTCGATTGTTTAGAGGAGCTCTCACACTTGAATATATTTTTTGCCAATCTACAATCACCACGGCTCAGTTTCTCCTCCTCCTCCGGTAACAGCGTCGGCGAGCCCACCTTTAGGGTTAGGGGTTCGAAGTTTAGGGTTGTGGGTTGGGATTACTTGTGGCCTATTGGCCTAGAAGGAGGCCCGTGGCTGCTCGCCGGCCGACAATGGTGGTGGTCGAGGTGATGGGGAGCGGAGGCAGCAAGGCACCGCTAGATGCCAGGCGACGAGCGACCCTCGGTTGGGCAGAGGCGGCAGGGCGTCAAGCTTTAACCAGTTCATGTCGATAGTGGTGGAGGGTGGCGGTGGAGGTGTCATTGCACTGCCGAAGCTGGGCAGGGAGCTAGCGGCAGTGGGGGAGCTCGGTCGGACATGAGGAAGAAGACACAATGGAGAAGCAACATTGGAGGAGGTTAGTTTTGAGCCCTTGCGGAGGGTGGTGGCTCCGCCAGAGCCAGGTAGAGAGGTATGGCGTTGGACTTGCAACCATTTGGGAAGAGACTCGCTTAGCCTTTTGGTGAAAAATAAATTGAAAGTAGTGACCCCTCGAAAAACTCGAGTTACACGGTAGACAACCTTTTTTCCATTAATTATGTGTTTTGCGTTTGATCGATGCCGGTCATTGCAAAATATTTGGCAAACCCGAATTTTGGCGTGCCGGATGTAGGCGGCATTCCAAACACAACGTGCCTGATCCTGCCATCCATCTTGGATGCTCTGTGCAACTCATCAAAATCATTACGTTGCTTTCAGAGTTGTAGCGTTGGCACCAGGAAAATGCCATGGTCGATCTAACCAACTGTTTGTGGTGTGCCTTCACGCAATGAGCACACCACCCAGCCCACACCATATATACCATATAAATGCATATTCCAGCGATCTTGTGCTGTTCCACTTGGCAGGGCGCCCTAGCGCTGTTTTGTCTCGAATTGCTAGTAGGATAGGGGCATAGGGCTAGCATGCAGTGCATTCACTATGCGAACTAAACCACCGAACCTGAGGGTTTTTGCACGATCGTTGATGGGATGTTTGAGGAAACTATACGAGCTTGGCACTCAACGGGTCAGCGTTTGGCGTTGACAGTCAGTTTCTGTTATCCCTCCCAATCGCACGGGAGCAACTAGTTGATTTTGTGACCAAGCCGGGCAATCATGTTCTTTGGGGCTTTTGAGATGTAGAGAAAACTGAGCTTATGTTCCATCGCGTATGGAACTAAGCTAGCCACCAATTTACACCTCTAGCTGCTTTGGCACGCTTAACCTGTTACGGAACACAATCTCTCTCACGGTTACTAAGAGAGTCTGTATTCGGCTACTGCTCTACTTCAGGATCGCAGCCGCAGTCTCTATCCGTCGTCAACATTGTTCTGCTCTTGTCAGGTTTGATGGTTTGTTTTGCGGCAGTTTCTTAAAATTTGTACCGGAAAATCATAACAATATTTAGAAAAGCAAATTAATTTGCACGTTGTGGGTTTCACTTAAACACCTTAATTTTTTTACGTACAAGAACCAGATTGGATGGTTTGTCATCGCATCAAAGTCACTCCAAGCATGACAAGACCCGCTTGTAGTTTCTAGGTCGACCTGTGCAATACCAAGTCCGAGCGGCTGCATGCCTGCATCCACAGGTAAGTCCGAGCAACCTGTGCTTGCGCGCATACCTTGAACGATGCCCTTGCCTACTGATCACAGGCCATGCTTGTCACCTACGCACGCTCTACCTCCCACGCTGCCCCTCTTCCACCCCCATGGCGCCATCCCAACATTTTCACCCGCGGCCAGCTCTCGATCGGGTGCACGATGGAGCCACGGAGGGAGGGAGGTTCTGCCGCCTCGGGGTTCTCAGGCATCGTCAAGGCGTGACAAGACCACAAGAGCGAGTGAATCCTCGTGTTGTTAGTGGCGTTGGCACCATGAAAATGTCGTCATCGAGCTAACCAACTACTGTTCGTGGCTTCACGCAATGAGCACACCACCCGGCCCCCACACCATACCTGCATATTCCAGCGATCTTCTGCAGTTCCCAACCCAGGCGTCCTAGCGCTGTATTGTCTCGAATTGCTAGTAAGATAGGGCTAGCATGCATTGCGTTCACTATGCAGCCACTAAAACACGAAACCTGAGGGTTTTTGCACCATCTTTGGTGGGATGTTGGAGGAAACTGATATGATGTTGGCGCTCGACAGGGCAGCGTTCATTAGCGACAATCAGTTTCTATCATCCCTCTCAATCGCACGAGAGGCGAGCGTGATGATGGATCTGATCCTGCCGCGGGCCGATCCGGCGTTCACTCACCCGCATCCAGTGCCCCATTCCTTTTGCGGCGTACATCAACATTACCGCGTTCGGGACCGTCAGCAGGCCAGCAGGCTCCCGCGAGATGCATTTTTGAGCATTGTTAGCGTCTTCACGGAAGATATTGTGGGTTAAATATTTGGCTCTTAAAGTAATTCAGACGTACTGGTGTTGACAATATATTTAGCTAGTTAGTTTATTGATTGGCCAATTAGCAGGTGGCAATCAAGTTATTCGAATGATATGTTGTTTAGGCATTTCAATTGGATGCAGATGCGGCGTCAGGATTGGAGATCATCAGGCACAGCAAATTAGTTCCTCAGGACAAACATGTATATTTCTGCTGGTTTGCATGGCCAATCATAAGGAAGGTATGCAAGCATAAAAATTAAAAATATTTGGAATTCTTGTAGTGTGAAATTCCCTGCATCATTTTAGGCTGAGATTGCTGTTCGCTTTGATACCTCTGAACCCTGCTCTGTTATTTTGCCATGACTTGCATCCTGAAAAGATCAGGAATCTGGAGGGTGGAGTGAACTCTTCATCAGATTTTTCTCATTCACTCGCAAATCCATTCTCACAATTTTCTTTCGAAGGTTTCATTCTCAGTAGTCAGTACTGAACTCTCAGCCTCATCAGCGGTCAAGCAAAGCTAGCACATGGACGGTGCATCAGGGACAGGATGCCACGGAGGAGCCCGAGGTCCTCTGCCCGGGCTGTGCCTGGCATCATCGGGTCAGAGAAAAAAAAAAGGGAGCCAGAATGCTCACATAGTTTGCGTTGGTGAAAGGTCGTAACTCGTAACACAAATTTACCGTGACACAAATAACAATTCGTTTTTTTAGGGCTGACACAAATAACAATTCATACAAGCAGCCGGACGCGCATAAATACGTTGAAGCGATGTAGCGGCCGGCCTTGCGATCTCGCGGCTCACTTCCTCCCCTCTTCTGCTCTGTTGCTTGTAGGCTAGCTTGCCTTTGTTGATAGTGATCAGCATGGCACGGATCGTGCAGCATAGAGTCGTCAATGCGCTGCTAAATATTAGTGCTAGGATGTTAGAGGAAACTGATGCCTTTTCGGTTATACTAGCCCTCGTCACGCCGAAAGGGCTGAATATTTGTTTTTTGATTGCTCTTTAACTAGATATGTTTGGAGTCTGATTGCAATAGCATTAGGCGCTTCGTGTAGATCAACTTCTTTTGATCAGCATGCGGATGATCAGTACTGGATGTGGATGAAAAAAATATATGCCTCAGTGCAAACATTACCATATGGTTGGTTTATCGGCAGTGTGCTAGGCGAAATCTAGAAATAAAGCTGTTTCGAGGAAAAATATGTTAGAGCTTCTTCTGAGATTATATGTTTAACCTCCTCTTTTTTATCATATTGGGTAGTGCTACAGAAGGGGAAGCAGAAGATAGGATAACCTTGGAGGTGGGAGATGAAACACTGAAGGAGACGGCGCTATACACTACCACCCTTCTGAAGCTACTCATGAAGATACAGGGATGGTGCTGCTCCAGTAATTGAAGTTCAAAGGTACGGTGGAGATGTTCACAGATTGAAGAAAACATCCGCAGACTTTCCGATGTCGCTTTTGTTTTTCTTTGGGTCTAATTCCTCTTAGATATTAGTTGGTTTAGCTACCCTTCGTCTGTAGGAGGTTCAAGTTTTGTCTAGAGAAACAGGCCCTATGTGCTGGTGTTCTCTGGTGTCTTTCGGTAGTCTACTTGTACTGTTAATTACTCGTTGGCGACAATTCAAACTCTGTAATTTTGTTACTTTACATGGTAATGAAATTCGGGTGTGGCTCTTAGTGGAAAACAAGACTATGAGGGTTTCTTATTGAAAATTTCGTGTCCATGCCCGGTAAGAAAAGTACAGATGAACCAACATCCACCAGTTAATAATGCAGGTCATTCTTGGCAGCGGGTATATGGGATAAAGGAATTATGAAATGACTACGTTCATATAAAGATTCTTCCTGTGTAGTAGAACGAGGTAGCATATTGCTTTGATCAATTGTATCAATACAGAGGTCCCGATCTTAAACCATGCTAAGATTCACACTAAACGTACCTGAGTATGTTTGGCTTGTGACCGTAAAACTTCATCAAAATCAAAACGCTGGCAGCACGCTGGCCCCCTCTCACCGCAGTCTGCAACCGACCGTTCCATGGCACCTCTCACAATTCCAAAAGCCTTTGCCAGTTTGGACTCATCACTTCATCAGCAGGCAACCTATCCTAGTGTCACGCCAGTGTTCGCAGCACGAAATTATTGCCGTGGCCAAGCTATCTGAATGACTCTTCATGCGCTATCAGTGACACACCACGCCCAGCGTCCCAGCCCCACACCATAAATACATCCTTGCTAGGCAGCGGCACCAATTGAGTTTGTGAGCAAGCGGGAGCAATTTTGTTCTTTGGGGCTCTTGAGATGGTAGAGAAAACTGAGCTTGCGGTTAAACATGTTCCATCGAATCCGGATCGACCAAAGCATACCACCAATTTCGAGCTCCCAGCTCCTTTGACACGAAGGCACAAACGACATGACTCGCTCACAGTTTCTGAGAGAGTCTGTGTTCACCTACTTGAGCTTGCAGCTGCGGTCTCTATTCCGTTATGCTTGGGTGAAGTTAGATGGGAGCAGTTGAGGTGACCAGGGCAATCGATAGAATTGGGTGTAAATGGAGGTTGCTGATTTTTATTGGACGGACATATTAAATTCAAAGAAGCAAATCAATTTGTATATTGTGGTTTCAGTTTGAACACCTTCTTGACATACAAATATAACAACTTTTGCGATTCCACTGCCGCCGTGCATCTTGGGTTAGCCGGGGATCGGAGGTATGAAAAAACATGTATATGTTTTCTGGATGCATGTCTCCAACTCTCCGATTGTTCCGGCTCAAGCAATTTACAAAATGAAAACGGCCTGTAGTGCGTAATTCCCTGAATAATTTTAGGCTAATGTCTATTCGCCTTTGATACCCATGAAAAGATCAGAAATCTGGAGCGTGGAGTGAACTCTTCGTCAGATTTTCTCGTTCCCTCTGCCAGTCCGTTCTCAGAATTATGGATGGACGTGTCACGGGCTTTGCAACTCTGGCCGATTCCACGCTAGAGAAGAAAATGGATAGCTGCAACTGATGACGACGAAGCTGGCACAACAACTCAAGTGATACCAAGATCACATCAGGCATAGCAACCTAAGATATTCCTCCATTTCCTATCTTGCAAACGCAATCAGGACAGTTGAGCATTCAGGGACAATGGATTGTAAAAACGACAGGGACAAACTTACGTCAATTCAGATGGATATTATCTCATGATCTATCCAAACCAAACTATGTTTAACACATCAACCAAAATGCCTACAGGAGGTGTTAGACTCACTGCTTAAGATCTCATTATCTCAAGGGCCTGGGCAAAAAAAGTCACATTACAACCTGACATCTACTATCGACTCACCAAAGAACTACCATTTGCAACTCCGGGAAATAAATAAAGAAGCAGATGACTGTAGAGTGAATAGTCATCACAAGCTCGATACCATGTTGATGACTGCCGCAGGACTATAGGCTAACATGGAAATATGAACATCTACTTCAGGAAGGTTGATGATATGAAAAGGAGGGCATATGTGACACATGCCGTGCTCACTTCCAAGTTTCTTGGACCTGGCAGTATAGGTGGAATTACAGATACCATCAAGAAGGTGCCAAGGAACCAGGAAGCAAAGAAAGATCCAAACCTGAAACATCACAGAAAAATTAGGGTCAGGAATCGCTCACCCATGCATGCACAAAAGGTTAATAATCACCAAAAGAACTGAGAACAGTACATGTTAATCTCAGTAATAATTGACAGGAAATTTAGACAGGCCCACTTTGAACATGCTATTATCAGCCAACACTGCTACATTCTACTCCCTCTGTTCCAAATTATTATTCGTTTTGCCTTCTCTAGATACATAGCTTTTGTTATGAACCTAGATATATGTATGTCTAGATACGTAGCAAAAGCTATGTATCTAGAAAAGCTAAAACGATTAGTAATTTGGGACAGAGGGAGTACTTCTTAATCTCTATTACCGGGTCAAACAATTATGATAAGCTTAAAATGACACATCAGATTAAATGAGCTCTAAAGAGTGCAAGTTGTTGCTGTGCTCAATCGCGAATGGCTCCAGCCCACCACAGTAGCTGTCTCAGAATACCTGGTCTGCATCTGCAAGCATTTGTGCACAATTTTTGTATGCCTACGCATCAGCATTCTGATTTATCCATTGAACTATGAACTGGCATTATTGGCATCAGCAAGTTGATAGGCCCACACCACTAACCAGGCAGTCAGTCTTGATATGATGATCTATGAAGGAACATCATAAGATATATTGGCAAAGAGACTGTCTGGGACCATGGATATGACAAAAACAGGTCCTCACAAATATTCTGGTTAAGCAAACTTTCATAAGAGAATCTGGTTAAAGTGGGGGAAATATGCTTACAGCACAAGGCAAGAAAGTTCCGTGGTTTGCTTTCTAACATGGAAAAATTATATATTATATTATGGAAACTACCTATTTTCTACTCCATAGAATGGCCGTTTAGGATTTGCAACTACTCCCATTGTAATTCATATTTGACACTCCACAAGTTTGCCTCTTAATGTCTATTGCACAGCTAAAATCTTCACTCTTAAATATCATATGTTAATCTCAGCAATAGCAATTCTACTTGATTAAAAGGAAGCATAGACAAGCCCACTTAGAACATGCTGTCATCAGCCAACACCGTTATATTCTGCTCCTTAATCTCTAGTATCAAGTTATTATCAGTTCTAAGAAAAGGAAAAAGTCCATTTTACTCCCCTCACCACTTTGTCCCCCTGAGCAAAATTTAGGCTCGATTTACTCCCCCAAACTATTTCAGTTGGCCCAATCTACCCCCTGATGAGTTTTTTATTTTTTTGTTTCTCCATGTATGAGTTGGATTTTAAGTTCAAATTTTGTGAAGATACAGAACATCATGCCTTACATTAAAAAAATTATACTGAGAATTTTTCATGGTTATTTTCATAGGTTAGGAACATTTAATAGGAAATTGATCTTAGATATACAAAAATGTATGAAAAGTAATCATGAAAAAATTCTAATGTATTTTTCTAACATAGGGCATCATGTTATAAGTCAACTAACAAAATCTGAAATTAAAACTCAACTTGTATGCGAAGAAACAAAAAAGAGAAATCTAATTAGGGGGTAGATTGGACCAACTGAAATAGTTCGGGGGAGTAAAGTGAGCCTAAATTTTGTTCGGGGGGTTAAGGGGACAAAGTGGATTGGTGAGGGGAGTACAATAGACATTTTCCTATCTTCTATTAGGGATAGTCAACCGCTTCCCACTCCATAGAACGGTCACTTAGGATTTGCCACTACTCCCATCATAAACTATTGTTTACACTTCATACATTGGCGTCATAACTTTCTATCTCACAGTTAACATCTTTACTTGTAATTTGTAAATATCGAGATTTCACAAGATCTGCAGTATAAATACAAACTACATTGCTAAAATTTATATGTTTACATTACTCTTTATGTCCACACTAAGATGCTAAAATATTAGATGTACAAGTTAACCAAGCAACCCAAGTATTGCATTTCAATTCCTCGTAATCCAAACCTCCAGCAATCATGCCCAACCATTCCCACTGTAATACAGTCACTACAGGATATAAATATGCTCCCAGCATATTTTGAAGGATGCATGCATGATGACATTTGCTATAAGTTTGTAAATCATCACGCATGGATGGGATAGAAATATCATTTGTTTTGCATTTGCTTGCTAACGAAAATAAAGAGCTGCTTTCATGTATCAACCATATTTTATCTGTGATAATAAACTATATGCCACTGCATATCTAACTTCTACAGGCTGAAGAGTGAAGACAGGCAGCTTATTGGGTGGAAATTGCGGGCAATAGGAAACTTGGTGTTGCTGAAACAGATTTGACTTAGCACCACTACCAGAAGATACATATATGTATATTGACAGGCCGGTGGTGGCTAGCTACTAGGTTAGATTTTTGGGTTTGTGATGAAGAGAAACATTTTTCAATGGGAACAAGAATGATAATACATTAATACACCACACATGTAGACAAAACTGTGAATATGGTAGAATACAGAGTAAATGGATCAGAGGAGCCCAAAAACAAATTCTGTAGCACTATGAGGAACAATTTGCATATTAATGCAGCTATATCATTAACAGACGAAAGGCATAAAACAAACAATATAACAAGAACATACCCATAAAAGAATGCTCGCCATCCACTTTTGACCCTCTGGTAAATGAAATAGATATTTGCTGCACAAGAAATGGCCACCTGGAGAGTTGGCCCTTCTTCAGTAGGAAAAGCAAGGGTAAGTGCTCCAAGCAAGATAAAAGTAATTGCTGTCTGCCAAATGACTTTGCTACGTGGTGTTTGAAATCTGCCTTGAATAGCCTTGACTGCACGTGACTGACTAAGTTCCCTAAATTTTTTCTTGAGGTCCATTTTTGGTTTTTTCCTATCAAAGAAACTCTGCATGATAATCCTGTCATGGGCAGACTCAATTGCATCAACACTTGGCTTATGGCCTGCATACTTGCTTATCAGATAGTTCCTGGCAGCTCGAATCTCTTCTTCAGATGCTTCCCTGCTGATTCCAAGACGCTGATATGGATCCTTCACGTGGATTCTAGGAAAGATGGCTGAAATAAAATCAAGAAGTTAAAAAAGGACTGTGAAGGACTATTAACAAAAGAAATGTTCCAAACAGAACAATTAAAAGGCCAAGTAGCGGTAAATGTGATTTATAAAACAAGGTCAGGACAAACAGGTGATATTGATTACCAAAATTACTTGTTCTCTACATACACAACATATCGAATGTGGTGCACTTGGCAATGATAACATTCAATGTTTACTTTTACCATCTAAGATCAATTATTCTGGAAAACAAATTAGTAATTTCATATGAGCTGATCAACTGCTCCTTAGAAAGCCATACCACAGGGTTACTGAAATTCAATATGAAAAAAATGCTACACCATCTCAAGCGTATGAACTGATTATGTAAGAATTTCTTGTCCTAGACATGGTTAGCAAGTACTCACGAGTCGAAGAATCAGCCATCTCCCCAAATGATGCAGTTGCCCGTGGTGTAATTCTGGCATTTCTCTGTGCATAACAGAGAGGAGTACTGTACTTTGTGTATCTGCATTGAAGGATTTGCATGAGAAATCATATTTCTCACAGCAGGAACAAGAGGAAAGCTTTGACAAAAAGGCAGTAGTCACAAGAAATGTAAGATACCATACCTATCCACATTGATGAAGATTTTGTTCTTTTCCTTGCGTCCCCTGTTGAAACTCAACGAAGATACAAGTCCCAAGGGTGCAGTCGACACCCTTGAAGCAACTGGACATCGCAAAGTCCTTGAGGGATCTGTTGCTAGACCATGAGCCAACATCCCTAGAAATATCTAAATAGCTTAGACTCTGAGTGATTTTCCCTGTGAAGCAAAACAATACTATATCAAGAGTAAGTAAAGAAGAAAGGAAAAATGAGCCAATATCAACATAATCATCACCACTTGAAAAAAAAACATGTATGGCATATTTATATATCATCAAATGTTCACAGCTTAGAGGCCTCCCACTAATTGTATGCACATACATTTTTTTTTCTATTCTAAGGAGATTGGGGACTTAACCATGATCACAAACATCAAAACCTTCACTGTACCGCATGGTTGCCCCCGAATGTACATCCATTATGCAATATGATTCTTAGAACAATTCAATCAATGTAATGTAACAAACAAGCGGTTATTTCATAGTAACCCGAAACGAAAAGGGCCACAGGGCCATAGGGGTTCAGTTGAACCCCTATTCGTTCACCAGCACCCCGCCCCACAAATTCAGCATTGAGATGGACCTAACGCGCGCCGAAGAAACTAATCGAACCCAACCAGTACCGTGGATGGATTGCCGCCGCCGCCGGCCGCGCCACCGACAAGCCGCCCTCCAGCCCGCCATTCGCTAACTGAGAAAGCCGCTCGCCCCCGCCGTCGGCCCTTCCCGCCGGTTGTCGTCCGCCGCCAGACGCTTCCTCTAAGCCCGCCGGCCATGGAGCCCTCCCCCGACGACCCCGAACTGGAAACCCTAACGCAGGCACCACCATGCCTCAATCCGAGAGAAGAATAAAGAGCAGGAGTAGGACCCACCTCGCCTCCGGCAGTCTACCACCAGCCACCAGACTTGGACAAGCAAGAATCGTCGGAGGAGAGAAGAGAGAGCTGGACGAAGGCGCGGGCTCTGACTGTGGAGATTAGTCAGGTAGGGGATGGGATTTGCCAGTAAGATGGACGGGTACGCGATGCGCCTGCGCCATGGGAAGACGTATCCGGCTAGCGTTTAGAATTTACGTTTTTCAACAAATTAATCCGGACGACACTGCAGGGGGGCATGTGGCCCATTAGTCAATGGTGGTCCAGATGGAAAGAGCCGGTTTGGCCTGTCTTTTAATTCTTATCTTCAGTTTAACTTTTCAAATATTTCATGACAATTAAAAAAAGATTCATGGTACCTATTTACTTGGTTTTTTCGTCCTCATCATCACCATGGGCGTGTTTCATCCTGGAGAAGTTTAGTCCATGTCACATTGAATATTCGAAGACTAATTAGAAGAACTAAATATGAGTTAATTATAAAACTAACTACGTAGATGGAGGCTAAACTGCGAGATGAACCTATTAAGCCTAATTAATCCATCATTAGCAAATGATTACTGTAGCAGCACATTGTCAAATCATGAACTAATTAGGCTAATAGGTTCGTCTCGCCGTTTAGCCTCCATCTGTGTAATATGTTTTGTAAATAGTCTATATTTAATACTCCTAATTAGTATCTAAATATTTGATGTGATAGGGACTAAAGTTTAGTTAGGGATCCAAACGGCCCTATATGACTCGGTAGTTGGTAGTACCATGGTTGTATTCTTTGTGTTGAGTCAAATATTTAAAATGGCTTGTTATTCCCACTTTTAATTATCGGTTTACCGCCGTTATCGACATGATTCCAATCAAATTATTTTGTTTCCAACTGTCGGGGTTAGATCTCCATTACCCGTAAGGAAGGAAGAAGACGAACGCCTACTAGTATTCCACTGTAATCCTACTAGAATTCATCTGTAATCCTACTTAGGACTCATACCATGTAATCTTATCAGCACTCCTATCTTGCAACCAACTAATAATCCTACCCCCTAAAGTATATAAAGGAGGACAGGGTACCAAAATCGATAGAACCACAACAGAGGATCAAATCCTCAGTACCAAACAACACCCAAGCACAGGACGTAATATACAACACTCTAAACAGGACGTAGGGTATTACGCTACTCTAGCGGCCCGAACCTGTATAAATTCGTGTTTTTGTCCTCACTTTTACCTTTGAGTTCCAGGTCCGACGATCCCTCACCAACCAATCTACTATCTCGAGGTACCCCTCGGTAGATTGCCGAGTATAAAACACCGATATTTGGCGTGCCATGTAGGGATGATCGTCGAGATCATCGGGCGAACTTGAAGGACCTTATCTTCAAAATCAATCTACTCGACAAGAAGCAAGTTGCTGAGTTCCAATTCGAAGCGGATACGAGAAGCTTGAGGGAGATCAATTGGTTATCGGCACGTCTGCATGCAAAAAGCGGCAGCACTAGTTGCACTGCTATAGCTGATCATCCTCCATGGCTACGTGCGTCGCTCAAGGCTGATGATCCGCTACTGCTCCACGCCCATGAGAAGGAAAAATATCGGTGGAATTATTTTTCCGTCTCCAAGTTGAAGTCATCGACGATGCATCTTAAGCTAATTGCCTCCAGTTGCCGAATCCTATACTGAAGCAATGAAGGCCAACCAATATTCCATCTACTACTCATGCACAGATCGAGGAAACTATCAGCTCGAGTACTCTCCATGCAAGGCTACTTTTTAGAGTTTCAGTACACGTACCAGGAAGGCCACTAGGAGATCCATTCCTCTTCACTATAGTATTCAAGAAATGCACATGGGACTCCAGCATGCATGACTGTGTTGGCTTCACCAGAACGCTCGGCAACACAATAGTGGCTACCTAAAACTTCTCATCTCGACTACAAACTAGTAGAGGGTGGGTTACACGTGATCAACAACTAGTCGGAATCGACTCCGACTAGTCGGCTTCATCAACAACCGTTGCGGCTTCACGATGACCGCCACGGCTTCATCGACAATCGTCGATGAATCGAGATAAGTCACTTTTTTAATTATTTTATATAATTTTTCTAGCTTGTTTTCCGCATGCTGGGCAACACACCAAGTATTTTTTTATGTACGCCTCTTGACGGAAATTACCCTCCAGAGCTACACTTTGCCAATTATTCCTAGGGCATGTTAACCGACAGCCATGGGCTTGGTACACCGAATTACGGAGGCTATAGCTACGGATTTTGTGCACTAAGTTCCGGAAGCTCTGCCAACAGGCTTGGTACATCAAATTTCGGAGGCTACGACCACGGATTTGGTGCACAAGGTGCTGGAGCCTCGCAGCGGCTACACCTAAGGACGCACAAATCCTATGCGTGGCAACATGCGCTCTCCTCGTCAAAAGGCAGAAAAGTCTCAATGACTACTTTACGTACAATCGCACTCTCTTTTTGTCGCAATGTTGACTACTTATTTTTGTTGTCTCCTCTTAGCGGTCACTAATCTCCTAGAGCAAAATACGCCTCAATCCGTGAAAACCTCAGATCTTATGTCATGCATAAACGCTAGGACACGTCACGAGACAAAGATCTTAGATGTGTAGTAGCAGTGCTAGTACGCGTACACGAGATAAAGATCTCACACACAGTGTCAATAGCTAAATAAGGACTGAGAGTCTAAATGTAATAGGTTAACTATTCGGGAGAAATGTAGCCGAAACAAGATTATGACACACAATATTTACATTCATTACTGAATAAATTTCGGTAGTATCTTCAAAATGCTATAAATATGCTGCATAATATGCATCTCTTTTTTTGCAGGTCAAGTTTCAGTGACGACTTTCCAGAACGCTCAGTGTACCTCCAGTGGCTCCGCTAGCTCCGAAGCTCGGAGGTTAAGCACCAATTACTACTCGGAATATTTCCAATGACTAAGCTAGCTTCCAAGCTTAGGAGCTAAGCGCCAAATAACTACTCGACGTGGCTCCTACGGCTCACCTGGCGTATAAGCTCGGGGGCTGGACGCCGCAAAACTACTCAAATGATGATTCGCGTGAAGACTAAAGCTCGTCGGACCCTTGAATTGACTATTTAATTATTCCAAGGCTCAGGAGCTGATAAGCTACACCTAACATTTGATTTTTTCAAGATGAAAGAAGAAAATTTAAGATTTTATTGACTCTCAGCCCGATTCTTCGATTCAACCTAAGTCTCGGGGGCTACTCTAGATGGAGCTGAGTATTACTACTCAACTATTTGCATTTTCTTCTACATATGAATTAAGTAATTAACAAGACTTGGAGGCTCTTTTATTAGAAATATGGTGTCCATGCCCAATAAGAGAAGTATAGATAGTTCAACGTCCATCTGTCCAATCTGGATCATTCTCATAAGCATCCACGGTTCATGTAAAGATATGGAAAAAGATGTTCCAGTTTAGTATAATGGGAGTATTAGTATCTGAATTCGTGGTCAGAGCATCTGGTAAAGAATGTGTGGGTAGAACACATGAGAGCATGACTAACGTGACCAGCATTATATAGGCAGAGGTCAGAGAAATTTTAGTAGTCTTAGTGATATTTTTCTGTGGAAAACTTTTAAAATTTCAGATCAATCCTACATATTGATATAGTGGCTTTTGGTGTTGTTGCAACTCTACAAATGGGACCAAGTTGTCAACGGCCCCTGATAAGGTTTGAACTTTCAATGCCATAGGTCAGATAAAGCTTCATTGGTTAACTGGTGTTGTGCTGTAACTTCTTTGGTCTACTATTGATTTGGCTGATTTTAAATGCAACTCGTCATTATGATCAGTTCAGATAATTTTTTTAAAGTTATTACTTGTCCTATGGAGTACATTGCAATAACAAAAAGTGATTTTGTGCAATGCACTTTAATTAATTATAGGACTGCATGTTCTCAAATCAGGTGACTATGTATTTTTTTCGCGACCGTACCTTAGTACGTATTTCATTAAGAGGAAAGAAGCAGGATTACATGTTTAAGCAATGTCATCTAGAATTGATGACCTGCTTTACAAAAGAAGCTTAAGAAAAAATTACATTAGCACTATTGTGCGACCCAGCTACACCCGTGTCATGAGGAAGGGGAAATGGAGTGAAAGATGATAGATAGGGGAAACGAGCTGCTACCCAGGCGGAAGCCTCTTCGAAGAACCTTTGTACAAGTATCATCACCGTCTTCTCCACTCTATTGAAAGTTCGTGCATTACGTTCAAGAAATCAGGATCAATATTGAGTCAAAAGATTTGCTATCCATCTTGTCCACCCGCTTCCTCGTCGTCATCCACCAGTCGACCAGAGAGAGCTCTGAAGCAGACGGCGTGAGAGCCTGCCAGTTCACTCTAGACAGGAACAAGTACCAAAATTCCCTGGCATAGGAGCAGTTTATCATTAAATGGATGGTTTCTGATTCCGGCCCGCAAAGAATGCAAGTATCATCATCCTCTAGATTGTGCTTCTTGCGTCTTGATGCCGTCTAGCAGCATTCATGAAGAATAGCCACATAAAAAATTTGCATTTAGCAGGTGCTCGTGTCTTGCAAAGGATCCTTGCTCTAGGTATATGATGATGCTGTGGAGAAGCTCCGGTCCGCTGTCCATTTCCACAGCACCCTATCCGGGGTGGCATCATCTAGTGTGATCATCTCCAATTTGTCCCAAATGTTTAGGTAGTCAAGCAAAACCTGAACCGTTAGAGAACCCGTGATATCCCTGATCCATTTTCTGTAATGTAGGCCTTCATGAACTGTTCTTTTCTTACGAATTCTAGGACTGACTGCCTGAAGCAAGCACGGAGCAATCTCAGCAATGGAGCGGCCTTCAATCCACCTGTCTGTCCAGAAAAGTGTCTGCTTCCCATCACCCACTTGTACCGACGTGGATTAGAAGAACATCTAAGCTACCAGGGGTTCCACTGAGTCAGGCAAAGTATACCAAGATCGTGAGGTGTATGTTTTCTTCAACCACAACCAACACATCCGAAGTGCATAACCATGATGTGGAGATTTGTGACTATGTAGACCAGACCAAGAAATCTGTAGCATTTCTTAAATTTCCATTAGTATCATATATGGTTGGTAAAGAAACATACATGTTGGGGAGTCCAGGTTACTTTGACCTATTTTGAGCAGCTTACTAAGCTGCAAGTGTCTGGTCAAAGATTTGTTCCACCTTATGGAGCATAATGAGTCAACTTTATAATGGCACTGTGAGTTTCTACTATATCTGACGACCCTGAGAACTAAGGCCTTTCAGCTCAATTAGAGGGCACGACCGCAGGGCACTCGAATCTCTACTAGAGCTGACAGCCGGCCATGGTGTTTATAAAACATGAGAGGATGTTCACATCTTTTACATTGGGCACGAACTCGTCGTGATAAAACTAACTGGTCACGAAGAAAAACTTACTCCATCCTGTTCACAACAAGTATGCACGGTATACAACAAGTTCACAACAACTATATACAGCACCGATTCGCACAGCCGGTCCGGCGCATAAACATATACATTGCTGCTTGTGATCTCGTGGCTTTGTTTCTGTTTGTTTACCTTAGCTTGCCTTTGCCATCATGGCACCGAGCCACGGACCAAGCAACCGCACAGCAATTTGATCCTGAATATCATCGTTAGGGTGTTGAAGAAAACTGATATGGGCTTGCAGTTAAATATTTGCGGTACATTAGTACGTTTGTATATGGCTCACGGAAAAAGTAGAGCTAGCTAGATCAAAATCGGTCGGTCCAAAGTGCATTATTCTAAATAAGGGCGGATGAATAGACATTGTCCGATGGCCGTTATGGCTCCAGCAACAGCAACAGGATTACCACTACTCAAACTTGATCGATTCGAGGTTGATAGAAGATTGATGTCATTGTGTGGTTCTTGATAACCATTACAGTGTCTCGCCTATTCCGATATCCTGTTTTTGCAAACTCAGTTGATTTGCGTGGGATTCTTTGATAACCATTGCAATGTATATAGCCTATTTCGAGATCCTCTCTTTGCAATGTTCACCAATCATTTGGTTGTAAGTATGCCTTTGAAAACTGGTGTTAAGTACTAGTACATGTTCTTGTACAGAATCCTCGACACTACGATTGGTTTATATAGAGGTTTTTGGGGTGGAGTAACTTATTAACTTTTATGAAATACAGTACAAATGCAAACACTGTATATACATGCACGTACAATCACGCATGTATGCACAATCTATATGGGCATCTCTAAGAAACTGAGCCGTTAAATTCTATGTTGAAGATCTATTTTTGTAAGTTTTTAAATTTATATATGTACGACTTGGTATGGCATAATTAAAAAAAATTAAAGTAGAAAAGTAGAATGTTCAAGATCACATAAATATGTGAGTAATTGTTGCTGACATTTTTTTTGGTGTACGCGAACTCTCTACGAGTCACTTGCCATTACCAGATCTGCTGTTCGCTAATTAAAATGTCCACAAGAAACTTCTTTTGAGAAAATAAAAACTTCAGGTCTCCCTACATTTCACGTTCTGCAAATGAACATCAAGGAAAGAGAGTGTTTGCCTTGCGCCCTTGCTAATGACACGTAGAGCTCTCGCCTCACCGTTCCAGTCCGTTCCACCCCCGCAGGTCGCGAAAACCAGCATGAGGTGATCGGTCATGTTACTTGCGTTGCTGAAACAGAGCTGCATGACCCGATGAATCGACGAGGAACGTTCATGGCCAACGGGCCGCCTGTAAACACACCTCTGGTAAGATGGTAGGGTTTCTTATAAAAGGAACATCTTCGATGTTGTTTATAACTCAGCATCAATGTCAAGCAGGGGAACCTTACTTCTTCAAACACACTAAGATGTTAGAGGAAACTGATCCAACACTGAGATCCAACAACAGACCTATTTCTACACTAATGCATAAACGAAGCAGGATAGGGTACCAGCTAGGTGTCCACCTACAATTGGCATAGGTTCTGCACATCAATCATAGGCCTAAAATGGCAAGATTGCCCTAAGTTTAAGCAAGTTGTTTTGTTCATCTTGGATAGAGCAATTATGTAAGCTTCCATAGCTTTTTTCAAATAGAGGCTCCTAAGGACTGATTGGTTCATGACTTCGTGTCCCGTTACTTCTCCCTTTTTATCTGCTGTCAATTTACATGCAAAACAGTTCGAAAATTGTACAGAGTCAGAGATGATAGGATATCAGCATGTATGTGGCATGTGGCCTGTTTCCATCGATTCCGGATCACCGGCTGCTCCATTGCTCCATCGATGAAGTCACGTCTGTATGGGAATTTTTACTAGCATAGCTAGCAACGATACCTTTGGCTTATGGATCTAAGTAAATACGCACCCCATATGATTCAAGAGCTCTCTTACGGTGCACAATACTAGGCTATACTGTTCGAAAAGAACTAGTATAAAAACATCCAACGGTCAAGATTAATTGTATACTACTGAAACCTTTACCTATGGTATGGTAGTATACATGAGTAGTATAGATAGTAAAGGGTTGATAACACACATGGCATCACTATAATTTTATTTTTAACAATAGCATAAAGTTTAAAAGACCATTCCATTTGAAATATCACTTTTAGAACGTAATAAATTACTAAATTATCCATAATAATGAACAGTCACATCTTATATATATATATGTATAATATATAACAGTAGTATTGTGTGTACCTGAAAACCTATTCAAGAGAAAGAAAAGAAGAACGCGTCATACTTTGGATCCTTAGTAGTCCCCTGTCGTAAAATTGAGTAGATTATTTCGTCCAAAAACTCCATAAGAACGCGGCAAGCATTTCGTCAACATCAAGATGGCACGGCACCCGCCTCTGCTTGCCAAGGCGTCGGCAGCTCAGTTGGAAACAAAATAGCATGAGGCAAATGCTCACAATGTTTTTTTAGAAAAAGAAAATATTTCTAACCTCTGCAACCGCACATAGCCAATGCTCACAACGTTTGGCCGGCTAGAATGATTGCCCCGCGAGATTGCCGTGACCACAGTCCAAACCGGCTGCTCATAAGCTCTGCGCGGCGCGGTACGGGCGATCACGCACCTTCGTTGTATAAATACACCTTGGAGACCTTTTGCTTTCATGAATTCTTAGTTTCTGGGGAGGATGGTCAGCTAGCATTTTAGTGTGGCACTAGTTCAAGAGCAGAATAGCAATGGGAAATTCGACATTTAGTTTGCCATGCACTATTTAGGAGGCAAACAGCACTATGGGGAAAAGTTTGCTTGTGAACATGAACCACTGTGATGTTGGTGGAAACTGATGCAAGCTCGAGGTTGGCTTTAATTGTGCTGGTCTGTAAATCATCCCCATTTTTCTTAGCTCTCATTTAGCTGCAATCATCATAGATTTTATAGGGGATACAAAATTGTACACCAGTGCGATCTTGTTGCTCCAAGATTCATGTAGCCTCTCTCGTTCTACCTTTTATTTTCAGGTTTATGAATGTGGAATGCTTCACTATTTTGGTGTATATTTTTATGACATATCTCGAATCAGCATTATTACTGGTGATATTGTTAATACTTTAGGTATATTGTAAGAACGCTGTTTAAAGACAGTTAACATAGAACAAAATGATCCAACTTATCGCAAAGACATTGTTCAGCAGAATCAGCACTGTCAATGTTAATAATATCACAGCAAAGTATTTTAGATCGCAAAGCTCGCATCAATGTCAAGAAAGGGAACATTGTATTATCCCTTTAAAGACAGTTAAAATAGAACAAACTGATCCAACTTTGCGATCTAAAATAAACCTAGTTCTACTATACTGAATAAATGAAACAGAAAGGAGTACCAGTTAGGTGTCGACCTACAATCGATATCGGTTCTGTGCAGTCATTGCCTAACAACATGGCAAGATTTCCTTAGGTTCATGCGAGTGTTTTCAGTTCATGTTGGCAGCGACGCAGCGTAAATATCTAGCATTCTATAAGTTTTTCAAAGATAGCTGAGGTTCCTTAAGACCGATTGGTTCATGTAGATCCTTTTAAATTCACACTTTTAATCTGATGGCAACCACCTCATGCAGGGTAACAGTTCGAAATTTGCAGAGAAATGTTACAAAATCGTGGCTGAGTTAGTAGGATGGTACTCCTAGCAATGTAGCATGCGACATGTCTCCATCAACTTTGATGATAGTTGTATGCACTTCGTCAGCCCACCTGCGTGAGCGTGACCGCGTCCTCGGCTGCACGTCCTCAACGTCTTGGCCGCCCGCTGCCTCTCGCAGTCTCTGATTGTTCACAAGCTCTGCAAGGTGCGGTACAGAGGATCAGTCAGATCGCTGCATAAATACATACTGTCGGTGTTTTGCTTCCATGGATTCTTAGTTTCTGGGAAGGATGATCAGCACTTATAGCGTGGCACTAGTTCAAGAGCCAAATAGCAATGGGAAATTCAGCATTTAGTTTGGCGAGCACTATTTACGATGAGGCAAACAGCACTGGGAAAATTTTCCTTCTGAACATGAACCATTGTGATGTTGGTGGAAACTCATGCAAGCTTGAGATGGCTTTTTTTTGTTTTTTGAACGAGTCAGCAGGAGAGCTGCTACTATATTAATAAAGAGGAATGTCAAACAATGACAAGCCTTTACATACTGTACACTTGGAACTCGGCTAGCGTGGCTTTAGTTGTGCTGGTCTGTACATAGTTTCTGGTTTCGCAAGCTCTCATCTAGCCGCTTTCTTTCTCCATGATCTCATTTTCCATTTTGATTTGCAAACTTGTGTTTTGAAGATTTAATTCTGTTGATTTGGATGCTTTATGTATATCTTTAAATTTGTGTAAAGAATTTTTATTTTCAGAATTATCTATTTTGAATGTTTCACTATTTTGGTAGCTGATGTTAAATACAAACATCTGTCGAAGCAACATTACAGTGAAATGAGTTGTTTGAATTTTTAATGATTGCATAAATACTTGACTCCAGATCTTTCCCATGCGCAAGCTGTATATGCATTCAGTACTTGCCACTGCCAGATATGCTGTTCACTGATCTAAATGCCGGTAAGACACCCTACATTTCATATTCTGATTAGACAAGGAATTAAAATAAACAGCAAGGTACTGGAAATAAACCGCACAATGAGGACAACTATCTTGATCACTTTTAATTTGTCACTGGAAATGCTGATGATACATTATCTTCCTATTCATTTATTTAGCCCTTCAGGTAAGTAATTCTATGGCATGACCTCCTCCCGTCTCCACAGCAGCTCCTGCCGCCTACTGCTGCCACTCTAAGATCGCTGGACTCCAATGAACCAAAACCCTAACCCTCAAACCCGTGCACGCCTGAGATGTTGTCAGAGTTGGGGAAGGAAATGGTTTACACAAATCTTGTCACCTAAAAATCAAGTATTGACGATGACTACCTTTGAAACACTTAGGTATCAATTAGTGTTTCTGTTAAGATAGGACAGTGTTGTTTCAAAGAAATTTGAGTGATTGTGCAAATTAAGCCAACCACGCGGGGTGCCTTTGGCCTGCTCACCTCCGATTTGCCATGGAGTAGAGCAATTGAGGATGGAAGAAGAGCCCGAAATTAAAAGAATCTAGCGAAGAGATCTCGAGTTATTCATTGAAAAAGCTTGATTATAACTGACACTTGTTGGTCAAGGCCTGGAATAACCCTTCCTCAATTATTAGTTTCAAGGTTAGAGTTTTAATTTCTTAGAACACCACTTCTCTAAGCATGCATGCCGACATAGGTGTTGCGGTTATCATACAAGTTTGGTTGCAGTGTGATAAGGGATTAGTCAACCAATTGTTGAGGAGTAAGGCTAAATTTTCTTTCTCGTTAAGAAACTAGTCCACCCTATAAGAGATGGCTATCATACTAACGATTGTGTCAAGCAAGATCCGAATGGATTCGAATTCCACACCCTACCGAGGACATTGCAGAAATAGCATGATAGAACCATCATGTTCTTGTGTCGCTGCTCGCATGAAATCTGTGTGATCAAACCGACTAACTCTATGAGTCAGTTAGCAATGTATGTGGTAATAAGATGCCTATAAATACGGTCTTAGCAACCTCGTGTCTTTTTGCAACATCTCTTTTAATTTTCGCTGCTTTCACTTGTAAACTCAAATTGTTTGTAAGGTTATTATGTGATCAACTGAGTTAGTAATGAAGAGGGAGCATCATCTTCTTCAAAACTACCTTAGATGTTAGAGGAAACTGACCCAAGCTTGCAATTAAAGAGAAAATCAAAAGAGCACACAAAATACAGAGATTGTTGCCCGCAGCTGGCTCTCTTCTTCCTCCTCCTCTTACACCACACATCTCCCTCATTTTCTTCTTCTTTGTTGTCTTTCATCCTCCTCTGCTTTTACCTCCAATGCAGTTCTTGAGTAGTAGGGAAGCTCGAGCACCTAGCACCTCACCTGGATCCGCTCCTCCATGTCTTGCTCCAACAGTCTGATTTGATTCTGCTAAAGGAGTGATTCGGATTATATCTTCCTCCTGCGTCCAATTTGTTTTTATTGGTTGTTTCTATAGGGAACTTGATGTAGATAAAACATATTGTGGTGACACAGTTCAAGTACATTTTTTTTCTTTTCTATCTGATGTCATATAAAATATTTTTATCTAAACTCGATTGTCTGGTTTTAAATTCCAGCTCATATATTGTAGTCAGTTCAGATAAAGTTTCTTAGGGTTAAATCTTGTACACCCGAATATAAAATTAATTTTGGGCAATATATACATCTAAAGATCGCATGTTGTTCACTTTATAGATTGTAATTCAAATTCAAAAATCCCTATAGCACAAATTTTACTAGAACAAATGTGCTGATCAGGAGACATTTTGGGATATAACAACTTGACAAGCCTCCTACTTCTGCCCTCTCCATGTGACAAGCTGTGGAAAAAAAATCCCTCTCCATCTTGTACTCCGGCAAACCTCAACTACATAAATTGTGATTCTCGATTATAGACTAGGATTTTAATTTTTTTACATGTGGCTAGCATGTTCAGGAGTTCAATAGTAACATCAGAATTCGTAAAGAAACAAAATTGGAGTGTTTTTTTCAGCAATGAGAGTTGGGTTCTTTTGACTTCTTTTGAACAGCATGTAAGTTGCAAGTGTCTAATCAAACATTGACTTTCCATCTGATGACTCTAGAGATACGGACTGGATCTTGTGTAGAAAAATGAAAAGGTCGTCGCTTCAGTTTTCTCAATTCCACGTACGGGCCTTCAGCTCAATCAGAGGAGACGGAACTCGTCTCTCGAGTCTCGACAGTCTCGATGGACCCGACCATCGGACGTGTTTACAGGACGTGACGAGGGAGAATGCTCACATTCTTTGCGTTGGTGAGTGGTATTGGCACGGAGGCACCACAACAAAACTAACCGGTCACGATTCACAACATGTTAAGGAAAAAACTGACCGGTCACGGCAAGGTATGCACGGTACAGTACACGATCTCGTGCCTTTTGGTTTTGTTTCATTCTTTGCTTTTGCGGCTTGTAATGTTAGATTGATCTTGATGATAGGAATCAGCGTGGCAAGAATCGTGCAGGCTAAAGTAGTGTGGCAATTCGCTGCTGAATACTCATTAGGATGTTTGAGGAAACTGATATAGGTTTGCGGCTTCAAACGCCTGCATATTACTCCTACACTATGCAATTGATGCTGGGCAGGTTCATTAACATGATCCAGATGGTCTCTAATCAGAAAATTGAGAGAAGCTGTTCTCTGGCCCCACCGAGGCTAAGGTCTCCAGGCACCCTATATCAGATTGTGGAGAGGAGAGAAAGGAGGAGGTTTCCGGACAAGGGAAAACCTTCTAAAATTAGGTGGCTACTGAATGATGGCCACCTTTTAACAGGCTTAATTTAGAGCTCCAAATCACAAAAATAACTTGTTCCATATGCTCCTTTTCTCAAAGGGGAAGAAAAATTGAGATGGGTGAAGCGTCACGTACTGCATATATCTGGCTGGCTGTTTTCATCGGGAGGCAATTTTTGATGCTGAAACAAAACTAGCCGATGCGTTTGTTGTTGTAACTGATCGCCTATTGTTGTAACAGCAGCTTTCTTGACCTGCTTCTTGTTGAAGAAACAAAGCAGGCATTAAAAAAACACAGGTAAAATATTTTCCAAACATGTAACGTCTGGGATTTACCACTTCCCACATTTTTTTTTGGCAAAAACTTTTCTTCTGTAACTGCTCTCTTACGAAAGAAAGAAAGAATGTGATACTTTTTTGTTTCTGATTGTAGATTCACAAATTTCAAGGAAATGACAATTACTAAATCTGCAAAATATAGTGCATGATCACACAGAATTTAAAAAAAAAACTTGAAAGATCAACAGCCTGGTAATGATCTCCTAAGCCAAGAATCACACAGGAAACAGTAACAGCAAACTTTTTGGGATTTCTAGCTTCCATATATATGTTACAGTCAACCGTTCAACCCAGTACATAGTACACTTGAAACAGAGCCCTAATTTTACATCATTCAGGTCCAAATTGCATTTGCTCAATTTCCGGCCAGCATATAAGATCTTTCAAGCTAGACTCCGTTGAGAGTAATCACAATTTTGCGAGGGCTGGCATGATCACGGTGTTCGCACAGCCATATACCCTGGAACAGTTGAGTAAACACTAAGTAAGATTTGGCAATCTCAATACAGGCAGTTTATTATACTATTTAGATGGCTCCTATGAGCCTTTTAGCCAATGCAAATTAGAATGGGGAACTAAGCTTGCATATCATATGATCAGCTGTGAAAGGATATGTGTTTCCTTTACCTGCCAAGTGCCCGTATTGAGACGTCCATCAGTTATAGGAATCCTGCATAGAGCAACATGCAACCTGTTAATTCTTACACAGTAGAAGAACAACACAACGTGAGGGATGAAACAATGAGTGAGGGTACACATACGTCAGGGCACAACCAAACATTGACGATTTAATATGTGCTGGCATGTCATCAGGTCCTGCAATTAGAACCTAACTATTACAGTTTCATCATAAGGAGGGCAAAATAACACAGTGAAGACTTAACTAACCTTCCATAGTGTGCTTCCAAGGAGCATTGTGGCCCTGATAAGTGATAACAATGAACATGTAATGAAGCAAGAATTCAATTGTGACCATTTAAATAAGAAGAGAAAAAATTGGCGGCCATGGAGCGGGGCGCGATGAGGGCGGGGGCGGGGGCGAGAGGACGGGACCGGACGGCACTGGTGGTTGCCTGATTGGGGGCACTCACGGCGGCGAAGAGGCAACAGGAGCGAGGAGGTGGGGCGATGTGGGCTTCTGGGCCCCCCGTGTCGCGGCGGAACAACTGTGACACGGATTGGCGGCCGTCAGATGGATGGGAGAACGAACGGACGCGTGACTTGCACTGCGGTGCCTCCGAATACTCCTTACGTTTCAAATTATAAGTCGTTTTGACTTTTTTTACGTTTATAGATTTTGTTATGCACTTAGATATACCATGTGTCTGGATGCATAATAATATTTATGAATCTGGAAAATCCAAAACGACTTATAATTTAGGACGAATGGAGTACTTAAGAAAGAACTAAAAGGGAAATGTTTACATTGATGGATCAACCCAGTTGATCGATTACAAAATTTACAAAGAAGATGCAGTGCAACCTATTGGTGTCTAAGTACCAAAAAAACGGGAATGTCCCGTCAGCTAGATGGCACAGGAGTAGTGAAAAAATGGCACGGAGCCGGGAGTTGCCGATCCGCCACGAAAAGGATCAGCACGCTCTCAGTCTCAGCTGCTGGAGTCGGGCCGGCGGAGGTAGAAGAAGAGAGCCGTGCACGCCGCGGCTGCGTAAGGGAACGCCGTGCAGATGCCCTGGTTGCATTGCAGAGCAAGCATGGCCTGATCAGGAAACAGGGGAGAGAGAGAAGTTCTGGAAAGGGCGGGGAAGACAGAGAGGTAGGTACCACGGCAGCTGCGACGCTTGCCAGAGCGATGACAGGCCTTTCACGGAGGACAAACCCAAGTGCTAACTGCATGAAAGCGCCAGTTGTTTTGTCACAGAACAAAAGTCAACAGGTTCTTGTTAATGTTAGTACTCCCTCCGTTCGGAATCGTACGTCGTTTTGGCATTCCTAGGTCTATAGTTTTTGCTGTGCACCTAGATATACACTATGTCTAGATATATACTAATCTAGATTTGGTAAAATGACCTACAATTTGGGAGTGAGGGAGTACTAGCTAAGCCCGACTTATAAGCTGCAAAGGAAGAACAAAAACAAGGTTGCCATGATCTGAAGGTCGGTTTACCTGAATAGGAAGAGTAAGCAGGCACCCGAAACAAACTCCGGCGAAGTAACAGTCTGCTGGTATACCCTGTTTATAATGGCCAAAGAATGTCATTGGCAAATCATTTGTGTGCAATATGTGCTCTAATATCTGTTAAGTCATAGAGTTTTTTTTTAAAAAAAGTTGACTGACCAATGCGCCAGCTAGAAATGCTGTGATATTCCGTACGCCAATTGAAAATCTCTCAACTGCAGCAAACATCATAGTCATCATCAGTTTAAGTGACAAGCAAATTTAACCATCTAGTTTGTCTTTAGAACTTCAGTGTATTGAGTGCATATGCAATGCCAATGCTCTACAGAGTTTCCCATTTTCTTTCACTCAGGACTACAAATGCTTTGCAAAACTGATGTGAAGGTTCAGATGTATACCAAAGCCAATTAGGTTCCCGTACTTTTGGACTGCTCGTGATATGCTTAGTGCTTTGTCCTTGCCAATTCCAATCTAAAAGGACAACTGCGATTAGATATCAGTAAGGTAGCAATACTTCATGTCATAGTTTTGCCACAAAAAAAATGATATTTATAATATAAAACTGAGGAACTAACAAGTGTATTATAAAGTGAGACAAATCCCTGCTTCGCACCTTGCTGCTTATGCCTTCAGATGCTTTAGTTTGTCTAAAAAGCTTCCCCAGAAAGAACGGGATCATATCGCTGAGACAAACACCCCTACGTGAATGAAAAAGTTAAAAAATTTAACGGGTAGCATTCACTACTCACTAACAAGAGGAACAACTGTCTACAGATCATGGACAGAGGATGCACGAGCACGAACCAGTAAATCCATAGCACTGTAGAAACTATATAAGGTGCATTCGCCGAGAACGAGTTAACGAGAGATTGCCAGGTTCCATCCAATGAAAGTGTACGTGATAAAGAAATTCCAGCCTACATCATGAAGGGAAAAATGCTTCTCAACACAAATAAATGGTTGATGAATGCTTATATATAAAATTGTGTTTGAAGTCTGACTACTTGTGGAAAATAAAGCTAGAAACTTAGTTGAGTTGAGAGTGGTCATATTGAAGGTACCAGTGCAAAGGACAGACCCAAACATTTAAAGCTTCTTCACTGATAAGTAGTCCAAATCCAGCAGCCATGAGCAAACAAAAGTAGACCCACCTGAAGAATTTCAGCAGGACAGTATATTAGAAAAATGGAGCAAAAAAGTTACAGGTAGGCTTCCATTACAGGTACCAAATAGATCACATATTTGCATTTATTTTTTGAAATCAGCCTATGTGGTCCGTGAACTTTCAACAATCCTCAGTTAGCATGATACCATGGATTGACTTGAGAATTTATTTTTTTCAGAGAAACATTCCCCTAGAGGCTGTGCACGTTGTTTAGCATTTGGTAGCAAATGCAATTGACATATTATTGGCTGATATAATTTGATGACCTGTGGTTAAAAGCTCTCCAAGGAGGAACATTTATTGACTTAATTTGGCAGTCCCATCAGTGACGTGTATCTAAAAGTTGTCAGGAAAAAAATAGAAGCATGAAAAGCAGAATGATAACATGCAGATAGCCAAATTCACATACCCTGGTGTGTACTCTGGAATTATGACTTTCTTTCCAAATGCAGAAAATGAATATCCAAGGGTTGCTGCTGCTGCATCAGACTGCGTGGAGGCATCAACTATTTGTGGCAGACTAAAAGATGGACCTGATGAAGGCTGCTTCCTGACTAGTGAAATTACAGTGACCGTGGCCGCAATACCGATAGCAATTGCCACTTTTGCAAGGAATGAAGCACCCGGGGTGGTAGATTCTACTGCTTCCACTGCACCAATAATCGCATTTACATCTTCCCCACCTGAAGAAGTTTCTGCCCCGGACACTGATGCCTTTGCAGTCCCGGAGACCAAGCAGGACAAGTTGCGCGAACTGTATATGCTTGCAAGAAACACAGAATATTTAATGTAACAATCGCATTGCAGCTAACAGTTTCACCTAAAGCCAGCCCTAAATCCATCGAGGCGGTTACTCAAATATCATAATTTGTTCAAATTTGCAAGAAATTTCATGAATCTACAGAACAGCTAGAGTTCAGACTCTGATCCGGCTAAAAGAAGCTCCAGAAAAAAAAAAGAAAAAAAAACTAACCTCCTAATGCGACCGCGTGCAGCGGCGGCGGACCGCCGGGCTCCGGCAGGGGATGCCGCGCGGTGGCGGCGGTATAGGCGAGGAGGCGGCGGCGGAGGGGAGCCGGAGTGCGTGGCGACCGACGCCATGGGAGGAAGGAGGAGGAGGTGGTGTGCGTATCGGCGCCAGTGTACGTTGTGTGGCGCCAAGCAGGGTGCTGCAGTGGATGCCGAGGATGATGGGCCAGCACCCCACCCCAGCACGAAACGGAATATTCCGTGTCCGTATTTGATTTACTCATTGGAGACAAATACAAAATGGAATTTACAATTAGGGAAATCTAAATTTGCTGTATTTTTACCTATCAAAACAGAAATTCAGTTTAACAAAATCGTGCCATGCCTCCTGTTGTGGTGCACCTGTGAATTACTGGTGGATCGGGTTGCTACTCCAACTGATGATGACCAAGAAGTGCAAGCATGGTGGACTGGCCAACTGAAGCCGTTGGCATAAAACAAAGGCGATCCAAGGTGGCGATTACGACCATCACAGCATGGAACATATGGAATGAGAGGAATAGAAGAATTTTCCAGAACCAGGAGCTTCGGCCAAACAAGTTCTGGAAAAAATCCAAGAGGACATTGCACTGAGACGTAGAGCATGTGGGCACCCTGAATTACGTGGTGTATCTTAATTTCCATTTTAGATGTTTAAGACTCGAGTTAATCTCTTTATCTGTAATATCGAACTTTATGTAACCTTGAACTTCTACCTTCTTAAATGAATGAGCCGTGCTCCTACCTTTAAAAAAATTACTGGTGGATCTTCTTTTCTCGCCTTGATTGTCCACTTTCAAATGTCAAGCGATGAACCAAGTAATAAAATTTTTTATAAAAAAAACACACAAATTTTATGTGCAGGTTGCGGCACACAAGCATGAACGGGCAGGGTTAAATTTCTCTGATCTGTATTTCTGTGCAGGTTGATGACAATTTGTATATCTATTTCAAGAACATTATGTTACAGACTTACAGTACATTTGAGGATGGGGCACACACGGAGAGAACAAAAGGAAATGCGCTAGTACAATGCCAGTCACCATGGAAGGATCAGTGCAGGAAGCACAGGGACAAGAGGGCAACAATGCCAGCTCCCAAGAGGCTGTTCTTCCCGGCGTTGTAGCTGGCCGCCGAGGAGGTGTTGTCAGCGGTCCCCGTCGGCGCCAGCGCGTCGGCGGCGATCACAGCTTTGACAGAAGGCAGCGGCGGGTCCACGACGTCCTTGGGTTCCAGCAACGGCGCCGGCCCTGCCGCCGGTGCTAGCGCCCCGGGGGCTGCCAGGTGGACCAGAGCACCGGGTTGCGCTGGCAGGATCGAGTAACTCAGGTTCAGGCTCATGTCACTGCATGGACTCCCTGCAGTTCATAGATAGTATATATGATTCAAAAGCCATTTTCTCTGAAATTTGTATGTTTGCAAACAGGTATTGAAACAGATTTAGTGTTCTAGATCTGGCAAAACTCTTTGGTATAGTTGTATCTGAAAATTATTCGTGGATGTTTTCAGTGGTTACAGCTGTCTTTGAGGGTGTCAGGTACTCACTGAAGTATGAAGCTGCAGTGGCAGGGTAGTCGGTGATGAGCCCGTCTGCCATCACCGCCGAGGAGTAGGTGACGATCTCGACGGTCGGGTCAGCGAAGTAGTCGAAGCCAAGGTTCATGAACTCGTTCTTGAGCACGCCGATGAACACGGTGAGGTTGGCGGCCTGCAGGCTGCCGACCGTGTCGGTGAACCGCGTCATAAAGTACCCGGTGATCTGCGCCACCGAGCTCCGGTGGATCCTCACCCCGTCGGCGAATTTCTTGATGTCGTCCAGCGACGGCTGGGAGGCGCCGCTAAACTCCATCTCGAGGTTGAGCACCCGCTTGAACGCCGGGAACTTCTTGAACGCCGAGAGCACCGACGAGTCATCGGACTGGATGAACACCTGTTGCTTGGTCTCCTTGTCGTAGCCGGCCTTGGTTAGCGCGCTGGACACCGACTCCACCACACCGAGACCTCTCTTGGCGAGATATGAGGCATGCTGCACGCGTGCATCCCGCACAAGAATGCTTGATCGGTTTTTTCTGAAAACAGAAGAATGAAAGAACGTCGAACGAACTGAATGTTGGTTACCTCCATTTCGATCAGTATGCCGGAGACGTTGCTGGCCTTGGCCATGTCTAGGAATTGGGGCAAGGTCAGGAACCTGCCGGCATTCTTCGATGCAGGATTTCTCTTCAGGCCTGCCTGAGCAAACGGAGAGAAAATATCGGCTGCTCAGAAGAAAAAGGGAACAAAGTCGTCAGTGCCTGACATTCTGGTATTGAAGAAAACCATGAACAAGCAAACAAATGTGCCTCACGTACGCTTCAATGTTTGGATCTCACTCCATGACAGTTCGAACGAGAAGATGCCAGACTTGTTCTGAATCTCATGGACAGTGGAGCTTTTGGACACGAAAGCGGTGGCCGCGGTCGTGTGGGGGGAGAGATCGGCAGAGTGCATGCAGAAGGCCACTCCGTCTTTTGACATCTGAACCGAGCAATCTATGATGTCGGCAGCATCTTTGATCGCCTCCTGGTAGGCAAGATCTGTGCTCCCAGCAAAGACACCGCTAGCCCCATTGTGGGTGATGATCAGCGGCCTGGTGTCCTCTACATTTGTATAGGGGGGGTAAGTACTAAGGATGATGATAATAAACTTACAAATGACGTCGTGATAGTAAACATCCATAGCTTACTTCCAGGAGGTGCTAGAGGATTGCCCTTAGAATGAGCCAAGCAAGCTGTAAAAAGCAAAACATTTAAGAGATTTTATTAACGAGCAAAAGAAGGTGAATTGCTATGATATTAGAGCATAATGTGCAGATCTCTATCATTTCCAAAGAAACATGAATTATTCAGGTTTTCTCCTTCCAATTCCAACATGGAATAGTTCTTACCAATAGCTCCTGATGCAGTGGGCGGGAAGTCCGTGAGCACACCGTCGACAGAGAAGTCTGAATTGTCTATGAACTGCAAGTACTCTGCACTGGGATCATAGCTGTAGTTGTAACTTGTAGCGATATCATTGGCAAATCCAGACGCATAGACTTCGAGCCCCAGGGCATGCGCATCTTTGACCAAACTTGTGGATGGTGACAGGTACTGATCTTTGTTCAGTGGCCAGATGTAGGTCTTGGGGACAAGAATCCCGACTGCAAAATCCTTGATGGATTTCAGGTCTTTCAGGAGCTCCCCATATGTCTTCTTGGTTGAAGGCTCAATGACATCTTCATTGAGGAACCGGAAGACGAGTTTCGTCTTGCTTTTCTTGAGTTTCCCACCCAGGCTTTTCAAGAAATCAATCTCTGTCGAGGAGATGTAAGTGAGGCTAAATTTTTTTGGTAGTCCTAATATATAATCTTCAGTACTTAGTTTGTGCTCCAGAAAGAATGAATTGTACTGCAAAATGGAACATGAAGTTATGTTAAATACGTTACATGGTAAAATTAGAAGAGAAAAGGCTCGTGAAATGACTGAAATCACATTTACCTGTACATTAAGCCATATTTGAGGGGGGCGGAGTTCAACAATATCATCAAGCGTGTACATTCCCATGGAGCCATCAAATGTGCTTGGGCGAGAAAAGATGTTCTGGATTACTAAGGAATGATCAAAGGACAGCATGTTAAGTCAGCAAAATTCCAACAGCAAAATGATACTTCAGAATCGTTAGTTCCATCTTATTTCCATCCTATTTTTTGGCAAAACTTCATCCATATGGATCAGGAATGTAGCATGCATGGAATGTTTAGTTAGAAAGTAGTGATGGTTCTTTTCTGCTTACACGTGACGTTCTGAATCAGCTGGTCCGCGGTAAAATCTAGAGAGAACCAGCCATGGACATCTTCTCCGTGCACCTTGTATGTCTTTTCCATCTTGGGGAAGACCTCTGAGACTGTCGTCGAGTTGTCAAGGGTCAACCCTGTTTTGCAGAAGCCCGTGCTGTCGCTTGAGAATTGCAGATCGCAGAAGAGAACAACGTCAGGCAAGCTGGTCGACAAGACAAACTGGTAGGCGTACTGGCTTGAGTCAGGGAACAAGCCAGAGAATCCTCCTCGAGCTATGACTTGAGGGGGACGACCTGTAGGATGATATCACAAACATTAGGAGCTTGATGACATGGCGCTGCAATTGAACATCAGAGCGCTTGAGTCTTGAAATTGCAGAGAAACCAAATGCTAGAGTGCTTGAAAATCTTGATAGGTGAAATAATAAAAATAACAAAAAAAAGAAAGAAATAGGAAATATGATACCGCTCAGAGTCTGCCATTTTGGCCCTGCTGGAGCATTTGAAGCAGCATTGGCTCCATGAAGCAGTAAGAAGATCAAAAACATGTGAGGATAGCTTGCTCCCATTTGTTCAGGAGGAGCACCCTGCATTACAGCACAATGTTGTGAGCTCCAGCAAAACACACGTAACTATGCTCTACAAGAATGCAATGTAAAGATTAAACAATAATCTGCTACTTTTTTTCCTAAAGAAAAGAGTCATCAGGCACTTCATGAATTCAGACAATAACCGGAGAAAAAAAGAACAGCCATGCATAAACTAAGGAAGCGAGCAGCAGCAGCAAAGAATTAAGTTAAAGATCAGAGAAAAAATATACTAACATTCAACGAACACGATTATTAGTTCAGGAGGGAGACAACCTTGCACCGCACATGAAATTTCAGACAAATCCAAGGTAAATTGAAATGTAAAGGTTTGATGATAGAAGCATACCTCACATGAAACTCCCAAGGAGAAAATTGAGAGAAGCTGTTCTCCGGCCCCACCGAGGCTAAGGTCTCCAGGGACCCTATATCAGCTTGTGGAGAGGAGAGAAAGGAGGAGGTTTCAGGTCAAACCTTCTAAAATTAGGTGGGAGAATGCTCACATTCTTTGCGTTGGTGAGTGGCATTGGCACGAAGTCACTATGACAAAACTAACCGGTCACGATTCACAACATGTTAAGGAAAAAACTGACCGGTCACAGTAAGGTATGCACGGTACATCACACGGTTCGCGCACAGGCAGCCCGGAGCACACATATAAATATGTTCTACCATGCGTGCGATCTCGTGCCTTTTGGTTTTGTTTCATTCTTTGCTTTTGCGGCTTGTAATGTTAGATTGATCTTGCAAGAATTGTGCAGGCTAAAGTAGTGTGGCAATTCACTGCTGAATACTCATTAGGATGTTTGAGGAAACTGATCAAACGCCGCCATGTCAGAGATGAAGCTGCATATTACTCCTAGACTATGCAGTTGATGCTGAGCAGGTTCATTCCAGGCACCCTATATCAGATTGTGGAGAGGAGAGAATGGAGGAGGTAAGGAAAACGTTCTAAAATTAGGTGGCTACTGAATGATGGCCACCTTTTAACAGGCTGCATATATCTGGCTGGCTGTTTTCATCGGGGGACAATTTTTAACGCCTGAAACAAAACTAGCCGCTGCGTTTGTTGTTGTAACTGATCGCCTATTGTTGTAACAGCGGCTTTCTTGACCTGCTTCTTGTTGAAGAAACAAAGCAGGCATTAAAAAAACAACACAGGTAAAATATTTTCCAAACATGTAACGTCTGGGATTTACCACTTCCCACATTTTTTTTGGCAAAAACTTTCTTCTGTAACTGCTCTCTTATGAAAGAAAGAAAGAATGTGATACTTTTTTCTTTCTGATTGTAGATTCACAAATTTCAAGGAAATGACAATTACTAAATCTGCAAAATATAGTGCATGATCACGCAGAATTTAAAAAAAAAACTTGAAAGATCAACAGCCTGGTAATGATCTCCTAAGCCAAGAATCACACAGGAAACAGTAACAGCAAACTTATTGGAATTTCTAGCTTCCATATATATGTTACAGTCAACCGTTCAACCCAGTACATGGTACACTTGAAACAGAGCCCTAATTTTACATCATTCAGGTCCAAATTGCATTTGCTCAATTTCCTGCCAGCATATAAGATCTTTCAAGCTAGACTCTGTTGAGAGTAATCACAATTTTGCGAGGGCTGGCATGATCACGGTGTTCGCACAGCCATGTACCCTGGAACAGTTGAGTAAACACTAAGTAAGATTTGGCAATCTCAATACAGGCAGTTTATTAGGTGGGAGAACGCTCACATTCCTTGCGTTAGTGAGTGGCATTGGCACGGAGTCACCATGACAAAATTAACTGGTCACGCTTCACAACATGTTAAGGAAAAAACTGACCGGTCACAGCAAGGTATGCACGGTACAGCACACGATTCGCGCACAGGCAGCCCGGAGCACATATTTATATATGTTCTACCATGCGTGTGATCTCGTGCCTTTTGGGTTTTGTTTCATTCTTTGCTTTTGCGGCTTGTAATGTCAAGGGGGTGTTCGGATACTAGGTGTTAAACTTTAGTAGTGTCACATCGGATGTTCGGATGCTAATTAGAAGGACTAAATATGAACTAATTATAAAACTAATTGTAGAACCTCTGGGCTAATTCGCGAGACGAATCTATTAAGTCTAATTAATACATCATTAGCAAATGGTTACTGTAGCACCACATTGTCAAATCATGGACTAATTAGGCTTAATAGATTCATCTCGCGAATTAGACTCCATCTGTGCAATTAGTTTTATAATTAGCACATGTTTAATACTCCTAATTAGTATCCAAACATCCAACGTGACAGGTGCTAAACTTTAGCGGGTGGTATCCAAACACCCGCTTAGATTGATCTTGATGATAGGAATCAGCATGGCAAGAATCGTGCAGGCTAAAGTAGTGTGGCAATTCGCTGCTGAATACTCATTAGGATGTTTGAGGAAACTGATATAGGTTTGCGGCTTCAAACGCCACCATGTCAGGGATGAAGCTGCATATTACTCCTAGACTATGCCGTTGATGCTTGGCAGGTTTATTAACATGATCCAGATGTCTCTAATCACAATTTTGGCATCTACTTCCGGTAAGAAAATCATAGCCGCATCGATATCCCTCTATCCGATGAGGTCCTGTGGGTGTTATTAGCTGCACAAACGAAGATTTTCAACTCATTTATCAGTTTACAAAATCAGCAATCAGTTTGAGATTAGTTAAATTGACATTGAAAAGAAGTCTACTGTATCAATTTATTTAGTGGTAGGAAGCTGAGGAGCAACTTGTTGGGTTCGCTCGCGGTGAAGAACATTTTTTTTACATGATCTTCAACAACATCATCACCTGGGATTGTCATTGTTGGTTGATGTAAAGACTTTTATGACAATGGATGTTACGATATTTGCACAAATAAAACGATAGATAACATTATAGAAATTTTGAATGCTACAAACTTTTACCAAACAACGACCTATAGCATTATAGGAATTTTTAATGTTACGAAATTGTACAACCGATGATCCATAATATTATAGAAATTTTGAGTGTTACTAAATTTGTACAAAAGAACAAGCCATAATATAAAATTTGAATGTTTTGAAATGTACTGATTTCAAAAACGTCATCCATAAGATCGAAACAATTAATTTGAGTGACACTTATTCACCAGAAATGGAAATCTATAAAAAGTAAAATTTAAAGGGTGTTTGGATACGAGGTGCTAAACTTTAGTAAGGTCACATTGAATGTTCGGATGCTAATTAGGAGGACTAAACATGAGCTAATTACAAAACTAATTGCACATATGGAGTCTAATTCGCGAGACGAATCTATTAAGGCTAATTAATCCATCATTAGCAAATGGTTACTGTAGCACCACATTATCAAATCATGGACTAATTAGGTTTAATAGATTCGTCTCGCAAATTAGACTCCATCTATGCAATTAGTTTTGTAATTAGACTATATTTAATACTTCTAATTAGTATCAAACATCCGACACCTTCTTAGTTTGATTCACGAGAGAATAGGAGCTACCGGGCTAACCGGCTAGGATGGTGGTGTGTGTATTTTCTTAGCTAGGTGCGGTCGTGAACACGCCATGAGGAGCTAGTCTAGCAAAAAAATGCTCCAATGTTGTGAACTGGCTTAGCTTAGGCTAAGGTGGCACCCACGTGAGTAGAAAAAATCTCTCTTCCCACCTTGTCACTTACTCTAGTTGAAATCATTTGTTTATTCATTGCACCGGGTGCCCAACCAAGCTACGGGTGCTTGGAGATTCTAGCTTAGCACCAAAGCTCCAACGTGTAGCACCTCCTCCTGTTTCTCTCTCCTTCTAGCACCTCCTTAGCAAGGACACTAGAGCTGCCCTACTGAATTTCTTACCCCATCTCTTATCAACCTATCTCTCTCCTACGTATCCTTTCACGAATCTCAATCTGCAAAGTAAGCTTGGCATGGCAGATATGCCTTTCCAAAGGAAGGCACATTCGGCGTTCGGCTCAATCAAGATGGCAGAGGCAAACTCGTCAGCCTCGAGCCCTCGACTTGAGCGGGTGGGCGAGCGTTCCCCGTGGCCGTGCCGGCCGGCATGCAACCCGAGGGGGAGTGGCACTGTGACATGAGCTCAACATGAGAGTGAGGCAGATGCTCACAGCACTTGAGCTGGTAAACAGTAGCACCGTGCGAGATTTCTGTGACCAAACCGACTGTTCACAATCTCTGCACGGTGCAGTACAGAAGATCACACAGCTCGTCACATAAATACAGTCCAGCGACGTTGTGCTTTCATTCTTCTTTTGCCTCGTAATCTCATATGACTTGATAATGACAGTCAAATCAAGCGCGCAAAGCACACACCGGAACCAACAATTACTAGTCAAAAGGCACTGCGGAAATTCTGCGTCTGGATATCAGCCACTGTGAATGTTGGAGGAAACTGATCTCTGATCCCAAACAAGAGCAAACATGAGCTTCACAAGTGTCAAACACATATGTTTTCCTTTTTTGTTTTCAAATTTATGGTTTTTATATCTTTTACTCTTTTTGGTTGTCAAACACCTACGTTGCGAATATTTTGGTTAACTCGTTTTGTTTTCAAATTTATGTCTTTTGTTCTTCATAACTACTCTTTTTTCCAAATTAGATGTTCTACGAAGACTCTCTATGCTCCCTATGTATTCAGGTAGCTACTTGTAACGTAGACTGCTGGTTCTTCCTTGATTTATTCAGGCAGGTCATCTTTCTCTTTTTCAATCTGCTCATTCGATTGCTGTGACCACCCTACATTTCACATCCGGATTAGGCGAGGCAAATGACAGCAAAGACAGGTAATATGTACATGGAAGTACTGTAAAGAATCCATAAATAGACATGAATAGCTTTAGATATCAGTTGCTCCACTGTGGCTGAGAAAGGATCACAATTCTCACAAAAGAAACATTCAACTTTACGATGCCACTAACCCAACCAAGGATGCCCATCCCACAAGGACAATAATTAGTCAGTAGCTCATCAAGCTCTTCTCCCTGGTCATGTCTGTCGCTGGAAATACTGATAAAACATCACTGCCTATGTATTCAGCCCTTCAGTGAGTATTTCTTTCCCGTAAATGCTGAGAATTTCGGTTCTTCTTTCTTTGGCTCTTCCTTTGCTTCCTTCTCAGGTGCCTACGAATTGATGGGCAAAATATTAGCACAAAAAGCTGGAAGCCTGAGGCAGTTATTCCATGCATCTATGCCAACTCAAACAAGCTCTCAGAAAACAATGCAGTTCATCATTGGGTTTCCCAAACACTGGTTACAAGGCGCATATGTTGCAAAATACCAACCTTATCAGCTCGATTTCCACCAGAGCCAAAGACAAGCTTTCCTGTGGTCTTACGCGACGAACCGCCCTGTGACGTGCTGGCTGTCGAGGGCTGCACACTATTGGTTGCATTAGCTTGTCGCTTTGCAGGGCATGAGGCCAGCATATCTTTATCTTTAGAAGGCTTCCCATCCAGACGCCTTCCTGAACCAGTGAAGGGAATGAACTTTGGTTCTTCTTCAGCTGGAGCCTCTGCAAAAACAAACGCAAAAGAATTGGAGGGCCAGTGTTTCTTGTCTAAAAGTTACAGAATAAACTGCACAAAGAAGAGTAATCGCATCCAGTGATGTATAGAACAAGAGCATTACCACCAGTAGGCTCTGTGTTTGCAGGAACGGCAGGTTTTACTGGCTCAGGTTCTTTATAGTCAAGTGGTGGAGCAAAGTCAACCTCGCAATCAGTCTCAATAATACTTATAGCATTGGAAGGTTTTGTCTCCACTATATCAATGTAGTACTTCTTGTTATTATATGCTACCATGATGCTGTCACCTGTGGTTAGACAAGAAAAGTTCCGCAAAGTTTTCTCCAAGCTGCAAGAATGACGCAAACAGGTCATCAGTGTTCTTCAGGGATTCCATACTTGAATTACTCACTACTTGTATCATGTCACAATACAGCAGTCATATATAGGAGAGAAGGGTAACAGATGTTCCACTAGGATAAGAAATAGTTAATAAAAGGAAAATACTAACATTGCTTTGGGGTTTGAGATATCTAAAAAGTCTGTTGTATGAGGCTGTAACTTGACATATGTGCCCTTTGGGAGGTTGGCATTTTTTATGAACACCATATCTCCCTCTTGCAGAAGAAGATTTTGCATCATCTGATCATGACCACGTAAAGTTAGCTTCATTGCCATAATAATATCCAGAGAAGTGCAGCAGTATCCTAGATCTCAACATACCCAATATGGCATGTAGATCATGCCTTCTTCTGCAATGAACTCCAGAACACCACAATGTGAAGTCCGTTCCGCTGCCGCATTGTGGACTTCAAAAAGCATAGGATATTCAATATGCAAAGATGCTGCAGAGAAATCAAACATGATTTTTTTTTAGAACTGAGAATTTATTGCCAAATGCGTGTGTGTGAAAAATTGCTAAATAATGTAAGATAAAGAGAACTAGTCGAATGCGCTAATTTACCAAGACGATCAAGAGCCGACGGTGGCATAATAACTGAAAAGAAGCAAAGTCATAATCTTGTGAACTTCTAATGGCAAATAAAATAGATACAGAACTCAGAACTCAGTGAAACGAGCACATACTTTTGTCGCCGGCCTCAAGTTGTGGCTGCAAAAAAGGTAAAAGAGATCTCTTAAAATTAATTCGAAAAACGCAAACCAAAACTGTTATCTTGAGAAGTGGTAATTATTCTATCATTATATGTTGATAGAATTTACTGCAGGATGCTATATTGATATTCTAGTAAATCATAACAATTGCAAGCTTAAAAGTAATTCAGTGACATCCTTACAAAGGCAAGAGTCAATATAAGCATGCCAACAAGTCGCTACTAAAGCTTAGTTACTGATAATTTAAAGATATTTTACTTGATTCAATTCACAGTCATGTTGAAAGCTCCTCATTCAATAATCGAGTAAAAATTGGCATTAGAACCCAACCTATGGAATATGACTCAGATGCAAAGGAGCACAGAAGCAATGCAGAATGGAATAAGAGAATTGCTTACAGTAAAGCATGCAGTGGAAAAGTATGTTCAAATAGAAAATACGGCCCCTCATCTTAAGAAGATTTACAGACCTTATCAATGAAAGATGCAGGGTAGCAGCGATATGTCTGCTCGAAAGTGCTTCCACGGTAGCCATAGCCTTCGAAGTACTATTCATCAGAAAGAAATGTATAACTGTATAAGGATTGAGCACAATGCAGTGTGTCTCAGCAACAAATGAAATAAGTAAAAATTCTTGTATGAAAACGAAACAAGGCAGGAAACAGCTCATCCCAACTTCTCTAGTTTTGTGCATCAATAACATATATGATACGTAAAAGAAACCATAGCTTGGTTCAGATCTAAAATCAAATGCTACCATATTGGTCAAGCAATGGCAGCAAGTATCATGGAAGAACTTTGGGGGTCTGAATTCACTGCTGCACATTAGTCAGTGCTATAGACCATAAGGAATATCTCTTCACATTGTTTGACTGTACAGTGCTATTAGCTACTTCCAATTGGGAGGAGCAAGCTACTTACATGATTCCAGGGGAAGAAATTCTTGACCTATGGGTCCGATTGTTGGAAAAAGATAAGGAAAAGAACATATTTTCAGCTATAGGATTTACCATTGTTTCCAACACGAAGGTTATCCCCTTCTGCTCCCTAGAATATCAGAAACAGAAAATAAATTAAATGATGCAGAGTTGCAGACATAGCAGAGATATAAAAGCAGGCACTCGAAGTCTCGAGCATAAATCACGGCTACAAAAATAATTGCACTCACACTTGTGATCAGTGTGACAACCAAGAAAGGAGAGACAATATCAGTGTAAGTCTTGGTCAGTCCTTGCCTTGACTGAGGCTAAGAAGACACAACATCACACCAAAGAATTAACACTCACAGTAAGGAGATAACATGTTTGCAAAATGCTCGTGAACATGATGACAACCAATTATGGATGTAGAAAAATTATATCCAAGATATAGTCAGCTATAAGTCCAGTGGAATTTTTTGGAATAAAAGTCCAATAGAATTGATAACCATGTACTCCCTCCGTTCCAAATTGTAGGTCGTTTTAGCTTTTTTTAGTTCATGGATATTATTATGCATCTAGATATAGTGTATGTCTAGGTGCATAGTAATACTAGAAAAGTCAAAAAACGACCTACAATTTGGGGAACGAAGGGAGTACTCCGTGTCTGGGTAAAGGCGCAAAGCAAACTTCAAGGTCCTAATACTCACTGGCATAGCGGCATGGTACAGTATATTGATTCGGCTTTCCGCATAGCGCCCAACTTGAACGAAAATTGAACAGGTTACTTTAGCAATAGACAGTGACGGCTGCTAACCTAGCAGCCTTCCAGTAACTACTAAAAAGACGCATCTTTTACCACTCCTAGCGCGCAAAGGGGCTAGATTGCTAGCACATACGAACAAGAAGACAGTTGACAAGACGACGAACTTTGCCAGGCACAACTTCCTGAGAACTACTGATCTAATTCAAGCGCGGTAAAGGGCCTGCTGCGGGGATCGGATGGGACCGGAACGGTTGGATTGCCCTTGCCCCGGATTAAAGGGGAGCAAAATTGAGCCGACAGTTGAGGGCCTCGAGGCTTACCGAGAAATCGACGAGCCGGTGTATCTTGAGGCAGTCGGAAAGGCAGCGGTTGCGGGGAGGGGGCGGAGTAGAGTAGAGCGGAACCCTCCGCTCTGGGTTTCTTCGGGGAGAAGAAGAGGAGCTCGCGCCTTGCGCTTGCCGCTTGGTTGGAGGAGATTGGAGAGAGCCTGAAAGAGGAACAGAGGGAGAGGAAGGAAGAAGAAGCGAATCGGGGGGCGAACAATCCAGAAGACGGGATTCGGCCACGTATTGGGCCGGAAACCGGGCCGCATTTCGCTCATTCTTCTTCACTGACAGACTGGTTGAGAGCCCAAGCGTAAGAGGAGGCCTCACGCGAGGCCCGTTAGCCGCACCGAACAGGCGCCGTGTTCCTCCCTCCGTGCGGCCGCCGCCGTGGCGCCGTGCGCCCGTCCTCTGTTACGTAACGGTCGTGCAACGTCACGGATGGATCCAGCCAGCAAATGATTACTAGTATTGCGTGTTCGGCTCCCCTTTTCAGCCGGCTTATCAGCTGTACTGCACCTTATTCTCTCTCACGAAATACTATTGAATCAGCAGCAAAAAAAAATAATGCTAGTTAAAAATTATCTTATAATTTAAGTTAAAAATAGATTACCACCCAAGTTGCACGCACACGATGGCCATAGGCCTCAACAGAGACCTCGCGCTAAATCTCTGCCGAAATGATCGAGTTCTTATTTCCCTTTCTTCACGGGGCAACCGGCTGAGCAATCAAAAATGAAAAGGCCATGGTCCGCTAAAAAAAAAGAAAATAAAAGGTTATGGTAACACTGTCACAGGTAAGAGGAACTTGTACATTGTACATGTTAACCTACGGACTAATGCAAACGCCGGGCATCGTGCGAACGCAAGCTGTACAGTACAGCAGCCCAGTACGGCGCGCTGCAACGCGAGCAAGCGCGAGGTCACTGTCCCTGTCCGTCGTGCCGCGGCGCCGCCGGCCGCCCCAGCGCCAGCGCGGCCGTGTCCTGCCACAGCCGCGCCTCCATCTCCTTCTCGGTCAGCCTCCGCTCCGCGCGCCGCAGCGCCGACTCCAGCGCCGCGATGCGCTCCCTGTCCCGCCGGTGCCGGAGCTCGTGCAGCCTCCGCTCCAGCTCGATCGCCGACACCCCTCCCTCGTCCCGCTCGCGAGATGATGACGATCCGTTGTCGCTGTCGTCAGGATTTCCCCCGCCGCCGCCGCCGCCGCCGAAGCGCCCTCCTTCCAGCTCTATGAAACCGTCGTCGTCGTCCGACGGCGACTGCATCGAACACTAAGCAAACACAATCCTGCCGATCAGCGAATCGAAACGTGCCAATTTCGTCGCGGTTATGTGTGCAGACAAGTATCCGTACCTCAGGAGTTTCTTGCACGGTGTCGCACTTCCACTCTAATGATGGTGGTTGACGCTGCACGGGCTCCGCCTCGAGCTCTGCTCCCAGCGCGTCCGTTCCGGCGCACCTATCAACTTCTTCCGACGTCCTCTTCCCGTCCTCGCCTCGCCCGATCTCCAGGCAGTTGGTGCTCGTGTCGGAGACGCAGCTCGACGACGCGGTGGTCGTCGACGACGACTGCAGGTTGTTGTTGCAGGTCTTCGGCATGACAACGGCGTGATCCGCTGCGGCGCCCTTCACCCTGCCGGCCTCGTCTCTGATCTCCTTCAGGAGCGCCTCCATCTGCGCGCGCACCTCGGCCATCCGGTTGAGCTCGACGCATGTCCTGGCGAGGAGGAGGAGCATGCTCAGCCCCATGCCGGTCTGCGCCGCCGCCGCCACGCTGCCGGCGCTCCGCTCCGCCGCGCCCGACGAGGAGTCCGCCGACGACGCGCCCTCCTCGCTCTTCTCGGCCGCCGCCGCGGTCTCCTTCCGGCCGCGGCCGCCGCTGCGCTTCCTCCTGCCGAGCCCACCAAACCGGATGCTGGCGCAGGTGAACCGCGGGAGCCGCAGCCGCGGCGGCGTCTCCGGGGAAGGCTGCGAGGCCGCCTCGCCGTCCTCGCCTTCGCCAAGGTAATCGTGGATCGTCCTCTTGCCCTTCGTCGCCGCCGCCTCTGCTTCGCCAATGTCGCCGGCGCCGGCGCCGGCCATCGCGTCCGCGCGCGCGAGAGGTCACCGAGCAATGAACCGCCGGCCGGACGGGCGAGCGAAGCACGCGCGTCGAGTGGAGTGGCGTGTCCCCGTGTCGAGTACTCGAGTGGATCAACCGAGTGGTGAGAAGAGGGGGTCCGGGGCGCGGCAACGCAGATGGCGTTAGTACGGTCGGGGCGCGGGACACGTCGGCGCGTTCCTGTTGCCGGACCGGGGCAGCTGCCCCGGAAAAGAACATTCCATTAGGACAGAAGATGAAGAGTGAGAAAAAAGAAATCGTCAGATTCCTCACCGTGGTTTCCCTGTGTCAATGTGAGTCTCTGGATGGACACCGTGCATGACATTGCCATCACACCACCATTATCTTGGGAGATTAACTTAACACAACACAAGTGGAAGTGTACTGAACTCCTACACTGGGGAAGAAAACGACCATCATCAAGCCGTCCCTTCCCAGTCTGATGCATGTAGTCGCATGTCGTGTCAGCATGGACCGCGCGCCGGCGACTAGTCCATATTCCCCCAATCATTGATCGGCTGGCGACGACGCAGCGCTGGAGGTCGCGCCGGTGAGGGCGACCCGCCCGTCTGGAGAGGCATGGGCGTGAATGCTGCAAGTGTCAAGTCCCCATGGCCCCGCGTCGTCCAGCTCCCCGCCATGGACCCCGCGACAAGCTTAACCCCAGAAGCAAGCGGCCAGGAATGGCGATTGATTATTAGCTAATTAAATCCGGCCTGCTCGTGGTCTGACCGGCCGCCGCCGATGCAGGCGGAACGCGTCGGCGTCGGCGGGGGAGCGAGCTAGCGGCGGGTGGAGGTGGGGGGCCTGGGAGGGCATGTTGGCGACTTGACGATGGGCAGGTGATCCAGCACGGGCCGGGATCGATCTGATCTCAGCTGCTGTTGACGGATTCGAACGGGTCGCCATCGGCCGGCGTGGAGATTGGTAGTTGGGGGAAGCGTCCAAACGGTGCACTGTCCGATCGGTCCATCGGGTCTCGTCGCCCCGTCGAGCTCGCTCGCCAGTGCACAGCATAAAGCCGGCGATCTCGCGGGGAGGAAACGCACGACACGGCACGCAATAACTGCCCGCCCTTGTGAATTTTCGTTGTTTTTTAGACATAATTTTAGGCCGTTAGCATGAAAGTGGTCGTGCCGGAGTGGTTATCGGGCATGACTAGAAATCATGTGGGCTTTGCCCGCGCAGGTTCGAATCCTGCCGACCACGATTATTTTAGTTCGTTTCTACTTTTTTATTTTGGGCCGTATGCAGCCCACTTTTATCATTGTCATGGGCTTATGGTGTGACCGGCTGAGCCAGTTTGTAAGGCCCAGATGAGGACGGAGAGAGTGCTGGACCGAGCTTCTTCTAGCCCGTTATGCAGTTTAATTGGGCTATGTTGTTCTTCCAACAATGTTGCATAGGCACCGTTCTACGCATCTCTCCCTGTGACAAGAATCATTTTAGGCAAAGATTATTATACTCCTTTCCCATCAAAGTATATATCGTTTTAGAGTTATACACATATAAAATGATTAAGAAAGTGGATGAAATGATTTTGTTGCGGGAATCATTGGAAGGACGCGTCATTTTCTTCTGGAGGGTATAGGTGAGCCATTTTTAGCTAAGGAGGCATAATACAATCAAGTTGAACCAATTGGGCAATGCAAGTGGCCACTTTGCCTCGACTAGAAAGCACAACTAGAACGAACGTTTGTCCTAGCTAGTTGCGCTAAAAAATGCGCCGCAAAAATTTACTCGCTATTTTTACTATCTCCACCCCTGGAAGAAGTGGCATCAGCTCCTTCCCTTCCCTAAACGGTGTAGCGCGTCAATAATTTGCGCTTTGTGGCCGCAACATAATTTGCACGATGTCCTGTTTGGCAACATACTCATAAACTTTCATAAACTTAGTACCTATCATATCGGATGTTTGGATACTAATTAGAAGTATTAAATATAGTCTAATTACAAAACTAATTGCACAGATAGAGTCTAATTCACGAGACGAATCTATTAAGCCTAATTAGTTCATGATTTGACAATGTGGTGCTACAGTAACTATTTGCTAATGATGGATTAATTAGCCTTAATTCGTCTCGTGAATTAGTATAGGGGTTCTGCAGTTAGTTTTATAATTAACTCATGTGTAGTCCTCCTAATTCTAAAGAACTTTAGTACCTCGTATCATTAGGATCAGTTGCTAACGTTGCGCTCTAGAAGTTTGAAGTACTGTCCACAGACAGGGACGTGTTTACGTGCCGACTGTTTCTGAACTCTGACTGAGCCCAGCAGACAGCAGAGGGAATCTCAGACGATAACCATGCTCATTTTTCTCTTTCCTTATAATAATCTCCGAATACAGCAACAATGCTTTTCGGAGCTCTCTGTGCTCAAAGATTCGTAAGATAGTACTGGCAGAATTGTCCTCAGCGAATAATCGACGGCTGTAGCCTTTTATGCTGAGTTCCAGCAACTTGCAGTACCTATCCCGGATCCAGTTTTTCTCCAGAAAACATGCACGTCGAGGTCCCAGGTCAGGCTGGCTGGCTGCTCCCGGTTCTCCCCGCCTAGTCAAACGTGGGCCGCTGCGTGAAGACTTGTACACCCAAAAGTTGCAGTCGCGCGCTTGACTAGGCGTATCTTACGCAGTGCCGTATACGACCACCGGACCACGGGACTCGATCGCTCCGTCAGATAAAAATCCAAATGGAAGCACACTGGTTTTCCACAGAAAACGGAGAAAAGAATATGCCCGGCGAAAACGATAGCTACCAGACCAGACTAGACCAGAGCAGTAAGCTAGCTGAGAGCATCATCTCCTAGCTAGTGATTAACTAGCCTGTCCCTCCGTAACGACCATCCAACACACAAGCCTGCCTGACGAAACTGCATCTCCCAACCCAAATACTAGTAGGTTCAGTTCAGTAACTGGAAAACAAGTGAGCTCCAGCTCCAGCTCCACCGGCGGGCGCGTGCTTGAGCACGCTGCAAGCGAACGTGTCTGGGCAGGCGCAGGTCCCATGGGCTTGACCTGCCGCTGCCGCCGAGCTCGCTCGCCGTCGCCGTCTCGACCGGGGTGCTGGGTGGAATCCATCATCTCATCTCCCCGGATCCAGCTGGGCGGCGTGCGGAATGGTACGCGGATTGCGGCGCGCGCACGGTTGGCTGGCCAGCGGAAATAGATTATTAAACACACGCAGCGGTGTCCCGGTCAATCGGCAAGCCAGCTAGTGGGCCGGCGAAGTGAAGTCCGTCCGGTCGGTCGTCCACCGCCCCATGTTCTTCCGGCCGCCCCCGGTCGTCCGGGGATCGCGACGGCCGACGACCTCCGAACCTTCCTTCCCCGTGAAAGGACCGAACCATCGCCGGACGGACGGACAGGCTGGATCGCGACCGAGTGACGGACAGAAGACGAGACAACACACAGACAACTCCGTTTTTTACTCCTGTTTTACCTGCCCGCGATATTTCCAGAAACTACTGCAAATCGATCGCCCTTGCGCCCTAGCCTTCGTGACGGACGAGTGAGGGAGCTGCCTGGACGGCATGGCGGGCGACACGGCTGTGGCGGGCTGCCGTGCGCCGACGGCAAAGGGGCGAGGACGGCGGCCGGGTCGTGGAGCAGCGGACCCGCCGACCCGCACGTGTTTGACTGGCGCCCGTCTCCCGCCCGGCCGGGGCGATCGCCCACGGCGCCGCGGGGCCCGCCACCGCCAGCCCCCGCCGTCGCGGCGGCCTTGCGTTTCCACCCAGCTTCCTTTCTCTCGGCCCCGCGGCGAGATGCAGAGTCAAACAACAACACAACACGTCGCACGTGGGTCACGGCCAACCCCGCCCGCCGCGGGCGGGGACGAGGGACTTTCCTCGTGGGCCCGTCCCGCCGGGGTCGCCTACTTTTCGAACCCCCTTCTTGTAGCTAGAGCTTAGTCCGGCGTAAGCGCCCGTCTTTTTATGGATAAGACCGAGGAAGATCGCGGGGACCGGGGACCTAATGGTGGGTGGCCCACACGTCAGTCTCGCCCACACAGTTCCTGATTGGACGAGTGCGGAGTGTGTCTACTACGGAGTACACCCAATGAAACTTTGCAAATTCATTCCAGACTTGTTGTCGCGATGATCACGTTTCAATCAAACGGAGAAAAAAATATAGTCAATTTCAATTGATCAAGGGAAAATTGATGAACACTTTTGTGTGCCTACAATGAATTGTACATTTTTCGTGTGTTTCCTGTGCTATACTTCGATCTGCTACGACGCTCGACCGTCGCCGGCCGATCGGATCACCCGCCGTGATGATGTTCTTCCGGTCCGCGCCATGCGCGGATGCGAGGTGTAGACTCGTCTTTCGATCGCCGTGCAGAGCTGCAGACCTCCTCCGTGTCCATTGTTCTCGCAATTCTTGCTGGAACAGTGAGTGAACGGAGGCGGCGGCGGCAGTAGCAGCAGTGGGGAGGAGGCCAAGCCCAGTTGGCCACCATGGCTGCAAGAAATTTGAGCAACCAAGAATCTCTTGTGATGGTGTCGCGAATTTGTTTCGCTAGTTTAATCCTTGGTCGGCGAGAGCTCGAGGATGCGGCCGGAGAGCGCGGTGACGAGGGCCGCCTTGAAGCTTGGGTCCCGCGTCAGCGTCATGGCCATCTGCTCCGCCAGGTTGCGCCGGATCAGCTCCGACGCCGCGACGGCGTCTTGCTGCGGCTGCTGCTTCTGCTGGTGGTGGTGGAGCAGCTGCTGCGGGTGGTCAGGCGACTGAGGCGCCGCCGCCGGGGCAGCGGGCCTCGGCGGCGACGGCGGCTTCGCGGCGGCGTTCTTGGCGTCGTGCGGCTGCTGCTGCGACGACGGCGCCGGCGGGGGCTGGCCGTGGTTGTGCTCGCCCTCGTACGTGGCCACGAGGATGGTGTTGTCGTCGGCGCTCCGCTGCACCTTCTTCTTGACGGGGCACGCCGGCGCGAAGGAGCACCGGAAGTAGGCCCGCGGGCAGGGGTTGTCCTTGGTCACCTTCTGCCCGTACTTGCGCCACTGGTAGCCGTCCTTCACCACCAGGCTCAGGTCCGACGGGTCCGCGTGCACGTACAGCTTCGACACCTTGGGCTTGCACTCCTCCCGGATGCGCTTGCACGGCTCGCCGGAGGTGCACTCCATCTGGTCTGCCAGGCCCGGCTGCTGCTGGCCGCCGTTCTGCAGGCCGTGCTGCGGCGGGTGCTGCGCCTGCGCGCCCGGCGCCGCCGCGGTGTCGAGGCTCTCGCTCGTCTTGCGCTTCCTGGACGGGGAGACCGATCCGCCCTCCGACGTGGACGACGGGTTGTTGGTCACGCCGGCGGCGACCATCCCCGTGTACTGGCTCCGCAGCGCCTCGTACTTGGCCGCCACCGCCGTGAGCGCCTCGGCCAGGCGCCGGTTCTCCTCGCCCATCCGCTGGAGCTCCGTCTCGAGGGCCGCGACCTGCGCGTTTCAAGGATCCATTAGACTCGTAGCTCATCAAACACCGAGCTGCTACTAGAATCAATCGATCGATCGATCAGCCACGCCATCGATCGGGGGTCGTGTTTATACCTCTGGTTCTTTCTTGAGAGGCTGCAGGAAGTTCTCCTCGACGAGCACCTTGGGCTTGGCCATGGCGACCGGCGCCTGGTGGCGGCTGAGCGGCGGCAGGCCGACGTGAAGGTCAAGGCTCAGGGAAGGCTGGCTGCCGATCCATGGATCCATCTGCCGATTACTAATCCCCTTCGATGTCTCAGAGCAGGTCAACAAGGCTGCAGAGCGCTCGATGTAGAAGGAGACAGGAGAACGAGGGAGGAGCTGGAGGAGTAGGAAGAATGCCTGAGCGTGGGAGGGCAATGGCTGGGGACGAGCCGCAATATATAGAGGAGGGACTCGAGGACTAGGAGGGGGGAATATAGAATGGTCCGTTCTCTGCCGGTCTCTGGAAGCGGGAGACGAGGAGGAGGACGCTGAGGAGCTAGCAGCGCACGTCACCATCACCCGCCCCACGCACACGCGCCCGTCGTCTTCGCCCTCTTCCTCCCGGTCGCGCAGCGAGCCAGCAGCTGCCTGCCCGAGACCCAAACCCAATAAACAAACGGGACGGCGGGGCCCGTGGAATTCGCGCACGCGGATGTGGTGGAAGAAATCGGGGGAGGGCCGGAGAACGACGAAGCCACGAAGGGGAGTGGAGGGTGCTGGACCAGCAGGGCACGTAGGCGACGCGACGGGCCCCGACCGCGACGTTTCTTTTAGTGTTTTGTCGCGAGTGGGTGGGGAGGTGAGCTTTGAGCATGTCGGCCTGCGGACGCGGATGAGCGGATGGAGGAGGAGGTCAGGAGGGTGATGACGACGGTCGCCGGGGGGTTGGGTGGTGGTGGATCCGTGGGTCAAGAAAATACACCACATGCGTACAAGATCCGGGCGGTGTCGCGCCAACTTGCTCTCCGTGTGTCGGAATTGCCCCTGGGTTTTCCTGCTGGGGGGAGCGAGGACTTCTTGACCCGCCTTTTGGAGCCTAGTTTAGGAGTAAGCTGGCAGGTTTAGCCCTCCTTTTTGTTTTCTTTTCTTTTTCAAATCCGTCTGGAATTTGATTCCTTTTTTTTGTTTTGTTTTTTCCCTTGTAGTGGCTCTAGTTTAGGACTTTAATTAGGTGATGAGGTAAGATTGTTCGTCTAGACACAAGAGTATTCTTGATTGGTGGGGCTTCTTGTTTGGCGAGCTCCAAAATTGTGGAATCAAACCCGGGGAACTGTCAACAAGTAATATTGCTGTGCCTTTTGCCTAATTCTGACCAGAACATTCTTTCTCTGGGGAGACGAGACTCCCATAGTGCTCGTCGCACGGGTCAATGTTACACCATTTTTTATGACCATTTGCCGATGTTTAAGGTCGTAACCAGAAGCTGTTTTTGACTGACGGCGCAGCCTCGACGCTAATAAATTTCCTTTCTAGAGGGTGCGGTGGGAGCTAGTGTTAGGGCGGGTGAAACTGAAAACGCTCTTTGTTTCGTGCTCCGTATATTCAGTGGACCTGGACAGTGCTCGGAACAGGTTAGAGAGGGACTTGGCATTGACAGGAGCGGAGAAAGAACGGGTAAAGCTCACGCAAAGGACTGCCGTGGACCCGACCGGCTATTAGGGAGACTCGGTAGAAGTAGAACTTAGCAAGCTTGCTTGTTCGCGTCAAGAGTTCCAGTCGGGCATCAGTTGGCGACGGCGTCTCAGTATTCTGTTAATTAAGGTTCATCTGAAAGAACTTACTTAGTACACGTGTGCATTCTTAATAACCCTGTAAACCACAAACACAAGCATTCCTACCCACTACGGACGTCGTCGCCGGGAGACTTCAGACTTGACAGATCCGTAACTTGCATGACTCCTTCATTGGTTAACCACGGTGCAATTCTGCGTAAACAAGCTGCATGCAGGTGCCTAGTCAGCAGTCTTCCACTTGAACTAATCCTCTTGCCTTGCCCAGGAGAACTGTACAATATAAAAATGGGAGTTCTCACGCGACGTCCCTGTCGGGCCACAACTCGTGCACGTGTGAACTCACGGCGCGCCGCAATCCGTTGCGGCTCGCGAGACGGACCCGCGGCCACCACCACCGGTCCACCACCATATTTCTATCCATCCCTGGCATCACGGGGCGTCTGCTTGCACGGCGGACAGCAGCAGTTAATGTGACTGAGAGAAACTTTGCATCCGGCACCTATCTCGAACGCATTATCGTGTCGACGACGAACAGGAGAACCTGCATGCACTAGTCCAAGTTCGCCGCCGCCTGATCCCTTCAATTGGTCACGTCGTCGTTCACGTCCAGGCCCAGTACAGCTCTGCCGTTGACCGTAGCAATAAGCATCGTAGCGTAGGATCAGGATCGGAGTAAGTAACCCGCGTATAATACGTTGACGTATTCCTACTAGGCATTGTACGTAGCTAGCGGAGTTACCTTAACGGGTAAATCCGCGGACGGATATGCTAGTGGTTGGCACCTGCCACCTCCTGGGTTCGGACGTTCGGTAACGGTGAAACCATAGGAGCTAGCACGTTCTTGGTGCAGTAAATTTTGAGCGGTGAAAGGCATGCAAGGGAACTCTGATCTCTCGATTTTCAAGCGGTGACATTGTCTTGGCGTTGGTTTTTTTCCTTCCTCGCGACGTGACAGTCCAGCTTGCGTAGCATAGGACAGGCCGCGGTCAAGGGACGGTTGGAAAACGGAGGCGGCAACAGTGACCGCTATGTAGCAGCTGGATCTACCTCGGTCTACTAGCTCCCACTTGCAAAGAGTCGTGGAAAGAACGGAGAAACTAACAGTTTACTACGGTCACTGTTGGAGACCTGGCCTTTTGAACGGGCGCGAGCTTCGCGTTTCCCTCTTCAGTTCTCCCATGGTGCGTGGTCAGCCTCTCTAAAATGTAGGGCGCTTTTTCTCACCACGAAAAAGTCGTAGTACTGTAGCACTTGACAAGATTTGACTCGCCGTTAGTCAAATTGTACGTGTATGTTTAGTGTATAGTGAAAGTTATGTCAACAGTAGATTTGGTATTTAAGGTGGTTTTGAGATGACAGTATGATTATATATGCAGCATTGACAAAAAATATTGTAAGATACTCCCTCCGTTCCAAATTGTAAGTCATTCCAAGAATCTTGGGGAGTCAAAGTATCTCAAGTTTGACCAAATTTATATGATAATATAATAATATTTATGATGTCAATTAAGTATCATTAGATTCTTTATCAATTATATTTTCATAGTATATCTATTTGATGTCATAAATCTTTATATTTTTCTCTGTAATTTTGGTCAAACTTAGATGTTTTGACTCTCCAAGATTCTTGGAATAACTTACAATTTGGACGGAGGGATTACAATTTGGGACGGAGGGAGTAAATTAAAGGTTGAAATCTAAGTACCCCAAATAATTTTCCTCTTCTCGGAACAGTATCGATGTACCACTGTACCGGCCTCTGAAACTGATTTGGAGTATCGATTGGTTTCTTCAACATGGAGAGAGAGCATCGATCGCAGTTGCGACCTGCTGTTGCCTCGCCGTGTTCTTCACGGAAGTTACAGTATGGCACGTGCCAGCCTTTGGACTGAGCTGAGCCGAGCAAACTGCGGCGCGGTGGCAGACAGGACAGCGTGTAGTGGATTCTACGTGACGCGTGTGGTGCCCGCGGCCAAGCACCGGAAGCAGAGCGCACCCGGGCAGCCCCACGCCACGTGTCAGGACTCAGGAGATGGGAGCAAGGCGACAAGGCTAAAAGCAAACCGAGCTGCGAATCCCCAGCCCCAGCAGGCCGGTGTTCTCAGGTGGGCCCTCCCCTTTTGACGACGGCCAGTGGCGAGTGCGTCGAGTCCAAAGGCCCAAACGAAAGGCGCAAAGGGCAAGCGCCAAGCGCGGTGGTGGGCGTCGGCGCTGGACCTTGACCGCCGGAAGAAGAAGGAACTTTCGCAGGTTCGTGCCCGCGTCCAGTCAACCGTTCTGTTCTGCTCTCTCCACTCCTCTCCCTCCTCTCGTTCCGCATCGCATCATTGCTTGCGTCGTCGCCGGGCCTCGCAGCTGAGTGCTGAATTACCTTTTTTTTTTTCCTTCTTCCCTCAGGAGATGTCGGCCTCGGTTCCCATCGTGTCCAGCTGGGTACGCGGCGCAGGGGATGATGCATCATGCATGCATGTGCGTGGACGCCACGAGCCTAACGGATGGGCGATGGAGTTTGCTATCGGGAACAAACAAATCACATTCCAAGTTAGTACGGCCTCAATCCTAAAATTTTATAATCCTAAAATTTTATGGATCGTATAAGTTTGCACCGAAATTGAACTTTATGATATGAAATGGGTATATTTAAGGTATTGTTCCTAGATTATATAAGTTAAATTATGGGTCATGGTAATATGGTGACCACTTGGAAAACTTTTCCCGGTGTGGTTTCATGATGTTCTTTTACCTTACTACTTTTGTAATCTAACTTATATAATCCATGAGGGAAACAATATATTGAACTTTTCGCTTGATCAGACTTAGCTTGATCGATTTAGAATGCCTTACATTTTAGGATGGAGATAGTATATTCCTATATAGGAATAGCCAGTAGGTGTAGTAAGAGCTAAGGGGGTGTTTGGTTCCACGGACTAAAGTTTAATCCTTGTCACATCGAATATTTAGATACTAATTAGGAGGACTAAACATCAGCTAATTGTAAAACCAATTGCACAGATGGGGGCTAATTCGCGAGACGAATCTATTAAGCCTAATTAGTTCATGATTTGACAATGTGATGATACAGTAAATATGTGCTAATCATGAATTAATTTGGCTTAATAGATTCGTCTCGCGAATAAACCTCCATCTGTGCAATTGGTTTTGTAATTAGTCTATATTTAATACTTCTAATTAGTATCTAAATATTCGATGTGACAGGGACTAAACTTTAGTCCGTGAAACCAAACACCCCTTAAGAAGGATCACTTTATCAAGATCCCTAGCTTCTCCCTCAGTCCCAAATTATAAGTCGTTTCAGCATTTCTAGGTTCGTAGCTTTTGCTATGCACTTAGATATATATTATGTCTAGATACATAGCAAAAGATATGAATCTTAAATACTAAAGAGACCTGCAATTTGGGACGGAGGGAGCATACAACATCAGTGAGGAGGTTCACGGTTAGCATTGGCGCAAAACCATGAACAGATGATTTTACCGAGATGCATGCATTGCAACGTCAACAAATACATTTGACAAGATGCATATACATGGAAACACCAACTGTCCGACTCAAAAAACCTACGGCTTGATGAGAGTTAGTCGTGTGGTTCCCCTACTCCATCAACGAATTAAGACGGGAACTTGCTAGCGCCCAGACGTCTGGTGGGAGACGTTCCCATCGGACGGTGGGTCCAGGAAAAGCACCAGTCATCTGCCACTAGCAGATTCCTATCGGATACTCTAACGGTCTGTCGTAACATGAATCGATGATGTCTGCAACATCATAGATGGAAATGTGCAATATCAAAAATATTCTAAATATATTCTAAAGTAGCTCATTGCATTGAACCAATTTTAAAGAAAAATCCCACCGAAATATCACCAATTTTAAAGAAAAATCCCACCGAAATATTGAAATATTTTTCATGTAACAGCGATCAAAATAATCTGCAACAATCTCATCGCAACATTCATAAATCAAAGATGCAACACCTTCAAACATCAAGTGCAACATCACCGTCAAATCTCCCATTGCAACATCACAGATTGTCCTTACAACATCTCAAAACATCTTTTGTAGCATGAGAAATCATCAATTGAAACATTCGAAATCAGCCAATCAATCATCCCAAAATCTCGTATTGCAAACAAACAATAAATGCAACATCTTAAATTTGTTGGTGCAACATCCAAATAATTCACAATCCATAAATCACATGTTGCAAACAAAGCACCTGAAAATCCCTCATCCTCCTTGCCGCCCATCGACGGCACCGAGGACCGTAGCGAGGTGATCGTCATCGCTTCCATTACTTCCTGCCCCACCACATCGCTTCCGCTCCCCGCCACGGTGCTGCCTTGCTTGCAACAGTAAAGAAGGAAGCCTCACGGATGTGGTGGATGCATGGTTCTCAATGGCCAGGACCACCTCGCGCGTTGATTGAGATGTACATGGAGCACGGGGGCTAGAGACAGTGCTCCGCCGTCTGTGCCCATCAACGGTGACTAGCTGGAGATGAGGAATAGAGCAACATCATCAATGGGTGGGAGAGGAGGAGGGCGCGGGCCGAGCGGAGCAGCAGGAAGCCAAGCAGGCTGGGGAGGAGCCGAGCGGGGCGAGGCACCATATCCTCCGTCTCCAGGTGGAAGAAGAGCAAAGATAAGGTAGGATGAGAGAATGAGTGGTCAAACGCTAGGGGAAAATATCTGCTGGGCAGATGTGGATGGGATACGACCACATTGTCATCCATACATCTATGGACCCACCAGAAAGTTTGAACAGTCCTAGATATGGGCTGTACACCGAGACGTGTCAGACATGGGGACTACGGTGCAAGACAGCGTGGTCTACATGGAGGATAAGAACTAGTCGAGGATTAGGAAACTACTTGTAACAATTAGAGTAGGACTCTCTAATCGAATCCGACTAGTATTCTTATAAATAACCGACCTGTAACCCTACCCCCAGCTATATAAGGCAAGGTAGGGACCCCCTCCAAACAAGTTTAATCAATACAACAGAACCAACACACATGACGTAGGGTATTACGCGACATAAGCAACCCGAACCTGTCTAAATTGTGTGTTCGAGTTCACCTTCGAGTTCCTGATCTCGACGAGCCCCATGCATAAAACACTACCTCGAGCACCCCCTTAGTAGGTTACCGGGTCTGAACACCGACACACGTAGACGTCAGATTTTACTGATCGGGTCGGACGCACGATGCTGAGCATTACTGATTAAGACTCCTGGTTTAGCATAATATAGCCATCGACAGATGCCTTTGACAAGATGCATGCATGATATTGGAACGCCAACTGTCTGACTCGCGAAAAACTTATGGATTCCATTGACAAGAGCTTTCTGTACGTATAGCCTAGCCTCGTGTCAACCTGGAAACGAGATGGCGGACGTCGCGGTGGTACAACCAAATACAATCACTCTCTGGAAAAAAAAACGAGCTATAGGAGAATGAACTATGTTTTTAGTTGACCACGTACGTGTACGACGTGTCACAGGACTCGATCATAGCATAACCCAATAACCATGCGCGCGTGCACGGACGACCTGGAAAAGTCATCGTCGTTGGGTCCTCGGATGCTCCATCACCGCCACAGGTCAGCGGTGCACGTACGAGGACGTTTTCTACTTTTCTTAATTCGTAGAGAGCTGCACCAGCAGCCGAACGCGATGGCAGATCGATCCATCCACCGGGACGAGTGGACAACTGGCGAGCGGAGGAAAAGTCAGACCGTGCCCCAACACGTACCGGCGAGCGAGTCTGCGGTCGTCTGTCCGGCTGCGAGTGCGTTGAGCGCCGTGGACGCTGCGGATTCGCTTGACCTGTGGTTCCGACCAACCATTTCTGCATGTGGATAACGAACTGCGTCAGAACGTACTCGAAAGCAGGATTTGGATAGTGCTCCGCTCCACCAAACTCTGACCTCGTCCGAGTGTCAACGACTGCTCCGTCCCAGAGTGCGCGTGTCAAACTCGGCAAGATGGATAGATCCACGTGTTCCACTCTTATTTTACTGCTGCTGCTACTGTTAATCTTGGACACTTGTGTTCTTCGTTCGAAAAGGACTACGGTAAATTGATTACCAAGATGATGGGAAAAAAAATCCAAATGGAGGTGTTTCTCACCGCTTCTACGTTCTATTTTTTTCCACTACCACATCTAGAGAAGATTACTTGACGGAGAAGATTGATAGGAGATTCCTTAATGGAAATAGTCTTTCAACCCTACCCTCAACCCTAACCGTTGCTCACCCTCCATTTTTTAGATAATGGAAAAAAATATTCCAACTTCAAACCGCTCATCAGACCGCAATTATTATAGACACACTTAAAGTTTAACCTCTATTATTTAACATTATTGACCAATTCGCCAAAAAGAAATGCTACCCATGAGATGCAAATAATTGCATAGCTGTTGACTCCAGAAATTAGCTTCCCTCCGATCATCAATGTGCTGCAACCGAGCCCAGAACCGTTGCTCACCCTCCTTATCTAGGTGGCGGTTTGGCTAATGTTCGTGCTCTCCCTCCTCCACCATCCAGATCGCGTGATTCCGTTTTCCCTGCAATGCTCTTGCCACTACGCTGCAAGCCAGCTGTCACCACGGAGGGGTGGCATCCCTTGCCAGTGTCTCTCACACATGCGTGCTGGATTAGTTTGCGAGATGATCATGCAAAGTGAGCGAGTATTCATTTCCATAGGTGGACCCAGGGGCATATATCCTTTCTCAAATTCTAGATTTCAGTGGACTTTATCATATCTCGAGAAGTTAGGGTCTCTCGGTGGACCAATGCGCCATGTTGTGCTGCTACACCTGCATAGGCAGTAGCAGATATTCTTCGCCTACCATCCCATGGACGACAAGGAGGGGGAGTGCCGCAGGCTCTGCCCCAAGAACCCTTCGGGTGCTGCTGCTGCTTCTGCTCCAACGATGATGACTTGATCGATTCCATCTGGCCTACCGGTGCACAAGCCAGTCAACGTGATTGAGGAGCATAATAGTATATAAACAAATGTGATTGAAATGAACACGTACTGTATATAGTGAAAAACTAAGGTTGCATTGGCACGGATCGGACAGTAAATGCTTATGTTGCAACTGCTAAATGTTCCTTTATTTTCACTCTCTGCTTACGAAGCAAACAGAAATGAGTTGGGGTGGTTTCGATTTGGCAGTCGACATCAATGATCAACCAAATATCCATTGCAACATCCACTAGACCGTACTAAAAGAAGAGAATCCTTTAATTTGTCATGGTAAGGTGAAGTGAGCAGAACCCAGAATGTTCGATCGAAATAGTATCATCGTCCCTATCTCTCGTGTCTCTCACGCATGCGTGCTGGATTAGTTTGCAAGACGGTCATACAAAGTGGACGAGCATCCATTTCCGTAGGTGGACCCAGAGAGATTTTAGAGGGGGCATATGTCCTCCCTCAAATTTTAGGTTTCGTTACTTTGTCATATTTTGAGAAATTATAGATTTGCACGTGCCAACTCAATTTTTAGTTTAGATTCGCTCCGAGAACAACTAAAGATGGGAGTTGGCAAATTAATTGTAGCATCAAACATGACACATGATTAACTCCAGCATGGAGCAAGAGTTGGAGGAATGTCCAAATCTTAAAAGAGCAGATAGACTCTATGATCAAAAGAATCACGTTTTGGATTGCTTATTCGGAACACTCGAGTCTCGTGTAGCCAAGCTGAAATAAACTAAACATAGCCAAGGAGTCAAGGACCCAGGTGGACGGGATATTGAGAATTTTCTTTCTGAGAACATATTGTTATTAATTCGGTAGCCCGTAGCCGCCACCACGATCACAGCGTTCCAGTATTGTCATCGTCCATCACACACGTATACCATATATCCACTTGCGCAAAAACGGCCGGTCAGTCTTCGGTACGGTCTCCGTCTTGGCCAATCAATGCAGCGGACCGACGACCGGATTAGGCCACGCCGTCGCACTAATAAACTAGTCAAGGACCCTCGAGAGAGAACGCATGCATCGTGTCAATCTTCCAGTCTACTGCTTCCAGTGTCCCGTTACCACTCGTTACTATCATGCTGATGCTTCGTTTGGAGGCTTTCGCCTAATGATGAGATCATGAAAACCCATTCTTGAAGCAAAAGCATGCAGGGGAAGAAGGGACGAAGAAGCATCCAACTCGGTTTTGCCTGCGGCGCACGCGTACACACCGGATCGGAGGACGCGCAGGCGGCAGGCGTGCATGGCGGCATCTGCATGCGGGCGTCGATCAGATCCCCCGCCGGGATCTCCCGTGTCCGATCCGATCCGGCTGTCCCCTTGTGTCAATTCTCTCGAGACTTTTTTTTTTGGCAGCGTAGAGAGTACAGGTTGGTTTTGCTTGGGTTCCCCGTTTCCTGATCGGAGAGATTCGGAAACAGTCACTTCGTCGGCCTCGCATAGTCGCATGTGCGTCGAGTTGGATGCAGATGGAAGAAAAAAAAAGTGTACTAGCGCGGCCCCAAGGTCGCCGCCGTGGGTTCCTGTATGTATCAGCAGTCCAGCCCAACATAGAAAAAGAAGATCAAGTTGATTAGGATTACGACTTCGAAATATAGCTACCTGGCCTGTCTACGCACACTCATATTAAGGACATGCCTCTTGTGTTGAATAAAAGAGCATGGCTGCAGTATTCTTCTGAATGCTTTGATTGACTTGACTATGTTCTATGCATAGAGTAGTACTCCCTCTATCCGGGAAAGAATGCAACTACGGGTTGCGTGCCATCAAAAGTAGCTCACGTTTGACCACATTTCTAGTGAATACTATTCATATTTATGACTCCAAATTAATTTATTATAAAAATACATTTCATAATTAACCTAATGGTATTTATTTGATATCATAAGTATCGATACTTTTTTATCTATAATTAATCAAATTTAAGATACAAAACTATGACACTATGCTAGAATTGCAATCTTTTCCGGACGGAGGGAGTACTTCTGAAGAGTACGGCTCTATGCACTTTCCAATACACTTTTCTTTATTGATATGAGTGTTATTTTAATTAAATGAGTGTCATTAGAAGCTAAATTAACACTCTTTGTGGGATAAAATTTGAAGCCTAAAGGAACACTTATTTTGGAATAAATTAAGGATGAAGACAGAATGCCCATCTTTCCTTAATTATTAATAGACTAGAAAATAGGTTAATTTTTTCTATAAATTCTAAACTAACATATTACTTCGAAAATTGTGAAGTAGACACGATGTCAAAATGCCGAAACACCGGAGGCCAACAACCGACCGCCTTTTGATGCTTGGCACTAAAGTAGGCACACGGCATGGAATCAATTTTACAAGTCGCTGTTTGTAATTTAAAGGAAGTCGTTTGCAACTGCTTCTGTAGCATGCAAGTGTGGCCGGGCCTGGAAATAGAATAATCCTAAAAGATACTACCAGGCACATACGTATCCTCTGCGGCACCTGCACGACGTGGCTCTTCTCCAGCACGTGGAACACGTGCTTCTCGTTCTGCTGTACATGCAATAAGCTCTCGATTCCGGTGACTGAAACTCGTGTGGTATACTGTATACATGCGTTGTTGTTGATCGATTATTTTGCTTTGAGTGCGTTTAAAAAAGATCCTGCTAGACTTAGATTCTAATCAGCAAAGGATAGAGGTGCTGGTTCTGATGTGCTTTCGCATGGATTTGTCGCTCGTAGCACCCACGTCAGTTGCTTCTTCTCTAGATATGCAATAATAGAATACCGCACTGTAATGGACACGTGCCGATGAGTAGGCGGATGATGTGAGTATAAGTGACATGAAGGAGCTGAGCTCCACCGAGATTCCTATGGAAACAGATTGACTTGAAAAAATATATGAATTTCTTTTAAGGTTCATCATGAAAAAAAAGAAGTCCTCACCTGAAATTTCATCACAACATATCCACCGACTGGTCCGGTGATGGTTAGTGTGCAGTACTTACAACATGTTAAATGTCCGATGCGAGAAGGTTGATAGAGACACAACTCACGTACAAACCAAGCCACGACAAATCTGAAATAGCATCGCACCCGTTTTATTGTTGCAGCCTGCAGCTTTACCCTGTATGTGGCACACATGTCTAAATGTCCGATGCGAGAAGGTTGATAGAGACACAACTCACGTACAAACCAACCCACGACAAATCTGAAATAGAATCGCACCTGTTTCATTGCTGCAGCCTGCACAGAGCTTTTACCCTGTACGTGGTACACATGTCGTCATGTCTGTATTATTATTCAGAGGATTAGAGTTTTATTACCCTGTACGTGGTACACATGTCGACATGTCTGCATTATTATTTAGAGGATTAGAGTTTTGTTTCAGGCACATGTCTGCGTGCATACATGCATTATTCAGAGGTTTGTTATAGGGGGTGTTTGGTTCGCACCATGGACTAAAATTTGGACTAAAATGTGCACTTTAGTTGGACTAAACACCCAAACACTTGGACTTAAAGTAGGACTAAAGCCTTTAGTCCACAAAACTAGACTAAAGTGGACTAAAGCATATTGGGGGACAACCCTACCCCTTATTTACTGCCCTCCCTCCCACCCGCCTCCTCCCTTCCACTCGGCCGTCCCTCCTGCCCGCTGCCATCCCCCCGCCGCCGACATCGCCGCCCGCCGCTGCCCTCCCTTCCAACGTAGCACCCTGCAGCAGCAGAGGAGGAGAGAGCGGACGCCATCGCCAGTCGCCACCGCCGCTGTCGCCCCTAAATAGATTAGGCGTGGATAATGGTGGGGGCCCGACAGTGACGGGCCGAGGAGCGCGCCGCCGTCGGTGGCGACCCTAACCACTGCTGATTGTTGTGCTTGTCTGCCATCATCGGTGGTGGTGGTAGCTCGCCAGGGGTCGGATTGATTGGGGGACGATGCTGTCGGCCGTGGGGATGGAGGTGGAGGCGCCCGTAGAACCAGCGATGGTCCACGTCTCCGACTCCGGCCGCTGCTGAATCGGACGCTTCGTATTGGTTTCGCGCCAGGAAGGAGTAGGCGCAGGGGTACCAAGGGGCAGGGAAGAAAGGTAAAAGGATCTTTATTGAACAACGTTTATAGACTTTAGTCCATTTTAGTTCATGAAATTAAATAGGGGTGGGACTAAAGTTTACTCCATGGACACCAAGACCATAGGCCAAGAGTCAAGGCCCGACTGTTCCTTACGTAACTGCGTGCGTCTGCGTGGTCGGGCCGGGTCACCCGCTTGCCCGGTTCGGTCGCCCGTCACCACGCCATCTTGCCAGTTGCCACTGGCATTCTGAATTTCCGATGGGCCTGACCATCCCATCCGACATCCGAGTCGTCGTCCGTGCAGAGGCATGCACGTTGCATGCACGCATGCATGCACCAGTCCAGTCCGTGGGTGTCGGCACGGGGGGCGTTGGCGCACGGAGTCCACGCGACCCGGCCCCGCCTGCCGCGCCGACGAGCGACGACGCGCGCGCGCTCGCGGCGGTCGTCCTGCGCCCTCCTGCCCCACGGCGCGCGGCTTGGCTCGCCACTCTTCCTTCCTCTCATGTGCGTGCGGGCGCGGCCTCTGATGTGAACACAGAACACGACAGCCTGCTGCTCCAGAGTCCAGAGGGATGTGAACGCACGGCTCGGTGCTGAAACTTTAAGCACGTACTGTAGCTTACTATTTTTAACGTTACTTTTGGTAGGTACTCAGTTCTTTTTTTTAGAAAAAATATTACTCTCGTTAGCACGAGGTTGTTAATTAAGGGCCTGTTTGTTTCCACCCTCCTAAAGTTTTAGCTCCTAAAATATTTTAGGCAATTTTTAGGCACCTCCTAAAAGTATGTTTGGTTCCACCTCCTAAAAGTGACTAAAGGCAATGAATGAAGTGGTAAAATGACCAATATGCACCTCTCCCCCACCAACCCGCTACCCCTATTCCCCTCCACGGCGTTCCCCGAGCTGAGCAGAGCCCGTCCGCCGGCCAAATCCCCGGCCTCCGCTCCACCATCTTCAAATCACCACCTCCCACGGCTTCCTGACCCCCTCCTCTTCCCCCTCGACCACTCCTTATCCGCCGTCGTAGCTCCTGGTGCCGGGGATGTCAGATCCCGCGGCCGCCATTGCCGCCGGCCCAAGCTCGGCGCCACCGCCGAACACCACCTCCCCGGCCTCCTCGTCCCTAACAAGCAGCCAAAACGGGGTCGTCGTGAAGCCCCGGTGCTCCTGCGCCCATCACCGGCCGCTCTCCCTCGCCGTGCCAGACTCCCGGCATCGCTCCTCATCCGCCGGCCAAGGCCACGGCCGGCCATGCGTTGCCGGCTTGTGTGCGTGGGTGTGTTGAGGGTGCTGGGCGGCGGGAGATGGGCGGCCGTGGCAGCCCTACGCGCGGCTGCTGGCCGCCGAGGCGCGGGACACGGTGGCCGCGGCGGCAACGCGGCACCTGGCGGCGCCGCGGGCGTCGCGGCGGGGGATGGGTGGCGGGAGCTGGGCGGTGGCGGCGGGCGGTGGGAGATGGGCGGCGGCAGCGGGCGGCGGGAGTCGGGCGAGAGAGAGAGGGTAAGGCGGGGTCTGGCGTGCGGTGGGGGTAGGAGCGGTCCAGAACCGATTTTAGTCAGTTTTAGGAGGGGGGTGAGGGCCTAAAAGATTTGGACCTCCTAAAAGATTTTAGTCACTCTTTAGGAGAAGTGTTTGGCACTTTAGGCAGTTTTTAGTCACTTTTTACAAGGTAAGGTTTTAGGAGGGTCCGTCGCTCACTCCGAGGCCCATTCTTCTTTTCAGTTAGCTTGTCGGATGGCCCATTAGAAGTGGACTTCAAGCCCATTTTTCTGCAGCCTTCTTCTTCAGCGAAGCCCAGTCTACTAAGCCCGTCGCTTTTAAATAGTAAGTAGGCCGAGAGGAACGTTATGGGCCAACAAGTACCAAGGCTTGTAGCAAACAGCGATGCTGCTGGCCCACCATGGTGTTCTGTTCCTTTCCCTCTCTCCCGGCAGCCGCTGCCGCCGTGTGGCCAAGGCCTCACACCGCTCACCGCCCTCGTCGCGGGAGAAAAAGCCACCGCTCGCCGCCCACCGCCGATTCGAAATCCCGAGCCTGAAGCCACCCTAGGCTAGGCTCCCCACGCAGCGGCAACGGAGGGCGAGGAGCGCGAGCGCGCCTCTGCGGGGCCTCGGGCCTCGGCTCTTCCAGCCGCGCGCGCGCGGAGCGGCCGCGGCACGCGCCTCCAGCTCCGTTCCGTCGGCCTCCCGCTATCCAGGTAGAAAGCGCCCCTTCCCCTGCCTTCCTTTTAAATTCCGGTTTCTTGCTCTGCTTGGTTCGGTCGATCGGATCACAGCTGCTGCGTTGGCTGCAGCGGCGGACGGGCGGAGAATTAATTTGCTGCTCGTTTGGCGCTTTTTTTTGGGGGGCAATTCGTGCGGTTTGGGATCGCCGGAGCTGCTCGTTTCGATCGGTGTAGTTTCCGCTTATTCGGTGGTTTCGCGGCGGAGAATTAACCCCCGTTTCTCTGTGCGGGGAGCAGAATTTTGGGCGTTCGAGGAAGGAACGTGTCCTAGTTGTCTTTGTTTCTGATTGAGCTGCTGCGGCCTGGAGGAATCGGACCCACCGCAGTCTCCACGATAAGCACCCGCTGGTAGTTTGTGGCAATTTGTAGCATCAACTTCTAAGAGCGCACGCTTGGATTTCGTTTTCATCAGGTGGCAAGTCCGATGGTTCTCTGGGTAGACACTCAAATGTAAATGGTTAATTCGATCGAAACCTCTTGATTGAATCAATGGGAGGGATGCATCCATCTATCTGAAGTTTTACGCACCCCCCCCCCCCCCCCCCCTCCTTTTGCGGTTGATGATAGTTGTGCATTTTGGGTTTTGGGTCATTGAGATTCTGCATACTGAGATTCTGAGAGTTGTGCTGTCGATGTATAACTGGAGCTGACAATTAAATAACTGCTTCCTAAATGTAACAGTTGTCTTGGAGGAATCTCTACTGTACATCTCTTCCCTCTGCTTAGTTTCTCTCTCTGAGTTCACATCCGGTGGTTAGTTGTTATAATTAGTTATCATTTGCAGGCTGACCCAAATTGATGAATCAATTTGAACCCAAAATGGGCACTTATCCGCTTGTTACTGCAGAGTTACTGCAATCCATCGGTTGAATGTCATGTCTAATGAGCAATGACAGCCAAATCTTATTTAGTTCTTTTCCAAGTTGCATTTATCACGGATCATTTTTTTTAAAAAAAACAACCAACTCATTGTCTTCATTTTCTTCTACTATTAATTAAAGACTGAACAATGGAGAGGGAATGCAAGACTTAATTGTTAGGGTAGTACCAGTGGATGGGGGAGAGCCGTTGAGGACTTGAGACTGGACTGGAGTTTGAGAAGGAGAAACAGAGCTTTTTGTCCCCATTTCCAACTACAGTTGGGCCCAATTGAGGTATATAGTTTAAGCTCCGGCCTCAGACCAAGGAAAAGGTTCTGCGCAAGGTGCAATTTAGGCATTGTACGTCGGTGTGACCACAAAACATGCTGCCAAAGGTATGAGATCAATCGTGTTCCCAGGATTTGTACCTGCCTTAAAATTCTTCTGATCCATGTTTATTCTTTACGATTCTGTTGGTTTCATTGTTTTATTTTGGTCTTGTAGTACTTATGATATAGTTTAGATTTTTCTGTGCTTTTAAAGCTGTACTCATCATAGAAGATGAGCAAACTCTAGGATCCTCATCGCCTGCCAACTTTGGCAGATGCTACTTGCTAGTTGCTGCTAACATAGCCAGGTAATGGCATGCAATTGGATGATGATGGTATAGCATGAGTCGCATGATGGTGATACCAAACTATGGCCTTTTAGGTTTTGTAATATGCTGGCAGCTGCTTGAATTATGCCATGTGGTGCTAAGCCCATGCTTTTCAAAATAAAGCCCATAATAGTGTTCAGCTGAAACTGATATGATAATTAGGAAGAGAAAATGAGGTTCTAGTTCTGTGGGCGCTTATCAAGATGCAGTCTTCATGATACATTTTCCCCCAGGAATATATAGCTTGATGTGCTGGAACAGATGGTCCCTTGTTTGTGCCAACTGGACGAATTCAGTGAATTATCCACCTAAATAGCTACGCTGACCTTTCAGAAACAAAGTATTAAGTATCAACTGCACAATCCAAAAAGAAATTAGATTGCAATTAAAATAATACAATTGTGCTTGCAATTTTCCACCTAGAGAAGGCAACAACTTGCTGAAGAATTTGAATTATATATACCATCCATGATGGATGGCAATTTGGCGATACCATTCCACTGTGTGTCCCCTAATTTTGCAAGATTTTAAACGGGTGTTACAACTGTTGATGCAGTGACCACAACTGAGGTGAATCATTTTCATGAGCTGATGGTACAACTGTTAACTGAAAACAACTTTGTTTGAAAGCTGACATCATGAATAAATTTGTTCCGTGCAAGTCAACATGACTGTAGGGCGCTCAACTGGTATTTTACAGTTCCCACTAGAAGCTTCACGGCAAATTGTCACCTGCCTTTCAGTAATAGTAATGTTGATTTGTCCACGCGAATGACAATTCGATTACAAGTTCATAACAGTCCACTTGTTTGAACATTTTACAAATAAGTTTCTTCAAAACTAGACTCTTATTAGCACTGTGTGTACTGAGTAGTCTGTCCAGTTTTGTCGCTCTCCTGTTAGGCCACAACCCTGCCCCATGTTTTCTCCTGTGAACTGGCTAGTGCTCCGTTCCAGCACCAGAATACATCCACTGGCCCAAATCATAGAATCATGGAGGGGATGGACTGAGGGTACGTGTAGGCCCAGTGAGAAATTATTGTGGGGCAAGCCAACTTGACTTTGACCACTTGTCCTTCAATTGGTGCAAAGTAGGTTCTGTGTGGTGCTTACTGAGATGCAGTCTTCATGTGGCATTGTTCTGGACCTTATCATGGATTGCTGGTGAATGTCCCTCGCAGGCTCTTGCCGGTGGTCCTAGACCGCAGTTCAGTGTCAAAAGGATGGCTTGAGTGGGAGAGGAAGAAGAGTAGAAGTCATCTGCCAACAAATTGTGCCCATGGGCAAAATAAGAATCAAAGCAAACCAATGGCATTGGTAAGGGATTAAAGTGATTGGCTAACCAATGGTCATCTTTCAGCATCACTGATCCTACTTCGCTTCCCAGACCTGACTGGTCTGGCGACCAAATTCAGCTTACTAGCGATTGGATGCAGCATGTTTCTTTGTTCCCTTACCTGTTTGCTTTCTTGACAATGACAGAAGAAATAGTCATCAGGGCACGCCCAATGGTAGCTTTGCATCTATTCTCTTCTGAAAAGGAAACCACACAGGTGCCAAAATATGTGTGGGTTACCATGCTATCCAAATCAGCTTCAGTTGTCACCTAGAGCTCTTGAAATCACACAGTTTTCTTCTTACATGAGAGGACTTACAACTGATCCAGTGCTTTCTTGGCTAGCAGATTGTTCGTGTGTCACCTTCCCTTCTCTATCTGATGCATTGCTGTCTTGATTGCACACATCTGCACCACCTTTACACTCAACAGGATATATGATGTTGATGCAACCACCAAGTACCAGCAACACGAGGAAGCTACATATCTGCCTCCCAAAAGTTGATAATTGATATAAATTCTACGACAATGCAGTCAATCCATATTCTTGAAGGTCATTCAGACGCAAAAGAAGATAGTTGCATCGTAAGTCACTGGGAATAAAGCTGGATAATCTTCAGACACTGATGATGCGTCATACTGCAATGGACCTAAGAAACTAGCTGCTGCTTCTCAAAGGGAGAACCGAAAATGAATAAAAAAGAAAATAAGTGAAATGAATGAATGAAAGAAAGTAGCTGCTGCACATGTGATTAAAGATTTTTCTGGAGCCCAGGTTATGAGATAAATGCATCACTATTCTAAAACAGTGCTACATCTGCTTTAACTACTTAATGGAGAGTCATTCTTTTTAGTAGAATAAAGCTTCATATATGACATGTGATCTTCATCTGAGATACAAGCTTGTATTTTCTGCCATTCCACTCAGATCTGTTTGTTTAATTTAGAAACTCTCAAATCTGTTGAACTACAATCCCTGCTGCTGTTGCAATGATCTGTGCATCCATGATGTGTGGTGCCACCAACGACTTAAATTTTCAGTGAACGTATATAGTAGCAGAAAATGTTTACAATGAATGAAATCATTTGTTTTCAGAACACTCGACAAATCTTCCTGTGTTCTAACAACAAAACTGTGCTATTGCTATCCCCTTTCTATGGTGTTAATTTGTGTAAGTTATACCTAAGATGTATGATCTCATTAAACTGTAGTTGTGAATTTGTGGGTATGGTTGATTGGTTGTACTATATGATAGTCTGTAGGTCTCTCCGACAACTCTGTTTCAAATGAGAATTAGGAAAGCCATGTCAGTATTCTATCTGATTGGATTCTGATGTGTTTTCACATGGAATTTGTTCTATATGAAAATGTGGATTGCCTATATGCAAAGCTTTTGAGAAGATTTGACGGTATAAAGTTGCGCCTAGATGTTTTGAACATTAGGATTTGTGTACAATTCTTTTGAGATCTGTAAAAAATGGGATGTTTAAACTATTTAATTTTTCTTGCAGGTCGCTTTGATCTGAAGCTTCTAAAATATGGAAGCTCCGAAGTATTTATTACTTGACCTTCCTATTTTGGTGTTAGTATATTAACGTTTTCTTTCATCTAACAACAATATGCTTTCTCATTTTGATAATTTGATCTAGTTAATCCTGCAATTCTACAGTTGGATGTCCAGTGGACATCATGCGTGGTTTTTCATGCTCAATGGAAATATTTATTTCGTGGGCTATTTGTGCAAGGGCCTCGACATCGCTTAGGTATGTAATCAAACTAACCTCACTTGCTAAAATTAAAGTAGCACTAGAATAAGCAATTTTTCTAACTTTTGGCCCAGAGATGAAAGTGAACTTTTAAAGTTCTCTGTGTGTGAAGCTTTTCTATTTTTTTAGCAATGGACTTTGACTATTAATTATTTATTTTGAAAAGAGGTAGCCTTGGATGCATAATTACTCAAGAATTTAGAATGACCACATCGAAACATCTTTCTGTAGCGGGAAAGATGCCGTGACTATCTGAAACAACGAGTAGTCATGCATGACTAATTGAAAACTTCAAGCAAGGTAGTGGTCCGAACTAACCCCATCTAGGAAAGCAAAGTTTAGTAAAATGGACAAATTTACAACATCTAGCTCAGATTTGTCAACTCTGGATATTAAGGTCCTGTTTGGCATGGCTCCAGCTCTGGGTGGAGCTGCTCTACTCCAAAACTCCAGGTAGAGTCAGCTCCACTCCAGAACTCCAGAAATAAAATGGAGTGTTTGGCTAGATGGCTACTCTTAGCTCCAAAACAATCGATTTCAGTGTTAATTGCCATTGTTGCCCCCAATTCAGGCCCCACTTGTCATCCTCTCCCCCTCCTTTCTTCCTCCTTTCCTTTTCCCTCTGTCTCTCTGCCATTGCCCACTGGTCACCCGAAGGAAGAGGAGGGGAAGGCACTGTTAGCAAGTGCGTGGTGCGGCGGGCGGCGGGATGGGGCGGCGGGCGGCGGGGGGTGCGGCCGGCGGCGGGGCTCGGGCGGCGGTCGTGAGAACAAAGGCGACGGAGGGAGGCACGGGACAGGGAATAGCGGAATAGAACGAAGAATAGCGGAATAGAACGAAACGTTTTTTTTTCATAACCAGTGGTATTGGTGGGTAATTATCCACCAACTCCACGAGGAGGTTCAAAAGAGTGGTTTTTGGAGCAGCAAAAGAGGTGCTCCAAAATTCCACCTCCATTTGCACTACAGCTCCATGGAGTTGGCAACTCCATGGAGTTTTGGAGTTGGGGTGTTGTGCTGAATTTTTTGATGGAGTTGCTGGAGTTTAGGAGTGGAGCTGCTAAACAGGGCCTAAAGCTGCAAGGATACTAAATCAGTAGATCTCATCATACCATCCTACTAGCGCATTGAATACTAGATAAGATATATATGATCCTAGTACCTGGGATCTGTCAGTGTCATTCATGACTAGGACTATTTAGGATAAAACTTAATCTATGGTGCATCCATAACCTAGCCCGCAGATAAGTATCACATTCGAATCCAATCTTCATCAAGCCAAATCTATGGCATCAGATCAAATCACTGCTAAATATAATCTGGTATACAGATCGAAGAATTGTACTCCATTGTCTGACATGTACCATATGACCTACTCCATGATTGTTAATAAGCAAGAATCTTATACTCGGTCAGATGGAATCTTTAAGCAGTAGTTGTTTAATGTAATATATAGAAAACACAGCCAGTACCACTACTGAAAAATATAACCCAGCTATCCGAGGTTTAACATAACCGTACTTTAAAGGTCAGAGAGACGACGGCATGATCTGTAGCCAGCTAGCAAACATCCGAGGAAGCATTTTCATTCAGTTTTTGAGCATGAACATTTCAAAGTGAATCTGTCCATTGTTTCCCCATTGTCTTGGGGAGTTGGGATGTCGACATGGGATCAACTCCGTTTTGGAATATCTTATATTCACTATTCGCTCAAAGTATTCGAAACCTTATGCTCCATAATTGCTCTGGGAATGGATCACGGTGCCGATAGTGATAGCCTGATAGGTCTTCCACATTCCACCAGGAGATACGAACAAGCCATGTGTGTGCTGCAATGCACAAACAATTATATTTGTGGTCAGAACCATGAAAACTGCAATGTAGAACAATTTCTTCAACTAAAGATTGCTAATTTCTGATGGGCCTTTGGAAATACTCCTAGAATGAACTTACCTGTGGATTGTCAGCTGATAACATACATGCTGATGATGTATTTTCAGGGAAGGGTCCATACTCCCGTGGCCTGTGTGTGAGGTGATGAAATACACGCAGAATGATGTTGGGGATTTGTCAATTGCCCATTCTTCAGGGGGTATAATTGTTAACATTCCTAGCACCAAACACGTTGCTGTACTGCGCCCACGCTACCCGCCATCCGTGGTGCCCAGCAGTACCCACTAGGCAGGGGGCAGGACTCCGGGAGACTACTCGATCCAGCCTCCAAGCCTCAGGGACACCGGCCGGTGGGGGACCCGCCTACGGCCACTCAGAGGCAGCCACGTCCACACTCACGGCCGTGGGGCCCACCTGGGGAGGACCAACCATGGCTCGACACCGCGGTGAGATAAAATGCCCGACACGGCCAGTTGTTAACTATTATTGCCGCCGGTCCACACTCACCTCACCCTCTCTCCTGAAAACGAAACGCAGAGGACGAAATGAAAAGAAGGGAGGAGGAATTCTTTGCTCTCGCTGGATTCTTTTTTACTTGAAAGGGGAAGACGAGGACGCACACGCTTCTTTTCTCTTTCGCGACAGTGTCATGTGGATGGTGGTGACACGAAGTGGCTGCCGGCTGCCGATGCCTGCGATTGGAGGAGAGCCGTATCGGCTGATGGGGAAAGGTACCGGTACGAGTACTGGATAACTTCGTCCATCCCATCGCGACAGGCGACGACAGGTACGGTCCTCCTCCCCTGCCCTTTGCTACGATGCTAACCTCTACTCAAGTCTCTCACACGCGAGTACTAGCTACTAGCAAGTCTCTCACGCTAGTTCATTGGGTTGGGTGGTAGATTTTTTATTTTTTTTAAAGATGGGTGGTAGATTTTCAAGCGCAATTGCGCAGATCTTGCTTTCCTTTTCCTTTGATCGTCTATGCATCTCGCTGTAGTTAAAGTTATTCCTCGCTGTTGTCACTCCTGTGGACATTAGCAAATCACCCTACGACCTTCAGTCAAGTTTACTTGATGTTTCATACAAAGAAAATAGCTTGTTTAATTTGATCTACTTGCATTTATTGTTTGAAATGACAACTTTGCTTGACCAGAGGCAGTATATTTGGCAATCAGTATACTCCCTCCCTTTGAAATTATAAGGCGTATTTAGTTTTGTTAGGATACCTGACCAGTATATTTGGCAATCATATGCTCCTCCCTTTGAAATTATAAGGCGTATTTCGTTTGTTAGGATAATGTTTTTGACCAACAATTATGATTTTGTGACACAAAGTTGGTGTCATTAGATTTGTATTGAAAAAAGTTCTTTCTTATGATTATACTTTAGTATCACATGAATAAAATATTAGTAGAGTAATTACTAGTCAAAGCCTTGTCTTAACGAAACAGAATAGGTATTGTGAAAAAAGGAGGGAGTGTTATTATGGATGAGAATGTATAAATTGTTCTTATCCGTGATAATACAATTTTTTTGTAACTATTTGTATTTTATGTTCGTTTATTACTCCTCATCACAAATATTTTACCTTATGAAAAATGTTTTAGACAAATTTTTAAAACCTTGCCTGTCAATAATTTTCAAAATATGGTTTGGAATGTTTAAAGACTAGTGGTTTTGTCCTAAGTCAAACTTGTCCAATTTTGATTAAGTCTATTTGAATCAAATTAGTTTCATTAGGTACATCATGAAATATGTCTAGATAATATATTTATTATTTGGTACCATATAGGTGTTAATATACTTTTATATAAACTTGATCAAAATTAGAAAAGTTTGACTTAAGACAAAGCTAAATAAACTGTAACCAGAAATCGGGTTTACTCCACGAGTTACCGTGGAAAGTGAAACGCCCTGTTAACCACATCTGCTCTTGGGCGTAGGGGACAGTTGAGGGCAACGTTTTCTTCAACGGAACAAGGAGAGGGACTGGCAACAGCCAGGGACAGGCAGAGACAACCATCATCAATGCTTGGACGTAGGACATCTGCGTTGAGCTTTCCTTCGCCCTGTGCAGAGCAAGGAGCCACTAGCAAAGGTCCGGTACAGGTGAGAGTGAGACCATGAAATCAAATCGACGAAAATAACACCCACATCACCTAGAACTTGCTTCAAAGTCCAACACACGCTGCCTTGATTGGTTGAACAATCAGTTGGTACCTAGGTTGGCTGAAAAGGAAAAGGAAAAGGAAAAGGAAAAATTTACACGTACGGACAGAAAATCTTAAAAGTTTAGGTAAAACATAAAAGCTAGGCTGGCCACAGCAGCATGGATAAAATATTTCACCAACCATATTGGTACATCCAGGTCCAGACAGATCAGTGCGGCGCTTTCCAGAAATTTCAAGGGGCGATTTCAGGTGGTATTGGGGAAGACTCACTGCACCTTCATCTGCACTCGGAATCACTTTATCGCTCACTGCTAACTGTAGGCGCTTATTTAGCCTGACTTCGCTGACTTGTAATCTGAACGAGCAAATCAACCTCTCTCTCTCTTTACTTGGGCTATGCATATATATAGGCTGTCATGGCATCCATACCCTCTCTCTAAATCCGCATTCACTTTAAATGGGAGGGTATGGGTAGAAAATAATATATCCATTAGAAATGAGAAGGGCAGGTATGGGAATGGTACAATCAATCAATTGGATATGTATATATATATGTAGTACAAAGTTAATTATCCATGGAATATGGGTGGAACCGGGGAGGATAAGGATGGATAATAATTATTTGGATTTGGCTGTGAATAAGAATGGATTTGCCTATACCCTCCCAGTGGCAGGCTACGCATATATGATTCTCCCTCTAGAAAAGATGGGCATATGCGCCTCCCCCAGCTGTGTACAAGCTGTTCAACGAGAGAGATAAACTGGGATCCCAATGATATCATTTTCAGGAAACCTCGTTGTGGATGCTAAGCTACTGTATTACCGTACTGATTTTTAAAATTTTGCTGGGCTATTGCCGCCTTGTCCTCTCAGTAATAAAATAAAAACCCGTAAGCAAAAGGAGTGCAGTGTTAACTGTTGCTGATTGGAACTACTACTTGGCAGGGGCAGGGTACTAGCACCGGGCAGTACTACTTTAAAATCTCGCGAGGCTGCGGCACTGGGAGGTAAGGTACGACGACCCATCCCATCCATCTCCTCTGCTCCAAAAACCAAACATCAAGAACCACAGGGAGGTAGAGATGATAGAGGAGAGAGAGACATAGATGGCCGTTTCTCTCACTGCCTCTCCTTTCAATTTCTGTACGGCGAGTGCTCACCGGATCCAAGGAGAACAAGGGCCTCTTCTCTTTCTCGTTCTTCCTGTTGTGCTTGGAGGGTTTATTTGGTTTTTTCCTCTTCGGTTTCATGGTTATGCAACTTCTGCTTGGATTTTCAAAGGTATCCGGCTGATCCGTGTGAAGTCATTGAGTAAGGCGCTTCTAGGTGCGGAGAGGCTCCGGAGAGATTGACAGAAGAGAGTGAGCACACGGCGCGATGAACAACATAGCGTGTGTGCTGTCCTCGTCGCGTGCTCACTCCTCTTTCTGTCAGCCTCTCCATTTCTTGAGGACTTAACTCCCACCGAGATCCGCTAGTGGGAGTGTAAAACCGTTTATTATTCAATTTCATTCCAATTCAATCCAATTCATATGTTTTTATGTAGTCATTTCCTTCCAAGAAAGGGATTATGTGGGCTACTTTTGGAAGAAACTCAATCACTAAAGACAGAGCACGCATGCCTCTAGTACCGTGGCTTTTCTCCTACTTTACACCTCCACTTCCTTATCTCCTAGATCTTCACACACACTTGGTTTTTCCTCATGTTGTTCTAGTCTTTTCAGTCAAGTTGTCTTGGGAACTGCTACCGAGGAGAGTATACGGATGCTGGTGGTAATGGTAAGATGGGCAGCTGTAGGCTTCGCAGTACCGGAATAAATGATTGGCTTTCCTTCTTGTTTTTCTTATCCCCAAATTTTCTGTTTCCTTCACATCTTGCAGTAGTACCCGTCGCCTTGGGAGCTGAAGCATTGAGATTGTGCCAGTACACTGCAACACTGTGAGGATTTTATCTACGGAATAAGCTGCATCCTTGCTCTCTCTTTCTCTCTCTCTCTCACACACACACTACCAGCACCCTTTGCTTTCATGGTTTCTTGTTCTTTTCGGGTTCTTCGGCATGCAGGTGGTTGGCCATGTGTTGGAGTTGATCAAGTTCTTGTTGGGTCAAAAATGGAGCATGGAGGAGGCTAAGAGATGAGCTATATTTGGCATGGAAGGTGCCCTTGCTTTGCCTCTGCCAGATCTAGCTTGCATCTATAGGTTAGGCCCTTTGTCTCTCTCGTGCACACAACATTTGGCCTTGTTGAGTTGGGTTTCTCTCTCTTTCTCGCAACAGTGCTGCTCGCTGTGAAAGGAGAGCTTCTGTTGTTGCAGTGTTACTACTGATGTGGGGCGCATAAGTGTGTCGTCCCTTGTGTTTGTTGGCTTTTCTTTTGGTCTCATATCTTTTGATTTCTTCTATATTTGTTGTGATGAGAGTTGCATGGTTGGGTGTGCATCTTGCTTGTGGTCCTTCTTTACTGCTATTCTGCTACTCATGAGCGATCCATTCACAAGCACCTTTGTTTTTTCTCAGCCCAACAGCATCATGATAAGCTAGGAAATACACTGTGGAGGTGTTTACCCAGATAACTAAGGTATTTCCACGATCTTAGCCTCGTCCTTTTGTTAGTTAATTAGTTTGGTGGTTCCTTGTGAGGAATGAACTACTGCTGTCATTTTTGCATCATGCATGTCAGATGTGTTTGTGCTTGATTGCGTTTGGTATCTCTTTGTTTTTGCCCTGACACTGTTTTGCCTCAGGTAGGGGAAAAATCAAGTTTGACTAAAGTACAGAAAAATTACATCTTTGTAGTATCCACTGTTTTGATATGTCATATGCATACTAGCTAGCTAGGTTAACTGTACCTAGCCGAAGACATTCAGCAGAATATCTTTTCATGATGAGATAGGCGCACATACATGCATGGAAAGAAGTGTTGGTATTTATCCATCCGAATTAGTACATCCCAGTGAAGAACTGCGGAAAGCTGGATCAATTTGCATTGGGTGGTGAAATGTGTGGCACGTAGTGAAAGCTATTCTCTAGTAAGATCGATGTGATATGATTCGAGTTGATGGATGCTTTGGGAAAGTTACTACTCGACATGTGTTGTTCCTTTCGACTGGAGAGAGGTAAATTTTCTCGTCAACTCTCTTTTTCTGAGGTGTTTGTGGCAATCACTTTGTTGACTAACTGTGTGTTTTAGTAGCCATATGGTTTCATCTTTTTTTTCTTTTGTCTAGATATTTGTATTTATAATCATATGATAGTATATTAGGTGTATACCCGGTTCTAATAAAATCTTTGCAAGCAGCAGTGAACCTGTGATCAAACTCTAGTTATGAATTTTAGTATCATTTAGAGTACCCTTGAAAATTTGGACCATTTTATTTTATGTGGGTATATAGTGCACATTTAGCTTGTGTCAAAACAACTTTGAAAGACTAATCAGTAGTACAGTCATATATATGTAATATACTTGGTGTAAATTATTCGAGAACGGCACATGCAACAATTTATTTTTTTGGAATTCATGATTAATCCAAATTAATAATGATGTTAAAGTTCATTGGTCCTATTTGATTTATCTTCATTTACTTTCCTATAAGCTTGACCTGTATATATATTCTTGGGATCCAGTAAAATCGTCATTTGAGATAAATTCAGGAAGTTTGTTCTTATACCTTAGCATGTTCTGATAATTCAGTGGCCTATATATAAATGCGTGTTCCTTTCTCTAGTATTTCTTTTTAATGCTTGTTATTATCGATAGATCTGCATGCACAAGCACATCTACTGCATCTCGACTTCATATTATGTGGGCAGGAGTAGAGGTTGTTGGACCTCGCAAATAAATATAATTAAGCCATGCAATAAATAATTAGATTGAACATTTGTTTTTAAGCCGTTTGTTCATCCTTCTACCCAGATCAACACTAGCTTTAATTATTCTGGGAGATCGTGAACAATTTTCGAAGCCATATTGGTGTATGAACTCACAAGTATAGAAATGCATGCGTGCAGAAAAGAGATAAGCTTTGCACGTACATTTGTAGACACATGTAAATTAATTAGAAATGTATGCATGCAGAACCGGCTTACATGATGTGTGCTGATACTGAATTTATAACATTGCTTGTCATGGATTTATTAGGGTGTGCAATAATGCTATTAGAATGACTTAAGAGACAACCCATACATAATGGGGATTTATCCATTATGTGCCTATTATCCCGTGCAAAACCTTGTTCAACACGCAGAAGAGCTGCGTCACCTTGTTAATATCTCACAATTCTGTCTCTTTTTAAGTATGCAAAAAAAAGACAGATTAGCTAAATACTGCCACTCTAATTATTAAAAATATAACATAGATCCTCGTACACTGTGTTTATATGAAACTTTTTTTTATGCCTAACCATTGATATGTAGAAGAATTTGAATTAGGATAAATGCAGTTGCAAATTAAAATGTGTAGTTTTGAGAAATATCTGTGAAAATAGACCCAAGATGTGTTTGCGTCCATGGCTCACAAGCAAGAAAACAGTCCTTTCATGGAATTTGCTTTTGCTTGTGAAAGGACTATATTTTCTTGTGCGTAGCCTAATCATGGTATTCAATCATTCATATTGGTTTATGACGTGTGTAGGATGCATGAGTTTTATGAGAAACGATTAAGAACTCCCATAGAAATCGGAAAATCAACTAGCCACTCAAATGGTATTCATATTGGTTTATGACGTGTGTAGGATGCATGAATTTTATGAGAAACAATTAAGAACTCCCATAGAAATCGGAAAATCAAGTTGCCACTCAAATGGCCCCTTTTGTGAGTGTGACTAGCTGGTACCCGTTAAATACTTAATGCATGATGGAAATGTATATATATTTCCTTTCATATAACTTGAAAGTTAACCTATGGATATCCCTTGATGAACTGTTAAGCAGCTATTGCATACACTGTTCTGCAAGTAAGGTGCGGCACTGTTCATGAGAACTCCCTTTCTCTCTCAAGGGAACATGACTCGGTTTATTTAATTTTATGGAAAAAAAATGCTCTGTTACTCGATTTTTTAACAGTCAGTTGCTTGAAATTTGAGACTTCTCCTGTAATTCATTTTATAGTGCTGTATCAGTCCAAACACCTTCAGATTCGTTATATATATTGTTAGTACTGTTTAGTTACTTCTTATTCTCTATATTTATCTTTTGAAAGAAGGTTTTATCTCTATCCTACCGTAACTTGCTTAGGACTAGGAGACTTACTGTTTTTGTGTATGAGAAACAGAGAGATTCCCACCATAATTTATAATTTTAGCAAAATATTTAATATTAAATCATTTTAAGATTGTTTCCAACCGGTTTATATTATCATTAATGAAAGTGACAGTCACCCATATACCTGCAGATCTTTTCTAGCTCCATGCAAGCAAAGTATATTTGCAGCTAGCAAAGTTGTTGCCCTTCCTTTGTAAATCAGTAAACGTGATCTGAACTCTGAAGTATCGAAACATGTGTGTGAAATATATAGAACTAGGAAGCAAACTAATACAAAAAGGGCTTGATTTCATATTCTTAGATTGTCAAAATTTGGTCGGTATATAGACTAATGAAAAACACAGACCGAATATATGATCATTGATAGATGGTTGGTAATTTTATTAATTGCTAGGTTTTGAGTTTTTTTTTAGTTTAACGTACTGTAGGTCTGTAGCCTTTTCAATTGGCTACGACTGTGTCAAGTCATAGGCTCATAGCCTCTCTGATAAAGGACGAAGGTGTTATTGTCATATCACTGTTGAGGTTTTTAATTTCATCTTCTGTCATGCATGGCACTTGTAGGAAGAGAGAGATGTGACAGTACAGTTGCCGCCCGTCCCAGTTTGTGAGCCATGCATGTACATTTGCTTTCATGCATCAGAAGTACCAGGCCAACACTGTTTTTTGTTGCCGTCTTTCATCAGGCAGTTCTTCTGTACTTGGCATCAGATGCTGGAGCTATGCTCTGCTGTACAGTATAGCATCGGATGTGGTGCAGACGTATTATGCATGTGACATTGTGACGAAGACTCGTCGAGAGGATAATGACTAAACCAACTGCAACAGATGCGTAAATTGGAAGTTCAGCCAACCTCAGTTTTGTATTTCAAGTTCTGGACGCGTATCTTGCTACTAGTATGAAATCTAGCGTTTTAAAAACATGTGAGTTGTATGAAATTTGGTGCCATGCTCGATTATAGAGTATAGACGTGTGTTTTACCCGAGGGAAATTGCAATAACCATTGCTTAAGAGTTTGGGATTCTCTCATAAGCTATTTTTGTTACATGTTTTTGTTGCAAAACATCATATATATTATGCATTCGCTCAACCAATAATCATGCACGTTTTTGTAGAGATATGCATGTTTTCAAAGATATGGAGCCATGACATGATGCTGCCAAGCTATCGCCGATTCAAACTTATCCAGGTGCCTGGAATATCTTTATTCTTCATGTTATAGTGTTCTTTTTTGCAAATAATGAAGCTTGATCCGACAATTTTAAGCTCCGATCAGTTATTCTTTTGGTGAAATCACCAAAGTGGGCTGGGGTTGTATATTTCTAAAATTATGCATAACTTCAATCAATAAACACGTTGACGGTTTCAAATTGATGGAAACAGGCCCAATTTGTTAGCCATATGGATATTTTTCAAGAAAACTAGGTAGGAAACTAGGAATATGCATTTGCAATAAAATGACTAATTGTGAGGGTGAGGGAGAATTCATATCCAAGTGATACATTGGGTGGGTTCTACAGTTTTCCCTTTTACCTTGAGTGCATGCATTCTTTTTCTTTTTACGAAACGCAGTAACAGTACAGATGATGTAGACGCTCATTACATGCGTTCGGCATTGCTTTACGTGCTGTTGTTTTCTATATTATTATGAAATTCTATTATGTTTATTTATAGTTTGATAGCCAGACGCTTATGTGGCGTAGTTTAGAGATGTTCCATCCAGAGAATTTCGGCCATTCAGCCCTTTCTCTTGTAGTTTTGTGAAGCTCGACTGACGACTGCGATTGAGAATTTTAGTAACGTGGGCCAACTGACCCACTCAATTTGGGCCGGAGCCCGGAATGCCAGGAGAAAAAAAAGGTGCAATTGCTTTTGGTTGGAGTCCGCGATCTTTTTCCCCCTTTTTTGTGCCTGCGATAGTCGAGCAGCAAGACAAATTGAGGTTCAGTCAATGACCTCATTGTAGAAATTGAAGTTGATCGAGTAACTATTTTATGCATGGGCAGAGAATGGTATGACGTGCAACATTGAGTTGCATGCCAAAGCTGCGCTATATTCTACTCTCTCCGTTCCAAATTATAAGTCATTTCAATTTTATTGGAGGGTCAAAGCATCTCAAGTTTGACCAAATTTATACAATAAAGTACTAACATTCATGTTATCAAATAAGTACCATTAGTTTTTTCATTAAATATATTTGTATAATATATCTATTCGGTGCCATAAACTTTAACTTTTGTGATCTTCTCTATAATTTTAGTCAAACATAAAATGGTTTGAGTCTCCAAAAAAGTTAGAATAACTTATAATTTGAAACGGAGGACGTGTAATGTAAAAATATAATCTGCATGTTATGCTGATGATATCCTCGTCTCCACATACGCAAACTCTACCTCTACCCTTATCAAAGAAAAAAAAACTCTACCTCTATGAGAATGAGCTGATAGATTTTATTGACGAAGTTACCATGCCTCGCTGCTACCACTATAAGAATAGCACCATTATAATTCCTATAATAAATACCGAGGAATATGACTCAAACCTATATGGACAAATTTCACCACATTAAATCCTGCACTCAAGTTCGCTCCTTAATTGCACGAACATACAAATCAGACAATCTAACAAAAAAGAAAATTAGTGATGTGCTAGTCAACTTCTACAGTTGCACATCACAAAAAAATCTGCTTCAATATTTTCTCGTATTTATTTCATCCTATTTTTTTAAAAAAAGTTATGTGACTGTATTTGTTAATTTGTTTAACGCAGCAACAGAATCAAGGTCATGAAGAATATGCTCAGACTCAAGATGAAGTCAAGAGCTGACTTCCTACTAGCTACATTAATTTATTCCTAAATGAGATAAAATGATGTAGATGTTGGAAGACTGGGAGAGTTCATTAGAACCATCCCTGAAATTGCTCTATACTGCTGCTGCACACAAGTGTAGTGCAAGAGCAACATGATGCTGCACTCTCAAGTAGTCAAGTCTCAAGGCATTTGGCTTTATACAAGAACTGACCGGCAAAATTTAACAAATCAAATGAACCACTATATTTATTAAGATAATCAGCAGATTTTTTTCAAGTGTAATAATTGGTGGATTACTTCGTGTGTGAATCCATCAAAGTTTTGAAATCAACACTGGCGCTGGCTGCTTTTGAGGTGGGGAACTGCGTCTTTCAGTCACCTGCAACAGCAAACGCCACAATTAGGACAGTATATATTGTCAAAAGCGCGCACAACGGGGATTTTGTTGTTCACATTTTCTTTTCTCGGTGCGCTTAGGATGTTTAGATTAGATTGAAACTGTCAAAGCGTTGAATGTATGAAATGCAAACTCTGATACCACTCTGAATGCTTGGTGATTTTTAATTCTTTATCCTGTACAGTTTTTTACCTTTGTGGCAGAAGCCTTGGGGAGAAATCCCCTTTCTTGCAGGGATTTCACTGCTTCATAGAGGTATTCATGCACGGGAGTGAACCTGATGCCTAGGTCCTTCAGAGGCTGGTTTGTAAACTTGTAACCCTTCTTTGGTGGATTCACCTCATCCTTGCACCTGCAGAAGTACCATGCAACCAGTAGGTTAGTGTTGTGACTAGAGTGCCGTCTAAGGGAAGCCATTGTTTTGTCTTGAAGCAATTTCAGGATCCGGGCACCATGTATGTTGTTAATATCTTGAAAACAAAGTAAGCTTTGAGATAGAGCAATACCATTCTTGTCTTCACAGAAAATAATTGGCATTGTTATGTTTCAAGATGTTGTCCCATACATTCAGACAGTTGCAAGCACAAAGATGTAATGAAAATACTTTATGCTTAAGAAATGCATGAACATTCAGACTTTATGCTAGTGTTTTCTGGAGGTCAGACTATTCTATCCTTGTGTATCTATTTGACTGTGTCGGCCTATTATATGCATGGATATCTACTTCTTAGATACACATTTGACCATGCAAGTATTCAAATCCATGGAGCCCCACTTGACTAAGTTGGCCTTTTCTAAAACTATTAACCAATCATACCAACTTGATTACTCACAGAAACAGTCTTCAGTATTGATTTAGTCAGCTTACTGTGCTGAAGTTCAATTTCAGGACAATCCGAACAGACCTGCTGAATTCTCCAATGTTCCTAAATCATGCTAGTGAATTCTTCCATTTCTTCAGATTACTAAAAGCCTCTTGATTGAAGCAAGCTAGCAGTGATTCAGAGGCTTCAGAGCAGCACCAGTTGCTAGAATCAGTAAGCAGCACAATAACCATACCTCGTCGGAATCGGGTACTCCGGGAAGAGCTCAGCGAGGATCCGGCACAGCTCGCCGCGGTGCAGAGTCCGCTCGGCGCAGACGTAGCGCCGCCCGCCGGCGCCGGGCGCCTCGAGCACCCTGACGTGCGCCTCGGCGGCGTCCTTGACGTGCACGTACGCGTGCGACTCGTTGACGTACTCCTTGGCATTTCCGGTGAGGTACTTGAGTATGTGCTTGGTGCTGGTGTTCATGCTCGGCTGCATCAGCTCGCCGAGCACCACCACCGGGATCACCACCGCCAGGTCCAGCCCCCACGCCCGCGCCGCCTCCCACGCGTTCTGCTCCGCGATCGTCTTCGCGTAGCAGTACCAGTTCTGCGAATAATTCGAACGGCTGTCAGCATCAATTTTTACTCTTTTTTTTGGAAAAGATTCGAAATTTGAGGGGATGGAGAAAGGATTCGATCCAAATTTATTTTTACCTTGGTGCTCTTGCAGTGCTCGAGGTCGCTCCAGCTCGATTCGTCGAGAGGCGCGTCGGGGTCCCGGTGCGGGTTCATGTACATGGTGCCGATGGTGGAGGAGATGACCAAGCGCCGCACGCCGGCGTCGGCGGCGGCCTCGACGACGTTCCGCGTCCCGGCGATGATTGGCTCGATGATCTCCTCCTGCCAGGGGGGAGAACTTCAGTTAATCTTTCCGCGGGGAGAATGGGAGATCCGAGCTCATCGGCGGCGGCGCTCACAGGTTTGTCGTGCATCGGCGAGGCGGTGTGGATGACGCCGTCGCAGCCGTCGAAGGCGGCGCGGAGGCTGGCCCGGTCGAGCAGGTCCACCTGCAGCATCGTGAGGCGCTCCGCCGCGCCGTCGAGCGCCCACAGGTGCGCGTTCTTGGGGTCATCTGCGCCGCCAACCGAGATCCCGCCGCCGCACCACGACCGGAAGGAAGCGAGTTAGAAGAACCCGTCAGCCTCACTCCGGGTGCAAGAAAGAATCTTGGGGACGGCGTGGGGTCCGGTCCGGGTAAGGGAGGGAGCAGCAGCGCGTACCTGCGAGGCGGGAGGTGCCCCGGACGGCGTACCCGCGGGCGAGGAGGAGCTTGACAATCCACGACCCGATGAAGCCGCCGGCGCCGGTGACGCAAACGGCGACGGCCATGGGCGCGCGGCCTGGCTCCGATTCCTACCAAACAGGCAGGTGGCGGCGGCGGTGGTTGTGGCTGTGCCGGCAGAGATGCGCGGACGGACGAATGAACGAATATAGCCGGACGGTGGCGAGAAATCAAGATCGACGCGCGTCGAGGAATTTCGCCCAAAGAGGGGGCGGCGAGGATTTATTGCCGGAACAGGACGGGGTACGGTAAACTCGCGGAAATGGCGCCGAACGCGACCAGGAAGCCACGCCGTCCGTCAAGCCCGTGGCCCGGTCATGTGAACCGTGAATCACCACGACCTTGACGACGACGAGGACCGATTGCCAGCACCACCGTCGCTACCGCCCAATCGGTGTGAACCTTGAACGCCAACGGGAAACGTGTTTCGCGATTAGTCGCTCCAAACCATGCATTTTTCTGCGCGGCGTATGTTAAACGTGTGCAAGCAAGAATCGCCGGTCGCTTGTTTATGACTGCGATTGCCACCAGCAACAGCTTCTTTCTTAGTATAATGGCTAGCGGTACAGGATCATGTGCCTGGGTGCCTCTCCGTAGGTGGGTTGCTTGCGGTGCTCGGCACGCGTAGGAATGGTGCCTGCCAATGGCACGCGTAGGAATGGTGCCTTGTCGTCATGTGCTGAATGGAGCACGGTATAGCGGGTTGGTGAGATACCGTGCAGTGCGCCGGGGGGGGGGGGGGGGGGGGGACTGGCCTAAGAATTATCGAATGAATATATTAGTTATTATCACGAAAAAAATGCTTTGTGCTCTTAATTATCTGTGTTGATACTCAATTGAGGGCAAAGAGAAATAGTCATATCGAATATATATGTCTTTTGCAGGAAAATATTGAACCATGTGAAGTATGTGAATTTCTTCCCTAAAACCAAAATTAAGTTCATATAACATTATCTTTTTCATTTATATTGGGCGTAATAAATATATAGAACATTTTATTTTTCTCCGGATCAAAGAACACCTTTTATATCTCTCTAAAAGTCAATCACTGTACCTCTCCACCACTTACACCCTCGTCTATGACTATCATTGACTCGTGATTTTCTACTTAAGCTGTCCAACTCAGTCTTCAGCAAGAACATACCCCTATCTCATGCCTTTAGCAAGAACATGTCTGTTTCATTCGCACCCCACATCTGGCAATCTTTCTAGAGATGAATCAATAGAACAACGTTGCGAAATGGATTTTTCAGAAAGAAAAAAACAATGTTTTGAATTCACTAGACCGTGGCTTTTCACACTGGTCCACGCACTGAGTGAGCACAGGGTCGTCTTGGGCCCCTTGGCCACTCAAACCATTTCCACCAGAGGCGTGTACTTGTGGTGGCCTGACCACTCGCCAACCCCCACCAGGCCACTACCGTGCCGAAGGCCCAAAGCACACTCCTTTCCCTTCCGCCCCCCGGAAACCACCCCGCTCCGATCTCATTCCTCGCCATGGACGCGCTGGGGGCCGAGCAGCTGAGCCTGGCCGCGGTGCGGGACGCGCTGGTCCGGCTGGAGGACTCGGTGGTGTTCGCGCTCCTCGAGCGCGCCAGGCACCCGCGCAACGCGCCGGCCTACGCGCCCGCCGCCGGCGGCGGCGGCGGAGGGCGCTCTCTCGTTGAGTTCTTCGTCCGGGAAGCGGAGGCCCTCAACGCCAAGGCAAGCTTCTTTCTTTTCGTTCCTTCATCTTACGCCGGCCGCGGGGCGAACTCTGGGTCGCCTTCATCGGCGGCACCGTCATGTTCAAGTAAGCAAGCGACGCCGCCGCATTGCTGGCTCTGTTTGGGAGGGGAGAAGCATCTCGCCGCCGCCGTTTACCGGCCGAAGCCTCGTCTCTGCCTCAGTCCTCCGCCGGCAAGTGTCAGGACTCAGGACCCGAGGGGGGGGGGGGGGGGGGGGGGGGGGGGGGGTCAAATATTCGGATCGCGATTCGCGATTAATAGTCGCGATCCGAATATTTACAAATAACCCCCTATTTTGGATCGCGATCCAATTTAGGGGTTTAAATGTAAAAACCCAGGGTCTGTTTTGTAAATATTCGGATCGCGATTATTGGTCGCGATCCAGTTTAGGGGGCTATATGCAAAACACTTCTGCTGCGACGGCGATGGCTTCCGCCGGCCGGAGACGCCCGCCTTCCCCCCTCTACGGCTGCTTCGTGCACTCTCTCGCTCGGCCCGGCCCGGCCGTCAGTTTGCTCCATTAAGATTTGCATTAACCGGATGGGGAACCATGCGGAACAGTGTAGGGGATGGGGAACTGTTTGCTCAAGTTCTTGAATCTTGATAAGGCTGGACCTGTCCGTTTGTTACTGTTAATGTGGTCGTCTTACTTACCATTACGAATCAAGATGTGAAGATTTTTATCCCTACCGTGATGTGGTTTTAGAATTTTAGCTGAAATGCAGAGGCTGCAGTTGTTGTCATTTGGCAGATTACCTAATTTTGTCTTGCGAAATGCAATTATGTCCGATCAAATTATTAAAGCAACTGTTTTGTAGAACTTCAGTACGCTAGGATTGAAACAAGTAACTGGTTTGAAACCATCTTGCCAGGGTAGAGATGAATCTCAGTTCTTTGAGCTCTATTGGCACTTCTCTACTTGGCTTTCCACTGTTTGTTGATTCAAACGACTTAATACTTAATCCTGTCCCCATTCAATTGTTTAAAATTCAGAAGGCAAGAAAAGTAAGATGTACTTCCTATTACTTACTATCAGTTATCTAACTAATGGCATGTTTGGAAAAAAGGTAATATGATTAATCGTTGCTTACTGATACTTTACTGGACATGGAAAAGGTCAAAATGTTTATTTTCTCATTTCTAGATTGTACTGTATCTTCCAAGCCTGGACAGCTTAATAACATGTTCTTTGTTAAGGCATATAGCACAGATGCTACTGGAAGTATGGCTGCACATACACTGCAATTTATACCATTGCTGTGTCATCTCTTACAAATTCTCAATCCATCTGTGAATTTTCATGTACTGCAATAGTTAACCCTTTTGTGCAATCTCATACACAATCTCAGTACATTTTTTAAATTCTCATAGGCTGGACATTATCAAAAGCCAGAAGATGTTCCATTCTTCCCTCAAGATCTTCCCTCGCCACTCTTTCCTACCAAGAGTTCCCCAAAGGTGCTCATCAGGCAATACCTTAAAATACCAAGAAGTGGTAGTGATGGTTGCTGAGATCTGACCTTCTCTTTCTTTATTATTAGGTTTTGCACCCTCTAGCTTCGTTGGTCACTGTGAATGATGCAATATGGAAAATGTATTTCGATGAATTGCTCCCCTTATTCACTGTTGACGGCGACGACGGTAGCTATGCAGAAACAGTTGCGTTGGATTTTGCATGTCTGCAGGTATGAGTTCTAGGTTAGAATTTCTTGTACTGGAGGAAGAATTGCAAATTGCTGGATTTTTTTACTTTGAAATTGATGTGTACCTGTAAAATACAAGGTTCTTTTCTTGTAGGTGCTATCAAGAAGAGTCCATATTGGTAAATATGTTGCTGAGGTGAAGTTCAAAGACGCTCCTCATGATTATAGTCCACTAATACAAGCAAAGGTTAATCTACTGAACATCACATTAGCTGCCTCCCTGAATTACCTAATACGTACATAATTGGTATATTTGCTGATATTATGTATATAGCAATATAAAAGATATCTAGTGTTCCCAAGGGCTATGTATATTGGTGAACCTTGATAGTTGAAGTTCAACTAAGAAATCAGCTTATATGTCCCTTTAAATGGCTACCTTTTTATTTCTAGGTTACATGGTACTCTGTCACATTCTCACATCTTCAGAGCACTTTACACATTTCATGAGTCCAATTCTACTACATTTCTCCTATCTGTCTGCTCTGAATGATTTAGATGCCGACCCCTAGAAAATGAACTCCTTTTGCTTTATCTCACTGTCGATGCAGGACAGCAATTCTTTGATGGATCTGCTTACATTCAAGGCTGTCGAAGAGAAGGTGAAGAAGAGAGTAGAGAAGAAGGCCAGGACCTTCGGACAGAACGTCACCTTGGAGGACAATGCCGGCAAGCAAGAAGTCACTGCCGGTGACAGCGAATGCAAGGTCGATCCTAAAGTGCTCTCCAAGCTGTATGATCAGTGGGTGATGCCATTGACTAAGGACGTCGAAGTCGAGTATCTCCTGCGCCGCCTCGACTGATCACAAAACATAGCAGCAGCTGCAAATATCATGTGTGATTTTCAGTTGTGTCATCAGAGTGTTTTGCACACGCCTTTAGCAACAACTGTGATTTTCAGCTGCAAATATTCAAACTCGATTACCAGAGAATGTTACACATTTGCGCCAGGATTTGGACTTGTCTCATTTTGCCTGACCTGATCATCAGCTGTATGGGAGTTTCATCCAGCGAACACTTATGAAAAATCTTTTGAAATTCAGAAACGATTTGCAGAAGAGGCACATACGTATTGTACACTTCTGGGCTGGCAAACACGTATGAAAAATCCATCCGGGTTGCATCTCAGCGTCTTGGTTTAGATTGCTACCATGCCCACGGAATCTAGTGTGGGTGATCTCGTCAGGCTCCTCCTCTTAACTCCTCGTCCGATGATCCGGTACTTGCTGCTTCGTCGTGTCCGTCAACGGCATCTCGCTAGCTTAAACTTCGAATCCGCTACGGTGTAGACCGCCAGGCCGAGCTGCAGCTGGAGCTTGTACGTCTTGGCGTCCATGGCGTGGCGAGTGGCGACCGTACTCTGGATCCATCGATTAGTCGGTGACGGCCACGCGCCGCTGCCGATTCGAAAGAGGACGAGGAAGCGAAGAAGAAAGCAGGCGGTCACGGCGCAGTCACACAGCCGGAGTTCGTGCAGGGGATGCGGAGGAGATGCGCGTGGTGGATGCCACTTCGGAGCGCCGGTGAGAAATTGTCCGTCGAGTTCTTTACTGTACGTCTGTACCTAGTATAAGCTTCGTTGCTCAAATATGTTTGGTGACTGCGAAGCACATCAGATCTGATGGGGAAGAGGGTTGAATCTTCAACCGTTCGGAATATTTGCCCAGCCGTCTCCAATTTCCAAACCGTAAGAATTTTTGGAGCTATGTGACATTGCAGATGCAAGTAACTGCTTCCATGATCTTTAAGCGGCTGTTGTTCATCTGGAACAGAGGGGCTTCACAGTAGAGCACTGTTTTTCTGGTTCAGAAACGTATCATGGTTGCAGCAGTTCTGACGTGCGTGCAATCTATAGTTTGGTTTACTACTGTCGTGCTGAAATGCTGGACGGCATCATGGCAACATTGTTAACCTGAAAACTGCAGGGCAGGTCAATGTGGAACTCTGAAGACATCATTCAGGTCACCTCTAGTGCATTAGCTGAGCTACATGGCTTGCAGGTACTGGCAGTTCAGTTGTAATAAATAAACTAATTCATGAAAAACTCATGTGCAATGGCTAACATCTATAACAAATTATCCAGGGAGATTTTTGATGGACTTGACCTAGAGTCCTATATGCTGTCTCTTAAGATAAAGCTACATGGCCTGAAGATGCTCTAAAGAAAGCATATCTGCAGGTACTGGCAGTTCAGTTGTAATTTATAAACTAATTCATGAAAAACTCATGTGAAATGGCTAGCATCTATAACAGATCCAGGGAGATTTTTCATGGACTTTTACATAGATGTTATCTCTTAAGATAAATAAAAAGAAGCGTTGTGGCATCAGGCAGCACTGCTGTCCCTCTTGTCAGAGAAAAAGTTCAGAAGAGCAATCATTTGAAAATGCTTGGCAGAAACTAAAAATTGGCCCATTTTCAAGATTCTTTGCTGTGGTTTCTTTTGTATGTCTGTTGTCTGAACTTGCAACTTCAGTTTGGATCAGTCAGATTCTATAGATGTTCTTTTGACTGATATTTCTGGAGTTTATTGAACAGGACAAGCTAAGCTAATCCAAATTTCTGAACTCTGAACCAAGTACCCATGAAGAGTACCAAGGGGGATCTGATCAGGAAGGGTTTGTTCCTAAAATCCTAATATTATTTCTGCTGTGTGAAGTGGCTAATTTTTAATAGTGACAAATTTAGTTGACTGACATTGTGTCATGTGCATGGATACCCACACCACAAGAAGCAATAGACACCCTTAGGGCTAGCTGAGGCAACGGCAGCATATACGCTTATCCTCGCGGCTATATTAGTTGGATGCATATCCTTCCATTTAGGTTCAGTCTCCTCTTTAGCTGATTTGTCATATTATTGGGAAAGCAATAAGAAGGAATGGGATCAATCTAGTCTCCACCAAGGTTCTTCCTCCTAGTCCATTGTCTCCTCTTTCTCCTAAAAGTCCCTCTCCTTCAGTTGTTGCCATCCAACCCTCCACTGCTCAGCATGTGGTGTGTGTCGCTCTTGTGATCTAAGGGTCATAGCACATTGTTTTGAAAGTGTTATTTGTTTATGAATTGGATCTTTCTATTATTTAATGCTTACTGGACATGATATTTGGACAGGGAGTCAAAACTGGAATATAGTCTTGCCAGTGCTCCTAAGTAATCGCTTATAAAGTGGATCAAAATTCAAAATAAACATGTATGAGCATCTTTATTCTCTTGGGTCCCACTTTCCAAAAAATGCATATGTCCAACATTGATGTCTGGTCTCAGTGATTTGAAATGCATCTTGTGCAGGGGCGGACCTAGAACAAAATTTGAGTGAGGGCACACATCAAGAGAAGCTAAAATTATGAAACTTTTATATGGTGAAATTTTATCACTTACCTTAGCTTGAAGATTTTGAGTGAGGGCCTATGCCCTCACTCACATGACTGTAGGTCCACCTCTGATCTTGTGTCCATTGTTGGTGATTGGTCTTCGCCAGTAAATTACTAGCACTTCAGAGATTAGTATGTAAGCCACTTGTAATGCGGAAATAAAGTTTTGCGTTTAGTCTTCACCAGTAATAAATTACTATTTTGGATATTAGTATCTATAAATGCCAATCGGAGTGTGTGAAATAAAGTTTACAATTGCAGAATACTATTCACTAGCCATTTGCTTTCTCTTTTATTTGGGTGCCATTCCTCGTTCATGCAAGGTGACCTAAAGCAGACTGTTGTCATGTCTACCTTATTTATTTGTTCCTTTTATGAAGTTCTATTCTGTTTTGCTTAAGTGGCTCACTAACTGATTGGACTGATATTTTGCTTATCCCTGTCCAATTGCAGTTCTTGTTAGATATAGTTGCATAGTGTCATGTAAGCAGATTGGACCGATTATGCATATTCTTGTCCACATTACAGTGTTTATTAGATCTAGGTGTGCCGCATCAGGACCAATTCATATGTTTATTCCCAGTCTGCATACGATAGCCAGCAACAGATATGCTTGCCTTTAATTTGTGGCCTCCTATCTATTGAAGCTCTTTAGACCAAGGCAAATGCAAAGAATGTTCTGTGAATAGTTTGAAAAAACATACTGCAGATTTGACATAAACAATCATGCTTTTTCTTGGTGCACATAGAATATTTTCTGTTGTGCTTGGAAAATGAACTGCCTATACCTGTAAGTTAGCACTGATATGCTGCATGCCATTCTAATTATCCCAGCGAGGCATTGACATGTGGCTGCATTTACTCTAGGACAGTGCATTTCAGAATCACATTCCTGACTGCTATATTGTTTTCTGGTGTCACTTGCAAGTTGCAAACTGCATTGCAGTTTTATTTATCTTTGCCCTCATTGTACAGATTAATTCCTTTCTACCAAACTAATAGCTTGTTTGTCTCTTTTACTTTGCAGTTATTTTGTATGGTCCATGTGAATGGTGTTAGAGAAGTGATCGTTAGATGGTTGTGGCCAATTGGCCATGTTTCTTTTCCAGGTTGTGGAAAACCAAAGGATACAGAGCCTTAGTTTAAATTTCAAGTAGGGCCTGGCCAGTGGCTTCTGGAAGATATGCACTGCCTGCAATTGGGTATAAAGGAATTGAGTATTGGAGTCCCTTTATATGCTATCTGGGGTTGGTTACGACATTATCTCGAAATTGGCACTTTCCCTTTGTGAGCTGCGCTGAACTGGACCCATCAAGTTGCTGCGTGGAAGCCCTTTTGTTTTCAAGGTTCAGAGATTTGATCAAGGGTAGGTTGCAGATGTGATCTTGCTGAAACAAGAGATTTTACCAGAATATTCAGCAAGTAGAAGACATGCTGTGGTTTACGCTAGTTCAATCGGTCAATGATGTGGACTGTATAAATTCTTCATGACAACATCTGCTTGTGTTTGTTTTCTTCAAATCATGGACCCCAGGTGGTCAGAGTAGGTGTGATTGTGTTTGTGTTTGTTTTCTGTAATCCTTATCAATGAATGTAGGCAGGTTGCAGCCGTCTCCAGTCGCTGCTGCTGCTCCTTAGTTCATTCATTGTAAACTTTAAACCAATAAGTTTTGTTCATATTGAATTTCCATTGAATACTGAGCTAAAATAATCACCTATGCTTTACGGCTATACAAGAGACCCAACTGAAGCATATTCTTCTGACATTTCTACGCATCTTTGAGAGATGGATGGCCATTTCACTTGAAAATGACCAACCATCGCTCTTCAGAAGTACAGACTTTCAGAGCCAAAAGCTGATAAGGTCTGTTGCTACCCTAAATTGTACTTGGGAGGTACATAATCTGCAAAATGCACTGCATTTTTGCATCGACTTGCAGCATCATGTCCACGTATGTATGATGTATATCTACACAATCATAAAAAAAAAATCAAAACTTGTACATTGCGCCAACGTTCAGAACTCCCGTGGATCCACAAACAGGACTCCGGGCGGCGGTGACGTCGTCCAGTCATCCTCGTCCTCGTCGCCGGCGGCATTGCCGCCGGTAGCGGCGCCGAGCTTCTTGATGCACCAGACGTCCTCGTCGCAGGAGAACTTGGCCCAGTGCGGCACGACGGCGGCGGCCGGGTCCTCGGGCCCGAGGTCGGCGGCCAGGACGGCGCACGCTGGGTTCTTGCGGGCGACGTTGTGAGCGTGGCGGCAGAGCGAGCGGAGGAGCGCCGGACCCTCCGGCCCGGACATGCGGAGGCCGTAGAGGAGGTAGGTGCCGAACGGCCGGAAGATGTCGGGCACGGAGGGCACCCGCAGCCACGGTGCGTGGCTGTCGAGGGCGCGCGCTGCCGCCAGCGACGCGCGGAGGAGCGCCGGCGCGCCGCCGACGCGGAGGCGGAGGGAGCGCGTGGCGTCCCAGACGCTGACCAGCGCGAACGACGACGGGCGCGCTGCGTCCTCGGGGCCGCCGCCGCGCTCGATGGCGAGGTAGGTGCCGAGGGTGAGCTTGTGGGCGAGCAGCGCGGGGAGGTCGGCGGGGAGGAACTCGGCGGCGTGGGGCGGGAGCAGCGCGGCGTAGGCGGCAGCGGCGAGCGGCGGGGGCAGGCGGAGGACGCGGTGCGCGCGCGGGACACGCGCCCGGTGCCGGTGCACGGGGTGGCCGAGGAACACCGGCCGCCGGAAAGGCGCGTACGCGAAGCGGCCGGCGAAGAGAGCGAGCGACGCCGCGTTGGACTCGGTGGTGGCCATGGTGGCGTACGCCGCGCCGCGAGCTGCGCACCACGACTCGGCGCGCCGGACCAGCTCCGTCGCGATCCCGAGGCGCCTGCGAACGGAGACGAAGAAGAAAGAACCTGTCAGTCCACTGTCCCCACATGGTGGTTGCTCGCATTGCTCTCTCGCTCTCGCGCAATGCGTCAGCACCTGATGATTTCTAGTACACTAATACTAGTAATTAACTCGGGTTAGTTGTTTAATTAATCACCTGTGCGAGGGGGACACCCTGAGCCCAAGAAGGCATGCCACCTTGACGAACTGCTTTGATGAGCTGCTGAAGCTTTGCGTCGTCTTCTTCCCTCGGCTGACCATCCTGGTGCACGCCTTGATCACCCCGACGACCTCTTCTTCATCCCCGTACTCGGCGACCTGGACACAAGCACACTCCATGAGCATCGCTATCATGGACGCGCAAGGTCAAACTGAAGCGTCAATGGCGGCTGCTGGGTATAGTAAAATTACCAGCATGACGTGGTCCGGCGCATGGCGCACCCGGGCAAACGGGTCGCCGATCTGCTCGACGTAGAGCGACATGCCTCTCTTCTTCTTCTTGCCGCTCCTCTTCTTCCTCTCTGCGCCGCCGTCATGGTCGGCGGCAGGGTCGTCAGAGCTTTGGTCGCCGGACAGGCCAACCTGGCACCGGAGCTCGAGCTCCTCCACGGCGCGAAGGTCCCTCGCCACGTCGAACTCCCTCACTCTTATCATCGTCTTCTTCATTGGCTCTGCCTCGTCCATCATCACCCCCATGCCTCTCACTCTACCACTTCAATTTCTTGCTAGCTCTATGTGAATCCTCTATGCTTCTCTCTGTGAGGCTGTGACCAAGCAAGTGCAGCTACAAGCTTCTTGAAAGCTCTTGCTGAGTGCTTCTTCTTCTCACTTGGGAGGGAAGGAACGGGGCATTTATACACGTAGGCAGACAGAGGAGAGAGAGAGAGTGTGTGTAGGAGGTTTGTGGGGGCCAGGGAGAAAACAATAGTAATCAACGGATGATACGCGAGGGGACATAGAAAAAAAATGGCGCCTTTTTATAATAGATTTGTGAGCTTGATTTGATCATTAGCAGGGATTAACAAGTGCAGTTGAATATGATGGCAAACCCAACATAAGCATGGCTTAGAATATGCCTCTGTGCTTATCTAATAATGTAGGACCGGCTCTTGCCATCTCTCTGCAGTTCCATGTCCCCTGACTCCATCTCTTTCTTCTTCTCTCCTCTATAGCTCTCCTTAACTACTCCTTAATTACAATTGTTAAGCAATGGGGCCTAGTAATTAGGAGTCGTGACCAATTAGCTACATAGATATAGATGCAATGCTATTTTTACCAAAGGCACGCAAAGAGCTACATGGGTTATGCTGCCTAGCTGCTACACTGTGTTAAATAAAAGATAGTAGAAGAACACTACTGCCTTTAAACTAGTGAGATTCTACTGGGTGTGTACCTTTTGTTTTCTAAGTACGCTTACTAGCTAATTAAGCTTACTTAGCTTCATGAATATTGATGAAGTGGTACAGATTAATTAGATATAGGTGGGATATAGGCCAAAACCTAGCAATTCCATCTAGGGCATCAAATGTATATTATATTCTAGGCAAAAGCATTTATATGGAATTCTGGATAGGTACTCAATCAGGATATAATCTTATGGAATATGATCATATACACTACAAGAGTTCTCATCTTTTCCTACAGCTTTTTACAAGTGACCTACAATATAAGTACCAAATAGTATTTTTCTTTTAAGTGGCCACCAATACTTTTTTTAGTACAACATAATCGCCCACAAACTCATTACCCGAAACTCTGTTGTTAGTTAACCAAACATAATAGAAAGTAGAAACCACTGGCCACCTACAACAAAAAGCTTAGTTTATTAGAGATGTGAGTACACAGCCTTGTACTTCATGTTTGATCATCGTCTTTTGCTTGGATTTGTGTATCTTTCTTTTACTTATTTGAAAAACTACTTAGGCTGCAATGTGGAGCAAGTAATTTTGCATCGTGGAGTATTTTTCATGAAAGAAAAAATCTCACAAAAAGTCCAAGTGAAGAAAAATTATTGAGCCTGCTAGGCACCACTACTAGCTGAACTAGGCTCAGTTAACCTCCTCCTGTTTCATATAAGCTGGTGAGAATGTTTGGGACTTTGGGCTACTTCCTACTGGTTTCTCAGCTCCAACTCTGGTTTTTGAATTGTATCAGTCTTGGTCAGGATCAACCTGGCAAACTTCACTTGTAAACTTGCTGTCGTCCTGCGTGTGCTTAACATATTTTGTGTGATGAATCCGTGATCCCATTCTAAATTGCACATGTCATGTTCAACCATAGTCTACACTCTACAGCAATTGTACTCTTTAGAATTGAAAATTATTTACCATAGACTAGTTCACGACTTGCTGAGTGCTTTCTTGCCTCTACACAATATATACACGTATGTGATGGTAACTGGTAAGTTCATTGATGGTGAAAGTTATTGGTGGTCAAAGAGAGGCCTCTCAGGAGTGGAGCTAGAGGGGGAAAAAAAACAGAGCCACCTAGCAACTTCTTTCAATAAAAAAAATTCAAACGTATATTAGCTTAACTTTGAAAATTAATTAACATATATGCAAGGTACTGAGAGAATAATTCCCGATGGGTTTTTCTAATCTTTTGGATGATTAATTCTTCCCATTTTTCTGACAACTCTTGTCCATCAGGAGTGAAATGTTCCGCGATAGTGGCTGGGTGAGATTTTGTTAGTGACGGGTATCATTTTTTATAAATACTAAACAGCATCTGAACTAGAATACCGTGATCATAAGTAAAATTAAGGTGCAACTAAAAGTAATCAAAATAAAATAAGTATTAGCTTGGTCCAGTCGTTATGTAAGTACTAGTGTACTATTACGGTAGTGCTAAGTTTGATGCCCTAGACCACTTTGACTGATTAATTGTTACCCCTCCGTTTCAAATTGTAGATCGTTTTAGCATTTTTAGATACATAGTTTTTGCTATGTATCTAGACATAGCGTGCATATAGATGTATAGCAAAAACTATGAACCTAGAAAAGTCAAAACGACATACAATTTGGAACGGAGGAGTATGTAAACCGTGTCCAACATTATTTTGATAAAGCTTTATTTTCAAGTTAGTTCAAAGTAGCGTGACAAGAGTTGTGATCCGATGTAACGTTAGCTAGCACGTTCCCTTGATCGACAATATGCATCCTAATCTTACCTTCAATATAGAACAGTTCAATGCAAAATAATGTAGATAATTAGTGAAACCCATAAACAAGAGTGACGAATTTGGCCCATTTATTATATTATGTATTCAGAATTCATTTAGGGTGATTGTTTGTTTCTTATGCTATAGCATTTTTTTATAATAAAACTGAGCAAACTTGCCCCCATTGAGTTTAGATATATCTTTGGTTCCAGCTGCAATGACACATAATTCAATACATCACTTGGTTCAACTTGTGCTTAACAAGTATCATGCGTGTGGCCTAACTTGGTACACATAGTTGCTTGCATTATTGTGCTATAAATTTGTCATACTGATCGAGATGTGAGAGAATATTCGTGCTAGATGCAACTTAAGAGGACATTCAACAAATATTACTGGATAGTATATACGTTTCTTAAGCAAGTAATAAGAACATTCAAGCTTAATCGTTAGGTTGGTTATAAACTAAGTCATGTACTAAAACTAATGTGCTTATGTGTCTACCAACTCAGGTGGCATCTATATTGACTTCACTATAATTAAGTCTAGCTATGACAAGAGTTAATCTAAATCGAAGACATTTCAGTGCACGCAACATACAATCACTATCTCTAAACAAAAGTCACTAATGAACTCATGGATATATTGAGGTCCCGTTTGGAACATGAGAATTTTCTTGAACATCTTGTAAAATTCCTGCAGAAATTCTATGAAATCCAAGCATTTGAACATGCCGGCCTGACACCTTTTCTCACAACTTTCCTGTAGTACGATTTGTAGCAACTACTGTCGATTCTGTTTCATATGTTAGAGTACAAGAATCAACAAAACGAAGTACCTACTACAGATCTGTCACCAAAAAGTAGGGCACATTTCGACACCGCATCATGAGAAAATATACATTTGGTACGCATATAGATTGAGCAACTGCCGATATGCGTATCTAGCTAAGCAAATTGATTAAATATTTTTCTAGAATCAAGCCTGGACCATTAGCTTGGTTGCATGTGAGGTCTCTCCTGGAAGGTACGTTCATCCGTGTGTGTTGGCCTACATCTCCATCACCATAAAATCAACAATAGTGTTCTAGATGATCAAAGAAATCCAATTAACAACGCCTTTGCAGTAGGGACCGTGCATGCTTATAATTTTTTTTCCATCAATCATCAACTAGATTCAGATTACTTTTGGGCCTGATCCGGCGAGCTATTCGATTGAGATTCTCAACGCGTGCGTCACTATCAAATTTTCGTGCAAATCACAAAATTGTTTCGTTCACAGTTTGATCTAGTTTGTTGCCTTTTGTCATGATCTTAAACAGATCTGAGTTGTTGAGTTGGAAACTCAAAGGCAGGTGAGGCTTCAAGATTATATAGAAATTAAGCTTGATCCACGAGTTGCCATGTTATTAGGCTCTCCAAAGCAAGAAAATTAGTTTTCAATGTTTGGTTGAGAATGCCATCTTATGATCATATGCATAAATATACAATTAATTTTGTGACACATAGTACTTCTGTAGAATGATAGTTATGTTATGCATAACTAGCAGCCAATATTATGGAAATAATGATGGGTCACACCATTTATAAAAAAAACCCTGCTGCGTGCTCAAGGTTTTAGGGGGGAAATAAGAATATACAACATACATTGTGATTGGCTAATAAGTCGCCCATCTTTCTTTAGGCTTGAAATCGCGAGAGAAATGGCAAAAAAGGATAAATTCTCTGTGGTGGTACAATCCCATATGTGCGGTACAAATATTCTCGACGATTGGTTGTAACCAATCAAAATAAATTCTTAATTGTTGCTAGCAAAGATCTTGCTGCCGGTTGTGATATAATTGTTGTCCAGTCATGACCTTCTTGTAGTTTTGGACAACGAAATAACATTAATCAGCAGAGATCACTACTTAATTGTGTGCGAATAGTCTCAATGCAATTACGATTATTTTTATGCACTTTTTAAGTGCACAAGTAGGACAAGAATGCAGCAATGATGAGTGGCATAAAATTAATACCAAACCCACATGCACAATACTGGCTAATTCTTATGATCCATGCTTATACGTGAAAACCATATGCTCAGCTAGTGTAATGATTCCGAACGATCAGGATGCATGCATGGATATGCAAGTAACCATACATATATCTTTGGAAAGACCAGTTCTAACGAGCAAATATTGCATTAGATCTTGTGTCTACCATCGGATTCCGCTCTTCACTTCTCATTGTATTTTTCAATACATGAGTTTAGGTATAGCAAGTAATGCATGATGAACTCTAAAATTACCTGTACTTTTGTACCATAGCTTGTACTAAAAGTAAGCATTAAATTTCAAATCAAGAAGCTTGGTTCAGTATTGGCCACGTATGCTCATGAGGGCATCCTTAGCTTCATCACTAAAGATTTGTTGGCGTAAAAGAAGCTTTGTCTCAAGAGATTAGTACAGCTAGCTAACCAGCTAAAGAGAATACTCAACTACTCCATCAGTAATCATATGCACAGCTTAATCAATTTGGCAGTCCTCGTGGTGGTTTAACAGTACTCTGTAGTCTGAAAACTAAAGCAAATTAGCAACCATTCCAACAATTATTTCTTATCATCAGAAATATAAATCCATTAGGACATCAACACAAATCTTCAGCATGGCATTTTGACTAGAAACATCAGTAAAAACGTATTACCTTAAATATAATTTTTTAAATATTATGATAGAACTTTTCATGAAGAATCTAACATCACCGTTCTTCTGTTGTCAAGGTATGTGAAATTTTAGATATTGACGGTCAAAGCAAATTGATTTTGACTTATAGGCAAATCCAAATTAATGGACATATATCTCTGATAAGAGGAAGTAATGTATAAAGCATGATTTGCGCGTGGACCATGCGTACGTGCTCATCTTACATCTCCTCCCTAAGTGTCTCTTTTCTTCACCTATCAGGCTATTAGTCTGACCTAAAAGCAAGTCAGCACTGTACCTGCCTCGTGCAATCCAAAGGAAGGAAATGATCTACTAGATAGCTAGTAGTTAGCCTATCGCTAGTTGTGTTTGCTCAAAAAGATCCAGTAGTGTGGCAGTAGTTAGTTAAATTAAGTATAAAATTAGAAGCTAATTAATAGGATAGAAAACTACACAACATAGCTTAATCGAGCATATAATCTTGAGATTCCTGCACATTGCATACAGAAATGTATATATATATGCTTATATTGTTGTACCAGATTGCTATAGTTGTAGCCTGTTGCTCCTGTGTAATTAATTTGAGGTCCAGCCATGCGCATCCTGATCTAATCTCTTTTAGCCTACTTTTTATGGATTCCAAGGAACACTTTGCTGTTGTGCAGATACACCCTATAGTTTACTTAATGATTCTTTTTAAGTTTGATTACATGTGTATTGGATGAACTACTCTAGATGGCTATCTGTACCTCGTCTGGATTCCTCCTAGCTAGTTGCTGGTAGTATACATACTTCAGTTAGGTCTCTTCAATCCTTTTGTTTATCGAAAAAAAGTATGCGAGCTTTGATGGAAGGCCTCACGTTGCCCCGCGTCTTTCTGCCAAACTCCTATACGTGGAAGAGAGAACTGAAAGCCCTTCAGAAAGATAATGCAAAAGGATCATTCTGGATATGGTATTTTACACGGCACACAAAGTGTTCGGCATGTTCGATAGGTGTGAGTTCAGTGAGTGGTAGCCTTAGGAATTTACCTAGCTTTATAGATTATTGTAGTTAAGACACTCAATTGTCACTCTTAAGCTAATCCCAATGCATGCTAACATAATAATGTTGTAACCAAGGCTGTCACGTCATAGAAATGCCATTAAACTGATCTGTGCAACTCCTGTTTTCCTTCAAATGCCAAAAAACATGACGTCATCGTTGACGGCAAAGCATAACAGTTTTCTTTATCCTTTTTAGGATTTATATTTTATATTATGCTACTATAGTTTTCCTGCTTGGTAAGTAGTGGAGGGAAACAAATTACAGTTTTGTAACTTTAGTACCTATCAAAGAAATACAATGAGAAACGAGCAGTTAATTCATTGTCCAAAATAGTGACCCATACTGAAAGTATAGTACTAAGTAGTAGTTAGCTACCTCTTGGTGCTTGTAATCCTCTAAACCTCGTCAAACTTAAACTCCCACATTTAGTTCCCTAAATTTTGTTCTCTTGCATCCACTTGCTACCCAAACTTGTTTTTTCTTTCAGATGCTAGCATTGTTGTCAACAGAAAGCAACAAGCTTGGAAGTTGGAAGATGACTTCATCAGGTATATACATATGAAAAAAAAAACTAAAAACTAAATGACCAGTGGGACACCAATGGGTAGCTAGTGATGCTGACATGCACCATCCCGTTCTAAGGTAAGGGTATCACAAACAATATAATGACACCAATGGGATAAGGCAATTCAATGTCAGGATCACACTCTTGTAATTAGGCCTTGAGAAAATGACCCAATTAAAATCTCCATAATGCACTTCAGAGATATATATGGTCATTATTGTGATTGTGCCACTCCACAAGATGCACCATGCTAGCAGTTGCATCAGTGGTGATGAGTGGTGGCAGGTTTTGGTCCCCTGTCTGCTTGGTTCTTCTCTGATCATGGTGTCAATGCAAGTTTTCCTCCATCGGCATGCATTACAAGTGCAGTGGACTGACAAATCTCATGTTCGCATGCTTTTGACGTTCAACTGCAAGCATCCTAACTGGATATTACTCAAGGTTTTAAATCTCCGGCTATGGGTATTTAGCGGATGACCTCTAAAACAGTTATAGTGGAGACTAAATGAGGCTATAGCCGCTAAGTTGTACATAAACACAAATAGCTTGATCAGCCTCAAACAGCTATAGCCGGCTATAGCGACAGCTATAGCCGGAGATTTAAAACCTTAATATTACTGCACAGCAACAGCACAGAACAATCATATCACCCTTGTACAACTCCAATTTTCTTTTCCAAATTTGACCATAGACACTGGAACCAGTTTTAGGATTCGAACCTTTAACAATACTAGTATCATTTAAGCACTTCTTTTTAGATTAATACCATTCAAGACCCATCACAAGTGCCTTATAACAACAAGCTGCAGTTATTGTGCAAATACACAATGGTGTTATAGTTGTATATATTTGTGGTGATTCACCTAGAATAGTCAGCTGAACTTGGTATCTTGGCTCACTATGACTAAGATCTTCCTGCAGCGAAATGATATTGATTAGCCAAAATGTTGTTTGATGCGTGAATCAAAAAGACCCATCACAATAATTGAACATAGTTTGAGTTCAAGCTTTGTTGAGACTTGATATCTGCACATCACATTGTCAAGTGAAAGTCGCCAAGTTTGACTAGTGTGGTACAGGCAGTTCGTTGGATGGTGGGGCTCAATATGCACAGAGAAAAGAGCATGCACTGCATCAACAGTTCAGGCTACTGTGTTCTACACAAAAAGGTTCAATAACAATCTCTAGCCGATCACACAGGGGTTTTTTTTTTCCCGAAAACTCATACAGGTAAAAGTATTCACTTATCAGTTGCGCAAATTGTGACATCAGCAGGGTTATTTACTTATTTAAATCCTAGAGAGTGGAATTGTAATTGTACCTCTCACCATCCCAACAAGAGTTGGTTCTTCCCACATCAGCCATGGCTTCTCTGCCCTTCAACAACTGGTGTCACTTGGTCCCAACAAGATTCACTTAACTATACAGGACTAAAGCCATAAGAATTTGTGCATTAGGACGCTAATTGGATATAGCTGGTGTCAGAATCCATGTCTCTTTTCTAGCTATCCATAGTCCACTACTATTCCGCTAATAGTGTCCTGCTGCCCAAACTAAACCAACTGCAAGATAGCTGGTTTTCTCTCAACGACGACTAGTCACACATATACATTGCAATGGTACCAACATAACCCTTAGGTTCATCGTCTGTGCCAATCTCTAAGTTTTTCTCTAGTAATAATTAAATGCATTAATTTCCAAGTCGACATCAGTCCAAATACTTTTTGTGAATGTGTTGGGGATGAATCAGTATCCTCTAATGACTTCCCATACACCATACTCTACTGTCAGCTACAAGTCATCAAAATATCCTTTTATTCCATTTGGTCATGCATCAAACTCCATCCAGTCCTCTCCTTATTGTTAAAGCGCACACACACGCAAACACCTGAAGTGACATGCATATGTTTACAGGCATGCATATTATAAGCAGTGCCACTAGTGATGGATTAGCTGACTCATCGGATCCAAATCATGGCCATTAATCAATGGAGTAGCCCATCGAACACTCCTGGAATCTACTTGAAGCAATAGCTTAATCAGACGAAGCTCATAACAAACTCCTCATAAACTAAAGATTCATGTATGTTTATTTGTGCACTGGTAGTTCACAAGGCTGCTCAGGGAAAGCTTGGGGCCAATCAGGATAAGCAAGACATCAACTTCAGATGGCACTATCGAGCTGAACAAGGCACGAAATTTCTGCACCAAATCCCGCAAAAAGAACACTTGAGTATGAGTAGTAGCAGTACCTGTTAAAAGCCATGTTATTCTGTCCCAAATACACCATTTGCCTTCTTTATATCCTTCATTATGTTGTATGATTAACTTCACAATGATAACAAATGGTGGAAGCTGGGCTTATTTCTACATGGAAACTTGTCTGTAGTGATCTTTACATACTAAAAGTAAATGACACGTGGATGTTCTTGGTGGAAAGCAAGAGTGATAGAGCTCAAGGTGCACTACCCTCAAATCATAGATCAGGGTGGAATTATCCTGTTAAGACACTTCACTATTTGGTAGGATTGGTGGAGAGGTTGTTTAACCTCATCTTGCGTTTGTGTTCACTTAGAAGGACCGAACTAGATTTGAACTTCATTGACAAACAGAATAATCAGGTTTGTACCGCACAAAGAAAAAATAGTGTACATAAATATAAGAATATATGGCCTTTAACAAAATTGATACATCTTTCAAATTTGTCTGCAAAAGTATAAGCCTAGCATAGCTCATAGACTTGCATAAAAGAATAAATCATAGGCCACTAATAAAATGGAGTTATTTGGGAAAGTTTGTGATCTGCCAAGATTTTTTAGATTCGTCAAGTCTCAATCTGTCTAGCTTTTAACATTGCTGACATTTATTTTTATACATAGATCTTTTGTTAGGTTAACTCCCAAGTAAAGGTTCACACCTTTGCTCTTCAAAAAAAATAATAATAAAGAAAAAAACAAAAGGTGCCTAAAGTTGTGCCATGTGTCCACCCTTGTTTATGTCACTGATTTGTCCTTGTCCTCTTAATACTTGAAACGTGTCCAGTTCAAGACATGCGACTTTGTGCACGCCCCAACATTCCCCTTTCACATCACTAGCACAAACCCTAATTAAGCATACAAGAATACATATAAATGTACGGTTATCTCAAAAGGAGCCAAAAGGGAATCATCCATTCCATTGGATGACAGGGGTATCTCCCTACTTGGGTATCTTGAGGGTTTTAAAGGCTATGGAAGGGAGCTTGGATTTGGAATAATTTTGGGTCCTGGCCTAGAAGTAAAAGGGCTTTAGCAAAAATGAGATGTAGGTGGCAAAGAATTTCGTTTTAACAAAGTAGATTTGATGAAAAGGTGGGTACCAGATTTTCGTCACTTTTTTCTTACCAATTGGCGGCGGTTTATAAACGTTAGAGAATTGCTGCATAAGAGTGGATTTTTATTTCTACATTTTACTCACTGCCAAAGCTGAGATTCAGATGTATACGACCGTTACAAAGTCTTGTAGGAGGTGGCAAATGATGTGGTTATAAATATGATGAAAAGGTGGATGCTTAATATTTGTTTTCTATTAACATTATGGCAGTGAGCTATAGCTATTTGTAAGCGGGTTGTTAAGGAGATTAGATACTTCTTTCTTTGGACTCGTACAGTCGCTGCAAAATTCCAGTAGAAGAACTGTTCACATGGCGGGCCCTAATATTTGAAATGTTGACATTGAATTGGAGAAGAAATGAAAATTGCTGAAGTGTGATTATGCCCTGTTCAAGCATAGATCAAGACCTGCATTCTGACCTAAAATGTACGTCACATGTGGAAATAAGGACAGTGACAAGAAAGTCTCATGAAGTCATGATAAAGCATCGTTGTTAATCGGTGGCATTTTTTTTTATTGAACTCCCAGGATTTATCCTACATTCCTCTGCTCTAAAGAAAGACGCTGAAGAATCATGTGAGCTTGCACAGCTAAGAATTTTAGATCTTCATAGATTTGATCGACGATTTATATGAAAAACATGATGCTGCATGAAATTAGCATGCTTAGAGCTTCTTTTTGGAACATTGGGTCCAACTCTTACTGCTGCGGCCAAAGTCTGGTGGCTCAGGTTTAAATCTGGACTTCATGTATTTTCATCTGAAAATGGACTTGAGAAAAGTCTCGAGCTATTCCTATTGTTATTTGGAGATGTTTGTGACCAAACTCATTTTAATTTCCAGACTCTTTCAAGCAACACTCCAAAGAACGACTCCGGGGAAGAACCTTGTGGATTCAAATTCAACAATTTAATAAGATTGTGAAGGCTAGCAAGTGTGATTATTTCCATGAAGAACACGATGATGCATGAACCTGCCTGGCAAATAAGGTTCCGGTTCGATGTACCTTTGCTGTGCCCAGGCTTCGAAAAGGCATACCAGTATTATTACCTGCAGCGAGAATTGTACAAAGACCAGGGTAGGAAGACGACAGTCCTCGCACTGTTGTCATAGGCAAACATGCAACGGCTAGGATTTTGTCATAATATGACAAGGAAAATTTAGCACTTCACCCTACAACAATGGCATGATTTTGCCCTTTGGTGGCACAAGAAAAAGGGCTTTGTCGTGCGACCTTGGCGGGCTGCAATTTGTACCAACCCAACAGGTTGTTGGGTTCATGCTCAACAAAGCCTGGCCCGTATCTTGCACCTTACCAGCCCACAGAAGATATATCCATGTGGATGTTCAGTGTGACAAAATTACAAGGATGCATTTCCTCGAAAGAAAGCTAACAGGGTGCGCAGTACCTGCTCGTGTAAAACAGCAAATTATAGCTAATGCCGAACCAAACAGTGCTCACAAGTACAATTCTTACACAGCTAAGAGAGGCCGCATAGGGGTTAAGCTTACGTCTCGCACGGCTAGTATACAAAATTGAGAAAAAAAAATTATTGGAAAGCGGCTTTCATGAATTGCAGCATCACTTGAGGCCATCGCCGAGGCCCGCGGGCATTCCTAAGCTCTGTGCCAAGTCTGCCATCCTCTCTTTCATGGCCTGCAGGAGTTAATTCAGCGCCATTTTAGCATCAATATATAGATTTTACATTCTCTATATAGCAGCAGCTGGGTACTCCTTTTCATCTTATGTAATATAAAGCAGAATCAAGATTCGCACCTGGACACTCCTTGAATGTGCGTCCTTGTAGGCATCATTTACCAGCTCAGAAAGTTTCTGAAAGGAAACATAAAAATTGTTGGAAGAAAATCACAACTGAATGGGACTAACCTCATCCCTAAATATGAGATAAGAAAAGGCTTGACAACAAAATAAGATGTTAAAGGTGGGACTAAAAGGCGATAATCCAACTATCTAGAATGTACACCAAAACCTACTGATCCACAAGTTCTTATCTTTATACGATATGCGTAACCAAGTCTGACACAAGCTGCATCTTTTCTAATATAAAAGTGCACCTTGTATCCTGCAAGTGGTGGAGTGCATGCTTTCCCTTTTTCCCCGTGTTAATAATAAATTTAATTCCTTAACATAAACCATCAATGGCTTCTTATGCAGACAAGTTGTATGTATCATGAATATAAAATGTTAGCCTACATTCTAATTATATGTATGATGCACATGCTCAGAGATGCACATTGTTCATAGGTCAGATTGGTTAAGCACACAGGCAGTAGCCACAAGCCCACAAGAAATTGATTTTTCTCTGGTGCACGAATGTGCACAAACATAATGTATTTAGCCAATTGATATACAGATATTGAGAAATGGGTTGTTCTTACCTGATATTATATCACTAGATTTCACTAGATTCTAAACCTATTTTCCTCAACATGCAAACAATCATATGGAAAAACACTACCTCAGTCATGCAAACAGTCGTGACAACATGAACTTATGCAAAACCTTCAAATAAATAACCAAACTAGCAAAGGCATGATACATACTTCAGCACCCAACTCCATCGCAGCTTCTGTGATTTCAACTCTAATAGGTTGTTGGTTTCCAGAAAGAGTAACCTGTTGAGTGAATCAAAATCAACTATGAACACAGATAAGCATGTAGATAAGCATGGGAAGTAGAGAAACACAAAAGAACATAAAGTGCTAAGAGTTAATGTTCCGTAATCCTGATAAATACATAAGTAAGGCACATAAAACTCCAAAAAAAAAACTTAAGGGTACAGATCTGTACGTTTCTTTTCACCCTTGGTCATTGGTTGGCCAGACGAGAGAGATAGGATTGAAAGTGGAAAAGACTATTAAAGTAGTAATAATAATAATAAATGTGGATCGCCCACTCAGCTAGAATGAGCTTATTATATATGATTCTGCACATGCATGCCACACATGCACCAAAGGCAATCCAGTATTTTTTTCAGTGCTGTTTTCTCACTGTTAATGCTCCTTAATCTACATGTAAAGGTAAAATGCCTTGTATTTTGCAATGGAGGGAGCACAAATTTATTAAGATGCCCCTTTCTAAATGATCACATATATTCAATCCACCTAACAAAAACCCCAGGATACATCAACTATTGCCTCGAAGCCTACAGCTCTGATGGTGTTTATAACTTCGAATGTCAAAGCAATACATAAGAGTAACCTAAAATACATGCTCCTCCTTTCCAAAATGTAAAGCACAGTTTGACCTAGCATGATATCCAATGCCATACTTTGGCCGTTATTTTCTTTTATGCTTCATTGCCCATGACAATAAAATTGACATCATATACAGGTACTTTCAAATATGAATCCAATGGTGCCAGATTTATAACCTATAATCTACAAATATATAGGTTAATTGTTGGTCAAAGATTAACAAGGTTGAATCTTGATACACATGCGTGCTTTACATAAAGAAAAGGAGGGAGTACAACATTATGAGAGATAGAATGTTCCGCAACTATAGTGCTATATAGGTCCAGAGCTAATAAAAATAACGTGATTTTGTGTGGTTCATATAACAATCGAAAACCTTACATGCAGTGGCTCTGATATATACAACATGGCTAGTTTCGAATAAGACAAAAAATGATGGGCTGCTAACGGTGCTAAAATTTTTACAGGCCCAACCAATAGAGTATCTCAATAATGTGATAGTTCAATTGTTTGACAGGAGAAAAATGAATTGCGTTCACTACTCCCAAGCATACCTTGATTAGTTCACCTTCACAATAGCCATCAATCTCAGTCCTAAAACAGGAGAAAAATGAAGTCATGGGGCCAGGCTATTTTGCATCAGCATGAGGAAGATAACTCGATGATATAAATGCATACGCTGCAAGCTCCTTCTGCACCCGGACAGCCTCAACTTGGACAACCATTTGGGCCTTCTTAACAGTTTCATAGAGATTTTGCATGTTTCCAAAAATTCCTGCCTAAAGTTAATTGCAATATTAGAGTGCTTCAAGATTGTGATAAACAAAATGCCAACTATGAAATGAGTGGATGTATATAAAAACTAAATGACCAGAATGAATCCGGCAACCTTCAAAGATGATAACAGTATTACAAAGAGAATTATGTATGGGCACAGTCAGTTTTCACGTGAACAATGCTACTCAATTATCCAAACAAAGAAAAAGCTTAAGTTTTGGGTCGCATAATTTGCTGCAAAATAGAGTAGGTGATAGCTACCCATGAAAGCTCTCTACCTAATATTATTTGCTCGTTTTCTCTCTTTGCCTCATGAATACATGCCTAATGAGTTATCCACAAACGAAATACAAATTAAAGAGTTTTTAGGTTTTAGCTACTGGAAGTGGAACCTCAACAATACTGGAAATGAAACAAGATAATCAGAAGCTTTCTTACTTTTGATGGTGCCTCATCGCCGTTCTCATCTTTATCCTTCTTCCCTCCAAATAAACTGTACACCCGGAAAGGCCTATAATTAGCTCTCTTCCTTGTGGAACATGGCGAACAGAAAGCACCTTCTATGTTTATTCTATTACCTGAACAACACATCAACAGCAGGCACAAAATGTTCAGATGTTTCCCAAACCATTAAAATGATCAACAAGTATGCACTGGTGAGTGGTGACTTAATGCAAAAGAATGGCAGCCTGCTACGGTGCACAAGTGGCAGTTTATTTATATAGGGTTTGGTTCAACAAAGGGATAAGAATTCGCAATTTCGCGTGATGGTAATTCTAAAACCCAGAGTAATTTTCTCGAATTAAAAACAAACAGAGAGAAAAGGAAATGGAGAAGCTCATAGGCCAGTACAGTTGAGCAATCCTTGCAAGATGGATAATACTCATTTTGGGACCCCGGTCTCGAGCTCACCGGCTGCCAAGCCAGCCGCCGGCTACCATCAACAGACGCTGACCCCGACGCGGCAGCGCTTGACGCCCCGGCACGCGAACCCATACCCCACCGGATGCCACACCACCACCTCAAACCGCGCTCTCGCACCAAATCAGGTCGGCACCGGCGCATGGGTTGTAATGCGCTGAGCTACCGGTGGGAAGAAATCGATTACAGATTCCCTACCAACTCCCCTAAAAAAGCTTATTTTTGTCCTATAAATCTTATCCGGAGCTGAATCAACCGAAATGGAGCGTAAAGATTGGAGCTTTGGGACTTACGAGTAGGGTTCGACGAGAGAGGCGGCGAGAAGGACGACCGGAAGGCCACCGGCGCGAGAGCTGCGGACGGAACCATCGGGGCGACGGGGGCGCAAGGGAGGTGAGGCCACCGCCCGCCGGAGACGAGAGGGAGGGAGGAAGGGGAGGGGAGGGGAGGGGAGAGAAGGGGAAACAGGCTTGATTTTAGGATAGAAAGATATTGTTGAAGGGGAAAAGGGGAGGAGAGAAGATTTGGGGTAAGGGACAAATTGAAAAATTGAATTTGATACGTATTTTTATACCATTTCTTCTCTGTTTGAGATATCTGCTACAGTATACTCTAGTGTTGTCATTTGTTACGAGGTTTTTTTAAGTACTATTGAACGGTTCAGGACATTTTGGATTTGAGTTTCGATTCTACATTGAAACAGAACAACTAAATTGGGAGTTGTGAGATTCATATTTTGCTTCTCCAATTCTGAGAACTAAACGCCACCTAGAGAAATTCATAGGGTTAGCATTCTTTTTAACTTCTAAATTAAACTATAAAAAGGTAAACGGTGTGATGGGAGCACCTGAAAATCTGATGATTTTTTTCTCAGTGACATATTTAGAGAGAGGATTTGATAAATTCTAGACAGAATTTATAGCAGGCTCCCAAATATAAATTTAGTTAAAATTATATTTTCGGACAAGATTAGAGGTTTGGACTTTTGGTGTGTGTGAGTTGACAAGAAAAAGACTTCAACTTTGTGATCTCCCTCATGGTAGAGGAAGGTAGAGACTTGATGGCGGAAGGTTGGACGTTGCCTAGACAATGCTTTGGATAAATAGAATTGACTGTAGCACGTATCCTTACTCCGTTTCAAAATTGTAGGTTCATAGATGTTCGTATGTATTTAAACATACATTATATTTAGGTTGCATTAAGAAAAGTCAAAACGACCTAGTATAATTTGGGAGATGAAGCGGCATATTATTAGCTGTCGTATTCTTTAATAGAGGGAATGATATATAGCCTATTCGGCTGGACTTATAAGCTGGCTGAAAAGCTGAAATGGCTGATTTGTTATGAGAGAAAAATACTATTTGATGGCTGATAAGCTGAAGCGAACTTCGCTACGGTAAGAAAGGGTTGAAAATGAAGGTTTCCCAAGGAATAAGGATTACCGCCTTACCGGTCGTGACTCATGGGCCGTAAGGGAAAGGAATACGTGGGCCGATTAGCTAGGTGATGGGCCGCCATTGTCGGAGAAGACCGGATGTGCGACGCCGCGCGTTGGCGCTCGCTCCTCCAGTCCTCTCCCTGTTCGACACCTGCCTGGCTGGCTGGGTGCCTGGTGCTGGTGCTGCCCTGCCCGAGTGGCTGCCTGCTGCCTCCCGCTCCCGTCGACACGTCGTCGTCGTCCTCTCTCCCTCGCTGAGCACGGCAGTGAAATTTCGGAAACTTTACCATCCCAGGAACGCGCATGGCATGGGGACCGACGCTGCATGCCTTTCTCCAAACTAGCTCTCATTTGCACGCCGTTGCATCGGCAGGGACAGACATAGCCGGCCGTGTTGCGTGCCACGGCTGGCTCTCGCCGACGTACGTCGCCGGGAATCGTGATCATTCACGACGTCGCCGTAGAGCACTGTACTGGCAAGAAATGCGCTAGCTTGCTACGAGCGAGAGACGACGGTCCAGAAGGCGGCAAACGAGAGATCGAGCTGCTTCCACGAAGTGACGCGTTGATCCCGCCTTCAAGCCGTTTCACACGTCTACTAGCTAGCTATAGCTTATCTTTGCAATGCGAGGGTAGGACTTAGCGGGAGGTGATGAACGAAGCGACCGCGAAGGATCCGATGCCAGCTACAGTAGACAGTACAAGGCTAGCGAGGCTCCAAGCCTACAAGTACGAGCCCGCGTCACGGCATCGGGGTCCGTGCATCCCACTTCTCCTGAGAAGCAAGAAGAGCACACAGGCCTCCGGGTCGCCACCTTCCTCTTGGGCGGCACGCCATGGTGCCACTCCGCGTCCTCCCCCGTCGTCGTCCACGCCGCGCGTGACCCGCCGTCCCGCGACCACGTCCCAGTCCCGGCCGCCGACGGCGGCGGCGCCCTCAACGTCGCGCCCCACCTGATCCACCCCACCATCCTCGCCGACGGCGCCACCGACTCCGCCGTCCAGCGCACGGTCTACGACGTCACGGTCATCTTCCGCGCCACCGCCCGCCTCGGCCCGACCCGCCTCCAGTACTTCGTCGTCCCCGCCGCCGCCGCCGCCCCGAACTCCGGCGGCGCTGACAGGGAGCTCGATGCCGTGGACCTGTTCCTGATTCTTCCTGGGTCTTTTTTTGGGCGCCTTCGTCGGCGCAATGGTCGGCGTCGTCTTCGTCCACAAGGGACGCCGCCTCGGTGAAGACAAGGACGGCGAGTCCTCCGGCGACGGCGCCTTCCTGATCAAGAACCCCGAGGCCGCCCGCGCCCAGGCCGGCGTCGCCAAGGCGGCCCGCGGCGGCAACTGAGAGGCCGGGCGCCGGCCAAGCACGGCGTACGGCGCTCCGTTCTGCTGACTACTAGTGTCTAGTAGTATACTCTGGTGTTGATCGCACCTCGTAGTCTTCTCGCTACTGCATGCTAGATTGCTAGTAGAGCTACCGTATCCCGTAGTAGCTAAGCTCGATGGTTTGCTTAACTCGATCGCTCACACGCTTGGCATCCTAGCTCTTTCGTGCGTGGTGTAAAGATGAGCTTGCCTGATTTCTTCCAAATTCCCACACAATGAGAGCTCATTATTTGAGTTGCCGAATCCAACTGCCATGCATAATTTCGGTGAAATTGCCAAGACCTCTCCCAAGTCTCATCCGGGCGGCCGAACTTTGCCCTTTCCACACCTGGCTGGCTGCAAAGATAGATACTTGCTGCTAGAAAAATAGAAAAATATTTGGAGAGAAAATTCGGAAACAAAATTTGCGGATAGAATAATAGAACAAAAATTTGTACAACACACAAACTTTGGAAGCAAGGGAAAAGAAAAAAAAAGATCGAATGCCATGCCGTTGTTCCACTAAGGTGTCGACCTGCCGTGGGAACCGCTTGCACGTCGGCATCGGCGCCTTCGTGCTCTTCGGCATCGTGTTCCCCCTCGTCGGCACCTGCTGGCTGCTGCAGTGCTGCCTCCGCAGGCGCACGCGCAGCGAACTCGCCAAGGAGAAGGAGGAGGAGGCGGCGTCATCCGGCGGCGGCACCGTCCCGGACCCGGAGAAGGCCGCGGCCGCCGTCGCCGCATATCCCGGCGCCGCCAAGGCCCGCGGTGGCAAGCAGCAGATAAAGGCGCCGGCCGGGCAGTTAATAGGGCCAGAACTAGCTTAATCTGTGGCAAGTAGCTCGTGTGGTTTGACATTGGACTCCGCCTGAGACATGTTTCTGCTAATGAGTCCTGAATTCCTGATGATGACCTTATACTGGCACTGTTGGTGTTCATTTAGCTTGTGGTGTTGAGAGATGTGCATGCATGGTAATTCTTGGTATGTTGGTTATTTGTTGTTTTCTTTATGAAGCTAACCTGTACTCTCAGTCTCTCACCATCCAGATCCAGTGCAAGTACAGTTGGGTTCATCACCTGCTGTGGTTGTGTTTAACAATCAGCTAGCGGACGCTTTATTTTACATCGACACTGGCTGCACCCCCACCCACCGCGCTCTGCAGTCTGCACCCACAAATGGTGGAGTAGCAATGCATGATAGGTGCGGCTGGGGTTGAGGCGAGTGTGCTGCTGCTGCCTGCTGGCGTGCGCTTTGCCTGTGCAGACCGCAGATGGCCGGGATCAGAAGTAGCCCATCGTGCTACTGCTAGCATCGAAGCAGTAGCTGATGATTTGCTGTGTGGCACTGTGCCACCACCTTCCATTTGGGTATGGCGAGGGCCAGAGCTTAGAGCCAAATGATCCGCGGCGTGGAGAGATCCATGCAGTGCAGCGATCAACGGATGACTGTTCACCGTTGCCGGGCGATCATCTCCAGCTTGGTTCAAACTGACAAACACCAAGACTGTATCATGTCATTTTGGCTCCCGGGATCGGTTTTGTGTAGGGCTTACGAGGGTTTGATCACTTGATCAACGGACTGATTGATCATTATATTCACCGTCGGAAAAAGTAAGGTCGCGTACGTAGGATTGCCAGGGGTGATCTTGCGAGGCACCCACTACTTTGTACCGGTTGCAATTGGGCCTGGTATTAATATGAGCATTAGTATCGGGCTTCACGACTAGTCCCCGAGGAGCCTCTGTGACCCACTTTAGTACTAAAGGTTGCACATTAGTACCGGTTGAAGCCTCCAACCGGTACTAATGTATCTAAGGACCTTTAGTATCAGGTGAAGCCTCCACCCGGTACTAACATCCATCCTATAAATCCGGCTTCTTCTTCCTCCTGCCCAAGTCACCCACCATAGCTCAGGCATCATCCTTTCCATGGCGAACTAGGGGAGGTGCTACCGGATTTTTGACCATTTCGTGAGGATTTCACTGATTTAAGTCTTCATCCTCCCTTGTTACATGGTTAGTACACTAAGTTTTATGCTTTAGAGGTAGAGTAATTTGTGATTTTTAGAATGAGCTACAATGGAGAAAAATTTCATTTATATGCATATGTTATATATGTTTGAGCTACAATTTTTTGAATGCTATCTTTCATATTAGTTAAAGAAATTTATCAATATGAGGTTAGAGGAATAATAGAGAGATTAATTTCATAGTTTAGTCCTTTACGTGCCCGTCACCGCCGGCCTCGCCATTAGTATATGCAGGCTTCTTTTGATCAAAAGCATGCAAAAAGCATCCCGTGCGAGGAGACAGTCCGCCACCGCCTAGGGGCATCCTAGGCCTTGTTTAGTTCCCAAATTGGGAGTGGCAAAGTTTGCATTTTGCCATAAATGCGTAACTGTAGCATTTCGTTTGTATTTGTGAATTATTGTCCAAACATTGACTAATTAGGCTCAAAAGATTCGTCTCGCAAAGTACAACAAAACTGTGCAATTAGTTTTTAATTTCGTCTATATTTAGTACTCCATACATGTACCGCAAGTTTGATGTGATGAGGAATCTTCTTTTTGCATACTGCTAAAGTTGGGAAAAAGAGGGGAACTAAACAAGGCCCTAATTAGCACTGCCAGAAGACCTGTCGATCCCTGACAGCCCACTCCCATCCCGCGACCTTCCTTTTTTGGAAAGTTTAAAATCCCGCAACTTTTCATTTTTGAATATCATAACTTATACACATAATTTTGATGCATAACTCCATAATATAACTTTTTATAAGATAATTTTTTAGCACCACTTCAATAGCGTGCAGAACTAGTGTACATCTTCTAGGTAAAGTTTGTAAGAATAACTTCCAATTTGATTTTTAGAAAGATGTAACCGTACACATAACTTTTTTCCTAACAATAATTTAGGTGATAAATTTTGCAATACAACTTTCAAGATATACATAACTTATACGCGTAACATTTGTCATAACTTTTGAGAGAATATTCTTAAAAAAATTTATACACGTAACTTATACGTATATACAATATTTACTTGGTATAGAAAAAAATTTAAAAGAAAAAAAGAAAAAAACACGAGGCAGCACCTAGGCGGGGTCCGCGTGGAACCCATCGGCCCGGGCGCAGCAACTAAGCAAAGGGCACCGTGGGCGGTGGGCCCCGGCCGGCAGCGCGTCGTGCGCTAGAAAGCGACAGCGAGCGTGGGCTAAATTAAGGTGGTGTATGGTTCCTTTAGTCCAAGGACTAGGACTAAACTTTAGTTCATACTATGTTTGGTTTCATGGACTAAAGTTCATAAATGCTGTTGAACAAAGATGATATTACCCTTGTATCCACCACTCTACCCACTGTCCCGTCTCCACCGCTCCCAGATCCAGGATGTCCTCCAACCAGGACGACACCCCCCACGACTTGCTCCTTCCCACTGACGAGGACTTCAAGTCCACCACGCAGCCCGCGCCCGGAGCTCCACCGCGGAGAGCGCGATCGACTACGGGCACCTGGCGGGGGGCGGCTTCCCCCACCCCTCATTCACCCCCGCCGCCGGAGGGTGCCGTGAGGGCGACGGTATTGGCTATCTGGCCGCGGAGCGGGCGGTGTCGAGGAGGCGAAGGTCGAGCTCGGTGGCGAAGCGGGAGAGCCGGTCCTGATCCCGATCCTGTCACCGCGTGCGCGCCAACAGGCCGGCAACGATGGCCGCGGGGCGGGGCTCCTTGGCAGGGCGCATGGGGACGGGGCGCGCGATGGCGCCCGTGGCGAAGTGGTGGAGCACCGCTACCAGCCCCTCCATCACACAGCGACAGCGGGGGCCGGGTGGGAGGGCGGCGGTGGCGATGGGGGTCGGGCGGCGGGGGTCAAGCGGGACACAGCGGGAGGGAGCTGGGTGGGAGGGAGGGCAATAAATGAGGGGTATGGGTGTCCTCAACACCTTTTAGTCTAGTTTAGTCCAGTTTTGTAGGCTAGAGGACTAAAGCCTTTAGTCCACCTGTTTGGGTGTTTAAGGACTAAAAGTGCAAAAAATAGTGGAATAAAGTTTAGTCCATAAGAACCAAACAGACCTAATATTGCGCACCGCCTACAGGCTACAAGCCTACAAGTACTACCCACGCCATTGTAGTTAGGTATACTGTATTTACATGTGAACTCTCTGTTTTTTGCACTGAATTTTCGAATTATCAGAGCCCAGGATATACATGCCAGTCAACTTTGGACCACTCAACTCAGCCCATCTACCCATGTATAATCATTAACCACCGCAGTTGCCAGTACATAACGTACCCCACTGCAGCATGCTGCACAGTGTGCCACAAAAGCACACTAGTGCAGTAAAAACAAGCTTTTCAAGTCAGAGGGAACCATGAGGAGACCGGAGTTTCCCGAGCTGCTTGTGCCTGTGCCTGGCATCTCCGGTATGTTCTCCCCTGGCTTCCCACTTTGCATTGCACAGCTAGGTGGTGCCATGGATAGTAGCTATAGGTGGGTGGGGCTCTCCCATTAGCTGCTGCTGCCTGCCAACCAACCACTGATCGACGCGACTCACGCGATCCATCCATGATCCATCATCACGCTAGAATGACAACACTTTTGGTTTTGGGGGCGGCTAATTAGGCCCTGTTTAGTTGCCCAACTTTGCACCTCCCAACTTAGTCTTCACTGTTCAGCCGAAATTTGCAAGCATCCCAAATTCTGGAGGTCCCAAGTTTGGACTGTACAAACTTTGCAATTCACTATTTAGCATCATTAATACCACCAATTGTGCATGGTTGCATGGCCCATGCACGCTATCATCCAAAAAATGCATGAACAGCTCTACTGACAACACAATTTATTGCATTTTTAACAACAAAACTTGAAGGAAAATATTCTCAAGTGCACCGCAAATTATTACAGATTCACAACACCGAAAATTGTTACAGCTAATCACAAAGTACATAAACAATTACACGTCCTCAATCACAAATTATTCAAGACCTAGCAAACAAATGTTCAGCAAGCATGTCTCGGAATGCATTCATGCTTGCCATGTTCGCACTCTCTGGCGCAGGCACTGTTTCCGGCTGATCCTGAGTGCCTTCAACAGGCACATAGTTTATGTTGCTGTCCACTATACCAAAGTGACTATCAAAGTCACCATTAATCCTAATGAAGTTGTGCAACGACATGCATGCACATATAATCCGTGTCTGTGTTTCTGGTGGATAGGCCGGGATGTCCAACAATATGCGCCACTTCATTTTCAACACTCCAAACGCCCTTTCGATCACATTTCTAAGAGATGAATGTGCGAAGTTGAATATCTCCTTCATACCTTGTGGTTCGGGCGCGTTTTGAAAGTCTTGGATGTGATACTTGGTCTGCCGGTAAGGAGCCAGGAAGCCGGTGCGGTTTGCATACCCCGAGTCCACCAAGTAGTATTTCTCTAAAGGAACAGTAAGTACCTGTAAGTTTACAATGGTTCAATTAGAAAATACTAACGACCTAGAAACAGTTGTGTGTACCTCTAGGTGGCTTTGGGAAGTTGTCTCTATAAGTTGTCATTGCATCGTCAAACACCCTCATGTCATGCACTGAACCAGGCCACCCAGCAAGGACAAAAGTAAAGACCATATCCAAGTCACAAGCGGCCATGACATTCTGGGTTGTCTTGCCCTTCCTACACATGTGCTGCATAAACTTTTCACTTGGCACAACAACAGGAATGTGAGTGCCATCTATTGCTCCTATGCAACTCTTGAATTCAGGGTAGAACCGATTGTTTTGCAGCCTAGGATGCATTGTTCTAAAGTCTGGGTCCCGAGGTTTAATGATGTCGACAGATAGGTCTACTAGACAATTGAGGACTTTGTAAAATAGACTATGCACAGTGGCTAGTGATCTCTCAAATCTGTCCTCTGCTTGCCTAACAGATTGTGGTGCCCCACATATCCAAAGGAACATTCCTAGAGCCTCAATAGTGCTAGATTTGTTTGATGCTGTGAGTCCATACTCAGATGTCAACAAATCATGCAGCCTATGAAACATGTGTGGGGTCATCCTAAACATGGTGTAGCAGGCTGATTCATTGGCAAGCTTGTTAAGTACCCATTGCTCCCCAGTCAATGCTGGATTCCTATACAGTCCTCTATTGCAATACTTGTCCAGATGAATAGCATAGCCATACATACCATAGATACATGGTGCTTCATCATCGTCTTCTACTAGCATTTTCCAGAATTCTTCCCACCAGTCGTCCTGCACGTCCACCTCTTCCATTGGAGCTTCAACTTGTGCACGAACATGAGCTTGAACATCCTGCCCATTGCAAAAAAAACACAGAAACAGTAAGCAGAATTCATTTGGTAGCCACAGTACTAAAGCCTGCTACCTCCATTCAAACATCCATTGATCTTACACAGAGGCAATCAGTTTAACAAATAATAAGCAACATTACTAAATTCAACAACCATGCTTGTAATTTAGCGCTTCCTGACATAGTTCATCATATGTTCGTCATCACAACATAAATAATAACCAACACAACTTAATTCAACTACACGTCATGACAAGCACACACAAAAGACATAGGCCATCATGCCAACTAAAGTCACATCTAGGTGCAATGCATGGATGGTAGGGTCTGGTTTTAGACCGTAGCGGCATATTGCTTGATCATGGAGAGCCTTGCTTCAACAGGTGTGCACAGGAAGATATTGCGTAGATCGTCATGCATGCAGATCTTGACCACACCATTCCAGAGTTGTCCTTCCATCAGGTGCACTCCAAGCTCTGTCGCTGAATCTGTAACTAGTTTCTGTTCTTGTTTCCTAGCATCCTGTTCTTGTTTCTTCTTCTCCTTTTCTTCTTCAACCTCCTTCTTCTTATCCAAATATGCCCTTTCCATCACTGCTGTCCTATGATCATAACTGGAGTTGAACCTTGTCATGTTGCTGTTCATGTTCCGAACAACAGCGTCCTTATTCTTCTTGCTGGGGCTTATAGCTGTGCTGCGGAAGCTGCTGGAGCTCCTCTTGCTCCCACTGCTGACTGGGGTCGCACAGCTCCGAGGGGTGCCACAGTCAGCATCAGCATCTTCTTCTTCGCTGCTACTAATGAAGTCAATCTGGCGGCTGACCCCAAGAACAAAGGAGGTATCTCCAGTCACTGCAACTCCACAGAACATGCGGTCCAGTTCGTCAATGTATTCTGGCCATCCATCCTTCAGATCATACCAGTCTTGGTGCCCCTGCATTGCAAATAACAACACACAGAAATTCAGAAGCTAGTACAGAAAGGAAACGAGTACAGAATGAGGTGTTCACAGATCAGTAACCTTGCAATGGTCCTGCCACCACTTATCACTAGCAACCACAGAGCCATCTGGTCTGTGCCCTAAGCCTGTGCACTTTGTCCGAAGATCTTCGATGAACTGCCAAAGCAACTTCAACTGCCTGTACTTGTAACCAAACTGCTCACTGTTACGGAACTTGCCAGTCGCCGCTAGGAACTTATCCCGAACATCTTTCCAGCCCCACTTGCTCATGTTGCCATTCTTGCAGTTACCCAAATCAATTTGCTGGCAGTAAAGCTCACAAAAAACCTGAGTATCCTCTTTGGCCCACTTGGCCCTGCTTGGCTCATTCTGTGCACAATGTAATTGAACAAGCAATGCATGAACGAGTATTGACAGTAACCATGACTAACCGAAACAATCATGCACACCAGGCCAGATCATGGAAGTAAAGAGGGGGAGTGGCAAAAAGTACCGGATTGTTGTCGGCGTCCAGTGCTTGAGCCGCGCCGCGACACCGGGAACCGCGGACCCTGGCTGTAGGTCGCCGCTGATGAGGTAAGGGAGCCGCGGCCTGACCACCGCTGCCAGAAGGCTCTCGGCCGGGAGGGCTGCCCCGGCTGCTGCCGCCTCCTCCCGCTTGGTCGACGGAGTGAAGGATCCCTTCGTAGTTGTTGATGTGCGGCCAACCGGAGGTTGCATTGAGGTTGAGGCCGGACATACCCAGCTGGCTTGGGGTGGCAAGGTGGACGATGAGTTCTGATGCGGCACGGAGGAGTAGGGGTTATATGCACCGATTACTGAGCCCGGTGGCACCAGGGAGAACAAGTTCCTCGTGCGGTGGCCGGCGTCGTAGTCAGGGATGTTGCCGAAGTCCAACCCCGAAGAATTGCCGTATCCGCCGACGTTGAAGGCAGCGGGGTTGCCGGATCCGCCGGCGTTGGACTCCGCGCCGTTCCCATCGCCGTTGAAGTCGTCCATCACCGCCGACGGGGTCAACCACGGTGGATCTGGTACCAGACGTGGTGGATCGGACCGCGTAGGTCCTGGATCTAGTGGTGGAAAGCTCGATTCGAGCGGAGGCGGCGAGAGGAGCGACGGGGGAGAGGGACATCAGCCCAGGGGGACAGAGAGCGGCGGGGGAGCTGGATCTGGTGGTGGAAAGCTCGATTCGAGCGGAGGCGGCGAGAGGAGCGGCGGGGGAGAGGGACAGCAGCCCAGGGGGACAGAGAGCGGCGGGGGAGAGGGAGCGTGGCGGGGGAGAGGGGCGGGGGAGAGGGAGAGCGGCGGGGGAGAGGAAAGCGGGGAGAGTGGCGGGGGAGAGGGAGAGCTGGGGGGGGAGAGGGCGAGCGGCGCGGGGGAGGGGGAGAGCGGTGGGGAAGGGGAGAGCGACGCAGGAGGAGGGGGAGAGCGGCGGGGGAGAGGAGAGCGGCGCAGGGGGAGCTAGGGCTGGGAGTGCGGCCGGTGCTGTGGCACTGGACTGGATAAGGGCGTCGGCGGGGGCCGAATTCAGGACATCCAAAAGGCCAAATTTGGACCAAAGTTTGCCAGCCCGTTTAGTTCCAAAGTGCAAAAAGGTGGCCCAAATACTGTACAAAGCCAAATTTGACCCTCAACTAAACAAGGCCTTAGTTAACCTACAACGCTCTAATTCAGGATCGGGACAATTGAGGTCGATGATGATGGTTTTGCCTAGGGCTTCATGAAGAACAACTCATCTGAATATCGACCAGACGGTGACCTTGTTCAAGATGGACCAATCCAATCGTTCGTTAGTCACTGCCTCACCGCCATCGGAAGGAAGAAAAGGGTCTATCTGAATCTGAGTGATTTTTGTGCCACGCCACTTGCCCTCTGCGGCTCTGCCGCTCTCCGCCCGCTGGACCCATCGCCGTCGGTCTTGGCCATGGTCTTTCCCACCAGTACGTACGTGCAGGCGTACAAGCTTCTTTTGACCAAAGCCAAGGAAAAGGCTTCAGATCAGAATGGTAGAGCGTTGGTGGCCGACCGCCATGATTATACGTCGCGCTCTTCTCACTTCCAGAGGCTAGCACATAAGAGATAAGGGATTATACTGGTTCGGAAAGATCCCTACGTCCAGTTTTGGTAGGAGTCGTGTTCCTTGGATCGAGTGCGCTAGGCTTACAACAGGGTGCTTATAAGCAAGCGATGCGTGTGTGCGCGTGTGTGTGATGAATGTGAGAGAGAGAAAGGAGGTCCGGTTCCCTTTATATAGGCCAGGGATTGGTAGACAATGTTGAGAAATGGAGGGGGTCCTGACCTCAGAGGTCAGGGGTTGTGGCATGGTCGGATGTTCCTTGCATTAAGGGGCTTCCTTGTCCTATCCTCTTGGCCGGTCGTGGGCTTCGCACACCCTGTACGGTGGCTCCAGTGCGGTGTGGGCCGCCTATGCACAGCCTGGCTTGCTCCGTGGCGTGCTCCCGTCGTGTCTGCCAACCCTGTGGTAGTGAACGGGACGGGAGCCGTTGCTGATGTCCGTACGGTTGATGAGTGGGCGAGCCTTGATTAGTAGCCTGCACGAGGCGTGCCGCTTGTCCCGACTTTCCCCGACCTCTTTAGTGCGCTCACGGACACTCCACGCCGTAACGCCTATCACTGGGTCCCACCTCACCTGCGGGCCCGTACCGGGCCAGGCGTGGTGGCATGGTCTTGATCCTGATGGATCACCCTGGCGGTGAGGGTAATGATGACGTCGGGGCGCGTGGGCACGTACACCCGCACGTGGCCTTGCTTTGCAGGTCATCCTGGGCGGTCCAAGAGGTGTAGCCTCCAGTACGGCGCAGGTCTTCTCGAGTCAAGGAGTGGGTGGGGTGTTGTGGGCCCCTTGCGGGTCCCGCCCCCGATCTACCAAATTGGTGGGTTATGGCCCTCGGCTCCCGATCAGGGGAGGTTGGGAGGTGGGCCATGGCATCTCCCGCACCGCCTCTAGCATGCTTTGGGCCAAGGTCTTTTTATGCCTTGGCTGCCTTGATTCCCTTCCCCGGAACCCTAGTACGGGAACCGTCAGAGAGGGAGGAGATGGTGGCAGGCTGCAGGGCATGCCTCTCACCACGGCGCTAATCTACCACAACCTTTGAGGCTTTGATCGTATGCATCTCTCTGCCGCGCGCTGCTGCTGGCCAGCTGCTGCTCGATTGCCTACAAGTACTACTACTCCACCGGCGCCGTAGCCTCGTCGCTCCTAAAGCGCGCAGCAAATCTAGCCAAGGCATTCGCAGACCACCAGCTGAATCCACCCACCCACCCATCCTCGCATGTAGCGCCCGCGCCGGTGCGTGCCATGGCCCGTTGTCTCCTCCCGCTCCTCGTCGCGTCCGCTGTGCATCCCTCCTTGCCACCACCACCCCTGTTGACGCTGCCGCCCTTCACCCCGCTGCTCGACGTCGCCCCCGTCCCCAACACCGCCCTCGCCGTTGTTGCCCCCACCCCGCCAACCAACAACATCTCCTCCGTATCGACCGCCTCCCCACGCCACCACGTCCCGCCGCTGCTGGGCCACCACCAGCGCCCCGTCACCGTTCCAACCGCCCCTGCCCGGATCCCAACCACCCACGCCGCGCTAGCCGGTGGCCCCACCAGCTCCAAGCAGGCATCCGGCGACTCCAACCGCGGCTACTACCTCATGTACGTCGCCCTGTTCGTGCTCAGCGTCATCACCGGCTGGACCGTCGCGATCTTGACGTTCTCCAGTGGCGGCCTCGGCACCTGCCTCTACGTCTGGTCCTAATTTCCCATTAATGTTTCTCAGAGTGCGAGCGTACAAGTACAACATTCTCTCGCCCTACTCTTCCTCTCCTTTGTGCCATGGTGGTGTTAGTCCTATCACCATTTTATGCCTTCAATGGTGCAGTAGAGTAGAGTCGCATGCTTTTTTCCATCGACTTAAACATTAGAAGCAATGACGACAACCTCTCATCGGATCTCTAAATCTTTCGCTGAGTTTGATGGTGTTGGTCGGACTTGCACCGCATGCTTTTGTACTCTTGTCTTATTATTTCTACCATCTTGATTTTACTTATCTGGCAACAGTGTATTTATTGATTTACCCTAATCATGTTTATTCTATACTGAACGGCAGACACATGGTTTTACATATGGGTGTACAAATATTCCACCATTTATTTCTGTTGTTAAATATGTCATCTACTATTACTAATTGGAGGTTCCTTTTGAAACCTCAAGGTGAAGCCATCTAGAATTGCTAGGTGGATACTCTAGAAAAAGAGAGAAATTCTAGAAATTCTCACAAAAAAGCAAAACATCCGACCATCAATCGATAGATTCAAATCATCATAGCCATTGGATTGTTTTCTAAAAAATTACCCACCTCTGCCATTATGAAAATAGCCTAAAGTAACCCCCTAAATCTATATATAAATTACCCACCTCTGCCATTATATAAAATAAACTAAAATAACCCCCTAATCTTCATCAAAATTACCCACTTATACCTTACCCACTTATGCCATTATAAACAATATTTAAAATAACCCCCTAATTTGTGACTGAATTGCCTACCACTATTACTTAAAAAACTTAAAGTAACCCTTAAATTTGCATCTATATTACTCACACATGCCATTATTAAAAATAATATGAGGTAACTCTACGTTTGAATCAAATAACCTTAATTAAAAATATACAGCAATATATGATTCTAAATCGTCTATATCTTGCACTATTGCTATACGATATAATAATTAAGGTCTATATGCATGATGTGTGCCACCATTTATAAGGATATAAAGTGATGAGAATATAGATTTCTATGCTAAAATTGTATCTCAAACTTAAGGTTCATTAAACAAATTCAAGTGCATACCTGCGAGGCAAAGTGAAAAGTTAAAGATTATAAATGTGGATGAAAATATTATAGAGTAATTACTAACTAAAACTATCACAATTGGATGAAGATATTAAGTATATATCTACATAAGCATTGTGTGTTCGAATATTTAATGAACGAGAGCTAGCTTATGGTAATAGTTTTTTTAGCAATGTAGTCTCATTTTTTTCCATTGGAGGCTTCGCATTAGTTCCCATGAGACAAGTCAGAAAAAAGAGACAAATTCTCATAAAAATTAAAAATGTCAAACACCAATCCTGTAAACTCTAATAATCATAGCCATTGATCTATTATATTTTCTAAAAAGTTACCCACCACTATCATTATGAAAATATTCAAAAATGAGCTCTAAACCTATATTTCAATTACTGAGCTCATCTATTATAAAAAATAATCTAAAATAACCCCATAACCTTCATCCAATTTACTAATACACATCATGATAAAGCATAACTTAAAATGTCATTCTAAAATTTTATCTATGTTATCCACGTACGTCGTTGTTAAAAATAACCTAAAGTAAGCACCTAAATCTTAATCTAATTATCTTCATGTGCATCATACAGAAATGTCAAAAAGTAAACTAATATATGATTTTAAATTACCTATATATGTCATTGTTAATATAAAAATACTAAGTTAAAGTATATACACATGATGAGTGCCACCATTTAGACCATTTATACATATATGTGAGGAATAGATGAAAAATATTGATTTGTATGCTAAACATAATGTATGGAGGATCGGAGGTGTGATACAAAATGAAAAAAATATGAATATGGATGAAAAAGTGCATTGAGTAATTATTAATTAAAAATCAATCACAACTGGACAAAGATAGGTACATATCTACATAAGTATTATGTTGAAGTATTGAAAAATAAGAGAGTAGTAGGTAAACAATTTTGATTATTAGCTAGGAGTTTAATTTCTAAATAATTTTTAAATACAATAGTTTCTAAAAATATTAGCCCGTGCGGGAGCACGAGTTGATGGACTAGTTCTACAAATTGATATTAAAAAATAAATATAATGAATATTTTATTTATTTTAATACTTCAATATGTGTGAATGGCAAAGAACCGCAACAACGAAGAGGTTCAGAAAGCAAGTATTAATTTTTGCATTAGGATGAGGTACGGGGGCATTGATCTTACTCATCTTCCTTTGCTTTTAGGATTAATTCATCGGGGACTCTTTTTGATAAATTTATTTGTGGATTCATGAAAAATATATCTTAACGGAAAGGCCATTGTACCAGGAGAGAAGTAGAGAGACCATCACGCTTAAATTTTGAAACAAAGATTCTAGCAAATGCAGTAGACATCGTTCCCTATTTTGAAATAACTATATTTTTATATGGCTAAATCTCACGCTTATAACCTATATTGGTCATTGCAGAATATTTATATAACAACGCCGGTGTATATTCTAGATAAATATCTTTGTTTAGAATTATATTTAAAAGTATAAGCTTTAGATGATTTTTCTGAACGAAGAACCACCTCGTAGCGGGGAATAGATGCGTAGGTACACTAATTCATCCACACACACGTGCATTTTTAGCTGGTAGGAGGCACACTCACTAATATGAGGATTTTCTATTGTGCATATGCGTGCATCATTATTGTAAAAAACAAAATTATATTTCAATATTATCATGCATATTAGAGTATGGTAAAAAATAATTATATATTTACATGATCTTTAATATCATCGTCGAAGTTATTTTTACAAGATAAATTGCTTGGAGTGAGAATGGGAATTTAGCACCATATAAAGAGATGTGGTGCCGTACTGCCGTGGTGGAGGCGGATTGTGGCCTTGTGTGGGACTCAGCTGGAGAAGAAGCTGATGGCGTTAGAGTTAAAGGATTAGGGTTATGGGGTGTATTTGAGTAGTAGTGGCCGGGTACCTAGAGGGACAGTTGCCGACGGTGGTCGGCCTAATGGCGGTGGCATATCGTGGTTACGGCCACCTAGATGATGGGAATTGCCGGTGGTAGGAAAGGATCAGCGGCGGGATGAGAAATCGAAGTGGTCAGCGGTGGGAGGCAAGTGATGCGGATTGCGGCGAGACGGCGATCCGGTTGCCGGCCGTGCACGGGTACTTAGTGCAAGGTTGCAGTAGTAGCGGATAGGTGGACGTGCCGTCGATCATGGAGCGCGGGGTGGGGTGTTGAGTGGCGGTGGGGAGAGGGTTGGTTGGATATGGCCGCCGTCGTCAGGAAGAAGACAGCAGCAGCTGCCCGGTACGTGCGCTCGAGTGAGGGGCCCGTAATGCTTGCTTCTTTCTGTCCACACTGAAGTTGGGCCCTTTCCCAACAAGCTAGGCAGACACCGGCCCGATCCACAATATGACACTGAGCTAGCTCTAGCTGGTGTTAACCACAAGTCCACTCTAATTGCAGGATGCTGTTCGGCCGTCAGTGATGTCCCTAACTAATAAACCTCGGTGCCACGCCGGCCTTCGACCCCAAGCTGAAGCTCACATCGATCCATCTTTAACTGGAGGGCAACAGTGGAGGGTAAAGGGAGCAAGAGGGATCTGTTGCGTCGACGCGTGAAGGTCGCAAGCGATTCCATGCGCGTTCACGGTTCACACACACTGACACACACGATAGGTCGCAGCTCTTGCGCGTCCGGCGGTGGACTAGCTTTTGCCCCTCGCGTCGCCTTGATCGACACATTTCCCTTTCCCAAAGGTCCTAGGCACGCACGCCTCCAGCAGCCTACAAGTACCCCGCTCCGCGTGCAGCACAGCAGCGGCGGCGGCGGCCACCTTTAGCTCTCGGCTCCGATCGAGCGCGCCAGCAGTGAAGCACCCCGCGTCTTCCACGTCCAGTGCACCTCCTCCGCCCCGGCCGGCTGCGCGCGTCGCCGCCAGCCCGCCATGGCGCCCCGCCGCCTCGTCGCCCTGGTGCTGGCCGCCCTCGCCGCCGCGTCCCTCCTTCTCGCCGGATCCACCGCACCGCCGGGCCGCGACAACGCCTCGGCTGCCGACGACGACGTCCTCCCACGCACGGCCGCCGCCGTCAACGACACCACCCATGTCGTCTCCGGCAGCATCGCCCGCCGCCGCCTCGACGCGCCACGCCCCCACCTGCTCCGCTCCGTCATCCCGGCCGACGACGCCGCCGCCCCCGCCCCGAGCTCCTCCTCCTCCTCCGACGCCCCGGTGCCGCCGCCGGCCCGCAACGCTTCGGAGGCGGCCGACACCGTCCTCCTCCTCCTCCTCCTCCCGCGCACGCCCGTCGTCGGCTCCCGGCGCCTCGGCCCGGACCACCACCTGATGATGACCCACCGCTCCGCCGTCCGCGCCGGCGACGGCGCCAAGGCCTGCGTCCCGTCCCCGCGACGCGTCGTCATCCTCCTCACCTGCGCGGCAGTCGGCGGCCTCTCCCTCGGCATCTTCTGCGGGCGGCGCGACGTCAGGGCACGTAGCAGGGTCAAGGCTAGCGCCGCCGCTGTTGCTTTGTTACTAGTGCTAAGGGCATTGGCGTAGCTTGTTCGTTGTGGTTGGCACTGATGTGTGATCGTCCTCGTAGCTGTCACGTATAATCTACTCCGTGATGTGTCTGGATAAGTAAATGAGCTTGGCTTCCTCGAATGAGTTCTGAAACTACTAATAATACGATCGGTCGATCGATCATCTTTGCAAGCAGTCGAGGACAGGAGTGAAAAGCAAAGGAAAGAAAGCTAAGGCCGGCGAGGCGGCGACGCGGTGTCTCTGGGCAGTCACGAACCTATCGTACGTATCGCGTGTGGAGGTCGCAGCAGAGGCTAGCAATCAAGTTCGGTTGCATGTGAGTATACACAAGCATCCTTCTCATCACCAATTGCCAGCCTCCTCGCGCTAGCTAGCTAGTACTAGCAATCCTGTGTGTTGGTGCCGACTAGCACAGTAGCAATGGTAAGTTGGTAACACGAGCTGGTCGTCCACAAACTCCAAGCTCTCAAGTATTTTTCCTTGAAACGAGAACACAAACTGTTAAATGCTAAATCAGCTAGATCCTTTTCAGCCATTGTTACTCTAAAGCATCAGTTTTTAGCATCACGATTTATCGATGTTAAGTGAAACAATTTTTTAACTCATTACGGCCACTGTAAAACCCCACCTTTGAATATACAATTTGAGTCCCCCAGCAGGAAGCCAAGGAAAACATGTTCCTCGAAATTCTTTTCGTATGTTCAGGGATTCCATCGGGCCCATCCAAAGGGCTTGGTGCAAAACAAAACAAAAGTGTGCAAAACGAGTAGTAGTAGATTGTGAAAACTGAAAAGCTAGCCGCACGAAGACTTTGAGCTTGGGAGGAAGAAGCTCTCTTCCACAACCTTTTTACATTCTTGGTCCCGACATCAATATATGCAAAGATTTGGTACATACCGCTCTTCCCAAGAACCCATTTTTACCGTACCGGACGCGCTTTTCGTTTTCACAAGAGAAAACCACCTCCTCCGATCAGCGATCTTGCCCGGCCAGCAGCCAACATGGCCCGCCGCCGCCTGCTTGTGCTTGCCCAGCTCCTGGCGCTCGCCGCCGCCGCGTCCCTCCTCCTTGCCGCCTCCCCCGTCCACATCCACACCACCGCCACGCCGCCGTCCTCCCCCGCCGTCCCGCGCCCGGCGGCGGCGACCATCTTCCGCGGCGCGCGCCGGCTTGGCCCGCCCCACCACCGCCGCCTCTCAGAGCTCCCATCGGACTCGGAGCCCCCGGCCGCGGCATCCTCCTCCTCCGACGCCGACGCCCCCGCCCCCGCCCCTGCTCCGGGTCCGGCACCAGCCCCCGACGCTAATGACGACGACGGGGGGCTAGCGCTCGTCGTCGCCATGTTCTTGGTTCCCGCCGTCGTGCTCGGCTTCGCCGTCTTTTCCGCCTTGCTGGCCTTGCTCATCGTCATCCTACGCAAGCCTGGCGAGCTGCTCGCCTCCTCCGTCGCAGACCTCTACGCGGCGGCGAAGGTGGCCCGTGAGAAGGCCACCCGGGTTCGTCCCCTCGGCCAGGACGGCGTCGATGCCGCCGGCCCGTGACGACGACGCTGGTCGGCCGGTGTGACTAAGACTTAGCTAGTACTATACTGATTGCGATCGATGTTTGCTCTCGAATATCGATCGATCGATGTTTACATATGTATATATATATATATAAGTACTGTGAAATTCTTGCTCGATGAAATTAAAGACTTTGAGTTGTTGATTGCATTGTTAGCCATTGTTGCCGCTCGTCGAGCTCGAGCCGTCGTCGTCACCGGATCGGAGATGGATGTAAACGAGGCAAGCAAGCTACCCATTGCCCATCCGCCATTGGGTGGTTTGGGTCTCTCGCTCTGTGGATCCACGGGGCAGCCGACACGTAGCGCCAGCCCCCCAGCTAGTAGCAATGCGCCATAGATCGACTCGCTCAACCACTCAAGGCACGCGCTAGCTTTCCCAATTCTGCAAAGCGGAATCGATCGCCATCGCAGGTCTCTCATCCGATCCGGTGTGTGTATTATTGCATGGTGTTGCATTGGCAGGGACAGACATGCACACAGCCGTCCAGCGTGCCCTGCCTGGCTTTTTGCCAATCTCGATCGTCGCGTCGCGGAATCGTGATCAGTCACGACGTCGCGGTGGTAGAGCGCTCCTCCCCTCTCGGTACAAGCAGCCAGGCGACGGTCCGATCCAGCCGGATTCAGCCATCTGATACGATGGCCCAAACCCCACCACATGATCATCAGAAGATTCAGAAGCTAGCATCACCGGCGGCCAGTTCCATGAAGCAGTGAACGAAGCTTCCTAGCTCGACGGCTCTCGATCGCTCCGGCCAGGTCAGGTCTTCCACATGCGACCAGTCACGCGTACACAGCTCGTGATCGGCCTCTCCTTCAAGCGCGCGCTAGCTTTTACACGTCTACCTAGCTTATGTTTGCACGCCGCATGTCCTTTTGGCCACTCTCGTCGACCCGTCGTCGTCGCCTGCTCTGATGAGTCTTGGTACTACTGAAAGCGAAGGGTAAGGGAGAGCCATGCATGCTATGTGAACAGGGGCACGGCGTGCGTCTCCAAGGCCCTTGCTACAAGACTGGAAACCCCCTTCCCTTGCACACGACCAGACCAGAAGGCAGAAGCCAGCTAAGGTAGCGCTCTCTCCTCCGGCTCACCACCTTCGTCCTCTTGGCGCGGTCGCGCCGCGCACGTCGCCACCGCCATGGCGCCCCGCCGCGCCGTCCTCCTGCTCCTGGTGGCCGCCGCCGCGGCGTCCTCCCTCCTCGCGTCGTCCTCCGCCGTCCTCGTCCACGCCGCGCGTGACCCGGGTGTGTCCTGCGACCAGCTCCCGGTCGCCGAGGCCACCACCGGCTTCCAGCCGCTCACCGTCGATGCCGACGGCGGCCTCAGCGTCCCTCCCCACCTGATCCACCCCGCCATCCTCGCCGACGCCACCGACAACCCCGCCGTCCAGCGCACGGTACGACGTCACGGTGGTCTTCCGCGCCACCGCCCGCCTCGGCCCGCCCCGCCTCCAGTACTACGTCGTCCCGGCCGACGCCAGCGTCCCGATCTCCGGCGGCGCTGACGACACCAAAGCCCGTGCTGACGTGGGCCTGATCATGTTCTTCCTGGGTCTTCTCTTGGGCGCCTTCCTCGGCGCCATGAGCGTCCTCATCCACAAAAGCAACCTCCTCGGCGACGACGACAACGAGTCCTCCGGCGACCGCGCCATCCCGAAGAATCCCAAGATCGTCCTCGCTCAGGCTGCGGGCGCCGCCAAGGCCCGCGGCGGCTACTGAGGCGCCGGCCGATCACGGCGTACGGCGCTTCGTTCTGTTGATCATTGCGACTGTGCTGCGTTTTCGCTGCTAGCTACCCCGTTGTAGTTAAGCTCGGTCGTGCTCGTGCCCTGTGTGCTTAGTGCGTTGGCACTGATCTTTGATGTCTTTCGTGGTCAATAACAAGATGTGATTGCCTAATATCTTATGAGTCCTGATGTCCTTACTAATCACGATCCTCAGCTCCGAGTGTAGTCTGTCTGTACTGCCATGCATGGCACGATGATCCATCTCTCCGTGCATCCATGGTTTAATTGGCATCGCGACGGCGAGACGAGACATGCCCCGCCACCACGGCGGCTCGTCGAATGGCCTCTTTGCCTCTCTCGTTGAGGAGTGGTAACAGTAAAGGCGAAGCCATGGGAGGTATACGTAGCTACCTTACCCTACCTATATACTGGCACAACAGAGATAGGAGGAGTGAGACTGTGAGAGTGATCGATCACTTGGTATTGGGGCACAGGAAGCCTAGATACTTCGCCAAGGACTGAGAAGCAGGCACGCGCTTTGCTTTTTCTTCAAACCACAATTCATTCCACAATCGACGGATCGCCACCGACTCCGATCCGGTGTTCGCCACCGTCTACATCTTCTGCTGCGGCGGCGAGTATGGCGACGGAGACGAGGATTTGCCCGACGACCACGACGGCAGGGGCGTTCGGCGAAGCCGGCCCCACCCCAGCAAGGTCGGCCGCCTGTGCGTCCCTTTGACCACGACACCGTAGCGAGGCTGCCGGCCCATGACGATGACAGTGGCGACAACTAAGGCCACGACGCCCATGGGCTATGGCTTGTGTTAGTGCTTGCTCCCGGCCGGCTCTGTGAGGACACGCCAAGTAGTGATGATACTGATACTTGCATGTCTGACTTGACTAGTATTGTGATGTGCGATCGTCGTGCTCTCGCGTAACTGAGTTTCGTGGTGCAGGGCAGCGTGCTTTCTTCTCTCCAGGGTGTTTCTTCTGTCCTCAGCACCTGATTTTTTACTAACTTAAACAACTTTTGCAATGCTTAGCTCCGTTGATCGGTTGCGTGTGTGTGTGTTTTACAGTTTTACACTTTTACCTCTTCACGAAGGTGCAATGCAATGTGCGAAAACGTATTCGCTAAAAGGTTACCGACGCTGCGCCCAAAACTAGTAAAAGCGAGCGAGAGGCGCCCATGGCAAGCAGAAAGACAGACGACACGACACTGTCGACGCGCCATCGAAGATCGATCGCCACAGCAAGCGGCCTACAGGTACTCCGATCCTCCGCCTGCCCTGCCCTGCGGCACCTACCGATCCTCGCCTCCGTGCACTGCGGCGTGCGCCAAGACTCAAGAAGAAACCGCGTGCTGCTCCGGCCACCTCCGATCCTCCCGCGCGGCTTCGTCCGTCGCCGCTGCCATGGCGCCCCGTCGTCGCGTCCTCTTCCTCCTGCTCCTGGGCGCCGTCGCCGCCGCGTCGCTCCTCCTCGCCGCCAGCGCCGCATCCGACGACGCCGCGCCACCGGGCCGCAGCGTCTCGGCGGACCTCCCCGGCGTCGTCGCCCCGGTCCCGGACGTCGGCAAGGACGGCGCCACCGCCGCCGTCTCCCCCCGCCCAGCCCACCGCCTCGGCCCGGAGGAGGACCGTCGTCCAACCAGCTCCGTCGTCATCCCCGCGCCGGCGCCGAGCTCCTCCTCCAAGCACGCCACGGCCGGCGCCCCGCTACCCGCGGCCTGCCGCGATGACGACTGGGATTTCGGTTCTTTCGTCCTCGGTTTCGCCGTCTGCGCCGTCCTCTTCGTCGTCCGCGACGAGAAGGCGATCAGGTTCGTGTTCGTCAGCGACGAGGAGGCGATCAGGGCTGCCCGTGGAGACGGCAGCGGCGACGACGGGCCAGGTGGAGCTGAGCCTGCCGCGACGGCGGCATGTGCCCCTGCTGCATGACCCGTCATCTGCTGCTGCTGCTTACTGTCCTCGATACTCATGCTAGTATATTAGTCGTAGCTAGCTACTCGCTGCTAGTATGTAGCGTAGTGATTCCTTGATGCAGTGTTCTACCGAGCTAAGCGGTGAAAGCATGGAGCCGAAACCGACGCTACGTATACCGAGCCCAGAACTAGTACTCTAGTAGTATGCAGAGAGAGAATGGAGGCGATCACGGCCACGCCACGTTTATTGTTTTTTCCGGTTAGGCTGGAACATGGAATTTTCACATGTTATTGACCGCATGATCTATCATAGCCATCCATTTTCAAATTAAGAGGTGGACTAAATTCTGGGTACGTGAGAAATCAACGGTTAGATGGCACATTATGTAAGCGAGATGGACGTTATAGATAGAACATGTGACCATATGTACATGTGGAGAAGCCTTTCCTGTTAAGCAAGTGTTCTACTGCTTACAATTCTAATTTTTCAAATGTAAGGGCACGAGTAGCTTGTCGTTGATTTTTCAAATGTAAGGGCCGGACCACAGCTTCCATGGGTTTGCTGTGGCTACCCAGATCCGATCAAGTTTTTGTTGCATGTAAACACACGCAAAACATGGACGTACTGTCTCATGCCCGTCCGGACGGCCTTCGCAATGGGCAATTTGCCATCCGCCGCGCTCCCACCGACACGTCGTCGTCGCCCGTCCTCTCTCTGTTTCTTTCGTCGAGCTGTGCAGTGAAACTGCTCATGGGGCCGACGGCGACGCTACCATTGTTCCATTGCCCAAGACTAGTAGTACGCAGAGAGAGAAAGGAGCCGATCACGCCACGTCGCCACGTCCAGCCGCTGGACGGCGGGCCTGGCTCCGTGCCAGCCGAGAGCGAGGGACTTCACACCCGCCGCGTGCTTCTCGCAAACCAGCCAGAAACAAGCAAGCCACCTACCTCCGGCCGGGCGGTCGCGTCGCCGCGCCATGGCGCTCTGCCGGCTCCTCCTGCTCCTGGTGGCCGTCGCCGCCGCGTCGTCCCTGCTGGCGGCGGCGTCCCCAGCCGTACTCCACGCGGCGCACGAGCCAGAGCCACCGTCCGGCGAGCTCCCAGCCGCCGCCCCTCGGAACGTCGTCGTCGACGACGACGACGCCCTCCGCTGCGGCGCCTGCGGCCTCATCATCATCCCACCCGACATGATCCGCGCCGCCGCCCCCGCGGGCCCGCGCGGGGTCTACAACGTCACGGTCATGTTCCGCGCCGCCCGGCGCCGCGGCCAGTACTACTACCACATCATCCCCGGCGGCGGCGTCCCGCCGGGCTCCGTCGCCGGTGACGACGACGGCGGACACCGCGAGGAGTTGTTCGTCCCCGTGCTCATAGCGGCTCACCTCGTGTCCGGTGCCCCTATCATCTTTCTCTTCTGCCTCGAGCTGATAATCAACATCCGAGGCGACGGCGACGAGGCGTACTCCGGCGACGCTGCCGTCCCGGTGAAGTCCGAGCTCGCCGACCTCGTCCATGCCGACGCCGTGAAGCTGCCCCGCGGTGATATCTGAGCGCCGTGCTGCTGCTTAATTATTTCTAGTAATTCTGGTGTTGATTGCATTGTTAGTTTGCATGCTCGTCGTCGTGTGCTCTCTCGTTATCGCCCATGCCTTCTCATCGTACGAGCTCGTAAGTGTAGTGGTGCCTGCGCACACTACATATCTTTTCACACAAATGAGCTTTGCTCCTTCTCATGATGATCCAGAAATGTGGCACACCTTCTCCGATCCCAAGATTCAGTCTCATTTTTTTCTTTACCAACACTTAACCTAATAATTTGTTAATTATACCGTATGTATAAATTGGTACCAATTGGGTCCATATTCAAAAACGATTAATTCATATGTTAATTTTGTAGTTGTGAACATTATAATGTAAAAGACACGATCAAAATGTGACATTATTGGAGACTGCACGAATCAAAGTGCATTTTTATTACTTTCTTTGTGTAATATGTGGATTTGCCACACTATTTAATGAGAAGTTCAGGTCGGCGATTGCCTATGGTAGATTCCTCGAAAAAAAAGTGCATTTTTGAGAGAGAGTTTAGAGATCGCTCCAAGTCAATGCGCATCTTTGAGAAAGAGTTTAGAGATCCCACATGAATCAAACTGTATCTTTGAAAAAGAACTCTAACTACTAGAGTTTTTCTAGGTACATAACTTTATATATGCACCTAGATATATAATTATGTCTAGAAAAATCAAAATGATGGGACGGAGGGAGTAGCTATAGCAAGTGTAGCCAAGGTGCCCCAGCTACAGGCAGCTCGTTGTACAAACAAACGAAACGAGACCGACGACGACGATGTGCCTATGCTGTCGACTACTGACGCATACCAACGTGGTGGTTGCATCTAAGTGCACCAACATCTCTCTCATGCATGCACGCACCAACGGGATGCATCGTCCTCCTCTCAACCTCTAGACAGTTAGAAACAATGCAAGGAATGCATGTTCTCCTTGCTTGACAGTAGTTCATAGAATTATATCGATGCCATTTTTTTTTATCATGCATGAGCAGTGTAGCATAGATGATACTGATCAAAGTATGATCCTAGAGACCATACCTAGTTGTTGGGGGGAAATATTAACGATCCCCTAAAATACCACTTAAAGAAGCAGACACGAAGGCCCGGGCCCACCTAGACATAATCAAAAGCCCTGCCTCGCCCGACCAAGGCGCCAGGATCGGGAACGTCCGACCCCCCTCCACAAAGTTTCCACCTTGCCCGACTACGGCCCCGGGGTCGGGGGCGCCCGACCCCTCGCCACGGAGTTCCGCCTCGTCTGACCCCAAGCGAAGGGGTCGGGCGCGCTGGGCCCCCCGGGACAGGCATCCCCCTCGGATGCGGTCCAGATGGACGAGACAGACAAAATCCTGTGGGTCCCCCCGTCGGCCTTGCCATAAATGCGCCGCAGGCCTGGCGGAGGGAAGGGATGACCGCGCTCCTCACGCAACCCGTCGCAAGTACCCATGCACGACCACACTGTACAGGCTACAGTGCGGGCGGCTCGCTCCCATTCGCCGCAGGGTACTCATGACCTGCGCCGGCCGGGGCGAAGGAGAGACCGGCCTGTCCTCGGGCCCCGCACGCCCTCGGGTCCCGCGCGCCCAGCAGCAAGGATGTGACGCCCTCTCTCCAGGAGCCGTCATCTGAACGACAGCATCCACCGTCCTCCCCAACAGACACCAGGATAACGACGCAACGCCCTCATCATGACCCGACGCCTACGAGTATCGAAGGAGCTATCTGTAGGGTGCGACGACAGTTGGCACACGGTGGCCTCCCCCTCCGGCATGCACGTCGGCGTTCGCCAGGGGCCGGCGGAGGCGTCGGGCGCCTAGAAACTTGCTCCTCCTTCCTGCCGTATTTTTTACCATTCTACGCTTTACTCTTTACAGTCCTCTTCACCCGATCCCAGCTGTAACTCCGACCACCCCCCTTGTGATATAAAAGGAGGAATCCAGGGCCGGAGGGGGGATCGGCTTCTTCTCCCACAAGCCACAGCACACAACGACTCTCCCTGAGGGCACAAGCACTAAAGAGACTTGGGACCAGTCCCTCTCTCGTCGACCTGTAACCCCTACTACAGAACCCCGCGTGGGCAATACGAACATCCTCGATACTGGACGTAGGGCTTCCCTTGCCCGAACCAGTCTAAACCCGTGTCTCCCACGCAACCACCTGAGGCTTACGCGCATAAAAGAAATTTACTGGTCTAAGTCTTGATCCGCTGATCTTGACAACGACACTAGTCGAACCACATCTTATATTTTGAAAAATAAGGAGTATTTTCACACAGATTGTTCGCTTAATGTTCCGTTGCAAAAAGGTTGGTCCGGTCCGGACAAAGACGATGTCCTTCTTTTCTACTAGTATATTATTTAAGAGAAGATCTCATATATCTCATCAAATGGATGGATCGATCCACACATATGCACATGTTTAGTCCTAATAATCAAGATGAAGCCTAATGTAGAATCGGTGTCCTGATCTTGAGAGAACGATGCTACCGTTGCTATCTCTTCCTCAGACAGTCACATGGAAGCACTCTACTGGGAAGTATGCGAGGGAGAGATAGCATGGGTGTTTATTGGCATTGATGATTCATGCCGATAGATCATGAATCACAATGTAGTATACTAGTAGTTCTTTTTATAGTTTTTTCTATGTAATACACTAATCCTCACTCTACATAAAACGCATTATGAAATGGAGGTAGTCGTCAACAACATGCCTATCTTCCTCTCCCATATAATGGAAGTAATTTATGGCATCCTCATATTACATATTGCGAACCGCCGTATCATTCATGACTCTAATGCTCTTATTTTGTCTGCTGGCACGCATTGACCTATTCCAAAAAAAAACTTAATTTTTTACCATTTAGGTAATGAGCCGGATAAACATATACTCCCTCCGCTTCAAATTGTAGAAGTTTATAGATTTTGCTATGCATCTAGGCAGGCACTGTATCTAGATGCATAGCTAAAATTAGACCTATAGTTTGGGATAGAGGGTGTAGTACCATTAGGGAGGCAGTAGTCAACGAGATGACTACCTCTCCCATGGAATGGAAGTAATTTATGGCATTATATTACATCCTATAAACTCATGACCAATCAGATGTCGCTCTTAATTTGGCAGGCATGATGATATGCTCAGCATCATCACTATATAACCATGCCACTGCATCAGTACAATTCACAAATCACAGCTATCACTGAACACCATATCTCCATTGTTGAAGACTTCCAAAGTTGGCACCAAGATGAGGACCATCCAGTTTATGCTGATACTAGCCCTTGCACTCGTGGCTCTATCATCAGGTATACATAGTTGTCAATTATCATTCCTGCTGCAGAAAAAATTAGCTCACGGCCTGGCACTATTGATTCCAGGTGTTTCGGCGTTGGGTGGCGCTGGCGGTTGTGGCTGGACGCCGAGCAAGGATTCGGGGATCCCTAATGGCCAGTGCGTTGGGCCCGAGATGTCCGACAAGTGCTCGAGCGCATGCCGCAGGGAGTTCGTCACCAACGCAACCGGCGAGTGCCGCGACGGCGGCGTGTGCGAGTGCTACTACTGCACCAACATTTCGCCGCCGTGCTGCTCCAACGGCACATCAACGAACGTAACAACTAAACTAGTTTAGTGAAATAGTTGCGGTGTGTCTTGATCGGTAATAATAATGGAACAATAATAAAGTGAAGAAGATTGATCAGAATTAAGCAGCAAATATAATGCCATCTCAAGAACAACAACAGCTAATGCCACCACCAGCTGTTGCATTGCCTCCATGGCTTTGCAGTGCGAGGGCGAGACATATCCTGCAGGCTACAGCAGCACGGCCCTGCCACTCCCATCCCATCGCCTCGAACCGTCGTTGCAGCTACCTACCCTTGGCTTGGCAACCAACGCGTGGTACTCCAGCAAGCACGGAGCACGCGTTTTTCTTCATTCGGTCTCCTGCAAAGTGCAAACACAAGCGATCAATCGCGACCCACCATCAGCTCCGATCCGGTCGGTCCCCACGCCACCGCCATGGCCATGGCTTAGTGCTGCTCCGCTAGCCACATCTCTGGCGTAAAGAGCCATGTGCCTTGAGGCCCTCTCCGTCGCCGCCATGGATGGATATGGACCCGCGCGCTCGCTCGTTTTCCTTGGAGAGATCAGGGTCAGAGATGCAGCTAGTAGCCGAGACCGCGACGGATCACGGATGGGCATCGTGCGTGTCCTGCAACGGACGCGGAGTTTGTGCGCCTCGTTGCATGCAAGTACGCGACGCATCCATGGTTTTTCCCCTGCGCTGCGCGTCGAGTTGCCACTCTCGTCGAGCTATCCCCTCTGCCACGCCAGACACAGTGATCAGCACTTGGCCACAGGCTCCGCTCATCAGGGCACGCGTTTTGGCTATCGTCCCGCCATGGCCCCCCTCTGCCGCCGCCTCCTGCTGCTCCAGCTGGGCGCCGTCGCCGCCGCGTCGTGCCTCTGCCTCCTCGCCGCCAGCTGCCCAGTCGCCGACGCGGAGCTGCTGCCTCCGTCCCGCGACGTCCCGGCGGCCACGGCCGTCGCTCCAGCTGCAGCTGCTGCGGTCCCGCGCACGGCCGTCAACAACGACGACACCGGCGTGCCGATGGCCGCGTCCGACGACGTCGTGGCGGTCGTCCTCCGCGACACCCGCCGCCTCGGCCTGCGCCCGCCCCGCCACCTTAGCCTCTCCGAAACCGCCCCCGCCGACGCCCCTGCCGCGGTCCCCTCCGGTGCCCACGCCGCCGCCAGCCCATCGCTGCTCGCCATCTTCAGCCCCGTGCTCTTCATCCTCGGCTGCGGCTTGTTCATCGCCGGCCTCTTCAAGTCCGCCGACCTCTGCGCGGCGGCGAAGGCCAGGCGTCAGAAGGCCAGGCGCGTGCGTCCCCTCGGCCAGGACGCCGTCGAGGCCGCCGGCCAGTGACGATGACGGCGGCCACGACGGCCATGGCTTCTTAGCGCTGCTTGATCACGTCCTCGACAGGGATGACCGGCAAGCCACGTCGTACTAGTCTTGTTTGACTTAACTAGCATTGTTAACATCTTTGTTAGTCTCTACAGTAACTTAACTAGTTTTCCGACGCGTAAGTTCTCTCTCTAGTCTCTACGGCCATGGCCATGCCACGATCAGAGAACCAGATTATCAAAAAAAAAATCAGAGAACCAGTGATTTCGGAGTGACAATGCCACAGCGATGACTGATGAGATCGCCGGCAGTTTACGCTAAGTCCCCATTTAAGATCCAGCTCCTACCAAAATGGTTTCGGCTCCGCCTTCTTTGGTGGAGTGGTTTCTCTAGTAGAGCTGAAGCCGTTTTGAAAAACATTTGGTAAAATGACTTCTTAGTAGTAATATGGGCAATTTTATGGTTAATTAATACTTGGAGATGGAGTAGAAGCCGGTGAAGCCTTTTTTTTAATTTCTCCTCTTTAGTATAAACCATTTTATGGCTTCTCCCCAGCTTTGGTGGTAGAGCCATTTTGAAGTTGTCCCTTTAGTAGGGCTTCACCAAAAGTCGATGGAGAACCCCTTTGAGAAGCCTACCATAGGGGTAGTTAAGACTGCACAGTTAATAGCGGATGCAGCAAATCTCGGCCGTCAATCTTCAGGCCAAACGGCAGCTGTAAGATCATTAGATGCCACTGTTAGATGCTCCTCCAAGTGCATGGGATCCTTTTCCCATCGCCTCACAACAGCACACAGAAACTGCAACTGGCGTTCGGCAGCTCTCCAGCTGTTCTCGATCATACAAGGAAAGCAATTGATATATGTAGTTTCCGAAGAAGTCTATTTTTTGCTCTGTAACAAGTACAAGAATCCGATTTTATCATGAAAAATATGAATCCTTGGACTGCATACTAGAAAAGTGAATTTGCACTTTTACAATCAAGAGAGCTGCCTTTGCTTAATTTAAATTTCTTACAATCTATCTTTTCTTCAGCACGTTTCTTAGTATATAGTCAATCTGTTCTCTTGCAACCTGGTCCCTGGAGCATCCAACTGATCCAGAACTGAATCTTGACTGTCAATGGCATGCAAGTAAAGAGATGGATAACTTGATAAGTGAATGTCTAAAATTAGTACCAGTATAACACTAGAGAGTCAAGAAGCCAGGACGAAAATTACTACCTGTTGATCTGATGGTGGATGCGTATGCATCTGCTGTAGTCCAATTCCAATGAGTGTTAAGGCATTTTAGCTACTCTTTCACACGCACAACAGAGAGTGACTAGTGAGGAGCTGAGGACTCGATCCTGTCCTGTCTCGCTGGGATCACTTGGCAGCCAACACGCGTCCTACTCCAGAGCTAGCAGAAGTGTAGAGCACACTCAGTGCTCTGCCGCAGGCTCGCTGAGGGAGTCAGGGCACGCGCTTTTCTTTTCGGGCAAACCGCAAACCACAACTCCACAAGCGATCATCGATCGCCACCACCAACTCCGATCAGGCCAGCCGCTGTGCGCCATGGCCACCCGCCGCCTCCTCCTGCTCCAGCTGGTCGCCGTCGCGGCCGCGTCGTGCCTCCTCGCCGCCAGCTGCCCCGTCGACGCCGCGCTGCCGCCGCAGCCGCCGCCGTCCCGCGACGCCTCGGCCACGACCAACGACACCAACGTCCAGAGCACGGTTGACGACAGCGTCGCGGCGGTGGTCGTCGCCCGCGGCGCCCGCCGCCTCTCCGACATCCCCGCCGACGCGCCGGCCGCAGCGGCCTCCGACGACATCATCCCAGCCGACGCCCCGGCCCCGGCGGCGTCCCCCGCTGGCCACGCCGACGCCGACGCCGCGGCCGGCCACCCGTGGATCATCCTCGAAGTTGCCTTCGGCCTCGTGCTCTTCTTCTTCGGCAGCCTCGCGCTCGCATTTCTCGTGATCGGCCTCATCACGGGCGCCGTCGGCCTCGTCAAGGGCGCCACCTTGCTCGCCTCGGCCATCGCGGATCTCTACGCGGCGGCGAGGGCGGCCCATGAGAAGGCCACCCGAGTGCATCCCCTCGACGAGGACGCCGGTCACTGACGGCGGCGGCGACAACTAAGGCCACGACGCACGACGGCCATGGCTTCGTGCTGCTCCCGCGTCCTCGACCGGGATGGCAAGCCTAATGGTAGTAGTTTAGCAGCACATATCTGACATGACGTAACTAGCTAATAGTGTCAACATCTTGCTTAGCCTAATAAATTAACGTGTTAATATCTTGCTTAGATTAATGTGCAGTGTTCTCCTGATCGTAACTTGTGTTGCGAAGCGATGCGTTCTCTCTCTACGGCCATGGCACGATCAGACCTAAAAAGATCCTCTGCAGTTTATACTTTAATCTGACAGTGATACTCGAGGCTCCAACTGCTTAATCTGCAGTTCGAGTAACAACTGCATCGCCTCCGACTTCGTGAACCATCAGCAATAAGACAGCTTTGGGGCGAACAGAAATCAGCAGTTCATGTTCATAATCGCAGGCAAAGAAGGCAACGGCAAATGTAAAGATTGAATAATCCAAAAAAAACAAACTGCATCAACCATCAACAAATCAGCACACTGGCACTTCACAATCGCCGCTGACTGTAACCGGAATACGGTAAGGCCAGCGGGTTCATCCTAACCGCTTCCCATCCAACAAACAACATACACAGCCCAGGATCCAGATTCGGATTCAGATTCGACGCATATTATTCAGAAAGAAAGCGCAACCTAGTGAGGCAGGCACGTAACCAAACCTTTTTACAGCACACTTGGAATCTCACACCACAGAATACACAGACTTCGCCGCACGATGACCGAAAAACTGCAACCTGGATGCTCGACGACGAATGAAGAATGGTCGTGCTCTGGAGATTCACCATTTGCAGCAGCCGACACCATTATCTGAGGGTCCTTTCAGGAAGGATGTGCGTGAGTGCCTCATATAGTTGGGATATGCACACTACACATTTCTTTGCCTTTCCAGCTCTTCTCAATCCAGACGGTTGCATTGCGCCCTTGCAAGTGTCGAGCTCTTTTTACTCCTCGGCAACACTGGTCCGAAGCATTCTGGTTAATGCATGACGAAGATGCAGGAAAGACTGGTGGTGAAATCAGGAAGCAAACAAGGCATGTACTCACTGAATCTCAGTTTCATCTGCGCTGCTGCTAGATTGCTCAGCCACTTCGGACTTTTTCCTCCGATCGACTGGTTTTTTGAACTGCACCAGGATCATCGTCATGTTATCACACCCCTCTCCAGTGATTGTTGATGGAGCCAGGCATCTATCAAGCACTCTTTCACACACAGCAGATAGGCTGCTCTCCTGCATTTTTTTAGCAACACCCATAATCTGTCATTGCCTGGCACTATAACCTTACCAAAAGTTCAGTTAAGCCGCCAATCTGTAAATATAAAGTGGCAGTGGCACTCACCTTGTTTATATGCTCATGGATGAAGTTCACCAGCTGTTGGCTTGACATGCAATCCCTGTTCATCAAACAAACATGTTAGTTCTCTAAGAAGCTAATGACATGTTAAAGCCAAGCACTTGATAGAAGTAGGGATAGCATAAAGTTTAGGATTTTGTGCTCTAGGAACTTGATGCACTTTAGCTATACAAAGCATGAAGGTACGAAATTGTAGGTAATTAGCCTTACCAAATGCCATCACATGCTACAACAACAAAGTCATCGTCATCGCAGAGCTCCACCTAACAAAGGACAAGATTGCATGAACGTTTAAGGGAAGGCAAACACTAGTAGCTTAACAGCTCCATAGCACATAATATCTTGCTGTACAACTTCAAAGAAGAATAAGATTTAGGGAGCTTACAACATTAATGTCAGGATTTGCTGTCACAATTTGCTTCTCAGGAGGCAGAAATTTGTTCTGTTTAAATTCCACATCACCTATAAAGAGGTACTTGCATACTTAAGGCACAAAGCAAGGTGCGCTATATTTTTTGAAAAAAAAAGGTGCGAGAAAATGCTTACCAATTGCTCTTGACAAATTTAAACTCCCATTTACTCGTCCCATATGGATGAAACCTGCTGCCTTCATTATTCTTTCTCTCTCAACTGCAAGCTCAGGTTTGTGGTCCCTTGAAAGATTGTATGCCTATCATAGATGAGACATAGAACACAAACTCAGGCAGTCAAGGATATCCATTTTGCCAACTAATGAAAGAGCAAGAGTAGCATACCTTTCCAGCCCTTGAAATAACACACCGTGAATCACCAGCATTTGCCACAACAAGTTGGTTATTTCTTATTAGTGCTACACATGCTGTACTCCCACATGTCGGCCCAGCAAAATCAGAGTGAGGTCCCTGATAAAAGAATAACTCTGTGAGCTATTCCATCAACTTTATATCATAACTCAAACGTAAATAATCACAACACATGGACTTCAGAATATCAAAAAAATGAATTTCAGATTTCATTATTAGGTCATAGTACATAATTATTGACAACAGAGTCTTTTGTGTTTGGGATCTTTGCATAGGTTTCTCTCTCCAACATAAAGTGCAGCTGTTATTGCAATTCACATTTGACACAGTTTACAAGGAGTTGAGAATCTGAAACGGATAAAATATATATATCTCAGTGAGAAAATAAATAATCTGTACTTCTATTTTAGAAAAGTGAAAGTGGCGGTAGAAAGTTGTATATATACCTCCTCAGAAGCCCAATCATCTTGTTGATTATTCGAATCACTGCCTCTTGGGGACCAAATCAACCCCTCTATCATACCACTAAACTTGTTTATCTTATCTCCAAGTGCAGATAGTTCTCGCCAACCTCTCTGTCCTCGCATCATTTCATCCATTCTGAAGTAGCACGACCAGATAATTAGAAATTATCATCATCATGCTGACAGTAATGCTATAAAATGTTGAAGGTTTTCATCTCATGTGGCATCTGGTTCACAATATACCTGAAGAAAGCTCTATGCACAGCACTGCCTAGGTCACCAGCTGAATAAGCTTCAGTTTTGAGAACTTGACTGTGCAGATATTTTGCACAGAATTTGGCAACCACTCTTCCTGAGTAAAGCAGACTTTATTAGGTGGCGCAATGTTAAGGAGATAATAAAAGCCTCTACAAATACTTGGCATAGCAGCATCCCTCGTGAGTAAAATAATGAGGAAACATGAAAAGCACTGATCTTTGTGAGGATGCTTACCTCCATGACCATCAAAAACACCAAAGAATGCTGTCTCACTATCAAGATCTAGCAATGCTGAATGCTGCAGGGTTGCACAGAATGTCAAACATTGTATTAACGAATGATTACAGAACTGGCGTGACCGATGAAATTGCTAGGATCACACCTTCAAATAAATAGCAATACGCATATAGTGCGACAATGAACTAATTAAAATCATTGTGTTAAAGCAAGTAATATCGGTTAACAATTGGTAAAAATACGGCTATGCTTCCAGCCTATGAGAAATTATGGCTTGGTTCTTTGATTCTCTCTTAATCTATTTCGGGGGGTGAAACTGAACACATGCCCGCATTAACTGTAGCCCATAAAACGTCACTCATTCTACCTCCCAGAGTTAGTATTCTAAAATGTTTTTCTACCAGCCTTCAGTGAGGAGGATAAACTACAGCCGCCATGCAAATACAATGTGAAAAGATGATAATAGAGGAAACTCACAGCATCTTCCATGCTTGCTCGCCATCCTTGCATAGACGAAAGACCAAATTTAAGCCTATCATTTTCCCCGTTTTCAGATAGCTTATCGGTTTTTGGAGTACTGAGGTAAATTCCCATACTTACAAGCTGTAGATTAGAAGATCAATCATAACGAAAGAAATCTATGGTCATTAACAAAAGTAAACTTAACAGAACAATGGCATACCAGGAATTAATCAGGCAACGTCAAGAACTTGACAAGTTAGACCAGTGTACTCACGAAGTCTTGCATCAACGAAAATTCAGTTCAAGTTCCTCAGTAATTAGTAATTCTTACACTGCAAAGCTCCAACCAAAAGGCATCAACATGAGAAGAGCCAGCCTCTGATCGTCAAGAGTAAAACTAAAGTATAACTTGTCCAATGAACTCAAAAGGCATTTGAACAACATAAATAGGCGAATCACCAGAATAAACCAAACAGCAAAGAACGCGACCACCCAAAATACCACATTAACATGACAATATGCATTGGTAGGAACTAGGATGACTAATGCAGATGTAACATGACAAAGATATCTGAATAAAGGACCTAATAAATTTAGGGAGGTGCCATTTACTTCCAGGGAGGACATAGGATACGGTCCCCACTCCCCACAGGTATAATCAGCACAGTTCAAACCCCTTCATATAAGAAAAGCAATAATTGCACAGTACCTCAGCAATCGGAAAAGGACAATTGAAAAACCCAAACCCAGGTACACCTGCACAGGAACGGAACCAGCCTAACCCCCCAGGGTACCATAAAATGTGATAAACTAGTACACTTTGGCCAACCACCATCCACAATTATCAGCGTGAATGACATGACGAATTGCTTCATAAGACACAAACAGCCTTTCTTTTTTCCCAAAAAAAAAGGAAAAAGGAGTAGTGACGAATAATAAAATATATCCTATAATTGAAATGATGGGCGATGACAACATCAAACCGTGGACGATGACTCCACCACCGCAGCTGCTTTTCCTTAAACCCAGAGTTAGGTGAGAGCTCGGAGCCCCACCACCCGGCGGGTGCTCCTAATATAAACGAGACAAGCTTATTTTTGATAAATATAGCCAATCATCGTTCGTTCGGTCGAAATGCAACAAACTTAGCATTACAGAAACAAGAAAATGGTTCGTTTGGACTGGATAAACGCACAAGATATTCCTAACAGATTCCATCGTATTCAATTCAATTATCGGTACCACTTCTAGGCGCATCTCAATTAAGGGTGGGAAAGAAAGGGCACACCCAGCCGACTGACTCCTTCAGGAACTGTAAGATCGGACTGCGACAAAACCAAACCACCCCCGCGCCTCCCAGAATCAACGCTGACAAGAAAAGATCCCAGGGTACAAAGCTTTCGGAAGAAAGAAAGTGAATAACAAAAAAAAATCGCGGCCGTTTAGAAAAGATCCTTTCTTCATGAAATTGGCATGGGAATTTCTGAAGCAATGGCATTTCTCTTTTCCGCTCAACAACACAACAGACTCGCCTAACTGGGAAATTATTCTACTCTTGCAGGAAATATATATAAAAATAAATAAAGAAGGTCAGGCCACTGCCTGTCTCACCTGCGTCGGCCGAGTGCCGCTGCCGCTGGCGGCAAGATCCCGCCGCCACTGTAGCCGTCAACTCGTCACTCGAAGCGCCGGCCGCCGCATCGGGCGGGGGTGGCTCAACGGCCTCTCACGGGGAGAGCGGCGGCGATCGGAACGAACAGAGGAGGATGCGGGAGGAGGAGAAGAGGAGAAAGGAAAGCGAGAGAATGCTGCCTGCCTGAGATGGGTGGAGGCCACGAGTGACGACGGAGAAGAGGGGATCAGATGCGCTGCACTGCTACTGGTAGCCTGGCAGTGGTGGTAGTCAAACACTCGAACCCCACTGCCCCGCGGGGCCGCCGCCGGCGTGGTGGCCCACCTGTCAGGGGATGCCAGAGCCCCCAGAGCAACGCGTTCTTCGCGCTCCTGGCTTTTGGCCGAATTTCACGAGGTTTTTGCGGGAATTTTAACGGAAAGCAGCTCGTTTTCCGTTGGCAGCAAACGCAGGGAAAAAGAAGATTCAGATCCGGCCGGAGAATGAAAGAATTCATTCACGAGGCAGGAGATTCTCTGATCCGGAGCCGGGAGCCCGGCGGGATCAGGGGACCGGGGCGCCACACACAAGAGGGCAGTGGCCTTTCGGATCGCGGAGGGCCGCGCCGCTGGTCACTGTCTCTCACTGCCACTGGTGACCTCGTTGCCGCTGGGGATATTGTTTCAATGCGGCATGGCATCCATGATTCCATTTCCATCCGGGTGTTGCTCTCACTGGGACCCTGGCACTGGCGGCTCCACGGTCACTCGTCACCTGGACTCGCATGGGGTTACTGCTACGTGCACTGCATGCACGGGTGCCATCCATCCTGGTTGAGTGAGGTTGACAATAGCTACTTCAACAGTTCAACGGCCTGGTGAGGAACTGACGATCGACCATGGGATACTGGGATCCTTTAAAAAACGACTGCTGTTTTTTTTTCTCGACTTGGTTTGAAAATTGAGTCGGCTCTGTTCACTTCAGCTTATCAGCCATCGAACAGTATTTTTCTCTCACAACAAATCAGTCGTTTCAGCTTTTCAGCTGGCTTGACTGATCCTCGAATGGTTTTATCAAAATTCCTGCTAACCTCGTCACTGTCCGAAGGCGGGCGGGTTCATCTCATCGGGTCAAATTTTTTTTCCCCTCGCTTTCTCTGTCCTGAACTGGGGAGGGGTCTGAAAGTGTAGGAATAGTTGGTTGTATTCCATACGTGTACAAAAGTACATATAGGGCAGCCGGGGTGGCATGCAAGCCTACCGCACAGGCGCGTGATTACATCCACAATTAAGGGACCTGCTATATATACAATATGCTAACACTCCCCCGCAGTCTGATCGGGAGCATGGCGGACGTTCAGGCTGGATCGAAACTCCTGAAACAACGAGGTAGGAAGGCCCTTGGTGAAGACGTCGGCGTACTGTGATGTCGTCGGAACATGAAGTACCCGAACGTGACCGAGGGTGACCTTCTCCCTGACAAAGTGAAGATCAATCTCAACATGCTTTGTCCGCTGATGCTGCACCGGATTGCTAGAGAGGTAAACAGCACTGATGTTATCACAATAAACCAGGGTGGCACGGCGAGGCGGGTGGCGAAGCTCGGTAAGCAGCTGGCGGAGCCAAGTAGCTTCAGCAACACCATTGGCCACAGCACGATATTCGGCCTCTGCACTGGACCGGGAGACTGTTGGCTGACGCTTGGAGGACCAGGACACCAGATTGTCCCCAAGGAACACTGCGTAACCGGACGTGGAACGTCGAGTGTCGGGACAGCCGGCCCAGTCAGCATCAGTGTAGACGACTAGCTCCGCAGGTGGTGACCGACGCATGGTCAGCCCAAGTGAGAGAGAACCCTGCAGGTAGCGCAAAATCCTCTTGAGTGCAGCAAGGTGGGGCTCACGAGGATCATGCATATATAAGCAAATCTGCTGAACTGCAAAGGCGATATCTGGTCGGGTGAAAGTCAGATACTGTAGAGCACCAGCCAAACTGCGGTACTGTGTGGCGTCGGCAATCGGAGCCCCATCTGCAGATAATTTGGAGTGAAGGTCAACAGGGGTGCTGCAAGGTTTGCAAGCACTCATCCCGGCGCGCTCCAAAACATCCAGAGTGTACTGCCGCTGAGAGAGAAAAAGGCCACCAGCACAGTGTGTCACAGAGATGCCCAAAAAATGGTGTAGCTGTCCCATATCGGTCATGGCGAACTCACGCTGGAGAGCTGCAATAATTTGTTGGAGAAATCTGGCGGAGGAGGCAGTAAGAACAATATCATCCACATACAGCAGCAGATAGGCAGTATCTGAACCCTGATGGTATGAGAATAATGAAGTATCAGACTGAGTCTCAACAAAGCCGAGGGACACAAGGTGTGAAGCGAACTTGTGGCGCCAGGCACGGGGCGCTTGCTTCAGGCCATAAAGAGACTTGTTGAGGCGGCAGACATAATCCGGACGTGAGGAGTCAACAAAACCACTGGGCTGAACACAGTATACTGTCTCAGTGAGGGTGCCGTGTAAGAATGCATTCTTGACATCCAGCTGATGAATGGGCCACTGCTGAGACAATGCCAGAGATAGAACCACCCGGACAGTCGCAGGCTTGACCACTGGGCTGAAAGTCTCATCATAATCAACACCGGGGCGCTGTGTGAAACCCCGCAATACCCAGCGAGCCTTGTAGCGATCAAGGGAACCATCGGCCCGCAACTTGTGACGATAAATCCATTTGCCAGTCACAAGATTGACACCAGGCGGCCGAGGAACAAGGCTCCAAGTGTCATTGGCGAGAAGAGCATCATACTCAGCCTGCATAGCGGAGCGCCAATTGGGGTCTGACAGAGCATCCCGAACAGAGCGCGGCAAAGGCGACATGGGCACGGTGTGGAGGTTGAGGCGATCCATAGGTTGGGCGATGCCAGCCTTGCTGCGCGTGCGCATTGAGTGTGTTGGAGGTATGCCCTAGAGGCAATCATAGAGATGATGATATTCCATTTGTATCCATGATTTGTATATTGTGTTCATTGAATATCCATTAAAGGCTACTTGAATTGATTTGCAATTATGTGAATTGTATGTGAAACTCTTTACTTGTATGGTTATTCTAAAGTTGTCCCTAGTCGGAGTTCATGTGAGGACACACATGAATATTAGACTAGCACATGTATTAGTTGATGACTATGTTTCACAAGTCATGGACATGGAGATGTTGAACTAATAATGTGGACACATGTGGAGACATGTGTTAGGACTGACCCAGCACGAGAAGTAGTTCTCTCTTTAAACAACATATACGCTTTGTCCTTAGACCTGAGATTGTCGCATGTATTCTAGATGTGGATCGACCTACTTAGGGGCTATCAAACGCTATGCCGTAACAGGGTAGTTATAAAGGTAGCTTTCGGGTTTGTCAAGAAGCATGCTATGAGACATGGTCAATCAAGATGGGATTTGCCCCTCTCTGATTGAGAGTGATATCTCTGGGCCCCTCGAGTGATCGGATCCGAAAATGCATGGCCATGCTACGTACGGTTAAGAGTTAACCTACAAAGGGATTCCGAATCACAGGATCGAGAAAGAGCGGTCGGCTTGAAGCTAGACCAAATATCGTGAGGCAAAGGGAATAGCATGTATATTATGTTGTGATGGTTCGTCTGATATGATCTTCGTATGCGTATAGGAGTTGGCACGTCTTGCTAGAGGCCGCTACCGACTATTGGGCCGAGTAGGAGTACTCGGGCCATGTCTATACGTATCCGAACCCATAGGGTCACACACTTAAGGGGCTGGAAGCCCAATTCGGATCTGATCCGAGTTGGATTAGGTTTAGGAGTACTAATGGGCCTCGGATCCAGAGGCCCATCAGGAACCCCTATAAATAGAGGGGTGGGGGCGCCCTAGGGTTTCACACCTTTTGGCTGAACACACCTGCCGCGCCTCCCACGCCCTCGCCTGTTGCAACTCGCGGATCTAGCAGTCCGGCTTGCGACGCTTCCTCCCTGCACGTGTGGATACCTTGGAGGTGTTGTGCCTGCAGCACTTGGACGAGCCATCGACGAGCCGCCGACGAGCCACGACGAGCCGACGACGAGCCGCGGTACCGGAGGCGATCTTGCTGTGCACGTGGACGAGCTGCTGAGGAGCTGCTGGACGTGATCGACTACGTACGACTACGTTGATCGACTACGTACGACTACGTGATCGTCTTCACTGCACCGACGCATATCTACATCTTCCGCACCAGTAGTGCGTCGAGTGGTAATCCCGTGATCCTTATACGGCAGTTCTTCCTGGTTATACGCGGTAGAAATTTTGATTTGCGCTAGTGTAGCCTACCTCGTATCCCAACAGTGGTATCAAGAGCCTTAGCTGCTTAGTTTTGGATTCGGGATGTGTGCATATGGAGATATGCGAGTTCTCTGTTTGATCTATGTCCTGATTTCGTGCCCTTGCTGCAATGGTAGTGTAACGACATACTCCTACCGGTCGGTTTCCGCCATCGGAGTTAAGTGATACACGTAAACCCAGTTGCAGTGAGGGAAGATCAATATGATTGGTCGAATCGAGATCCAGGGTCATACGCCAGGCGCATTAGATGTGCTATAGTAGATGGGATCTACTGCCGGGGTCGGGATTTTGCCGTATGCGCATGCTGCGGTAAATCAGCCGTAACTTTTCGGTACGATCTCGGATCGGGGCGATTTCTATACGAAAATTGATCTACAGAAAAAGTTACACGTGAATTTCAACGGCTTTGCCGTTTTCGGCGAAATTAGATTTGCCAAATTCGGCTTGGAAGATGGAGTTTCGGGCCTCCCAAGTTTGGAACGTTAGGACGCCTAACTCTATTTTGCAGGATGTATGCATGTAACTTGTGATCAGTATGGCCCCCTTGTGTATGCGATGCATGTGTGTAACTAATTCGTGACCTGCGTGTCGCGCGTATGGCAACACGGCAGGAGCCATATGTGTTGTCACTTTATTGTAATTAATGGTCTGCGTACCAATCTGTGATGATCCAAGCAACTATGTAATTTTCATTACTAGATTCTTTACTAGCTATTAGGTGTAATAGCATACTCTAGTTCTTGGAGGACTCATCACCAGGAGGATGGCGCACATGGAACATGGAGATGAAGATCACCATGGTGAACAGGTTCTATGGAGATGGAGATCACCATATGAAAACGGGCCATACTGTGTCACAACTATGTGAATGCTATTCTGTTTATGTTTTACTTTCTGCATGCTGTGATGTTAGAAGTAGAACGATCCCTCACAAAGTTTAAGTTAGTATGCCCTCCCAACTAAAACTTGCATCGTCCCATGTCTTGTACAATTAGTGGTGGGTCTATGAAATTAGAGTGCCACTAGTTTTCCTTGACTAGACGGGTTTGTGTCGGACACTTACACGCATAAGGGTTGGTTTACTTAACAAGGTTATCTTAACGGTTAAGGACCTTGGGGCATAAAGGTTGGGCGCCGAGACATAGAGATGTCACCCAACAACAGGAGTCATATGTGATATGATTAGCAAAAGTTGCTTACCGATCTACCTCGTTTGCTAGCGGTGATGCTAAAGCTCACTAGTAGACTTGTTAGTTGTGGATCCTGAATCACTAAGTTTCAATAGAGGGATATTGATTTTAGTGGGAGTAGATTCTGTTAAAATAGTTTAATGTAATTTGCTCTATCATGGATACGTTTGTCTTAGTGTATTTTGCATTACTTTTGTTGTAGATTAAATGGCACCTAGCAACACCACCACATCGTTTGCTTTGCGTTCGGTCCTTGAGAAGGACAAGTTGAATGGAACAAACTACTCGGATTGGATCCGCAACCTGAGAATTGTTCTCAGGGCTGAGAAAAAGGAAGATGTTCTAGACAACCCACTACCAGAAGAACCTGCTGAGGATGCACCCGCTGCTGCTAAGAATGCTTACAAGAAAGCATGTGATGCTAACCTTGAAGTAAGCTGCCTTATGCTTGCTTGCATGGAACCCGAGCTGCAGATGCAGTTCGAAACAAACCATGAGGCGCACGATATGATCGTGGCGCTTAGAGACATGTTCCAAACACAGGCCAGGACTGAAAGGTTCAATGTGTCTAAGGCCTTTGTTGAGAGCAAGCTAGCAGAAGGCGCAGCAGTAGGACCACACGTAATCAAGATGGTTGGTTACACTCAACGGTTGGAGAAGCTAGGCTTCCCACTGGGCCAAGAGTTGGCCACTGATTTCATTCTTTCATCTCTTCCGGCTAGCTATGGGAACTTCATCTCGAACTACCATATGCATGGGACGGAGAAGGGTCTGAATGAGCTGTGTGGTATGCTCAAGACAGCAGAGGCTGACATTAAGAAAAGCGCTAGTACCAGCCATGTGATGGCGATACAGAACAAGCCCAGCTTTAAGAAGAAGGGCAATTCTTGGAAGAAGAAGGGCAAGGCTGGAACGTCCAAGCCAAACCCACCGCCCAAGGCTAAAGCTGGACCTGGACCTGCTCCAGATAAAGAGTGCTTTTACTGTCATGAACTTGGTCACTGGAAGAGAAACTGCAAGCAGTACCTAGCTTCGTTGAAGAACGGCGGAAGTAAGAGTACTTCTACCTCAGGTACGCTTGTTGTTAATGTTATAGACAACATATTTCTCGCTGATACAGTTATTAATTCTTGGGTATTTGATACCGGATCGGTTGCTCATATTTGCAATTCGATGCAGGGAATGATAAGAAGTAGAAGCGTGGAAAGAGGAGAAGTTGATTTCCGCGTGGGCAATAATGCAAGAGTTGCTGCTTTGACCGTCAGGACGATGCAACTCCACCTCCCGTCATGATTTATTATGGAGTTGAATAATTGTTATTTTGTTCCTAGTTTAAGTCGAAACATTTTGTCTCCTTCATGTTTGATGAGGGATGGTTATTCATTTGCGAGTGAAAACAATGGTTGTGTGATCTCTAAGAATAATATGTTTATGGCTTTTGCACCCATTGTGAATGGATTATTTGTTTTAAATCTTGATGGTTCACCTGTCTGTAATGTAAGTGCTAAAAGGCCTCGGCCTAATGATTTGAGTCCTACCTACTTGTGGCATTGTCGTTTAGGTCATATAAGTGAAAAGCGCATGAAGAAGCTCCATTCTGATGGACTTCTAACTTCGTTTGATTTTGAATCATACGAGACATGTGAGGCTTGCTTGCTAGGCAAGATGACCAAGACGCCTTTCACAGGATTTCCTGAGAGAGCAGTAGACTTGTTGGAACTCGTACATAGTGATGTATGCGGACCAATGAGCACGACGGCTAGAGGAGGATTCCAATACTTCATAACTTTCACTGATGATTTTAGTAGATATGGATATGTCTACTTAATGAGGCACAAGTCTGAAACCTTTGAAAAGTTCAAGGAATTTCAGAATGAAGTTGAAAATCAGCGTGGCAAGAAAATTAAGGCCTTACGATCTGATCGTGGAGGCGAGTATTTGAGCCACGAGTTTAGCAATCATCTAAACAGTTGCGGAATTGTTCCACAACTTACGCCGCCTGGAACACCTCAGAGAAACGGTGTGTCCGAGCGACGTAATCGAACTTTGTTAGACATGGTTCGATCAATGATGAGCCAGTCGGACCTACCGTTGTCATTTTGGGGATACGCTCTAGAAACAGCAGCTTTCACACTAAATAGGGTACCATCTAAATCCGTAGTTAAGACACCATATGAGATATGGACTGGAAAGGTTCCTAGTCTGTCTTTTCTAAAGATTTGGGGATGTGAAGTGTTTGTCAAGCGACTTCAGTCGGACAAGATCACACCCAAGTCGGATAAGTGCATTTTCGTGGGATATCCAAAGGAAACTTTGGGATATTATTTCTACAACCGATCAGAAGGCAAAGTGTTTGTCGCTCGGAACGGGGTTTTCCTAGAGAAAGAGTTTCTCAAAGGAGAAAAGAGTGGAAAGACAGTGCATCTTGAAGAAGTTCAAGATGAGCCAATCGGGCAAGAATCAATGAGTGATGCTAACGTAGCAGAACAAGTTGAGATACCCATGGCAAGAGAAGCACCGCCACAACCACGAAGGTCGGCAAGGCTCCGCGAAATGCGGGAAATATTATTGTTGGACAATGATGAGCCTGCGACATATGCAGAAGCAATGATGGACCCAGACTCCGAAAAATGGCAGAGTGCCATGCAATCCGAAATAGAGTCCATGGGAGACAATCAAGTTTGGAACTTGGTTGACCCGTCTGATGGTGTTAAAGCCATAGAGTGCAAGTGGATCTATAAGAAGAAAAAGGACATGGATGGAAATGTTCACATCTACAAAGCACGACTTGTCGCAAAAGGTTTTCGACAAGTTCAAGGAGTTGACTACGACGAGACCTTCTCGCCCGTAGTGATGCTTAAGTCCATTCGGATTATTCTAGCTATAGCTGCATATTTCGATTATGAGATATGGCAGATGGATGTCAAGACAGCTTTCCTGAATGGAAACCTAGCTGAGGACGTGTATATGATACAGCCCGAGGGTTTTGTCGATCCGAAAAATGCTGGAAAAGTATGCAAGCTTCAGAGATCCATTTATGGATTGAAGCAAGCATCTAGGAGTTGGAACATTCGTTTTGATGAAGTAGTCAAAGGGTTTGACTTCACCAAGAACGAAGAAGAGTCTTGTGTTTACAAGAAGGTTAGTGGGAGCTCTGTAGTATTTCTAATCTTATATGTGGATGACATATTACTGATTGGAAATAACATTCCTATGCTTGAGTCCGTAAAGACTTCACTGAAAAATAGTTTTTCGATGAAGGACTTAGGGGAAGCGGCATATATTCTGGGTATTAAGATCTATAGAGATAGATCGAGAAGGCTTATAGGTTTGAGCCAAGATACTTATATTGACAAAGTGTTGAAGCGGTTCTGCATGGAAGAGGCAAAGAAAGGGTTCTTGCCTATGTCACATGGCATACATCTCAGCAAGACTCAGTGTCCTTCGACTGCTGATGAGCGGGATCGCATGAGTAGAGTGCCATATGCCTCGGCTATTGGATCTATCATGTATGCAATGATAAGTACTCGCCCAGATGTTTCATATGCGCTAAGTATGACAAGCAGACACCAATCTGATCCAGGTGAGAGTCACTGGACAGCGGTGAAAAACATTCTTAAGTACTTGAGAAGGACTAAAGATATGTTCCTCGTCTATGGAGGTCAGGAGGAGCTCGTTGTAACAGGTTACACCGATGCTAGTTTCCAAACCGACAGAGATGATTCAAAGTCGCAATCAGGATTTGTGTTCACGCTAAATGGTGGTGCTGTTAGTTGGAAGAGTTCCAAGCAGGAGACGGTGGCCGATTCTACGACAGAAGCCGAGTACATCGCGGCTTCGGAAGCCGCGAAGGAAGGTGTTTGGATAAGGAATTTCCTCATTGAGCTTGGTGTGTTCCCAAATGCGTCCAGCCCATTGAATCTCTACTGTGATAACAATGGGGCAATTGCGCAAGCAAAGGAGCCAAGGAACCACCAGAAGAACAAACACGTAATGCGGCGATTTCATCTCATTCGAGACTTCGTTAACCGGGGTGAGATCAAGATATGCAAAATACACACGGATCTGAACATTTCTGATCCGTTGACAAAACCACTCCCGCAGGCTAAGCATGATGCGCATGTAAGAGCTATGGGTATTAGGTACCTTCTAGATTGACTCTAGTGCAAGTGGGAGACTGTTGGAGGTATGCCCTAGAGGCAATCATAGAGATGATGATATTCCATTTGTATCCATGATTTGTATATTGTGTTCATTGAATATCCATTAAAGGCTACTTGAATTGATTTGCAATTATGTGAATTGTATGTGAAACTCTTTACTTGTATGGTTATTCTAAAGTTGTCCCTAGTCGGAGTTCATGTGAGGACACACATGAATATTAGACTAGCACATGTATTAGTTGATGACTATGTTTCACAAGTCATGGACATGGAGATGTTGAACTAATAATGTGGACACATGTGGAGACATGTGTTAGGACTGACCCAGCACGAGAAGTAGTTCTCTCTTTAAACAACATATACGCTTTGTCCTTAGACCTGAGATTGTCGCATGTATTCTAGATGTGGATCGACCTACTTAGGGGCTATCAAACGCTATGCCGTAACAGGGTAGTTATAAAGGTAGCTTTCGGGTTTGTCAAGAAGCATGCTATGAGACATGGTCAATCAAGATGGGATTTGCCCCTCTCTGATTGAGAGTGATATCTCTGGGCCCCTCGAGTGATCGGATCCGAAAATGCATGGCCATGCTACGTACGGTTAAGAGTTAACCTACAAAGGGATTCCGAATCACAGGATCGAGAAAGAGCGGTCGGCTTGAAGCTAGACCAAATATCGTGAGGCAAAGGGAATAGCATGTATATTATGTTGTGATGGTTCGTCTGATATGATCTTCGTATGCGTATAGGAGTTGGCACGTCTTGCTAGAGGCCGCTACCGACTATTGGGCCGAGTAGGAGTACTCGGGCCATGTCTATACGTATCCGAACCCATAGGGTCACACACTTAAGGGGCTGGAAGCCCAATTCGGATCTGATCCGAGTTGGATTAGGTTTAGGAGTACTAATGGGCCTCGGATCCAGAGGCCCATCAGGAACCCCTATAAATAGAGGGGTGGGGGCGCCCTAGGGTTTCACACCTTTTGGCTGAACACACCTGCCGCGCCTCCCACGCCCTCGCCTGTTGCAACTCGCGGATCTAGCAGTCCGGCTTGCGACGCTTCCTCCCTGCACGTGTGGATACCTTGGAGGTGTTGTGCCTGCAGCACTTGGACGAGCCATCGACGAGCCGCCGACGAGCCACGACGAGCCGACGACGAGCCGCGGTACCGGAGGCGATCTTGCTGTGCACGTGGACGAGCTGCTGAGGAGCTGCTGGACGTGATCGACTACGTACGACTACGTTGATCGACTACGTACGACTACGTGATCGTCTTCACTGCACCGACGCATATCTACATCTTCCGCACCAGTAGTGCGTCGAGTGGTAATCCCGTGATCCTTATACGGCAGTTCTTCCTGGTTATACGCGGTAGAAATTTTGATTTGCGCTAGTGTAGCCTACCTCGTATCCCAACAGAGTGCGCATTGGTGACCGGGGTGATGGAGACCGGGCGAGTGGCGATGGTGCGGCCGGTTGTCGTGGAGCTGCTGGCAGCAACCCGTGCGGATGGCACAGGGGCAGCAGCACCTGGCACTGTTGTGCTGCTGGCAGCAACCCGTGCTAATGGCACAGGGGCAGCAGCACCGGATGGTGCAGTCGGCGAGGCGACCGGGGCGCTACTGGCAGCAGCCTGTGCGGGATGCACAGGGGCAGTAGCGCCGGTCAGGGGCGAGTTGGGCGACCGTGTTCCAGGGCTCAGCGGTGCAGGAGCGGACTGGGACGTGGCAACAGGCGCATGCACAGGCACAGGGCCATGCACGGCGGGCGACGTCGGAGGAGCCGGGGTACCTGCATGCACAACGCGAACTCCAGGAAGTGGAGCGGTGAGATCATGCTCATCAACGAGGAAGTCCAAGGCGGAGGAAGCCATGGGCGTGGTCGACATGTCGGCGAAAGGGAAAAAAGATTCATCAAAAACGACATGTCGAGAGAGAATAATACGATTCGACTGGAGCTCGAGACACCGATAGCCTTTGTGTTCCGAGGAGTAGCCAAGGAAGACGCATAGGGAAGAACGAGGTGCAAGTTTGTGGGGTGCTGTGGAGGACAAGTTGGGGTAACAAGCACACCCAAAAACTTTGAGATGGTCATAGGAGGGTTGGGTGGAATGAAGGTGGGTGTAAGGTGTCGAGGAGGCGAGGGTTTTGGTGGGGAGGCGGTTCACAAGATAGGTGGCAGTGTGGAGGGCCTCAACCCAGTAAACCAGAGGAAGACTCGCCTGAAATAGCAGAGAACGCATAATATTATTAATGGTGCGAAGGGAGCGCTCGGCTCTGCCATTTTGCTGAGAAGTGTATGGACACGACATGCAGAGTGCAACACCGTGGGAGAGAAAGAACGTGCGGGCGGTGGAATTATCAAATTCACGGCCATTGTCGCACTGAATGCTCTTGATGGTGGTGCCAAATTGCGTGTGAATAAAGGCAAAAAAATTTGAGAGAGTGGAAAACATCTCAGATTTTAGGCGAAGTGGAAACGTCCAAATGTAGTGTGAGCAATCATCAAGAATAACAAGATAATATTTGTACCCTGACACACTAACAATAGGAGATGTCCAAAGATCACAGTGTATCAAATCAAAATTATGACTAGCCCTAGAGCTGGATGATCCAAAAGGAAGCCGTGTGTGATGACCAAGTTGGCACGCATGGCATATATGGTGGAGATCATCTTTATTACATGAGATAACACTGGAACTAATAAGCTTGGACAGAGCTTCACGCCCAAGATGCCCGAGACGACGATGCCAAAGTGAGGTGGGTGCAGCGATAAGTGCGGAGGTGCTGGTGGCGGGTGGAAAGAACGGGTAGAGGTCGCCAGAGCTATTGCACCTGGCGATCACGTTCCTGGTTTGCAAATCCTTCACAGAAAGACCAAACGGATCAAATTCAATAGAACAATTATTATCGGTGGTAAAACGACGAATGGAAATCAAATTCTTAATAATGTTGGGGGACACCAGAACATTGTTAAGAACAAGATTACGATGTGGAGATGAAAAAATATGTGATCCGGTGGCAGTGACAGGAAGGAGTGCTCCATTGCCCACAATGATAGATGAAGGTGTAAAAGATGATGGTGGGGAAATGGTGGAGAGGTTACCAGCATCCGCGGTCATGTGAGAACCAGCACCGGAGTCGGCGTACCACTCGGACGGTGCCGGCGGAGTGAGCGTCATGGTGTTGAACGACTGCGCCAGGGAGTCTTGAGTCCAAGCGCCTCCATGGACGGGGTTCCAGGGTGCCGGCTGTGACACCTGGTAGGCCGGCGAGGGCCCCTGGAACGCTGGCGCTGCTCCCCCGTAGACGTACGGTGAAGGCGGAGCGGTGTAGCCGGAGCCATAGGCGCCACCGCTCGGGACGCCGCTGAAGGAGCTGTCGTAGCCGTACTGCGGGACGGCGGTGAACGCTGGTGGTGCCGGTGGAGGACGCCCATAGGGCCACATCTGGAGGGTGCCGGCCCAGGGGTGTGCAAATGACGAGTGCATACCTGGGGATGCATGGCTGAAACCGGGAGGGGCGCCAGCAGCAGGTTGTTGCTGCTGCTGCTGCTGGCCGCCACGTCCGCCGCGGCCGCGACGTCGGCCGGAACGCTGGCCACCAGTGGGTGCTCCCTGCTGTCCACCAGAGGGCGCACCGTGGGGGCGCGTAGGAGGAGTGGGCGCCCCATAGCGCGGCGCGGCAGGGCCACCAGTGTTTGCCGCCGGGCGTGGCGCGGCGACGAGTGCGGCGGGAGGCGAGGGCGGCCTCGCGTTGATCTCCATCTCCTCCAGGAGGAGGTGCGTCCGAGCCTCCGCGAAGGTTGGGAACGGGCGATGCATCTTGAGAATGGACACCATGTGGCGGAACTTGCCGCTCAAGCCACGGAGGAGGGTGAGCACTAGTTGCCGATCACCGATGGGGTCGCCGAACTCGGCAAGTGACGCAGCCATGGACTCGAGACGACGGCAATAATCTGTGATTGTCAGGGAGTCTTGGCGGAAGTTGCGGAATTGCGTCTCGAGGAGGAGGGCGCGGGATTCCCGCTGACCGAGGAACTCATCCTCGAGGTAGCACCAAGCTTCGCATGCAGGTCGCTGCCGCATCATGAGCGATTGCTGTAGATCGCCGGAGACCGTGCCGTGTATCCATGTCAACACGACACAGTCGGCCTGCACCCACGCCGGGCGCGTGGGGAACGCCTCATCCGCAAGGACGTGGCGAGTCAGCGCGTACTTGCCGAGGACGGTGAGGAACATGCCGCGCCACTTGGTGTAGGTGTTGGTGGCCTGGTCGAGAATGACGGGGATCAGGGCCTTGACGTTGACGATGGCGGTGGCCTGCGCCCAGATAGCTACGTGGGCGGCCTCGTACTCGTCCAGCGCGACGGAACGGAAGCGCTCTTCCTCGGCGCGGCGTGCTTTCTCAGCACGGGCAGCAGCATCGTCGTCCGCCATGAGGGGCAGGACCGGCAGCCGCACCCGGTGGCGCGATCAACAGCACACCCGGCGATGTGGGCAGCAGGCAAGCGTACAGCCCGTGCACAGCCCGTACAGCACGCAGCACACCCGGCGACGTGGGCAGCGCCAAGCACGTACAGGATGTACAGCCGCGTACAGCACGTACAGCACGTTGACGACGACGGCGGCGGGCAGGAGACGTACAGCACGTACAATAGAAGATCAGGAGCGAAGGCAGGATCGGATCGGCGGCCACACCCGGTGACGAGGGAAGCTACGGGGCAGGCGATGGGATCGGCAGCGCGGGCGATGAGACCGGCGACACACCCGGCGACATGTAGTCAGCGACGGGGGTGGCGATCGGATCGGCGGCGGCGCTGGTTAGGGTTGCGGAAGGGTAGCGGATCGGAACCGCGATTGATACCATGAAAGTGTAGGAATAGTTGGTTGTATTCCATACGTGTACAAGAGTACATATAGGGCAGCCGGGGTGGCATGCAAGCCTACCGCACAGGCGCGTGATTACATCCACAATTAAGGGACCTGCTATATATACAATATGCTAACAGGGTCCAAGCTCTAGAAAAGGAGTGGGAAAAAGATAGGACTAGGGTTGAACTTGCCAGTTGCCACGGTAGGTGAGATCAGATCGGAGGCTGCTCATCCTTCATCCATCACACAAGGTAAAGCTGCTTTTGGGCTTTGTTAAAAAAAAAAGAAACAGCCCGTTTGCCTCATGTGCCGAAAGCAAGCAGCCAAGCAGGTCGCTGTTGCTGCTAATGATCACTGCGTCAGATCGTTCCGGGTCTGGGCACGCACCGGTACCGGCACCACGCACACGTTTCGTGCTCGTGTTGGCGCGTGCTTGCTGACGCGTCAGCTACTTCTGGTAGCATAGGATCTGACGTCCAGAAGCTGGTAGCATCTCTCCCTCATCTATCGGACCACTTAGAGCAACTACGACAGAGCGTGGCTATTTTTCTCTCCATTTGATTATCTAACTGCTTACTAACAAGATTTATCTCTACATTGAATTGCACATTTAGGGTAGCTCCTTTGATGAAGCAGTTCTTCACTAGTGTGGGTGTGTATGTAAGTATGTTGGCGGTATCTTGGAATCGGAGCTATGGGAATATTAAGGGTTTTTAGTTAGGTATAGTTTTATATTATTTTAGAATTGAACAGCTAGCTAGGTGTAAACCACTTTATTTTATTCTACGACTCTAAATCTTGCATAAATCACAGAGCTGTAGGTGATGCCCAATCATCATCTAGAAAAAGCACCTATAACTATAGGAATGGATGGATGGTGATCTTCTAAATTTTAGTCAGTATCTACGGAGTTCTTTTAAATATGACCAATGCATAGTAGTAGAGGCATGTAAATATTGACAAACTTTACTAATTAAAAAGGAAATATGTAGCCTATTCGATGTCAAACGTTGCAATACACGGACAATACTTGTGTACTCTGTTGCATCTTTTCGTTCCTATCTTCTTCCGTAGCCCTACAGCCATGTTCCACCTCTGCCGCAACAGCGAATGCCCGAATCAAGCAGGCGCGAGAGACCCTTGTCAAGGTCTTTGCCGGCTCAATGCCTAGCTCCGACTCATCCACGTCTCGCCCAAGAGACCATTCGGTGGAAGAGAGGCAAAAGCAAGGCCCGGTTGTTTGCACGCTTGGCCCTTCTTCCTCCACCCATCTATCCCTCTTCGTCATCTGCATGGAGAACCCATTTTCCCACTCCGAATCACCCACTAGATCAGCTGGCATTCAAAAATTCAAGAACGTCGGATTCTCCCTAGTTGCAATATTCTCCAACTTCGGATCCACCACGTATGAAAAAGCATGTTCCCACAGTAGCGTCAGCGTTTAAGCATGTGTCAAAAGCATGCATAGACAGTATAAAAAAAACATGCATAGACAAGTAGTAACACGTGCTCACATGCTCCGACAAGATAAAAGCAACACATTCGCCTGCAGAGTCGACGAGTCGTGCAGGATTTCAGACGCAAACGTGACGTGAGCACCTTAGCCTTCACTTTCAGTGAATGCGCCGACATTCACCAAAGATGCTGTGCAAGATCCACGTACAACCCTACCTGGTAGGGTCCCGCGGATGTCCAATGAAATAATTCTTGGTGTATTCAACATTGGCTTTGGCATAAACTGCACATCGGGTTCATCTTATCCGCAAAATTACCTATTACAAACAGATCGTGTCTACAAAAACATCACCTTAATCCTCAAAACTCCGCTTGCAGACAGGTTCTCTAAGGCGCGGAGCAGGCCAGGAAACCTGCCGTGGCGCGGCAGATGTTTAACTGATGTAAGCTCGAATGTTACCTTGCTCCGGGGTCCTTGTTCTCAGGCAAATGATGAATGGTGACAGGGACTTCGGGTATCGGTCACCTTCCCTTTCTCCTGTCCTTCTCCCTGTCTCGGCTCCTGTCGTAATGGTCATCGCGCCCTCGGCTCGTGCTTTTCTCACGTGCTCTGTCCCTACCGGCATCATTGCCATGGGATCGGTCTCTGCCGCGGTTGTGCTCTCGGTCCCTCTCCTGTGACTTCCTTGGAGGGCTGCGGCTACTACTCTGGCTCCGACGCCGCTTCCTAGCATAATCATGTGCATCGTCGTGCTTCTCTTTCCGCTCCAATGATGTTCTTTCTGCAAAATTAGATACCATTTATATAAGATACGTAGCAGAGAAAACAGGGGAGGTTGTACACTGAAAGAAGTGTGAGGGGGTGCAACATGGGTCAATGTTACCGCATGAACTAATAATGACAGTGCAAAAATCTCAGAGACAAAATATGTGTGTTAATGAAAAAGAAATGCTATTGTCAAAAAACAGGATACGTCATACCAGAAGACCGCTTGCTGTTTGCACCAACAGTTGAAGTGGATAAACCATATTCAGACTGAAGACGCTTCCGATGGCTGGCAACCTTCTTCTCAATCTCATCCATGTTGCGCAAACCCTGCTCTTCAAGAGATTCACGGTACTGCACGACAGAAATCTCAATCTGCCTTAACTTCTGCCTGTATTATCAGGGAAAACATGTGCTTGGTTAACACTCATATAAGAAATAGTAAGGAAATGGTAAGAAGATTGAACATGAAGGATACGTACCTCTGCTCTTCATCAACAATCGTTTCTTGATGATGACTTGCATGATCAGTACTAACTTCTGATGTATCGGCATTTCCTAGCTCACCAGCATCACTTCCAGATGAATAGCTTAATCCCAAGCCTTGACCACCTTTTCTATCTTCATCATCGTCAATGTCATCCTCTCGACTCCATTTAGAAGATGGTAAAACAGGATCATATTTTGGCTTCTTGCTTGGAAATGATTCAAGTTCAGCAGAAGCAGACTCTCTAGTGCGCCCATTGCCAGCTCCCATACTGTTCCGGGAGACATCTAATTCATCACCATTAGGAGTTTCTCCAAATCTTGATGCACTACGGGCATTAAAACCGCTGTCCTCTCTTCCAATTTTATGCTGTTCCCCTTGCGCATATTTCATGTCAACATCTTTCTCATATACTCGTTCCTTCTCAGCCTCTTCCAAGTTAAGCAACCTGGCAACCATCATCTCTTTACCACCAGATAGTGAGAGGCCATTATGTCTACAACGGCGCTCAAGTTCAGCTAGTGGAAGCCCTAATAGCTCCTTTGTTGCTGCTGCTTTTCCTGTAGCCAAGGCACCATCTTCATTAAGCTTAAATCCATCATTTCCATCCTCAGAGCTACCTTTCTTTTCAATTTCAGGTGCATCACCGCATAGCGAGTGAAATGGAACAACACCTGAGTTGCCTGATCTAAGGAAAGTAGCCCTCAGTCCATTCAGAAATGCATCAGAAAACAAGAACCAGTCTGCCCACACTTGTAGAACTTTCATAACCCTCTCCTGCAAAACAGTAATAAATTCAAGCAATCATGTAAGAACATCAAGGACAAAAATAAATTCAAGTATTCAAGAAATGGCACAATATAAATCACCTTCAGAGCTTCAGCAGTAATCCTTCCAGTGATACTGCGGTACAAGTCATTGAAGCTCTCCATAACATCTGGCAGAGAAGCTTCGAACTTTGTTCGGAATGCAGATGCATTCTTCACAGGAGCACTACTGTTGTGAAGGATGTCGGACACTAGCATAAGCCGAGCAACCTTGGTTGGAATAGGTGTCTCCTTGAGTGTCAAGGATTCTGTAAGAACCTCAACAATCTGAAATACAATAAACCAATGAGTATTCATGCAATGAGAACTACACAAGAGATATCATTTGGATAAGAGAAGTCTAAAACACCAGAATACAGTACATTTGCTTGAATTACAAGATTATAACGACAATTAAACTTAACTACAAAGATAAAATCTACAAGCAAAACTAGGTCCCAATAGTCAATATGATCACCTAAACCATGCCATGTAACAGAACAGGAACCAAATTAAATATAAGATACATTAGTGAAGGGGCAAAGATTGCATTTCATCAATCAGTGAACATTTTAAATGTTGCCAGCAATCAGTGTATAAATATACTGTACATGTCACCAATTTTTACCCATTTCTGTTTTAAAGATAAATCTCATCAGCCATCACAAGGGTTGTCCTTCAAATAGACAGTCAAGACCATGACCACAAAATAAATCTGTTAAATACATAAACTCATTGTTGTGGACACGTAACTAGCTGCTAACTTATCTCTATGTAGGTGCACATTTAAAAAAAAGTAACAGTACTGTGTAAGCAATGGGAAAAAAAGAAAAGGAAGATCAAATTAGAAGGTAGGCTGTACCTCCCCAGCTGCATCAGCATTATCCAAGGCAAATCCCATGGCCTCTTTTATTTGACTCCTCTCCAATGACAACGAACGTAGCATGTCCTCAAATTCATCACGCTGTGAGTCAGTCAATGTACGCTCCACTTCAACACGCTGAAGAAGGGGAAACGGCAAATTAGCCTTGTAAACCATTTATTTTATTTTATTTTATTGAGATAAATAGAACAACTAATTATGCTACATCAAAAGGTGCAAAGAAAACTGACTAGGTCTAACAAACACTTACCCTGCTTCTACCAGCAGCAAATGTATATTCCTTTTCACGTTCAGGGCTTCTGTTGGATGACAAGGGAGGTGGAACCCATCTGAAATAGCACATTGCATATTATATTTTGTCACAAGAAAGTCAAAGCACAGATTCCAAATTCCATGCGCATTGGCCTTATTAAATACCATTATTACTGCACAACGATATTACCTTCCACTTCCTGTGATCATTATGTATGGTTCTGTTCTCCATCGTTGTAAAGTATCACCCTATGTTACAACATCACAAGCTGTTAGCACTCTTATCAGAAATCTGTTCATAGTTACTTGAAATTTTATGGATGTAATAAATTGTGATCCAGTTCTCAAAAAGGTATGTTCCAGCCATGATACAGTGATAGATGAAAAGTTCTGTGGAGCAAGGAAAAACATATTCCCAAACGTTCCAAGAAACTAAATAAGTAATGTTCATTTGACAATTTAACAAGTTCTTGCACAACTTATGCAATGGATGACAAGCCTTGCTTGCTGCTATCTTTGGTAGAAAAACTCGAGCTTATGTTTTACTCGTTTGACTTCCAACTAAGAACAGTAAATATGATAAACAAAAAGGACAACACTATTCTATAGTTAGAGAATAGAGATGTAAATTTAGAATTTTGATGAAATATAGACAGCAGCAAGTACCTGAGCAAAGGAGTATAGCCTCCAAACATAGTATGTGTGCTCTTTAGATTTAAGATCGAACAAGAAATCGAATAAAGGATTTCCTCGCCCTCTCTCCATTACAGCTTGTTCAAAAGCACATCCACCATCAAGTACGTGCAGAGCCATTGTGTCAATCACGTGCCGAAGACGTCCATCATCCGGTGGAGCAACCACAATATCAGGAACATTTGGTGTAAGGACCTATCAAGTCAGGTGAATCCACAATGTAAATTGAAGCTACCAAATCATTTACTTATACAGCTAATCAATCATTTAATATAATGCAAAATCACAGGATATGCAAGTGGTCAACTGCCAATATCTCTTCTAGTCTAGAAAAAAAAAAGTATTGGATCTGCCTACACGAGAAGTAACGAACAACATGACCAGAAATTATATCTGCACACTGGAACTGGTGTGCAAAATGAGGACACTTAAAAATATCAATATTACGTTGTTCACAACAATATAAGTAATCAAATTTCCCTGGTCTACACGATTCAAAGCAATCAAGTATTTTGGCTTCCACATTATGAAGTATGAAATATCCATCCTTCACATTTTAACTCAAAGCAAAACACAGGAGAGCTTTCAATGGTAATTCTTTTACAGTGACAGGATGACCTAGATAGCAAGATCACGGCACTCATAAAAACAAAAAGAAGAGAGAGAGAAAGAAAAAGAACATAAATCACTGGAACGAACAAGTGCATATAGCACTACTGCAGGATTAAAAAAAATATGGCCGAAAGAGAGCACAGATTACTAGAGAGAACAAGTGCGTATAGTACTACTGCAGGATTAAAAAAAATGGGATCCTAGAAAATATAAGGGATTATGCACAAGTTCCCCTACCAGCTCTGAGGTCTGTGGTGTAACAGATGCAATAGCAGGGTCGCCAGGACCAGAAAGTATAACTGAACCACCCTGTATAAAACAAAGAAAAAAAAGATCATCAATGCCAAATCCTGTGTGCAATACCAAAAACGTTACATTCTATTAAAACTTACAATGTATCATGAGAAAAAAAGAAGTCAGATGAACACAGATTTTAATTCGGCATGAAAGGACAAAAAAGAGCGACCTCTTTATTTCTGATTGCCATGTGTCCTGGGGGAGGAGCAGGCAACGCCTGTGATGGAAGAGCAACAGATTTACCCCATCCAATCTTCAGTTCATAGTCATACACAATAACACCTGAAATAAACATTGAAATAAGCTGAAAGTAAGAATAGCATCCAAAAAAATAGCATTTCAAGTTCCCATAAACAACGAACAAACACGATCCCTATGGGCTACCACTACATGGATGTGCACACTAACCTTGCATTTCATCCTTTGCTGCCTGTCCATCTGCTCTATTCATAAAGGCAACAAAACCACAATTTCTTTGCCTTCTGCGTTCCTCTTCTGTTCTAGGCCACATAATCTTGACACTAGCAATCGGTCCAAACCGACCAAAGGTCCTTAAAAGAAAATTCTCATCGACCTGAAATCATAGCATGTAATGCACCAGGGTAGCTAACTAGATAATGCATATAAGTTTGATAGAACATGTGCAGCGCAGAAAGCAACCTTTGGTGATAGATTGCCGACATATAAGTTTGTGGTTTGAGGATCGCCATCATCAAATGATCCTGGAAATCTTCCAGTCGGATCAAATTCATCTGGTAGTTCATCAAACCGGCTAGAGGGCTGCACAAAACAATTTCAGCTATCAATGCAGCAAACATAAGGAGAAACTAATAATATTTATAGAGAAGCTGCAAATCAATCACATAAATTTCTATGAGCTGGATATGAGTTTGAGAACAGTTCAAATAAGCTGCAAAGGAGTTGAAAATATTGGTATTCTACATCCTAGTAATTTGACACATAATATTCCCACAATCCAAACAAAATATTGATTACTCCATACAATCCTCTGGTGGAAGCGTGGAATGAAATAAAATATTGATTACACATATAAGGACCTACCATGGAGCTATCGCTATGACGATCACGCCGGTGGTCTCGGTCCTGATTACGCTTTTCTCGTTGCTCTTGCTCAAACTTAAGTTCCTCCAGGAACTTATCTATTACGCGTGGCTTTCCTTTTTCCTTTGGCCTCTCCTCTTCCTTCTGCACGTCAAGATAAATTTTCACCAAAGGAACTATACAGATTGACTGAAGTAAATCATAAGAATATTGGAAGTGTCCTAACCTTCTTCTCAGGCTCTTTTGAAAATGATGGTGGCAAGAAGGACGGAACATACCTGGAGAAAAGGATGCTATGTATAAGGTATCTATGGTGCTCACAAGTTAGATCGCATGCATATCATATATAAACAGAAGTGATATGGCTTATGAGAACAGAGGCAAGGAGTTGAAGGTATGATGGTATTTCAGGTATTCTCACTTCAACTACTAAAATTTCAACATCCACTCCTTTGGCCTATTATATACTCAAATTCCTGTTAATGCAATGATGCACAAGCACACAATTGAATTTTGGATTCCCCAGCAAGCTTGAAGAAAAAATACTTTGTATTGAAAAGTATAATTGATCCTAAAGCTTATGCTTCCAGGCTACAAGGATTTAATCACAAGCACATGAAATTTTCAATTCAATCTAGCCTGGGTACCGAGAAGAGTGCAAAAGGTACGAGGAGTAGACATGTAAATTAGAAGATTCCAAGTGGCTGAAAACTCTGGAACTAAAAATTAGCATTACTGACGTGTGGAGCTATAACTACTACCATAAGGTATGATAAACTTCAAAGTTCTCATAAGAACACATCCAAATATACAGAAACCGTCATTACCTATGTATCCAACTACCACATAACTAATTACACTTGCCTAGATCCAACATGAGTACTCTCTCCATACTCAACCGGTCAACCCAATATCCTAATACCATCTACATAGATATGATAACCGAACATATCATACCCAAGGGGGCAATGAACAACTACCAAACACACACAACAGCAGATTTGTGGTATCCCTCATTGAGTTAGGTGACTAGTATATATTCATGACATTAGACATTATAGCCCACTGTTGTATAAGGCCTGGAAGCACGAGGGATGATGCATTGTGGACCGCTACAGACGTGCTAACATCATAAACAAACATGACTATAGAACAAAGGCAAGACATGAACTAGTGTAATCATGAGCTTAGAATGAATTGCTCCATCAGCTAACTGTAGTTGAAGCTACAGCATAAATGCAAACACTAGTCATGGAACAAGATGGTGTGGTCGAATAAGTCCAGCCAAACTATTTTCTTCTTCATACTACCTTATCACTGTTTTCAACTCCACTCAGTACTTGGTAACAATTTTTAAGTTATTACAAGAAGCATAATTGTAACAAAGAGAGAGCTATGCGCCACAGTATATAGCATAAGGTAATCACAACTAGGTCAAGTCTCTGAATTCTGGTTATATTGGCCGCATGACCATCTAAAGATGTAGCAGCGGTACCACAGGATACCAATACCATCTTCTAGAAATCAAGTATTTTTGCCGTTTACCTACTGCCCTTCTTTGGAACAGACCCCCCATCTTTGGATTTTCCACCTGCCATTGCCGAATGAATAAAAAAGGCCGATCTCTTGATCAATTGGAGCAATAAAAGAAACAATGCATATATCCATCTTGGAAGGTAGAGAAACTACGAAGCGGAAAGGGTACCAAAGAGTAAATAATCAAAACCGAAACCCCTGCCACTAACCTTCAGGATCGGCCTTCAGCTTAGCATTGGGGTCGATCACACCACCTCGGACAAACTTAGCCCCAGATGAGCTATCACCCTTGAATGACTCAACAAATTCCGCATATACGCGTGCCGCTTCATCTTCCTCCCTCTTCACATATCGATGCAGTCAAAATAAAAACATGAACACGCAGTACAAGGGGGGGAAGGTAAAGCTGTAGTGTCACATGAAAGGGTTAAAAAGGATTGAACCCTAACCTTCTTCCTCGCCTCCTCAGCCTCTCGGTGCTTGTGGTACGGAACCTTCTTCGAACTCATCTGGACACTATTACACAATCAGGAGCGGACGCAGCATAGGACAATTTTTGCAGAAGAACAAAAATCGAAGTTTACAGCAGGCGAATGCATGGTCAGATCTGAACACAAATAGCATACACCAGGGTTTAGGGTGTTCGATTTCGCACCGCAGGAAATGAAGGGAAGGGAAGGGGATAGGAGGGCATACCTGTCTGATTCTTGTCGGCGGCGAAGCGCCCGACGAAGACCAGGGCCGAGGGTGGCCGCTCGCCCTTGTCGTCGCCGACTAGCCGCAAAGGCCGGGACCGCGAGACCGAGAGTGGTGTGGAGCGGACGGGGAAGGGAATAGGAAAGCAGCGGAGGAAAGGCCGAGACCCTAAACCAAACGCGCACTCGGGGGTCGGGGCCGTTCTGGACTTCTGGGCCGAAGGCAGCCCGAGTGCTCTTTTTTATTTTCCGGTTCAATCAAAAATCAAAATACTCCTATAGGCTATAGCAAATATGGCAGCGTGATTGGAGAAAAATTGGCCCAAAACTTTAGTTCAGTCTATTATTGTGTTCCGCGTCAAATACGTCCTAAGCAGAGATCTGGCGTCGCCACGAGCCCACTTGACGAGCCAGCATCCAGCCGAAGCTGTATACAGATGTAGAGCTCTATGAAATTGGTACACGAGGGTCTATTTGACATAGGTCCTCGTAATTCTAATTCGTAATTCTAATTCGTAATTCTAATTCACTATGAGAAGTGATTCCGCTGAGCGGAAAGTGAATAAGGAACAACTATTTTTTCACCTCTGAGCCTTTTAGTGGATTATCGAGGAGTAGTTAGCCTGCTAAATTCGTTTGGGTGGTTCGGTCTTATTGGGCTCATTATAATGTAACAAGAATTCCCTCGACTCTTTACATCAAGACAGGTGCTTATTATATACATATACGAGTGGCAAACATTCTTATAAAAAATGTTAGATAAGTCATGTGATGATGCCATGTAAGTCTTGATCTTTAATTTCTACGTGCATCCATCGTGACCACAGACTCGATCTCTTGAAATGCAATAATATTACTAAAGGTTAGCTTTAATCATTTTTTTTGTAAACAAAGTACATACGCAAACACTCACAACCTCCCACGCTTATTCCAAGGTCTAAGCATCACACGCGCATCGATAATTTTCATGGCGCGTGAATATAGGAGGTGAACATGGACTAATTTTTAGAAGGAGTAAACGTGAACTAATTATAAAACTAATCGTATAAGCCGTGGCTAATTCGCGAGACGAATTTATTAAGTCTAATTAATCCATGATTAGCACATATTTACGGTAGCATCACATGATCAAATCATGAACTAATTAGGCTTGATGAATTCATCTCGCGAATTAACCTTCGTTTATCCAATTAATTTTGTAATTAATCTATATTTAATACTTCTAATATCAACCTAGGATGTCTCGGAGCATGTCGTGTCCCTGTCTCCGAGCGGTGCCACCACCTGCGTGGCTGTGGGGCTACTGCTACGAGGATGTATAGGGCCTGTTTGGGAGCACTCCACTTTAGAAAAACCAGCTCCACTCCACCAGCTCCACACTTTCGTAGCTCCACTCCACCAACTCCAAAAAAACATAGAGCAGCTGCACGTGTTTGGCTAATGGCAGTGCTTCAGCTCCAAAAATACGAGCACTTGTTGTGAATGTTCTATTTTACCCTTTGTAAACGGACCCACATGTCATACTCTTCTATTTTCTCCTCTCTTCTTCCTCTCTCTCCTCTCCTCTTCTCTTCTTCCCACATCCATTCAACATGGCCAGTAGAGGAACATGGCCAGAGTTCCAATCCATCCAACATCCATTCCCATTTCCCAAACCACTTCTAGAGTTCCGAATAACCAAAGCCGAGGAACATGGCCAGTAGAGGCGAGCTGGCGCCGCCTGCGGCGGTAGAGTCCACCAACGAGCTCAGCAAGGCGGGCGCTGCACACGGAGGCGCGGTCCACATCGGCGCCGGCATGCTCGGCAGCCAGCACGGCGCAGCGCCCGTTCCCCGCGACTTCTCCCGTGGCATCCACCTCGGCGCGATGTACGGCCATCCCGGCGAGCTCGCGCGCCAGGTTCGCCAGGGCGCCGGACGCGGCGAGGTGCTCGTCGGCGTGCTCCGCGGCGGACCCGGCATGATGAACCACAACCCCGGCACGTTCCCGCGACAGTTCCCCCCGAGCGCAGGACGCGGCGAGGAGCTTTCCGTTGGCATGCTCAACGGCGACCTCGCCCTGGTGCACGACAACCCCGGCCGGCCACGCCGCCGCCGCGGGGGAGCTCGCCCCGGCCACGCCGCCGCCGCGGGGAGCTCGCCCCGGCTGGCCCGCGCCCCGACCGGCCACGCCCCCGCAGCGGGGGAGCTCGCCCCGGCCGCGCCGCCGCCGCGGGGAGCTCGCCCCGGCTGGCCCGCGCCCCGGCCGCGCCGCCGTCGCGGGGGAGCTCGCCCCCGGCCGGCCTCCGCCCCGGCCGCGCCGCCGCCGCGAGGGGAGCTCGCTCCCGGCCGGACGCCCCTGCCGGCCTGCGCCCCATGGGAGAGGAAATGAAGATGATGGAGGAGATAGAAAAAAAGAATCGAACCGGTAACCTGTGTAACCAGTGGCAATGGTGGGTAAATAATCGCAACTCCATGAGGAAGTCTGAAAAGGAGGTTTTTGGAGCACCTCTTGAGGTACTCCATGAAAAACGTGGATCTACCCCCTGCTCCACCTTTTTTCTGGAGCCGGAGTTACTGGAGCTAGACGCGTTTGGCTGCGAAATTTTCGGAGTTTGTGGAGTGGAGCAATTTTTTGTGGAGCGGAGTGCTCCCAAACACCCCCATACTTCCCTGTCGTGTCTCCTGGTACCCGGAGTGTCATGGATGTACGGTATAGCACACGATCACGATTCACAAAGCAGGTGGTTCATTGCGGCTCGGTTCTGGCGGGTGGATAGATTGGGTTTCGTATGTAGAGAGCTGGAAAGGGACCGGAGCTAGGCGATGGATATGATCCATGTGAGGGCTGCCGCTCGTCCGTGTACGGCGAAGCATTGCATGGCGTTGATAGCAACAACGATAGGCACCTGCACTTCACTGTCAACTAGCTCAACTCTTTGGTTTTCTTTGCTTGTAGTGGCAGATACCCTTTGGTTGCTGCATTCTTGCAAGGTACCCTCTGGTCTGGGCTTGGATCGGCAGATCAACCCCATGCGAGGGCTGCGCAGCCCATGGTCCTCCGCAGAAGATCTCTATCCTTGCTTGCTGGATTGGTGAAAGGGAGCTGCTGGTTTTGACATGGATGCTGTCTAGAAACGGAATGATTCCCCAGCCCGCGCTCTGCACGCCGTTGTTTATCCTAGCTAGGATTAGGAAGCCACTAGTAGTCAACTACATTAGCGAACAAGTGTCGACAATCCACCGAGAAGTAGTGCTTTGATAATTGATATGATTATGTCGGATTTAGTGACCGACAGTCCACCTAGGGGGTGTCCAAGTGGTAGATTTGTAGGCGGGGGAGATTGCAAGATAAGAACTCGAATGGTAACACAGAGGCGCAGGATTTTAGACAGGTTCGGACCTCCGGAGAGTAGTACCCTATGTCTTGTGTTTCGATTGATTATATTGCTGGTACGAGATGCGTTGGATTGAGTTACCCTCGGGGGTGTCCCTGGCCGCCTTATATAGGGTGATGACCTAGGGTTACAAGTCGGATAAGAGCTAATTCTAGTCGATTGTTACATGGAAAACAATCTAAGTCGGACTACAACGTGTATCTCGTGATATCTGAGCAGAATCCGTTCGCCCAGCCTCTAAGCTTGTACTCCACGCGTCTTCATACCTTGCCTTGCACACCACGAGTGGGCGGGCCCCACTTATCAGGCTGACCAATATCCAGTCGGTGGGGACCCGTGGGTACCCATATCCCTTGTATTCGATTTCAATCAAGTTTTTGTTATGTTGCATTGACATATGCCATAAACTAAGGTTTGTTTAGTACGCAAGAAATTTGTAGAATATGGTGCAGTTTGTGTAAACTTCAGAGCAAGACTTCTACTAATAAGATTAAAAACAACAAACTGTGCCACATATATATATATACACACACGCACCACAAGTGTACGTGACACATGCGTGCACGTTCCTTCTGAGCGCATAGATTCGGAGACGACAGGGTGACGAGTGTTCTACAGGGACAGGATTTTCGGATGATAGCTGTATATTTCCTTGCACCCTCTAGGAAAGCGTGCATGTTTTTGTGTGTGTAATAGAGGGACCTAGTGTGTCGCACTAGCACCGTGTTGGAACAAAATGTTTCAGGTTTCAGCTGTCAGGATCCACAGAAACAGTAACAGCAACAATTCAACCTGAGAAATGAATACATAGAAATGCGACTGCATATGATCTTTTTCACCTGCAGGCCATCTTCGTCTACACTAGCTAAAGATTATGCATCGATCGGTAATAAGATGGAAGGAACCACCTATAGTGGAAAATATATTGCAAAATCATTCTTTTCTTAACAACACTTGACATGATACTGCAGTGCAAAATCAATTTAAAACAATATTCATAAAAATGTGCATCTAATTTAGCAATTTTCAGGGTATTATAAATATTCAAGTTAGTATATAAGTGATATTATTTGAATTTGAAGGTATAATTTTATTAGTAATAAAATTATATAATGACCGCAATGCTACATAAGCATGTGGAGGAGAATAAAACAAGCCATACTACTATCATCATAAAATTTAATTAGTTATAATTTTTTATATCAAACTTACCTACCCTATCGAGTTGTATGATTGTATCATATGACAAAATCATTTTTACATTATAATAATCCAGAGAGTTCGTGTTTCACGCGCCTACCTCGTCCCAAAAAAAAGCCACCGGATGAACACAGCCATGGTTGTATAGCTTGGTACATCCATCCCCCACACCGCCACTCTTCCGGCGGAAGCAAAGCCAACCCTTCTCCAATAATTCACGCCACGTCAATTTGGGAATCTATAAGGACCACTCTAAAAAATTCTCGCACTATTATTATTATACTCCATCTCCGGAGTCCAGACGGTAGCTTTGTCCACTTTTCTATTCACCCCCTTTATTTTCCTTTTTGTTCTTTCTCCCCTCTCCGTCCTCGTCTTCCTCTCCCTCATCTCCTCGTCTCCCTGATGCTAACGCTACTGCTCGTCAATCTCCCCTCCCACACGGAGCAGTAGATAAATCCCATCGCGGCCCCTTGATTTCCGCTCCAGCCCCCTCCGCGACCGAATCAAACCTAGACGTGGTCGGAGGAGTTGGATTGCTCCCCGGAGGTCGCTTCCATCTGTTAATCAAGAAATCCCAAACTTCTCCTCGCCCGAATCCGTGCGGGCGGGGTGAATTGGGCCAAGAGACGTCGGTCCCGGCCTCGGAGTCCTCGTTCCTCGCCGGAATTCCAAGAAAGCCGCCGCCTTTCGGCGGCTCCTGTTGGGGAGATAAGGATTGGGTGCGTCTGATCGGAGGCGTGGGAGGGAAGGCCGCAGCTTTCTGCGATTGGGCGGGCGGGCGGGCGCTGGCTCGTCTTCTTCTTGGACGGACGGAGGCTGTCCTGCCGGAGAGGTGAAGAGTTTGGTGTTTCGTGTTGAACTGTGCGCGTCCGGTGGTTGCTTCGTTTGGTGGTATGTTGGGACTGTAGATTTAATCCGAACTGCGTGAAGCCAAACAGGGAAGGGAGGGAAACAAAAAAAGGGGCCAAATTGTTGGAGTTGAATTGCGGGGAAGATGAGCTCCGGGTCGGCGGTGACGGGCAGCGGCGCGGAGGAGGAGGCGGTGGCGGTGCCTCTGGGGCAGAATCTGCTGGTGCACGTGGCGGAGAACGGCCACAGCTTGGAGATCAGGTGCTTCGGCGACACGCTCGTCGAGGCAATCCAGCAGTCCATCGAGCGCTACTGCGGCATCCCGCCCGGCGACCAACGCCTCCTCTGCGGCAACACCTCCCTCGACGGCGCCCACCCTCTCGCCTACTACAGGCTCCCGCGCGACGACCGCGAGGTCTTCCTCTACAACAAGGCTCGCCTCCTGGCCGACTCCCGGCCCCCGCCGCCCGAGTCCGTTTACATCCCGGAGCCAAAAATTCCACCGGCGCCTCGGCCGCAGGACTCGCCGCCCGTGGAGGTGTCTGCCGACCCTGCGTTGAAGGCGCTGGTGTCCTATGAAATCAGGTTCAGGTACCACTTTCAGGTTGCCAATGCGGTGTACCGATGTAGTGATACGAAATTTGAGCTATGCAAGCGGCTGCTACGGGAACAGCAGGTGCAGGAGCGAGCACTGGACACAGCCCGGAGCAACCTGGATCACACATTCAAGAAGGTCTCGCAGCGGTATTTAGAGTTTGTGCGGTGCTTCTCGCAGCAGCACCGTGCACACATGGAGCTGCTCACAAATTTTGAGAGAGATTTGCAGAGGTTGCGTGCTGTTAGGCTGCACCCAGCGCTGCAATGCGAGGGGAGGCAGTGCTTGCTGGACCTTCTCAAGGAGAATGACATGAGGAAATTGGCGGATGGGTGCTTCAGCTCGCAGAAGCAGTTTGAGATGAAGGTGTCGCAACTGAAGGCAAACTTCTTGGAGCTGAAGAAGAGGGTGGATAACTTATTCAATGTTATGAGCTCAAGTGGGTGCAAGGATCTTGAGAAGCTGATAAAAGAGCATCAGGGAGTCATCAGTGAGCAGAAGAGCATCATGCAATCTCTAAGGTTAGGCTTAGCTTTTGTTTACCTGCTTATGTTGCTGTTATCTGAGAACCACTAGGAACTATTTATTTCTACCATGAGAGATTTGGCCTGAATCATCTAATTGACTTCATACCATTTTTTTTAAAATGGAAAATGTAGCTTAGCTGAATGATTAGTGATTTATCACTGAGATAACAGGTTGGGTTCAAACTATCAGTCCCATCCTGATTTTTTATATATTTTGTTTAGTGAGCAATTTAACAAATTCGTATGAACTTAATGTTTCGTGTCATGGGATGGTTACAACTTATGACTTCGCGATTCTTTATGGCTTGCTGCTGTTGCTACAAATAGCTTATCAAAGGGCTTGCTTCTTTCTTAATTACCCATTTGGAATTGAAATGTACATGTTGGTACCAACCATTTCTTCAGCCATTCCCCATGATTATGGTTACACATCACACTTTATGCTGAAAACTCTCTTGTCTTGCAGCAAAGATGTGGATACTTCAAAGAAGCTTGTTGATGACTGCTCAAGCTGCCAGCTATCTGCTTCTCTCCGTCCTCATGATGCAGTCTCAGCAGTTGGTCGCATCTATGAAGTACATGAAAAGGATAACTTGCCCCGAATACGAAATTTTGATCACATGCTTACAAAATTACTTGAGAAATGCAGGGACAAAAAGAATGAAATGAATACTTTGGTCCATGTTTCCATGCAAAGAGTAAAGTCTACTCAGATGAATATCAGAGACATCATGAATGAGCTCATTGCATTCCAGGAGGGGATGAGTCATCAAGATGATTTTGCTAACCTGAAAATAGTTAGTGGCTTGGGTCATGCGTATAGAGCTTGTCTTGCTGAGGTAGCACGTAGAAAATCTTATTTTAAGCTGTATACTGGATTGGCTGGAACATATGCGGAAAAGCTGGCAACTGAGTGTGAAACTGAGAAAGCAAGACGAGAGGATTTCTATAGGACATGGGTCAAGTACATTCCAGATGATATCATGGGTTCCATGGGACTCTTTGATTCTCCAAGTCAGTGTGACATAAAAGTCACTCCTTTTGATCGTGATCTACTTCCCATTGATGTTGATGATGTGGAAAAGCTTGCTCCCCAGTCTCTAGTTGGGCCTTTTCTGAAATCCGAGAGGTCACAGCTACCCAAGTCCTCACTGAGCAATTCTAGCACCAGTGGAAATTTGAATAAATCTGAGCAAAATCTTCTGAGTGCTGATGATAAGATGGATTTCCAAGATTTTCTGGGGGATTATGACACTATCGATATTGCAGGAACTAGTAAGTTAGAAGTGGAGAATGCCAGGTTAAAAGCAGAGCTTGCTTCTGCAATTGCAACTCTCTGCAATCTTGGTGTTGAATATGGATATGAGTCTATTGATGAAGAGCAGATTGATTCTGTACTGAAAAAAGCAAGGGAAAAAACTGCTGAGGCGCTGGCTGCAAAGGATGAGTTTGCTAACAAGCTCAAGTCATTGCTCACTGCAAATCAGGAAAAATGCTTGTCATATGAGAAGCGAATCCAGGATCTTGAGGAACGGTTATCTAACCAGTACATGCAAGGCCACATGGTTTCAGGAAGCAAAGGCACGTCTGGTTCCCTTGTTTCTGCATTTAAATGTAATGATTGCAACCTGGAGGTGTCTGGAGGCAGGCAAACCCAAATACGGGATGAATCAAGTGTGGCCATGGATGAGGCCTCTTCAACATCCGAACAGCCATCAAAACAAACAGAAGGTGGCGATGAGAACATGACCGACATTTCGGGTGCACTGAACTTGCAGTTGCTCGATTCAGTAGCATGTACTAATCTGGATGCTTTCATGACAGAATTGCCGCGTGACAATGAAGACAAGATTGTAAGCATCGATAAGGAAGGGCAAATGCTGACACAACTTACTATGGCTGATACTTCTGATGTTCCTGTAGAAGATCATCATGCCTTAGAGTTGAGGAATAAGGAGCTCCTTGTGTCAGAGCTGCAAAATGCCCTGGATGAAAAGTCAAAACAGTTGGGTGAAACTGAAAGTAGACTTAGTGCTATGGCAGATGAGGTTAACTCCCTGAAGAGAGAACTTGAACACGCCCGGGGTCTTCTTGATGAATCTCAGGTTAGTCATACCAAATCTAAGATAAGGTTACTACTTCGTGCAAGTTGATCACCTTCTGTATTCTTATTTTTCTGTTGCTCCCTCTGCATATTTTGATGTAGATGAATTGTGCGCATCTTGAAAACTGCTTACACGAGGCAAGAGAAGAGGCCCGTACCAACAAATGTTCAGCTGACAGAAGGGCTGTTGAGTATGATGCTCTGCGGTCATCTGCTCTGAGGATACATGGTCTGTTTGAAAGACTAAACAGTTGTGTCACTGCACCAGGCGTGACTGGCTTTGCAGAGTCACTGCGTTCTTTGGCTGTCTCCTTAGCAAGGTATTGCAGTGCTGTCATCTGCATATTTATTGTTCATAATAAATCAAAACTTTTTTCAAGTAAATAGCTATGTTAAAATAATGCAGTTCTGAAGTTAAAATCGTATTGTTCTTTCATTCCAGCTCTGTAAAGAAGGATGAAGCTGATACCACTGTTCAGTTTCAACAATGCATCAAGATCCTGGCGGAAAAAGTTACTTTCCTGACACGACAGAGTGCTGAGCTGCTGGACCGCTACTCGACAGTGCAGGCAGCACACGGAGCTATCGCAAAAGACTTGGATGAGAAGAAAGAGCTGATTAAGAATCTCTACAATAAACTTCAACTTGAAAAACAGGTTTGTCTTGTAACTTATGCAGTTACAAATTTGGTATCTTTTACTGTTTTACATAAGATGAATACTCATGCACAAAGCAAAACTCATCTTGAATATGCAAGAAGAATGAATTTGTCAAGTCATGATCCTATCTGACTTCATGAGATAATTTGTTTTTACTTGAAGTCCTGCAGCTAGCAATGAATTGGTTGATGGATTGAACCTCTTTGCTAATTGTGCTAACAAGCAAATTTGCTGTGGTGTCTCCTGGAAAACTGTTTAACAGGCCAGCAAGGAGAAGATATCCTTTGGCCGTTTCGAGGTCCATGAGCTCGCCGTCTTTGTCCGGAATCCTGCTGGGCACTATGAGGCGATCAACCGGAACTGCTCAAACTACTACCTGTCTGAGGAATCCGTAGCCCTCTTCACCCAGCAGCACCCGCGGCACCCGGCCTACATAATTGGGCAGATTGTTCACATTGAGCGTCGCATAGTGCACCCGGACCAGATGGGAGGAGCTCCACGCCCTGATAGCAGTGGCAGCCGTCGGCCGCCCGCATCCACGCTGAACCCCTACAACCTGACCCCGGGCTGCGAGTACTTTGTGGTGACGGTTGCCATGCTGCCCGACGCCGTCCGTTGAAACGAAAACACCTTCCTGATCCTGCCTGACCATTGGCTGCAGAAATGAAGGGAGAAAGCTATCAAGTGTATATATACTGAAATTTATTGCTATAGACTCTCAGTTCGCACTTGCGCTTGTTCAAGTTATGTCTGTATATACGATCAGCTTCACTGGTGTAAATAGACTCAGCTACTGATGCTAGGCATCTTCTTCGTTCAAGCAGACTGAATATTCTTTCAGCTAGCATCGCCTTATTGTTCCTCTGCTGTTTCAAATTGAGTTGTTCTTTTAATAAAAGGGTTCAATTACTAGTGATTATCAGTGGGGTATACTGGTATTTAGTTCAGCTACTAATAAGGTTGTTGGTGCTACCGTGCTACATGGGAATCAGTAGTTTCGATCGCCATTTGCTCGCTGTCATTAACCAGAATAGTCTGAAAGAAAATGGAAAACGATAAGAAAATCAAGAACTGGTTATTGGTTGCCACAAGAAGACAATGCTGAAGTAGAAATCCTACAAGGAAAGGGGAATACTTATGTTACATTCGGAAATGTTACTTTGATGTAACTTTCAATCTGGAAGTTCCAAATTCCTTTGCATTAACCTCTGCACCTTGCGCGGGCAGGAGTTGGCTGTCAGCGCTCGTCTGTTCGCATCTCTTGCGGCGTACCATGCGTGGAGCTTCTTCGCTGTTCTGGAAGTTGTGGATGCTCTTGTCCCTGCTGTGCGTCTTGGGCGGGCAATGGGCATCGGCGTTGGGTCCGGCGAGCAGCAGAGAAGATGAGGGATGCAAGAATGTCCCTGTGTTTTCCAATGTAATTTTCCTTTCTTTAGGGACTTTTATGCACATGGTTGTGGTTATCCACCTTCAATATAATGGGGCCTCAGCCCTTTGCCAAAAAAAAAGGTAGTTGTACCAAATAGCCTACAATTTCATTCAAATTATGTCTGCACTGACATCTTCGAATCACAATCGAGGCTGCACATGCCAGCGCAATCTCTTTTTTGAAATAAAATGCCAGCACAATCTCATGAAAGGAAAAAAAAATGCTACACATGTAGGCGAGCGAATGGGTGCCTTTCACGGGAGGGATGGTGAAGGCACACCGTCGACGGTCAATGTCAACGCCCCAACCTTTCGATCACACGACGTGGAAGGCAGCAAGGAGCCAGACAAAACAAACAAGCCTACGATGGACACGATACCCAAGCTGATCAAGTCGGTTCATCGATCTCACCGACCCAAAACATCCTTGGCCGCCACGAAACCTTGCCCCCTATATCTCCCTCGCCTCGTTTCACGATTCATCCATCCCCCCATCACACGAAGCCCTCAAGCCTAAAACCCGAAGAGTCCAAACTCAAAGCCCTCAAGCCCAGAAGCCGTACACTTCACTCGCACGGTCAGTCACGGTCTCACGGAGCCTCAGTCACCCAAAGCCCGGCTCAAGTGAGCCTCTGAGGCCCAGATCCTCCGCCCTGCAGCAGATGGCCGCCGCGGCCACCGCCGACGCCGCCTACATCCTCGTGGGCCCGCCCGAGGCCCGCCACGCTGGAGCGCGGGCCACGGTTGATGCCGCGCCGGCTGCTGCTGCGGCAGCGGCGGAGGCGGCGGCGACGACGGGGAACGAGTTCCTGGACGTGATGGACGCCGGCTTCAACAAGCCCGCGGCGCCGGCGGCGGGGCCGGGAGGGAAGGCGCTGACGGAGAACCTCTCCCCGACGTTCGTGTCCTCGGGGGACCCCTGCCTCGACTTCTTCTTCCGCGTGGTGCCCGGCACGCCGGGGCCCTCCGTGTCCGCGCTCCTGGCCGCCGCGTGGGCGGCCGACCCGGCCACCGCGCTCCGCCTCGTGGCCAACCTCCGCGGCGTGCGCGGGAGCGGCAAGTCCGACCGCGAGGGCTTCTACGCCGCCGCGCTCTGGCTCCACGCGCGCCACCCGCGCACGCTCGCCCTCAACGCCGCCCCCGTCGCCGGCTTCGGGTACCTCAAGGACCTCCCCGAGCTGCTCCACCGCATCGTGCACGGAGGGGCGTCCACCAGGACACCCGGGAAGAAGGCGCGCCTCGCCGCCGGGGGCGGGTTCGTCGGCCGCCGTGGCCGCGGTCGGGGCCGCTTCGGCGGCCGTAAGCCGCGCCGCGGGGCCAATCACGCTCACGCTCCGCTCACCGGCACCACGGAGGAGCGCGTCGCAGCCAGCCTGGAGCGCGACCGGGGTCTCGCCGCCGCCGCCGCCGCGGCGCGGCGGACCAGGAGAGCGGAGGCCGCGGCGAGGGCGGTGGAGCTGTACAGGACCGACCCCACCTACCGGTTCCTGCACGACCGCACGGCGGACCTCTTCGCCGGCCTCCTCGCCGAGGACATGCGCAAGCTCGCTGACGGCAAGGTCCGGGAGTTCTCGCTCGCCGCCAAGTGGTGCCCGTCGCTTGACTCGTCCTATGACCGCTCGACCCTGCTCTGTGAGGCCGTCGCGCGGCGCCTGTTCCCCAAAGGCTCCTCCCCGGAGCTCGCCGCCGACCTCCCCGACGAGCACTACGCGTACCGCGCGCGCGAGCGGCTCCGGAAGGCGGCGCTCGTGCCGCTCCGCCGCGCGCTCAAGCTCCCCGAGGTGTTCATCTCGGCGCGCGCGTGGGAATCGGTGGTGTACACGCGCGTCGCCTCCGTCGCCATGAAGAACTACAAGGACCTCTTCCTCAAGCACGACGCCGATCGCTTCAACGCCTACCTCGCCGACGTCAAGTCCGGCAAGAAGCGGATCGCCGCGGGCGCGCTGCTCCCGCACGAGATCATCGCCTCGCTCGGCGACGACGACGGCGAAGAGAACGACGGCGGCGTGGCCGACCTGCAGTGGCAGCGCATGGTCGACGACATGCGCGCGCTCGGCAGGCTCTCCAACTGCGTCGCCGTGTGCGACGTGTCCGGCAGCATGTCGGGCGTCCCCATGGACGTGTGCGTGGCGCTGGGCCTCCTCGTGTCCGAGCTCAGCGACGACCCCTGGCGCGGCCGCGTGATCACCTTCAGCGAGCGCCCCGAGCTCCACCGGATCGCCGGCGAGACCCTCGCCGAGAAGATCAGTTTCGTCCGCACCATGGACTGGGGCATGAACACCAACTTCCAGGCGGTGTTCGACAAGATCCTCGAGGTGGCAGTGGAGGCCCGGCTGGCGCCGGAGCGGATGGTGAAGCGCTTGCTCGTGTTCAGCGACATGGAGTTCGACCAGGCGTCGGCGGAGCCGTGGGAGACGGACCACGAGGCGATCGTGCGCAAGTTCACGGAGGCCGGGTACGGCGGCGCCGTGCCGGAGGTGGTGTTCTGGAACCTGAGGGACTCCAAGGCCGTGCCGGTGGAGGCCGGGCAGAAGGGGGTGGCGCTCGTCAGTGGGTTCTCCAAGAACCTGCTCAAGCTGTTCCTCGACGGCGGCGGCGTCGTCAGCCCCAGGGCCGTCATGGAGAAGGCCATCGCCGGGCCGGAGTACGACAAGCTCGCCGTCTTCGACTGAAGCCGAAGAAGCACATCAATAGACGGCGATGCATTGCTCATCAAGAGCTGGGCGAGAGAGCTAGCATTTCCCACGAGTTTTTTTTTTCAACTTTTGCTGGCTTGATCCGTAACTCAAGTTTGGGGAAGTTTGTAAAGAAAATAAACGAAGTTTGCTGTGATATCTGTGCGAGTTTGGACTGCATTTGCATTGCATCGCATTGGTGAGTTAAACATGTACAGTATTAATTAACCAATTGAACTAAACACCATCCATTCAACGCATTGTTGAAACCAGGTCAGATCAAGTTGCTGAGTGAAACCTGTAGCAGTCAATTATGAAGCCGAAACCAGGTCAGATGAAGCAGAGACAACTCAATCTCATCAGTCAATCTCCATAGTCATTGCATCAATTGAATTAAACATCATCCATTCAGTTCAAACGATAATACAAACACACCAAAACATCATCCATCAGTCAACTATTTGTCCATCTGAATGGTGGTTGAATCAACCCAATGGCGCAGCCACCTTCAAATTCAAAGCGATATGCACAGCTGCATCAAACGTGACACGCTGTGACAATCCTTCAGCTGAATGGCGCTGCATTCCGGTATCGTCTCGTCCACTGGGGCGCTGGAGCACCTCAGCCATGGCGACGTTGTCATGCTGAAAGCTTCTGCGCTGTCACTGTTAGTTTTGATCTCACTCGACAGGACTCCACGATCTCGCCCTGATCGGGGGCGCCCAACCGAATATGGTTGGCGGGCCTCGTCGCGCAGCGCTATAAAGAGAAAGGTAGGGGCCGGGGTCACGCACGCTAAAGGTTGAACGTGCCCACTAAACCCACCTGACAAACCCTAGACCGATCAAACTAGTGCTGAAGCGGCAGGAAGCTCCGCCGCCCCAGCACCATCCTCGCCGCTGCCGTCTCTACCCTTGCCGTCGACACCGCCACCGTCGTGACACCCATGGTGAGCTCGTCCTCCAAGCCCGATGGTCGGCGTCTCTACTCACTCACTCTCTCTCTCTCTCTCTCTCTCTCTCTCTCTCTCCCCTTCTCAGTTATTCTTGATTAGCAATAGGACATTGTTGTTTTTTAGATCCAAGAAATTCTAACAGTCACTGGCTGGCGCAAATCGATCGCGGGGGAGAGAGCGTGCCCGCCCGCCCCAGCACCCCCTATTCCCACCGTCGGCCGTTGCTGCCACCGCCTCCACCTCTCCAGTCCCAACCTACATTCGCTATGGTCGGCGGGGCACGGCCGCAGGTGTCGATGCGGGTGGTGATGAACTGGCAACCGGTGGGTGGGCATGCGCCCCGCCGGCTTGGGAATCCTAGGTGAGGTTGAGGCGGAGAAGGAGATGCCACGGCATGTCGCAGCGGCGTGGCCGCCGACAGCGGAAGCCATTGGCGCCGCCGCTTGCTCGCCCGTACGATTGGATCCCAATGTTGATCGCTGTCAGCAAATTTTGCAGATAACCCCAAATTGGATCGCGATTAATAGTCACAATCCAATATTTTACATATTAGCCCCTTTTAATTTATAAATAGCCCCCTAAAATGGATAGCGATTAATGATAGCAATCCAATATTTTACATAATAGCCCCTAAACATTACAAATAGCCCCCCCCCCTAAATGGATCGTGATTCTGATTCCAAATACTTGCAGGCCCCTAGTTCCAGTCCTCTTTGTGGCGGCGGATTGGACCGTGGGAGACCGGCGAACGGCCAACGGATGAACGATGGCGAGGAGTAGTGACGTTTGTCTCGCTATGTGATGTCTGATTGGCGGATGCGGGGGGTGATGCGGCTGCGGCAGAAGGTTGCTGTGCGTCCATCCGCGTGTAACAACCTAAATGTAATTACATTGTTGAGCATTGCATCATGAGCATCATTGTTTGCTAGTATAAAATTTTTGTGCTTGCTTGAATGCATTTGCATTTTAAATTGAATTATTGAATAAAGTGAAAATGCATGCCTTGTGAAGAAACTTTCTTTTTCCAATAGGACATATGTTTAATCATAACTTGGTAAAATACTTCTTCCTTAAATATGAATTTAGGTGATTTTCCTGGATTTTAGGAATCCATCTTGAAGCCAAACAGCTTAATCAAAAACCCAAAATTAGCATTCCGGGAAGAATTTCCATTTCAAACCTACTACAGCTTTTCTTCCCAATTCAAGCAAAATGGGTTACTCTTGATTTCTTATATTAACATAATTTTTGGTGGAATTTTCGGAGCCTTGGAAGATCAAGTTTGGAGTATAGAGCAAGAGAGAAGTTTCTGTCCAGAACAACGTTGCTACATGATTTTCTTCTGTCCGCACATCCCTCGTGGACCGTGCACTCGCATCCCTCGTGGACCGTGCGCTCGCAGAGATGCAACACCACGCGCCCCCGCTGGTCCCTACCTAACCCCTTCACCTCACCTGCACCTCCTCCCCCCCTCTCTCTCTCTGCCGCTCTCTCACACACCAGAAACTCTCTCCTTCCCTTGCTTCTTCCCCAACCAAACCATGGAGGAGAGAACTCCTTGTAAGAGTCGACATGGTCGCTGAGGCCATACTGACCAAAGACGGCAGAGAAAGCACAAACCCAGGCGGTGTAGCTGCTTTTGTCGAAATCCAGAACGACAGGAACCTGAGAATGGATGTTGATGCTGTGGACAAAGGACGGGAGGAGCGCATTCAGTTTCAACCTGAATGTCGGTGACACGAGGAGCGTTGGTATCTAAGCCGAAGTCCAAGGAGGAGGAGGAGGAGGAAGGCATGGCGGCGACGGCGGCGAGAGAGTTGGCAGCGGAAGAATAGAATCTGAAATGTCTGATATCATGTAAGAGTTGTTGACAGAGGAAAATAACCGAACCAAATTGTATTGATCACGAACAGGTACATTTATACACTAACTAACAACCTACATTTAAGGAGAGGTGGAGAAATGTACAGTAATGCTAACACACCTCTCCCCTACCAATCTTGATGGAGTTCGCCGGAGGACTGCCAGAGGACGCCGCCGCCAAGCTCTTCCGCCACCTCATCCACCTCTTCCTCGCCGGAGACCAAGGAGAAGGCCACCCCCAAGCTTATTCTTCCTCTTTCTCAAGCTCTCAAGGATGAACTCAACCCGATCTACTCCAATGCCGTCCTACGCCAACAAATGACCCTTTGCTCGTGCTCTACTCCTCGCTGGTGAGCTTCCCTCGCCGCTCATCATCCCTCCTTTGCCCCCAATCAACCTCCTTAGCCCATCCATGACCTATCACCATTATTGACCTAGAGCTCTAAATACCCCGTGCATGCCGAACCCCCCACCCAAAACAAGTTCCCCACATCCTTAGGAAGCTGTAGGAACAAACGACACCTAAACCCGTGGCTGGAGCCGCCGCCAGTGACCTCGCCGTTGAGCCTCGACCGGCACACGGACGGTCTGCGGCCTATGGGCGGCCGGTCCATGAATCGTGACCCAAAACACCGAGCCTCTGAAAAAACACGTCCCCAGAAATTTGTATGGTAGACGGTCCACTACCCACCCATGGATGGTCCGCAGTTCACTTCTAAATTCCTCATAGAACCTATTTGTTTTTGTACTCGACCCGTCTTTGTACGGCGGACGATCCGCCATTTGAAACCGGACGATCCACAGTTCAATCCTAAAGTTTGCCCAGAACCCATGCGTTTATGGAGACCATCCCGTACTTGGTTGGCGGACGGTGCGCCCCCTATGAGCGGACGGTCCGCGGGTATACGGTACCCAGCCTAGTCAACCGTGTTTGTTTGAATGCATTAACATGTACCATCTTGTATAATTCATATAAAACTAAATATAGCTCGGATTAATGTAAAACAAATTTTATTGTTTCATAATGATGTCCAATACCTGTTAAATATAAGTTTTCTCGCCAAATGATTAATTTATTATCTGATTTAATTAGATGAATGCTTATCTTGTTAATTGCATGGTTAATTCTCTATTAGTCCAAAAATTATGAAACCAATTTTACTAGTTCACTTATGATATGTATAATTCATTGGAAGTGCTTGTTTGCATTATTTGTGTGCAGATTGATACATTTTTAGATATGTTTAACCTTGTAAATTAGTAAAATGCATAATAATTTCATATGTGCTTCTAAAATTATGGGTCCAATTTTGCTAGCTTCATTTAACTATCAACTGCTGTTTTAAATTAGTATGACTTATGAATTGATCATAGACTTACATAGTTTATGAAGTATTTACATGATCAATTGTATAGAGATGCTTCTAAAATCACGAAACTAACCTTGTTATTTACCTATGATCATGATATGTTGTTTTAATTGTTGTCCTTCATGAGATGATTGTATAAGGATACAACTTTAATTATATGCTTGTTCTAGAACTAGTTTGCTTGCAAAATACATAGGTAATCAATTGTGCTTATGTGAGCTATAAACCCACCTTTGTTAGCTAAGGATAAATGTGCAATAGTTTTGTGATTAGAAACCTTTCATGATATAACATAGAATGATGATGCTTGCCTTAATTAATCAAGTATAACAAGTTTAGCTAACCTTTAATTTAGGGAATAACTTTACTACTCTTAGTTAAGATGTGATGTGCTAGTTACCTATTAATTCATGAATTGTCTAAGGTTGTTATTAACTAGTGTTACTAGCTAACTTGCTTGAGCATGCTCATCTATTTATGTCGTAACAATTTAATTATGTTATAGTTCATATGATAACTAAAAGTAGCACAACTAGTATTAATAACCTTCTCATACTACAACTTGTCTTAGAATGTTATGAGCATATGTATGTGTTATTATTTTAGTACCTTCTCTCTATGTTTATGCTTGTGTGCTCTACTTCTAATCTTTGATTGCTTGCTCGATAACCTCGAACCATGTTAGCCTTTTACCTCTCATGAGTCATTGCATCTCATATGCATATACATTCATGTCATCCTTTCTAATTCATGCATTCATCTAATCTCATAGATGATGATGTTCTGGAGTGTCGCGTTCTTGGAGTACCAATCTCAGGCAGGCACGTATCTTAACTCTATTTTCTAAATGTGAAATGCTATTATTTATTAATGGTTGTGCATGGGCTTAGCTCTATATAGACATATGCAATGAGTAGAACCTACTAGACATGTCAACTCTTGGAATTAGCTCAACTTATTTAGTAAAAGTATGGATGTTAGAAATCTCGATATAATTGCTTAGCCATGCTTAGTTCTCAGTAGAAGTCGAGGGGTGACAAGGTCACCACCACTTGTGAGAATTTGGATGTTTGTTTAATTATACTTGAGTAGTTGAGAAAGCATAAAAGGTGAGCAACATGAATGATGAATCGAGACTTGAGCAAGTGTGGTAGGGCCATGTTGGGAGTCGAATCCAAGTGGTATAGACTTGCTTGAGTTGGTTAAGGCCCGGACGTTATCGCTTTTATATTTGAGCACGATTCCATACAAATCACTACTTAATATGGGAATAGTAAGCCAAGTAGCATAAGTCGCACCTTGCCTTGACTGAATTCGGTGCGAGATGGGATGAGGTGTGATCGGCCATGTCCGGTGCATCTATACATTTCCGGCCATTCGTTCATAGCCGGGTGTGGATATGTGAATGTTGACGCTCGTTATTGACACACTTTTAGTGCTATTTAACTAGTGTTTTCATACTTATTCTTATACTAATGCACCACTTGGTACCGAAATAACCTCATTATTGCATATGTGTTGTATTTTGGAGCATGTTGTATTTGACAGGAAATACGACATAATCAAAGGGGTTTGTATAAAGAGCTTAATAAATATTTGGACATGGGTTGTCGAGGGAAGCCAACATGAGGAAAGAGAGGACCAGAAGGGCTAGGAAGGGCCCAGGCCAATCAGCCTGGGACCCTCTAGGCCAATCGGCCTGGCCCATTCCAGGGCCCGATCGACCTCCCGTTTCTTCAGCGTGAAGTCTATGATGATGCCTAGGGTTTTTTCACCGACATTGACCCAGAGCCGCCACCTATTGAAGACTATAAATACCCTCTCATGTACTTAAAGGAAGAAGAGTTGGAGAGAGAGAGAGGAGAAAACATCACGCAAACACCATCCACCGCCGCCACAAGGAGGAAAAACGAAGAGAAGATTGGATCTACGAGAAGCCACGCAAAGCGGAGCACCAGAGGAGGGAGAAACCTCCCAAGCCAATCGGCTTGGAGGTGCCCAGGCCGATCGGCCTGGGGCTTTTTTGCCCTCGTTCGTTGTCATTTTCGGTCCAGTTGATCTACAGGGTGATTTTTACCCTGAATTCTGTCAACATGTGTAAGATCATGGGGTAAAGTTTCTGTTTGTCCTCGGGGTTGTATGTAGATCTTGATTTGTAATCGCTGAACCTCTTGTTTAAGATCTGTTTGTTATCTATCATATCTTGATGATGCTCTTTCATGTAATGGCTGGCTAGCGCTACTTTGGGTTGCTTATTTGCTTACCTAGAACGATCATCATGTCGTGTTTTTATCGTTCAATAATTAAGTACCTCGTGTAGTGACAATGTGCGAGAGGGAAAGTGTTGAGCATAGTTCACATCCACTCACGATAACACATAAATCTAGTTCTTTCATGCATGGTGATTACATCTACAAGTGATCCTAAACCCCTAGGACAAGCATTTTATCTATCTTGTTTACATCAATACTCTCTATCAGCTTTAATCTAAGGGTATGTTTGGCTGGGCTGTGGCTTTTGAAAAAGCTGCTGTGAGCTGTGGGCTGTGGAAAAATAGCTGTGAGAAAGCAGTTGTGGGAAAAGCAGAGGACCGTTTGGTTAGAGTAGCTATGAAAATGTAGGCTGTGTAAGAAATAACTGTAATGCCCCTAAAGATTTGTGGGTGTGTTTACATGCAAATTGCTTGTAACAAAATAATTTTTTCACTAATTCGCATGTAAATGACTATTTTAGATAGTAAAAAATAAATTTTATATGTTCTTCATCCATAAAAGTGATTGATCCATATAAATAGAACAATATCTATCAAAAGGTTTATACATTACTGTCCTCCTCTCGCACTAACCAAAGCATCAGCTATCCCAGTACGAATGGTATTTATGGTATCCTCATTCTCCACATCATCACTCTCATCTCCTTGTGTTTGTCTCGTGCCACTTGTATGTTGTACCAAGTACTCCTACAAAATCAAGTTAGTAAGGTATATAATAATACAAGTATTGCTAATTTGATGAAGGAACCATGTATACCTTTAGGAGGCACGGGAAATATGTCTCAAATGTCGAGCAAATCGAAAAAAATGATGAACAAAGGAGGGTCAATTCTTGTTGCTCTTTGGACCAGAGGATTGACGATGATCATTGCAGTCCTAACACAGTTCTCTTGTTGCGGAACAGAGTAGTAACTGCTAAGTAGCATATGAGTTCTTACATCTTCTAGCTGAGGTGGCTAGTGTTCTGGATGAACTTGAGGTCCCTTGGTAGCCTGGCGAACGCCTCCATCATGTCTGCGGGCGAAATTTCGAAAATAAAAGAAGATTTCAACACCAACAGCAAAGCAAACATATAATCACTCGATTAATCAATCAGCAAACAATTTGCAACCAGTAAACTATAGAAATCAGCACGCCATTACCATCCTGTGTGACGAGCGGGTAGTCGGAGGCGGAGTAGCCCATTACCGTCCTGTGTGACAAGCGGGTAGTCGGAGGCGAAGCAGCAGCGTGACGGCGTGCAGCGTGGTGGTGAGCATGGTGAGGCCCCGGTAGGTGACAAGGTTGGGCCTACCGACGATCCAAACGTTGCTCGCGGTTGCGTACACGTCCCACCCAAACATGAGCTCCGCCAGCCGGCGGTGCTCCTCCGCGAGGGCCTCCCGGTCCAGGTGCAGTAGGTAGCTTGGCCAGGTGGTACAACGCCGCCAATAGCCACGCCGTGCGGCCCGCGTCCCCCGAGGATGCCGAGATGAGGTACGCGAATGAGATCGGGTACCGCGGCGCCTCGTCGGTGGTGTCGTCGGAGGCGGCCAGCGATGAGAGGAAAGGCCAGCTCTTCAGGCCCGTGAGGAGGAGTGGCGGGAGGAGGAGGATGGAGGTGACCGGGGGCGGCGGACGGTGGGCCGGCGGTCGGCGATCGGGGGCGGTGGGCGCGCGAAGGAGGCGGACGCGTGGGAGGAGCGGATGGAGGAAATAGATTAGATAAGAAAAACGAACCGTTCCCTTCATAACCAGTGGCAAGTGGGTGATTTTTTACCCCAAAAGTACTTGAAAGCAGGGGAAGGTGCTTTTGATTTTGTACTAGATCAAAAGCAGCTTTTAGGCAAAAGCACATAGGACTTTTAAGCACTTTGGTTGGCTTTTAGCTTTTGCAAAAGCAAAACAAGTTGAAAAGTCCAACCAAAGGCACCCTAAGTCACTAGTTATTTTGTTAGTTCAAGGCACCCTAAGTCACTAGTTTTTTTATTAGTTCAATCTTATCATATACAAAGAACCTTCAGTTATATAGATGAGTGCTTAGTTAAGCGTGCAAATCCAGTTGTTCCACGGATTGATAAACCTTGGGGGATTACTCTAAGGTTCGTACGCTTGCGGTTCATAAATTGGCGTGCTAACTGCCGTCACTGTCGGGGGTATGAATCAACACTTATCCTAGACCAAGGGTATGGTCGTTGGTCTTGCGCCTCGTGTGGGAAAAGTTGTACACCCATGCAGGTTTATGATCTATTGCAATAGCCGGCTCCCGGTCAAAGAGCATGCTCTTGTACTTCGACTTTAACATAGAGTTCAGTGAAGGACTTATGGAAGATTGAGCTCATGACTACACGATCACTTTACTACTTGTGCAATTGTAATGGTGCTTGATATAGAAAGTAGATGCCGTGTCTTTTGCTTATTCACTTGATAAATTATGCTCGCATTTTTACGGTCTAATGTTAAAACTTGACCAGCCTCATGCATCCACCAAATGTATAGTACTATGGATAAGCCCTGCAAAAGCCCTGCAAGTACGCAATGTATTAAGTTGTTTTGCAGGTTTCCTTCTTGTGAATTGTGAATGATTGCCATGTTCATCCGCCGGAGCCGGTGAAGTAGATGAATGGTGGATTGTGCAGGTGGTGTCTTGAATAAGAACGTTGCATCTTATTACTTTATATCTTTCCGTTGCGTTTTAATTTTTAATCTAAGAAAAATATGACAGGATAGTCACTGGACTAGGCTACATCTAAGTTGAATAAGAACCTCCATTTTAATTGATGAAAACTCTTGTTATATGTTGTAATTATAGTTTCTGAAATTTTTGTAAACCAAAGTTTAAATTTTATTCTTATATGTATTCTTATGATGGTTGTTATGATGTAAAAACGATAAGCTTATCGATGCTCCGGGCGCGTACCGGGAACTACGGAACTACTGGGATTATTTCAGATCGATGGATGATAACTCATTGGACAGTTACTTACACGGCGGATATCCGGCAAAGCAGGGACGGCGTGGGCGTCCGGCCTCGGTCGCGGCGTGACCGGCAGGACGGCACGCGGTGGTCGGAAGCGTCGCATCTGTGCAGTGGTTGCCATGGTGCCGGTAGTCGACGTTGAAGGGGATGCTATACTTTCGTCCATCTCTGACTGCGCTGGCTAGTGCCGTGCTGTGCCGGTGGAGCCCGGGCGGAAGGGGGTGGCGCTCGTCAGCGGCTTCTCCAAGAACCTGCTCAAGCCGCTCCTCGACGGCCGCGGCGTCGTCAGCCGGCCCCAGGGCCGTCATGGAGTAGGCCATCGCCGGGCCGGAGTACGACAAGCTCGACGTCTTCGACTGAAGCTGAAGGAGCACATCACGAGACGACGGAAAATGCGTTCCGCATCAAGAGCTCGGCTAGAGACTTGCTGCATCCAGCACTTCCGCAGTCATTTTGCCGAAAAAGCACATCAAAAATTTGTTCGCTTGATCCATATCTTAAGTTTGCGGGAATTTTGTAAAGAAATAAACAAAGTTTGTTGTGTTTTCTCTGTTAGTTTGGCTGCATTGCATTACACTGCTGAGTCGAACCTGTCAATCTGCAATGCATGTCAGCTTCTTATCAATGCAGATAGTTAATCAGGAAGCTGAAACCAGGTCAGATGAAACAGCTCGGTTTTTTTTTTTCGAACAATGAGACAGCTCAATTTTGTCAAGCAATGTCCATAGTCATCCTATCAATTGAATTAAAATCCACCGATTCAGTTCGAAAGAAAACACAACACACTAATCCTCCATTCTAAACGAGGCCTAAACTCTAAGCTGCTCTATGCTGCCTGCAAGTCTGCAACTTTGGATGAATTTGCACAGCTGCATCAACCGTGATAATCCTTCAGCTCAACGGCGGCGCATGCCGGTCTCGTTCACTGGGGAAGCTGGTCAGCTGGAGCACCTCGGCCATGGCGATGCTGTCATGCTGGCACGGAAAGCTGCAGCGCTGGCTGGCGGCGTATCGATCGCCCGGGAGAGAGCGGGGCGAGTCCGTGCCCGGCCGCCCCCTATACCCGCCGTCGGCCGTCGCTGCCGCCGCCGCCTCCATCTCTCTAGCCCCATCCCGAGAGCTGTGGCCGCTGGCGTCGATGCGGGTGGTGACGAACTGACAAGTGACAACCGGTGAGTCCAGGCGCGCGCGCAGGACGGGGCTTCGGGAATCCACGGTGAGGTCGAGGCGGAGAAGGAGATGCCACGGCGACGCAATACTATCTCAAGGCGTGTCCCAGCGGCGTGGCCGCGCTGGGGTGGACGCCGGCGGCGGAAGCCATTGGCGCCGCCGCTTGTTCACCCGTACGATTGGATCTCCAATCAATCTGGACCTTGGTCAACACAATTTGCAAATAGCCCTCCAAATTGTATCGCGATTAATAGTCGCGATCCAAAATAGCCCCCTAAAATGGATCGTGATTATTTGTCGCGATCCAAATAATTTTCAAATAGGCCCCTGTTTTCCTTCTTCGTTTCCGGCGGCGGATTGAAGCAGGGGGAGGCCGGTGAACGGCCGGCGGATGAACTGCGGCGAAGAGAGGCGACGTCTGTCTCACTGCGTGATGTCCGATTGGCGGTTGCAAGGGGGTCAATTTGAAGGAATCGGGGTTCGCGGCGGAGGCGCTTGCCCACGGCGCCATGACTCCGGCGGATCGGAGAAGGGGATACTTGTCCTGCCCACCTAACCGCCGTGCTGAGGAGCCCCAGGACAAGACGCCCGTGCAGCCGTCCTGCGCCGGCGCCATTTTTAGCTCAACCTCAAAGGCTACACCGAGTCACTGACCCTGCAATCTTACACCTGCAAATTCATGGCACTAGACAGAGCAATCTCATAAATCAACCTCCATAAAATCATCCCATCATTAACTTAAAAAAGCATCGAAGGATCAGTTCACAGGATCACACTCAAACTCTAGAGCTGACACCTATGCTGCAACTGCAACTACTCCATTCGTCCATTCGAACGGTTGTTGAATCAACCCCAATGGCTTCTTGATTCACGGCGCGGCGACACAGGCGGCGGCCACCTTCTCCCGCCAGTGGATGAGCACGGCGACGGCCACGTAGTGCGTGGCGGCGCCGACGAGCACGAGCACGTGGAAGATCTGGTGGCTGTGGCCCACGACGTCGAACACCCCGGGGCGCCACCGCTCCGGCACGCGGCTGACGTAGACCCACGCCCCGGCGGCGTAGGCGAGCCCCATGGCGACCTCGAGCCCCAGGGCCAGGTAGCACGCGGGGTGGCCCCAGTTGAGCCACAGCGCGTGCAGCGCCGGGAGCACCCCCGACAGGCCCATGGCCAGGAACAGCGACGCGCGGAGCCGGCGGTAGCGCGGGGACGAGCACGACGGCGACAGCAGCGCGCCGACCACGAGCACACCCAACGCCGTGATGCCGGAGAGGTAGGCGGCGCGCGCGCCCGGGTGGCAGAGGAAGGCGTAGTAGACGGGGGGAACGAAGGAGGCCACGATCATCACGGAGATGCCCGCGTAGTCGAGCTGCCAGAACACCGCGGTGGCGCGGCGCGAGTGGCACGCCAGAAGGTGCGCCGTTGCGCTGATGGCCAGGCACGACATGGCGCCCAGCAGGAACACCATCCGCGGCCACTGCGGCACGCCGGACGACAGCGCCGCCGCCCCGGCGTCATGACCCGGCAGGCCCTGCAGGCGAACAAAGCAGCGTCAGCTCATGGTTACAGCAAAGCTCGTCTGCAAATGCTCAAGCAATTTTTTTCTTTTTTCTAGTTTTCTTCTGGAGCTAAACTGTTTCGCATAGATTTTCTGCGTGTGAACAGATCAGAAAATGTAGATGGTTTTATACTGTAAAGTGTCAAAAGGTATTCATTCTTTGCTGCACAAGAAGGATAAAATCATTATATCAAACAAGATCAGGAATAAAATGACTTTTATATCCACTAGGATGTCGATAGTTTTTTTTTCTTTTGAAGATTAAGGCTGTCGATAGTCAATTGGTTTTTGTCTCACAAGTGAGTAGTGACCATTCAAGTGGAGCGAGCATTGGCCAAGAAAAGCCTCTGCTTTTTTCGCCGGTGTCACTGTCATTTCTCATTTGCGAGTATCGTATCATGGCATCACCAGGAGAAAACGTAAACATGTTGCAAAAGGATCTACGCTTTAAACCCTACTTCTCTGGTTTGCAATGTGAAGCGAACAATGCCAACAGATAAGCCCAAATCGATTATCAAGAAGAGGTCATACAGGATGAGTGCAGGTACAGTACTAAACATGGTTGCTTGTATTCATGGTCTGGTTGATTCGTTGGTCGGTTGCAATCTACCAAGAATTTGGGTTTCAGTGCTTAGGTTAGTCGATGGTGCTTGAACCATCGATCATCTCTTGAATTTTGGTGGGTGTTTGGATCATGGAGCTTCATTTGAGGATAATGATTCGAATCAAAATTGCCAGCATCCAAACAAGAGCACAAGGAACCAAGAGACAGGACAATTCTGAATTCTGATGCCCATATGTTGCATTGCTAGTACAAATCGTGAATAGCAGGGCATCTTCTGTGTTTCTGGTCGTGTGCTCGCGCAGGATTCAGAGAGCTAGGACAAGGATGACCATGTGGGCGTGCCCCCTGCAAAGTCATTGGCTTACAATCTACTGCTCATGAACAGCTCGACGGCTGTCCATGTCTCTTTCCTGCCGACTGCCGTGATGGCAGTATGGCACAGGTCTCAGACTAAATTACTTACTACAAGCGTAATCTAGTTCTGAATAAGCATTTTGCTGATGCAACCAAAACCCATTAAAAATGCAACCGCAATCATTCATTAGTTCATAGAATCCCAGTCAACTAAAGCTTTCCTGGCATCTTTGCATACGCAACAGTTCCATGATTTACCTTGTCAGTTTGGCTAGTGCTGTCTGTTACGGGTGTTGCATACTTTAATTTGCAGAAGGAACCTACACTGCAATTCCTAAAAGTTTTTAAACCTATTCAGTGGAGATGGAGCAGAATCAACAGCAATTTGCCAAGGGAACAAGGATTTAGAAGAAAAAAAATGCAGTACCCGGAGTGATCCAAAAAAAATAGAGCGATTAAGTTTGGTAATTACTAGTTGCTTACCGAATGGTCGCTGTCCCATGAAGCGTTAGCCGATCCGACCACGAACCTGCGAGACAAATGGATGGTGCAGAATTAATGTGGGCCTCGCGTGAAGAAAAGAGCAGAGTACTAGGTCGGCGCTTTGGTGGAACGGAATCGTGGCATATTTCTTGTTCACACAGGGGCCCCTGACAAAATTCAAATTTCCATCCAAAGCTGTTGGATTTGCATATTGCTACTCCTCCTCTATCAAATTTACTCAGCCTAAATAGTAACCAAATAAAAGAGGTGGACCAAGCCACACTCACGTCCTTGTTCTCGAACCTTGCCAATGGGCTATCAAGTCTTTAGAGGACTTGCATGTTCAATACTTTGCAATCAATTTCATTAGCCTAGATAATTTCCACTACGAAATATTGCTCGATGCTACACTCACACAATCATGAGATATAATATCGATGTGCCATATGTATGTGTGGAACTTGTTTCCAGGTGGTTCATAAACACTGTATGCGGCCACGCGGGACTCTTATGTCTCAAGTGCAATCGTAGAAACACATCTATGGTGGAAGGTGCTAGACTGCTAGCTAAGCGTGAACAAAATTTCTTGCTATTCTTCTTTTTATAAACTTGCGGTAGTGAAAGGTTTAACTGCAACATGATAAAACATGAAAATGGACCATTTCATCATTCAAGCACACATTAATCACTCCCACAGCTTTGATTTACACCTACATGGTTCCCGCCATATGTGGACCATTGTGTGTCTATTCTGAGTTATATAAAAAGAAAGGGCAAAAATCATTTCAATGTTTAAGAATGTGGTGCATAGAGAGAGAGATCCTTTGACATGGCTGCATCGTGAGTTATGTGAGCCCTTTGAGTGTGGTCTTGTTTGTCAATAACCACACCATGTTGTACGACTACATCAGAGCAACTACTTCCACAATGCTCGTGCCAAAGGAAGACACTGCATTGAATTTCGATGGTTGTTTCACGCCATAAGTCGATATAGTAGCGATCAATGCCACATTTACCGTAATGCTAAAATGTGTTATGCATGCACATAACATATTCGTATACGGTTCACCTTTCTAGCTCTAGTGACATCATATAAATACATCCACAACGGCATTTGCCAGCTAGCGTGAACAAATTTGTTGTAAAGTGGAGGCTTTTTACGTAAGACACGGTGATTGTAAATACAGACAACTCAAGGGGGCACCACAGCAAATTCGTCACATGACATGACAATCGACGAACAGAGGCAGACAGAGTGGCAGACCCTTTCAAGGTTCTAGCGCCCGGTAATCACGCTGGAACGGATTGAAAACAGGGGACTTTTTCTAAGGATCGAACAAGAACACCGCGCGAGTTCATTTAAGAAGTGCAGAAAAGGGAAACGAGCCATGTGCACGCGCACGAAAATTTACCTCATGATCCCCGGCGCGGCCTCGTCGGCGGCCTCCCTCGCCCCTCCGGCGACGGCGAGCGCCAGGAACAGCAGGAACCCTCCCAGATGCCTGCGGGGAACAAAAGAAAAACAAACCGATCGATCAGTCGCCATTCGAGGAGGGGAAGGGGATCGGACGCGAGGAATCGAATCTGGGGAAAGAGAGGGAGAGAGGGCACGCACGTCCAGACGTTGAGGGTCTCGTTGTGCCAGGCGAAGGCGCTGAGGAGCGCGTCGCGGATGGGCCACTCGGCGCGGTAGTGGCCGCGGATGAACTCGTTGTCCTGGAGGTAATCGGGCAGCTCCTCGTACCCGACCAGCCGCGGCCGCGGCCTTCGCCGCCGCGCCGCCGCCTCCGCCTCGGCCGCGCCCGGACGCGCCATGGCCGCCGCCGCCGCCGCCGCCGCCGTCTCCTGCTGCTGCTGCCTCCCGCCCGCCGCGCGGCTCCGCTTCGTCGCGGTCGTCGTGGTCGCGGCTCCCATCCGACCTGCGCGCGCGCGGTGTGTGTGTGTGTGGGTGGGCCGCGCGCTGCGCCCGGAGGAAGGGGGGAAGGCCGGAGCGCGCGGCGAGGGGAGCACGGGGACGGGGGGTTATAGGTGGCAAATCTTGGCGGGGAGCGCGCGCGCGGGTGGGGTTGCGGGGGCGTGGCAGCGACGAGCCGGGCACATGGATTTCCTCTGTCGCGCACACACTTTCCCGCTGCGTTCTGCTTCGTGACCCGTCTTATAGAGGGGGGGACGTGCGCGCTTTTCTTGGATGCGCTGCGCCCACTGGGGCACGGCAGCGGGCGATCTCGGCCGGTGGATAGATCAGTCGGCCTATGGCTTTTCCGTGCTTATTAATTTTTTTGTTTAATGGTTGGTATGTTCTTTTTTTTAGTGAGTGGTGCAAGTCTTTTTTTTCATTTTTTAAGTAACATGAGCATTTTGTGTTGGTTTCGAGGATGGTTCCGTCACGGTGCTTTAACATGTAGCTTAACATGTAGCGGTGAGTAGGTATGCTTACGTATGAACCACCTGGGTGGATGTAAGGTGTGATACATTGATCCAATATAGAAGACGCCATCGATAAGTTTGTCGTGACTTATAAAACACAACAACTAGTTGGCTTTTGTCGGTACTAGTCGTAGAGACATACTTTGTTTGCACGAGCACAAAAACACACGCTCTTGGTGCTTGTGATGTGTAAAACAGCTCTCTCCATATGAAGCTCTATTGTTAACATGATAACATCTACAAAGTTAGGTCATCCTCTTTGGATGGTTGAGTCCTAACTAATATTTTCTTGCATTAATAGTGAATGGTCACACGACCTGATCTCATTATGAATTAAATCGAAGCATCATGCATCTATAGTTGAGTGATCTCGTCTTAACCTAATCCCATGGTAAATGTTAACAATATGGAGCGGCGTGTACTTTTGTATATGCTCTCTAGGTCGCATTCATGAGATTGTTTGGGTAGATAAAAAGAGGCAGGCGTGTACTTTTGTCTATGCTCTCGAGGTCGCATGATTCAAGTGTTCTCTCGGTATTATGCTTAAATAAGCAATATTGGCCACCTGTGTGTGATAATGCATGATACGTATGGCACGGCATGTGTGCCGTTTCATGATTACGAGGGACGTCGCTGTGATGCAGAAACGGAGCTTAAAAAAAAAGTTTCATGAAAAGGTAAAACCGCAAAAGAGCTATAACCAAATATTTGCAAGCGGCAATTAGACATTTGCTATTAAGGATTTCGTTGCGAACACATAAAAAATTGGAGGTGCCAGAGGCTTACCTTGACCCGGGTGCCTTTATTCCTGGAGTGATGGGTCTCATAAAATGTGTGATATACGTGGCTTTGTTCCATCTTGAAAATCTAAAGTACGATTAGACACTTCACCCATGATATTGCTAGAATAAAAGGAATATAGATTCAATTTATAAGTAAAACTAGGTCCAAAAACCATGTAACTTTTAGGGTGGGGGCGGACAATTATCATGGTAATTTGTTCAGGATTACAGCACAGAGCACAACTAAAAACAACTCACTCCTTACTATCCGCTGAGCACGACTAATTCGCAACCACAACAGTAAGGCGTCACCACTACAACAACTAACACAAGACGATAAACATTGAGATCACCACCGCGACAAACGAGAAAAAAATCATTACGGTTTGGTATCCGCATCAAAGCAAAAAAATAAAACCACTTATCGGATCTAATGGGTCATCGTTGCTGAGCTCCCATCCACGAAGCAGCTCTAACTTTGACAAATAGATCGCAAATTGAGAATTAAAATGAGAAAAATGTAAAATAAGACGCATACGATAAATGCCATTATATGTATACAATAAATACCATTGTACCATCATACGTAACTTGTACGTGAATGCCAGATGGATGTAAAAACATGCACGGCTCGGTCACACACAACTACCATGGTTATTTTTGCTGCTACTCGCAGCCACTCCTTTCTTTCGTTGGCAAAAATGCGTTACTCAAATGGTTGTTTTTCCTCTTTACCGGGGCAATGCGACATATGGCGTGTTCGCTTCAGCTTATAAGCCGACTGAAAAGCTGAAACGACTGATTTGTTGTGAGAGGAAAACACTGTTTGGTGGCTGATAAGCCAGCTGAATAAGCTGAAGTGAACAGGCCGACATAGGCGCCGGTTGAGTGCACGTTTGAAAATGAAACTCAACCGGACAGTCATGATCCAGGAGACTAGGAAACAAGCAAATAAAAAAATCATGCCTTGTCGCTCCAACGTTTGGCAAACTCACCAAACTACTGATAAGGGGTGGACGAAGACGAAACCTAAAATATGGTCGGAGTGCCACGTAGGTAGGAACGCATGGTGACTTTTGTGCGTTGGGCGCAGACAATAGGAGACGTCACTCCACTGCTTACTTGGCGGCAGGACAATCCTACGTTCCTCGTCACGCAGCTCTTGTCGCAAGAAAAAAAAATCAAATAATTTCCTGCTGCAGGTTATTTTAAATGCTTTTCCTGCTGACAGAAAATTGGACCAACAATCTAGGCCCACAAGCTCACTCCGCGTAAAGGAGCCCAAATGGAACTTGAAGCCCATACAGCTTTAGTCGGCCCAAGTACAATAGCATCCTCTCGTGCTCTCTCTCTATATAAAAATTGCAGATAGTTACTACTCGGCGCAGCGGCAAGGTTTGCAAGACGCGTTCAAATTTTAAGCCTGAACAAGTCGCGCGTTTCAGTTAAAACACAGGGGTCTTCCTTGTACTGCTTCCAAGGTCTTGTTTAGAATCTTAACTTTAGCACTATGCAAAAAGAAGATTCCCCATCACATCAAACTTACGGTACATGCATGGAGTACTGAATATGCATGGAGTACTGAATGTAGACGAAAAATCAAAAACTAATTTCACAGTTTTATTGTACTTTGCGAGACGAATCTTTTGAGTCTAATTAGTTAATATTTAGACAATAATTTACAAATACAAACAAAATACTACATTATACTACAGTGCTGTCACATTGATTTTGGTTGTCCAAAATCGGACGAGGCCCAAACCGGCTCGCTCTCGTACTTGCACCATAAAAGAAAGGCGACCGACCGCCATTGTAGCAGCTCGAGACAAAAAGCTGGGGGGTCAGCGATGTCAAATGCGGAGGCGTCAGCGTCACGTTCCCGCGCGCTGGAGGAGAAGAGTACACCCCACCTCGTATCGTGCACGTCAACTTCATTTATTTTACTGCTCGCTTTTCAGTCACTGTAGCTACTGAAGCGCCCTGGGAGATGGCAGAGCCGCAAGAGCGAGCGACCGAAACAAGCCGCTAATTTTTTGGCAGTTGTATCAAGCCAGAAAACCTCATTCAAAAGAACATTTGGCATTTCTACACCTGGAACCATGTAGATATTCCTCGTCTGTTTTCTCCCCTGTTTGAGGAGCAGTAAGCCTCAAAGATGCTCATATTGAGGAACTTGTTCTAATCTGCGGGAAAAAAAAAATCCGTTTGGGGAGCTTATTGCTCTTGAAGCTCGTGGAGTAGCAGAAGCTATTTGGATAATTAGTTTTATAATTAATTTATATTTAATTATCATAATTAGCATCCGAACATCCGATATGACACGTACTTAAAATTTAGCACCTGCTATCAAACACCCCCAAAACATATCCTTACGGAACACTCACAATGCCTTGTGATTTTCAAACATCCGGCGACCGCACCATTCAAATCAGCACGAATAGAGGTCCAAAAGATAACCGGCGGAGCCCGGTTCCCGAGGCGGCGACCGTTACCACCACAAAGCCAGCAAAGGCACGGCCCATCGCCCACCAGCTCGCCTCTCCCCGGCTTCAAATTTAAATCCTCCCTCCAAATCACCACCAATAAACAACAAATCGCCCACTAGTGACTCCACTGTCCACCGCACCCCGTTCCAGCTCGCCTGCAGCCTCGTCAGGCCACGGATGGCGACGGCCACCACCACCACGACGCCCAACCCCAAGAGGGAGCCGCTGCGCCCCCGGAGCAGCAACGCCCCTGCGGCTCCGTCTCCGGCGACGGCGAGGCGCGGGCTGGCATCCGCGGAGAAGGAGAACCTCGGTCCGAAGAGCCTCGGGAACGGGAAAGAGCAGAAGGAGAAAGCTGCAACTGCGGCTACGGCTGCGGCTGCTGCTGAGCTGTCGAAGCCCGCGAGGCCGGCACCGGCGGTGGCGCCGACGCCGCCGCTGAAGTCGTCGTCGCTGCAGCTCCGGATGAAGGACGAGTCGACGGAGGCGGCTGCGGCTGCGGGGGCGCCGCCCGTGCTCGTGGGGCCGAGGGGCAGGGAGCTGCTCCCGCCGCCGTCCTCGTCATACGAGGCGTGGGACCTCTCCGACAGCGAGTCCGCGCCGGCATCCTCCTGGGCCACGCTCCCCAACAGGTACGCCGTCCCGTCCGGCCGTTCCCTCCGCCGCCGCCGCCGCGGAGCACGGAGCAGCTAGTTCTAATGCCCCCCTCCCTCCCCATGTGCTTGCAGGGCGCTCCTGTGCAGGCCTCTGCCGCAGGACGTCGGGCGGTGCACCTGCGTCATCGCCAGGGAGGCGGCCACCGGCGCCAGAGGAGTCGCGCTCTACTCCCTCTACACCAACGTGAGGATGGCCTCCGAGCTGCGTTTCCAATCTGCAACCGTAAGGCGATGCCACAGCAATTCGAGACTGATTTTTTGTTTGTGGAATGGCGCAGGAGGGGCAGGGGCGTCAGGACCGGAAGCTGGCGGTGGCGCGGCACCGGAGGAGGAGGGGGAGGTCGGAGTTCATCGTGGCGCAGAACCAGGACGGCATCTTCTGCACCTCCGACAAGAACTTCCTCGGCACGGTCGCCGCCAACCTCGTCGGATCCAAGTACCAAATCAGGGGCCAGGTACAGGCCACAAGCACAGCTCAAGCTTCCTGTTCTCGGTGTCAATTTCTTCTCGGAGATTGGGAATTTGGGATTGTCTAGATTGAGCCATTGATGACTGTGGTTTGTTGCAGGGGAACCGGGTGGATGAGTTGAAGAGCCAGTCGAAGCGGCTTCTTGGTGTTGTCGCGTAAGATCCGACCTCCATTGGCAACCAGTTCAGGAATCAATAGATTTTCTCTGTGACAGTTCTTCATCAATTTTTTTTATTTCTACAGCTTTGCCCCTACCATCACCACGCTTACAGGGAGTTTCAGAAGCATGAGAGCATGGATCCCCAAGAGCCAATCCATGCAGCTCAAGGCCAACAATTCTGCTCAGGTCAGTTTGTTCTTCAGCTGATAGGATTGCAAGACTCGGTCAGCGGTAATGTGGAGTGATGCTGAATTTTGCCCTGGGGATTTGCAGATTCAGCACATCAGTGGACTCCCAAAGGACTGGCAGGAGAAGAAGAGCAGAGCTGACCAGCTATGCTCAAGAGCCCCTTTCTACAACCATGTATGTTTTTTTTTTCTTCCAGCAGCTTGTTTGATGCATCTTCAGATAGAGAGAAGCTGATGTTTTGTGTTGATAACAGATGACAAAGCGCTATGAACTAGACTTCAGGGAGAGGGCAGGAAGGATGGGGTACAGGGTACATACATCAGTGAAGAACTTCCAGATGACCTTGGAGGTAACATTTCATTTCTTCCAGTTGGCTATGTGAAGAACACCACTGTTCCTGCACCAAAAAACAAAAAATCAGGGTCATCACACTGACACAAGATAAGCAACATTGCCTGGCAGGAAAACGGGAGGCAGACGGTCTTGCAGCTTGGTAGAGTTGGGAAATCCAAATACATAATGGACTTCAGGTAACTTCAACCTTCGTTGGCCTCATTGGCCATTTACTACTCTACCATTTGGAGCAAAATTTTCACCATAAGACGTGTCTTTCAGATACCCGCTGACTGGTTACCAAGCGTTCTGCATCTGCCTGGCATCGATCGACTCCAAGCTGTGCTGCACCCTATGAGATAGACGTGCGCGGAAGAAGTGTTTGCTTTTGCAGCTGATGTGTAGCTTAAGCGATTGTGTACTTCCAGCCTTCTCATCTTGAGAAGGGGGTTGAATAATAATGCGCTTATCCTTCTGCAGCCTTGTTACTTGATCGATGAAGTAATAACTTTTTTTTCATAAAAATAAGTGCTAGTGAGTCCTTGACTATCGCATTCGTCCAACGCTCAACTAGGAAAGCGAGTAGGCATCACTCCAGCGCCACATTCCATCATCTCAGTCCATGGATTTCATGCAGTTGTCAGCGATGACAGACTCGACGTCTCCTGCACCCATCATCCACGGATGAGGGAAGTGTTTTGCAATTCGCAATGACATCACATTCATTGTCCTCCCTGTTATATCCTTGGGCGATTCAGCATCGTCCTCCCAAGCCGTAGTTTTCTTCACCCCCGAACTTGTGTTGTACTTAAACCAATGAACCCTGTGCATACAGGACTGAAACTGATGCTTACCACTACAGATAGACGGAAGGCAACGATGGAAATGCACTTCAGAAGCAATCTATTTAAATTTTACATGTATTTAAATGTATAAGGCAACATGTAATATAGGTCTCGCACAAGGGATCAATTCAAAGTGTCAGCTCCATCTCGACTTTGCTTAGTCATTTGGAACTTCCGCAGTCTCAGATCAATTAGGGTCAGGTGTCCAGAAACGGCTGACAAAGTTTGAAAAAAAAAAACCTTCAGATGTGAACTACTTGACATATCAGTTCACAGAAAGAAAATCAGCCTGGGAATGGCAGAGTTCTCACCGAATGCAAACTGTTCCCACTTAATCTTCCTCACCAGCATGCTCAAGAAGATAGTTGGCAGCTAGCTCCTCATTCCTGTCGCAGGCAAAGAATGCCACTATGACACGTGCTCTCTCAAACCCCATGGATTCAAGCTGAAATATATGCAAACGAAGCCAGAATGTGATAATGAGATTTCAGATATCCATGCAGTAAGCAGGTAGTGAGTTAAAGTATGTCGTATGTAAGTACCCGTCCAATGGCCTCCTGCTCCTCTGGTGTAACACTGATAGCATGAGGCATTTCATCCTGCTCAGGTTGTTCTAAGAAGTCCCTAGAGATTTCGAGGAAGTGGCATAGAAGAAATGAGATATCACTATATCTATTCATATAAAATCAGTGAACAGGAGTTTACAACAACAGACCATGAACCAACACTAGCTGGCAAGTGGCGGTAAGGCAGACAAAGAACTCGAAAGAATGAAACGGGAAAAATTAAATCAAGCAAATAAGAGAATGCTTACCCCTCGCCACCTTCAAAGGGCTCATTTAGTAACTGAAGGAACTCAGCATGATTCTCCTGAATCAACCTTAGAATTTGAGGATTCTGCTTGCTCAATTCCTGGAGCATAGGCTATAAAACAGTACCAGCACAATGTTTAGACAGGTGCTACACATGAAGCCATGGAGTTTTAAGTCAGAAGAAGAATACAAAACCTGCAAGATTTGTGGATTTGTGTGGACCATTTCTCTAAGTGCTTGAAACTGCAAAATAATCGAGATGCTATTAATTCCTAATTAGAACAATGAGGTTTCTAATTTACTAACAAGGAAGCAGGTACTAGTCGTTCCAAAACAGAGGGTTTTAATGAGAAGTTCTACAAAGTTCACGCTCACACCATATCAGGATGAGGCACAAGATGATACAGCAAATACTAATGGGGAAATAAGTGTCGACGCACAAGGGACAAGATGACATGGTGACCACTTACTAATACATTAGCTTATCACCTATATTGATAAGCATAAGGCCAAGAGGTCGTGCCCACAGGTGCATTGTATTTATAATATTATATTTTCTTAGCCAGGGAAAATTATAGTTAAAAACTTTAAATGGCAAAACTTGAACAATGAGAACCTGCTGGTTGTTTCTAAGAAAATCAAGTGGTCCACCTCCAGCACCACCTCCAGCATTGGAACCCCCCTGATAAATTGTTTAATTGGTCAACACATGCTTCAATATGCGGTATTAATAAATGAGCCAAGAAAGTAGTAAACCTGTGGGAAAAGATTTAGTGGAGCAGTGTTTGGAATTCCAGAGAGACTGGCTTCCCCTGTTGGAGCTCGATCAGTCGTGTTTGAACCTTGACCACCAACAGGAACGGCAACTTCAGCTGTTACTGGAATACCCTAATATTTGAGCGAAACAAATTTCATCTATTAGAACCAGAAAACTGGATCCAATTCAAGAAGCGTGAAGGGGCAAAACAAATACATACAGAGTACAGGTATTCAACAGCACGTTCTGGGTTGTTGTAAGCAGCACGAAGAGCCTGTTGGACTTTATCTCTGTCCCAACTGCCCCCACCCATCTCCATTAGCTGGTTAATCATTGTGTCAAGATTGCTTCCTGATAGTAGATTTGATGCTGCATATGTGTTTGAGGGGGCACTAACAAATGGAAACAAGCAAAACAAGCATCCATTAGCATAACCACTAAATGCAATAAACAAGCATCCATTAGCATAATCATTGTGTCTCTTGATAATTCAGTATTATTTGCAGCTTCTTCCCCTACTTGGCCATATTACATTTTCATGGAGAAGTTCAAGATATTTATTCCGTGTTATCCCTGGAAACACATGATAGTATTAGTTCATTTCACCACATGTGTGTTGCTGCCACTCTGAAGGTTTTTTCTGCAAGGATGCATGATCCGATGCTGCAAATGACTTAACAAAAACTTCTCTATGAAGGTCATTGTAGTTTTTTCTTGCATGAAAAAGATATAGAAACACATATTGAGATTTTAAGTGGAAAAAAGAGTCAAAAAGCATAGATATGTGAGTGGCCAACTGGAATACTGGATACATACTGTGCAGGAGGTCCTTCAGGCTGAGAAATTGTAGTTGCTGCCGCCCTGCAAAAAATAATAAAAGATGCATCCCATTACTTTAAGCAACACTGTATGTAAATAAATGAAGAGGCAAAACAGAAAATAAAACACCAGCAATAGACTCACGGGGGTTGAGGAGCTTGTCGTGGAGCATCTACAGGAGGTGCTTGACTGGTTGCAGGAGTGCTTGAGAGCTGGCAATGGTTCATGCAGTCAGTACATAAGCTAGTACTTTGTGTTTCCATCCCAAAAGGGAATAACTTTACCTGGGCAGATGAGGCTCCACTTGAACCAGACATTTTGCTCTGCATAGATAGTAGTTAATCATGCATTTATAAGAAGCAGACTAAGTGTACAAGCATTGCAGGAAAATATTGAATAATGTAATGGTGTAACCGTTAGATATTCTCCATTACACATATCACTCAAGGAGCAGCCAGCATCAGAATGCGGATTGCCATATATCATGTACTCTTTTACTGTGATATATAGCTGCTATATAAGAGGGAAGAATAAACTATGCCAGATGATCAGCAAAAATGCAAAGCATCAACGTAGACCAATTAATGCTCCAGGCAGATTGTTGTTGGAGAATACCTATTACATTTTGTACGTCAATTTCATTTGCTTCACCACGGTTTGTATTATAGGCATTAGTAAATTTTCATCAGGTTGTTATAATTATCACACCAGAATTTTAGTCAAATACATCAGGGAAACGTGATAGCTAACTGAAAAGGTTCCTAAGAGATGTAGCAAAGAAAAATATTAGAAGACAACCTTTCCACTGGACATGACAACAAGGAAGTCTTTTTCGCTGACTTTATTCTCGTCCAAAGTACTCTCATCTTTCAAAATCTTCCCAGTGAAAATTAGCAGTTGTTGACCCCATGGATAACTATCTTTTCCTAGTTTCTCTTCAATTTTCTGCTTTACAGCCATAATCTGATAAAAAAGGTAACAGTTAGCAGAATCTCGACACAATTACAAATGCCAATACAACACTTTCAACTGAGTCAATGATCACAAACACAGAAAGCAAGCTATCATGATACATACTCCCTCTGTCCCAAATTGTAGGTCGTTTTGCATTTCTAGATTCATAGATTTTGCTATACACCTAGTGTTTGGATACATAGCAAAAGCTATGAATCTAAAAATAACAAAACGACCTACAATTTGGGACAGAGGGAGTATAAGACCTTGACATGCCTGCATTTCAGATGGTGGAGGGAAGCAGAAGACATGGAAAAAGAACACGGTACTGCCAGGCATTTCAAGAAGAAATTCAAATGGGCCCAAGAGTGCATTTCTTCTATTCCTGTCACGGATTTTGGTTCTTCTCATTTAAACCCAACTTCCTCATTTTAGCGAAACTGTGGGCCCAATCCCCTGTAACTCCGACATAGGTGGTTAACGGTTATCATAATCCTTTTTTATTTGAACTTTGCTCTAGCAACCCTCTCCTGCAGCAGTACAGCACTGCCAAAACCATTTATACCGCAATAAATACAGAACAGTAATACACAGATACTATTAGGACCTGGCACTTGCCAAATACATGCTATGGTCCGCACACACATCAGAGACCGGTACCATAAATGAATAATCACGTGCTCACACCTCTGAACCAGTTGCAAGCAACAGAATACAAGGAGAAACGGTCATCTCCAAGCTAAATCGCCTACACCATCCCAAGCACAGCATTAACACCCTGTAACGGCAGCGATTGCGACAACAAGCTTCAAATCCGAAACCACATGGAACACTTGCTGCGGACCTCATTCTCCAGTGCATATTCTACCCCTTCGCCATCACAGAAATCACATTCCGTGCTGCATTTTGTTAACAGTTACAAACAACAAAGCATACAGAAACAGGAACCCGCATCTCCGGCGAGACGGCTAGCTGCTCTCAGAAATCAGAATCCTCCCCGTTCAGAACGCACCGCACACAACAATGCCCCGACGCTGGCACCGTAAAACCCGTCAAAACGGGATACAGCTCAACGCGAATCGTTGATCTGAGGCTCCACAACCACTCGAAACCACCACGCGCCCCCATCCGAAGCACGAGTAAAAATTTCAAAACGAAATGGAGATCGGGACGGCTCACCGTGTCATTGGGCTGCACCCGGATCTCGAAGTTCGCGCCCTTGATGGTCTTCACCGTCAGCTGCATGGCGGCGGGTGGCTGGCGCCGGTGCCGGGTGGAATCCGAGGCGGGCGAGGCTCACCCTCCGCTCCGCTCCCGTGAGTGGTCTAGGGTTTTAGGGGTGGTGGAGCCGTGGGGAGCGTCGCGCGGAAGGCTCCTCCGGAGTTTGGGGGCGAGAAGCGAGAGAAACTGAAACGCGAGAGGCGGGGGGCTGTGCGGGTGGTGGACCGGACCCCAAGTCCAGTGTGTGTGGGCTGGGACGGATCTGTTGCCCCACCTCTGTCTGGATCATGGGCTCTCAGAAAAATCTGAAGCCCATAGGCGGGCTCTCTAAGTTGTTGAGCGTGATTGAGATCTAAAATGGGCTGACCTCTGAACAGGTCAAAAGTAGCCCGTGGCTCATTTGATATTTGTTTCGTCAGTGTCCTTTCCTTTTCTTTCTTATCTCATTTCGCTAAGAGCTAGTGAAATTTGACCCCAGAGATTTTGTTCTCTTATTTTTAGTCTTGGTTAATTAAATATTGTACGTGTGTACGCTTTATCTCTTTTTTCTATTTTTGTTTTTAATTTATATATTTGTTTAATTTAGAATGTTCAATAATGGAGTTTTAATTGTTCTCATGTCCATCATAAATATTTTAAAAGTGTATTCCAATTATTTGGATATTACATCCCAGTAGTTCCAATAATATATATCAGTGTTTTGATAACGTACTCCAGTTGTTCTTATTTATTCCTTTAGAAGGGTGCTAAATTGGCAATATATGTGCACACGTCATTACTCCGTTCGTTCCCAATTATAGTTCATTTTTAGTTTTTCCTAAGTTAAAATTTTGACCAAATTTATAGAAAAAGATAGTAACATCTGCAATACCAAATAAATGATTTATCAAGACATATTTCATGTTAGATTTCGATGAAATTAATTTGATGTTGTATATGCAGATCCTTTTTTACATAAACTCGATAAAAAATTAGAGAAATTCGATTTAACACAGACCTATAAATTGAACTATCTACAATTTGAAACGAACCGAGAGTGGGTACCTTGCTTGAATAATTAAAGATATTAATACTACAAGTGGTAGGAGTACTACTTTATTATGTAGGATTGCCATTGTCTACGTCCCCTCAGTTTTCCACTGATCTCGTTGTTACTTTATTATTTAATTTGCCGACACACCATCACGTGATTCAGCCACTGAGCCACCTGATTGCGACCCTGCTCTCAAGCTGACACATGTCCTGAACTCCTAATCATCTATGCTAATCGGCAGGTTGCACACCATTGACAGTTGGCCCTTCTTGACTTCTTCACGCATCTGAGCATCTCCGCGTCGTCCAACCTTTTTTTTTTAAAAAAAAAAATAAAGTTGCGCAACTTCTCTGCTTCTCTTGCTAGTGTGGTACGTAGTATGTCAACTTCTCTGTTGGATAGATGCATCTTCTCCTCCTCGCTAAATTGCCAAGCAGGTCGATCTACAGTATTTATGAACCTTTCCAATCGAATACACGCCAAAACCGCTTGAATCGTGTAGAAATGTAGATATCCAGCATATGGATTCACATTTTCCACTGTCGCAAAGCTAAGGCACACGCCGCCGCCGGTGACGACGACTGATGCCCGGCCGCGTTGACGATCATCGCTTCCGCTTCCGGTTCCTGTTCGTCGCAATTTGCACGCGCGCGCGTAACAGGCGATCGATCCCCACTCACTTCGTCCGGCGGGATCATTTATTTAAAAAATACAATAAAACTCCCACGCGCTTCACTAGCGAGACCGTGACTGGAGATTGGAGAAGCCCAGCAGCTCCGCGGCCACCCGCAGCGCGGCTCCTTAAATTGGAGCCCCGAATTGGACGGCTTCGCATCATCGCAATTCAACAAGCTCAGTGTGTGCGCCCTGCACCAACACTTGTGTGAAGCTCGTAAGGAGCTAAGCTACCTCCTAGCTGGTCGGCTGCTTCCTCGATCCTCTGTGCGTACGTGTAGCATCTGTCTGCAACAACGACGATGACGGTGGCGACGACGAAGCCCGCGGCAGACGGGCGCGGCGGGAGGCGGTACGCGCTGCTGCTGGCGCTGTGGGACTCGGAGTACGCCAAGAAGGCGTACGGCGGCTACTACAACGTCTTCGTCGCCGCGTTCGGCCGGGCCGGCGGCGGCGCTGGGGACGAGGGCGAGACGTGGGACTGCTTCCGCGTGATCGCCGGCGAGTTCCCGGCGCCGGAGGACCTGGCCTCGTACGATGGGTTCGTGGTCAGCGGCAGCCCGCACGACGCACACGGCGAGGAGCCCTGGGTCCGCCGCCTGTGCGCGCTCGTCCAGGCGCTCCACGCCATGGGGAAGCGCGTCCTCGGCGTCTGCTTCGGCCACCAGGTCCTGTGCCGGGCGCTGGGCGGGACGGTTGGCAGGGCGCGCGGCGGCTGGGACGTCGGGGTGAAGAAGGTGACCTTTGTTCAAGATTCCTTGGAGGGCTTCGACTTCCTCGGGGAACTCGACGTGGAACTCCCCTCGAGCGCCTCCCTCATCGAGGTCCACCAGGACGAGGTGTGGGAGGTCCCGCCGGGGGCGACGGTGCTGGCCTCCTCGGAGAAGACGCGCGTGGAGGTGTTCGCGGTCGGGGATCACGCGCTGGGCATCCAGGGCCACCCGGAGTACACCACCGACACCCTCCACAACCTCATCGACCGCCTCACCACCCAGGGCGCCATCGAAGCGAGAGCCGGCGAGGACGCGCGGCGGACGGTGGCGGAGACCGGCGGGCCGGACCGCGGGTTCTGGACGGGGCTCTGCAAGGTGTTTCTCAGAGGCGGAGGAAGCAGCCCGCGGCCTGCTGCACCGGTGCGGGACACGGCGTCGGAGGTGAACCAGCAGCGCCGGCGCCGCCGCTCGTTGCTTCACTAGCGCCGCTCCGATAGTCCAGTTCGCTCGCAGCACTAGTGTTGCTGGGGTTGCACGTACTTGGTAGCTTTTCACTGCTTGATTGGTGATGTCGTTGTGGCCAGCCGCGCACTGGCGGCTAACTTCATTACACTCTATTTCTTATACTCAACTTATTTATACCTATATATGATCAATTAATGAAAAAATGTCTGACTTTGAATTTCTCTAATATTCATTTGAAAAAAACATTATAAATGTAGACGCTCACACACCCATTCACCCCAAGATGCAGGTGCACCAAGATTATAGGTGTAGATAACTCCTTGATCTCTGGCACAAGGAGGCAACACCTTGTAAACATTCGCTTTAGACCTAATCACCTAATGATTCATTAATCTTGTGCTAATAAATATCTTGAATGATCACTTGATTAGTTTTTGTGGTTTGGCATAGCTTCCTCATAACTTCAGCAAACTCAAATGACTAAGTTGGCTCAATCACTCAAACAAGTTGTTGCTCCAATAACTCAAATGAACTCTAGATGATCTGATATAAACTACATTATAGTCACCGGACCATCTAGTATGCACATATTAACATAAGATCTTTCGACGTGTCTATCCTTCTTGCATCAAACCATCCAATGTGTATCCTTGAGCTTTATCGAGCCACTCTTAGTACTCCAACATCTACCGGCGTGTTTGTCTTTATTTTATTCAACGAGTCATTGGCTTCATTATTCATGAAGCACATCCAAGAGTTTCAACCGGTTGATCATGAGATTAATAAAGTCCCCACATGTTTCTCGTTGTCGTTGGCCTAACAGGCACGTCGCTTACCATTGAAATCATAGTGCTGGTTAATTCTCGGAATATAGTCGAAAAAAATACGAGCATCCGTGCGAGGATTCGAAATTAGGCGGGCAATTTCCACCATAAGGAACCAGCTAATAAGTTACAACGCCTAGACTCAGTTCGCCACTATTGACACTCTTGGAATATAGTCGAAAAAAATACGAGCATCCGTGCGAGGATTCGAAATTAGGCGGGCAATTTCCACCATAAGGAACCAGCTAATAAGTTTAGCTTCAACGCCTAGACTCAGTTCGCCACTATTGACACTCTTGATGTGGCTTTTAGGCAAATTAAAGTAGGACAAGTTTTCAGCGATGATCTATTTGTTGTTTAATTATATTTGCCGACACCATGCCGTGATTCAGCAAACTAACCGAGACCCTACACTCACGCTGACCTGTTCCGAACTCCCAATTTTATAGGCTAATCAATTATCAATCAACAACTAGCTGCACCATTGACACAGTTCTTAGCCAAACATTACACTGCAAGATGCATCTTCTTGTGTACTTCTCGATCCCATGCCAATAACAGTATTGTCAACAAGTTCCGCTGATGATCTCTTTCAGCTTTGCAGTTCATATCTTTCCTGTCCGTTTTACCAAGCTAACAACACAACACAATATTGCCAGTAAAATACTAGTTAATTACTCACGGTCATAGTTGATACATAACAGAAAAAAAAACCACGAACCAGACGCATAATCACGCTTGAATCATTGAAGATATTGTAATAATATTATTGAATAGGAGTGCCATGCGTGTATGTCTCCTCGCTGTTGACATTATTTGACATGACCGTATAGGGCTATAGGCAAACAGGTTTCACTGATCGTGATCTCTTTGTTGTTTATCTAGGCGACACCTTCATTTGATGTGGTAACTGATCGTGACCTGAACGTGAAGCAGACAGAGACAGGCCCTCAACTCCTAATCACAGGCACGTAAGCGATCAACTCCACTATCATTGACGATCGAGATTAGCCCAACCTGACATCCCATACGGTTTTATTGCCTTGTTCCTCTTCGTGAATCGTGACTGCATGTCTTCATCTTCTCCCTAGTAAGTAACACTAGATCAGTGGCGTCGGTGAGAACTTATCGGCCGCGTCCATGGATTCCATTCCATCTCCGTATCCTCCCAGCGTGCTGTGGTGGCGTTCCCGTGCGGCCGCAATTCGCACACGCCTGATTATTGAATTGGAAGCTATCTCAGGTCGCATGTGGTAATTGGAGTGAGCTACAACTATTTTATTTAATCGCGTCCGTCAGGATTCGAACTCGAGACCTGACCCTGATACCATATTGAGTTGCATGCACCAACCCAGTTCAACCCAAAAGCTTAAGCTGATAAAAAAAGTGGACAATTCACTTATACTCCAACATCAAACCCCTCTCTACAGTCTACACAGCCACGCGGACTCGCGCAGCATAAATGGAGCGCCCCGATCGAAATTGTATGCAGAGCATTGCAAGCTCGAAACAGAGAGCACAGCTGAGCTCAGTGGTGTTAACAAGAAGCTCTAGCTGTTGCTGGTCAACTGTGCTTCCTCGATCTCGGAGACTCGGCAGCAATGACGGCGGCGGCGACGACGGCGAAGCTGGCAGCGGGGATTCACGGGGGCGGGAGGCGGTACGCGCTGCTGCTGGCGCTGTGGGACTCGGAGTATGCCCAGAAGGTGTACGGTGGCTACTACAACGTCTTCGTCTCCGCGTTCGGCGGGGACGGCGGGGAGAGGTGGGACTGCTTCCGCGTGATCGCCGGCGAGTTCCCGGCTCCGGAGGACCTGGCGTCGTACGACGGCTTCGTGGTCAGCGGCAGCCCGCACGACGCGCACGGCGACGACCCCTGGATCCGCCGCCTGTGCGCGCTCGTCCAGGCACTCCACGCCATGGAGAAGCGCGTCCTCGGCATCTGCTTCGGACACCAAGTGAGTGGCATGGCGCCATGGCATGGCAAGCATTCGAAATAATTAATGGCGCCCCGTTCTGATTGAATACTTGCTGGATCATTAGGTTTTGTGCCGGGCGTTAGGGGGAAGGGTTGGCAAGGCGCGGAACGGATGGGACGTCGGCGTGAAGAAGGTGACCTTTGTTCAAGACTGCTTGGAGGGCTTCGACTTCCTCGCCGGAGATCTCGACGTGCAGCTCCCCTCGAGCGCCTCCCTCATCGAGGTCCACCAGGACGAGGTGTGGGATACCCCGCCGGAGGCGACGGTGCTGGCCTCCTCGGAGAAGACGCGCGTGGAGATGTTCGCCGTCGGGGAGCACGCGCTGGGCATCCAGGGCCACCCGGAGTACACCACCGACATCCTCCACAACCTCATCGACCGCCTCACCACCCAGGGCGCCATCCAGGGGTGCGTCGGCGAGGACGCGCGGCGGACTGTGGCGGAGACCGGCGGGCCGGACCGCGCGTTCTGGACGTCGCTCTGCAAGAACTTCCTAAACGGAGGTCGACAGAGCTGCGGCCGGCCCACGCCGGTGGTGACCGGCCGCCGGCGGTTGCTTCACCGGCGCCGCTCCGATGGTCCAGTTGGCTTGCAGTGCTAGCACTTGCAGTACCAGTCAATTAGTACGTGGCTTTTTCACTGCATGAGGCCCAGCCAAGCATGCGATGCGACGCTACACTGTATTGGTGATTCGTTATGTATACTTCTTTTCTGAAGAATGGAATTCATGTGATGAACGGGAGAAATTGATGTCTTTTTTCCCATGAGCTGGACAGGGTGATGAGACGACTGAATGTGCTGAAATTTACCGTGGCCAAACATTTACCCTATTTTTTTTATAAGGCACCCACGCGACCTAATATAAGATTCAAACCTTTTATTATTTGACCAACAGTTAGACTAAGTATTCAAACCTTTTATTATTCAAACCTATAAAATGTTTGTCATTAGATTCATATCTGAAGTTACTTTTATATGATATCAATTCCATGATCATGGACAATATAATATATGAGATACTCAAAAACATCTTTTGGACCTAAATTTGGTAAGTATGCGATATCAAAAATAAGTTTAATTTGGTGATGAATCTAGCAAGGGCAATCATGTTTTATTAGCCCATATATATACTTCTTTGCATCTTGATTGTATAAAAGTTGAGACCAACCACACGAAATCCTAATAAATGGCTTAGAGCTATACATGCTTCTAAATCACCAAATTCTACCACTATAAATATATAAAGAAACTATCTCTAAGTAAACATACATAAACATGTGGCAATAGACAGACCAAGTATATGCCCATGCATGAGCAACACCTAGATATTTTTCAAAGTTTAGCAAACACGCATGAAAAGTCTTTCGTTAATAAATCATACTCCCTCTGTTCCAAATTATAAGTCATTCCAACTTTCTTAAAGAGTCAAAGCATATCAAGTTTGACCAAATTTATACAATAAAATACTAACATTCATAATACCAAATGAGTATCATTAGTTTCTTCGTTAAATATGTTTTCATAGTATATCTATTCAGTGCCATAAACCTTTGTGATCCTCTTTATAATTTTGGTCAAATATAAAATGGTTTGACTCTCCAAGAAAGTTGGAATGACTTAAAATTTGGAACAAAGGGAGTATATCGTATACCAATCGCAATAAATTATGTTAGTTGCTACTTACAAATTCATTCAGTTTTTTAAAAAAACATGACAATACTTCTTTTAAAAAATCAATTCTATTAGTCATACTACACATAAATAGGGCATCCCACCTTTTCTTATTCATTTCCCAACATGGAAAGAGACGGAGGTCCCCCGCAATGGAGACAAGGTCAGATGTGGGACTTTATTCATTCAGAATAAGCATTCATCCAGGATATGGTGGATGAATTTTAAATGTGCCTAGCAACCATACTTGCGACGTACATAATAATTTATCAAAAAAATTGAAACAAACTTATGATTAATTTATGCACACTCAGTTTCAAGCTCCATTCTAGATGTTACACGAAACAAATTCATATTTATTCTGTGCTAGTTCTTGATATACTCATTTATGTTTATATTCTTCTAATGGAGGGTGTTTCCATCATATAGTTTATGCCTAGATAATCTATAGGACTTAGGTATTTTAAGATCTGTCACTTTTAAATTAATATCTAATGAATATTTAACTTGGTTGTCTAAATAATATCATATCCAATTTGGATTGGTGTGTCTTCATGACCGACGTGGATTTGTATCTTAAGTCGAATACTAATCATGCGCTACTTATTTCATTCAAATATGGTTATTAGGTTTTTGGCCATGGCATAAGGTTTGAAATATTGAAAAGAGAAATCTCAGTACATTGATGGACAGAGGGAATACTTTTAACAGCAGAATAACAGGCCTATATCTCAAGGACATCTTTTGGAAGCACGCTATCTTCTGGGAGATCGTTGTGATGGTATTGAACAACATTATACAATTTAAAATGTAGCTTGATGCACGGAGTAAACGAGTAATTGAGGATGTGGGTGTCAACTTCGATCGACGTGGCAATTGCCAATGGATCTGTAATTAAGATCAACTATGCATGCCCTTGCGTGCGCGATCATGTGATGTGTACGTGTAGCCTACCGTGCACGCATGCATTCCGGTGAATGGAAAAGTAACTTGAAACACTACCATGTAGGTAGCCCTGATACCCGTTTACCTCGTGCGTGAAAGGAGATGATATATTCATCACTGCGGTCACTGAATGAAATAAACAACAAACACATAAATATACTACTAATGAATCAAATAAACAACACTAACTATAATACTAAGGCCCTGTTTGGTAGAGCTTCGGCTTCTCATAAAATGGCTTCGGCTTCAGCTTCTTCGGTGGAGTGGCTTTTTTAGTGAAGCTGAAGCCGTTTTGCAAAACGTTTGGTAAAACGGCTTCTCAATGGCAATATATGTAATTTTATGATCACTTAATGCTTGGAGAGAGAGGAGAAGCCGGTGAAGCCACTTTTTTTGGCTTCTCCTCTCTAGTGTAAGCCGTTTTGCGGCTTCTCCCCGGCTTTGGTGGTGAAGCCGTTTTGAAATTAGCCATTTGGTAAGGCTTCACCAAAAGTCGGTGGAGAAGCACTTTGAGAAGCCCTACCAAACGGGACCTAATTCAAAAATATATAATACTAATGAATCAAATAAACAACACACATGCACATGAATAATGCATCTAGATAGTTCTATTCTTGGCTGATTTTTCTGATGTTGAATAATACTCCCTCCGTTCTTAAATATATGACATCGTTGACTTTTTACTCCAACTTTGACCACCAATATTTATTGAACGAGTTAGTTAACTAAAGTAAAATATGTATCATTATGTCTATTGTCAAATGTACTTTAGATTTAACTTGTAGGTTTATCTATTTGCAAAAATATTTGTAAAAAATACGAATAGTCAAACAAATGAAAAAAAGTCAATGACGTCATATATGTAAGAATGGAGGGAGCGATTACAATCAAAAGCCAGCATCAATAATTAAATTTTTCATGGCAACAAGTCAGCACTCAAAAGTAGCATTGCTGCAGTTGCCCCAGCAGCAATGAGGTGCATATATACATGTATGATCATCTTATCTTTCTTTTTCTTGTTTGAAAGACTCATCTTATCTGCAACCCTCGATTCTTCTTGAATCATTATGGTATATATCTCTATATGATATTGCTACGTTATACCTACATAAAATATAATATTCATATCTTGTCACACTCCTGACACTTGACAGCCGGCCAGCTAGTCCGGCAAAGCACGGGCCAAGCTTTCAGCTAATCTCTTCTTGCATTGCTGTGTTGTCGTTTAATTTGCCGACACGCATCGGGTGACTCAGCAATCTGATTTTGGCGACCCCACTGCCAAGCTAGCTGGCAGGCCCTGAACCCCCCCTAATCATGCCAACTGACCGTGTCTACAACCACGCTAGCAGTTTGCCAAACCCTACCATACTGTTACTCCTCTCTTCTCCATGCCTGCACGCGAGAGCGTCTCAGCCGTAACCCACGTTCTGTCAACTCTCTGCTGTCGGAAGATTCATCTTCTTCTTTCTGTCAGCTCTCTGTTGCCTAATTTCCTTCCCCAACTCCTGAAGTCGTGGGCGTATATCCGTGTGACTCAATCCGCATTTCCCAGGCGCCAAAATAAAAGCACAGAGCCTACATGGACAGTCTCCTTTATATTGGATCGGAGTTGGGGAAGAAGAACATATGCGCGCCGCGTCGATCGATTCCGATCCACTCCGCCATCCCGACGGCCTCGAGCCGCCTTTTGATCTCTGTGCTATGCATGCAATTCGCACGCGCGCGTATACTGATCCATCCCCATTCCGGCGAGAGATTTATTATATATATTAAATAGAAAGCCATGTGTTCCGCAAGCGATCGCGACACGATCGATGGGGAGCTCTCCTCTAGCTCTAGGCTGTAGCCCTCTCGATCGGCTAGGCAACGCGCACTCGCGGCACCTTAAATAGGAGCCTCAGATCGGCTTGCCCGGCATCGCAAGCTCGCAGCGCAGCTCACTCTTGAAGCTAGCAGCTTCTGTGTGTGTGTGTTCCGGCGATCGATGACGGCGGCGGCGAAGCCGGTGCGGCGGTACGCGCTGCTGCTGGCGCTGTGGGACTCGGACTACGCCAAGAAGGTGTACGGCGGGTACTACAACGTCTTCGTCGCCGCGTTCGGCGGCGGCGGCGAGAGGTGGGACTGCTTCCGCGTGATCGCCGGCGAGTTCCCGGCGGCGGAGGACCTGGGCTCGTACGACGGGTTCGTGGTCAGCGGCAGCCCGCACGACGCGCACGGCGAGGAGCCCTGGGTCCGCTGCCTCTGCGCGCTCGTTCAGGCGCTCCACGCAATGGGGAAGCGGGTCCTCGGCATCTGCTTCGGGCACCAGGTCCTGTGCCGGGCGCTGGGCGGGAGGGTCGGCAGGGCGCGCGGCGGCTGGGACGTCGGCGTGAGGACGGTGACCTTCGCGCGGGGCCTGCAGGATCATCGGAGCCTCCTCGGGTCCCTCGGCGAGCTCCCCCGGAGCGCCGCTATCGTCGAGGTCCACCGGGACGAGGTGTTGGAGGCCCCGCCGGGGGCGACGGTGCTGGCCTCCTCGGAGAAGACGCGCGTGGAGGCGTTCGCGGTCGGGGAGGTCGCGCTGGGCATCCAGGGCCATCCAGAGTACACCACCGACATCCTCCACAACCTCATCGATCGCCTCACCGCCCAGAATGACATCCAGGGGCGCGCCGCCGACGACGCGCGGCGAACGGCGGCGGAGACCGGCGGGCCGGACCGCGCGTTCTGGACGGGGCTCTGCAAGAACTTCCTCAGGGGCGGGCCGATGAGCACCCCGCTGCCCGCACTGCCGGAGGTGACTGGCCGCGCCGCCACCGCCGCCGCTGTCGTCGGCAGCTGCTTCGCCAGCGCCGCTCCGATGGTCCAGCTGGCTTGCCGCGCCAGCATCAATTAGTTGGGCATGGCTGCAAGATTGATGGAGACCCAGCACCGGCCGCCGCCCGCCGGCATAGCATGCACGCGCTACACTGTACTGCATGCAGCTGCTGCATGATTGATTGTTGGTGATGATGATGTGTTTTGGTACTAACGGTGTGATGTCGTAACGCTGAACTGGACGAAATTAAAGTCACTCTAGACCAACTTCAAAAGGCTGCTAATCTTATCCTCAATATCTGTTTTAGGAAAAAAAAAAGAAAAATGAACCCAACAGTCCACACAAACCTTCCCTAATTTTTTAGCGACGCTCAAAAACAGCCTGCCACCACATATATTTTAGTGTTGGCGTTCCTCCCCCAATCCTGATTCTCGCATGCCCGCGTGTCCTTTCTAATGGGTCTAATACGATGACGTGGCTTGTGTTTGAAATATTGGGAGCTATTTATTAGCGATCTGCTGTGGATTGATATGTTTTGGGGGGAATTTTTTTTAAAAGAACCCCCGATACATAGTTTTAGGAAAGATTTTTTTGAGTACTCTTAGAGTTGCTCTTACTGAATGAGCTTGTCCCCGTGAGCTTGCTGAAATTTATCGAGGCATTTAAGTTTGAAGCATGTATATATATATGAACGAGTTGAACGTCGCAAGTTGCAATTTTTCTTTGACTCCCTTTTTTTTTAACTGAATGTTACAATTTGTGGGTATATCTGCAGCCTGGGCAGATCCTATAGTATGCAGACGTGCAGTGGTGCCTGCCGTTGTTGTGTGCTGTGCTAAAGATTTTTTTTTTCTAGGCTCAACTGCATACAAGTAAATTGTACAGCACTTCTGCTCACTGGAGCCCGGTCAGGTGCCAAGGGTCGCCGGACCCTAGATCTTGCCCTGGTTGAAACATTAGCTTGACTATATTATTTGACGATATGCTTATCACTTCTTGCGTATATGTCCATGATGCATGTGTAAGTGGCTAATTTAGAAGCATATGTATAAGAGTAATTTGGATTTTTTTTATGAAAGATGCAGGTAATTTAGATGCATATTTAATAGTTACTTTATGTTATGTTGAATAATAGTGGAGTTGCAGAGGAGGTGGTTAATTAGATGCAAGTTTAGAGAATTATTTACCTTATTTCTATAACTATATAAATGGTTAATTTAGATGAAGATTAGGAGATTAGTTTAGATTTTTTTATAATAATAGAGGTGGTTATTATAGGTACAGGTTTAGGGGTTACTTTGGACTATGCTCCTACTTTTGGCTAGTTTTTAGTAAAAAAAATAGACCCAATGGATACTATTGTTATTGATTATTCAAGTTTACTAAATGTTGATGTCCGGATGTTTCTGATTTTATTGAGGAATAGTGGTAAGATTCATTTTCTTTGTTGTCTGCTTCTGTGGAAGGCTACATATGTACATAAGTATCAAAAGTAATTGGAAGACAAATGTGAGAAAGAACCTCTGATTGCTGAAAAACGTCCCGTGCCTACCGTGGCCACGATAGCTCGATCTCGACATGGAATGAGATTTTTTTTTGGGTATGCTTGTATTCTTCAGATATCAATGATTTCTTTATTTTTGTCCTATGCAGTGTCCACATTGAATGCGAGTCAAATTGTGTGACAAAGACGTTATTTTAGGTTGCCTAGTTTTTTTTCAAGAAAATATCTCCGGACAAGAACTATTTCATTAAGAAGGAGAGTACAAATGCTAATCAACCATCAGGTACAAGATCATGAATAAAAGTGAACACCTCTAAGAAGTACTTGTTGGTACCTCAGGTACCAACAAGTTCTGGTAATTGTGCCTATTTTTCCCCAGTTGTTGCTTGAACAATCATTTCTATAGATGATTATCGTCTACTGTACTACTCCCTTCTTCCCGAAATACTATTCATTTTAACTTTTGTAGATACATAACTTTTGCTATGTATTTGGTGCCTACCGTGGCCACGATAGCTCGATCTCGACATGGAATGAGATTTTTTTTTTGGGCATGCTTGTATTCTTCATATATCAATGATTTGTTTATTTTTGTCTTGTGCAGTGTCCACATTGAATGCGAGTCAAATTGTGTGAGAAAGATGTTATTTTGGGTTGCCTAGTTTTTTTTTCAAGAAAATATCTCCGGACAAGAACTATTTCATTAAGAAAAAGAGTACAAATGCTAATCAACCATCAGTACAAGATCACAAATAAAAGTGAACACCTCTAAGAAGTACTTGTTGGTACCTAAAATAGGTACCAACAAGTTATGGTAATTGTACCTATTTTTTTCCCAGTTGTTGCTTGAACAATCATTTCTATAGATGATTATCGTCTAATGTACTACTCCCTCCTTCACGAAATACTATTCGTTTTGACTTTTGTAAATACATAATTTTTGCTATGTATTTGGATATAGTATATATCCAGGTATATATTAAAAGCTACGCATCTAAAAAGTGAAAATGAATAGTAATTTAGGATGGAGGGAGCATTATATATATTGATCGCCGATTTGCTGGCCGGTATCAGGCTGGAAAGCGAAGGCAGTGAAGTGGACGCTGCTCATATCTGTAGTCACGATTTGGCTGGCCAACTTGATTACATACGTGACTTCCATTTGGAGCTGGCACAGAGACATCAGTGATGGCGTTGTTCCTTTTCAGATAGTGCGTAATTGGTTATCATATAATTGTCGGTTCAGTAGAGGAGGCCAAATCTTAGAAAATCCATTATAAAACCCAATGGGTTAATATCAGCCGCAACATATACAGTGCCTTGCAAATTGGACTGCTAGCCACTACAATAAAAGATATCGCACGTCATCTTGTTGGTAGTACCTGAATTTTACGTGATTAAGACTTGCTAGACGTCTACCACTAGTAGAGAATTCACCTTCCATGCACCCCATTTTATCCTGGTTTAAAGTTAACCCGGGATAAAAGGTTCACCAACCGAGACTAAAGCTCGGTCACTGGTAGGGGGCTCACCAATCGGGACCTTTTATCCTGGTTGCAAAGGTCAGTGGAAAAAAAAAAGACCCTGAGAGGCCTTTTATCCCGGTTTGAAACACCAACCAGGATAACCTTTTATCCCGGTTGGTGTTTCAAACCGGGATAAAAGCCCCAACGGGGTGGCTGAAAGAGGATCCCTCGAACCCTTTTATCCTGATTTGTAATACCAACCGGGATAAAAGGGGGTCTTTTATCCCGGTTGGTGTTTCCAACTGGGATAAAAGGGTCCCCACGAGTTAATACAAAAGGATTGCATCCCCTATATAGTTAGATGTGCTGTGTAGGTGGGATGGCAAGGAAGCTATGCGCAAGGCTGGAGGTTGTGGGTTCGAATCCCATGCAGCGCGCACGCGCATATTTCGCGTGAAAAATCGCGTGGGGGGAGGGCCCTCCCGGGATTTTTTTTTTTTTGCCGCGCCTTCCAGTTGGTATTACCAACCGGGATAAAAGGGGGTCTTTAGTCCCGGTTGAGCGGTTTATCCCGGATGGATTTTCGGAAGATTTGCATCCTACCAACCGAAACTAATACCGAGTTATCTACCAGTGTACGCACATACTCCATCTGTTTCAAATTGTAAGTCGTTTTGGTTTTTTAGGGTATGCAACCTAGAAAAGGCAAAACGATCTACAATTTGGAACGGATGGGGTATAATTTTGCACCGAGATTGCTGCTGGCCAATGGTAACCATGAAATTCTGAATATTATAAAAAATAATAAAGTTATGTGTTACCTTAGAATTAAAACTGTATAAGAGCCTGATCAGAAGTTGCCTCCAAATCTTTACCACCAGGACAGCCTACTCAAATTATTGCGATTTGGCCATTTGGGACAGAAGAAGAGTACAAAAGTATCACCACATTATAGGGTTTTCTCAATTAGACTTGTGAAATGAGGGATAGTGAAAAGTATAGTTCCGTTTCCTTCTGGAGCTCTGTTTCCTACTAGGTGGGGAATATGCCTTTCACCGTTCAATTTCATGATTGTGAAACAGCCTTCACCTTCGAAAGCTACCGAACACGTGTGAGCACAATTATCTCGATCGAAAATAAGTTGTGGTCTGAAAAAGTGGTACTGTACATTATTGTCCAAGACTTTCCAAGCAGCTCTAGCTTGGTTCACTCCTGTTAGTTCACTGCAAAAGTTCCTGTGAATTAACATGAGTGAACCACATCTCTCACCGGATTTTTCATCGCCGTCATCTCGCTTGAGCCAAACGTGCATCTATCAACCTATCGCTCAAATATGCAAGTGTGATTTTCCGGGGATGCAGCAACTGCATTATATAGGCCACCTGACATGGCAAATCGAGACGAATCCCATGGATTGGAAGTTGGACATATAATTTGGATACATGCAGTGCAAAGTGGTTTAACTTAGGGTGTGTTGCTTCAGGGCATCATATTTACCAGTGTTATTTGGATTGCAAAATTTTACTGTACCCATTAGCTAGTACTCCCTCCATCTATGTTTATAAGGTATGGTATAATTTATCACTTTAACCATTTATTTATCTTATCTTATATTGTTTATGATTATAAACTTATAATCATTGTAGAGTATATTTGATTACGAATCCAACAATATAAAATTTACATTAGAAAAATAAAAAATTAATAGTAAAATTATTGGTCAAAGATTGCAAAGTTTGAATCTTGATATGTGTGCGCGCCTTATAAATAAAAACGGAGGGAGTAAATAACATGCATAATTCAGCTAGTAAGATTTCTTATGGTGGAACCTACCCATTAGAGGACTCGGCATTGGTACTCGCATTTTTATTGATTTATTCTAGGGTTTATCGATGTTCAAAACAAAACTAGGCCTCTTTAGATATGAGGAACTTTAAAAGAATTGTGGAATTATTGCTATGGTGTCCATTAGAATATAGCATTGCATTGGAAAAATTCGTGAGATTCATTCTTTTTCTTTTTGTCACATTTTGGAAGAGTCACGTGAGCTCCAACGCGTCAAGTTTAGAACCCCTTGGAGAACTTCAATGCATAGTTAGTTCTATCGCTCTCACATTCTCTCATCTTGAAAACTCTTAGCGCCAAAAAAGAAAGAAAAGGGAATCTGACTTTTCCCTACAGCACATCCAAACAACTTCGTTGTGCAGTTCCTGCATTTTGAATCCTGGTAATATATCAAGTTATAGGATACTCTAATTCTACAAATACTCTAATTCTACAATTTTCCTATTCCTAAGTTTTCAAGCTGGTGCACTAGCGCACTACTGGTCTGCTACGTGTTTGTACAAATGTCATGATCTCCTGGATACCTTAGTCACTCACATCGCAGCACATATACACACGTCATGTGATCATGTCGGTGACACATTGCAGCACACACACTTCATGATCTCCTGGATACCTTAGGGTGTGTTTGGATGGGAGACAATGTAGAACGGGACAGTCCCGTCCCAGTTTTTCGGGATGGGATGATCCCATTTCATGTTTGGTTGAATGGGATGGGTCCGTCCTAATTTTTTGTTTGGTTGGAGAGATTGCTGTAGACGGGACGAGCACCGTTTGCTCCTTCTGTTAGACACCGTTCGTGGGGCCCACCTGTCATACTAACCGCCATCTTCTTCCTCCACCCCGGTTCCGCTCGTGCCACCGTTCTTGGGCTCGCCGTTGCGCCGCCGGGGAGCTTGCCCTGGGCGCGCCGGCCGCGGCGGAGCTCGTGCCCGCCAGCCACGCCGGCGGCTCCCCCCCCCCCCCAACCCTAAGCTCTGCCCCTCCGCCGGCAGTTGACCGCCGCCCAACCTCACCCCCTCCGCCGGTGCAGACGAACGGCGCGTGACGGGGGCGAAGTGGGATGCCCCCGTCCGCTCGTTTTGGTGGGATGGGGGCATCCTGCATCTGGAGGGTATATTCCCTCATAGGGATGTCCCGTCCCACCTGTCTCCAAACCAAACACGGGACGAAGTGGGATCGTCCCATCCCGTCCCACTTCATCCCTCGAACCAAACGCACCCTTAGTCACTCACATTACTGCGTGACAGTGTATTGTACGTTTTCAAACTTACAGTTGTACTACTAGGTATGAATGCAATAATTGGACATCAGCAACCAAAATGGATAACAAAAGTTCAGGTTCATCTTGCTGGAAACGACAGCCATTTTTTATTAAAAAAAGGCTTAAACGATGAAATTGGATTAACATGAGAAAAAAAAGTAATGGTACAGTGATTCAATAAGTAAAGGATTTTACATCACCAAAAGCTGGTACCGAAACTTCCTGTTGGATCTGGCTACAAGCTCTTGACAGGAGCAAACTACAGCCATGAACTCCTAACCCGGCAGGGTTATCTGGAGCCCTGGTATCGCGAGCCCAGTGTGTCTCATGGATCAGGGCAGAGCCAAGATGCGTGATGGAAGTGAAGTTCACATTCCAAGGGTAAGCCCACGTCTCAGTGCTGCCTCAGAAGTATCATCTAGCAAAAGCTAAGTTCAACAGAAATGTGGTGCCACCAAGTTATCTCGAAACCCCAAACACCGAAAGGAACGTCATTCAATCACTTTGGTTTCCTTCTTGATGCGATCTCTGCTGCCCATGCTTTTCCAATGTCAGTCTGAAACTTCCCTGCACAGGAATTAATAAGCAGAAAAATAAATAAGGTTTTCGCTTCAGCTATTTTAATTCAGTACTGTGGAAAAATTACAACATTGTGGAGTTGAATGAGATCGAGCATATATAACCAAAAAACATAAAAACGCATGGATCAATTCATGATTATTGGTAATCTCTAGTTTCAAGTTCAACAATAATCATTCAGGCACTAATATGTCCTGAAATTATGATGAGTGGTTTATATTATCTCAGAAAAAACATATTTAAAGCATACGAATTAAAAAATAAAGAACAACCAGCACAGTTAGATGAAGTGTTCAATTGTATGTGCTGGATGCTCATGAAAACTAAATAGAATAATATAAAGGAAGGAGAGAAACAAGGAAGATAATCACACCTGCTGTTGATTGGAAGAACTCTTCAAGGTCCCGTCCTTGCTCTGAAAAATTTTAAATACATAGGCGTAAGTATGGTACTTTAAATCCTATCTCATGGTCAACAAGGAGTGTAGCAGGTGTTAGGACATGGATTATGTGTATCACTTGTCACATACTCATACCCAGAAGGCTGTAGGACAAGTTGAATAGTAATGTAAGGTGTAAGCACAAATGACACAAAAGAAAATAAGTGTTATATTTGGTACATGAGCTGAATTTTATCTATAGTTCATTTTGTTTGATCACAAGTTCATAATTCGTAGCTACTGCAGATGGGAAAACAATAATCCAAGTCTTCAAATGCCAGTATGAACTCACCTTTTTCATATTCCAGTGCTTGAAGTATCATCTCAATCTGAAAATATAACAACAGAAAACAAAGTGTTACTACATTAAAAAAAAATGAAAAGTTAGAGGCGCAGATCAGGGTCCTAAAGATTGTCTACACTGTTGCCAAACTGCACTAAGCACACTGCAAATCATGGCATCTACTACTATATTCTAAAGCTCCTGGGATTGGAGCGATTTCAGGCCAGGTTCTACTGTACAGTGGGTCCACTGTTTTTTTTATCAGCCACTGCACCGGTTAACAAAAGCTGTTCGAATCTCCTCGAATCATCATGTCGCTAGAGTGGGTGCTAGCGACAGCTGCTGCAGTTCGCTACTATTTGTTTGGAGGTACCTTTTAAATTAATGTGCTTATATTTAACCATCTACCGTGGCATCATCCGTGAAATATAGCACCTAACATTGTACTTAATTTTTAACTACTCTATTATAACAGTAATTGTATGCTGCTTTTGTGATTTTCTAACTAATGAACCTTGAACCTGTATAACATACGTGTAAAACCGATGAATTGTGAGGCAAGCAGGTTATTATATGGTACTCGCAAGACCAGTATAACGCAATAAAGTACTCCCTCCTTCCTTAGAAGGGAGTAGTTGATTTCAGGTGATTTTTAATTCAGATACGATCAATTCAATTTTGTGTTTCATTTTAATTTGTTTTCTGATTTGATTCAATACTGTTTTATAGAAGTAGCCTACACTTTTTTATTACCACTCCTTCCGTCCCAAATTGTAGTTCATTTTAGCTTTTCTAGATACATATTTTTTGTTATGCATCTACATATTGATTATGTCTAGATACATAGCAAAACATATATATCTAGAAAAACTAAAATGATCTACAATTTGACACAGAGAGTACTTTTCCATGACTACTAATTTTGGTACATGCACGCATCGCGCGCCAACCGAACTAGTTCTGTTAAATCATGGCTAGAACTACCATGTGAGAGCTTTGCACAGATGGTTTCATTGTGTCAGCAACTTGATGGACAAACTGTACCTTGTCAAAATCTTTGACAACCTTTGCTTCCAAAGAGGCATTGTTCTCATACTCCATCCAAAGTTCACGAATTTCTTGTGCTGAAGAACAAGAGCGTGCAGATAAAGTCAACAACTCAATATTTATTGTACATCAAATTTAAAAGAGCTCAGATAGTCAGAAACTCTTCAGCCTGGCCTTTAAAGAAAACATCCTTTATCTTGCATGAATAACAGTTTCTCCAAGAGGCAAAGCTTAAGAGTGATTTTGAGTTCTAAAAGGTTCCCTTGGCACCTAATTAAGCAATGCCAATACTCCCAACATTGTTCAGTGATTGTATAAATTCTGTTTCGAATAATGGGAACACAAGCTGCCCCACTGGATTTCTAAGTCATGGAACTCTGGGGAAAAAAATGTTGGACACAAAATGGCATTTAAGCAATAATAACAGAACGATTAATATGCTTCAAGGATAGAAAAATCATGATATGGTATAATATTAGCAACATTTACTACAATATGGCATCCTAAATACTCATAGACATCCATATTTCCTTCTATTTTTCCATCTAAAGTTCACGAACTTCTTGTGCTGAACAAGGACAGCATGCAGATTAAGGGAATATTTATATTACATGTAAGACACGGAAACTGTTTAGTCTGGCTTCTACAGAAAGCATTCCTTATCTTGTATTAGGAACAGTTTATCTGAAAGTAGTAGTGATTTTAACTTATCAAGGGTTCACTTGACACCTGACCAAGGGATGGGAATGCTTGCCAGTATTGTCCAATGATCATCTAAACTATGTAACAGAAAGTGAGAACACAAGCTGCCCAGTGGATATCCAAGTTGGGGAGCCCATTTATCTGGGGGAAAATGAATTTCTAGGTTCCGTGCTACTTTCCTGATGGATAATAAAAGGTGTTGGATGGTAAAATGCCCCTTTAATCAATAATAACAGCAAGATTAACACCATTTCAAGGATTAAAATAATTTTATTTGGAATAATAACCACATTATCTTCTTTATTTCCCCTTGGACTATGGCACTATGCACACAATATTGGGACCACTAGGGAAACTTTTGTGTCATCTAGAAAGTTGTCAATAATTGCCATATCACCGCATTAATTTCACACAGCTACACATTGAGAAAAGACGAATTCATGTCAATGGAATGGTACCCGGCTAAGATACCTACAGCATGAAATGTTAACTTTTGCATATTTTGATATTTACCTCTTGAACCTCCACCAAGCAATTCGCACATATGGTCCAATGCTTCTTTCTCCATGCGGCTCTTCTCTTCCTTTGGAACGTTATCAGAAGGGGTGATGTCACCAACAATTGCTGGGGTGCCAGAAAAGAAGGTTGAAATGAGACGACCAAACAGAATCCTCATAAGGCAATTAGTGCCAGCAACAGGCTAGCAGGCTTGAGCACAACACATAATCGTAGCCAATTTTCTCAATGGCAAACTTCCTAAAGTTAAGTATCATATTTAGTGCTTCTATGACAAAATGAAATCTATGTATCACATAGTTTCACACTTTCACTAAACCTATATCGTTGTCTACCAAAGTTTCAAAGGCCATACAAGCAACTCATCATAGCAGAGTGATTGAATGCACATCCTACACCGGCAGTCCAGTTCACATCTACCAATACACCCCCATGGCCCCATAGTAATAGGCTCCTCCAACATTCACATCCTTACATCCCTGACTCACGCACAGACCTAAAATATCCAGCCAAACTATATAAACGAAGGTGTTTTGGGCCAATACCTTCTGCAATGTCGTGTACAATCGCCATTTTGACACACCTGCAGTTGAAGAAAAAGGAGGCTGTAATAAAGCGATAAAGGAACCGCAGAAAGGCTAAATACGGCCGCGCTGTAGAGGAAACGGGCGACTTCACCTGTCGCGGTCGACGCCAGGGAGATCGGCGGCGACGAGCGCCATGACGCCCATCCGGTACATGTGGTCGGCCACAGACTCGGGCGCCTGCACCCCGCGCTTCACCCACCCGGCCCTCTTGGTCGTCTGCACGCACACATCCCCCAATCACATCCCGATCCCCTCGCGACCAAACCAACCCGCCCGCTGAAATGCGAAACGCGGGAGAACGGAGCCAGCCACTCACCTTGAGGCGGTAGCAGAGCGTGAGGAAGTCGATGGCGCTGGACGCGGACGGGGCCGGGGCCGCGGCGTCGCCCGACGCGGCGGGGTTCGGGGAGGATGAGGATGAGGAGGACATGGCGGCGGCGGCGAGGCGGAGGGGCGGCGCGCGGTGGGCGGGGGAGAGGAAGGGGGCGCGGGGGGCTCTGGCGGCGGCGAGGGTGGTGGCGCAGAGGGAGGAGAGGGAAAGGGCTCGGCTCCCACCACCCATCGGTTTTAGCTGAGGCGGAAGCAGGCGGAGGAGCGGTCGGTGCGCGGGCGGGGGGCTCGGCCTCCGTGGATGCCGGGCGGGGGGTGGTCGCGGTCGCGGAAGCGGCGCGTGCCCGCCCGCCGCGACCCGTGGCCCAGCTCGCGCGGCGGGCGGACGCGGATCACGTGGGGCTTCCCCTAATTTGGGCCCAGCACACGGGGGTTTCGCCGTTTTTCAGTCCAAAACTCGAAATGGTGGGGTGTGGCCGGAGCGCACGGCCCGCCAGTGCAGGTGCCCATGCCGCCGGATCACGTTGCCTTTTTTTTCTTTCTTTTTGCCGTTCGGCCGAGGAGGCCGATTTGTTTGTGGCACGAGCGGCAAAACAGCGTCGTCTCTAAAGAAACTGTAGTTCGTGGGCGTGCTAGAGCTCCGATGATAGGTAGGATCGTCGCACATTGGTCTAATAAAATGGATAAAAAAGGAGTTTTAAAGCAAATTGAGCAGTGGAGACTTCAGACTTGTGCAACAAATTTGATCATTTAACGATGGCTAGCTAGTCAGTCGTTCGTAGCAACGGATTCCCAATAAAAAGTATATCGATCACGCTCTCACAATTGAACCATGTATAAATTAAAACCATAAGGTCCTTTATGCCTTATCGAAAACAAACATAGATATGCACAAATCATTACACCAAAGACCCATATCAAGCCACCACCATCACCATCAGAATATACATTTTATAGAAGTATAAAGAAACATATACTGCCCGTATTCAAGAAAGTTTATATACACCATACTAACTCCAAGGAAAATCATTTTTCATCCAACACCATTGCGGCGCTTTTCATCTATACTCCCGCTTAAGCTATCTTCGCATACAACTTATATCACCATACATCATTCCTTCTTCAAGATTTCATACCATCTTGATCATATCTTGATATGCCATATAGACCATCATATATAATAAACCTCTCCTATAAAGCCCTCTATTAAGAAAAGGAAAGATATAGACAATATTTGAAAATAAGACAGAATGCACAAACAATTTCTAACATATAATTCACTTAACCAACTTAGTGAACTCTTAGGGTAACAAGGATATGATATGTATTGCAGTCGCTCCCTACCATTGCAAGCATCACCTAAGTAACAAACATAATTAACTTTCACTTCACTACTATAGTTGTTGTAGGCATCCCTCTGCTTGTTTTGCCTCTGTCGAACAACATAACACATAAACTAGTGATTGACTAAAAATTTGTGAAAACGTAGAACTTGTATGAACATTGCAATATATTTACCCTTTGCTTTAAGCCTCTCAACTTCATCTTGGGTAGCAAGAAGCCTATAATGACAAAAACTTGATTATATAAGTAGATTGTTTCTAATCATATTAATAAAATTATTTGAAAATTAGAGACTTACATTTTCTCTAAACTATTAATGCGCTCCAATAACTCCTTCTCTCTCTGTGTTGCTCCTTCAAGCTACATCAAATAATTTTGTCAACCAATATTTCAATGTGAAATGGAAGTTTCAGATATACATATGCAATACACAGACCAGTGGTAATTGCTTTGGGAACTTTAAATTATGCCATTCAAGATTTAACCGAATGGTTTCCCAAAAGTGATAACATGACATTAACATAAAAATCACTATACAACATAGAGTTTTATGTTGCTCTCGTGGAGGTAAAATTTAGATCACACATAACATGGTTAATATGAATGATAGCAGATAGAATGTGACACTATAAGACCTTATGGTACATATTCTACAATACCTAATTGATTAGTTCCAAGACAAATAAACGATTGCTAATAAGCTTGCAGTTTTCTCTTGAAGTTATCGGCTAATACTAAACACAACCAATAAAGTTAAGTTTCAAGAAAACTACATATATCACATAAACCAAAGAAAATGTTCAATATAAGTGTATAACAAAAGGTTTATGGTACCCGTATAAGGAAAAAGTCTCCACCTATAACTAAAATACTAAATATCTAGAAAAAACAACATTGGTTAAAAAAACATACCTTGCTATAATCATGTATCACTTTAAAGCGGCCCTTTTGAAAGGCAGTTTTCTCCAGATATTCATCAACATCCTTGCAGTTAGAAACTACATAAAAGACACAACCTTACTTGTATTATGTTGTCAACTAAATTCAATCCTATACTAATGCAATAATAAAATATAAGTTAAAATCAAAGATACAACTAAATTTCAAAAAAATACATGTATTACATGTTATGTTAGGTTCAAAATGTTCTTGTAACTATACATAACATTTTTTTTACTTTAAGGGTGAAGAATCTCAAACATGCCTGCTCTTGTCAGTTGCCTAGCAGGTGATATGGAATGAATTTCAAATGACTCATTGCGCAAAAGACCATTTGGGCTTCCTTGCTGTTTCACACTGATAGAGGCAATTAATGTTAGGCCAAAACACAAGTCTAATTTATATATTTGCATAATGTTAAGGTAGATGAAGCAATGTATGCTTGTGTAAGTAAATCAAATCAACACTTCTGGATAATCAAAACTTAAAAAAAAATTGGATGAAAAGGCATGCTTATTACCTGACTAACTAGTAAGTAGTTCTTTATATATGTAGAATAAACATATAGATATAATAGTGTTTGTTCAAGAGGCAAAATCACGGTACTAATAATAGAAAATTGTTCTAACATTGAGATGGACATAAATAAACCCATGCAACCTGTTACCTTTGAGATAAGGACATCGGACTTGTTGAATTTGATTTTCCAGATCCATCATCACCAACATTCTATTAATAAAGCTTTGTTTGTTAAATGCATTATATACTAATTGGTAATATTCAAAATATAAGAACATAAATTAAATTTAAGTTACCATTTTCTCATCATTCGTAGGGCCATTACGTGTTCTAAGATCTTGTAGCTGGGTACTTTCATCGACAATATCAAGTTCAAATAGAAAACGTAAAAAGTCCTCCGCTTCATTCTCATCGGGGTACTATAATTATACAAAGATTAGTCCCATGCAAGTAAACAACTAAACTCTTATTCCAAAAAATAATAATTAATGATGAGGTGCATACCAATGCTGCTTGTGCTTTTAGGTCTGCAATATCAAAATTCCACTCACTCACACCCCTTCTGTACTCTTCCTGTTTGAGAATTTTAAAACAAAAATTAATACCATCTTAAAGAATAGTGCACTCAAAATATTGTCAAAATGTACACAAATGGATTAGAGCCTTAATTAAATTGACATTTGTTGAATATGTCATACTTATAGTATTGTCAAATTGAGTATTGAATGGCATGTTATTAAAACATTATAAGGAAATAAAACAAAAAATATTTCGAATATCTATTTCAGCAATCAAAACCTGTGATGCCTTCTCTTTGCATTTATCATGTGGTTTCTCTGCCTGCAACTTTGCTTCATTCTCCTATTTGAAATAAATGGTACCACATAAATATTATTCAAAATACAATACAAGACCATATTTGTATGAAAATTTATTTGTTTGTACCTTTATAGTCTGCATCCGCTCAGCCAGCGATGGCAATTTATTTAGTATGCATTTCACAGCATTATGTTCTGCCTTTGCTTTTCTGAAAAATGGGTGCTTTAATAGCTTTTTTGCTGATGGCCTCTTTGTTGGATCTTTTATTAGACAAGTGGCAATCATACTCTTAAAAGACTACAAAACAAGGAGCGAAATGAATCGACATTGTCACACTAATTAACTTCAAACGAATATTTTAAAACCATACATCTGTAAACTTCTTCTCCTTTGTGTTATGAAGTGATGGTGGAGCATGTTGCAACGTCATGAGAAAGACCTACATGGCATTTCATAAACTTCATTCAGTCACTACATTATGGCAAAATAATACAGATTAGATTATTGTGCTACCTTTGCTGGAGGTTGACTAGAAAATGGAGCATGACCAATAGCAAGTTCAAGTGCAGTTATACCAAATGACCAAATATCTGCCCTGTAATTGTTTTCAGACTAAGAAAATCAACAGGCAAATACAGCCAATTGTTATATAAAAATAGTAGTATGGTAATAAAATATATACTTGAAGTCGTAATCCTTTTGCTCCATAACTTCAGGGGCCATCCTTGAAAAAAATATAAGTGGAGACCTATGTTAGTATGCAAGAAACTATCAACTAGTATGCTACGCTACAATAAAACAATTAATACAAATTAGTAATATGAAATATTTTGGTGGTACTTACCAGCAAGGCGTCCCAACAAGTGTCTTCCTTTTTCCATGTCTATTAATTATTGAATCGTAAAGGCTAGCAGTAACTCCAAAATCTGACAGTTTCACTCCTTGTTCTTGATCAAGTAGTATGTTCCCAGCCTGTGCCCATGCATAAAACATATAGCTTGTTATTATAAAATTCCATGCATGCAATGTGTGCACCATATAGATTATAATAGAACTCATAGATACATTTCTAACCGCATTAACCAGTGTGTATATCGCAATGACAAAGATGCATACCTTTACATCCCGATGTATGTGGCCATTTTCATGAAGGTATTCTAAACCCTTCAGTGTTTCACGCAGAACAAACGCTATGAAGTTCTCGTCCTCGAACCCTTTCGGGTACGAAGACTTCATCAAGTGGTAGCACGAACCCCCAGCCATATAGGGCATTACAATCCACAAGGCTTCTCCCTCTGTAAATGAGCAGTATGCGCTTAGAAGATTTGGATGGTCAATCATAATCATGGTCTTCACTTCCTCTGAGGCGTTGTTCTGAATGGGAGAAAAAAAGAGCATATAGTGATTAATGCTATCGACGACTGACGAGTAACGTGCTGATGTCGAGTTGAGTACGTACCACGTCGGATTCCGTGCGGTGTGCCATGTTCATGATCTTGACGGCGACGACCTCGCCGCCGAGCGGGCGGCACCGCGCCCGGCGCACGACGGCGGTGGCGCCGTCCCCGATTGGCTCGAGCAGGTCGTAGTCCGCCGCCCGGATGGGGAACTCCCGCTTCCTCCCCTTGGGCGACGACGACGTCAGCGGCCCGCTCCTCTTCCCCTTCCACATATCGCCCTTCGTCCCCTCTAGGCCTAGGCGCGCGGCGGCGCGTCAGAGGGACGGGGACCCGCCCGAATCAAGAACCGCACGAGGGGGATCGCGCGATGCGATGAGCAGCCGGCCGGCGGTGGGGAGCGAGGGAGAGGAAGGGAAGGAGGGATCTAGAGGGGTGGATCCACGGGGGAGGAGGCTTTAGGCGGGAGACGCGCGGCGGTGGGGGATCGGGGACCGCGCGCTCTTTCTCGTGAGCGATCGGGAACGAGGAGGACGACGAGCGAGGGAAGCGGTGGCCGTTGCGGGGGAGCGAGATATTTATAACGATCGCGTTCGCGTCAGGAGTCAGGACTGGGCTGCGACCACGGGCACGGGATCCGAGTGGCCGTCGCGCACGTCAGGCCGGGGGTTTTCTGGTTCGATTCGGGGGCGGATCGCCGCCGACCGATCCGGCCGCACTCCGTTTCACGATCGATCCCGCCGTCGTTACAGGGGCCATGCGCCCATGCAGGTGCAGGGCGCCGATCCGTGACGCGCATGCTGCGTCCCGGCCCGCCGCCGCCTTCTTCCACGCATGCGTGACACGAGGGCGGCGTCGCCAAGCAACGCAAGTCGCGACCCGTGCGTGCGCGGTCAGGTTCAGCGCATCGGGCAAGAGTTGTCTGTCGATCAGTAGCTAGCTACACGCCACGCAAGCGAGCCGGAAATCTGCTCTCTGGCTGGCCGGGCGCTGCCCGTGCTCGGCGTCGATCAAAAGGCGATCGCGATCACGGCGGAGCAGGCAGAAAGCTAGCTAGCTAAGAGAGAGATCGCTTGCGATTTTCCCTGGCTCTCACGCCGCCTGTGAGCAGAACAGTACGTCGTGCTGTCCTCGGTACGTTTCACCTCACTGTTAGAAAAAAGACCTTCCATCCTAACAAAAATCTTCTCAGTTATTTTTGACCAGGAACTAAAGATGCTTTAGTCTCGAGTCTAAATTTTGTAGTATATGAAGACACCTTTAATCACGGTTGGTAACACCAACCGAGACTAAAGGTGATCCCAAGTTACTACAAAAGGATTGCATCCCCTACTCAGCCAGATGTGCTGTGTAGGTGAGATGGTAAGGAAGCTACGTGCGAAGCTTGAGGTCGTGGGTTCGAATCCCACGCACCGCGTACGTGCATATTTCGTATGAGAAATCGCGTCACTTGTATCTTGCGACGTGTGCGTGTAAGGTGGGGGAGCTCCCGGGAATAGTCCCGGGTGAAAGACCTATGCACACGCACGATCTGATTTTCTCAGTGAGAGATCCAATCCAAGCATTGAGGAGTTGCCAACCAAAAGCATGGATGCATGCAGTTTAGTAAAAGCAACTTCAGCGGACCTTCTAAATGGCCCCCTAACCCATACTAACCCATGTTTAGAGGATCACTCCAGCAAGCCCTTTGCTAGACTCCCATTACGGGGAGACCTCCAAATTCTTCCTATCTTACATATATCTATGGGTCCACCTATTACAGGGAGACCTCCAAATTCTCCCTATCGTACATACATCTATGGACCCACCAGAAGGTTTGGACAGTCCCATATTTGGGACTGAACACCGAGACGCAGCTAACATGGAGGTCATGCGCAGACGGCGTAGTCTACATGGAAAGACAATGAGTAGTCGAGGATTAGAAAAGTACTCGTTGTGATAAGAGTAGGGATTCTTTAGTCGTACCTGTGACCGTGCCCCCAAGTATATAAGGTGAGGTAGGGATCCCTCCAAAGCAATTCAATCCAACCAACACACAGGACGTAAAGTATTACGCAATCTAGCGGGTCTAAACATTGACACTCCCCTCCACCCTTCATTTCTAAGGAGGTCTCCATGGATCCTCTATCTATGAGGCTATTGCTGAATTTGGAGATATTTATATGACCTGTAAAAAATAAAAAGAACCCCATTTATTTTGGGGGCTTTGATTTGAGGAGTTGCTCTAATATCGTCAGCTAATCACAAGGTTCAAGCGCGTGAGATCTCGAATCCCGGCGCGTGATGGACGATACGGCCCGTTGGAGAGAAATGCGAGCCCTGGCCGGGAACCATGTGATGCGCAACGCTATGTTACTATACACTGTACCAAACGCGCGAGAAAGATGAAAAAGGCGCTGAACCAGGAGTACGATCTGCAGTTCTCTCCTCCATATACATGCACCCGTGACCGTCTCCTTAAACTCCAGATCAATGAGAGAACAAATAGCCTATCTTGTGTAGTCAATCGTGTAGTCCCGACTAGATCGCTGTACACATCACAGGAGACGACAGATTCCAGTTTGAATTAAAAAGAACTAGAAGACCATTCTTCCACAATCCGTTGTAGTCTAGCTGGTTAGGATACTCGGCTCTCACCCGAGAGATCCGGGTTCGAGTCCCGGCAACGGAAATTTTATTTTCGCTGTTCCTTTTTGCTTCCCTTTCACATTTTTTGCGTACCTGAACTCTGAAGCGTGCTGTTCTTAGGCACTGCACCAAGGCTTTCATCCAATGCACCGTCTTATTCAGCCGTTGTCTTCCTCTTCTCCTGCGTTTGAGTGCTTCAGTGCTTGGTCTTGGGGAGAAAATGGGAAAGGTGCAATTTGCCATGGGCCGGAAAACGCAGGTCTGGCTTGAGTTGCAAAAGGTGCCGGAGAGCAGACGGCGGCCGCAGCAGGAAGCCAGGAATATTTGCTAGGGGTTAACTTGCTGTTTTTTTACATAACTAGATCCCAGACTGTAAATTCTTATTTGGGTGTGGGTCGCAGAGGGAACGTATTTTCTTTTTCTAAATGAAAAAACTCTAAATCTTACACAGATATAAATTAGCATCGCCTAAACATTGTGCAATAGGGCCAAAAATCGCCTTTATTATTGGATGACTATAAGACTATTGCACCAGAAAAAAATGTCTTCGCTCAAACATTCAATAAACTAATCTAAGTAGGCAAGAAAGTTTATGAAAGAATTTGGTAATATATAGTGTGCTATCTTATAGTACACAAAATTTTAGCCCAACCATTTAACTGTACAATGAAAAGTGCGAAAAGAGAAATTTTAGGCAAACAAAATGTTGTCGGTTCGCTTGTCGTTGTGCAGGACATCTTTTCGGATGATTTTTGTTTTATATATTGGTAGTATTATTTTCTACACCACCAATTGTTTAAGAGTGACCAATTTTTAAGGTTTCAAAAAAATGGTCATCACGTCGCCCAATTTATTGAGCGACGGCCCGACGGGGACTGGTTTTTGTAAAAATAAAAAATAAAAAAACTTCAATTGGTTGGGCAACGTAGCATATGGAAATCCACCCCATCGCATGAGAAATGCTATGCACAAGAGCGGAGCTAGGAGGTGGAAGGATTGGTGGTCAGCTTTCACCTCCATGTTGCATTTCATGGGTGTCATTAGCTGCCATGAACAGTGATTGGCTATTAAAGTTGTCAAATTCCAATACACCTGTCACTATTCAAATTGATTTCAGAGAGCCACTGCCCCAATCACCAATTCATGTAGAAAACCACATGAGCGGAGGAGGAGAATCACACGGTAGAGCAAAGGACAAAGTCAGCGATCGATCACCTGTGACAATATAATGGGCCATTCCGATTTCTTATTTGTTCTGATTCGATTTACATCAGTATCCGACACAAAAACAGGTGATCCGATCCGACCAAGAACTCATTGCCATAACTGTCTTGAGATCGTCCTGCCATCAAATCGTGAACACGCGCGTAGTACATGACATTTATCCGGCGTCCACTTGACAGTACACGAATGGCCACGGCGAATGAACGCGGTGGCCGGCGGGACAGATCGATGGTCAGTCAGACCGGCGCGAGGCCGTGCTTGAGCGCCGCCCTCCAGACGACGTCGATGCGGTCGACGTCGATGGCGCCGACCTCGTGGTGGTCCCAGCCCTCGAGGAAGTGCACGACGCCGCCGGCGTGGCAGGCGTGCACCACCCCGCGCTCCATGGTGTACTCGCAGGAGCTGAGCCCGCGCACGTCCTTGGGGAGCCGCATCGCGGCGAGCTTCCCGTAGGTGCAGTCCCGCCGGAACCCGATGATCGGCGGCACCACGAACTGGTGGAAGTGCGTCCCCGCCGGCGCCCACCGCTGCTCCCGCGGCGACAGCCACTTGCCCACGATCCACGTCTGCAAATAACACTTAGCCACCGTGTCAGGTATCCACTAGTTAAGCTCTGCGGGTACAGTAGGGCAACGCGAACGTTGAGGACATGTGTACCTTGCAGTTCTGCGCGGCCTGGTACTTGGTGACCTGCACGAGGTACTGCTGGAACTCCGGCGGCGCCTCCCGCTGGATCTTGACGAACCTCTCGGACGACATCGTGAACATCTGAAAACCAGGCACGAGGAAGATCATCTATCAGCTCCGATCATGTCAGCTGGTGTGAGATGAGCCTGCAGGGAGATGGAGATGTGCTTTGTACCAGGACTCTGATCTTCTTCCTGCAGAGGTAGAGCGCGATGGCCCTGCCGAGCTTGGACGTCGCGCCGGTGAGGAACACCTCCTTCACGTTGCTGGGGATCTCGTTCAGGATCACCGCCGCCGTCAGCGTGTTGCCGTGCACCACCCGCACCCGCAGGTCCGGGTGCTTGCTCACGAACAGGGTGCCGCCACCGTTCAGCGCCTCGTTCTGATGAGCAGACAACGAAGATGAAAAACGTTAGCCTCGTACTATGATTCTCGCTCAACTGCCAGAAAAATCACCGCGTTGAATTCTTTTTTTCGAAAATGGCCACTATTCCATCTCCAAATCCAGCACGGTACTATTCCGATCTTGAATCGGGGGAGATCTTATCATCCCCCCGTTCAGACATGTCAGAGAGGGGCCATAAGGGCGAGCACTGGAGAGCACAGCAGCACTAGACAGGTGTGCCTGCAGGCTGCTGCAGCCCTGTACTGTCCGTGCATCGCATTCGCATCTCGGCCTCCGTCTACAGTTCGCCTCACGACACACGTCTGATTGGCGCGCAGGAGGAACAGGGCCCGATCTAAGGGCCTGCCGTCTGCGTCACACGGCCCATTAATGGAGCAGACCAGAGAACGGCAGGACCACACCGAATTCCCTCCGATTGTTGGATAGGATTCCATCCCGCCCATCCATCATCAACATGAACCGACGACCCGTCATGGCCCACCGGCACGCGGCCGCCCTGCCACCGCGCCTCCCCCCGGCCCCCGATTTGGCTGGCTGGCGTCGCCGGCGCGCGACAGGGACACACGGCTCCACCACCACTTGACCACTTCCCTTTCCTTTCCTTTCCCTCCCCGCCAGGCGCCGTCGCCGACGCCGAAAGGGAGACCAGAGCGAGACCACGGCATCATCAATGGGCTCTCGCCGTCGCCTGCTTGGCGCCTTGGCCACCGTCTCCTCCACACACACACACAAACACACCTGACACCCCCGCGCCCGTGTCGTCCGCGTCCGTCCAGCGCGAACCCGGGCGTGGCGTGGCGTGGTCGTCTCGCCACCGCTGCCGGCCGGCCGGCCGGCCTTCAATGCGGCCACATGCGCGCCCGACGCATCCCCGTCTCGCAATAATAATACACGGACGGATCATGGATGGATGTTGGATGCCAGTGATAGAACCTACTGTACTCGGCCAGCCCACACACCGGGTAGCCGTAGCCAAACAACGGCGACGCGTCACGCGTGCGTCCACGCTACACACCACGGCGTCATGTGAGCATCTACTGCTCAACTCGCGAGGAAGACGATGGGATCCAGTACAGCTACGTGCTGCTGCGCTCAAGTACCGGCAAGCAGTTTAAAACACTGGTGGTTGTTTAATTGTTATCATAGCCATTAAGTTGCAACGGAGACCGACGGACGGAGGGGAGAGAGAGAGAGAGAGAGGCAGCTGAACGAAGCTGAGTAGTAGCTGACCTTGTTGAGGGCGGCGAGGCTGAGCACCTTGACGCCCATCCTGTCGGCCCGGAGGATCGCCAGCTCGATCTGGTGGTTGATGCCCTTCTTCGCCGCCGGCAAGAAGTACTGCGCGTCGCGTCGTCGACATGCACAACATACGCCCACAGACAAGACACTTCATTAGCCTAGTTTAGTTAGCAGACGCCCGTCAAATCAAACCTGCCTACGCGATCAATGCAAATCTTTTATCATCCAGCGTCGTCGCGTCATCATCGATCAAGCCGGGATCCGATCGATCCGTACCTGGAAGCCGTAGCGGGGCACGGACCAGGTCTGGTGGAGGTGTCCGCGGAGGTAGTAGAAGCTGACGACGAAGGTCTTGGAGCAGCACCACATGAGGAGCATGAATCCGAAGGCGACGGGCCAGAAGGGGAGCAGGATGAAGTGGTTTGCGAACGGGGTGGAGCTCAGCGACCGGAGCGCGAACGGCACGTGCATCGACGACATGATGTCCACCACGTGCGCCAGGAACACGAACTCCGGCGTGCCCAGCGCGCCGCCGCCGCCCGCGCCGTCGTACGCCGCGCGCTGCAGCGGCCACGACCGCTCGTCCAGGGTGCCGAACGCCGCGTCCAGCGCAGGCATGAACAGGCAGAAGTTGCCGCGCTTCTCGAGGTGGTGGAGGCTCAGGTACGAGGGCGTGTAGAGGATGTATCGGAGCGGGGGGAAGGCGTCGAACACCCTGGGCGACACGACCTCCACGTTGCTGTAGCCCATGGCGCGGAGGTAGTCGAAGACGAAGGCGTGCGCGTAGACCAGGCCGATGGAGCCGGCGCCCAGCAGGAAGGCGCCTGCCAGCGGGGCCCCCATCGCCAGCGTCAGGAGCAGGCTCTCCAGCGGCGTGCCGAACCCGGCTGCAGATGCAACACGAGCAGGAAAACTTTATATATTTTTTTATTATATAGCAAGGAGCAGAAAAAACCTTTATTTATTGACGAGAACGGAGGAGAAATAATGGCGCAGTCATGCAGAAATTGTTGCAGCATCAATCATGCATCTTTTGATCTTAAAAAAAGAATAAATAAAAATGCACCTGCAGCCGGCGCAGAGGATCCCGTTACCTGTTAGCGCCTGGGTGACGCCGGAGGAGTGGTGCGCGGCGTGGTAGCGGGCGAAGAGCGGGGCCCGGTGGAGGGCCCGGTGGGCCAGGTAGAAGACCGGCTCTGAGAAGCCCACATGCAGCAGCAGGGCCACGGCCCAGCCGCGCGGGTCCCACAGGCAGAGCTGCCGCAGGCCCGGGAGCAGTGGGCTGTTGACCACCATGGCCCCAATCAGCGTTTGTAGAATCAGAAAGTTGTCCCTGCACGCGGGGGCCCACCGGTCAGCCACACAGTCAGGCAGAGGTCGGACAAAAAATTACCGAATTACTGTCCCAAGGAACTACATCACCAAACGATATGCTGACAACTTTATGCATATCTAGTCACCGCTAGTTTTTGTTTTTTATTTTTTTTCCCTGAGGGAGGTGTGGAAAAAATAATCAAGAAAATAAAATCTACCTTTTGGACCCTCAACTCCAACTATAAACGACTCAAGAAATCAAACTGAATATAGAAGACGCTAGAGGCGTAGAAGCTAGCTCTCAACTGCCGTAGCTTACTCGTGCAAGCTACAAAGTAGTTGCCGTCAATACAAAGTGTGCCCATCCACACATTTTGAATGAACCCAGACTCCAAAGTGGTTTGGTGCTGCAACTGCAAGGTGCACATGCCATGCAGCTCGCAATCTAACACAGCAGCATCTACCCCCAAGAAGTAGAAACTCACGAGGAGGCCATAGGCATACAGCCAAGCTAAGGTGGTGGTGGAAGTATTCTCACCAGTCCCACTCGGCGTCGATCTGGCGGAAGTCGACGCCATCGGCGACGACGCGGCGGCGGCGGGTGAAGAAGAGCATGTTGCCGTAGGTGAACCAGAACTGGTAGATGAGCCCACGCACGGCGAAGAGCACCAGCAGGTGCAGCCACCACGAGCCCAGCGGCAGGCCCCCTTGCTCCCGCCATTCCCGCACCACCTTCCACACCAGAGGCCCGAACAGCATGTACTGCATTTATATGCATAACGAAACATGTCAAAGAACTATATATATAAAGATACTGCATAGTTATTACAAAAATAGATGTATATATATGTATATATATGGACATGGAGGCACAAAAAGGGAAGGAGGAGGAGGAGTCGTTTGCCTTGTATTGGCCGAGGCTTGCCCACGGCCAGGAAGAGAGGGGCGGCGCCATGGATTCTGGCCTTGAGAGATCAGTGCCGAAGGGGAAACAGTGCTCTGTGTCTGAAGTACAGGAGGGAGGCCCGGGAGAGAGAGAAACAGAGGAGGGTATGTGTAGTTGCGCTTGGCCACTGCCTTCGTCTCTCCTCTGACCTCTGCTCTTTGGGCGGCCACCCTGCCTACTTATAAGCAGAGGCCAGGCCAGCAGAGGAGGGCAAAACAAAGACAGCGACCACCCCCCATCCCGGCCGGCGGGTCCCGCCTCGCGCGCGCGACGCAGCTCAGCTCATCGCGGCCCATCACGGCACGCGCGCGGAAAGAAACATGTCAACGAAAATCTAGCGCGCGGATTTGGCGTTGCCAGGGAAGATCTTAAAGGCGCCGATGGACATCCGGCACCAGCAGCGGAATCTCCCTGCCATTAATCGCCATCAGCAGCAGCAGCAACTAACCGTCCTAACGATCGGCCTCGCCGAGCTCGGTTCTAAACAAAACTTGTAATGAGCATACAGTATTCGACATGGCTCCTCAGTCCGGTAATCCGGTTTTTGCTCGAGCTCACAAGTCGGAACGCACCGGCACTGCAGCTCGGCGCGAGTCAAACGCCCTACCGGTGCGGGCATGATGGCTCGGTTAGTTGGTCAGTTATCGGCCGGCCGGTGCGTGCCGTACGCTGTCGTCCGGAGACCGAGGTGGTTATACTCGACGACCGCCCGCCGATAGTAGGAAAAGGAGGGCGCCCGTGCAGGACGAAGACGAAGCGAAACCGTACAAAGGCGCCGAGCAGCTCGCTCGGGCGGTTCCAGTTGGGCACGCCGGGCGTTTTTGACCAAGGCCGGCGGCGATGATCACCACCGTCGTCAGCCGGGGGGGGCGGGGGCGGGGATCTTCAGTTGCGTGCTGGGCGCGCGCGGTGGCGCCGAGTTGTCGGCTCTCGTGCTGGCTGTCGCCTGTCGGGGTCCGGACGGCGCGGGCACGCCGGCGGTGCCGGCCGCACGCGCCGTGCACCCGCGGTGTCTGGCCCCGAAACGGACGGCGGAGTGGAGTGGAGAGCGACTGCGTACAGTATCAGTAGTGTGTCGGCGTCAGCTCGCGGACCGAATGAATACGGTACGCGTCTTTTGTTACTATAACTGCACTGCACGCCATGTTACGTTGCGCCCCCCGGCGGCCATGTGAGCGCCCATGCCTTGTCGTGCTCAGTGCTCTGCTCACCCCCGCGTCCAGGGCCGGCCGAGGCCGAGCGCGAGGAGGAAGCCAGGAACCCCCGAACAAACGTTGGCGCACGCGCCGTGAACCGTGATCGCGCGCGTACGGGAGGGGGGGGCGCGCGGCGTGCAGGCAGAGGCGGGGCACCCTGCTGTTGCCTGTTGCTACGGCGTGTCGGCACGCGCGTCCGGTCTCCTCGCCAAGTCGCGCGCAGGGATGGATGGGCGGGGCCGGTCGCGCGCGGAGTTAATGCGGCCACCAGACCAGAGTGACCACCGGCCGGGCTGTTCCTATCCGCGCGCGAGCCGTACGTGGACGCGAGTGGCCAGCCACCCTGCGAGAGACTGCGACCACCGCCGTGCGCCCGGGCCCGGCCGTTCCATGCTCACGGCTTCCCCAGCTCCAATTGGCCACGACGACGCGTACGCTTTGGTCACCAGAGCTAAGAGCATTGCTTCTTCGAGGTTCAAGCAAAAGCAAAGGTTTTAATTCGCAAAGGCAGGCCAACGACGACGGTCGAGCACCGCACTGGAGCTCAACAGTGGTGTCGTTCTTCGGTGCTCGCTCCAAGCGTCTCCATTGTCCTCGCCCTGAGAAACACAGGTGTGCCTGTACTTCATTTTTGTCACGTACGCTTGCTACCTCGGTTAGCCCCGCCTGTACGTACTACGAAGGGCACGTTTTTTTTTTGGCTCCTTTCAATGGCGGATACTAAGGAGGCGTTTGGTAGCCTGACGAGGGTTGGGCCAGGCCCAGTAGAAGCAATTTGGTTTGTTTGGTAGCGTGTATGGGTCACGGGTCAGGTCCAGGAGACGTAGAAGAGATCATATCCTGGCTGCATCGCGTGGAACGCAGGCCGGAAGCGCTAGTTGCGGTGACCCCCGCCGGTTAGCGTTTTTCCTCACCAACATATGCTAGAGGCTGCGGCGGCGACCAGTTGCGGTGGCGCTCGGAGGGTTGCGACGGCGCGCGGCGTGCCAAGACCGCAGCGGCGCACGGAGGGCTGCAGCGGCGCGGGGCGCGTAGAGGAACCTGTCCCCAGGCGCTCGAGGACCTATTCCTACCGCCAACCGCCGCCTCCCGCGGCTCTCCCCACCGGCGGCCGCCGGTGTGTCCGCGCCCCCTCCTCCCCGTCGGCGCCCCGCGGCCCTCTCCCTCCTGCCGGCGCCCGCTGCGAGCGGGGGCCGGCCGGCGGGGGCCTAGGCGTACGCGGGGGGGGGGGGGGGGGGGGGGGGGGGGTGGCAGGCGTGTGGCAGGCGGGGACCCCGGGGGGCGACAGAGGCCGTGGCGATGCACGGCCCAGGCGCACCCTCCACGACGGCGGGAAGAAGGGAATGGGGAGTCCGGCGCGAGGGACGGCGGCGAGAGGTGGCTGGGCTTGGACGGGAGGAGGCGACGGGGAGGTCTGTGTGGTGGTGACTGCTGGCGCTGGGGTGCGCCGTGCGCCGCTGGGGTCGGTCGGTTGGGATTTATGCTGCGTGCGGCCATGGGGCGCGCTTTCGCCGGCGGCTACTGCTGCTCGTGGAGGACGCGGCACGCGGAGGATGCGGCCTCGGCGGCGGGCGGCTCAAGATGGCGCCGTAGAAGAAACAGAGGAGACGGAAGGGTGGTAATTCTACTTTTGCTCATGTGAGCTAACAAACATCATCTCAGCCCAGCCATTATCATGGACTGCAAATTTGCCGATCAATATCTGTGCATCTCATTAGCCTAGCTGGGCTGACTCGAGCTTGGCTCAGGGCCGGCTGAGGCTATACAGTCTGCCAAACGCAGCCTAATGCGCCGGCGAGCTTTTGCGTGGTTACGGTGTGTGGTCAGCAATGACTGTACGTACCCAGTACGGGCGGGCGTCCTCGCGTACTTAATTGGTGATCGCACAGCGCCGGGTTGTTTCCATGGGGTTTGCCGTTTGCGCGCGCGTACGGGCGGCTATTTGTGCAGCGCGGTAGTACAAGGCCCCTCGCTCGAGGAGGACGACTGGAGGAGGGAGCTTCTGTTGGTTGACTACTTGACTTGGTGTGTGTGTGGTGGGTGTATCAAATTTTTGCTGGAAGGCTTTTGGGCCTGCCGCTGCCAGGCCTTAAGATACATACTGTCTGGAAAGCCCGCTTTGTTCGATCAACACAGGCCCATAATAGTTGGGATGGTGATGTCAGCACTACGCTGTGAGTGAACAAATGAGCTACTCCTCTCCTCACCCAAGGCCCATCAGAGTGAATGGAAAAAATAGAAACATAGGGCGAGAGGCTTGGCCCGTTAGTGCCGGACAGAGGAACTGCATTACAAGTCTACAAGTGAAATGGACCATTTGTTACCATCAATCAGTCGACCCATATGGCATGCAACAGCAGCGCAGAAAGATATGCTGATCTTGTAACCGCCTGATATATGTGCCTGACAGATAGCAGATATGCGATCGAGCTATCTATACATTCTCAGATCACGCTGGGAAGCGATGGAGCTCGATTTCCGATGTGCGTGTTCAAATCAGATAACTAAAAGTCGGTGGCAGTTATCTTGTGAATTTTGTTGATCTGTCAGGAATTCAGCAGCATGATTTGAACATCATATGCAAGCATGATTCGGATTAGGCATATATCCTCTATACAGTATGTGTATCTCTCTCTCAATTGACCAGAAAAGCATTATGTAAAAAAATACTGCCTTCAAATTAAAGGCTCAATTTCACAAAAGAAAAAAAATCCTCAATGCTTTACCGTCGCCACAATGGCATGTGTCTTTGGTTCAAGTATAAAAGTTACTGCTACTACCGGAGTACATTTCTCTATCTCACGCCTATCACTGCAGCCTACAAGGTGTTTGATATGATCTACCCTTCATCATTTTCCACATGCTGATCTGGGGCCTTATGTTCTCTCACATCAACTTCCGCACGGGCGTCCTTTCTGCGTGATCTTTTCCTCCTCTTCTGAATACCTGCTACAATCTTTCTGCCATTTTGCCTGAAAATAGAACCGCCGGCCCTTTCAATTCCTCTAGCCACGCACTTTGTGCAAAAGCCCCTGCATGATAAAACAACCATCAAGAATTTTTTTTTGTAAGCTACAGAGATCGGTGTTGAAAGGTAGGAGTCACTCTGAAATGATCATTAGTAGACAAAAGCTTATTATCGACCTTTAGATCAGTTGCAAAAAGATTCAGAAAACGTACTAACCTGGGCCGACGCCAGATCTCATCGCACGGCATTCGAGATGCGCCGGAGCACGTCAACTTGCGCGTGTAGATGTGCGACGTAGTCCATGGCCTCATGGAGCAGCGAGATCTCGTCGAGCAACTCGCCTCCAGGTATCATCTTCCTGAGCACCTTGGTCCTCTTCCTCACCAGCCTCCTCGCAATCTCGCCGCTACTGATCGCTGCCGCCGCCGTTCTCGCAAGAGAAGCACCACTCCCAGTGCCACCCCTCGATCTCCTCGTGCGGAGCTGGCACCGCCTCACAATCCTCTTGCACCTGCGCACCTTCTCCGGCGACTTGCACGGCATAGACGACGAGGCCAAGATGGCCCGCGGCCACCGCGCTCCGCCGCCGCGGGCGGTGGCCATGGCGATGTCGGCGGACGACTTGATGGCGCGCTTCCTCTCGTGGAGACTCATCGTGGCGCTCTTGCTCCCAGAGCATGAGACGCAGGCCTTTCTGCAGGCTTGAAGGCTCAAGATCAAGTTCTTGAGGAAGCCCTGCTGGAAGGCCCTGGTGTTGGGGCCTCGCATCGCGTCGGTTGAGGAAAAAAGGTAAGAGCTAGGTATTGGAAGCAATGGAGAATGGACGCCGACGCTTGAGACTTGAGAGCGTGCGTGGATGTATATATACATCTGATCTCTCCAATCTCCATGAGGGATGGAGGTGCATGTGGTGTGAGCTAGCATGCATTCCCACCATTCTGTGTGGTCCTCTTCTCCATCAGCTAGCTAGCTACTAGCCAGCATCTCTTCTCCCTTTTTCTGCTCATGGCACATGCTCCATTGCTGTACAGTTTCATGCATGCGCTGAAAAGGTCTCATTTTGTTTTTAATCGAAGGTTGAAATAAAACAGTTAACAGCTCAGATGTTAAGCATGTGGCGGTTCAGGGTTGGGATGTACAATGTATACAATTGTTGTGTTATCATTCCCTGCAATTTTCTAACGCATGTATCTGTATCTCACATGCCACATGATGATCATCTCGAAGTACAACCACAAGTACGAATGTACAATGCGATGCAAACAGTTCCTGAACAGTTCTGAGTATCGATAGCTGCTGATATTCCATAGTATTCCCAGATTTTCAGAGATCATGGAGGAAGGAGGGAGAGAGAGAGAGAGGGAGAGGCTTGGGAGTGGGGCCGCGGGCTCCCCATGAGAAGAGGCAGCTAGGCAAGGCGCACATGGCGGCACATGCAGCGCCACCCCGAGTTGGCAACCTTGCGAGTTATGAAGCGGGAACGTAGATTCGTTGGCATGCATGTTATGTGCCGTGCGTCCATCACGCACGCATGGTCATTCAGCGATCTGTTTGTCACCAGTGGTGAGCATGCAACGCCATGCAGGGTTTTCTGAAACCTGCAGCCAGCTGCATTCCCCAAACTGCAAATGTGACACAAAACTTACAGGCAGATCTTATTGTATAAATTCTAGACCTCATTTTTGTCACAGGAATTGGGAAATGATGAGATTGTCCAATCTTAAAGCTTCAGATCAGAATGATGATTCTGTAACTGAATGCAGAAATGAAAGGAACTTTGGACCTAGCTTTATTTTGATAGTCGGCTCAGGTAGATGCAGCTCTTTTGAGCGGGCAGCCAGAGTGTGAACCGGGAAAGCTGGACGTGGTTACCCGTGTCCCCACATGACAAGCCACATGGGGTTTCTCTACGGACTCGGAGCATGCACATGACGCTTTCCGGCACGCTCGATCGCGCAGTACGCTCACATTTTCAGGTGCTTTTCTCCCTCTCTTGCCTCTGTGAATTCTTTTTTTCCCCCCTTCTGGTTTTTCCCTGTGCTCTGGGCCTCTGGGGAGGGTCCTGACATTATGGAGCGCCCATGTGAGGTTTTGCTGGTTTGTTTTTGGGGGAGCTGAAGATATCTGCCTCTGGACTGGCGTATCACATGATCCGAATCGCGGTAACGATATAGAAATCAATGGGGTTGTTGGGATTGCTGTGTGGCTTTTCTTTTTTGCGATCCAAATACTCTTGTTCGGTGAGATATCCTAAGGCTAACGCGCACGGAAAAAGTTTTTTTTTATAGAAAATCCGTACAGAAAAGAAATTGAGATATATGACTATATGAGCAAGTCTACTTTGTTCTTCACCGAAAGGACGATGATGATGGCAGCAGGCCGCATCGAACAGCCTCCTCCCATCCAGAGTATTATGGGCCCCTAGTGTCTCTGTAGAAACGCAGCCCAATGACGGCGGGGTGTGGAGGAGAACTTCCACACGGCCCAGCCGCCAGCCAGCGGCAAGCGGCCCAGGCGGTGGTTTCGGGTTTCTCGGCGCCTTGGATTTTTGGTGGGATATTCCACAAGAAACCCGCTCGCCCCCGCCGCGTGCGAGAGCGATGTGAACGCGCCGCGCTGAGGCGGCAGGGAGAAGGCATGGGGCGCCCGCCGCCGCCGTCGTAATCCTCCGTGACGACGACTCGCTGCTACCCCAAATCCCAATCGGGGGACCAGGGCGGGGCCGGCGCTTGAAGCTTTTTCCCCCTTGGCCTCTTCCGTTTGGAGCTTCCTCCGAGCGAAACTTCAAAAAGATTGGGGTGCCGGGTTACGTTGATGATGCCAAACTTTTTCCCGCAAAATTCGGTCAAACTTTGATGCGGTCAATCTCTCGATGGCAAGCTGCACGTTTGGACGAGGCCGGGCGCAACAAGGTCTCAGGTGTTTTAGGGGCTGTTTGGTTCCAGGGTTAAATTTTAGCTCATGTCACATTGAATGTTTAGATACTAATTAGGAGTATTAAACATAAACTATTTGAAAAACACATTGCACAGATGGAGACTAAACGGCGAGACGAATCAATTAAGTCTAATTAGTTCATGATTTGACAATATGCTACTACAATAACCATTTGCTAATGATAGATTAATTAGGCTTAATAGATTCGTCTCATTGTTTAGTCTCCATCTGTGCAATTAGTTTTATAATTAACTCATATTTAGTCCTCCTAATTAGCCTCCGAATATTCGCTATGACACGAACTAAATTTTAGTTTAAGGATTCAAACGTCCCTTATCTCCTGAAGTCCTAATTCATCCACGAATGATACAGTGCTATCGTACGTACTCCACCGACCCATCTTGATTTCGGTTCGAAGGCGTGCGACTGAAAACAACAACCAACGACACGAATTAGTTAGTGATGAAGCAAACGACTTAATTTTTTTAGGGAAACGCTATGGTCATGGTGTCCGAACTGTTGGACGCTCCCCACCACTCCGTTCCTTCTACCGTTTTTTTCTTCCCCCTTTTCTTCTTCAACCTTCCATCTCGACGTATTCCTCATTCATCTCGGCGGCGCCACGCTTCCCAACCCCGGCAGGCTCGTCCCGCACCCCGGTGGCCTCGTCCCCCACCCCAACGGCGGCGCGCTCCCCCACCGCGGCGTCCTCCTCGTCCACCCTGCGGCGGCGCGCTCCTCCACTCCGGGAACCTCGTCCCCCACCCTGGCGGTGCCCCTCCCCCCACTCCGGCGTTCTTAACCAACCAAGAGCACCCAACGCCCCGGATCCGGTGGCCCTCTCCTCGACCCCGGAGAGATCCGAGCGGGGAAGGATCGGGCGGCGGCCATGGTGGATGACCTTCGGCTGCAGGCTGGTTGTCGTGGATCTAAGTGTTGCAATAGGTACCTCATGGTGTTGCAATAGTTATTTTTGGATGTTGCAACGGTGACTTTTGATGTTTCATCTGTTTTGCACCGGATCCGGTGGCCCTCTCCCCGACCTCGGCGAGATTCGAGCGGGGAAGGATCGGGCGGCGGCCATGGTGGACGACCTTCGACTGCAGGCTGGTTGTCGTGGATCTGAGTATTGCAATAGGTACCTCATGTTGTTGCAATAGTTATTTTTGGATGTTGCAACGGTGGCTTTTGATGTTTCATCTGTTTTGCACCGGATCCGGTGGCCCTCTTCCTGACCCCAGCGAGATCTGAGCGGGGAAGGATCGGGCGGCGGCCATGGTGGACGACCTTCGACGGCAGGCTGGTTGTCGTGGATCTGAGTGTTGCAATAGGTACCTCATGGTGTTGCAATAGTTATTTTTGGATGTTGCAACGGTTGCTTTTGATGATTCATTTGTTTTGCAACAGTCTGACTTGCCAACAATCGGGTGTTGCACCAACTTGTTCATGATGTTGCATATAGTTGTTTTCTTTGTTTCGTCTTTTCTTCTTTCGTTGTTGCAATGTTGTAAGAGATGTTTTTTTGTTGTTGCAATGTGTCTGTTTTGAATGTTGCACGAAGCAATTCGGGATGTTTCATGCACGTAAAGATGTTGCAATCCTCGGTGTTGCAAGTGTTGATTTTTGATGTTTTGATAGTTATTTTTTAATGTTGCGACGGAGCGTCCGATAAAACAAAATTATCGGACGTCCGGGTGCTAGCACTTCCCATTTTTTTATGGTGCCATAGAATGGTCGAGATTTTATTTCATAGGCTTCCGACCGGTGAAAAGATTTATTCCTGCATGAAAGCTCGTTGTGGTCTTCCCGAAAGAAGAAGACTTGGGATCCATTCGGAACATTGAGAAATAATTTCAACTCCCCTGAATTACCGGCAAAATCTGATGTTGGGCATAATAACGATTCTCAAGTGTGTAATCGTAAATTATTTTTTTAAATACGCTAGAGAGCTACGTATCATTCCATTAAGAAAGAGAATAACCAAAGTTTAAAGTTTACAACGCGGGTCGATCGGGCACACGCACACGGGTAGAATGGTGGGTGCAGCTACATGGGTAACCATTACAACCAAAATAAAAAGGAAAGGAAGACCACTGCATCACAGCATGAGATGACCAACCGAGCGCTAAGAGGCCCTTGGCACCAGTTGCAGACCACAGGGCCGCATCTGCTGCAATAGCATTCAAAAGTTCTGAAGGGTTCTTCTCTGATCCTCTGCTAAAGACTCTATCATTCCTCTCCTTCCAAATTCTCCAAGATACAAGCATGAAGGTGGAGTCTAAACTTTTTTTTTTTGCACCTTGTTGAGGCCATTCCTTTTTGTTCGCCACCAATCCAGGAGTGATGCATTCTGTATGGGTGCTATGTTACGGATCCCCAAAATCTAACTAACAGCATGCCATACTTGCTGGGAGTAGCTACTTCTAGCAAACAAGTGCTCTGAAGTTTCTAGCTGCCGGTCACATAAGGCGCACTCATCCCAGTCCTGTAAGCCATGGCGTTTATGCCGCGTTGATGTTCACAGGCGTTCCTCTCAGTGCTAACCACATGAAAAACTTAGTTTTGAGCGGAGCCCAGGCGCACCAAAGTGCTTTTGCCACTGAAAATTTTGTGGATCCGTAGAAGAATACTTTATAGGCTGATCATGCTGAATAAATCCCTGAACTTTCCCATCTCCAAGACACTCGATCGTCGACTCCACCAGGCAGCTGGATCCCTGCGATCGCATGCCATAACTGGACGTACTGTGAGAGCGCTTGTACTGTAGCGTATCGGGCAACATCTCTAATCCACTGCTTATCATGTAGACCATCCGCTACTGTCCTTGATCGTTTGATTAGCGGGTTGATCATCTGGCAAAGGTCCGGTGCAAGTATACATGGGGATAAGGGACCAAGCCAGTTGTCTAATCAAAAGAGTGCTAAATTACCATCACCAAGAGTAACTTGAATGGATGCGTGGAATATCTGAGCAGGTTGCTATTCCTCCATGGTCTCTCTATGTCTGTTCTTCTTTAACGCATAAAGAAAGAGAGAAGGAAAGTGGCTTGCTTTAACGCATTATAGTTGTTTTCATGATTTGGCCGTTTTTTCTTCAACTTTGTTGAGAAGGAAAAATTCCACGCGGACTGAAAACATTCGTCAATTAATCGAGATACAAAAAATACAATTGCTAACCATTTACGCTACCGACACGGATTATTACCAACAGAGTCCCTAGCCACGCAATCGATTTGCATTTATAATGACGTGAACGAGGCGAGCAAAATGCTTCGAGGAAGGAAATCCCCGCGTTACCGAGGGCCTTCAATCTTGCTTTCAGCTGTCCCAGTCATAAATCCGCTGCAAACAACACGTCCCCTTTGAAGCCTCTTTCAAGTTTTTAATCCGAGCATCGCTTTTCTTTTCTTCCCTGTTGTCCTCTTTCGTCTTGCAGAGAGCAATGCGGCCAAAGCGGAATATCCGAGCGCCCTCCGAATTCCCCGTCCCTCCGATCCTTCCGATTAAAAATTCTACTTCTACCGCTCCGGCACATCGCTGCAGCGCCGAGCAGTGACCCATCATCCCCTGCCGGAGCAAACAGAGAGATCGGAGATGCCGCAGCGGCCACCGGCATTTTCAGTCAGGAGGATCACGCACGTCACAGGTGCCCCAGGGCCCAGGCACTCGAGAGCATTGTGCGACCTTCCCAGCGGACTTGTCTGTGGGTGTGTTCCCCTCGTGGTTTGCGTGCATCCGATGGCATTCCTGCTCCAACCTCCATCGCGCACTGCGCACACCACCGGGCACGGAGTAGGTTTGGTAAGGCTAATTCCAGTATAAGTTTTATAGAGATTTCATGCACATTAAATATGGTGACACATCAGCATATGTGATGACATAACATGGTAGTTATGAAGTAAGAGAGGGAAGATGTTTCATCAGGATGAAACTGTGTATACACTGTTTCAAAGACTATGAAACCTATTGAAACTTGCATTGGGGGCTATAGAGTTTCATTTCATCTAACCATATCCAATCACATGCCTCACAATTAAATGTCATAGGCATCCTATGAAATTGTGAAATGAAACCTGGGACTCCATGTTTCATTCATGAGAATACACCTCATAGGATGATATGACATGCTTGAAAACAGTGCAATCAAACCTTGCACTGGGACTAGCCTAAGTACACCGGACGTGCCCATGCAGCAGCTCGTGTTTAAAAAAGACGAGCGCTGACGCGTTCGTTTTCCTCTTTTACTTACCTCCGTTTGCGAAACAGCTTCATGCTTCCACGCATTTAGAAGCGGACGAAGACGAGATAGCGACTCATTTGACCCGCTTTTAATATCCTCAATCCGGTTGCTTACAAAAACCGTTTGCCCTCACGCCGACCTGTGCCCGCCAAAAGCTCAAGATAGAGGGAGCCCTTCCAATTCCGGCTGGGTCTCTCCACCGATCCCCCAAAAATCTTGCCTTTCCCAGCCGGATATTCCAACCCCACACCGCGGCACCGCCCGAGCGGCCGAGCCTCCCGCTCCCGCGAGCCGCGCCAAGGAAGCCGCCCACCTCCTCACCCGAATGGCCCCGCCCGCTCCCCCAGCCGGCGCGTGCGAGCTCCTCCTCCCCGCCGCGCCCGCGCACGCGCCGGAGGAGCACCAAGCTCCTCCTCCTCCTCCTCCTCACCATGGCCGGGACGTCGCCAAGAGCCGGCGTCACGGCCCCCGCACCCAGGGCGCCGGCGCGCGCATCCTGTCCGTCGGCGTGCAGGCGGCGGTGATGGCGGCCGCGATCGCCATCTTCCTCCTCTTCGCCGCGGCGTCCGCGTTGCTCCTCCTCGTCCTCGTCGTCGCCGCGCGCGCCTTCCACCACCACCGCGGCAGCCGCTACCGCGTCCCGTCGCTCGACCCTTCTTCCCCCGCGCCGTCGCCGCTCCGCACGGGGCTCTCGCCCGCCGACCTCCTCCGCCTCCCCAGCTTCGCCTTCCCCTCCGGCTCCTCCCCGCGCGACGGCGACGGGACCCCCAACACCGTGTGCGCCGTGTGCCTCGAGGCCGCGACCGCCGGTGAGCGGTGGCGCGCCATGCCGGCCTGCCGGCACGCGTTCCACGCCGCCTGCGTCGACCGGTGGCTCGCCAGGTCGCCCGCCTGCCCCGTCTGCCGCGCCGCCGTCGCCGCCCCGACGAGCTGATGCCGCCGATCCTCGCCCACGCGCGGGCGTGCAGGTTTGGTTCTCGTTCGGTGCTCGACAGAATTTCGTGAGTCTTGCCGTGTAGCGATTGATCGTGTAGTGATTGATAGCTGTCGTACACTCTGTATGATGAAACCTTCTGCTGTTGCAAAGAGAGAAGACGCAGAAATGGAAATAAACCCATAAAAGCTTGCCATTTCTAAGAATCTTTCGATGTTAACTTCACGGTATTGTGAATTCCATGCTTTGCGTTGTAGTGCAAACATGCGAATTCTGATGCATGAGGATTTGTTTGCTGCAACTTTCAGTACGGGGATCAATGATTGATGGGCACACTCAACAGTAGGATTGGGCTTGATGTGATACTCGTCCTGTGCGAGTGCAACAATATTCAGACCCATTTATTCCCAACTGCTAACTGTTTCTTGCTGTTTTTTTTCCTTTTTGGCCGTACATCATTTACGTTCCTGACTCGAAATGTTGATTTCTTCCATAAATGTTGGGGTGTAATCAGAGCGGATGGCAATGATCCAAGCTTTCCACAACCAGCGCCACGATTTCTTCGATATACTAAACACGGCCAACGTTGTGCTAGTTCCAAAAAAGAAGGAAGGGGACTCCATCACGGATTTCAGGTCAATAAGTCTCATCCACGCTATAGCGAAGATCATAACGAAGATGATGGCCCTAAGGCTACAACCGTTTATGAACTCCTTGATATCAGAGAGCCAAAGTGCCTTCATAAAAACAAGAGCGATCCACGACAACTACATGTATGTTAGAAACCTAGCTCATCGTTTTCACGCCTCCAGAACCCCCTCCCTCATGCTCAAGCTGGACATTTCCAAAGCTTTCGACTCTGTTCGTTGGGACTATCTGTTAGATCTCATGCAACGCCGAGGTTTCCCCCCGAGATGGAGAAGCTGGATCCTAAGCACCGCCACATCTAAGATCCTCGTGAATGGTGCGCCGGGGGAGGACATCCAGCATAGACAAGGACTTCATCAAGGGAACCCACTATTGCCTCTGCTATTCGTCCTAGCAATTGACCCGCTCCAGAAACTACTGCATCTCGCAACCGAACGTAGGGCGTTATCCAAATTGCGAGGGAAATGTGCCCGTCTTCGATTCTCTTTATATGCGGATGATGCGGTCATCTTCATTAACCCAACTGCAGCTGATGTTCGTAACACTAAGGTGCTACTCGACAGTTTCGGTTGCGTTACCGGATTAAGAACCAACATCGGCAAAAGTTCGGTGGTACCCATACGCTGCAACGGGATCAATCTAAATGCCATCCTCGCACCATTCCCGGCGGCCAGAACCAACTTCCCAGTCAAATATCTTGGACTACCATTATCCCTTGGCAGACTTCAGAAGATTAACTTCCAGAGCCTATCTGACAAAGCAAATGCGAGCCTAGCAAACTGGGCCGGCAAGCTACTCACGCCAGCGGGAAGAAGAACTCTAGTCCGGGCGGTCCTATCTTCGCAGCCGATTTATTACCTCTCTGCATTAGACACTCCGGCTGCTGTGCTAGAGGAAATTGACAGGAGGAGGAAGCGTTTTCTATGGACGGGTACAGACCAAATTGTGGGTGGAAAATGTAAAGTTGCATGACCCATAGTGTGTAAACTGACAAAATTGGATGGATTAGGGATCCTGCACCTGAAGAAGTTTGCAAGAGCACTCAGACTACGCTAGCTTTGGAATGAATGGAAGGAGCCATGCAAACCTTGGGTTGGAATGCCAACCCCATAAACTGAAAAAGACAAGAACCTGTTCGCTTCTATAATGACTGTCACGCTTGGAGATGGGGAGAAGGCCAAATTTTGGGAATCGGCGTGGCTTCAGGGAGAGGCGCCGAAACACATTGCCACATCTGTGTATTACATCTCAAGGAAGAAGAACCGGGCGGTTAAAGATGCCTTACTGAATGACAGATGGATCTCTGACATAAACGTGGCCAATCTATCGTCAGCAATGCAGCTTGCAGAATTCGCCATCCTCTGGGACCGAACGAGAATGGTCCAATTGAATCCGGGCACGCCAGACTTCATTGTATGGAATCTTACCGACATGGTGAGTACATGACGACATCAACATATGAGGCTCAATTCCAAAATTCAACACCGTCCGATATGGAACGACTCATCTGGAAGACGTGGGCGCCCCAAAGTACAAATTCTTCTCCTGGCTAGCTTTCCAAAACCATTTATGGACAGCGGATCGGCTAATTACAAGACGATGGCCCAACCAAAAGATATGCATGCTCTGCCATACACATGATGAAATGCTACTACACCTTCTAACAAAATGCCGCTACATGACTCGACTTTGGGATAAAATCTTCGACTGGACGGCCACGCACATACCATCCAGAGGGGACTTGTCAGCCTTTTCGTCCGTCAGTGATTGGTGGACGCAGCTAGGTTCTATGCCGGGCATGCCATGGAAGGGGTTCAGATCCCTCATTATTCTTGTGTCATGGGAGATTTGGAAGGAACGCAACGAATGAGTTTTCCAGCGAAAGTTTAAAAGTTTGGACCAGCTGCTGTGCAAAATTAAAGACGAAGTACGATGCTGGATTCTAGCAGGTGCAAAGCATCTGGGTGATATCTGCCCGCTTGAGGAGTGATCGTGTTCTTCCGAATACCTCTGTACAGCCTCTGTATATTTTTTTGGGTCTAGACCCGTAACTCTCTTCTTTATTAATTAATACAAGTTCGGCCATCTCTGCCGGACCCGTTTTCAAAAAAAAAATGTTGATTTCGTGTGATCTGGGAACATGATGATTGACGGATATGGATTGTTTTTCGGTGCACTGAACCTTATCCTAATGTAACATAGCCGGTGTCAGCTATTTTCTGAATTCCGGTGGCATATCCTAATGCAAAATGGCAGGTCTGGTTACGTATCTGAATGTTGACATTTGCATCGATTTCTGTCCTGTTAATCACCCATATGATAAAATCGGCATCGTTTTTCCTGTTACCTTTTAACCAATGCAAACGGTACAATCTCTGATCATATGGAGTGACTTCAAAAGTGTATCTCTCCATATTGCGGATCCATTGATTAATTTTTAGTTCGGGTCACATCGGGTATTTGAATACCAATGAGAAGGATCAAATATGAACTAATTATAAAACTCATTGCATAAGTCGTGGCTAATTCATGAGACAAATGTATTAAATCTAATTAATCCAACGGTCAAACGGGCAGCGGTCAGGCCAGGAGTCAGCACTCAGCCCCGCGGAACTCCACATGCCTGGCCGGTTAACTGATCAGTAAGCGTATCGGTGAACTGATCGGAAGTGATGGACTTGTGTTCGACGCCATGGCTGACACCTACTACCAGAATATGTTCGACGCCATGGCCGTCACCTTCTACTCGGCGCTGGAGAACGCGGGGCTGGGCCGGGAAAGTCGACGTCGTCGCCATGTCGGAGAGCGGGTGGCCGTCGGCCGGGAGCGGCGCGGCCGCCGCGGGCAATGCGCAGACCTACAGCCAGATCCTGATCAACCATGTTGGACAGGAGCAACGAGGAGCCGCGCTCGCAGAGCCCGATCAACCTGATCAACGCGCGGACCTAAACGCCACGTTCAGCGAGGAGCACAAGACTGAGCCGAGACGCAGGGCCACTACGGAATGGTTCAGCCCCCGTTCGTTTTTACCGGATTGGTTTGGAACGAGACCCGTTCCGGGTGTGGTTTGAAGTGATCCGATTTGAAACCAGCTTTGCAATGAAAGTGCTGTTCTTTTTATCCGACTTAAAAGAAAAACATGTCGCTTCTCACCTCCGGATTCATTCCTGGTGTGGAATGAGTGAAAGGGCCAGATCCACTTATTCCTAGCCTGGCACAGTTCCTGGCCCGTTCATGGGATGCTGAATGAGGCCTCAACCAGCACAAATCACTTGTGTGCGTGCCACCATCAGTTTTGTGAGGGACAGATCCACTGCAAGATGATGAGACTGGTGCATAAACACAGATTATGAATTTTTATCACCCGATCGCTAAATCGTGGCATCACTTATGCCCGTCTTGCTGCGTTTAGATCAGTGCAAATGGAGCAATCTCTTGTCATGTCTTCTCTGAAAGCATTTCAGACTGCTTCTCTGAGGAAAGAGATCATTTGGGACTTTCAGTACTTACTGACCTGATGACCAGCTATGGAATGTTTTCAGTCTGAAGACTAACCTTGAAAAGGGTATCTCCATATTGCATATCATATTGATTTTTTTTAAAAAACTTTTGAGTAACTAATTGTTAACGGCCGTCTTCAGACATAACCATCAATTTTGCAGCCTTGTAGAAAGTAAGTATAACGGTTCTTGCAAGTTGTTTATGTCCCCATCCCTACAATTTCAGGGGCTGTTTGGATATGAGGTGCTAAACTTTAGCAGTGTCACATCGGATGTTCGGATGCTAATTAGGAGGACTAAACATGAGCTAATTATAAAACTAATTGCAGAATCCCGAGCTAATTCGCGAGACGAATCTATTAAGCCTAATTAATCTATCATTAGCAAATGGTTACTGTAGCGCCACATTGTCAAATCATGGACTAATTAGGCTTAATAGATTCGTCTCGCGAATTAGACTCCATCTGTGCAATTAGTTTTGTAATTAGCCTATATTTAATACTCCTAATTATTATCCAAACATCCAATGTGACAGGTGCTAAACTTTAACACGTGGTATCCAAACACCCCCTCAATTATCTGAACCCTGAACCCACGGCGATTGGCTATCAATATGAAGGTTACTGGTCCTAGTAACTCCAAAGTAGTCTCAGTCTCTCGCATGATTTGCATTGCTTGGGTAAGAGCTTTCCTTTTACCTGTCATTGATCTTGTAGAGCTATGCTGTTCCGTGCAATGGCACTAGCAGAAAAAAAAGGTCATTTCTTAGATACGAGGAAATATATGGTGCGTTTGGTTGGACTGTGGCTTTTGAAAAAGTTGATGTGAGCTGTGGGTTGTAGAAAAGCAGCTACGAGGAAACAGCTGTGGGAAAAGCAGAATGCTGTTTGGTTAGAGCAGCTGTGAAGTGTGAGAAATACCTGTAATGCTCCTAAACGCCTTAGGGTCTATTTATATGCAAATTGCTCGTAATAAAATAATATGTTCACTAATTTGCATGTAAATGACTATTTTAGAAAGGAAAAAAAATTTCTGAATGGGATGGTTCAGTTTCAGCTAACCGAGACCGGGTCACTGAACCCAACTTGTACAGACACTTCTCTTTTCTCACGGTCACGTCGATTTTCAATTTCCATCTTTAAATCACTGGCAAACAAGCAATAGATCGTGCTACTGCAGTGTTTAAGTGGTGTTTGGTTCCTCTGACTTATTTTTAGCTCAGATGTTTAGATACTAATTAGAAGTATTAAACGTAGACTATTTACAAAACTCATTACATAAGTGGAGGCTTAATGGCGAGATTAAGTCTAATTAGTCCATGATTTGACAATATGTTGCTACAGTAAACATTTACTAATGATGGATTAATTAGGCTTAATAGATTCGTCTCGCCGTTTAGCCTCCACTTATGTAATGGGTTTTGTAAATAATCTGCGTTTAATACTCCTAATTAGTATCTACACATTCGATGTGACACATGCTAAAAATAAGCAAAGGAACCAAACACCCCTTAACGTCTTAGCAATTCTTCCCAACATTATGAGATTTCAAGATTTTAAAGTTTTAAACATAACCAAATCAAAAAACATCTGGAAAAGTCTTCGGGAAAAAAAACATCTGGAAAGCTATTCTGTGCTTTTATTCACTTCGAAATTTTAGTAAGTACAGATCAAACGTTCGAGAGGCGTCTATAAACACCGTACGGTGCTTAAGATCTCAGTTTGAAATTTTTTAAATTAGTGCTGCTGCGTACCGTTGGCCTTCACCTTTCACCTTTCATTTTTGGAAGCCCCCAAGCATCGCGTTTTTTTATTCGTCTCCCGGATCTCCTTCCCCACTTGCAACGCAAAACCCCACCTCCACATTCCTTCCCCTCCCCTCCCCTCCGCCCCCAAATTTCAAATTCCCCACGCTCCTCCGCTTCCCCCACCCGCACCTCCTCGCCGAAACCCTAGCCGCCCGCCGCTCGCCGCCGCCGCCGCCGCCATGGGGGGTTCGCATAGCCGCGAGGACATGGACCTCTCCGACTCCGACTCCGACGACGGCGAGTCCCGGGCCTCCGACAAGTCCTCCGACTACGGCACGCCGCCCCCGGCCTCCGCCTCCTCCAAGGCGGGGGGCGGCGCGGGGGCGGCCACCCCCGCTTCCATCGACGCCATCGACCGCCACCTCCGCAGCCTCCACCTCAAGTACAACGAGCCCATCTCCCCGAACCCTAGCCCCGGGCTCGTCGCCACCGCCAACCCGGCGGCCCTCAACGCCGTCAAGCTGTACCTCCACATCGGCGGCTCCTCCCCCTCCGCCAAGTGGATCGTCTCCGACCGCCTCGCCGCCGCCTCCTTCGTCCGCACCGGCGACGACGAGGACGACGACGCGCCCGCCGCCGGGCCCTGGTGCCTCGTCGTGGGCTCGAAGATCCGGGCCAGGGTCGGGCCCGAGCTGCAGGTCAAGACCTTCCCCGCGCAGCGCCGGGTGGACTTCGTCGCCGACGGAGTGTGGGCCCTCAAGTTCCTCCACGCCGACGGCTTCGGCGACTTCTGCGCCAAGTACCACAGCTGCCTGTTTGAGAATAGCTACGGCGTCGCCGCCACCGACGAGGGCCGCGCCAAGGTGTTCGGGAAGGATTTCGCGGCGTGGGCGCGCCCGGAGGATGGTGACGAGTCCATTTGGGAGGATGCAACCGATGGGTTCTCCCCGGGGCCCAAGGGCAGCCTGATGCCGCCGCGGACCCCCACACTGAAGCCGCTGATGGAGGATCTTAGGGAGTTCGAGGAGCCTGTTGAGGAAGGCAGTGGGATACAAAGTCTTGCGCTTGGCGCACTAGACAACAGTTTCCTCGTCGGGGACTCTGGCATTCAGGTGGTGAGAAATTTTGAGCATGGGATACACGGCAAGGGAATGTCAGTGAAGTTTTCTGGTGGGAGCACGAACTTCTCAACACCCAAGAAGGCGCTTCTCATGCGGGCTGAGACTAACATGCTCTTGATGAGCCCTGCGACTGATGGGAAGCCCCATGCTAAGGGGGTGCATCAACTGGATATTGAGACAGGGAAGGTGGTATCGGAATGGAAGTTTGAGAAGGATGGAGCTGATATTAACATGAGAGATATCACGAATGATAGCAAAGGTGCGCAAATGGATCCATCGGAATCCACCTTCTTGGGGCTGGATGACAATCGGTTGTGCAGATGGGATATGAGGGACCGGAGGGGCATTGTGCAGAACCTGGCAAGCGCGACTGAATCACCAGTATTGCAGTGGACCCAAGGGCATCAGTTTTCCAGGGGAACGAATTTTCAGTGTTTTGCATCCACTGGTGATGGTTCAATTGTCGTTGGGTCTCTGGATGGGAAGATCCGGTTGTATTCGAAGAGCTCTATGAGGATGGCGAAGACAGCCTTTCCAGGGCTGGGTTCGCCGATTACTCACGTGGATGTGACATATGATGGGAAGTGGATACTGGGGACAACCGATACATACCTGATTCTAATATGCACCATTTTCATTGACAAGGATGGAAAGGAGAAGACTGGGTTTAACGGGAGGATGGGGAACAGAATTGCCGCTCCAAGGTTGTTGAAGCTCAACCCTCTGGATTCTCACTTAGCTGGCGCAAACAATAGGTTTCGGGAGGGCAGGTTCTCCTGGGTGAGTATATCTTGCCACTTTTTTACTATGAAATTATGTTCAGATTACCACTGACTATGCAAATGGTTGTTGCACTTCTTTGGTAGCATTCCGATATTGTGCATGATCAAAACTGACAGCATTGGTTATACTGCTATATTCAGTTCACTGCATCAATCTATAAGGTCTATCACCAATTCACTGCATCATGTAGTATGATCATGTACGAGTGCTTCAGCTGTACATTGGTGGTATATTCCGTTATGTGCCCTTTGCTTAGTTATAATGCTTGGGCCTTTTTTCCCTGTTTAATCACACCCTTGACATTCAATACATGTCTTCTGTGGTTTTACAGTTGTGTATTTCTGTTTTCTGATTAACGAAAACCCATTAATCACCACCGTTAGTGTTCATGTGCATTTATTTACTGGTGACCCCTCATCCCTTGTCCATGCGCACAGGTGACGGAGAATGGGAAGCAGGAGCGGCACCTGGTGGCCACAGTGGGCAAGTACAGCGTGGTGTGGAACTTCCTGCAGGTGAAGAACAGCCACCACGAGTGCTACCAGTACCAGGAGGGGCTCAAGAGCTGCTACTGCTACAAGGTGATCCCGAAGGATGAGTCCATTGTGGCCAGTCGCTTCATGCACGACAAGTACGCCATCAGTGACTCTCCTGAGGCGCCACTGGTTGTGGCCACGCCCATGAAGGTTACCTCCTTCAGCATATCCAGCAGGCACTAGCTCCGTGCTGTTGCTGCCCCCTTTTCGTTGGGCCTGGTCGATTGGTTCGCATGTTGTGCCGTGTAACTCACACCTGCAGATAATCTGTTTTCATTTCGTTTTCTGGGTAGACTTAACTGTTATAAGCGTGGTGACTATCTTCCCGTTTGATTGGTTTCCATGTTGTGTCGTGTAACTCACACCTGCAGTAGTCTGTTTCGTTTTGTTTTCTTGGTAGACTTAACTGCTACAAGCTTGGTCACCATCTTGTCATGATTTGTTGGAAGATCGAGAATTCTATGTATGATGATTTGTTGGAAGATCGAGAATTCTATGTTTCCTGATGAAAATTGACTACCTTGTCATGTTGTCATGAATTTTTGGAATATCGAGAATTCTATATATGACGATTTTGTTGGAAAATCGATAATTCTATGTATGCTGACGAAACTTTTCTGTTCATTTTCTAAATCACTTTCATTGTCACTCATTGCTCTTTAATTTAGTATATGCAATCTCGTGGCTTTGGCACTGATGTACGAACATTACATTCACAATTTTTTTAAAAAAATCCTGTTAAACCAACCATACTACCACTGAGCGTCAGAAACCTGCAAGCAATTCACAAACAAATCCATCCTTGTTTAAACCAACCATGCTACGGTTGCTACCACTGAACAGACATCATCAGAAACCTTCGAGCAATCAAGAACGGAACCAAACTAGCACAACCGAGAAGACAACAGGTGAGGAAACGGTAACCATTGGATTTTGTCACCTGTTAATTCACGGATGTATCAAGGTTCCAACAGAGCTCCAGGTCTACCAATACAATCTTTTGAGAAAACAGAAAGGAGTTGGCCTTAACAAAAGGAAGTCCTAAAGGAACTGCTTTACGATGTCCGGGCTGCAAACTGGTGCTGCTTCCAAGGTATTTGACGCCATTGTCCAGTCCTGCAGCCCCTCAACTGCACCAGAGGCAACAAAATAAACATTAGAACAGATCATGCTGCTCCGTGGGGCAGAATGCATTCATCTAAAGCTCAAGTCCATAAGAAAAATTTCTGACAGATAGTGGTGGTAGACAGGTCAGAATTAACCTTTTAATTACACAAATAGTTGAGTGAGATTGCGTGCATCCATGGATTGTCATTTCATTATGTTCGCTAGTAGAGAGCATCAAATAGGAAACAATATTTTTGACAAATGATCAAGTATTCGAGCAAACCATGATTCCTAAAATCCCATATTTATGAAGGAGGTGCGCCCTGCCCAATAATCTGGCCAATTTGGTGTACATACAAGTTAAGCTCACACCATCACGAAAAATGGCTCAAATAGTGTCTTGACATGTTACAGGGCTGACCCAAGACCATGCAGGACCATACAGACGGTAGAGCTTACAGCTGAAACGTTAGCCAAAAACAGCTGGCTATTGGTTTTAAGTTGCAGACTTAAATGCTTAACATACAATTCTATGTTCGAAAAGTGCATCAGAAGAATTCGCAGGATGTTAAAGAAACATCATTTTGTTTATCACCATCAGCTATATATTTACCATCAGAAGTTCCAAAGTCTATCTGGTTAACCCTTTCTGGAGCCAGAACTTAACCATACTGAAAAATCAGGTTAACTGGTCTATTTAACCAAGTGAACAACACGGAAGTATTCCAAGGACACACAGGTAGAACTTGTCCCTCACTCCAACAAGGTCAAAGTTTCAACGGCAACAGGTACTCATTAGAAACTAAAATTGGCTACCAAGCCAAGCCAACGAGGTTAGACATTTGTAGACGTTACAATTCACAAACACTAGTGGTGGATTACCCTGAACGCATACACGCGAGCCTTGTTCAATCTCCGCAGGATCAAATCACATGACTCAAGATGATGAAATCATTCTAAGCATATTTTTCGATAAAGGAAGTTTTTATTAAATTTCAAGGGCATTACATCGAGTTGATACAATGTCTTGAAATACTTCCAACCTCTGCATAGCGGGATGCACACAGCCTAATAAGAAGAGAGAAAACCCAAAACACACTTTAATGACAATCGATCCGTAGACTAGACCGCCACCCATGTGCCAGGGTAAAGAACTCCTTGACCACCTGCGCCAAACGTAGCGATGCCACAGCAACCAAATCCTATGAGGCTGGCTTCTCTAATACGGCCCATGTACGGAGCAAGTGTATAATCGAGTAGATAACCTGCATTGGAGAAGGGTTATGTTTATTCCCGAAGATAATATCATTTCTGCATAGCCATAACGACCAGCAAGTAGCAGCCACTCCTAGAAGAATTAGCGGTTTCAATTCTTTTTCAATACCCCATAGCCAACTCCCAAACATATCGGACACACTACGAGGTTGAGACAAACCTAAAGCCGCATGAATCATAGACCACACTACCCGAGCAAAGTGACATTCGAAGAAAAGGTGTTTAATTGTTTCATCTTTGTGGCAGAAGCAACAAATTTTGCTTCCTTGCGAATTGCGCTTTGCTAAGTAGTCTTTTGTTAGAATTACTCCTCTTTGCAAGTACCACATAAAGATCTTTATTTTCAAAGGGGCTTTTAATTTCCACAGGCACTTGTTTCAGTTAGGGACATCACTATGAATCATTGCCAGGTAATGAGATTTCACTGAGAACTGTCCATTTGGGTGTAGGTTCCAATGAAACTCATCGCATTCCTGACTTAGCACAATGTTAGCAATACGTGGAACCGGTTCGTTCCATGCTGTTAACTTACGGCCTATGAGATCTCTTCGCCAAGAAATGTTTAATGGTGAGGTGCTGAAGACTTCTGTCACTGTATCCTGTTTGTTTCGGGCTATATTATACAAACAAGGATATTGTTCTCGCAGTGTTGAATTTCCCAACCATTTATCTTCCCAGAACCTAACCTGTGTCCCATCCTTAATTAAGAAAGTACCAAACGTAGAAACTCATGTTTAACCTTCATCAGGCTAGCCCAAAAATGTGAGTCCCCATTCTTCCATTGCACTTGTGAAAGTGGCTTAGAGCCAAGGTACTTGTTACGCAAAAGTTGTTGCCAAGTCCCATCTGTTGTGAGTAGCTTAAAAATACATTTGCTGAGAAGTTCTTTGTTTTTTATGTCTAAATCATGAATTCCTAGACCCCCATGATCCCTGGGTTGGCACAAGATACTCCATTTGTCAAGACGGTACTTTCGTCGTTCGCCATCACTTTGCCAAAAGAATCTTGAGCGAAAATAGTCTAGTTTCTTAAGCACCCCTCTTGGGATCGCGAAGAAAGACATCATATACATAGGTAAGCTGCTGAGCACTGAGTTAATCAGTGTTAGTCATCCTCCTGTACACAGGTGTTTACCTTTCCAGCTGCTGAGTCTTTTCTCAAAACGTTCCTCTACCCTTTTCCAATTCACATTTGATAGTCTCCTATAATGTGTAGGAATACCCAAATACTTCATTGGAAGAGCTCCTGGGTTGCAGCCAAATAGTTCAGTATACTGATCGATTGATTCTTGTGCTTCACCAAAGCAAAATATTTCACTTTTATGGAAATTTATTTTAAGCCCTGATAGTTGCTCGAAGGCACAAAGCAATAGCTTCATGTTACGTGCTTTCTCCAGGTCATGCTCCATAAAAAGAATTGTATCATCAGCATGTTGTAGAATAGATAGCCCATTATCAACTAGATGCAGTACTATTCCACTGATCTGACCATCAGCTTTGGCTCTGTTTATTAAGACCCTAGCATGTCGACCACAATGTTGAACAATATTGGAGATTGAGGGTCCCCTTGTCGAAGGCCTTTCCTAGCTTGGAAATATGACCCGACATCCTCATTAACATTAACAGCTACACTACCACCCGAAACAAAAGATTCAACTCAGGAGATCCACTTGGGTGAGGAACCTTTCATTCAAATTGCACGTATGGGGCACACAAAATTCGACTGAAGGAGGCTACACTACAGATCCGGGAGAGGCGTGAGGCGCCAAAAAATACCTGCTGGAATTGGATCAGCCTGACCCGACGATGATGTTGTTGATGGGGATGAAGATGAGCTTGACGAAGAAGCCGACGAAGCCCATGACGACGAAGCCGATCGCCGTCCGCGCCGCCACCTTGGTGAACTCTGCGCGCATCAAAAGCCAAGCACGTCAGATCCGGCGAAAAAAAAATTTCGCAGCCAGCGCATACGAGGATCCGGGATCTGGGGGTTTGGCGGTTACCCTTGCGGTCTGGCTTGTGGCAGCGCTTGACGAGGCGGATGCTGTCCTTGGCGAACTCCCTGAGCGGGTCGACCACCGAGTCCACGGCGTCCATGGCGGTGCGGGGCGGAGGAGATCTCGCGGCCTGTTGGCTTGCTTGGAGTCTGGCTGGAGACGACGACGAAGACGCGGAAATGGCTTTGCGCGTGATTTGCCTTGACGTGGTGGTGCGTTGTCTTATGGTTGATTGGATGGGCCTCTTCGGCTTCCGATTAGGATAGCGTTATAGGCCCGGTTTGTTGGGCCCAAGCTATTCGACCCATCGGGCCCTAGCTCAGCCATGACAGGCCGAGCTCAGAACAGCCATGTTCTTGTGTTGCAGCGATAAACAGGTAGAGACATATCTTTGCTGCATTCAGGCCGGTATAGCAGGCAACTGCTCATCAAATTTTTTTAATGGTTTATGGGAAGCCCCCCGTGCCCTGGTAGATGGAATTTTACTGCTTTCAGGTAAAAAAAAAAGAACATGGACTTGGCTGAGCACTCTGACTTGTGGTTTATGAAACAGTGGCGAGATTGACTGATGTCTCCCAGCGGCACCAGATCCTGCAAGTCTGCAACTATTTTATTCACCAATTCAAGAGGTTGCCAAGAAGCACACAAAGAGGCAACAACAACAAACAGGCCATATACGAGCATATCAGATTCCTCCTGTCTTTCTTCAGACACTGCAGTTCTCAGCAACAGCTCCCAATCCCCCATGCATAGCACCTGAGCACAGGCACTTCCCACAGATGTACACTGTTGCTGAGCATCCAGACCAACCTCCACGTTGAGCAGAATCGGCGGCGGCGGCGGCTGCACACAGGCTGACCTAGAGCCTACAGCCCGGATGCTGAATTCCTTTCCAGTGCGCACTGAATTTCGAAGTGCGATGTGGCCTTGGGCCCTGCACCTGAAGACTGTTTGTGTTTGCAATCATCAGAAAGAAAAAACACTGTATTCCCTGCAAAATTCCTGTAAACAATGGCATTGCTAGGAAAGGATTCTGCTAGTTGCTGCGATGCGATGATCAGGAACGACTCTGAGCTGCTCAGTGCTCCTCGTTCCCGCCACAGTCACAGTAACGCTACAGCGCGGGCCTCGTCGGCGAGCAAGCTAATCGGGCATCGGATATGAGCTCCTTTCCGGCTTGTCTCCCCTCCTCATCTTGCTTTTGGATTTGGGCATCTTCGCTGCCTTTTTGGTGGCTTCGAGCTTATCCCAGAGCGGCAGCGCAGCGGGTACGTAGGCGGTAGGCCTCTGCTGCCGGCTTCGCTCCGGTGGCCGGCACACTCATATGCCAGTGGGACACTGGGTCAGGCCGAGCTGATCGAGCCGCCGCAGCTGCTCTACTATGCATCTAGGAGTAGGAGAATCCCAAGTGGTTGGTTAATCGTGGGAGGATTTTAGTGGCAACCCAAACAAACTGAAGTCCATTGTCTCAACCAACTGATATGCCCCATCAGCGTCAACTTTTTTTTTTTAAAAAAAAGATGAAACGGAAAGGAGAGCTGCTGATTATATTAAACGAGAGAGATCGAGCAAAGAGAACGATGGCAAGAAGAACCCGACAAAACAACAAAGTTAACAACAGTCAGCAACTACTGCCAGCATCACTTCGCATTCTAGCACAAATAAGACGCTGGTTCAGGTAAAAACAACACGCTAAAACACCCTGCTAACGGCAATCCGATCAGAGTGTGACACGCTCGGTGGTGATCGCTGGACTAGTGTGCCAGCCAACCCAAAGATAGCTGCCTGCATGTGACTCCATCGACCCCAAACCAGGTAATCAAAGGGGACCGATCAGTTTAAATCCTTTGAATGGATTCCGTCTGAATTAAGCTTTGAGAGGCCATTAATTGCGTCCGATAGCCCGGTCAGGAAGAAAGGACATGCGTGACCAACAAGGATCGATTGCGATCGCCCAACCAAGTGGCCGGGCTGTCCTCACTTCAGCCGTGTCCCTCTGCGAAAGGTGGCGAAGGTGTGGATGATGCGCCGATGGGGTATGCATGCAGATAGATTCGTCCTCTGTTCTTCACCTTTTAGCGACTCGTTTCTCCCAATGCGTTTTTTTTTTTGGTTTTGAGCGAGAGCGAAAATACATCGTGCATCGGTTTTTCATAAAAAAAAATCATGCAATATAATCATTATTTTGACTTCTGTTTACGAGTAGACTTATCGTGTCGACAACCAAGGAAGCAAAAAAAGAAAAAAAAAAGATTCCTCCTTTCCATAAAGGAAAAATGGGGTTCCTCCCATCCTCATTGTTTAGTTTCCGTGGCGATAAGTTTGCTTTGCTCTCACAAGGTGTGCCTCAATTTGTCTATCTCACAATTTTGATATAAAAACCAGTGAGAGTGGGAAACCTTTTACGTGATTTTCATGTTGTCGTCACCAACAGTGCCCGAGCCAAACGCACTTCTACTTGCAAGGGTCAGGCTCTGATTGTCGTGTACATGTGCCGCAAATATCACGGTATCCAAAAGCTCGAAAACGTTCAAAAACGAAAGGTCATTACCTTTCTCTCAAAAATGATAGCTCCCTCGTCGCCTTTAACGGAAAGCACTGGAGTAGGGAGAAGTCGAACGGAGGAAGTAACACAATTATTAAAGCGTTTCTCCTTTATGATGATTGATGAAATAAACATTAAAAGAATTTCTAGTGGTGAGCTTCTGTTTTTTTTTTTTTTTTTTTTTGGGGGGGGGGGGGGGTGGAGGAGTGGTCAGCTTCTGTAGCTTTTGTGAAATATGCATATGAATTCCATCATACTTTTCATGTGGTTTCGTCTTTTGATTGGTATGGACGTTTACGAAATAAACTGAAACTCTAACACTGCGAAAGTTAATTTCTCTGTAGTGCTCAATTATTGTGGTGAGGTGTGCAGTTTGCTTGTCCTGAAATGAGCAGTGCCGTCTAATCCAGTACTGTAAGATTTTTGTAAACAAATTTTTACGATCAGCGGTCTCTTGATTTTGTTACTAGATTCGGTATATTTTGATGTTCAAAACTTCAAATTGATGTTTAATTTGGTCTAAACTTTTGGTTATCCCACCACGAGAAAAAGAAATAAAGTGAGATACTTTCCTTTTATTCTAGATGAGGATATACACTAGCATGTGAAGGAATCATTCAAAGAGAAGAACAACATGGTATAATTACTCAGCGTTTTTGCTCATACCAATTGCAGGTGTTTGAGTGAGAGGCATAGATAAGCTAAGAAAAAAAAGAATGTGTTGTTGGATCAATCTATTCAATCCCTTTGTAGAGTTCTTTCAACTTACAAAATGGGCAAATTGTAAGCACACGTCGGCAAAAAGCCATATAATGCTGGATCCACTTATGGGGATAACATTCATGTTTGTCGCTCATGGATAAGAACATGACTTTAAATTTGTGAGATTGTAAACAAGTGATAATCCCCACAGATATGCTATAGTACCCCAGCAAAGCTAACACAGTGGTTGCTTTTTCTCACTGATCACCCAGGCAGCCTATTGAAAACAATATCAGGTTAACAAGCCAGTGAAGCAACCCCAGGTGCCCTTGCTCGGAATGTCTTTGCCGTGGGATCGGGGGCAGATCATAATGTACTTTAGCAAAGGAATCAAATTTATCCGTTTTACAAATAACCCGCTAAAAGTTCGATTTATCGATACAAAGTATGAGCGCAAAAATCTTTACTCCACTCCATTTCATTTTTCTCTTCAATTTTCAGTACTAAATTAAACCCTTTTCTGCTTGATTCAATGATTTGTTACCAACTTATTACCATGTTTGTACCTTAATGAAATTCTATATATAGAGGCCTACTAGGCAAGTACAGCCACTGGCTCATATTGCCATTTCACTAACCCTGAAGAACACTTGAGCATCTCTCTCTCTCAGACAGCCAAAACACAAGCAGCAACAGAGACACTGAGCCTCGTGTCACTGGCATGCGCTAGAAGATCAGCGAGACCATGTGGCCTGCCGGCGGCGAGCACCCCATGGCCATGGTCCACGGCCCCGCGGCGGCGTCGCCGAGCTCGGGCACGAGGCTCCCGGCGCCGCACTCGCCGTGGCAGTCCCCGGTGCCGTACCTCTTCGGCGGGCTGGCCGCGATGCTGGGGCTCATCGCGCTGTCGCTGCTCGCCCTGGCCTGCACCTACTGGAAGCTCTCCGGCAACCTCCTCGCCGCGGGAGAGCCGGAGGACGCCGAGCGGCAGGGCGGCACGGGGAGCCGGCGCGGCGACGGCGGCGGGAAGGCCGCGGCGGCCGGCGAGGCCGGGCTGGCTGGGGACCATTGGCGGGAGCATGTGGTGGTCATCATGGCCGGCGACGAGAGGCCGACGTTCCTCGCCATGCCGGCGTCGGGCCGGGGAGTGGACGCCGACGACGTGGCCGTGGACGTGGGCGTGGGATGCGGTGACGGCGACGAGGAGGGGAGGTGCGTGGAGTGCGGGGCGAGATCGCGGCCGGCCGGCGACGAGCTGATGAGCCGAAGCGAGCAGAGTGGTGTTGTTAGCGGTAGTTCTGTGATCAGTGAGAGATGAAAAGCTCGTTTGAAGAGCTGGTTAGCTCTGGTTCTTGCATTTTTTTTTCTTTTTGACGCCTGCTTTTCTTGTATATTCTTCCCAACCGTTGATGCCAAATGTAATTAGCCAGGAACTGGAGCTGCAGATTATCGAGGCCATTGTTTTGAGCATGATTCAAAATTTCAAATTGTTGGAACAAAGAACCGAGAAACAGAAAGAAAAGGTGTGTATGGAGTGGGATAGATGGATGATCTTTGACACAGGGCAGCATGACTTTACTTTGAACAGATAAGTTTCACCGAAAACAGTTCGATTCTTGCGATGAATCGATCGAAATCCCTGAATTCCAAACAGAGCCAAAACAGGTGCCGCGCAAACAAACAGGGAGCCAGACCATTTGGCCACGGACGGTACAACAGAGGACAACTCGCAGCTGAATTGCTCATTGGTGTGCGCACGGACAATTGGACAGAGGTAGCCATCATCCAGCGATCCGAGGTCGAGGAGCATCATCATGGACGTACGGACTGAAGCTCAGGGAAGTGTGCGCTCTGGCTGGCCTGCGACAGCTTCGTTCGGGCCTTCTAGTTCTGGACCATCCATCCGTCGGTCGCCACCAAATCTACTGTCGAGTGTATTGGAGTATTGGACTGTCATCGTGTGGATCAGGATAAATTGTATGGGAAATGAAAAAAAAGTTGTTATTGCGGTTGATGTTTTTAACTTCCTTTTTTTAAGGTGTAACGGGGGAGAGGATCCCCACCAATTGTATTTCACGAGTCCATCAACCCGTATTTCCGCACGGGCTAATATTTTTAAAATCTACTATATTTGAAAATTATTTAGAAATTAAACTTCTAATTAATAATCAAAATTGTTAACCCACCACTCTCTTATTTTTTCAATACTTCAACATAATACTCATATAGATGTCTACTTATCTTTGTCCGATTGTGATTGATTTTTAATTAGTAATTACTCTATACACTTTTTCATCCACATTCACACTTTTTTTTCATTTTGTATCACACCTCCATACATTATGTTTTAGTATAAAAAATAATATTTTTCCTCACTTCCTAACATATACAAGCATAAACTGTCTATAGGGTGATACTCATCATGCGTATATACCTTAACTTAGTATTTTTATATTAACAATGACATAATTAGGTAATTTAGAATCATATATTAGTTTACTTTTGGACATTTCTCGTGAGAACTAACGTTGAGTCTCCAATGATAAAATAAGGTTACATTACTACGCAACTATTACCTTGATCTACCTCTCATTTGTTAAATATTCGAATACAATACTTATATAGATATATACTTATTATCTTCATCTAATTGTGATAGATTTTAGCTAGTATTTTCATCCATATTTATAATCTTTAAATTTCCACTTTACATTGCAGGTATGCGCTTGAATTTATTTAATGAATCCTAAGTTTGAGCTATAATTTAACATAGAAATCTATATTCTCATAAATTCCCCTATATCTTTATCTTTATAAATAGTGACACACATTATGCGCATATAGCTTAATTACTATATCATATACCAATAGTGTAAGAAATAGACGATTTAATCATATATTGTTGTATATTTTTAATTAAAATGATTTAGATTCAAATGTTGGATTACCGCATGTTATTACTTTTAATAATGGCATATGTGGGTAGTACAGATGCAAATTTAAGGGTTACTTTAAGTTAAAAAAAGTATTAGTGGTGAGTAATTTAGTTGCAAATTTAAGGGGTTATTAAATATTATTATAATGGCATAAGTGGGTAATTTTGATGAAGATTAGGGAGTTACTTTAGTTTATTTATATATTGGTATAGGTGGATAATTTATATATAGAATTAGAGGGTTATTTTAAACTATTTTCATAATGTGGGTAATTTTTTAGAAAACATAATAGAACCAATGGCTATGATGATTTAAGTCTACCTATTGATAGCCAGATGATGTTTTGCTTTTTTTTAAGAATTTTTATGATTTTTTTTAGAGTGTCCACCTAGGATATTAGGTGGTTTTATTGGAGGCTTAAAAAAATCTCCAATTAGTAATAGTAAAACGGGGGAGACATTTTTAACATGAACGAGCAGCTAGTAACAAGGTCATTTAGACTCGGGATTTTGAGAGTTAGCAGAGAACAAGATGAAAACTTTGAAATTTTGAGAGTGGGCCACCGCGCACTTTTATATCGGCCCTGTTGGATTTGAGTGGGAGGGCACCTGAAACGTCAAGAATTCATTCATGTACGCCATGCATGCATGCTTAGTGGGCCGACAGCATGGATTAGATGCCCCCGTGGCCTGTCAACTCGCGCAAGATTATATTCTTGACAGTTGACGGGTCAATTCTGCATCAAGAGTACATATGCGCATCGTCTGTCTGTCTGTTTCCACAAAAGTTTCTTCAGAACTTAATTACAACGTGTAGTTTTACTGCTCGGAGCAGTCGAGATCGATCCCGCACGTTAATTAGTAGCTTGTTCGCTTCAGCTTATTCAACTGGCTTATCAGCCACCAAACAGTGTTTTCCTCTCACAACAAATCAGCCGTTTCAGCTTTTCAGCCGGCTTATAAGCTGAAGCGAACAGGCCCTAGAACGCGATGCGTACGCCTACGGGATCCTCGTCACAGTAATCGTGGAGTCTATCTCGATTGAGCAGCCAATGGCCATCAAGGGAAAAAAAATGTGTACATGATCACACTACCAATAAAAGGATGAGCAATTCCAGAAGATCAGGAGGAAGAAATCGCTTCCAGAGCGTAAAAGGCCCATTGGCCGAGGCAATACATTGGGCCAGGCCCATCAGCGCAGCAGATGGAAAGCCTGCTCCCACAAGCACTTTTTTTTTTGCGAATTCCCACAAGCACAATTTGGCAGTCTGCATGCAAAATACTACAGTAGAATGCAACACCTACTAACCTGGAACAGGATGCTCCCGATCAAGGATCAACAGAGATATCAGCTAGTCGTACTCCTTAAGAAACAAAAGGATAAGACCGATAGCGTGAGTGACTGACTAATAAGACCTTAATCTGATACGGATAAGACCTTAATCTGATACGGATGATAGCGTGAGTGACTGACTAATAAGACCGAAAGGATAAGGAAGATACCAGCAAAAAGCTTGAAGCGAAGGCAAAGGCGCAATTCCTTTTCCAAAAAAAAAAAAAGGCAAAGGCGCAAAGCGATGGTGTCCGCCCGCCCACGGCCTTGTCAAGCACTCCACCGATGCAACAAATAGGGCCGCGCGCACGGACCGCAGCTAAAATTGTCTTAACCGAGGACATGGGTAGACGCGGACACGTGGTATTCCTATATGGGAACTTTTTTATTTTTTTATTTTTTATTTTAGCATTTTGCAAAAATATATAGTCGGATGAAAAAATTGCAAACCTAGTCTACTGTCGCCGGCCCAGCCGGCGGTAAGGTGCTTCCGCCGGCCCAGGCGACCAGCGGTAACGGTACACTCCTCCCACCATACTTTCAAAAAATCATAACTAATTCATATCAACTCGGATGGAGATAAACTTTATATGAAAATTGTAGATCTCGACGAGATCTACAACCTTTTAGTTAAAACTTTTTTCATTTGATGTTATATTGGTGCTTAAATAATCAACACAAGTTTCAGATCTAAATTTTTGGATCTGAAACTTGTGTCGATTATTTGAGCACTAATATGACATCAAATTGAAAAAGTTTTAACTACAGAGTTGTAGACCTCAATGAGATCTACAATTTTCATATAAAATTTATCTCCGTCCGAGTTGATATGATATAGTTATGATTTTTTGAAAGTATGGTGCGGAGGGGTGTATCGTTATGGCCGGCTGGGCCGGCGGTAAAGCTCTTCCGCGAGCCCAACCGCCGCCTGGGCCGGCGGAAGTGTCTTACCGCCGGCCCAGCCGGCGACAGTAGATTAGTTTTGTAATTTTTTCATCCGACTATATATTTTTGCAAAATGCTAAAATAAAAAAAATTCCCTATATGGCTTCCGGAAGATTGGTAGGCACTTGACTTCAATGGCTTCAAGATTCGTGCGCAATCTACAGGCCGTACGATCGCCCTCCTCTTCCTCTCCTCTTACACTCTCCCACGCCACTGCTGCCTCCCATGCCATCGAGGATCCGGAGTCCGGTGGAAAGGGCGCGAGATGGGGGGAGCGGCCGGCAGCGAGGTCACCACCGAGGTCTGCGGGGTTAGGATTTCGGGTTCCGTGGAGCTGAGCTCCAATTGCCACCGGTCTTAGAGAAAAAGGTCGGGGGTGGCAGAAGGTTCAGCAACAGTGGCGATTTGGCCGATGATGGAGGTGAGGCAACGCGGGAGCACCGTCGGCCGGGTGGGGCTGGACCCCCGAGGGCTGTGACCGACGGCGGGAGCGACGGGTCACGGCGACGGATGGTGGGTGGGCGGCGCTCTTGCCGCCGGCTGGGGTGGTGGAGGAGAGGGGGGCGGAGGTGGTGGTTGGCCGGAGGAAGAAGAAGAGGAAGGAGATTAGCCGTCCGATGGACCGAAAACTATAGATAGGAGCCTCGGGTAGATGAGTTTATGTCGAATCTGTCCTTATAACCCAGCAACATATCAGGTGCAAACCAACTAACCTGTGCAAACTTGGAAACTACCAATCAGGACCACTAGATGCTGATCCAATGGATGGGGTGAGATATGGGATGATTTTGCGCTTAAGCCCCCCACCTGCCGGCCTTTTTTCCAGAACCCCCCTGGCGATTCGCATGCACCTGTGCCAGGCGGTTGCATCGCGATCGAGCGAGCTGCGACTACGCCGCCAGATTCTTCTGCTGCCCGTGCGCCAAGCCTGATCAGGTGCTCTGCGTTCCTCGCGTGCAGGCCTTACGTCCTCACCAAGATTCTCCTGGAGGACGTCAAAAAGATCTTCAAGACCACCACCGGCACCCTCTTCATCATCCTGACCACTGGTACCTTAATCTTCTTCATCTGCCTGTGTTCATGGCGAGATGCCAATGTATAGGGTAGCACCTCGATCGTATGAGCACTAAACTGAATGTGAACAACTCTGACACCATGCCATGCACACAGGCACTGAGACACAGCACACCCTGACCCAGCTTCCCTTCCCTGCTGCTGGATAACATATTCATTACCTGCTATGGATCGACCAGCAGCAGCGCCTAGGCTTCGACGTGGATGTGGTGGAGAGCGACTGATCGTTTTTGCGTGCGCCCGGTGCGCGGCTCTGGCATGTGTGAGTTCCTTTTCGTGACCTTTCTTTTTGTTTTTGTGGCCCGGTTTCCTTTTTGTTTGATTGCAAGTTTTGTCAATCTGATTGCCAGAGAACGTACTCGGATGGCGTGATGATGTGGAATGACGGTGATAGCCAACAACAGCAGCCATGGATAGGGAACGACGCCCTCTCTGAAGTCGTCGCCGTTGATCCCGCCGTCCCAGGACTTACAGGAAGAAGTTTTGAGGCCGCCGCCATGGATCATTTGAAGCCTGTGGTTGGAATGATATTTGATACACTTACATATGTGGAGAAATTTTACAAATCGTATGCACATGAAGCTGGTTTCTCTGTTCGTGTTAGTCAGGACAAGAAGCAAAATGATGAAATATTATTCAAGCGGTATTATTGTTCAAGGGAAGGGTATAGAAAGGAGAACGTAAAAAATATTATTGACGAATCCGGAAAAAAGAGAAAGACATGGATGGAAACCAGATGTGGTTGTGAGGCACATATTGTTGTCAAGCTTGACAGTGACAAGAAGTATCGGATAGCTTCAATAGTTGAGGAGCACAACCATGGTTTTGTGTCACCAGATAAGAGGCATTTGCTAAGATCCAACCGTAATGTTAGTGATAGGGCAAAGAGTACCTTGTTCAGTTGTCATAAGGCTAGCATTAGCACTTCACACGCATATAGACTTCTCCATGTTAGTGAGGGTGGGTTTCAGAATGTTGGGTGCACACTGAGGGATTTGCAAAACTATTACCGTGACCTCAGGAGCAAAATCAAGGATGCAGATGCACAAATATTTGTGGCACAACTTGAGCGAAAGAAGGAAGTAAATCCTGCCTTCTTTTATGACTTTATGGTGGATGAACAAGGACAACTTGTTCGTGTGTTTTGGGCAGATGCCTTATGCAGGAAAAACTATAGTATTTTTGGTGATGTGGTTTCGGTGGATTCAACATACACCACTAACCAGTATAACATGATTTTTGTGCCATTTACTGGAGTCAATCATCACTTGCAAAGTGTTTTCCTAGGGGCAGCACTCTTGGCAAATGAAAAGATTGAGTCCTATGAATGGTTGTTTAACACCTTTCTTAAGGCTATGCGTGGAGTAGCACCTCATCTAATCATAACAGATGAAGATGCGAGCATGAAGGCTGCTATTGCTCATATTCTACCGGATACAACTCATAGACTTTGCATGTGGCATATCATGGAAAAGGTACCTAAGAAGGTCGGACCCTCTATAAGAGAGGATGAACAGTTCTGGGATAGACTACACACATGTTTGGGGCTTCGAGACTTCAGATGATTTTGAGTCACAATAAAATTCTATCATAACAAATTTTGCACTCATGGGAAATGATTAGTTTTTCACAAAGTTTGCCATGCGTCAATCATGGATTCCAGCATACTTTATGGATATACCTCTAGCAGGAATCCTTAGGACTACGTCACGATCGGAGAGTGCAAATTCTTTTTTTAACTGTTTCATTCATCGAAAATTGACCTTTGTTGAGTTCTGGCTAAGGTTTGACACAGCTTTGGAGTGCTAACGCCAAGAGGAGTTGAAAGTCGATAATGCAAGTCTTCACACCACTCCTAAATTGATGACACCATGGGCCATGGAGAAGCAATGTAACGTGATATATACACATGGAGTCTTCAATAAATTTCAGGAAACAAATCGTAGCTGTAAGAGACCATTGTATTATTCAAGGCATTACAGAGTGTGAAGATATAAAAATTATCACCATCAACAGTCTATCTGGAAAAGAGCGAGTGGTTCAGTTGAACAAGTCAGACATGTTTGGTAGGTACTCCTGTAAATTATATGAGTCCTATGGCATCCTGTGCCATCATATCATACAAGTGCTTAGAGTTGAGAAGAAAAATGAGATACCATCGATTTATATTATGAAGAGATGGAGAAAAGATGTAAAAGGTTTGTATTGTATGATTTTTTTCTATGGCTGTTTTGTACAATAGTCTTGATATTCAATTTTACAAGGATCTATTATTTGATGAAAAAGGTAACTGCTAGATGAAAAGCCTGAAGATCCTATGGAGGTGGCAATGCGGAAAAAGATTTCAGATTCACGCAACCAGTTTGAAGATCTTATCCAAATGGCTAAGAACTCTGAACAAGGGATGGACTTTTGATTTTCTAGTTTATCTAACCTAGTAGAAACTCTCCAAAAGATCATGCCTGCTACGAGAGTTAATAAACAGGATGAGTATGAATCTTTCCTTGGTAGTAAAATTCCAAATCAAGTCAATATACATCCACCAAATGATATCAAGTCGAAAGGGAGATGCAAAAGGTTTAAGAAGAGTAAGGAGATGAAGACTGCAAGCAAGGGTTAAAGTAAATGGACGTGTGGAAAATGTAAGCAAACAGGGGATCATGATGCACGCAGTTGCCCAAACAATGTAGTTGGCTAATATTTCAAGTTCATGTAAACACTTTTTTTACTAGTAACATTATTCAGCTTATTACTGCCAATTTTCAGTGTTTCATTGCATATACAACATGGACATGGAGTTCACTGCAATTTGATCATATTTGTTTTCATTTGTGATTAGAATACAGTCATTGAGAACTTCCAAAACAGGTCCATCCATGTGCAAACAATTCCTGCAGATTAACAATTTCTGCAGAATTTTAGCAATGTTCTCAGAATGCAGATTAACAATGTTAGCAAAATGTTTCCGCTGAGAAATGAAATAGTTGTTTATCTCTTCCTTCTTGGATGTTAGTACTTAGTTCCAGATTATTCCAGTTACTATGTACTGATATTGCATTTTCCTAGCTACAGTTGTTTGTTGTTTTGTATGGCTGTTTATGAATTAGGTATCAGACAATGCACCACTATCCCAGTAACCAGTACACCAATTTGAGAGAAAGGAGCAATCTTTCAACCTGATGGTATCATTTTCAGGAACTTTTACAATTGCATTTTCACAATTACAAGTACCTGCACAACAACTAGCTACCTTCACAATTTTCACAATGACAATTACAGTATCAGTTGCAGCTTCGTCACCTGCAAGATCAAGGCACAACATCAATTCCAAATCAATCCTTCATCTAGGGCGGTGACCCAGAGGGCCAGCAGCCTGGCCATCAGGCGTCGGCGGCCAGTGGGGGCAGCAGCCTGTCCATCAAGCGGCGGTGCCCAACGAGACTGGGTCCGGCTTCTCATCCTTCTCTCCTTGTGACTCGTCCTGCAATCCGCTGACTCGTGACAGGGGCGCTGCTGGCGCCAGAGCTAGGGGCGCGGCGGCTGCGGATCCGGGCGGTGAGCCTCGGCGGCTGGCTCGTGACGGAGGGTGGAGGCGGGTAGGAGGCTGGAGGGGGAAGGGGCGACGGTGGCGATGGGCCAGGGCACGGAATCGCCTGGCGGCGGGGACCGGGCGCCGGAATCCCCTGGCGACGCACCCAGGCGGCGGAATCCATTGGCGGCGCACTCGCGACGGTGTCCGGCGAGTGTGGAGGCAGGGGCAGGGGCAACTCGCGATGCGATGAACCGTTCTGCGCACGGGAACCAGAAAAAATGACGCGAATCGCTAGCGCAGGGGGTTTTTTGGAAAAAAGGCTAGCAGGTGGGGGGTGGGGGGCTTAAGCGCAAAATCGTCCCATCTCTCACCTCATCCATTGGATCAGCATCTAGTGATCCTGATTGGTAGTTTACAAGTTTGCACAGATTGATTGATTTGCACCTGATATGTTGCCTTATAACCCATTCGATCGAAGAAGGCTGGAATGAGTGGATTGCTAAGCCGAACTGCGTGAAAGGCTGACACACTACTCGTTTGATCGTTTCTAGCTCGGCGCTAGGGGAATCTGCTGCACGGAGGAGCCAAATATAGCATGCATGCAACTTTGCAAAGAGATCCAGGACTTCCCGAATAAGTATAGCATAGTGAATCATTCAAAGAGACCATCAGATGCCAAGCGTGCATCTTCCTGATGATCCAAAATTACAGAACTGGAAACCTTGCCGTTCCAGCAAACAAGTAGGAGTACACACTAGCCTGCTAGTTTAACCAAGGCCAGCCCAAAGCGGTGATCACCAAGGAAGAAAATTCTATGCGGCGGTGCCGCACCACGCCTACTGGAACTAGAACTTGCCGTTCTAGCAAACAAACACGCGCGCATGCAGAGCACGGCACGCACGTACGTCGAACACAGCGCGTGCATTGTTACACCGGCGCCCCCAAATCGAGCGATCGGCCGGCTCAAAAACATGGCATGCGACGCCGTCATCAGAAGGTGGGCACGACGCCGTAGCCGGCGGCGGCGGGGGAGAAGTTGAGCACGTAGCTAGGGTAGGCGGCGGGCTGCTGCTGCGGCGGCGGCGGCGGCGCGGCGGCCGTGCTGCTGGTGACGAAGTCGTCGGCTGCGGCGGCGTCGGCGTCGTTGTCGTCGGCGCGCTTGGCGAAGCGGCCCTTGACGCGCGGCCGCGACTCGGCGTAGGCCTTGCGGGACGCATAGCGGATCGTCTTCTCGAACCGCCTGTTCTTCCGCTTCTCGCGGTACCGCATCAGCCGCGCCTCCCGGCTCTCCCCGGCCGCCGTCGCGGCGGCCACCCTGCCGGCCATGACGCCGCCGTCGCCGCGCTCCGGCACCGCCCCCACGTTCAAAGACGACACCTGCTCATGTACCAGAACCAAGTTTTAATAAAATCGGCACGGTGCAGTGCATCCATCCTAGCTAGCCATCATGTGATCTTCATCGTGCCTAGGGAAGTAGGCTCTTGCAGCTCTAGCACGTAGTACAGGGCAGGCACGTGGTCTTACACTGTGGGTAGGAGTCGCGGCGTACGGCAGGTACGCCGCCTTGGACTGCGCGAAGTCGAGCTCGATGACGCCGCCGGTCACGCTCCCGCCGCGGCCGCAGATCGCGTCCGGGACCAGGCCGACCTCCGACGACGAGCCCTGCTCGACCAAACCCAAGAAGATTAGCTATACTAGCTAAGAAGACGTGCAGACGAAGATGGAGGAGGTAATTATCTAAGCACTTACGCTATGGGCGACCGACGCCGCCGTGTAGGAGCTGTAGGACGGCTTGGCGGCGCCGGCGGCGACGGCGCCACCGAAGTCGAGGTCTAACGCGCCGCCGCTGGATCCGTTGTTAGGCACGATGCTGTCGGCGTGCGGGAACCTCGCGAACTCCTCCTGACCGAGGAACGGGTCCATGACCTCCGCGAACAGGAACTCCAGCTGCTTCGCGTCGACTTTGGCGGCACCACCAAGCATCCCGGCGGCCGCGGCGTCGTCGTCCTTCTCTCCCACGGCGGCGGCGGCGACGAACAGCATCGGGTCCGCCGCGTGCGGCGCGGCCGCCGCCCCGATGGGCTGCACGGGGACGCGCTCGTGCCGTCGCGCCAGCGGGTTGGCGTCGTGGATGTCGGCGTCGCAGGCGGCGCAGAGCGCGGCCGCGTCGGCGCGGCACGTGACGGCGGCCGGCGCGCGCTCGCACACCTCGCAGACCCACACCCTCTCGTGCCCCGCCACCGCGTGCTCCGCATCGCACCCCGCGCACAGGTACGCGCCGCCGCCCGAGCACGTCCGGCAGTGCACCGCCGCCGGCGAGCCCCCGCACGCCCCGCACCGCCGCCCGCCCACGCCCCAGTACCTCGCCGCCAGCCCCACCTCCATCCGATCGACCCTCTCTTCGTCTACCTCCCCGACTAGCAGCTAGCTAGCCGTCACGCTACTTGATTAACTTAATGCTCGGTGCTTGCTACTAATGGCAGGATTTGGCAGCAAGCTTGGTGAAGCTGGAGCAAGCCGCGACTATTCCTTGCTTTATAGGGAAGGGATGGATGGTTTCGCGGGTGGGCGGGCGGGCGGGCGGGCGCGTTTGTTTAGGCCGGCGGATGGGATGGTCTCGGGTAGGTGGTGGGGTAGGGGGCGGCGACGGTGACGTGGGCTTGGGGGACACGTGGGCCGGCGCGGGCCAAGCGAAAATACGCGAAATGTTGATCTCGTGGATTTTCTGGGTGGTGGGGGCCCACGTGTCGATGCCGGGTCATGTGAGCCGTGGGGCCCGCGCACGGACATCTTGGAGCATGGAGAGGGTTAGCCATAGCATGGGTGATCAGTTCATCACTGGTCATGGAAGCCAGGGGATTAGGTCGTTAGACAGGCAGGCTTTCCGGATAATCCCTGTACGGATATGCTATTAAATCCTGTCATCCCTGCAGCTTATCGCCGCGTGTCCATGCCAGACCAGCTCCATGACTTTGCTTGATTCAAAATTCATGCTCAGATGACGGTTTGTATAATCTAGCTTTTCCCGGCACGATAGAAGCTACGCTCGATCTGAATTACAGCATTTCACAGGGTAATTAGCTCGAGTGATAAGTGACGGTGAATTTACATAAGTGGGCGATAAGATCGGGCAGAGGTAGCTAAGATATTACCACGAAAGCGGCGACTACTCGATCAGACGCGTCAACCTCACCGGTTTCACAAGAGACAAGGGAGAACTTTATGGCGGGCGGTTTGACGTCGTCGTTGTGGCCAGCGCGCGCGTTTACAGGTCAAAAGGTAATTATTAGTTCTAAAAGTTAGTCTTAATGAAGACACTGGCAACCGATTAACTACCTCTCGTGCTCGTCATTAACCTGTGACGAGATACCGTCGCTGCCAATCAACGTCCGTCTAGCTGGCTCTGCCTTCTCACTTCGGAGACCCAAACTACCACAGCTCCAGCTGCGAAAGACGTGCAGCTAGCGCAGGAAATGTCGGAAATAGCCTCGTGCTCACCTTGCTGAATCACTGATGGCCTGCTAGATCAAATTGAAGGAGGGGCGGAGTCCACGAGCTAGGCTCCTGTTTAATGGCTCTGACGTATATCTACCCTTTAATTTGGATTTTGGAAGCCATACACTGCCGTCAACGACGACGGAAGGTAGACTCGTTCTCGAGTCTCAAACACTTGTAAGGGGTGTTTGGAAGGGGCGCTAAACTTTAGCATCTTATTTTAGCAATGGATTCTTAAATAGGGATGCCAAAGGCATCCAAGGGGTACTAAAAGGTGCTAATGGATGCTAAAAGTAGTCCAAGGCCCATTTTTCCCCTGTTGCCCTCCCACAACCCCTCTCCCTCTCCTCCCCGCCGCACCCCCGCCGTCCGATGCTTCCGCCTCGCTTTCTCCACCGCGGCCGCCGTTGCGCACCTCTCTCCCTCCCCGGCCTTGCGCGCCTCCCACCGCGCTCCTCCACCGCCGCCGCATCCCACTCCCGGCGAGGAAGCCATAGGCGAGCCCCTTCTGCGCCACCCGCGCATCCAGGAAGGGACGGGGCCGCTCCTCCCCACGCCGCCGCATCCCACTCCTGGCAAGGCCTCCGCGGGCGAGCCCCTCCTGCGCCGTGTGTGGCACGAGCGCCTCGACCTCGCCGCCACCTCCGGCCGCATGGGAAGCGCCGTGCCCGCGCTTCGCCGGAGCCTCTCCCACGACAGCGAGGACGCGGGGCAAGCTGCTGGAGCTCGACCCGGCTTAGCGTTGCCGCTCCCCACGGGGAAGCTCACCGCTGAGGCCCGCGCGCTGCCACCCCCAGCAGGAGAGCTCGGCCTGACCTAGTGCCACCGCTCCCCGTGGGCAAGCTCGGTCCGGCCAGCCACCGACGCTCCCCCGCGGGCAAGCCCTGCTGGCACCTCGCGCCCTCCCTGCGCGAAGTGGGAGCTCTACCGCCCCTTCGTGCCTCACCGGCGGAGGCCTCCACCGGCAGCCGATTCGGATCGAGTAGAGGAGAGAGAGATCGACCATGTGCATGCAGTTGGGGGAGTGGAGAGAGATCGATCGGAAGGACCGTAGTGCGGGAGAGGGAATAGTGCAGGGAGAGGGTAGTGCGCTAGGAGGGAAGGAGGGGCACTGCTATCATTTGCCACCGAAAGTGCTAAAGTTTAGCACACTATCCAAACATCCCAAGGTGCTAAACTTTAGCCCTCCATTTGAGGGTGCTAAACTTTAGCACTTAGTTCCCAAACAGGGCCTAAACCACTCATACTGAAATTAAAGCAGGTGTCGTACCCTATACAATAATTATCACCAAATAGATTTGCTCTTCTTTTTAGATGAGCATTGCGTTAACTATCGATGATTTCATCCATCTCAAATTATATCGATCTCTCCAAGTACTTAGTCCCTATTTGGATCAAAACTTTAGTTGGAGGTGTTTGGATCCTAGCTAAATGCTAATTGTTGAAAGTAAGTGACCTCGCTACCCTTCATTAATTATACATTTATCTCAACCATCTTTGGCGCCAACATGACCTGTTCTGTTTGTGTTTCGGCATCAAAGCTTTCTTTACCTCTGCTCCGTTTCCTGTTGGCGCCAGGAGGTCCTTTTCCTCTCCGTTTCCTGTTGGCACCAGAAGGTCCTATTGGCGCTGCTCCGTTGATCGCGAGGAGCCTTGTTGCTCTGTTGATCGCCAAGAGCCTTGTTGCTCTGTAGTTTGTCGCACAGAGTATAGGGAAAATAGAGAGCGTTCTTTCAAAGGAAAAAAATACAGGAGAAATATTCATAGTTCATACAAATTCAAATAAATTTTAATGTATCCAAAGTGCATACAAATACCCTATGACACTCACTCCCTCACGGCAAACAAAGCATCAGCAAGTTGGTCATGAAAAGTGTTCATGCTTCCATCTTCAGCACCTAGATGATTGTAGACCGCTCTTGGTTGAGATGATGAGGACGATGCCATTGTCACAAAGTTTTTGTCTTGATCGCACATGTCAAGTTCATATCTCCAAGAGCATTTTCTCTAATGAAATTATGAAGAGCCATGCATGCAAGGGTAATTTTGGATTGTTTTGCCGTAGGATAAATTGGTAAGTTCAATAAAATCCTATACTTCATCTTCAAAACACCAAAAGAGCGCTCTATGACATTGCGAAGTGAGGAATGTAAATAATTGAAATGCTCCTCCTCCTCATCCCTATCACACGGAATCTCTCCAGGAATGCAAGTACATGACCCATTAACAGTTATTCATCCAAACATCAATTCAAGATCTTCTAGACACTCTGGAGGGCCATATTTGAGCTTCTTCCTCTTATGTTGTTTCTGAAAAAAAACAAAAGAAAAATAAGAACAAAGGTTGTTTCTGAAAAAACAAAAGAAAAATAAGAACAAGTACATTATAGTGGACAACTGGAGAGAAAAACAGAACACGGACAATTACCTTAGTGTGCTTATCCCAAAATGCTTCGCTTGCCACAATACCGCCTTGAGAAGTCTTGCCAATTTCACTTTGTTTGTTACAATAAACCCAGAAGGTGAAGAAACTCTTAAGTTGATCCTAGCTATTATTGAACTGAATTTTAGAGTGATGCAAACCTGTGTGTACATAGAAAGCCGCTGCTATGTTGTTGTACGCTCTAGTAGTCATAGTTTCGTTGCTCCTATTTTCAGCCCTTATTTGCTCCACACAAAGATCAGAGAACACCACATTGTTGTTGAAACTAGTCCAATTAGCCTTGTCAAAGCTACCTTTCTATTTCATATTCAAATTTGACATACTATGAACACTCATAACAGAATAATGAAATTATTAATCAAGATCTCTGTACAGAAAATAGAAGTATATCCATGTGAAACAAGCAATTAACAATTAACACACAAATATTTGTGAGGCACTACCATTTGTCAAATAGAAGCAATTAACAATTAACACACTAACAATCTATCAACCACGTACACTGCAACATAAGTTTGGATCCATTTTCTCACTTGATTTCCATGGCCAACAACCTCTTCGACATCGTCTTCTTCTTCCGGTGAGACGCCATAAGACTCTGAAGTTGCAGCATGAACGCGGCCACGCTCACAAGCGGAACTTGAAGTTTGGCCGGTCGACTGAGGCGCCCGATAAGGCTGCATTGCAGGAGGATGGGGCGGTGCAGCATTGTCACCACGGCCAGTGCTGGAGACATGGCCGGCACCAGCGCCACCACCAGCAGGGGCACCACAGCCGCCACGGGCTCCACGGCCGCAACGGCCACCACCGGCCCCACGACCGCCGCGACCTCCAAGGGGGACACCTGTCTGGGTACTGTCGACGCCATCCGAGGCCACTTGAAGTGCGTCGACCGATGATACACCAAAGATATCCATAAAGGACAAGTCATCGATGTCATGCGGTGCTTCAGAGTTCAGGTCCAGCTCACCAACAGCCCGGCCAACAAAGGACGAGGCCAGCGTGCTTAAGCTTGCACCATCGTGATTGGGGGCCGACGCCGACATGGATGTGGGGATGAACGACCGATTGCGGGGTGGGGCATTGGCTTCCCAAAACAAGATGTCGTCGTCATCGACATCCTCCGAGCAAACCATCTTGCACCGGTGAAGATCTATAGGTGGTGGAGGTGGGATAGGGCGGCGCGGTGGAAGGTGAGGGGCGGGCGGCGCGGTGGAAGGTGAGGGGATCGGGAAGTTTGACGGGTGCGGCGCGGTTGAGGGGGCGGCTTGCGGGAACACTGGATTGAGAGGAGGGGAAGTTTATGCTCAGTGGGTAATTTCTCCGAAATCATATGGGCATTTTGGTCTTTGAACAGTTTTAGCTGGTTTAGCTGGGTGGGAACAGCTAAAGGATTTTTTTAGCTAGGAGGATTTTTAGCTGGTCCTTTAGCTGACCTGTTTGGATCCAAATCAATTAGATTTAGCTAGCTAAATTTTAGTTGATGAATCCAAACAAGTCTTATAAGGCCAATCTCAGTGAAAATTTCATGGAGAGTTTTATGGGCATTAAATTACATGCCACATCAGTAATTTTACTATCTTCATGAGGAGAGAGAATGAAGAGTTCATCGTATGCGAGAGTAGTTTCGTCCCTATGATAATTAACATGCACGGTTACCTAATTTCCAATCTTGGTAATAGTGTAATGAAACTGTGCAATAAAATTGATCTAAGACTGTAAAAGTAGCATTTTAGCTTGATAGTGCACGCGCTGTGTACGTGAGTGTATGCACGGCAGCTTTCTTTCCTACTAACTGGACATTTCACATATATCGTAATAATACGAACAATCCAACCCACGCACTTTCTAGAAGAGACGGAAACAGTTTTGCATGGCATACACGTCAAGCTGGGAAATCCCCCGCGATCGCGTGCGTGTTAAGAGTAGCCATCACCGTACGTCGAACAAGTCCGCGATCAAATGCTTCGTGATGCACGGAAGACAAACCGTCCAAAACTTGTCTTTCCGGAGAAAGATCTCCCTCGGAAACAGCAACGGATTCGATGCTGCTGCTGCCCAAGGTCCCCGGCAAATCCACCCGCCACTTGCTTGGGCAGGCGCGCCGCGCACGCCGCGGCCGACAGCCGCCGCCGCGCGCGGCTCCTCCACCGCTCGACACGGCCGGCCGATCGGCGGCGTTCCCCGCGGCCTGGCGCGCGCGGCGACTCCGACCCGCCGAATCGTCCGGGGTCCCCGCTCGCGTTGACGCCGCGCCGCCGAGGCCGAGCTGGCGGAGTCGCGTCAAGCGCGCGGGCGCAAGTTGGCGACGCGGGCGTGCGCGCGCGGCGCGGGGGTGTCGCGTCGCGTGACCTGCCGCCGAGGGCAGCGGGTGACGGCCTGACGGGGATGGGGGGCGAGGGGCAGGCCGGTCATTTGGGGGCGCGGGTGACGAACGGGATGCCGTCATTTCCCGTGGAGGGGATGGGGACAGCGGCGCGCCGATCCGGTGCGCCATGTGAACATGTCGCTTTGCCGATTCCAGCATGTCCAGCACTCCAGCTACGTATCGGTAGCCGCTTCAAGATTGGATCGTTTCGAAATTTCTTAATAATCATGGCATCGTCTTGTTGAGATTTCCTCTGAACCTAAGCGTAGATCGCATCGTCTTGGAACGGCCAATCATACGAAGGGCTTGTTTGGTTATGGATGCTTATTTATTGCTTATTTATAAGTCTAGGTGTTTGGTTTGGGTTGCTTATCTGATTGCATATGACATATTTGCCCCTGCCATCCCATTTCCCACTACCCCAACCATTACCAGCTCCTAGTACAGAGGCGGCGGGCGGCGGGGCGCGAGCGGCGGCGGGCGGCAGGCGTGAGCGGCGGCGGGCGAAAGCGGCGCCAGAGTAGTTCCGGGAGAGAGGAGAGAGAAAGGGGAGAGAGGAGAGAGAATGAGGGTAGGAGGAGTAAAGTGCCCCATAAGCAACCATAAGCAACTCAAAACTTGCTTATTTGCTTATGCATAAGGCCTGGTTTGGTTCACTAACTTATTTTTAAGCACCCGTCACATCAAGTGTTTAGATACTAATTAGGAGTATTAAACGTAGACTATTTACAAAACTGATTACATAAGTGGAGGCTAAACAGCGAGACGAATCTATTAAGCCTAATTAGTCCATGATTTGACAATGTGTTGCTACAGTAAACATTTGCTAATGATGGATTAATTAGCCTTAATAGATTCGTCTCGTCGTTTAGCCTCCACTTATGTAATGGGTTTTGTAAATAGTCTACGTTCAATACCCCTAATTAGTATCTAAACATTCGATGTGATACGTGCTAAAAATAAGCAAAGGGAACCAAACGCCACCAGCAACTTATAAGCAACTCTATAAGCAAGAGTGTTTGGGTTATAAGCAACTTATTTGCTTATTTTTAAGTTGCTTATGGATAAGCAAAGGAAACCAAACAGGCCCGAAGAAAAAACCAAGAAGTTTTTATTAAGCTTATTGTGACCTGCATCTCGAATTGCCACAATAAGGGTGCAATAACGCGCACGTGCCAGTTTCTCTTAGTATTGTAGTACTCCTACTTTTGAGTGAAGTGTGCAGGGGATCATATGCATGTCCCCGTCAAGTGGAGCTCCCCCCATCTTTTCGGAGTTATGAGCGCTCATTAATCGTGCGCGTCTCAGGGAGCTTGGGCGTGCGTGTGAACGAGCTGGATGCCCGGGTGGCGGGGTGGGGGGTGGCAGGATCAGACCACCGAGGCGATGGGGCGCCCCAATCAACACGGCGGGTGGGCGCGTATCTATCTCCCGGCCCTCTGCAGCTTGCTCGAGCTCGAGCATGGCTGGGGACCCGGAAGTGGAAGGCGTGGTGCTGGTGGGTCCGGCGGCCGGGCAGGTTGACGCGCTCGCGGAAGAGCTGGGGCGCTGGGCCCTGCCCCTGCCGCGAACCCCAAAACTCCTAGGGCCGGGCCCACCTCGCCGCCGCCATGCTCAAGCTCTAGTCGGGGCATCACGCGGTCGGTCGAGCAGGATAGGAGATTCGGTGGATCGATCGGGTCGGCCGGTCGCGGGTGATGGAGCAGTTGAGAGCATGCATTGCCGTGGATGCGAAGGCACTCGATCGATCGGCGACGACGCCAACTCGCCAAGTCCTGTATCCATCACCGTATCATGGCGTGGGTGCGGTGCGCTACAGCCTGCGGTTCAACTGTTTCGATCTAGGCCGGTGGGCGAGGGTTCCAGACGGTTCCGGCGCATGCAAGTGTAGCTCCCCTGTGCCTAGCTAGATGCGATCCATCCACCGCCATCGGATTTGCTTCAGGGCTGTTTGGTTCCGTTTGCTTATTTTTAACACGTGTCACATCGAATATTTAGATACTAATTAGGAGTATTAAACATAGACTATTTACAAAACCTATTACATAAGTGGAGGCTAAACGGCGAGACAAATCTATTAAGCCTAATTAATCCATCATTAGCAAATATTTACTGTAGCAACACATTGCCAAATTATGAATTAATTAGGCTTAATAGATTCATCTCGCCGTTTAGCCTCCGCTTATGTAGTGAATTTTGTAAATAGTCTACGTTTAATAATTCTAATTAGTATCTAAATATCAATGTGACGGGTGCTTAAAAATAAGCCGCGTAAACCAAACCAGAACTTAACATCCGTGCTAAAATGGCGAAAAGTGCTGATAAACTCAAAAAAAAAACAGCAAGATGAAAGGCGTACGTGGAGGTCGGGAAGAAACTTTTTTTGCAAAAAAAGGGTAAGGAGATGTGACTCCAAGCTCGTGATCGTACAGGATCTCAGCGCTTCTGAAATGGGACTCGGACTCTATCCTTTTCGACACGGGGAGGTAGGTCCGTATGGGACTATGGAGGGAGGTAGGTCTTGAGACCCCCTGTACGACCTCGTGGAGCCAGGAGCTAGCCCGGCCGTCACTGTTGCTGCCTTGCTGGGTGCGCCGCCATGCATGTGCATCTGCATCATCCCGCCCCGCGAGGCGATCTGCCAGCCGGCCGGCACCGATGGATCACATGCCCGCCGGGCCAAACGCGACCGGCCGGTGTAGCTAGCTGTTGGAGAAGTACGCACGCACGATCGGATCAGGAAGGCATGCGTACGCGCGTGCAGAGGAGCGCACCGCCGAGTGCCTGCCCGCGCGCGTCCGGGAGCGCACACGTGCACTTAGACCGGCAGGCCGGGATCGTACGTTCTTGCCGGCGGCTTTCGGCGCCGACGGATCCTGCGGTGGTTGAGCCGGCCGCACCGCCCACCGCAACACCCCCCCCCCCCCCCCCCCCGGGGAAGAAACATGGCCACGTGGCGCGACGTCTTTTTGGGATTTACTTACTGGCCAACGTGCAGAGCGCGAAGGCCCAAACAAGCAGGGCGCGCGCGTGGGAGCGCCAGGCCCCTGCCTGCAAGCATGGTTGTCGGCTGCTACCAAAGCAAAAGCCATGACAGCTACCAACAATTAGCACACACTCTCTCAGTTTGTTGTCCGTAGAGTAGTAGCATGCATCAAGCTGTGCGAGGCTGCGAGCGACGACGACCAAGTAGCTGAGCAGCTAACTTTTGTGCTCGTTCTGTCGTTCTACTTGGGGTTGGAAGCAAACCGCAGCTCGCCGGCGGACTCGACGTCCAAGGCAGCAGCAGGCTGCGTCCTCCCCCGCTTGGGCGAGTCGTCGTAGATGATGTCGCAGGAGAAGAAGGCGGCGGCGGACAGGAAGGCGCATCCGGCGGCGATCCACAGCGTCATCCTGTAGTACCTGGTCTCGCCGTGGCCGAGGCAGCCCCAGAGCGCGAAGATGACGCCCAGAATCACGAAGGCGACGTTGATCGCGAGGCGGACCTTGGACGACATCATCTCGTTGTGGGTTAATTGTGACCCCGTTACGAGGGTTAACTTACGAATACCTGTAGACTAGAGCGAAACGGAGTCGAACAGGCCAGCCGCGTAGTACGTACGTTACGTGGGGGTGGGGCCACCGAACCCGAATGGTTCGATCGGTTACAGGGTCGGTGGTAATCAGTGGAGCGAGTGCTGTAATGGGCCGACGCGCAGCAAAACCAGGCCCAAATGAAATGTGGCCCAGTAACGCATCGCGGTCAGTCGGCCATGGCTGAGGCGCGCGCCGGCGACGGGAGGGCAGACCGCGACCGGCGGTGGCAATTCAGCAATTGCTACACACGCAGGCTCCGCACTGGCTACCTTCACAGGCATCAAGTGCAGCAGGCACGCGCGCAGCATCATTTAAGGTCAAGTGCGTCGCGCCGGCAGGCAGACAAGTGAGGCTGCAGGCGTCGAGAGCGACGGGGAGATGGGGTTCGTCGAATCCGCGGGGAGCGTCGGCAAGTACAGGTTCGGCCGGGCCGTCGGCGAGGGCACCTTCGCCAAGTTCAGGCTCGCCGCCGACGTCGAGACCGGCGGAACCGTCGCCGTGAAGGTCATCGACAGGGAGACGGTGCTCAGGAACAACCTCATGCACCAAGTGAGCACGAGCGCGCCGGGCGGTGCTTATTTTATTCCAAGCATGAGAAAATTGGATCGCTGTTGATGGCGGACCGGGGAGCGTTTGTTGATTTGCTGAGATTTTTTGAAGGTGAAAATGGAGATACGCGCCATGAAACTCCTCAATCACCCCAACATAGTCAGGATACACGAGGTAATGAACTGAAACTCGTTCACCATTTATGCACCGTGGTCACAAATACAAATTAGAGATTATAAGCCTAAGACTTGCCAAGATTTCTAGTTTTCGCCTTATGCGTGTATGCGAATTGATGCGCAGGTCATCGCGACGAAGACGAAGATATGCCTGGTCATGGAGTACGTTTCCGGAGGGCAGCTCTCTGACAAGCTGGTAAGGCATCGTGATCGTTGATCGGCGTTCACAGTAACAATTCTTGAGTGATTAGTATTAGTCTTAACTGGAGACAGATTTTGATCTGCCTTTGGTTCGTTGTTATCCTGTCGAAAGAGTTGCCTCAAGCGATTGGATGAGAGGGAAGCGAACAAGTACTTCTACCAGTTGATCGATGCTGTCGACTATTGCCACAGGAGAGGCGTCTACCACAGAGACCTCAAGGTATCGTTCTGCACCTCTGATGATCACTTAACTTCAAGTTCAGAAACAAGCCATTTCGTCTCCTAAGTCACCATTTCTGTTCTCGCCTAATTTCGTCACCTGACAAATAATCGCATCACTGAGTTGTTTACACACACACACTTTCTGTTTCTGACGTTGTGGGCAGCCAGAGAACTTGTTGCTAGATACCCGGGGCAACCTCAAAGTATCTGATTTTGGACTCAGTGCGCTAACGAAGGTTAGGAATTGCATGCATTTTTATGATCACATTTACTCGACTATCTTCTTTTGGATCAAATGGCTCAGATCCAATACTGAAACTCTGACAAAAATTCTGTTGATTCAGCCAGGGCAGTTGCTATCCACATCCTGCGGCTCGCCTTGCTATATAGCTCCTGAGGTACGGCAACTTTCACAAAAAACTTTTTTCATTCAAGCACAAACAGGAGCATTGCATGGTCCATCCGGAGCTGTACCTTGCAAATTTGTCGAAAGCTCAGAGCATCTGATAGGTGATTCTGCACAAGAGTTACGATGGCGCGGCAGCGGACGTCTGGTCTTGTGGCGTGATCCTCTTTGAACTGCTTGCTGGTTATCTGCCGTTTCAGGACCGCAGCCTGACAAGCTTGTACAGAAGGGTAAACATCTAGAAATATTTTCTGCTACTACTCTGTTGATTGGATGCTATGGTAACATAGCCATTCTCTTCAAAAAGATCTCCAGGGCGCAATTCACTTTCCCGGGATGGTTCACTCCCCTTCAGAAGAAGCTCATTTTGAGGATTCTGGAACCATCTCCTATAAGGGTACTTAAATTCTCCATAAATGCTTACGAGTATTAGCCTTCAGGTATTAATATTTTCAACATCTTTAAAAAATGGCACAGAGAGCAAAGATAAGCGATATTTTCGATGATAAGTGGTTCCAAGGGGACTACAATCCATCACGAACTGATGATGACAATGATGGTTCTTCTGATCTTGAAGAGGTTAGCACAGACAGTGAAAGCAGTCACGCTTCAGAGGTAACCATTACACTGCTCCTTGCATGTGCATCGCTCTTTTCCTCTCTCAAATTGCTAAAGTTGCCCTTGTGTGTAGGTAAGGGAAGCCGCAGAACTGAATCCGGAACCTGGGCGGTTCATCAACGCGTTCCAACTGATCGCAACTTGCTGTGATCTCGACTTGTCAGGTCTCTTCCAAGAGCAGGTGCACGATTTTCTGAACAATCCGATCTCAACTTTGTGGCTGTATCAATAAATCGTTGCCAACTGATTCGGAGATTAACTGATGATCTGCAGAAAACAAAGTTTGGCTCGTCGCATACATTGCAGGAAACACTGGAGAAGATCAGAGTTGCAGCTCAGGATGTGAGCTTGTCAATGTGGAGATTGGACAGCTCCATGGTAACTAAACCACATAACATTTTCCCTATCTTCGTTCCTGAAAGCCCTTTCCAGATAACACAGTTCAAGATTTGAAGCAGCAGCTAAGATTAAATTCTCAATGTGGCACAGGTGAAGCTTCAGGACAGCAGACTGCTTGAAAGGAGCATACCTGATCTGACTCTTCTGGCTGAGGTCAAGCTCCAAAACCCTGAAACCGTCTGGTCCATTTTTACTTGAAGCTTCATAGATAGGCTGAAATTATAAGAAATGCAGGTGATCGAGGTGACTCCGGTACACTGCATTGTCGAAGTGTCCAAGTCCACTGGGGATCTGAGAGCATATAGAGAGGTAGGTTCATTCCATGCTCTGTTTCAGCTCAGTTCTAACTTCTACGTTTCACTGATGAGCAATGCAATTCTTTGATCTGCAAGCAGTTCTGCAGAAGCCTATCAAGCTTGCTCAATGGTGAGCAGCAGCCCGGCAGTTCATCTGACTTGGAAGTGAACAAATCTGAGTAGAAGCAAAAGATCAACAGCTGATCAGGATGATGGCGATCAATCTGAGCAGGACTAAAGATTAGAGTTAGTGTCCTTGCTCATGCAGGGTCAACACTGATTATGTTCTAGCATGCAACAAAATTGGTACATAGAATGAGAACGCAAACTTTTCCATATGCACTTTAACCACAAGATATATCTTTATTGATTTACATAGGCGTTTTATCATCTCCTTCCTTTATTAACACCACACAAACTTGTGGATTTCCCCATTCCTGTGAAAAGGATCATCTTGCCCTGCTATCTATAATTCATACAGGCATTTTATCATCACTTGTATCGATAGAGGTTACATGTAAATAATCCAAGAAAACATGGTGATGAGAGTGAAACCCAGGTTTTTCATATAGCAGAGAATACAGTGATAAGTGGTCATAGAGCCCTACTGCAATGCCTGCTCCATGGTTGAGCGATGAGAGAGTTGTTGCTCATACAGGGACCTGAATATCTGATATTTTGCATCATGGTATTTCTTGACTCTAGGATCTGATGACGGATTTACAACCTGCAAAAAAAAAAAATCCAAGTTATAACCAGCAGTGGAAACAGAAGATCAAAGTTAAGAGCTTATGCATGTTTAATGTCCAGCATAGAGCACAGCTGAAGAAAAATTGGGAAATACCTTCCCTGCTGCATTAAGCGCTTTCATTGCATCACGAACACCAGGAAACTTCTTGGCAGCAACAGCACCCAGAACAGCAGCGCCCAAAAGCACAGGCTCGTTCTCTCTAGGAAGTATTATTGGACATCCTGCACAGTACGATGCAAAAGGTGATGCATCAGAAGAGTTAAGAAGTTGTAGAGGCATGATTGCAGGAAGAAGGGACTTGCCAATAATATCTGCATGTTCTTGGATATACACAGAGTTCTTTGCAAGTCCTCCACAGGCAAGAAGGGTGTCGATCTATTATGTAAAAAGGAAATATAATTAATCTAGGCATTAAGCTCTGTGCTATCCAACAAAGTTAATCATTAAAACATTGAGAGAAAATAAGTACCTTGTGTCCATGAGCATTACAGTGCTCCACAATATGACGAGTACCGTAAGCAATGCCCTGAATTGTTGCTAGGTACAGAAGAGCCAAATGCTTCTCACTTGTATCGAGTGTCAAGCCATAAATCACCCCTTTGGATTTTGGATCAGCCATGGGAGACCTATAGTAGTTTGCATTCAAGTCAAATACATTGGAAGTGTGCCACTTGGTGAAAAGTAAATTTTAACCAAAATATAGAGAATACTATTATGTCCATGAGCGAAAGAACAAATAACATGAGGCAAGTGAATTGTATTATACGCCACCATTCTGGCATGATATTTAGTCTCATAAATAAATGATACTGCTTGCAGCCTCAATGATTGTATTCTGTTGTCATATTGTTCATCAGACATCTAACTAGTAGGATTACCAAAGAAGAAAAATGTCTCACTGCAATTTGGTGAGTGCGTTGTACAACAGTTAATGTGATCCAATGAGTTTTCACCAACTGGAGACAAACAGAAACAGTAGACATCGAAGAATAAGCAGCCCGTTGAGTTAAAGTCAGACACAGAGAAAGCACTCTGGTCTGTGATCATAATGTGTCTTGTGTCCCACAGGAAATATGCCAAGGAGACCGAAGATAACCAACATTCTTACTGAATATTAAGCGGTAAATGTGTAATGTTATTTCTTACCGATTTCCATGAAAGTCTGGAAGGACATGGATGTCTTGAGTCAATGCTGAAAGAAAAGGACTATTTTGCTCATGCGACATTGAAAGCAGCATCTTGTTCAGGAGCTCATATATGGATATGCCTGGATAATTTGAGCAGAAAATTATGCTCCTTTACATGGTTATACAAGCAGCTAATAAGATGATGGGCCTCATAAGACATGAAACATACTTTGAGAAGAAGCACGATTAGAAAGAAGAGGAGAAGCAACATGGTTTTCGATAATGTAATCAAGTAGAGCACCAGTTGCACTTTGGCCACCTTCTGTGAGCCAGAACTCAGGTACCATTGCTGAATTTGAAAGCATTAATGGGCAGTATTAGACAACATGACCAACAAAAGATAGAAAAGAACTAATATAAAACAAACTAACAAAGATGCTGACAAGAAATAGCTCAAAACAAATACGTGGTTTTAAGGAAGTAGAAAAAATACATGTGAGAAAGCACTGTACCAGACCAAAATGGTCCCCAGACACCAGGAACAAACAATCTGTTCTTTGAAACAGCCATGTGGCATGTAGATGTCCCACAAACCAGTACCATCCGATGGCATATTGCTTCTTCATCAGACACTGAAAAAATGTCAGAAAAATATAATATGCACAGAGTTTTAAAAGCAAGTATCAATCAAATCATGAAAAATGACCATTACTAACAATCAGCTTTAAGTTCTTCATCTGGGATGCTTTCCATGACTCCAACTCCACCAGCATGAGCATCAATAAGTGAAGTTCCAACTGGAGTACCAGGAAGCAAGCCTAATTCCTGAGATTTAGAAGTAACTGATGTCAGATGATGAACAACGGAAATCAACCGCGCAGACATTTCTTGCTTAAACATTGTAGAGAAAGCACCAAAACAACTGGATTGCAATGTAGCTTTATACAATACAGTTTATCACAAAGTAACTTAAACAACACCACCTCAAAAACGCTTTGAGTACAACTAAGTTGCTTGCCTTTGCAGCAGTAGCTGTCAAACCAGAACCAAGAGGATGACCAGGAAAAGCAACACTGCGTCCTGTTTACATTGCCCAAAGGCTTAATGCTGTATTAGAAAAATCAATAAACGATACACCAATAAATATGTCAACTTCAGTACAAAAAATAAAAGAACAGTTATTCACCTATTTTTGCACAATTTCCTTCGACAAGGTCTCCCAACCCTATTTCTTCCCAAAAAACATTGTCCCATCCACATGCCTCCATATCGCGTGAATCAGATTCTTTCCACTGTTCCATGTGTGCATGTCCAAGATATGTCCATTTGCAGACAGTTGTGCATAAGCTGCGGGTGTCATCACCTGTTGCTCTACAAAAGAAAGCACCAGAGCAAAGAATGTTAAAGCAACTCACCAGCTTCTGGGTTACGGCAAAATCACACAAAGATAGGGATTCACCTATATGCTAGCCAGTCACTGAGGTCCATCCACCTACAAACCATAGACCAAGACTCTTGCAGATTTTCCTTCACCCATAAGAGCTGCAAATGCACAAAGTCTAAATATGAGAACAGCAACGGAGAAACTCAGATACAAAGATAGAACACAGAACCAATTACTTCGCCCCTTCTTGAATACAATATTTTAATATAAAAAGATTAATTAAAACAGCACTAACTGTAGCAAATATTCCAAAACCATTACAATATGCGTCACTTTCTGAACATCATTTCCAGTCTCTCTTGATACCAATGCAAATAAGCCAGAATATTGATGACATCAAAACAAGTAAATATTATGGTGTTCCACTTCCTAAATACTAGAATCTAAGTTTCTGAGACATTCAAGCCTACTTTAGGATTGCAGTGTGTTAAGAACAAGATAAATATTATCTGACAGTGAGCACAATGACAGTGGTCACCAATGATGAACCAGCAAGAAAAAAGTTTCCATATATGCATGGTATCAACCATACCCATAAGCCTGACCTTTGGAGCCTGCATTTCTGGTGAAACGCCACCACCGCAGTATTGCAGTACTGGTGAATTGCTAGCATTGATTCTCTCTGCCTGGTTTACAGCTCTATGGTCCATCCACACAATGATATTCCTCCTCGTATCACCACTCCAAGAAACCGACACAGGGGAACCATCAGCATCAACAGCAACTGCAAGCAGCATATTTTATTTTGTTCAGTTGGTGAAATCCTAGATTTCCCACAGACACAAAACCAATCCTTCCATTTAAATGTCAACCTTTGCCCTCTGTATATGATGATGCAAGAGGTAATAGAGTTCAGAGCAAACCAAGGGAGCAAGTAGCGGCGAAACCAAGGCCAGCAACATCCTCAGGAGCTGCATTTGCCAGTGAACAAGCAGATTTCACCGCGGCACAGACTGCATGCCAGATATCCGTCGATGATTGCTGGATATAAAACAAACCGAACACATTGAAATGGTACTTCCTGCATGCATCATTTATGTAATACGTTGCACAGTTATGAATCGTTCCTAACCTCAATACAATCTTTCTCTTTCCATATCTGTATAGGACTGCTCGCTGACCCCAGCAACTTACCCTTCTGATCAAAGAGACCTGAAACAATGGACAAAGAACAGGTCACAACGACTGACTTATGTTCAACACATTTGTACAACTTCTAACCAGAAGATCAAATGTCTCAAATGACACTGGTGTCAAAGACTAAAACAAAGGGTTCAAAACACCTGGTTGCAGTGGAGTTATATAAATTGGTTGTATGTGAAGTATTTCCCTTCTAAAATGTCATGTGTGTCAAGACCCAAGACAGTTCTGCGCAGGGGTGTAGCTAGAGGTATTCATGTGTATTCACATGAATACCCATGATTCTACATAGATGTTTTGATACATATATCATGTAGTGCTAATACATGTATAAAAACAAGAATAATAGTAGATTTTTTTTCATTCTAAAAGGAGTTTCTATGAGGATCCAATGAGGTTTCATCATTTTTGTGCTCACACTTTTGATGTTGTGTATTGTATTGAACAAAAAAAAATTCACAATGAATACCTAAATTCAAAATCCTGGCTACACCACTGGTTCTGCGTGCAGTTATCATCTTTTTTTTTTTGAAAGGGAGCAGGAGCACTGCTATTCATTTAAGACAGAGAGTAGAGACGTCCAGGGTACAAGTTAGGTGATATTACATCAATAAAAATCTCTCTTAGCGCTAACATTAAGATACAGATACATCATGAACCCAACAAGGGGTTGCCTGATCTTCGTAGATTGATGTCCTCTTGAATCAGATTGAACACTTGGTCTGGGTGCAGCTATTATATACATATCTATTCTAAAATGATATCCGAAAGACTATTTAAGATGCCTAACCTAGATTACTCTACATCGGAGCAACAACTACCAGCAACCTTTCTCTGATGAACCACCATTTTGTACATCACTGGACCCACAGCCAACAACTTGGTCACTCGGAGTCCAAATACTCGTAGAAAATGGTAAATTACTCAGACTTAGGTCAATTTTTGGTGAAGTTGATCATTCTATCCAACTGATAATTTAACAATAAACTGGCGATAGCCAAGTTAAGGAAACGAAGACGAATCCTTACACGAAAAATAAAGGCTAAGGTAAATAAAAAGAGGATTGAAAAGAGAGAATCGGAGCTCGAACCTGCGCGAGCGCTGCCGGTGCCGACGTCGACGCCTAGGTATACGGAAGCGGAGCTGCCGGGGGACATGGTGGCAGCCACCGGCCGGCGGGGGCGGAGGCGGCGGCGGCTGAGCGGAGCAGAGGAGCGGTCGGGGTTTGACAAGGGTGCCCACGTGGGCGTGGTCCACTGTTCCGCATCGGGTGTGTTGGATCGGCTTGGCCTGATCCGTATGCACAGGGCCCGCGTATCAGTCATACAGATGGGAGAAAAGATTTAGTCAACACTGTGACGAGCGAAGTTCAGAGTTCATCTCCATGAACTTTTCGAGAGAGGCCTACTACTTCTTTTTTAGAGTGGTCGAAGGCCATGGAAATACACACACTGATGAGATTCTGAATAAATTCCTAAAGATAAGAAATATTCTCAAGAAAATCCTACTCTTATAGCATCTCTCAATTAGCTCTAGTGCTAGGATCGATATAAATAGTAATCGCGTTACGCCATTTTTCTTGTAAGTTTTTTTTCTTGCTGATATTTGTTGTAATATCTTCACTTGATTGATCCACAAGTGACAACCTACCATTGCCATCAGGCAAACACTTTTATGTGATAAAATGTAGAATATGTTATCTTTCGGGGACCTAGACATTAACTTTGTCATAATTTTTTATTACCTATCTTATGAATGTCTATAGATTTTGTAATGTTTTCAATAGCGCCTATGATTCAATCAACGATATCCTCTATTATGATGTTATCATTTTTTTCCGGGTAGATGTTATCCATATTTAGGATGCCACGCCTCACTAATTGTACAAATGCTTTAAGAAGCTATTTAGACCAACAATAATTGTACTCGATGTATTTCTAAATATATTTAAAGTGCACGTCCTCTATCAACACAACTTAGATTTTGCTTTTCCTCTAGCTTGATTTTTATTTGAGTATTAGATTGACCAATTGTCCAAATAAACTGCTCCTTTAACCCTTCGCTTGTGTCCTTCCTTTGATCATTCCCGCTAGAACCAAAATTGCCGGATAGAACTCATAGCCGCCACTCTCCTTCCTTAGCTCATAGACAGTTAAGGCAGTAGAGAGAATCAAAACAACATCACTGAAGCCAATCAACGTGCCTCATCCATCTATCTAGAACCTATAGGCTCCAATCTTCTTCTTAAACTCTTATGACTGAGTTAATTCACTTCATTTGACTCCTCTGTCTATGACGTTTCCTACCGTTGGTATGGTAACTAGCGTAGACGGTGTTAATCTCTCCTACCCTAATTTTCTTCGTCACCGACCTATCACCACCGCCATCAGGAACGTCCACTCCACCTCGCAGTCGTGGCCCTACTCATTATATATCGCCTCCGTCGGATTGGTTTATTCTCGACAGTCCTTCAAAGTTACGGGAGGTTAAGGTATTCCTCACCCCCAAATCTCAAAACTTTTGCACTTTTTGGTAACTTATGGGTAAGCAGTATGAATTAATTGATGCTATTGGTACTATTATAGTTAAAGTGATATTTTAAATATACTCATCGACATGCTAAGACTTGGTGGTATTACCAAAATCTAGCTTTGCATGATTTTTTCTTATAATAACATCTCTCTTACAGTTATTTTGATGTTAACTATTAAGATTTCCCTTTCACAGAGTGTCAGCGTCAAAAAGAACTTACAAATCATAACTTACTCTTTTTCAAGCGTAGTTAGGGTGGTGCCGGACCTACTCACGTGTTGATTATTCCCTTGAGCTTTGCTCCATATGGTGGTAATCATGATCCCCTCCCCGCCAAAAGATCACGCCGCCCGTCCGTGGACCGCCGCGCCGCGCTCCGCTGCCCTCTGGATATTTGCGTGGCGCCGAGGCCACGTCACGCAGAGCCAGATCGCGACGTCACTGTCACTGCGGGCCCGCAACGTGCACCTCCCGCTTTTCGCTTCGCACCAGTGCCGCCGCGTACCCGCCCTCGTGCCCGCGACGTCGGGTGGGACCGACTTGATAGGCCTCAACTCGGGCCCACATGTCACTGATGTTTTCTCAAGTGCCGGGTTGATGGTCGGGTGCGAAACGTTGCCAGTAATATTATACGGTTCATTCCCCCCCCACCCTACTACATCAGACTGTGTGCGCGGTCGCTCCCTTGCCCTTGTCCCCGACCCCGCCGCGATCTCGTCCTCCCCTCCCCTCGTCTCCGATTCCGGCGTCCGAAACCCAGGCGAGCAATCCGTCTCTCTCCTCCCTCCACCCCTCTAGATTGATTTCCCGCGCATGCCGAATTGCGAAGGAGTTGGAATCTGACGCGAATTTCGCCGAATTCGGTGCAGATTTGGCTCGGGGGTCCCGTGCCAGCGGGATGGAGAAGAAGCGCGGGCTCGAGGCCGCCGCCGCCGGCGGCGCCGACGACGGGCGCCCCGAGGCCAAGCGGGCGCGGCCCCCGGCTCTGGCAAGGTGAGGAATTACCGTGGATGTCGCTTTCGTGCGTGTTTACCTTCGTGATGTTGCTCCTGTTTGACTAGCTGAGGAACTAATTGCACGAATGGGGAACACTCGCCGGAGGACTATGCGACTTGCAGTGTTATGCAACTGAAAATTTCGGCCGGAATTGCTTGATTGCTTTGTAGTATGATTAGCTGTAGAATTTGTCCCCTTTTTTTGTTCCCTTTGTATTAGTTGGTTGATCTGAACTCCTAAATCAGCTTCAGTGGCTACTTATTGGTGCTAAGAACAGCGTTTAAGCTTGGGATTAATGCGGACTGTTGGGGAATTGGCTGCAGTGATGGCAAACAGGTTCGCTGGACCATGGAATTTAGAGGAAATATTGATCTTATAGTGCATATATTCGGTTTGGTATGTAGTACTCCCTATGGTCATTTATGCATGACACTGAACTGCTGGAGGCTTTGCTACAATGTTAAAAAATGCATGAAGTGTCACATGTTGGGAGCAATTTGTTCCTTGTTTGCCCCTGACGAGCGCTAGTTAGTTTTCCAGCAGAACAATTTGTTCCTTGTCTGCCACTGACAAGCGCTAGTTAGTTTTCCAGCAGAACAGATAATTGCGACCTCAAGTCCCAGCTTGTGCCCATAGACGAATGCGTCATCGGAGCTGACAGACACTGCTAGACCCAGAGGAGTTGGCTATTGTTAGCCATGTGGCCACCAAGTCGCTCACCGCTCCCCGACCTGCTGTAGGGAGAAAGATGAAGCTCTGGTACTCATGCCCTTCCTCCTCACTTGCCACCCAGTGGAGCATGGCCACGCTTCCTCCAGCTCACTCATACTCATGGCAGCAAGGATTTAAGTGGCACAACGAGCTTCTTGTTGCCCAAATCGAGTAGCTCACTGCCACAATCAGCGCTGCATCGTCAGATGTGGACCACCCAGAGGGCACCAGCAACCCATTTTAGGCACCGGATTGGTCAGCAGGAGCTGGCTGGGGCGTTGAATTTGGGAGCAGCAGAGGCACGTGGCTGCGAGGCGATGGGTGGGAGGTTTGGGTGTGTACGTGGCGGGGGGAGACAGCGGCGGCTGATGGAGCTGGGGACAGGTGAATGGATTGCAAATGTAAAGGGCAAGGGCCGAAAAGTAAGATGACCGGTACCTTAATTTCTGCTAACATGACAGAATTGGCAGCGGGTGCGGCACGCAAGCTGAGAACAGGTGAATGGATTGTGAATGGAAAGGACAAGGGCCGAAAAGTAAAATGATCGGTTTCCTTAATTCCTGCTAACATGTCTTATGCAACATGTATAAATGACTGGAGTAAGTGCAAGAACATGAACTCTAGAATGGAGTACTAGTAGCAATACGTTGACCAAGATGGAAAGTATGTGTATTAATAGTATCGACAAAATGTCCACCTTCTTGTTCCTAGTTGGATGTGAGTAATGTACTTTGTCTGTTCCTTTTTTTAATTAAAAAAAGTGCTTTGTTTGACTGTTGGGTTTCCTGGGGCAAGTTTGGTATGTCTCCTGTTTATTTTAATAGTTGAAGCAACCTCTTTCAAGTGTGCCCTACAAGGTGCACAAAGAAAATGGCCTAGCCCGGTTGGTTGAAGGTGCGCAGACCACCCAAGTTGGAGTCCTTTTTTATGTGAATTTTGGTGCCTATTTCTTCTTGATATTAAACCACCTAGTTACTTAGGTTGATCTAGCATTTTGAAGGTATATGTGAAGATCTCAAGTGAATTACTGAACTGAGTGCATGCCACCTTCTTTATTCATAGCTATGGAAACAAATAATATTGGTGGATCTGGTACGAGTCTAGATAGATTTGGGGATCCATGGATTGTTGTAGAACAATTACCAGGAATGGAATAGAGTTATGGTTCTAATAATCAGTGTTATATTTCAGTTGCATATACATGTATTCTCTTTGCAAATTCGAGTTGAAGACTGAACATGCACCAAACTTATCATGTCTTTATTGATTGCCATATTAATAGTTTTCGGGAATGCCTTAGTTATGTTTTGACTTTGGGTTCATGAACTTCAGACTGTCACACAATCAGGACAAGCAAACATAGTTGTTGCAGTTTTATAAATATAGACTTTTGTTGCTGCCAAAAATGGTTCTTTTGCTTGCTCGTTTCTGCAAGCTTGGCACGTTATTTTGATGTACGAATAACAGAATAAGTAGTGACTTATCACATTCCAGTTGTAGTAAATAGTCTCTCTTTCTACTTTGCAGTGTTATTGTTGAAGCATTAAAGATGGATAGTCTACAGAGGCTCTGCTCATCATTGGAACCAATTCTTCGTAGAGTAGTAAGAACATTATGTACAAAAGAGACATCAAGCAGGAATAGAATCATTCCTTTTTCAACATTTGACTGTATTCTTCATTAATTTGATAGGTTAGTGAAGAAGTGGAGCGCGCACTGGTCAGACTTGGCCCTGCAACAATCAGTGGAAGGTAACCCTGTCCTTATTCGCTAAATGCATATTCTTTCAGTTCTTCAACTGTTCCTTGTGCGTTAATGGCATCTTAGTAGTGTGTAATCTTATCAGCTTCGAATACACACGCTACATTTTCTTTTACAGAAAATTGTACACATTAGCTTTCCTCCTATATTATAGATGTAAAGCACAAAATATCCTTTTTCTTACTCTATTAAACATTGTGTGTAGTGCATGACAGTAGTTCTTTCATTGATGACTTATTCATGTAGTCTAATTAAGAATAAGTCATTTTCCTTCACTTACCATTCTGTGTTAGTGCTCAAAAGATTACAAACCAAACAAGGAATAATGTCGATGCTAACAATTATTCTGTTACCGATTCAATTATAACAGGTCTTCCCCAAAGCGAATTGAAGGTCCTGATGGAAGAACTCTGCAACTCCAGTTCCGTACAAGGCTGTCACTTCCCCTTTTTACCGGAGGAAAAGTTGAAGGGGAGCAGGGAGCTGCAATTCATGTTGTTTTGCTTGATGCTGGCTCTGGTTGTGTTGTATCCTCTGGTCCAGAGTCATCCGCCAAACTTGATATTGTTGTTCTCGAAGGTGATTTCAACAATGAAGATGAAGAGGGCTGGACAGGGGAAGAGTTTGACAGTCATGTTGTGAAGGAGCGTGAGGGAAAGCGGCCTATTTTAACTGGTGATCTACAAGTCACACTAAAAGAAGGCGTCGGAACAATTGGGGAGCTTACGTTCACAGATAACTCTAGCTGGATAAGGAGTAGGAAATTCAGACTTGGTTTGAAGATTGCCTCAGGGTTTTGTGAGGGTGTTCGCGTTCGTGAAGCAAAAACTGAAGCTTTTATGGTTAAGGACCATAGAGGAGAATGTAAGTCCCAAAAATTCATCACTGTTTCTTTTTCTTGACATGTATTATATATCTAAGTTATTTAAATTTCATTTGTCTAGTGTACAAGAAGCATTATCCACCTACACTGAAAGATGAGGTCTGGAGGTTGGAAAAAATAGGGAAGGATGGGTCATTCCATAAGAGGCTGAACAAATCTGGAATATCTACAGTTGAGGATTTCCTTAGGCTTGTGGTTCGGGAACCACAGAAATTGCGCAGTGTAAGTTCTTGTTGAGGCAGGGGGAGGTTTCCGTTTCCTTTTTGTGTGTTTTGGGTTCTGACTTTTAATTATTGTGATAGATACTTGGAAGTGGTATGTCCAACAAGATGTGGGAAACCCTCGTGGAACATGCAAAGACTTGTGTCTTAAGTGGAAAATATTACATATACTATTCTGATGAGAGCAGAAGTATTGGTGCTATTTTCAACAATATCTATGCATTCTGTGGGTTGATTTCTGGCGAGCAGTTCTATTCATCTGAGAGTCTTGATGATAGCCAAAAGGTCAGTCAACTTAGCATATATTCAGGATATTGACTAAGACTGAAATTACGTATGTTTATAAGTTGTCTTCCAAGATAAAGCTAAATTACTTATTGATGCTATTTTTTTTAAAAAAATGCGAGCCGATACTTTTTTTTTGGTTGAAAATCATGTAACTTAGGTCATCAGAATTGCAGTTCCAACCTGTTGTTATGTTACATTGATCTAGAATCTAAAATTCTTCACATACAATTCTACATATTCAAGGATAATGATGTTGAATATCAGAAAAGTTTCTAGAACTTACCATATTATTGCTATTAATGGCATTGTCAATCATTGAGAAGCTTGTAATCGCTTAACTCAAATGTGTCAGACCTCCTGTGGCCTTCTATTGACTGTAACTGTTCTTGAGAAGTATCAGCTTGTAGTAATTGCCAACCCTGTTGAAGTATTCTGTTTGAATTAACTCTCATATGAGCCCTCTTTTCATTGCTTGGTTGACAAGTATAAGATTATTTTTCTGTAAACCCCCTGACTGATTAGAATTTATTTATTCTTTACAGCTCTTTGCTGATGCATTGGTAAAGAAAGCATATGACAATTGGATGTATGTCATTGAATATGATGGCAAAGGTCTCTTCAATCCTAAACCAAAGAAAAAAGCTGCATCCACTGGTCAAGTTGAGACCAATCTTCCTGCTGTTGGTCCTGCTTCATATCAGCAGCACCTCTCTTCGACGAGCATGCCAGGGCCATCACCAGCAGGTAAGCAGCATCTGAGCCTTTAGAAACAATGACCAGATTTTTGTCGGTTTGAGTTTGTAGCTTATGGTAACTGGAAACACTAATGGCTGTGTAAATACATTGATACAGAAATTAATCTGATATGAAATTTCCAAGTTATGCAAAATATGTTATCAATATAGACTAGCCTTGCAATTTGAACACCATGTTTCTTTGTTTGTTTCAGGCAGATCTGATTCGGTAGGGTATGATGGTGACCAATCAGCAACGCATCCAGCACAGCTCCAGAGTTCATCCAGCAATGTCCAGTCACCATTCGATGACACATTTTCGTTCTTACCACCTAACATGCTGACGGGGTCTGCAAATGATGCCATGGGGTTGGAACTAGGCCAGTTGCAGCAAGTAATTTCCCAAAGCCAGTCGATTCAACCAGCAAACGTTGGATACACTGACTGGCCCAGAAACCGTGAGAGTCAGTATGGCGATGACTTCACAGAAGACATTCGCATCAAGAGCCACCAAATGCTCGAGAGTGAAGACATGCAGCAGCTGCTTAGGGTCTTCAGCATGGGTGGTGCTTCTGGCAGTTTGCCAGACGACACATTCAACTTCCAGTCCTACATGCCCTCTCCCTTACCTAACCTTGGTTTTGAAGGCGAGCGCAGCCATTCGTCTGGCAAAGCTGTCGTCGGGTGGCTGAAGATCAAGGCCGCAATGAGGTGGGGGATCTTCGTCAGGAAGAAAGCTGCCGAGAGAAGGGCGCAGCTCGTCGAGCTGGAGGATTAACGCCGTGGCTTACTTTGGTCGAAGTTATCTTTCCGCTGTAAATTACACAGTAGCTATGTGGCTCTCATACCGCCCTGATTACCATCGAAACAAGTTTCTGAAGTGTACAACGAATAGTCCTGTTATCTTGTACAGAATTCGCCTCATTTGCTTGTGTAACATAGCTCTGCTAAGTTCGACATATGACTCCACCTATGCTTGTGTATCTTTCTTCCCCAAGCTCCTCTGTGCAGAATACCGTAACAATGCCAATTAATTCAAAGATTTAGGTGTGTATGTCGCTGCATGGCTTCTTGAAATGTGTTTTGCGAAACTCCTCTGTTGGCGATATTTTGCATTATCAGCAGGTAATTGCTAGCTCTGCTTATTCTGCCCTTTCCTTCCCGGCAATCTTTATTACAATTGTGATCCCTATGTGCCATTAACTGAACCACATTAGAATCTGTCAGAAAGAGTCAAGAGGGGCAGTTCACTGTCCTAGTGAAAGGGGATTAGTGGACCTGTCAGTGGATGACAGGATGAGGTCAACCTTCATGGTTAGCAGCACGCACCTGTAGGTTGGCTTACGCAATTAATTCACAACAGTGATGTGCTGATCATTGATGTAAATTGTAGGAACAATGAACTTGTGGCACTGTTGTTGAATAGACTAATTGCGTCCAGATTTTCAGGCTCAGTTTTTCATTTATCTGATTGCCCATTTAAATTTCATATTTTTGCATATATTTCACTCGTATGTCGGTATGTACAAACTCTGGGCACACCAGAAACGTGGTCACGTGGATCCCTTGGTTGAATCATCTGCAAAAGCTAGCTGCGAACCGACCCAAATGTCTCCGAAAAATCGACAGATGAGTAAACCCAAGAGTCGACTCGTCGAATCGACTAATTCAAGTTTGTACTTTTGCCTTTGGTTAGCAGCTGCAAATGAAATATGCATTGCAGGTCCTGGTCGAACTAATTGTCTTTTCGTTTTGATGAACATTTAAGCATTGGAGCTGAGCTGGTAACCCGTCGCATTCCAGGCAGTTGAGGGTTTGACGCTCGAAGTTGAAGCTGGGGCAAGTCTTGTGCTGTGGTTAATGTGGATGACCTGCAAGACAACTAGTATGCTGGATATACAATTCTGATGGCTCCAATCGCTTACACGACATGCTTCCTCCCCCAATCAGTATGGGCAATAATTCCCTTTCGATAGGCCATGGCCAACAATACTTATTCTAAAGAATGGCCAGTAATAGAACAAACATTTAGGATTTAAATTGTGCAAAAATCGAGCACGTCCAGTTTTTCGAAGGTGCTCATAGAAGGACACGTGTCTATGTTCATATATGTCTACCTGTGCTCTTTCTTATTTTTTGTATTTTCTTTTCTCTAGTTGGAATGTAGAAATTCAAGACAGCAGAAAAGCCCTTCAGAATACGTTGTACTGCTGTTTTAAATGTTTCACCTTTCCTTTGTCAGGATAAAGACAAAGTAAATGCTACGATCGAGAGAGCACGTAATTAAGGATGTTTGACACCTGGTGTTACTTTAACCGTGTCATATCATATCGGATGTTTGGATGTTAGAGGACTAAACATGAGCTAATTATAAAACTAATTGCAGAACCCCTAGGCTAATTCGCGAGACGTATCTATTAAAGCTAATTAATCCATCATTAGCAAATGGTTACTGTAGCACCACATTGTAAATCATGGACTAATTAGGCTTAATAGATTCGTCTCGCGAATTAGACTCCATCTGTACAATTAGTTTTGTAATTAACCTATATTTAATACTCCTAATTAGTATTAAACATCCGATGTGACAGGTGCTAAACTTTAGCACGTGGGAACCAAGCAAGCCCTAAAAATGCCCGGATATGTTTTGCCGATCCAACTGTTAGCATAAACATGACGTGATGGCTTGGAACAAGTTGCTCGACGATTCCTAGTTATGAGGTCAGGTTCATGAATGAATTCGAATAGCTGGGCGATAGCAAATAAAGAAAGGGAACTCGTTGCTCGTGTGCAGCTGTTGTGCGCACCGGATCACGCCCGGGAAGCCGGACACACACGTTGCACGCCGGCGCGCTGCGTCCCCAAGTCTCCGAGCCCTGTGTGTAAGCTATAAGGGGAGAGGGCCCTCGTCTCGCCGAGGAAAGAAACAAGAGGGAGCTAGCGGCCTAGCGCGTGCACAGGAGCGAGGAGGATTATTACTAGAGCTGACCACCGGTGGTGGATCGAGGCGCCGAGGAGCTAGTGAACTGATGGCAGCCGGGTCGCCGCCGCTGGCGCCGTCGCCGGCGAGGGCGGAGTGCGTGCTGAGGGGAGCGTGCGCGGCGATGGCGGCGGCGGGGGCGCTGCTGCTGGGGCTCAGCGCGCAGACCAAGACCGTGCTCTTCGTCCAGCGGAGGGCCGTCCCCAAGGACGTCCAGGCCCTCTGGTACGCAACCCACCACTACTGATCTCTTCATCTTTTCCTCTCACCCTGATCAAGTGATCATCACAGAAGCTTCTTCGTGTCACAGAAGCATAGCAAGAGAAGCTTCTTTCATGGCAGGAAGATTATCTTTCTATGGATTGATCTTTTTCTAGAACCAAAACAGTTGCACGAACGCTAAAGCGCGTGGCGTGTTGTTCTTGCGCGTTCGCAGGGTGCTGATCGTGTCGGCGTCGGCCGCGGCAGGGTACCACGTCGTCCAGCTCGCCCGGTGCCTCTACATGGCCCGCCTCGCCGTCGCCACCGGCGGCGGTGGCTGCCGGCGACTCAGCCGAGGGGTGGCGTGCGCCTCCTTCCTCCTCGACAAGGTACAGTGCGCGCGATCGCAACCCACGCTTTTGCTCTTCACTCGCTCAGCCACCGGCTCGCTTTTCCCGGACAGCCGAGCAGAGGGGCATGCCCTGTCCCCAACCGTTTCCATTTAAACGGCGTCGCTCTCATATTCTTGCTGGCTTGGCAAAAAGAGTAGCTTGCCGAGTCTGCCAGCGATCCCTGTCGTGCTCGAGCACTTGCTAATGGCAATGGCAACTTGGGGTGATCAGAGATTCAGAGCTGCAGTACTCCTCGTGTCACGTCGTCTTCTCCATGTAGGAGACGGGGACCAGACAGGAGCCGTGTTAGCTCTGCTTGAGCTGCCCGGACAGAGATGGCAGTGCCAGCACGCGCCTTTCAGTTCTGCAGGGATTTCAATTTCACCGTGGGTTGCGTTTGCAGGGATGCGCGTACATGGTGTTCGCGACGACGGTGGCGGCGCTGCAGGCGTGCTTCGTGGGGCTCATCGGCGTCGAGGCGCTGCAGTGGAGCAAGCTCTGCAACATCTACACGCGCTTCTGCGAGCAGGCCGCCGCGGGGATGCTCTGCAGCATGCTCGCCGCCGGCGGCATGGCCGTCCTCTCGGCCTTCTCCGCGCGCGAACTCTTCCGCCGCCCCGCCTGCTGCTCCTCCTCGGCCGCCGCCGGGCAGTGCGCGCGTCTCGCTCTAGGGTGAAACGGCCGATCACAGGGGAACGCAGTTGGCATGGGAAGGAAAAGCAGCTAGCGAGAGTGTCACGCGTTGGCTCTTTTTGTTGCCCAAGATTTGCTTGTAAGGCTAAGATTAGAATTGCTTGACCAGGATCTGACGTCTCAATCGACTTGATCAAGTTTACATACGAGAAATGAAGATGATATAGTCTTATGAAACATTGCATCTATGTTTTATGATCAGAGAGGAAACAAAAGATTCATCTGAATGAAGACCTCGGGAGTTTGTTTGAACGGGAAAGAGCTAAAAGTTTGGATTGAAGGTGAAAAGTACAAGTTAATATCGATTCGGCAAGGACTGAACACTGAACTAAGAAATCTTTTCATGATTGTGCTATTGGTAATTCGACAAAAGGAATCAATTGACTTGAAAATCTTTGACGATTACACAAATGCCACGTTGACATTGCAAAGAAAAAGGAGATAGTACATGAATACTGTAGTCGGCGATTCAACAAGGACTGAACACTAAACTAAGAAATCCTTTTATGCTTGTGGTGCTGGTAATTCAACAAAAGGAATTAATTGAATTTCTAGAACAACTCGTCCTTGATTTTTACACGAAGGTCACATTGACATCACAACGGAAAAAACAGATACATGAATATTGCAATTGTCTTCTCAAAAAAAGAACTTGCTGTCGTCGATCTCGTGAGGCTGTTCAGATGTTGTGTGCTCACTGTATTGTCGTTTCTTTGTGGTGAACCTGCGTTGGACGGCGGCGCGCCGAACGAGCTGGAGAACAGCAACGCAAGATTCTGGCAGATAACAGAGGTAGAGCGGAGCAGCAGACAAGGGGATCGGGATATTAGGGTTCTTGTTCATCGATGCCCCCTTCCTGGCGGCGGGTTCAGGTCTTTATGCCATCACAAGCCGATGGCTTAGCTTCTGGGCTCGGCCCATTACTGCCGACATCGGTAGCCCAATAGCTTACACGGCCTTCAGGTCCAACACACAGACTCATACATACTAACACACTAGTGGGTCCTGACATCACCTCCCCCTTAAGAGCCAGCTCGCCCTCGAGTTGCTAATGAAGGAAGCTGCTTCTGGATCATCATCATATTCTCCCATGTAGTCCATTCAGTTGGTAGAGAGGACCATTGCACCGGTGCATAAGGATGAAAAGAGTTACCAATAAGTCGGAGTTTAGTTTCCAGTACCTTGGTTGGAGAAGGGATGTCCTCAGTCATCACCAAAGACAGATGTTCATCAGGTGTGACATTAACTTCTGGTGGAATTGCTTTCTTCGGTTGGGAGACATGCATCACTGGATGAATTTTGCTGGAGACTGGTAATTGCAACTTATAGGCTACTGCAAGTACCAGATAAGGGCCAAAAGTATTTATAACTTAGCTTAGCATAGGATCTTTTTGCCACTTATTGTTGCGCATGAGGTTGTAGTTTTAAGTATACCCAATCACCTACGTCAAACTCTCTTTCTGACCTATGCTTGTCAGCTTGTGCCTTCATTCTTTGTTGAGCTCTCACCAAGTGTTGCTGTATCAGTTGGGTCATAGCATTTCTGTCATGTAACCACTGTTGCAGATCTGGGATAGTACATGTATCTGTGGAAGTGATGCTAAAGTGTCTAGGTTTGTTAGCATACAACACTTCAAAAGGTATTGCACCATGAGATGAGTGGTAGGTTGTATTATACCAATATTTAGCTAAGGCCAACCACTGAGACCATTTAGTTGGACAATCATGTATCAAGCACTATTTCTAGACATTGGTTTAGTCTTTCGGTTTGTCCATCTATCTGTGGGTGGTAGGAAGAGCTCATATTCAGGGTGGTTTCAGAGAGCTTAAACAACTCTGGCCAAACAGCACTTGTGAACACCCTATCTCTATCTAAAATTATTACTTGGGGAAGGCCATGCAGTTTGTAAATGTTGTTGAGGTATGCTTGAGCTACTCTTAAGGCAGTGTAAAGATGTGACATAGGTATAAAATGAGCATATTTGAAGAACTTGTCTATGACCACCAATATTGTGTCAAAAGATTTGGATTTTGGTAGGCCTTCTATGAAGTCAAGGCCGACAGTGTGCCATGACTGTTCAGGTATAGGTAATGGTTGTAGAAGACCAGGAAGCCTATTGTGCTCAGTTTTGGCTTTTGCACATACCTCACAATTTGAGATGTATTTCTGGATATCACTCTTCATGTGTGTGCCAGGAGAATAGGACCTTGATCTTGTGGTAAGTTGCTGTGGAATCACTGTGACCCCCCAGTCCACTTGCATGCAGGGCTAACATGATAGCTTGATGAGCTTCGCTTTGAGATCCCAACCATATTATGCCTTTGTGTCGAATGACACCATCCACCAATGAATATACTTTGTCATTTAAGCCAGTCAAGCTGAGTTCCTGTAGCAACTGTTGTGCTTGTGGGTCTTGCTGATAGGCTTCAACCACCACTTCTAACCATTTAGGTGTACAAACTGAGACAACACTAATTTTGTTGCACTGTTGTCTTGATAAGGCATCGGCAGTCTTATTTTCAAGACCCTTTTTGTACTGGACTTTATATTGTAGTCCCAGTAACTTGACAAAGGCTTTCTACTGCATATCCTGGTGCAGCTGTTGTTCTCCCAAATGGACCAAGCTCTTGTGATCTATTGCTATAGTGAATTGTTTATGTTGAAGGTATGGTCTCCATTTGGTGATTGCCAAGATCACATCCAGACATTCTTTCTCATACGTTGACAGCCCTTGAGCCTGCTGACCCAGTGCTCTATTGATATAGGAAATAGGGTGCCCTTGCTGCATAAGAACTGCCCCAATTCCTATGCCTAAGACATCTGTTTCAACCACAAACTCTTTAGTGAAGTCTGGTAAGGCAAGTACTGGGGCAGTGACCATTGCCTTTTTGAGAGTCTCAAAACTTTACTGGTGTGGAGGAGTCCAGACAAAGGGTGTGTTCTTCTTGAGAAGATCATTTAGTGGCCTACTCAGCAGTCCATAGTACTTTATAAATTTTCTGTAATACCCAAACAGACCTAGAAATCTTCTTAGGTGCCTTGCATCTATTGGAAATGGCCAATCCTGGACTGCTTATATTTTTACTAGGTCAGTTGAAACTAACTGTGCACTAATTATATGGCCTAGGTACTCCAAACTTTGCTACGCAAATGAACACTTGGAATGTTTAAGCAACAACTTATGTTGGTGGACGATTTCAAATACCTATTGCAGGTGCTGCACATGCTCTTCTAATGTGTGACTGTATATTAGGATGCCATCTACAAATACCAAGATACACTATCTAAGAAGGGGTTGGAAGATTGTGTTCATTAGGTTCATTAGTGCTTGAAATGCTGCCGGTGCATTTGTCAGCCCAAATGGCATAACGCTGAATTCCCAATGACCATGGTAAGTGTCTTTGCTTCATCCTCGGGTAGCAATTTGATCTGGTGATGGCCTGATCGCATGTCCAGTTTGGTGAACCATGAGGCCCCTTTTAACTCATCCAGTAATTCATCCACTATTGGTATGAGGTACTTATTCTTCACAATTATGGCATTGAGTTGCCTGTAATTGATGCAGAATCTCCAAGTCTCATCTTTCTTCTTGACTAGAAACACCGGAGAGGCGAAAGGCCTAGTGCTGGGTTTGATAACTACATTCAAGAGCATGTCCTTTACTTGCCTTTCGATCTCGTCTTTTTGAGTTGGGGTGTACCGATATGGTTTCACATTCACTGGTTTGACTCCAGGTAAGAGAGGAATATGATGGTCAAACTCTCTACTTGGAGGCAACCTGTTGGTTCCTTGAATAGATCAGAATTTTGATTGACCAGTTCCTAAATTTGAGGAGGTATGGTTGTTGTAGATTCAGTTGTAATTAGATAAAGTTGGACTCATTGTGCCACTCCGCCTTTCCTTAGTAAGCCTTTCAGAATGAGATGTGCAGTCTTTGACCACCTGCAACACTATCCTCTTCCCTTGATGAGTGAATCTCATTCTCTTTCTCTTCCAGTGCATCCACATGGGGCTGTAGCCTTCTAGCCAATCCATTCCTAGTATTATATCATAATATGGTAGGTCCAACACTCTAGCAGATGTGGTGAATGTGTTGCCCTAGACCCACCAGGTGAGATCAGGAACCTGTGTTGTACTGGTCAATTTTCCTCCACTGGCCACAGGGACCTGAACAGATAGAGCTAGTTCTGTGCGTAACTTCAACTGCTCCACAGTTTTTGAGCTGATGAACATTGATGAGCTTCCCGAGTTAATCAATATGAGCACATCTTGAATGCCTATCTTCCCTTGAACTCTGTTTTTCTTCTTTCCTTGAACACCATTTGCAGCACATAAGGATAGAGCTAATAATTCCTCCTCACTGTCTGACTCTTCTTCAGAAGCTTCATCATTCAGTTCAACTTGCATGACTTGCAGTAATTCCTCCATCACATGAAGAGGAACGTGGGTTGGGCATTTATGACCCCGATTCCATTTTTCTCCACACTTCATGCATAACCCTATCTTCCTGCGTTGTGTCATCAACTCTTGTAGTTTATCATCATGATGCATCTTGCTGTTGTTGGGCTTCGTTTCAACCACAAGTGATGCCCCCAAGACACCTAACATGGAGTTGTTGTCGATGTAGAGGGTTTATCACTGAATTTGTTATGCCCTCTAGAATTCCTGGAAAAATATCTTCTCTGCGAGAGCTCCAACACTTCAGCCTGCATTAAAGCAAGGGATGCAGCAACATCAACAGTTTGAGGCTGATATAATTGTATTGCAGATTTAATCTCTGGTTTCAAGCCATCTATGAATCTTTTGCCGAACAACACATCATCATATTTATTGTTGTGCAACAAGATTTTATGCCTAATTTGCTCAAATTTCTCTAGATACTCCACAACAGAGCCTACTTTCTTAAGATTTAGCAACTCACGCATGAAATGGTTATGCAAGTCCCTTCCAAACTTTTGGTTAATGGCAACACACAGTTCTGCCCAACTACTAATAGTATGACTAGCTTCATACAGACCGGGAGGGAAAGTCTTGTCTCGTGGCCTTGCCGAGCGGCGGGACAGGGGCCAAATGGTCAACGCAAGTACTACCCCATGACTGCTAGTGTGTGTGGCGCAGCGGTCAGACTGCCACTGCCACCCCCTCGGCGCGTGTCAGATGTAGGGCCAGGGTTGGCACGTATAAGATGTGGGGCCGAGGCTGCCCATTGCGACACGGCGCGCAAGCGCAGCTCTACGCCTCTACCGTTGCCAAGGCGTATGATCAACATCCACTGCTCCCCATCCCATCCACCACAATCCTGCCATGAGCTACATGAGCAGGAAATGCAGGCAGAAATGGCCAATGGCTTGAATCCTTGTTGTTTTGCTGCTACGGATGCTGTTGTTGAAAAAGAAGAGCATAGTTTTCCAAGTACGTCGACGGTAATTAGGAGCTCAAGCTCACGATTAGAGTGACGGAGTATAATGGGTTTATTTGGCCGGCCGGTGAGGTGAGCCACCTTCGTGAAACGGACCGGGATTCCCATTTCTGAGAACAAAAGCCCTCGCACCTTCGTGATAGTCCTAGGAAGGCTAGCACATGCGATTCCCTATCTCAGATAGTACAAAGCCATACAATACAGACATATAGAGTAGCAACATGATAAATGTAATATAAATGTCAAGTACATCACTTCGGCACATGCCGATACAATCCAACAGGAGTGAATCAGGAAAGGTAAAACATCTACGCAGCGGAAACATGTAGCGCCGTGAACACCATCTCCAGAGGCAACTTGAGCGAAGGACCAACCCTAGTCTTCCCATCTGTCGTAGTCGAAGTCGTAGTCGAGCTCTGATCCTGAAAAGCCACCATCTCCCCGAGAAGCGGGTAGGCCATGTCAACTCCCAATAACAGCAAGCCAAGAAAACAAGGGGAAAATGCTATATGCATGGATAACCTATATATGGCTGTAGTAGGTTATGCAGCAGCAGCAGCAATCAAGGATGCATCAAAGCAATATAATCTCCAAGGCGCACACCTCAAGTTAAGAAAGTCATCACAAATCACCAGATCCTTCACCCAAGAATCCAGCACCCAAATACTCTAGGCGATGTGAGATCTCCCATCCCCTCACATCTTAACGGCAAACACCAGCCTATCTCAAAAGAGGGAAGGTAGAAGAGTAATAAAAGTCTAGTCAAAAGTAGTGGTAGTCAATAGTACTATCCATAACCAGTGGACATGGACTATAGCTATAGCTTTATACACTCTGCAGAGGTTGTACAACTGTACCCACCCGGATGAAGCTTGAATGATAGCTAGTCGTCTAAACCCACTTAATGGCTGGAGCCTTAGTAAGTGGATAGCACTCTCCTGCTTCCTCGAGTCTAATACTGTCTTCAACTGCAGAGCACATCGTCACCAGTTGAAGACCTCGAAGGTATGAAACCTACCCAAGCCGGGGCACAGTCTGGTCAGAGCAGGTCAACGCCTCATCTCCTTACACCGATCACCCTTATCTGCCTATAGGCTGAGCACCATCCACTACTAGTCTCGGACCAAACCCCACCCATAATGTGAGCGAACGGTATGTACATAAATAGATACTGTGACTGGTGGTAAACTGACTCGGTCCTTAGGTGTCGAGAGCGAGCGCTCAACTCCAAAGTATGTGTTGAAGCACCTGCAACGTACAAGTACGCCACCTGCTCCTTAGTGTCAAGCAAGGACCCTCCACAGGCACAAGGGAGTGGAGAGAGACCAGAAAGCTCTCTCCTAGCTAGGCACTCCTCAATACCAACCGCAGCTCATTCCCACCAAAACACGTCAAGGGATCGCATGCACCCAAAACACACGCGAGAGTGTACAGGGAATCCTATCACCAAATCCATGGCATATGCCCATCCATAACTCAAAAGCATGTATATGGATAGTAAGGTGGACTAGTTAGGGGTCTGTAGCTAGTCCACAAGTAGGTAATCAAGGAAGACAGGATAAACAATTATCAAGGCATGGCTAAAAAATTGGCTATGCATTCAGTCATCATCCAAGCATCATGAGTAGAGCGCTAGCACTAAGCATGCATAGAATCTATATGATTGGGAGTGACATGACACCTTTTTTGTTGTCGTAGGGGTCCTCCTCATTGTAGTCGGGGTCTTAAGAGTCCTCCTGGTCGTAGCTCGAGTCTGAACCAAATGAGATACGATGTAATATAAATTTATCGGCATTACATCTAGGAAAAAAACTTCAAGAAAGCCAAGTTTAGATGATCCACGTATAGCCCCTGCGCTCCCCTGCAATTATTATAAAACAAGGTTATAATAAGCATTTTCCTAATGAATTGTCACTGCCACTAGAATTTTAGAACTATTTATTTATCAGTCCTTAAAGCTAACATAATCACCACTGCCACACCCAAGGTGTGTGGGCTCCATCAGATACTTGCGCTCCAGCTTCCTAACGCCCATATTAATATCATTCCTCATGTTGGTGAGAACGTCACGCTTGACCTTAAGGAAATCGTTGTTGAACTCTGTCAGAGCCTTTTGCTTGAGCTCTTCCTGGGCCTTCAGCGCTTCTGCGGAGTGGTAGCCACCCGTAGGAGCGGAACTGCCTAGGGACGAGGCCTCCAGAATGAGACTTCGGATGTTGTCGATGTGCTTGTCCAGATCTGCTTCCTCAATAGGCTACAATTCTGAAGCGTCCCCACATCAGCGGAGACTAAATGTGATGCAAATATCAGTCCCAGGAGGCTGATAGCACATTTATTCAACAGATAGTTTAGTTACCGTACAACTCCCAAGGGAGTGGGCGTGAAAGCCACGCCACGATAAGAAGCAAGTAAATAATAGCGGCTAACCAAGCGACTGCCAAAAGACAGCACTTGGGACTACACGGCAGCAGAAGCATCTTGTGAAGGCCAACACCACAGGCAGCGTTGGGTGCGGACACAACCTCCTACTCAAACTCCTCGGCGATGAAGTCCGGGTCTTCCTCTGTAGCAACGAAGCAAGGGTGAGTACAAAAGTACTCAACAAGTCCAACCCCATCCACGGAGGGGGATACAATTAAGTATATGCACATGATAGTAGCAAGGATAGGCTAAGGTTCATTTGCAATAAAGCTAAATTTTCATCACATGCACGGGTTTGTTTTCAAAAGAGTTTTTTTCTGGTAAAGCTTTTCCTTTAGTAACCGAACATTGAGTGGGGTTGACCCTACACAAAGGATCCAAATTTTAGTGCTATCGGACTCCCTGTCCGCCATAGCTCACGGCACAACTGCCGGACACTTCCAAAATCCAACACACACACACCATGAAACCATCCATCCCCATGTGCTAGTTATGTGACCAAGCCGTAACTCGTCCAATGCCGTGGACACGGCTACCCGGATAGGTTTTAACTCTACAGAGGTTGTACACTTTTCCCACAAGTAGGGTACCGCAGCACGATCACCTTAGTACCAGTGCGGATCCTAACAAAGCCATTACCCACCTTAGCTAAGACTGACTAGTCAACATGGAAGCACCCAAGGGGTTAACAACCTATCCACGAGGCCGTAATCGGGACCTAAGTCACAAAGATCTTACACCTTTTCCATGGGCTCCCGTTGCTCACCAGCTCACCCGAAGACTAATAGTTTAGCTAGTGGGATTTATGCTAAGCCGTTGCCCATACAACGATCGAGTGGTTGCACGATAGTTGAATTAGGCAAGATGACACATCAACTCGGTCCTTAACCATGACAAGATGGATATCTCTCAAGTTTGCTCAACCACTAAGGTACGAGCCCAACATTCTGGCATTTCACACAAGAAACACCCATCCATCTCATCTACGCATTCCTTGCCTTTATACTCGAAAACCCATTTTCTCATTTGAAAACACTCACACATTTATTCTCTAAATAAACCATTGTAGTCATGATTGAAGTTGAGTAACGAGTTCCTAAGCATTCTAGCAATAATTATCATCTAAACAGAGCAAATCATATTTAGAGATAAATATAGGACAACAAGGAATATTCATAACAATCAAGGGGTGGCTATCCAACCATGTCTTGCAATAAAAACAATATGCACTTTTATAAAATAGGTCAATAGGTTGTGTTTGAAAAACTAGGAATAAATATGCATCAAAGGGTGAGATTGGACTTGCCGTCCTCAAAGCCTTCTGGGAGTTCCGGCTCGTGCTGCTGGTCCTCGGGCTTGAGCTCGCGGTCAAATTCCTCCTCATGCTCCTCCTCGGGTACTCTGCGGTCTAGTGGCACACACAAACGAGCACACAATAAATAAAAAGAAAATAAGATTTTACCCGTTGAGCTCCGAACAGAGAACACGAACGGAAATTAGGTAGGATGAGTATTTTTGGGAAATTTAGATATGGATCAGTGGAAGTATACTGGAGGATGACGTGGTCGAATTTGGGATTAATTGGAGGAAGTTTGGCGCATGAAATAACGAGTTAAACATGGATTAGGGGTTTAAAAGGAGGTTTAGGACTGATTTGCGAGAAATCAGGGACCTATATGTAAATATTTTTGGGAGTGGAAGGGCAGATATGTGAGAAGTTCTTAAGAGTGGTGGAAGGACCGGGTTGTGAATATAGGAAAAGGGAGGGTTAGATCGGAATTGGGGAAAATCTTATCTCTTCTCCTTCCTTCAGGAACAGAGAGAGAGGGAACGTGGCCGGCGGCGGTCGGCCGTGGCTTCGCCGGCGGTGAGCCGTGGGAAGGAGGGAGGTGGAGGAAGTGGAGGGGGGCCCATTTTGCCCCTTACCTTGGGGAGTTGGAGATGGGAGGGGGGGCGACCGGTGGCGGCTTGGAGGTGGCGGCGCACGGGTGAGGCGGTGCTTCGGCCGGCGGCAGGGTGGTGCTGGTGGTTTGGGCGGAGGTAGCAGGGAGGGCGTGGCTTGATGTGAGGGGCGGCCAGGGTTGCCTCCTTTTATAGCCAGCGGGGAGCGGCCGGGGACGGGCCGGGGCCGGCGACGGCGCATGGCGCACCGGGCGGCGCGGCAGGGAGGTGGGGGCCGGCGGCGGTGTGTAGTGCAGGGGGCGGGTCGCGGAGCGCAGCGCGGGAGGCGGCGCAGGAGGGGCCGGAGGCGGGGCTCGGCGGCGGCAGGCGCAGGGGCCCGGCACGGGCCGGCCACCGGGGGCGGCGCGCGGCCCGAGGGCTCTGGCGCGATCGACGGTCCCGCGGGGCCAGGCCGGGCGGCGGGGGCCCCGAGCACGCGGGGGCCGGGGGCGGCACTAGGAGTATGGCGCCAGGAGGATGGCGCCAGGAGGAGTAATGGCGCCGGGGTAGCGTGCGCCAGGAAGAAGAAGGAGAAAGAAGAAAGAAGAAGGAAGAAGAAGGAGAAAGGGAGAAAGAGAAGGAGAAAAAAAAAAGGAAAGGGATTGGGGAAAACGAGAAAAAGGAAGGGGAAACCGGCGGCGATTGCGACATGCAGTCGGAGCACGCGCGGCGGTCTGTTGACCGGCACGCAGCGAAAATTACAGGAGGGGATAAAATGATGGTTGTCGGCTTTGGATGCCGGGACGGCGAAATCGCCGGGAAGATTTTGGGTTTTCGAGAGCTCAACGGTAAAAAGATTTTGAAAGCGATTTTTAGCGGGTGATTTAAGGTGGTGATTTTTGCGGATATTACAAATTCCAAACCAATTCAACACCCAATCATCCCAAAACAAATACCAGAACAAATCCGAATCGCAACCCCCCTCTCCCAAAAATCCTAGTAGACCCCAATCACACCAAATTTACCGAAATTGCATGAATGCACCTCGTCTACGTTGACCTCAAAGTCATCATGCGATCCCAAATCAATTCAACCCAAGCCATCTAACAAATCTGAACTGCCACCCCCACACACCAATAGACCCCGATTGCACCAATTTTACCAAAATTGTGTGAAATGTACCTCGTCTACATTGTCCCTGCCATCCCAAACAAATTCAATCCCCACACATGACTCATCCCACATAAATCCCAAAACAAATCCGAGTTCAACACCCCGACCACCATCCCCAATAGAACCAATCACACCAAATTTACCAAAATTGCGTAAAATGTACCTCATCAACATCCAGGTAAGTGGGAGGGCCCTCCTGGAACGCCTTGGGCTCATAGGAGAGGGAGAGTCCAGGACCTCCCGCTGCGAGCACCACGTCCATGTGGTCGATCGAATCGACTAATTCGTCGAGCTTCGGATCCGAATTGTCCACCAGGCACCGCAGCTCATCGAGCTTCTGGTTCACAAAGCGGAAGGTGTCGTCCTTTCCGGCCAGCAGCTCGGCATTTGAGAGGACGCCATAGCCACCCCCATTGGTGACGACCCTCCACACCCTCCTAGCTTCATGTAGCGGTGCATCCTCCTTGATGAAGAACTCCTGCTCCAGGCTGACGTCCGCGTCCCTCATGATGAGTCGGCATGACTGGTGTGGTGAGCGACGGGAAGGTCGGATCGGGTGGAGATGGGGGCTCTGGAGAAATTTGAATTTGGGGGCACGAGGTCGGTAGGAGGGGGGAGACGGGGGACGCTCTGGCGAAATTTGAATTTGGGGAAAAGAGGAGATGCACAAGCGCGACGATGCCCTTGTGTTTGGATGGGATGTATATTGGTTATATATGTGGGCGTCTGGCTAGCTTTGGAGGTCTGAGCTAGCCGCTGGGTGGGCTACTCGGGTCACTTGGGCTTTAGACTGGCCCAGCAGCTACCCAACCATCATCATCGTCTTTTTATTTTTTCCAATTATTGAGATTCAACTTTTTCTAAAAAAAATATATATTAAGATACAACTAATTTAAATTCGAATTTAAAGGTAAAAAATTAGAGTCAAATAAAAAGACCATTAGTGGAGATGGGCTCATGGGCATCCATCCTGCTTGAACCGCATTGCGGTAGGCCCTACAACCAAAGTACCCAACTATCACCTTCACAAGTACAGTATACTGTATACGTAACTTTGCATAAACCCACTGGCGGACCCAAGGCCCGGCGAGGCTGGCCAGGCTCCATCTGTGCGCCAGTGATGATCCAATGAGAGAGAGGTTCTCCGGGCAAAAAAAATACAGTGGGCCATTTGGCTGTCCAACTCAAACACGTAGAGCTGGAGATATCGACCACACGGGAAGCCTCCCTTTGCGACAGCTTTTCGTCATGCATGCATGGGGGCATCAGGCGAGCATGCTAGACTGCTAGCTGCGGCCGGGAGCTCGGCGGCGTCGACGCTCTGATCTTGAGCGCGTGCGCAGGTTCCAAATAATTGATCATTTAATTCTCTGGTTCTCAAATCTCAAGCTCGGCCAAGGTGGTAACTAAATAATTGAATTTTGATTTGTTATACTTGATTGATGGATAATTGAATAATCACTTATCCAGTAGTGCTGTATTTACTTATTATCCATGGTTTGATATATTAATGCGACCGGAATATAGGGGTGGGGGGAGAAGAAAATGATTTCTCATATAAGAAATCATGTCCATGCGAGAAACAAGAAAGGAGGAGGAGAGGGAAAGAAGAGAGAAGGTTACCTTCTACATCCAAAACATCATGATCTACGAACCCCTTTTTTTGCATTTGCTATCTTCCCTTTAAATGTTTGATTCAAGAGTGAAAGAAATTTAGCGAAAAAACAAGTCTAGGGGAGACTATAGATTTCAAACACGAGGGATTACAAGAACTTGGTCCAAGAAAGGGAGAAAAATGACATTAGAATAAGGTGAAACCGTATGTCCATCTTGATCAGAAGGGGGTTTAATTAAGTCGGTAAGAGCAAGGTATGATGAACGAATTTCATTTCTTTAAGTTGTATTTATTACATATTTCAAGTAGAATATGCTTTTTTTTGCTCTTGCATTACATCAAGCAAATAGTTGCATTTAAATTATATTATTCTCTTATTTAGGTTGTATTATTATCATTAATCACAAAAAGAGATGGTAAGGAAAATTGATCTAGCAAGACCATAGTGATTTGTATGATGGGCCCGCCTAGCGAGTGGTGGAGGTGAATCCACCATCAAGACTTCATCAAAACCGTCATCGGAGTCGATCTCCACTCTCCAGAGAATGGTTGGTGCTGGGGAGGAGCGGGCGCCCGGCGCTAATATAATGGCGGCGGCGGGTTGGGCCGGGCACGGAATGGCAATGACGGACTACACAGCACCGCCGGCGGCCCGGGCAACGGACGGCCTCCAGCTATGGTCAGGTGGAGGAAGCCGCGCCCGATTCGAGACAATTGAAACTTGGTATACATTACTGTATTGCCGTAATCAGCCTTGTTCTTTTTGGTCAAAAACAGTATAGATACATCTATATATATCGTTTATGAACATTACACAAACAGGGCCAACCAACAAACAAACTAAAACCTCCTTTTTGGCAACATGTTTCCACAGGATTGCGTGCCCCTCCTGCTTCCATTTCGCGAAGAAGAATGGTACCCACCTACTGCATGGCTTTTTTTTAGCAACTGAAAAGGTGTGTATGGCCTCAGTGGACGGCAGCGGCGAGCCTTGCTCTCAAGTCCTTCCGTAGGATCTTGCCGGAAGGGTTCTTGGGGATGAAGTCGGTGAAGAAGACCTTGTGGATCTTCTTGTAGAACACCACCTGCAGCGCAGCATTGTGTGAGATTTCAGTCATGAGGTCCAACAGCTCTGGCTTTTGTTCAGTTCAATTGGAAACATAGGAAGAACATGGTACTGCTTTTACCTCCTTGGCAACAAATTGCTTGATCTCATCCTCGGTGAGTTCAGACCCTTCTGTCCGCACGATGAAGGCGACCGGGATTTCACCAGCGAGATCATCCTTCATTCTGATAGAACATATCGGGAAAATTTTCAGAATTCAGCCCATGAATTTGGCAGCACATAGTGCTGGTTCCACCTGAACACATCGATCGTCAACTTACGATACGACGGCGGCGTCCTTGATCTCCGGGTGCGTGATGAGGAGTGCCTCAAGCTCGGCCGGCGGCACCTGGAACCCCTTGTACTTGATGATCTCCTTCAGCCTGTCGACGATGAAGATCTCGTCGTCGTCGTCGACGTAGCCGATGTCCCCGGTGTGCAGCCAGCCGTCCTTGTCGATGGTGTTCTTCGTCGACTCCGGGTCGTTCAGGTAACCTGAATGAGTCGACATCACATCACAGGAATAGTCAGCTTGAAAGAACCTTTATCACTGGAGCTCTGAGCGATAGAACAGATTCGGTAAATGGCAGAAACTGCCAGGCAATTCAGAGGTGGAGAGAAAGCAAGACATCGCCGGAAAGATTCTGTGTCGCTACCACATTCCATCGAAGCTATGGTTCGGTTTGGTCAGACAGGCTGTTCAGGAGAGAAAAAGTTCAGAATCGACTTGTCTGAACTGTGACGCAAACCAATGTTTGCTCACCCAACCGGACCTTTCTCTGAATCGCGTGATGGATCACCAAACATTGTTTGCTACCGTTTTGAGGTTGAAGCCATAGCGAGGTACGCACCATTTCTTTTTCTGATTGGTCTGCAAGTTGTTGGACCGCTCGACGTCGGAGGAGACAGGAGAGAACGGCCATGACTCTGCACCAGACGCGATGCGATGCCGTCCTCGCACTCGAACGTTAAGTACCAACTAGGCAACTAATCATGTATTCATAACTTCATGATTAGGTAGACCAAGAACCTAACCGGCTGCCGTTTGAAAAGTTGAGAAGAAAAGTTTCCCGGAAAAGAAAAGGAAAGAGAGTTGAGGAGAAAAGCTACTCTGCATCGATCTGTCCTCAACTACTGGTTCCTGAAGCCAGGGCCAGAGTCTGAGACCAGCCGCATTGGACATTGTCACATTGGCTGGCTCCTGATGTCACGCTCAACGCACGCCGCACTTTGGCTTGGTCGTTGGTCCACCACCATTCGTGACCGACGTGAAACCTTCACAACCCACCATGGCCATCTCTCCCCAAAGTTTGACTTCCCTACTGCTAGTGCTACTGCTCATCAATGGCGTTGCTGGCCGGACTTCCTTCATCAACCCCATGTGGAGTGGCGGCGGCGGTGGTGGGCCACATGCTTTCCCCGAAGAAAAGAAAAATGGCCCATTTGGATTTGGGAGTTGGATTCCCCGCGATCGTGCCCATGCATGGCCACGATGATGTGCTACTTGGCGGTGTGCCAGCTATCGCGAAACGTTAATGCGCGCGCGCGCAGCCCGCCGCGCCAACTACCCCACGCGGCGGCTGGGCCTGTTTGGCAACCAGGTGTTAAAAGTTTAACACCCGTCACATCGGATGTTTGGATGCTAATTAGGAGTATTAAACATAGGCTAATTACAAAACTAATTGCACAAATGGAGTGTAATTCGCGAGACGAATCTATTAAGCCTAATTAGTCCATGATTTAACAATGTGGTGCTACAGTAACCATTTGCTAATGATGGATTAATTAGGCTTAATAGATTCGTCTCGCAAATTAGCACAGGGTTCTGCAATTAGTTTTATAATTAGCTCATATTTAGTTCTTCTAATTAGCATCCGAACATCCGATGTGACACTGTTAAAGTTTAACACCTCGTATCCAAACACCCCCTAATGCGAAACGTGGTGGGGTGGAGGCAGGAATCCTCCGCCCCACCAAACCAATCATTAGGATTGGGACTCCACCAACCCAACTAGCGACTAGCGAGCGTGAACACGACCAAGGCACGCCGCGGAGTTTTTCCTCTCTCTTTTCCGGCGAGTGCGTGCCGTGGGCCAGGACCTGAAGCTTGCAACGGCGAATTCACATGGAACTGGTCAACAAGATTTTCCTATGGGCCCCTACTAGACTAATGAATCATCCAAGTGCCCCACCCGCAATTTAAATGGGCGAGTTGCAAGAGTGTCTTTTTTGGGTGATTGTCGCGTGGCCCAATCGCAGAGACCAAACGAATTAGTTGCAATACTACCAGCATTGTAGGAAGTTTGTCCTCATCACACCAAGCTGTGCGTGCCTACTTTTCTCTTCTCCCCAAGGTCCAAGGACTCGTGCTCCACTACTTAAGCAAAGGCACCGGGGCCCAGCGCACGTGGGCCCACGTGACGGTTCCGATGCCGTGATCTCAAGTGCCAGGTCAGCGTCAGGAGGTGCCAACTAGGACGGTAACGGCACGAGGTGAACTGAAGCTTGAAAGAACCAGAGGATATGTGCAAAATGTAAGTAAAAGGGCGACGGCTGAGCTCGGGGCGGGGCGCACGCACCTTTCATGATCTGCTCCCCGCGGATTAAGATCTCGCCGGGCTGGTTCCGGCCGAGGGCCGCGCCGGTGTCGGGGTCGACGATCTTGAGCTCCGCGTTCCGCACCACCGTGCCGCACGACCCGGACTTCACCTGGAACGGCTCCTTGGCGAACGCCAGGCACATCGCCAGCACCGGCCCGGCCTCCGTCATCCCGTACCCCTGTCGAATGAAACAGAGACTCATCAGTAACTGGCAAAGCAAAGTTCCATTCATTCATATGCACAGAAAGAACGAGATGGGCATCTACCAACCTGGCCGAGCACGGCGTTGGGGATCTTGGCCATGAACGCGTCCTGGAGGTCCTTGCCCATGGGGGCGGCGCCGGACATGACCATGCGGATGGATGCGAGGTCGTCGGCGGTGACGCGGGGGCTCTTGGCGATCTCGACCACGATGGGGGGCACGAAGGGCGCGATGGTGATCCTGTGGCGGCGCACCAGGTCGACGAGCGCGCCCAGGTCGAACTTGCGCATGATCACGATGGCGGAGCCCGCCCGGAGCCCCGCCAGGAGCACCGAGTTGAGCGAGTAGATGTGGAACAGCGGCAGCAGGCACAGCAGCACGTCGTCCTTGCTGAAGTACAGGTTCGGGTTCTCGCCGTCAACCTTCATTCATCATCACACGAAAAAAGAGCCCATCGATCAGTTACCAATTCGGCATTCAGAAAGAAATTCAGCATTCAGAAAGCAATCGCAGACGGCAACTCCATCAGAAAGTTCAGAAGAACAATGGTTTGGCGCCAAAGGATCGTCGAGGCACGAATCTCGGCGCAGTTGACTGGTTGTTCGGTGGGGGTGTGGTGGGTCGCACCGTGGGTGCTGGCGCGCAAGCCAACAGATTGACGAAGCGCCGGGCGTAGAACGCCGGATGAATCCAGGCCATTATTTATGAGCCGGCCTACCCTTCTGACACCCAAACTTGTCGGGGCCTGGCGACGCGGGAACGAATGTTCCTTCGGCCATGCTGCCTGACAGGTGGGTCCAGCTGCCCCCACATGGACGCGGATGTCACCCTGTCGGCGGCGGAGCAAGCGGCGGCAAGCAAAGCTCTGCCGGGCCACCGACAGGAAGAGAGGGAAAGAGAGAGGTGGGGGGTCGAATGGATGGCGCACCTGCTGCGCGACGCTGGTGATGAGGCTGCGGTGGGTGAGCATGACGCCCTTGGGGAGCCCGGTGGTGCCGGAGGAGTAGGGCAGCGCGACGACGTCGTCGGGGTGGACGTCGGCGTCGGCCTCCAGCTCCTCGGCGCCGATCACCTCGGCGAACTCCACGCATCCCTCGAACCTCCCGTCGACGGTGACGACGGGGATGCCCCGCTCCGCCGCGAACCCGCGAACCTTCTCCACGGCGCAGGCCTCGGTGACGATGAGCCTGGCGCCCGCCGCCTCCGCCTGGCGGTGGATCTCGTGCGGGGTGTAGAACGGGTTCGCCGTCGTGGTGGCGGCGCCCAGCCGCGCCGCGCCGAGGAACGAGAAGGCGAACTCGGGGCAGTTGCGGAGCAGGTTCATGACCACGTCGCCCTTGCCCACGCCCATCCGTCGGAGCCCCGACGCGGCGCGCCGCGTCAGGGACTCCACCTCCGCGTAGGTGTAGGACGCGCCGGTCTGCCCGTCGATCAGGCAGGGGCGCGCCGCCACCTCCCCCATCTTGCCGAAGCAGTAGGCCTGCAGCGACTGGCTGTTGTTGATCTCGATGTCCGGCAGCTTCGACCGGAACACCACCGGCTTCTCCTCCGACACCGGCACCGACACCGCCGCCGCCGACTCGTCCATGGAACCCATCTCTCCGGCGACCGAGCTCTCTCTCCGATGAACTAGCCTTTCAATCGGGTAGGTGACGCTGTGCTACGGGCGATTGATCGAACGATAGGAAGGAGACGATGGCTGCTGGTGGTGCTCTACTGCTCTGCTAGCTCGCCGGGGCTCGACTCGATCGATCCTCCTGAAGGGCAGAGGACCGGCAGGTGGAGGATTATATACGAGCAGGGGAGGTCAGGGGAGTTGGGGAGTTGGTGAGTGGGGCCCCGTGGGGGATGACGGGTGGGGGCCGGGTGGAAGTGGGAGAGCGGTGGGGGGTGAGGTAGGAGCCTAGGAGGAGCAGGGAGGGAGCTACGGGGTTGGTGAGAGGGAGAGTGGCTGGAGCTGTGGTTCGTTGACTGGGACGGGGGCGCCACGTCAACGTCGTTTACCAACCCCATTAGCAGCGGCGGTGTGGTGGCTTTTACGGAATCGTCCTCCCCGCGACACCAGACGAGGCTGCAATGGTCTCTGCCTCTCTCGATGCGTTCTCATTCCTGCGCGCTGGGGTTGGTGATGGCCATCATCTTTTTGAGGATGTGCTCAAGTTTTCTTGGTAAGAAACTGCGACGGCGTATTGCACTTTTCCCATTGTCTCCGCTCTCCGGGTCTGCGAAGCATATTTTCCTGTTATGGCAGTATGGCACCACCCACCGTCCAGTGCTATTCTTGCTGCGACTCTGTTTGCATGGTCTACTGCAAACGGCCCTATCTTTTCCGGTCAGGTTTTGCCTAATGTAACAATGCAGAAAGTGAAATTCGGAGGAATGTTCGCATCGTTGGTAACTTGTATGTTCAGTGAATCCACTGGTCTCTTTTTAGCAGGACATGATGTAGTACTTCACCTCCGAAATAATCTATTTCCACTTAGGCAAGTTGTACATCTAGTATGACATTGCAACAGTTAATCCTGAATAGAAGTAGCGTGTTTGATTTTGAGAGATAGAACAATCCATCTCATCCAATTCTATCGGGCATTGCCACCCATCTCATCATTCACGGGGAATTTCATCACCAACCAAAAATTCATTGAATTTGGTTTTTATTATGTAATAGAATCTATGTACTAGTCTGAACTTCTTTCTTCTCTTGAATTATATGCCAGCGCTCCTACCGTTTAAGTTAAAAAAAATCATTGAATGGAATCATGACAGGGCATCCTATCATGCGTTCTAATATGTCAAAAGCAAGCATTTCATAAACACGCGATAAATCCTCCCTCCATCCCAAATTGTAAGTCGTTCCAAGAATCTTGGAGAGCCAAAGTATCTCAAGTTTGACCAAATTTATATGATAATATAATAATATTTATGATGTCAACTAAGTATCGTTAGATTCTTCATCAATTGTATTTTCATAGTATACATATTTGATGTCATAAATTTTTATAATTTTCTCTATAATTTTGTTTAAACTTGAGATGCTTTGACTACTCAAGATTCTTGGAATAACTTTGCAATTTAGAGGGCCTGTTTCCGTCGCAAGCTGTGACAGGCTCCTGAGTCGTTTTATAGAGCCATTTGTGCTGAGACAGTGCCACCTAAACCTCAAGGGCAGGCCAGTCATTTCGCCCCCCTACTATGGATGAACCGCTCCAAACGCCAGACCCGGCCCAGCGGGTTCACCTACCACGGACCGGAGCATCCCTGCAAACCTTTTTGCTGAGTTCGGTTGGACCGGGACGACTCGAAGTGACGTCACGCCGACGCAAGACAGGCAGCACGACTGCACGAGGAGCCCGGACGCGGACGGGGGGCAGCAGGCCGGTGCGGTGCGGTGCGCCGCGCCAGAGCGCGCCTGTTACCCTGCCTTGTGGGTCCCGGCGGCGAGTGCGGTACCCAGATGGGGAAACCGGAAAGGCAGCGGGCGGGCGTAGTGGGCGGATGGGCGGTTGGGGTGTGGTGTGTTGCCATGTTGGTGTTGGTGGAAAGCTGGTCCAGGTCCAATCCCGGCCGTCCAAGTCCGACAAAGCTGTGCGTGCGTCCAAGTGCAAACCACGGCGACGCGGACGCACGGTGGGTTGTTGGGCGGGCCCGGGTGCCCAAGGCCCTTTCCGACCTCTCCGTATACGTTAACCGTATCTTGGCACGCTGTAGCAATCGACGGCCACGAGGTCGTTGGCTCCTACGTACGTACGGGCGCAGTTGGTGCGGGAGAACCTGTAGCGCTGCTGCCTTCTCTGTCGCCATTCACATTGACGCAGGTAGCATAAAAATTAAGCCTTTTATCAGGCCATCATTTGGCACATGTTGCCTTCCTAAGGTTTGGTGAACGTGCGCGCGATGCAAATGCAGCGGGGGGCAGGTGCGCATGACAACGATCATGAGCTTGCGTTGGACGACGAATCGGAAACAATGATGGATACTACTAGTGTGCCTTGTAAAATGTATAATCCGTACTCTAATATTGCGAAACCTTCCAGCAGGTCGCATGGACCCCTCCAGCATTTCCTGGCTGTCCACGCTCGCCACCGGAGAATGAGGAGACGAGACGGCGCAGCCGCCCGCGCGCGCGCAAGCCTGGAGAACGAACCCTCCCTCTCCCCCTCGGTCCGTCGCGCCACCTAACACGCCGGAGTCGCGTCGCTCAATCATGCGGGTTAATCATGGCCTAAACACATTAGCTTGACACTTGACTCCTTCAAACGGTTCTATAATCTGCCCCGCGTCCTCACGAGCTCCTTTCTGCTCGGCGAGTTCCACTGTCCCCGAGTTTAAAATGGTTGGGCACAACCGAGAAGACAAAAAAAATCACGCACCCTTTTTTGTTTTTTAAGAACCAATCGGCAACGTTGTTCACGGCGTCGTTCGATTATTTCTTATGGAGCATGTATGTGGCTGACAGCGTGGCGTGCGCGCGCGACGAGATTAAGGGGCGTGGATCGCATGCTCGACGGGGGTCTCCGTCCCTTTTTATCTGTCGTTCGGGAAGCGTGCTTGCGAGGGAGCGACAGTTATTATGGGACAGAAGGAGTATTTAGCAGCCATAGCATCTGCCTCGCTGATCTCTTCCGCGTCCCCCCCCCCCCGCTAGCACACAGACGACAGAAGCTAGTAGCATTGTAGTAGCACGGATTAACTAGCCACATTTAGCAGCCATCAAGTCCAAGCATCACTGTTGTCCGTTGTGTTGAGACACGTCAGGCCTCGTTCGTTTCACCGGGATTGGATTCCAGCTAGAATTACTTCCAGGTCCGGTTTGAGTGATTCCACCCGTGTCACTCAATCCGGCTAGGATTCATTCCAGGGGTGAGGAGGTATGGTTTCAATCCGGGCCATCTAATGTAGAAGTATTCCAATCCAGGCCGGTTTTCGTTCCAGGTCAGATTAAAACGAACAACACTTTCAATGCAAGTCTGGTTTCAAACCGGGCCACTTCAAACCACCCGGAATGGACCTCATTCCGGACCAATCCGGTGAAAACGAACGAGGTCTCAGTCGTTTGTTCACCACCCGGCAAAAGTCCTCCGAAACCATCGCCCGACGCATCCGTCCGTCTTCAGTCGTCTGCACGTTGGCGTAGGCACGGCATAAGCCGCTGCCGATAAGTTCGCGTCGTTTAAATTAGCGTGGCAGAGCAAACACTGGGGTGCTTCAAAGCCAAGGCTAGCAATCCTAGTATATGCACCTGTCGACTGTCGTTGCTGGAGCAAATTTCACGGAGGCCTGACAGCTACGTGTACGATAAAATAACGCGCTGCAGTGTAATCTTGTGTTTGCCCTATGTGCGAAGGATTTTGTTTTCCATGCCAACCAGCCTTGACAGGAGTTGAAAGTTTTTTTTATCTATCTGCCACCTACTTAATGCTGTTTTTTTCCTTCTGATTTAGAAGAACGTCTCTCTCTTTGCTGGTGTGAGCTGTGCAAAAGACAACCGCTGAGCAGCTTTGGGTTAGACGAAAGTGATGGTGAAAATTTGGTTGTGATAGTCGACTATTCGGCCGATCAATCCTTTATCAAACAAGTTATTATGTCAGCAGCGACAGAACATCTTTACTCCGTCTTTATGAGGCAGTGGTTACGTGTTTTCCTTGGAGAAGGGATTTCCTCCCGTTTTTTAAGAGGAGGACGGGATTTTTATAGGGGGGGAAAAAAATCAAGAGTCAAGATCGACCAATGGCAATACTAACAATAAGGCCCGTTAAGATGCTAAGCTGGCGAAGGCCCATGAGGCCCAGCCCACCAAGCTTTCTGTTGGCGGTTCTTCCCTAGTCCCCTCTAAACCCCGCCGCTTCGGCTTTCCCCTACTCTAATCCCGACCGCCGCGCTAGCTACTCTCCGTTTCGCCCTCGCCTCGACCTCACGCCTGCGGCGGCCGCTGCTCGTCTGCTCCGATGGCGGTAAGCTCCCCTAGCTTTCCCCGGCTCGCTCTCGACCCCTCTTTCTAGGCGGTTTGCATACTAGATCTGTTCGCACTTCTGATTAGTCGTCGTGTGATTTGGCGTCGTCGACTATTCTCGTACCCGGATAGTTTGAGGTTATGCGCGCGATGTTTGTGTAGGTGTCGCGTATGGGGTGTTTGGGAGTATCGTGTGGCTGAAGTGCGGAGGACGTTGAGGGTGGAGATACCTAGGTTGAATTCCTGGAAGTTAGATACGAGATAGGTGAGGCCTAGGGTTTGGGATATTTGAAGCAATCAGCTGTTGAATTTGGATGTGGGGAAATTGTTGAAGAATAATTTGATGGTGCACCAGTATAGGCACCAGAAGTTCAGAGATTATGAAGGGAGGTTAATTTTTACCTGAATCTTGTAATGCTGGAATGCCCTCATCTTTGGAACTCATTGGGATATAATGAGTTCCCTCGCATGAATTGGGGGTTCCTTCTCTCTGCCATTGTTTCTGTACTCTGCGTGTAGCCAATATCCTGGGTTGTGTTCTGGATGGATTTTTCCTGTCTTGCCTCACCACCGAACTGTTGTATCCATATAGCCAATGCACCTGCTAGTCTTGTTATGGATGCCACGGCTTCTGATATTTGTCTTCTTTACCTATCAGAAGTTGAGCCCAGTCGTTTCATCTTTGCCAGTCTGGTTCTGGTATCACGTTTGCAATTGTCTCTGCTAGCTTAGTCCCAAGGTGCATTCGTATTTGTCTGCAAGTGTGCACATACATAGTTGATTACTGTTTTGTACTACTTCAGTTAATGAATTTAATTGTGATCTAACATCAGGTGAAAAGCATCAATTCCTAATGAGCTTGGCAGGGTGTATGCTGCTAAGCTCAATTTCAAGTCTTGTAGCTGCAGAATAAATTTGAAAAACACTAAGATAATCATCTAGATAAGAAAATGGCTGCATCTGATTTATTTGTTGACCTGTTTATATATCTTTGCCATGGTAGTTAACTTTTTGTGGATGATTAGTCTGATATCAATTAAGGCTGAGCCGTTCGGTTTGTCATGCAGGCCTAACGTTTTGATCTTTTTAATGCACCAGACTCATGTGGTGCCTTGTAGTAAAATGTCATGCTTCCATTACCATTCCATAATGGAAAGATATCATTTAGTTGACCCATGGAATTCACTAATGAACTAAGAAGTCCAATGAATGCAATGATTTTTTTATATATATTTGCCTGCCACAATGACTCATGATATTTTGGTACACTTACTAAGGGATTCTTGCTTTGTGCAGACTGTGCCAGTTAACCCAAAACCTTTCTTGAACAACCTGACAGGGAAGCCTGTAATTGTCAAACTTAAGTGGGGTATGGAGTACAAAGGTATTCAGTTTGTTTCAGTTTTCAACGGTTACAATTTTTTATTTTCTAGATACTGTGCCTACCCTTAACCATACTTATAAGCCTTTATTTTTACATTCTCAGGTTATCTTGTTTCTGTGGACTCTTATATGAACCTTCAGGTACTATTAGATATACCATTTGTTGTTCTTTTTAAAAAAATATTATCTATTGAATATGAAGCGACATGCAAAATTTATTACTACTTTTTCTCTACTGCATGCAGCTTGCTAACACAGAGGAGTACATTGATGGGCAATTCTCTGGAAACCTGGGAGAGATTTTGATCCGGTAGCCTTTTTTATCCTTGTTTCGACCCTGTGCCAAGTAGTGTTGCCTTGTAAATTGAGAAAACCCAGCAAAAGCTTGCATGATGTCACCCTCTTGCTCTAATCTGACTATGCTAATGGTAGTATGGATCCGCAGAAGTTACATTTCAAGGAAAGCTAGGGGTCCTTAAAAACCATAATGTCTTTGAACTTTTTAGAACTGGGATGTTGGGTCAAATAGTTGGGAATCTGGGATGCATCTTCATGTCCAGTCTTTTGCTTCTGTTATTTGATCAAACTAAGCTCTTTCGCATTATTGCATATTCAGTTGGCTCTCGTATGATTCATTTATGCTTGTTCAATCTACAGGTGCAACAATGTTATGTACCTCCGAGGTGTTCCAGAGGATGCGGAGATAGAGGATGCGGAGTGAGAAGACTTGAACCATGTTTAGATCGATTGATGTAATATGATTCTGACGTGTTTGGGTGTGCTGGTGACAACCTATTCTACCGAACCCTAGCTTTGAGCTTTATGAGTGATGAAGCATGCCATTCTGCTTTCAGTTAAGACTGCACTTTCATTCTGCTGAGTGTTTCAACTGAAATCTAGGACTAGAGATGATGTTCAGACTAATTTCAGTTCCTGTCATTCTGCTAAATGTGGGAAGTATCAGATTTCTTGACCAATTCCTCTTTTGCCTGCCAAATGAAATTATCTGAATGTGAGATTGCACAAATCATCGCTAGCCAGATTAATATATGTTCCTAGCCCTGTCATCAGATTAATTGAAATCTGCATGTTGCAGTTCATAGCAAAGTAGCTACAAACTACTGTTGTTCACTCGTTCTGCTGAATTTGCAAGTATGAGATTTGAACTTTCCTTGCTAACTAAAATTATCTGGGTCTTGAACAAGTCAACCATATTAATCCAGTGAATGTGGAAGTATCAGATATGGACTTGAACAAGATTATCCCTAACCAAATAAGGCAAAACAATCGGCTTTGTTGGATACTTCGATCATATGAAATGAAAATTGCATGTTGCAGATTATAGCACACTGGCTACACGACGAAATCAAAATGATGAAATTGGTCTAACTAGTTTATCCAAGCATACCCGATTACCTGAATCACTGCCGTCTATCTGTTGCAAACTTGCAATCTACCCTATTTACAAATGCAAATGCAGCCATGTCGCGATCCCGAGCGCCACGACGACCCCACTCCCCCAGCTCGCCGCGTTGTGTCCGGCGGCGACCGATGGTGGTAGCTTCGCCGCCATGCCACCGTGCCCGCTAGGGATCGGAATGACTCCTGTCTCCACTGGCACCGGCGAGGGATTATCTACGAGGTTTGGCGTCGGCACAGGCTTGATCGGGCTCGGGACCAGCGGGCCGGACCCAACGGGCGGCGGCGCCTGGGGTCCGGGCGCCGGCGCCGGCGACGGTGCCTGGCCCGGCGGCGCCACCATGTGCCTGCTCGCCCTCGGCGGGAACGCCCGCGGGACCCTGATGCCCGGCGGGATGACGAAGCCGCTCACCTGCAGCACGGCGACGCTGTACGGTTGCGCGGCGACCTGCCTCTCGACAATGGCGTTCCGGCGCCCCACGGTCGCCGCGGAGGTGATGATCGTGCCGCGGCCGCCGTCCCCGGAGCAGACGCGGAGGAACCCCACGCCGCGCGGTGGCGCGCGCAGAGCCTGCAGCAGCGTGGTGACCACGGTCCCGTCGCCACCGCGGCCCCGCCGCAGCGCGCCGAGCCTGGGCTCGTCGACGTAGTCGAGCACGACGTGGAGCGCGAGGAGGTCCGCCAGCAGCGACCGCGGGACGCGCGGCATGCCGCCGAACGCCGCGGCGACGGCGGTGTTGTTGGGGGCCAGAACGGTGACCTTGTCGCGGCCGCGGATGGCGAGCGCGACGCTGGTCTCGGTGAGCATGGCGCTGAAGGTGCTGAACTCCGGGAAGCCGGCGAGGATCTTGGTGATGTCGATGGCGCCCGCACCCGCGCCGAAGCCGGCGCCGAGGCTGCGCGGCGCGGGGAGGAGGACGGCGAGCGTGGCGAGGAGCAACGGCAGCTTGCTGGTGGGCGCCATGCGGCCGCGCGGGAGAGCACAGAGCACGCAGATTCGCGGAAGCAGTGGAGGTTCAGGCAACTGGCAACTGAGCTCGGTCGGCATATATAGCGTGTATGTGAGGTGATCGAAGCAGGTTGAGGTGGCGGGAAGGGAGTGAAGCGAGGCGTCTGGTCAGTTGGGTGGCTGACCAGTTCATGCACTGGACACGGATCAGAAAAAAGGGCCTGGAGCGTGTAATCTGTGGCTGATGTCTTGTGGCATGACCGCGTGACAATACAGACATGCCTGACCAAATTTTTGGCATTGACCGGACATGCATGCGTCTGTTTGGCTTAACGGCTTAACGCCTACTTTTGGCGAGCCAATCTCTGAATGGCTCCAGCTGTTGATTTTCTTGCTAATTCTGGGCGAAACTCAGGGCGGCCAAATCCTCCGCCAAATATTTGGCAGGACGAGCAGGGGCAAAATCCAAACAGCCCCACAGTTCCATTTTCTGAATCTAAGGGTAGGGGCCTTGAGAATCCATTGTAATCTTAGCAGACAACATCTCTAACTGGGTTTTTTTGGGAATGTCAGAATTTTTCTAAATCTAAAGTGCAACTAGTGATTGGCACACGGCCCTGCGCGCGTTTCTGTATGCGATTTCATGCTGTGTCATCTAAGTAGTAGTAAAAATGGATAGGAAATTGATGAAACCATATAGATGATTACAGGGTGAACCATATTAGGTGATCACAGGGCAGCACATACAATACATATAACATTGTTCATGATATAACTGATCACGATGTGTTGAATTCAGCATGATGTAACTGATCACACGGTTAATGGTAGCACAATATGTAGAGATCACCACATATATAACGTATATAGTGCATTGCTTTGGGTACTCTAATACCGACGGGGACAGTTTGTGGATAGGCATATATGTTCTATAATATTGTAAACTGAGTCTATTGTTCATGGGGAAAGAAATAGTCATCCCAGATTCTTGTAAACATATCAGAAGTGCATGGTGTCAAGGCAGCTTTTCTAACAATACATCGAAAGGAGAGAGGAAAAGATGCCAATCTGGTTCGATCCATTGCCATTCTCTATCATCCAAATAGCAACTGAACTTGAACGACACTCAAATCTCCTATACCCTGCTTCTCTGTTGAACAGCCTACATAAAAGATGAACATTGTACAGATAAGGTCCTCAAATGTACCTTTTCTATTTCCCCTTTTTCCTGAACTCCATGCACTGTAGGCATTGACAAAGCATAATCTTTGCAAATGAAAAAAGGTAAGAGTATAAATGCAGGAATGAAAATTATACTTAAATCTGTTTTATATTTTAATTAAATTATGTCTGCAACAAAATGTATGAACCTTCAAGCAAAAGAAAACCCAGTGAAGGTTTAAATTTTATTGGATTTGCTTGATTACAGATAAGAGATAACATATGGACAGATTTTTACCCAAGTGCAGAAGGCACGGAAGCTTTGAATTTTTTAGGAGTGAGTGACATGCATGACCAGATAGCTGCTGTTCATAGAACCAAAAGCATACTAACTTTTAGATGCTTAACTCATTTGCAATTCTATCCAACCAAATTGACAATAGAAAACATCCCAGATATAGTTGAGTGTGAATAACTTGAATTTGTAGAGGAGAAAGGTATCCTTTTTCAGTGCGAAATATGGACCTAACATAGAAAATGGTTGGAGATACATCCATTATTTCCCTTCTATCTTTGCACAGCTGAAGTATTAAGAAAGTCCACGTTGAATTTGAAAGAGAGCAACTCACTATTCAAACAGGAATCATCTTAGATCTTTAGCCAGGAAAAATAAGTTACCTTAGTCAAGGCATCCCCAATTTTTATCAGCTGAAGTTTTATATAGCTTCAATCAGACATGTGGCCTGCACATCAATTTCAAACAATAAAAAATGTTATAAAGGTTTCAGTGGTTTAAAATTATTTGACATGTAATTGTCAGAATATTAAAAGGGGAATTAGCCATTCTAGAATTTTAAACAGTCATTTACATGTAAATAGGGAATGTGTTAATGGATGAAGAAGAAATGATTGAGGAGGAGGCCATGAATATACAAGGGCGTCAAGGTTATCTGATGGACTGGAGACGTAGTAGCCATACAATTCACTTTAAATGCACAATTCTTCAGTCACCCAGCAGGAAAGTTGCAGAGATTAAAGCGGCGCACCAGACACAACGACGGATTCAGCAGATAGTGGACTGCATCTAGCTAACAAAAAAAATCAATTGACCAAGAAACAAGAAACATTAAGAACCCGATGCAGATGCACATGAATCCGCGTTTTTTTCTGCTACTCAAAAAGTAGGGTTAAGATACTCCTTAAGGAAAAGTAGGGTAGAAGTATGAAAAAACAAACCATACATGTGACTACTACCATGTCAACATGTTTTTCCACAGGATTTTTCTTCTTCAGAAATTGCCATCATTAATCCAAGCTGTGCGCCTGTCTTGCACATGACAAACATAAAAGTGGGTAAACAATAAGACACCACCATCAAAAAGTCATCCAAGATCCCTTCAGAAAATAACATTAATGTTGTGACATGAGCAGAAGTCTATCTTTAATTTGGTAACCTACTAATATGAAACTGAAATAATTGATACATTTTCTGTAAAATTTTAGAAAAAGGAAAGCATGATCCAAAATTAACAACAGAATTTTTTTCTAGAACAAATTAACAACATAATTTTTTTCTAGAACAAATTAACAACAGAATTAGGAAGAGTATTTTTGCCGTAGATAATAATGCTTAGCAGATGTTTTAGAAAACAAATGGCATGTGCACAGAAGAGAAATGGAAATTACAAGCGAGAGATTACAATAACATTATCATAGTTCATATTCTTCTCATATCAGCATTATTTTTCTTCGTTCCTTTGCCAAAAACAATTGTATACATGCTAGAAAATCCAGAGGTCAATAAAACATATAGCGTATCTTAATCAACCTATGAGGCAAATCTGCAAAATAAATAAATGCTCTCTGTATGTTCTAGTACAATCAAGGAGGCTGACTATAAACTGGAAAAAAAATTTACACCTAGTCAATTGGTACAGAGCCTTAAGAAGTTGCAGAGGAAATTTGAAAGAATGAGAGGAGTACAAAAGGATTTTTCACCGTGCAATCAAACCATGATTAATAAATATAGACATCATGTCATAACTTTCATAGCTTCGCAGATGAAAACAGTTATGTACTGGTAGTCTCCATTGGTAAAGCATAAATAATGAGAAGTCATCTATTTGGAACACATAAACAAATACCAGGCTAAGGTCAACTATTGTGAACCATGGACTTCCTAGAGAACTGCTTCATAAAGAATCATAGCGCATCACATATCTGTGCACTGAGCGCATAACCGTATAGTGATAATTGCACATGGCAAAGCTAGAGTGTAGCAACGGAAAAATATATCTCCACATCCCAACCGCACAACAATATAGGACCATGGAGTCAAATGCAAGAATAAGCACTACAAGGAGGCAACTGATAATCTTACCAAGATATTGCGATCAAATCTTCACAGGGAGTCTGGACCTTGAGCACAAAGCAAAAGATCATAGCCAAATAAAACCTGCTAACCAATATTGGGTACAATCAGACAAGGGGTAGCAAAGGAAAACGTGAAACGTAGAGATGCAGCAGCAACCGTAATGTAAAGATGACGAAATGCTGCACCACTCACCAGCTGTTCAATCTCAATCAGGACGAGCAGGACTCCTCCCACGAACATGTCACTGCATGAATGCAAATAGTCAAATGAAACAAAGCGTGTTAGTGCTAAAATTCAGGCTGTAAATCAGAGCAGGGAATTGTGTCAGAAAATTTGCAAGTATCCTGACCTGCATAAGAAATACTGGGCAACACCAGAGGAAGAGAGAAAAGAAGGAAAAGGAAAACACAAATCTTGCCCACCAGACCAGGGATGGGGGAAGAGAAACAAATTGATTCACGAGAAAAGTATTCCCAAATTCATTCAACTTGGTAAGGGGGCAACCACATTAGGAGAGATGAAATCGACGAAGGAAAGGAAATCCCCAGATCAGCAACCGGTAGAAACAATCTCCAATACCAAAATCCGAACCACCATGGAGCGGAGGAGCGCCACAAATGGAACCAGGCAAGGAGGGGAGGTGAAGGAAAACCAGCGCTGAAACCCAAAATCCTAGCTACCATGGAATGGAGAAGCGCTACAAATCGAACGAGGCAAGCAGGGGAAGGGGAGGAAACCAGCTCCGAAACTCGAGCAGCGCGGCGAGGGAAGGGAAGCAGGCGTGGACGACGGCCGAGCAGGGATGGCGCGCATAGGCGATGTCTGGTCAGGCGTAGTTTTTTTTTCCTTCTTTTCCTCACGAGGTCGAGAGGTTCCGTTACTGGATGTTTCACGAGGAGGCCACGAGCTATTTTTGCAGCAGCTGAGCGATGGCGTTACGGAAGAAAGGAACGCCGTAAAAGTTTAATCGTACGGTGAAAATCTTTTTTACTACCGTAGACATCGCGATTACCCTTGCAGGTTGCCGCGTTTGTTATATTCTAATGAGATGTGTAAAAGTCATGTGTTTCAGATACGGCTACCTTTATAGCTAGGCATATGGTCTTTTTTTTTTCCTGTTACCTGCTTGTACGGCTACCTGATACATCATCCCTATCATGTTTTTTTTTTTGAGATAACATCATCACTATCATGTGATTCAGACACGTGGTATGCTACAACTAATACGTGTTCCCTCGAGGAAGGCGTAATTCGTGGACCAACGACATGTGGGCCCCACGTGAGGATGTGGAGTACGCCTTCAGGAGGGGAAAGCACCCCGCGCGTAAACCGCCTTGGAGCCTAGCGGTTGCTCGGCGGAGAATTCAAAATTCTCCCATTTCGGCACCGCAACCGCACGTCCGCACCCCAGCACGCCCACTTGTCTCCCCGCGTCTCTGCGCGCCCATGGCCGCCTCCGCCGAGGGCGATCCCTCGCCGCCGCCTCGCGGGTGGCTCTCCGGCCTCGTCTCCGGCGCCGGCCGCCTCCTCGCCGCCGTCCTCGACCCGGAGTCCTCCGCCTCCGACACCACGTCCTCCTCCCCGGAGTCGTCGCAGTCGCCGCCGCGCCGCGCCCTCGCCGCTGCTGGTACTCACTCCCCCTTTCTCCCCCAACCCAAATTCCAAATGCCTCGTGAAATGCTTGCGCCGTAATTTCGTGCTGCAGTGTAGGCCGCCCTTGCGCTGCCGGTGCTCAGTGAGGCGCCCGCGTCGGCGCTGCGATCATCCCTATCCGTGTACGCTCGTGTGGCGTCATCGATTAGTGGACATGTTGGTGTGGGTGCTGCCGTTACCCGGCAACAGAGCGCAGTTGGGGGAAGTAGGAGCTTGATGTGATTAACTCGTAATTGTGTAGTGAGCAATGAAGTCGATTTAGCGTGAAAATAGATAGGGAATCGGGTGCTTGAGGGGTTCGGTTCAATATCTAGAACGCTAGGTTCTCTGCCCGGATAACATTTGCGTGTATACTGATCGGGAGAACCTTTGTATTGATGTTAATGAATTTTAAGTCGTTTTGGTTTTCTAGAAAGACATAACGTATATCTAGGTGCCTAAAAAAGCCAAAATGAATTACAATTTGGAATGGAGGAAGTATGTGTTAGGCAGGGCTTTATTCAGAACTTCAACGCTAAGGGAATGGTGTAGATGATCATCTTGCTGTTATGAATGTGTACTGCAAATCTGATCATCACCAGTTCCATGACATTGTCAATTCATTGTCATTGTATACGTTGACTAGCTTTGCAAAAGTTGCTTTCTCAATGATTTAGTGAGTTCCTGATTTGTATTTTTCTTATCAAACAGATGACGGTACTGGGATGTGCGTTGCTTCTGACAGTTATCAGTTAAACTTGGTAAATTGGTTACTTTTGAGAACAGTTATCAGTTATAAATTGTTTTCTTTGCATTTTGGTAGTATTGAAACAAGTAGTTCTCTTTAAGCATGGAAGTGATAAATTGGTCACTTTTGAGAAATTTGTACCATCAAGCTAAGTGCTTTCTTATGTTTGTAGAGTGGAAAGGAGATCGTTTTGAAAGATTCTGGCAATGGATCCTTTGCAGTTGTCTCAAAAATAGACCCAAAAGAAGCTGTAAAGCAGTTGCTTATGCAGGATACTTACTCACGGTATATCCTGTTTCCTTGAATTGTTTATCTTAAATCTTAAGATGTGCAACCTTGTAATCTTGTCTCTTTTGATGTTTAAATTTATATGCTAAAAAAATGTGAGTTTCATTTTCACTGTGTCTTAGTACTTCGTCAGTTTATGTACAGTCTCCATTTGGTAACTGATTTTTTTTAGAAATGAAAAGCTGACAAGTTTATGACACCAAAATTCAAGAATGTTGTCCCATTGTTATATTCTTAAGATCTTGCAGCATGAAAAGCATGTCATCGAGACATTGACACAAAGATCTGAAACACCCTTCTACTGATTATTTATAGAGCCACTTTGCTGAATAAGCACTTAGTTTCTTTACTGTCTTCTGTTCGTAACTGACATTTTCTGCAAGTGAAAAGCTGACAGGTCTGTGACAAAAAAATTCAAGACTGTTGTCCCATTGTTTTCTCCTTAGGATATGGCAGAAAGAAAACCAGAATTCATTGACACAAAGATCTGAAACATGCTGTTCTACTAGTTATTTATATATAGCCAATTCTTGAATAGATTGGACCAGGATGTTTGACTTCTGACCTGTATTTTTAATGCTAGGTCGGAATGTGATGAATTAATAAAAATTATTCAAGAGCGGATGGTAGATTCAGACCCAGGTGTAGATGCACCTGAAATTGTTCTTCCCATTGCATGGCATGCTAGCACTCAGCAACACCCTGTAGCATACTCTTCAAGTCCAAACACCTCTCTCCTGGCAGCATCGGGTATTCCTGATTATACTCCAGTGTTTGACAATACCGTTGAGGAGGAATGGCTGAAGAGAAGTTCAACTACTACCAAAGGCCTTTGCACCAAGAATCGTGACAGGAGTCAGCCTGTGAGTCTTCTTATCTTGAGGAATTATAACTAGGTCTGGTGACCATACCTATCTGAATTCAATAGTTATGTGTCTTCATTATACTTATATGTGCCTGGTCGATACATCGAAGTAAAATATGTTTCTAACTAGTTTCAATGCTGCAAACACAAAATATGCCATATTGCTTAGGTTTCTGGGCTGTTACTAATTTGTTGCTTTCTCAGTATAAATTTTGTTTTGGTGTAATAACTTCTGACAGTAGCTGTAGTTTTGTGCAATTTTAAGGACCTTGGTAGTGGGACTAAACAGTTTTCTTTCTTGTTGGTGGCATGTCTAACATATTGGATTGAGTAGACATTGCTGCATCTTGTTTGTTTACCGCGTCCTCAAATCTGGAATTATGCAAACAGTTCTGTGCTGTTGTAAGGACCTTCTGTTGATGCATTGTTGTCAGCTCAAGTAAATTGTTTACTACCTTGTTGATGTCATGCCTATACATTTCAGGCAGAGTAGATACTTTCCTACTGTGTGTTCGATCTTGAAGTACCCAAACATAATGTCACAATCCATTATCCATACGCAGCTGCAGGCCATGAAACGAAGTTATTCTAGCACAGGAGCTGCTTTTGAAGAGTCTCGAAGAGTCAGGCTAAAGCGAAATGATTGCAGCACTTCAGGAAAGAATGACAGTATGTCGCCGTACTTCAGCCACACTAATTCTCTAGTTATGTACTTATGTGAGTATGAGCCTCAAGTGGCTACCTTTTCCTCATCAAATGTTGTTTGTTTATCTCTAGAGTGCACCGTGGGCAATGACTCTTGTTCTGCCTCCAAACTGATGTTTCAAGAAGACATTGAGGGTGCACCCAGGTATCTTGTATGACAGTTCTTTTACTTTCAGATGGCCAATGTTCTGTGGCCGTGGTGGCTAGATACAGCTGCTGGAGGCCTGGAACTTTCAGTAAATAGTTGCTGAATTCTGAAATCTAATACCATCCATCTGGTTCAGCTCATCGATGGGCTTGCAACCAGTGAACAGCTCCAAAAATTTGAAGAGGGGATTCAATTTAGAGAGCAGCATTCCAAGGAATACAAGGTCACCTGCGACTGCCAGCAGAAGTCGTCGCTCGAATGCCAGCAGAAGTCGTCGCTCAAACAATCGCAGCACAGCCAGACCATGGAATGGGCCGCCACAGCCACAGCTGAACAATCCGGCGCCGGCGGGAGTGGAGCCCGACGCGGGCCGCATTCGGGCGAAGAGGCCGGTCGGAAGGCCGAGGAAAGAGCGGAGGTGAGGTGAATCCAACATCCATCCACATTCCCTGTTTGCTTTATGGTTCGAAAAATATTGGGATGTGAAGAGTAACTCCAGTGTGCATTTCTCACCCTTGAAGGTCTCGAAAGCTGAAGAAATACACGTAGGCTACAATATTTTTTTGCAAAGCAAAGTCCAGATTACTGCTACAACAGGTGATTGTTGGTATTGTGTGTATATTTAGTTTAGCCTTAATGTTCTCTGCAGTAGCACATTGGTATATATGGACATATTACACACGCGATGCTCTTCGATCGAGCAGTTCGGCCATGTGTGTGTTGTGTTATGTTAGCTGTGAGGGTTTAAACTTCAAAGGGTTACTATCGTACTTCCTCCATCCCAAATTATTATCCATATACATAGCTCTTACTATGTACCTAAGTCCATGCTAAAGATATATAGCTAAAAGAAACTAAAATGAATAATGAATAGTAATTAATAGAACAGGGAGTACTTTTTTTTTCATCTTCAGCGTGGTATTCAATTCGAGCATGGATGGATACAAAACCGTACTGTTACCATCACTAGAGTAGATTCAGAGTTTCAGACGGTGCCACCAGAGAGCATCTGAATTCATCTGGCACAACGTGTTTGACGGGGCCAGCGTGCATGATCCGACCACGAGTCACGAGGTGGCTTCCTTCCAGGTGCGTTGCAGCCCATGTGCCGAGGAACACATCTGATCTGCATAGCGTGGGCGTGCCACCTGCAGACGGGGCCTTTTGGATTTAACGAATCACTGGGCGCCTTTCGCATCGCAAGGTCACAGCAAGTCATCAACTCAGCAAGGTAATCGCCCAAACCTTTCCCATCATCCGCTTCCTGCAGCTATGCAGCCTACGGAATTGAGCCAGGCTCCAAGAGCACCGCAAAGGACAAAATACTCGTGCGCAATCAGAGAGAGAGAGAGAGAGAGAGGAAAACAAGGGGAAGCAATCCCTTCTCCCAGATGCTCTGTGGTCTGCCATACTTGTTAGAGCACCCGCAGTGTGCCTTCAAACCAAGGCTTCATTTTTCTCTTTGGGCATCGGTTTACACGGGGTTAGCACACTGTAGGACGCGATGCTCAAATGAAAAAAGTCAGCATCGATGGCTGTAGTTTCCTCGATGCCGAGAGTATAGATTATGATTTCTATCGGCAGTTGTACCGCTGCTCACCTGCTCACAGGTTGGCAGTGAGGAGAACATGAGTTTTTTCTTTCTTCTTTTTTTTACTGCTAACGGACCCTACATACATCAATGCTCATTTGCTCAACACTGTGGCAAGAGAATAAAATGGAGCACCGGTGGTGATGCGATACTTTCAGGCATCGATATGTATTGTGGCTGCTTTTACACAAAACTATGGCAAGCCATGGTGAGGTATGCACTATTCAACTTTCAACCTTAGAGCTCTTTTGACAAGGTTCCGGTTTCTCCTGCGGCTCTTGCTGGAACCCTACCAAATAGGGATGTTAAAAATGGTTCCACGTCTAGAGCACTAAGGAGCTGGAGCCACCCCGTTTTAAACGGAGGAGCTGGAGAAGGGGATCTTCGTTTTTCTTTTCCAAAATACAAAAAGAGTGCTCATGTACATGTACCCGTCATGAGTATAACATGTCCCTTTGAGCACGGTCACGACTACATCTTCCACTTAAACCATAATTCACTCTCAATTACCACCTCTCCCCCTTGGGAGTTAGAACCTTACACTCCCATCCCCGTCCCAATAAAAACTTCTATTTTCTCACCACATGAACAAGTGATTTTCAAACTCTTATATCTAAACTCCCATTTCCACGGATCCCCTCTCACCAATTAACCCTAACAAAAACAAAACATATTGTAAGTCCTAACCTTCGCTCATGGAAGAGGTGGGTGTAGATAGCTGGATGCACAAAGGATGGTGTGTTCAACGACCCTGAACCCGAGATGAAAGCGCATGATGATGTATCTGGATCTCATTCCTAATGTAGTACATGGACATATGCTTGACCTCAATCAAGCCGCTTAGTTACAATCGGAGACCGAGGTGGGATTGGGGATGAGGTTGGCATGAAGCATGAAGGGGCACATGACCCCTACCATCTCGCTTTGCTATGCCATTGGAGACATGGCCAGCTGGACGTGGCGCAAAATATTGATGGCATGTGATTTTCATGAGGTGTGCAAACGTGGGGATATATATTTATAGCATTCTATGACATACACGATATCCTCTTGATTAGTGGAGGACTAACAATTAATCCAACGGAGAATTAATACACCAGAGAATGATGGCCAAACAATTAATCCAACGGAGAATTAATACACCAGAGAATGATGGCCAAAGAAATTGAAATGATCGTGGGCTTCTAGAGGTGCTAATTTTCCGTCATAAGCTCTTTTTTTTTTCAAATTTTATATCTAAACATTTTGTCGATTATTTGAGCACCCAGATGATTTTAAATGAAAAAAGTTTGAACTATAAAGTTGTAGATCTCGTCGAGATATACAATTTCATATAAATTTTATCTCCATCCAAGTTCATAAGAAAAAGTTATGATTTTTTGAAGATGTACTGCTCAGAGAAGGGAAATTCCGCCGGTTCAACTGACGGTAAGGGTGCTACAGTGCATATTCCGCCGTTTCAGTTGGCTATAGCCGATTTCAAATGGCTGTATGCGTATAAATTTGCAATTTTTTATTAGGACATATATTTTTGCTAAATGCTAAAATATAAAAATAAAAAATTCCACAATATCCTCTTGTTTAGTTGTTTCCCGGGCCTTATTGCACATCGATTTTTTGGATTTTTTTATATTTTTTTTCGATTTTGCAGAAATATAAAGTCGGATGAAAAAATTGCAAATCCAGGCTATTGGCGACGGCTGGGCCGGCGATAAGGCTTTGCCGCCACCTCAGCCGGCGGTAAGGCGCCGACACCGCGGGCGCGTGTCATTACCGCCACCTAGGCCGGCACTAAGGCCCTACAGCCGTCTGAGGTGGCGGTAAGGACCTGGCCTCCTGCATCACCGTGGTACGACCAGCGCGCAGGTAGTAAGGGTCCTTACCGCCGCCTGGACCGGCGGGGGTTCCCCTATAAAACCCTCCGCAGGCAAGCCTCAAGCCTCCCAGCTCTCCTGATTCAGATATGTTGTTTTTGAGAGGAGAACCAGAGAGGGAGAGAAGGAAGGGAAGGAAGAAAGAAAGAGAGGAAAGAAGGGGAAGAAGCCTCCTAGTCATCAGGTAAGTTTTTTAATGTCGTAGTATAGTAGATCTAAACATATCTTATGGTTTTAGATGCTAAAAATCTAGCTTAGTTTGTACAGTAGATTCGATATTTAGTTCATAGTTTAGTATTTAGATCTACAGATATGTTGTGTGCTTTTAGACGTTAAAAATGTAGCTTAGTTAGTATAGCAGATTCGGTTTTTAGTTCATAGTTTAGTATTTAGATCTAGAAGCATTTAGTATTATAGTTTCATGAAATTTTAATATTTTTATTATACAACCGTAGGATGCCAAGGCGTGGAAAAGCTGGAAAACCAAGGTAATCTCAGTGCACGTCATTACATTAACTGGTAGTCGTATGATTTAATCTTAGTTGCTTCCAGTTCTTACAACGAAAATGGTAAAGGTGGAGTGGTGTTTCATTGACCGGAAATGCCTTCGACCCTTTGCCTCTGCCTAGTGGTGTTCCAGTGCCCATGTGCTTTTGCGGCGATCCTTGCAAGGTAGCCAAGTCCGATGGAGAGGACACGTATAGGCAGAGGTATTGGATCTGTTCCACTTTTGCGTTTGGATGTGTTCCAATTTTACGTTTGAGCCTACACTTCGTCAGCGCCGCATTAACAAGATGGTGAGGAATTGATATTGTGCAATAATTATTTTGTGTCGTATGACACTTTGAATGATTTTTTTATTTTGTAATAATTACATTTGTTGCAGACCCCTCCACCACTCTGTGATTTTGAGCAATGGATTGACACTGAGATCAAGCCGGAGGACAAGGAGGAGATGCAATACATGTTGCGTTGGGCGGCAGAGAACAAGGAGAGGATGGAGAAGAGGCTCAGAGAGGAGGCTGCAGAGAAGGAGCACAAGAAAGAAGAGGAGAGGAGGCGTCTCGCTGCGGAGAGGGAGTAAAGGGAGAGGAAGCTTGAGCGTGCACGCCGAGCGAAAGCAACGATCGAGGAGAACCCCGATGCCCTGAGGAAGGGAAAGTGGTATTGTTGTACTCAGTAGGCTCTGTTATTGGCTAGTACTCCGTTGTGTGCGGTTGGACCTTTCGTTGTGTGTTCATGGTTTATTCATGGATAATGTTGTGTACTGTTGGACCTTTCATTGTGTTGTGCTTAGGTCATGTACTCCGTTATTTGCCGCACAACTTTCATTCATAGTGATCGATTATTTTAATTGTGTGCTTTTAATTCTTAATTGGGAAATGTTTAGACTTGTACAGTGGACGCACGTGAACATTGAAAAGCATTTAACTTCTTATCTAGAATAAACAAACAACTATGTAACACTAAACTAAGCTTACTAACTAACTTTATCATAGCCATGCACCACAACAAATAAATCTAATAATGTTACCGAAAAACTATATTGTAATACCTAACAAAAAATCATAATTTACTAGCTACATTTATCGCAGTGATTTACCAGAACAAACAAATCTAATATGTTACCGAAAAATTATATTCGAATACATAACAAAAAATCATAATTTACTATCTAGGTTTATCATAGTCATTTACCAGAACAAACAAATCTAATATTATTACCTAAAAACTACAATGTAATACCTAACCAAAATATCAGAATTTACTAACTACATTTATCATAGCCATTTACCATAACAAATAAATCTAATAATGCTGACTCTATTTTACTGTATAAGCTAAATCAGTTATACTAACTAAGCTACATTTTCCTATATCTAAATACAGCTAAAAGTTTCTAAGTCTAGATCTAGATCCACTATTATTTCTAAATCTAGATCTACATATATGTCTAAATCTCAGATCCACTAATATTTTTAATTCTAAATCTAAACTAAACTATACTATAGTATACTATACTAAACTACGAGATAAAAAAAAATTATCTGAGAAAGACGGAAGAAATTTCTTCCCTCTTCCCCCTCCTCCTCCTTTCTTTCTTTTTTTTCTTCCCTCCTCCTCTTCTTCTCTCTTTCTTTTTTCCTTCCCTCCTTTCCTCTTTCTCTTCCTTCCTCCTTCTCCGACTCGCTACCTGGCGCGCACTAGTGCGGGGGAAGAGGAGGGGCACGGGCGGGTTTTATAGAGGGCGACTGTCGCCGGTCCAGGCGGCGGAAGGGCCTTACTGCCGCCTGGGCCGGCGACGGCACCTCGACTCACGCGCGGCAGTTATGGTGCCTGTTGACCGTTAGGCAGGAGGGCCCCGCCGCCGGCTGAGGCGGCGGTAAGGTCTTATCACCGGTCCAGCCGGCGGCAATAGCCTAGATTTGTAATTTTTTTTCATCCGACTATATATTTCTGCAAAATCGAAAAAAATATATAAAAATAAAAAAATCGATTTTTTGCGGGCCTTTGGTTGCGCGCGGCATGTGGCCCATTACTTAACCGAGCGCGCAATTCGCCACAAACAAACCTAGGATGGGCCGGGTCGGGCTGAGAGGCCGAGACAAAAAAAGAAAGGACCTGACGGACTTTCCTAAAAAAAGAGAAAAACCCTGACGGGCACACTCTAACATCCCGCTGTCGCTCCTGTGTCCTGTCTCGCCGTTGCTCCGACGAGCCCGCCGCCGCCGGCGGACCCCTCTTCTGTCGACTGTCGGGGCAATCAAACCAAGGCGGCCGGCCACAAGAGGAGCTTCCGGCTGCGGCACGCTTAAGGGCTATTTGAATACTAAGGTTAAAGTTCATCTCTTCTCACGTCGAATGTTTGGATATTAATTAGAAGAACTAAACATAAACCAATTATAAAACTAATTGCAAAAACCCTATGCTAATTCGCAAGATGAATCTATTAAGCCTAATTAATACATTATTAGCAAATGGACTGTAGCGTCACATTGTCAAATCATGGACTAATTAGGCTTAATAGATTCGTCTCACGAATTAGCCTCCATCTGTGCAATTAATTTTATAATTAACTTATATTTAATACTCCTAATTAATATCAAACATTCGATGTGATAGGAGCTAAAGTTTAACTTGAGGAAGGCAAAAAGACCGTGGGTCTGTTCGCTTCAGCTTATAAGCCGGCTGACCTTTCTTCTCTCCTTCCCGAGCTTCCTGCTGCGTCGAACCCGCCTCCTGCTTCACCCCATCGGAGCTCGCCAGCCACACGGAGGGAGGAACTCTACATATTTAGTTGCAGTTTGTCTGGGACGAACTGTGTTAGATTGAGTGAGTATATGTATAGTGCAAGAATCACATTACATGCATATCTTTAACTTTTTACATACATGTATATTTCATTCACTATATTATTACATCATTCTCTCTACACTATGCATCTAGGACAATTGCTGATATTGAAGAATCAGAAAACCGAGCTCGCAATCAAGCTGAATATTTGAGGAGCAGTCTAGAGGAGCATAGTCTTGAGCTTTGAGTAAAAGCGGCAGGTGAAGCTGAAGCTGCATGCCAGCAAAGGCTTTCCTTTGCTGAAGCAGAACTGGAAGAGTTAAGGGCCAAAGTAGATGCATCTGAAAGGTTGGCTTTCTGCTCCAGGGAACAAAGTTATATTAACAAGCTAGAACAATTGATGGTTGTTGATTCTTTTAATTCAACTTATCTAAAAATGTCTAATCCATACTATCACCTGTATGATCTGTTTGTCAGAGATGTTGTGGAACTCAAGGAGGCGATAAGAATTAAAGAGGCTGAAGGAGATGCCTATATTTCTGATATTGAGGTTAATTTATTTTTTTATTATCATTACTTTTTTGGGTATGCGTGAAAGCCTATGATATTTGCATACAGACAATCGGTCAAGCATATGAAGACATGCAAACACAAAATCAGCATCTTCTTGAACAGCTTGCTGATAGAGAGGACTTTAACATAAAGGTATTTAATAGTTCTCCTTTTATCCTTTTTACGTCAAAACTACAAACTCGTGGCATACGGATTGAAGATAGATGCCGAGAGTATTTTATGCTAATGTTCACTTAACACTGCCTTCTTTGTAAGCTTTGACAGTCTTGGTATTTCTACCTTAGCACAGCAGAATAGGTACATAAACAATCAACCATATTTTGATGTGCCATGAATCGTGAACTGCTGGCAAGCAAGGAAAAAGGATCTAAATGAGAAACATCATCTACTAGTTTTGTGGGTTTTATGGTGTATTTTGTAGACTGTTTACTGACATATATAGAGGCAAAGAGCTTCGCTTAAGGCTGTTTGATGACCTCACTGTGCCTGTGTCTATTAGCCATGCAGTCATTGCTGGAGGATATAAGCACATTAACCATTACAAACTCTGTTTGCAGTTTTGCATTGGCAAAAGCTAGCTTTCCTTCACTTATTGGCTGCTATCAGTAACTTAATCCTCATCTGACAGCTGGTATCCGATAGTGTGAAGATGAAGCAAGCTTCTAGTTCCCTTCTCTCTGAAAAGCTTATGTTGGAGAAACAACTCCAGCAAGTTCATACTTCACTGGAGTCATCCAAACTGAAAATGGCCCGTGGTGAAGAGCAGGTAGTTTCCTACTTCTGTTGTAATAATACTTCTTTTATATAGTACCATCTGTTGGTAACCTGCAGTCACTAAAATTAATTATGTGCCAACACATTCCTAGAAAATTTTTGTGATAGCAAACATTAACTTAAAAAATGTAAATTTGATCTTACTGTTAACACTTGGAAGTGAGCCAGTTTTAAAAGTGGTTTACTCGAATGATTTTACAGATGAAGACTTGTGTAGAACAAGCTATAAAAACATCAGCTGAAAACAGACATCTTACGATTAGCCTGGAAAGGGCTGTGCTGGACGTATCCAACACAGAGAAGGAGCTCAAGTGGTTTCGGTCCTCTGTTGGATCCTCTGAGAAAGATTATGAGCAGACTCAGCAAAAGATATCTGAGATGAGGATGTTGCTAGAGAATGAGAAGTTAGGCTGCTGTTAAGCTTCTTTTACAAGTCGATCGTGCTATGCTGCTGGCCTCTCACCACTTTCACGTTACCTTTACTTTTTCTAGGAGTGAGAGGCGGCGGCTTGAGGAACAATATGAAGAGGTGAAAAACGAAGTTATGGAGCTGACTTCTGAGACTGAAGAGACTACTATCCAGAAGCTCCAGGATGAAATAAAAGAATGCAAGGCTATTCTCAAGTGTGGCGTCTGCTTTGCCCGGCCTAAAGAGGTAACATATAATGTGCTGTACAGCTTATGTTTTTTTTGAATGACCTAAACCTGTTTCTTAATCAAGATGGCAGAGATTTACACCTTACTTCACAAGCTCCTGTTTCGTTGTTAATCTCTTGGATGTTGGATGGTAGTTTGGCTGCCTAAGCTGATGAGGGTCCTATTTCTCTTCTTGTTCGTTAACAGGTTGTGATTACCAAATGTTTCCACCTATTCTGCTCACCATGCATCCAGAGGAACCTTGAGATTCGCCACCGGAAATGTCCCGGCTGTGGAACTCCATTCGGGCAAAATGACGTTCGGGAGGCGAAGATATGAAGCTTCTCCAAACTGAGACTGACTTGGTGTTTGACTAGCATTGACCTGAGGATGCTTCTCCCTTGTGAATATAGTCATGTTCTCTTGGCAAATATCTAGATCTATTGTACCGTACATAGATGCTTCCTTATAGAAAAGGGGAAAATGATTAGAAGAAAGGAAGTTCGTGAACTTAATTGCAGTCATGCATGCCCCTGTTTCAGAGCAACTTTAGAAATATCCCCTATTCGTTAACTAAGGAAGGGTTTGTGATGGTGAATCTAGTTATGTAAGTTTCATGTAACATATGTAAATATTCATACCTTTAAGCAATCAAATTTTTAAAAGGTTGACAACACACATTCTAGGATTTTTTTTCCGATAAGGGAAGATTTTATTAATCAAGATTGTTACATCGAATTGATACAAAGATCTTGAAGTACTTCCGGCCTTTGCACAACTAGGATATACATATGCCTAAAAAGCAAATAAAAGTCCGGCGCATTAACAACATTCAATCCGATGACTAGACTGCCACCCATGTACCGGTAAAAAACTTCTTGGCCACTGCTCCAAACGCTTGAGACGCTGCTGTGCTGCTGTAACCAAGTCCGGAGTAGATGGCAATTGAGATAGACCCACACCCATGGCCATCGCCCATATGTACGTACGTGGATCCAAACCGGCCGGGGAGATAGGGGGTGCAGCTAAGACCTAGCTACGCACTCGTATCCGAATTCCAAACCGTTCTCCAGGGCTACCCGTGCGTAGCATCTTTCCCGCTTCACAACAGAACAGATCCACACATATATTCCGCTAAATTGTACTACTCCACCGTGTCAGCTCGCTGCATCTACTAGCTCTAGCTTACTACGACGCAGCTCCTGCATGGCTGCATATATGGTCGGCTCGGCTCGGCTCTTGCCTCTTGGACGTACGGCCCACGAGTCTGCTAGACTACTACACGACGCGATATATGTGTGCGTCCATATATCTCTCGCCAGCTTTGCTGTCTAGTCTAGGGTATGTTAAGCCTACACAACAAACTAGCGTGCTTTAAACCACATGTCCTTTTTGGACCGTATTGCTCGAGATTCGAACGAGTGGAGTGGAGGACGACGCATCTCGCATGTAACTCCGGATTGATCTAGTCATTATATATTACTCCACAATCTAAAAGTAGATACCGTTTTTAGCTCATAGCTATCTATTGTTATTAGTTGTAGGTTCGTCGGTGACATATCCATCGACAACAAGTTGAAACGTCAAGGGTAACTTCCTAAAAGTATTACGGCCCATTCTCTCATGAAATAACAGGGGTAAGGTACATGTGTACGCGCGCGTTTATAGAGGTGTGAGTGTGCATACATACTGTATGTATATGAGTGCTTGCCCCTGTTTTGGGAAACGACAACCATTGTTTACTTTTACGTATTGTAAAAGATTAGTATTCAAAGTTGTATTTTTATTATCATGTCGATATCCTAAACGATACTTCCTCCATACTAAAATAAGTGATCTTTTAGAAAATTTCAGACAAAATATATAGTCAGGATACAAAACATCCTACGTGCTCCTAATAAATTTGTTTAGTTGGTTTTGATGATCAGGATGTTTGTAGATTTCCGGAATGTGGGCATGTATGTGATTAACTCATCACCTCCAATCGAATAGAGGCTTCTCCGGCTCCCAATAATCCCATGACTCGTGAGTCGGGAGGGCCGGGGTGCCAAATTTAATGTGTGCGTCTCACTTAAGCTTGTCTAAAACTTACAAATTTTGCACTTTTCCATGCATGTGTGTTCTCTCTCCTGCAAGCCATGCTTTTCCTTTTCTCCTTTGCATCCTTCTCTCCGGCGCACACTACGTATAATGATGGCATTAGCGCGCAGGTTTTTTCCGACGTCGCGAAGGAAGAGAAATCATAGGGGAGGGAGTGGATTCTTTTTTCCCTCCAAAACGTACAGATGTAGAAACCTTTCCTCTGGAAAGGAATTGTTGAATCCTCCGTTCCAAACACTTGTACAGTAGCAAAAACTATAGGAATCTGATTCCTACAAAATTCCTTTGAAAATACTCCATTCCAAACAGGCCCTAATTATTACTATTGATGCAGAGGTACTCCTTCCATCCCAAATTAGTCTAGATACACCACATTTGCTATGCACCTATATATATAGGTATATCTAGATACATATCAAAAGTAATGTATCTAGAAGAACTAAAATAAATAGTAATTTGTGATGGAAAGAGTAGTATGGTATAATCCATGCCGGTGAGAGCCCCAGCTAGCCCCTCTTGGATTCTCTCCGGGTCCGCCACTCGGGCTAGCTTAACTTGCAACAATGAATCCATGCGAGCATGGCAGATCGCTCGATTCGATTCCGGCTACCTGGTCCCGGGCCCTTGATTGTACTTTCCTCTTTATTAATTCCTATTAATTTGGATCCATAATGACCTCTCTTATTACAAGTCTACTGCTACAGCGATCGACGTCGTAATAAATGCATGTGAGAGGGTCCCAACCTTTAATGCTCGCGGCCTAATCATAGTGAAAGATCGCGCGTCTTTTTCGATCTGATCCGGTGTTCAGAACAGTAATGGGAATGAAACGTTTCTTCATGATTTAGGATTGCAGCGTGATCGGGACATAGGATTTATTCCACATTTGTGACTAGTCATTCATTCAACAAATCAGGGCGCGGCAGTACAAACGCACCTTTTTTTCAAAATGCGTACGTCGTTAAAATAGTTTGTCACGTTTCAAAATCTTGTTAAATTTCATCTATCAACTTACGGAGTAGATTGTTAAATTTAGTTCCATATCGAAAACTGATGAGAGGATCGGGAAGCGCAACATATGAGAGGATCGTGCTAATGTTGTAGGTTGAGTTAGACCCGATACCTTGATTCATTTTGGCTCCACGGACTTGAGTGTGGTGGGATGCTAGCTCATGGCCGGAATATACTGCACATACTAACAAGATTTTAAGATTTACAAGCTTTTTGCTGGAGAGAGCACCGAAGCAGGGCCCATGCATATACAGGAATAAAACTGTTTAGGCCTGTCCAGAATGCAAACATTTCTTGGTGATTACTCTACCTAGAAATTGACTTGTTTCCGTCCATATATATAATTGCAGAAAAGTTCTATTAAATTCTAATTGCACATGTGTTCTTTCGATTCGTGGCATGAATGTAATATCAACATATACTATTTGGTGAAGAAGTAATATCATCAGATTGTACGTGGAAGTTAAGGCAAATTTGCAGACGAACTCAAGGGTAAAGGCCATGTCTTGTCCTAAACACTATGCATGCATTCACAGAGGGAGAGTTCTTGTGTAAGGACTAATTACTTCGAGCTCCGCCAGACAACTTCTTCATGGACAAGCAAGTGATTCTTATCTGTATCAAGACTCAATGTAAGAAGAGCTAGATAACCAAGAAACACAACTAATACATGCATGCAGCCATGCACCATAAACCCCAAATTAGTAAATTAACACACATACACATAATGTACATTTACCAAAAGGAAAAAATATTAATACACCTGCACCTGCATATCCCATTCAGTAAAAGTCCACCACTAGCTATAGCTAAAGTACTGTAACACAGTAAAAAGAAAAAGGCTAGGTAGTAGCTAGCTACTGTGGTGCAACAAACCTAGCTAGGCGTTGTTCCTTTCTCTCACGTCATGCATCTCATAATGCAGCGACGCTATAGACTTTTCCTCCTCCTTTAACGTACGTGTGCGTTTGCACGCATCGCACTAGATGAAGTCCACCTCGAAGAAACCGTTGCAGCCGCCGTTCTGCTGATCATCTGACGCCGACGAGCACGACAAGATGTTGCCGCCGCCGCCGTCGAGCTGGTTCTGAGCCTGCTGCTGCATCACAAGTGAGGTCATGAAGCGGCGATGCTCTTCGTCGTCGTCACGGCGGCCTTGCACCTGCCGCATCAGCATGGAGTCCAGACCGCCGTCGTCGTCCTTGTCGTCGTGCAGCGGCAGCGCGGCCAGAGACAGGGACGTCGGCTCCGCCGCCGCGCTGCTCGGCTGGCCATTGTCCATGGCGTCGAGGCAGCTGACGCCGCTGCCGTTCGGCGAGATGGCCGTCGACTTGGCTGCTGCCGTGGAACCTGCTCGTCGTCGTACATACAATGATGATAGGCACGTCAGCATCCAAAAGGGCTTTGCGAAAGTCTATAATGATCGAAGCAAGCACATTGCGGAATATTTCTGATAACAAGTAGGAGCTGGTTGGGCTTTGCATCTAGCTATATAGTGTAGGAGTAGAGTTGATCCCACACACGTACGTCGAAACTTTGGCGCCATGCATGCATGAGTGCATGTACGTCAGGCCAGAATTCTAGGTGCAGAGATGCATGGCATTTGGTCGAACTAACGTTGTAAAGTGCTTGCACATCGACTGTACTTATAATCATCATAACTTAACATTGTTGTTGCATCTTGCCATGATGTCTTTATGCTGATCGGTGTATGTATCTGTGTTGGTAAAATCATGCATTATTAGATTTGGGCTCTTGAACCTAGAAATTCGATTCAGAGCTCAGATCTAAACCTAAAATGTTTCAAATTTTAAAATATACTTCAAATGGTCCCTGCACAAAGTGCCGTTGATTAATCACCACCTTAATTAGTTTCGATGAGGATTGAGGATTATATATGCAGGATTCATGCTGACATCAGATCGAGCCAGCTTATTAATTAGTTCAGGGCTTCAGGCTTCTTACTCTTGTGATGATCACTGTTGCAGGAGGTGGTGATGCAAGTAGTGTCCGCTCTCTTTGGCGGCGGCGAGGAGTACTTGCCCGCCTGTGCCCCGGCCGGCTTCCGGCGGCGGCGGTTGTGCTCGGTGAGCCGCTTCCGGCAGCTCCTCTTGGCCTCGTCAAACTCGGCGAGCACATGAAACCTAGCAAAGGCGCCATGAAATAAACAAAGCAATATGTGACTGCAATGTCCGTATACACATGCTGACATGCACGTATAAATAATATATACGCATACGTGCCACGTGCCACGTGTGCATGCGTATATGTGTACGAGACGACTACTATACGTATACGTATATGGCCGGCTGCAATGATGAGTGTGTGGTCAATGCTGGGATGGGATGGGATGCGCATCATCTGAAACGAAACGATCGCCGGCGTCAGTCGTGAAAGTGAAACAGCGAGCTGACTGCTGACTCGACAGGCTGCAGCCTTTCCCACTGGCCGGTTTCTCCCCCCCACCCCAAGTAACTTTCCTTGGCTCCATGCATGCATTAACTGTTTTGTTGCTAGCTAGCACGGAGCCTGTTTGAAAGAAGCGATCCAGGGAGAAAGAGAGGTGAACAGTGCCGCGCAGGGTAGCAGTATTGGCTGCGTCCATGATTGCACCCTGCATGCATGCTTGCATGATATCTTGGAAAGGAAGACCACTCTACAGTCTACACTGCATGTCATACGCTAGAGACATCGTGTGTTCAGGACTTCAGGCAGCCATCCCATGCATGCATACGCCACATCAGAGCTAGACCACTCTTTTATTTTCGAAAACAGTAAACACTTTGGACCGAACATGAATTTGACCACATAATCTATCCGAGCCATTTATTTTTGAATCAGTGTTGAGATATATGGGTGAAAAGTACATGTGAGATTAGATAGTGAATTAATGGTTGGATGGAGAGAAATTAAGGAGTGTACGTAGTTTTACATTTTTCACCTTAGAACACAAAATACAGAACACGTGCACTCACTCCTATGAGTATCAATAGGTATATAACTCTTTCATACGAGTTAGCGTGCTTTGCTTAGTTTTTTTATCGCGTGTACTAGCACGTGCTCGATCGTGTATGCAGGTATGCATGTGCATGCAGGGGAGGGACGTAGTTAACGTAACGACGTACCTGCTGCACTGCTGGCAGAAGCGCTGCTGCTTGCCGGCGGCGGCGACGGCGGCGGCCTTAGCGTGGAACTCGCAGACCTTGTGGCGGCGGTGGTAGTGCTTGGCGGCGGAGAGGTCGGCCTTGCAGCCCTCGGCCTGGCACCGCGGCGGCTGCTGGTGGTGGTGGTGCGCGGCGCCGAGCCCCAGGCCAAGCACGCCCATGCCGAGTCCCATGCCCATGCCCACGCCGTCAACGAGCCGGGCGGACCGCGTCAGCAGCCGGTCCACGGCGAGCACGTCGGCGGGGGAGAAGTAGGTGCGCCGCCCGAGGTTCAGCCCGATCGTCCCGCCGCCGCCGTCCACGAGGGCCCCGCCGCCGCCGTCCTCCCGCTTCAGGAACGCCGCCGCCCCTCCCGCACCACCGAAAGGATGGTACATCTCCGCCGCTGTCGGCACGCCCAGGAGCGACGTCGTCAGCAGCGGCAGCTGCAGCGACGGCGGCGCCAGCGGCAGGCTCGCGGGCGGGAGGAGGCCCGGCTCTTGGAACGGGAAGCCGCCCGCAGCGGCGGCGGCAGAAAGATCGAAGCTGTCGTAGAGGTTGCTGTGGTGCTGGAGCAGCGGCCTCTCAACGCTGGGCATGGCCATGGCTCCGGCGTCGAAGCCGACGACGTAGGGCTGCTGCGCCTGCATGGCCCCGAAGCAGAAGTCGACGTCGTTGGCTGGCGCGGCCATGGCGTTGGTGTTCATCATCCTGCTGCTCATCATGGCTGGGTGCGCAGGGGCAGGGGCAGGGGCGGTGGAGCACAGGAAATGGAAGCAGTGGGGGTCGACTCTCTGGGTGGTTAAAAAGGCTCGATCTACGGCAGTGCAGAGAGAGGAGACATTACTGCATGTGTTGGATAGGGAGAGAGAGAGAGAGAGAGAAGTCACCAGCAAGTGAGTAACACCTAGAGGTTAGAGGTCTCTCTCTAGCCAAATCCCTTTTGGTGAAACACACACCCTCTCTCAAGCCGTTTTGGTGAAAAACTCTCTGCGAGCGTACAGTGTTCGTGTTGGTACGTGTTACGTGGCCACATGCATGGTAACATCTTGAAGCTCGCGCACGTACGTACGGCCACGTTTGGCGCAGGATCGGGTGGTGGGCCGGGTATAATGCATGGGCTTTTGTCATGTTACCCACCAGCTCGATCAGATCAGAAAGGCGATGGCGACTCCGGTCGGGGCGGGGTGCGGTGGGGGCGTGCCATGGCTTTTCTGCTTCTTCCGACCGGCGCACAACCGAAACACATGAAGCTAGGCGAGCAGTCGTGCTGTGCAGAGATCATGCATGCATGCCATCACTGCCGGGCCCTTCAGTTCAGGAGTCACGCGGCCGGCCAATATGATGATTGGCGCGCGCGCTAACAATGTTCCTCGTGCAAAATTTTACTGCCCCATGCATGCATGCACATATGGGGGCTGTTTGGTTTCAGCCTAACAGGCAGCTACAAGGTAGCAATCTGAAACTCAGGCCAACAAGGTCCAGATTTAATTGCGGATTCGTCAAATCCGATTTAAAGTCATAGACATATTGGTGCATTTTTTTCGTAAAATTGATCAAAGTTAGAGAAGCTTGATTTGAAACGAAACTAAAACGGCCTGCATTTCTATAGTGGGAAAGGAGTAGCTGATATTGTAGCTAGTTTATTTGCTCTGGAGTCTGGATGATTCAGCTCGATTTGATCTTATAAGTAGCTGCTGCTAGTAGTAAGGAAAATGTGTTCTGCTGGCCACGTATATGACGCGCCCTGTGTTTCCTTGCTTTGCACTACTGAAGCACAGGATTAGCATAGTCGTGCCCATAATGTCCATAACTACGCACTTAATATGCTGCCGCGGCAAAACATGTACTCTACCACACATAATTGCTGTAATTAATCTAACGACATCCAACATCATAACTAGGTAGTTATTGTCCATAGCTGCCGTCGCCACAGAACAAAATGAGACACACTAGGGAGTTACTGTCCCTGTTAATGAGAAATATAATGACAATGTTTGCTCTGTTAATGTGCATACTACACTCACTAAGAGCAGTTCTAACCCTCCACTTCAACAGGTGTCCATATAATTAATTAGGGTGCCACATAAGCAAAAGTCTGATGTGGCAATGGAATTAATGAGGAGAGCGGAGAAAATAGGAGGAAACCGTTGTCGGTGTTTTATACCGGCAACCCACCTAGGGAGTAACCAAGGTGGTGTTTTGTACGGTGGGTGTCGTCGAGAATCAAGGAGTCGATGATGACGCAAGGAACATGATTTAGACAAGTTCGGGCTGCTAGATCGCGTAATACCCTACGTCCTGTGTGGATTGTATTGATGAGTTGTGTTGTGTTCTGCTTAGATGAGCTGCCGATCTAGGTACTCTTGCCCTCCTTTATATACTCTAGGGGGCAGGAGAACTAGTCGGATTACAAGGAGGAGTCATAGCAGGAGTACTCAGTATGAGTCCTAGTCGGATTATAGGGGAATCTTAGTAGGAGTACGATTTCTTCCTTCCTTGCGGGTACTGGGGATCTATCCCCGTCAAGCCCTCGAGCGCTTCATAGTCGAATACAACAGTCTTCGAGTAGTCTTAAGATATTCGGCGAGTAGTCTTGGTGCTTTTCGAGTACTTCGTCTGCATCTTCAAAGTTTCTCAAGGCTGCCATGAGGCTATGATGTGCTCAAAGCCTTTGATCATCTTGATATTGTAGTCTTCATATATGGAGGGCGGTGAAAGTCGCACTCCATATGGAGTAGCCCCCGAGCCTTAGGTTGAATCCAAGAATCAAGCTGAGGGTCAAAATCTTGAATCTTCTTCTTTCAGCTTGAAAGAAATCTTAGGTGTAGCTTATTTGCCCCCGAGCCTTGAATTGATTGAGTAATCAACTCAAGGATCTCGAATCTTCACTCAGATCATCATCTGAGTAGTCTCACAGCGACCAGCCCCCGAGCTTATGCGCTAGGTGAGCCGTAGGAGCCTCGTCGAGTAGTATTAGCACTTAGCCCTCGAGCTTGAGTAGTTATTTGCACTTAGCCCCCGAGCTTGGAAGCTAGCTGAGCTATTGGAGATATTCCGAGTAGTGATTGGCGCTTAGCCCCCGAGCCTGGGAACTAGTCTGTGCCTTCGAAGGTACGCTTAGTGTCGTCGCTGAAGCTCGATCTAAAAGAAAAGATGCATACATTATGTAGCATTTTTGTAGGATATTGAAACTGCTGAAATTTGTTCAGTGATCAATATGAAAGTTGTGTGTCATGCTCTTATCTCGGTCATATTCTTCCCAAGTAGTTAGCCTGTTACGCTTAGGCTCTCAGTCTCTGGGTAGCCGTTGCCACTGCATGTGTGAGATCTTCGTCTCGTATACGCGTATGGGCTTAGGCGTGACAGATGTGCTTGAAGCTTTCACGAGTTAAGGCGTATTCTGCTCGAGAAGATTAGTGACCTTAAGAGAAGACAAAAGTGAGTAGTCGTTGTTGCAATAAAAAGAAAGCGTGATTGCGCGCAAGAGTTTGCTGCCCTCCGACGAGTAGAGCGCATGTTGTGTGCAAGAGTTCGACGAGTAGAGCGCGTGTGGTGCGCAAGAGTTTGCTGCCCCCCAGCGAGTAGAGCGCGCGTTGTGCGCGAGAGGAAAGCAAGCTGGAAAATAGTTGGAAAAGAGACTTAGCTTGATTCGTGGACGACAGTTGACAAAGCCGTGGCGGTCGTTGACGAAGCCAATTAGCCGGAGTTGATTCCGACTAGTTGTCGAGGGTGCGAGACCCGCCCTTGACTAGTTTTCTAGTCGAGATAAGGAGTCAAAGTTGTTATCGACAAAGCCACGACAGTTGCTGGTGAAGCCAGCTAGTTGGAATCAATTCCGACTAGTTGTCGATGGTGTGAAGTCTGCCCCAACTAGTTTTCTAGTCGAGACGAGTAGTTGAAGTAGTCCCTGGCGAGTCGCCAGTCGAAGTAGTTGTCGGCGAGCGTCGTGACGTAGTCGTAGTCATCGGCGAGCGTCGTGATGTAGTCGTAGTCATCGGCGAGCATCGCGACGTAGTCGGAGTAATCGTCGGCGAGCGTTGTGATGTAGTCGGAGTAGTCGTCTTCGACTAGTAACTAGTCGAGACGATTAGTCGAAGTTGTCGCCGGATAGTTGTATCCGAGTTGTCAACTGACTCTAGTCTGGATTGGACTTCGAGTAAGGATTGCTTGATGGACCGCGGTTGCATTGCGGAGTCCGAATGGAACACAACTTGGAGTTGTAGTCGGTCTGCACGGTGACTTGATTGCCAGCTCACGCGGACTAATTCTAGCCGTGGTCAAGTCCGAGTTGTAGTCGAACTCGGTGTTTGAACAGATCGAAATTGTTGATTTTCTCGACGAGTTCTTCTGCTTCTTGTCGAACAGAGTTTTCGTCGAGATGCTTCTTCTCGTGGTTGTTGATGATGCAGCGTTGGAAGGATCCAGCACCGTCAGCGATGCAAAGCCAGGAGCCGAAGACGAAGGTTGCGCCCGCTTCGAAAAGCGAATGCCGACTTGATGATGACTGGTGCATCAATCTCGCGCGGAGAAACTCGGAGACTTCCCCTACCTGGCACGCCAGCTGTCGGTGTTTTATACCGGCAACCCACCTAGGGAGTACCCAAGGTGGTGTTTTGTGCGGTTGATGTCGTCGAGAATCAAGAGTCGATGGTGATGCAAGGAACATGATTTAGATAGGTTCGGGCCATCTAGATCGTGTAATACACTACGTCCTATGTGTGGATTGTATTGATGAGTTGTGTTGCGTTCTGCTTAGATGAGCTGTCGATCTAGGTACTCGGTATGAGTCCTAGTCGGATTATAGGGGAATCCTAGTAGGAGTCCAACTTCTTCCTTCCTTGCGGGTACTGGGGATCTATCCCCATCAACCGTGTCTCATGCACGACCTGGTGTCCGCTCGGTATCTAACGGGTATCCAGATTAGGGATACCCTAAACCATCGGTAAACCTGGGCAAAGAAAGGATTAGGAAACAAAGCTAATTGGGCCGAACGAGAGACCGCTGCCATCACCGCCCGACTAGCTGACAGTGCCAGAGGTTGAAGCCCAAGAATCGAGAGGAACATGCCACTAGGCTGACCCAAGATGCCACGCAAGGGTCGAGGTGTAATGATGGGCCAGACTTATTATGCCCCTAAGACGGAGCTAGGCCTGCCCGATGTGATAGCCGCAGCCGAGCTCGTGTGGGCTGAGGCGAGGAAGCGTGGGCCGACCAATCGGGCGCACCGTTTTCCGTGCCCAAAGGGGTAGGACAACCGCCTAGGACAAACATCCCCAGTCAGGAATGGCGTTGTGGCATTATTCCAGATCGTACCCGGTCAAGCACGCTCGATTCACCATCATGACGGTACCAGGTGAAGTGACCGGGGCAGCCCCCCCCCCCCCCCGATACGTGTAGGGCCAGGTTCGACAACCGATGCGGCCAGAAGAGCGGGTCCCGGATGAAGGTTTCAATGGAGATCAAGCAGAAGAAGCCTCGACTGAAGGACAGGCCCCACAACAACCACTCAGAGGAGAACGCCCGAGTGAATGGGGATCCCACGACGACCAACAGTATAATCCTCCCTATGAGCCGTGTATATAAGTACATGGGGGACGAGAGAGGGGATTCGACCCCAAGTAGAACACGCGCGTACCGTTTGTAACCTCCTAGTACAACCTTGAGCTCTTGAGCCCGGGAATAAAGAATTCGCATCACGAACTGGATGTAGGGTAAATTGCCTGAATCAGTATAAATCTCCTGTGTCTCACAAGCTAACCCATCCAAGGATTCACACGGCAAATCTTCACTAGTTGATGCTACTACACGGTATCCAACGCTGAGACACAACTTAGGTACTATAGTTTCTTAACCCGATGTCTTTCTGATATGGCAACGTAGAAACTGACCATAGACATTATGGGTTGGGACTAGCCTGAAATACTCTTTCACATCGTTATTCTAATTAATGTCCATAAAATAATTTCAAGCGCGTCGACCGACGACGGAGGAGACATGATATTGTTTCATACTCCTTGTAGAACACTTAAGAAACATCCCCAACGTGTTTTTTTTTCAAACCTTTTGATTCAGCTATTTATAGATACAAAATCTCGTTATAGACGGTTAGTTGTATCTCATATTCAAGTGGGAGACTGGGAGTGTGGGGGCCGTGCTTCTGATCTGAATTTGGATGGACATGATTGGATCGGAATTGAATAAATACACTAGATTCGTTCTGCGCACAAATCCTACCAACAGTTGGCCGGAGCAAATAGACTTCTGCATTCATCATGGCAACCGAATTAACATCAGTAACAACCTTTCCTTAACCAGAACGGTGAGCAACACAAATTCATTCGGAAATGAGAAATTAAAGCATGGATATGCTTATTGCATCATCCTTCTAAATTTTTACCCCACACGCCCTCGTACGAACCTAATAATAACCTGTCGTTCGATGTGGTAATAACTAGCTGGTAAGCTTAGAGCCAGCCAGCCTGCTATAGGGTAAATTCAGAAGGTATTCATCATGTGTCCTTGTGCATCAAAGCAAATTAAAACATTGACATGAATAACGAGAGCATCGAGCGTATGCAAAAGACATGGGTAAACCTGTACTTAACTTGAGATGAAAACGGGCATGGCATGTGCTTGCACGTACACGTACGCTTGCACTGCACACCAAGGCCAGCTTGGTTGCAGGGAATGATCGTGCCCGTATAGGGCCGTACACATACGTGTGTACGTGCCGATAGCTTAATTACGACAACGATTGGGCCCCCCGGTACGGTATCCATGCGTAGCCTGCTAGATACTGTACCCTCGTAAGCCGTGCATTAATTTTTCTGTGCTATAGTATATACTACGTGTAGCGTACTAACATAGCATCACAAATGGAATGGCATTACTGTTCATGAGTTTTATCAGTAGATGTGGGCAAGTGTAGTCCAGGAGCGAGAGGGGTGAAACGACGATCGATTTGACGTCTTACAACAAGCCAAGGGGGTATTCAAGTGATCATGGAGGTACTTACTGCCTAGTAGGACAAACTTATGTAGTTTTAGTTGTAGTTTTTGTCCTATAAGTCGTTCTGGTTTTACTTAGTGCCTATTACATTGTTTTAGTTTGGTTCTAAGTTAAAATCTTTTAACTTTAACCAAATTTATGTAAAAAAAAATACCCGCATCTATAATACGAAATTATTTGTTATCTTTATCATAATATATCTTAATAGTGCATTTATTAAATATTTGTAGATGTTAATATACTTTCTGCTTCGTCAAAGTAAAAAAATTGACCGAACAAAATTTTCAATGGCGAATTTTTTCAAATTGAAACAACCCATATACTTCCTCCATTCCAAATTGTAGGTTGTTTTGCCTTTACTAGATTCATAGATGTTGCTATACACTTACATATACACTATATCTAGATACGTAGCAAAATGTATGACAAACGACCTACATTTTGGAATAGAGGAAGTATTTCTTAAGAGTGGAACGGACGGAGCACGAGATGCAATGGCTTGGGAAACAGCTAGCTGAATCACTAGGACCAGGCTCTAGCTACTAGTAGCTCGGTAGCTAGGTGTAGGAGGTGATTAAAGAGTCCATATTAATTCGTGCTTATATGGAAAAACTCGTGTGGGTAATGAATGAGATGTCTCCTAAATAAATTTACCTTGAATGAGAAGTACGAGATAAAGTTAGGCTTAGGTATCCATACCCTTTTCCCAAATCCACAACCACTTCAAATAGGAAGGGTATGGGTATAAAATTATATGCTCATTAGAAATGGGGAGGATACAATTAATCAATTGGATATATTAATTATCCATTGGATATGAGTAGAATTGGGGAGGGTAAGGAGCGTATAACAATTATTTGGATTTGGGTGTGAACAAGAGTTGGTTTGTCTGTACCCTCCCCAGTGGCACGTCTAGATAATAATTATTTGGATTTGGGTGTGAACAGGAGTGGGTTTTCCCGTACCCTCCCATATGGCACGTCTAGATAAAGTGGTGTGTAAGAACCAAAGAATATCTACATATAGAGGCCTCTAGTTAAGGGAGAACCATCAAACTTAACTAATAATAAAGAAAAGACTAAATTCATCACAGTCTAATTGCATTTATGCCTTCAATTGTTATATCTAGTTCAACTATAAGGGTATATAAATGTCGCTTTGATGGTTTATCTATGAAAGTATCTCTTATTATCACGAATGCTTAAGTATCTATGGGGATATGATGGTAATTTTCTCGTTTTCTACTACAGAAAAGCTCTTAAACAAGACCTAATAACTGTGTTACCTCTCTTCACTCTCCTCCACATAAAACAATTGATGACATGCATTGTAACTTGGATGTAACTTTAGAGAGAAACAATGTACTACTTAATGTTGTGTTTGAAGAAACCTATCAATGTGCAAAACACCACTTATTTGTGACTGAAGGGTTTTTGACATTTAATCTAACCATTTAGGTAGTAAGTGTCTAACTATCTCAGCCTTCTTAGCCAGTGTGTATAGCCACGTTTGGATCCCACCAGCCAAAGTTTAGCTGCCCAGCTACACAGCTAAACTTTAATTGGGTGGTAGGTAAGACACTAGCTAAACTTTAGCTAAGATCTAAACAAGTTTTCAACTAAAAGTTTAGATGGGATCCAAAGGGTCTGTATCTTCGGGCCTGTTTGGGAAGGGCGTGTTAAAATTTAACAGGGTGTTAAACTTTAACACCCTCAAATGAGGTGTTAAACTTTAGTATCTTGAGGTGTTTGGATGATCTGTTAAAATTTAACACCTTAGGTTGTAATTAACAACTTTACCCCTCATTACTCCTCTCAATGGCAGTCAAATACCCCTTCTTCCTTCTTCTCCTTCCTCCTCCTTCCTTCTTCCTCCTTTCCTGCGCCTACCGCCTCCGGCCCCACCCCCTGCTCAGTCCACGCCGTGCCCGGCGCCGGCGCCGGCGCTGCCGGCCGCACCGTCAGCCCCTCCCCTACGCCTGCCGCCTCCGGCCCCGCCCCGCCGCCGGCGTCCCCTACCACGGCACCAGCGGCCGCGCCCGCCCGAGCCCCCAACGCCACCACCGCGCCGCCCGCCAGTCCCCACACCACCGGATCGGCCTCGCCCGCGCCCGCGCGAGGCCGCCCGCGCGAGCCCGCCGCCTGCCGCCCAGCGCGGCATCCCGGTGTAGGAGCGGCGCGGACCGGCGGTGGCGGGCATAGCGGCGGCGCGCGATGGGCGGACTGGCGGTGGCGCGCGACGTGCGGATCGGGGAAGGAAGATGGGGGCAGCGGAGGAGAGAGAAGAGGAGAGAGAGGGGGGCAACCAGGGAATAAGTGGGGAGGGGGACCACTTTTAACACCTTTAGCACATTTTAACACCCCCTCCATGTGTTTATGAAAAGAGAGGTGTTAAATTTTAACACTTCATCTTTAACACTTGTGTTTGGTAGCCAAGGTGTTAAAAATGTGTTAAAAGGGGGGTGTTAAACTTTAACACCCCCTTCCCAAACAGGCCCTTCATCTCCGCTATCAGTATTCCTCTTGCTCTCTGGCTTGCTAACACAAAACACTTGATTTTGTGTGAAGCAAAATAACTCCATCACATGGAACACACCAGCAAGCACATCATCCCTTAATTTAATGCATGTTCTTGATTTTTTTTCAAATGAGAGAGACAGGCAACTTAATGATAGGTGACGATGCACTCATTACCGTGGGATCTTGCTTTATCAAGAGGCTACATCGTTGGCGCCATGCATGCATATACTACTACTACTACACGGCATTGCATTGCATTAACGTGGCATGGATCACGTAAGGATATGCAAATTAACTCCGGCGCTGTTGATGCAAATGGGAGTAATGGCGTGTACTGTTAGTACGTGCGGCAGCTGGTACCGGCAGAATTAACCAGGGTTTCAATGTCCCACGACGATACGTGCAAGAAGCAATCTCAACAGTGCAACGTTACTAACCCGCTAGTGCAGTAAAATTGCCAATAATAGATACTCCTTCCGTTCCAAATTATAGATCGTTTTGACATTTCTGTTTATTATACATCTAGATATATATTATGTCTAAATTTATAGAAAAATTATAAACCTAGAAATGCCAAAACAACCTATAATTTGGGACGGAGGGAGTAGTAAATAGATAACCTCTCCAATAGTGTCTAACTATATAATTTTTTTTTACTAATATGAGCTGACATGTAATAGGGATGTTCATTGTTTGCACGTGTACGAGTGAGAATGCATTGTAGACTGACTACTAACCCCTACTCCGATCCATTTCAAAATCAGATTAAGGAGAGCAATTAATTAAAAACCTAAAAGTATTCATTTACGGTGTCCCGTTAAATATGTGGTTGAAGGTCCAAATTTTTTTCATGAAATCAAATTAAACATGAATGGACACCTACATGCATGTTAAATTTTTACCGCCAGCCCCCTGCCAAATGTATTTACATGCAAATAAATGCAGTTTTTTTTTATGACAGTTAGAACTCATAAATACCAATCTCTCTCTCTCTCTCTCTCTCTTCATTTTCTCCGCCATGTTGATCAAAATCTCTTTAATGTTGATAACTTATAGCTAGCCGGCACTATATATAAACCTTAACATCTTAATGCATGCACTGTAGCACAAGGACGCCTCATTAATTTATTGCCTGCTTACTTCAATTAAATCAAAATTGGGCGCGCGAAAGACACGGCGCGTCGTACCGCGCATTTGCAGTTCCGGATCGGCGTGGCAGTTCAAAACTTTTACTGATTTGCGTGCGTCCAGAGATTGATGAACTGCTTTTTGCCAGGATGCACATGATGTGTGTTCTTGAGTTGATGTGTGTTGTTGCTGGCGAGCCCAACAGATATATATCGCATAATCTCTTCATTCTAAATTATAGGTCGTTTTGGCTTTATTAAATTCATTGATTTTGTTATGCATTCAGATATACCCTATGTCTAGATGCATAATAATGGGCCTGCTCGCTTCTGCTTGTTGTAGCTGTTTGGCTGCGGCTGTACAGCCAATCAACAAGCAGCAGCAGTACATTTTTTCGAACAGTTGCAGCTGCAGCGTTACATAAAAATCACTACCGAACACAGCTAATATCTATACATCTAGAAAAACCAAAACGTTATATAACGTATATAATGAAGTGCAAATCAGACCGACCGATTCGACCGACCGGTGGGAGAAATCGATCACACGAGGCATTCGTTCACTCGTACGCGCGTCATCAGGCGGGATGAGACGAGCGTTGAAGCGCTGAGTTCGCAGCAGAGTTCTTTGCTGAATCGCTGGCACTGCTGATCGAGGAGCACTATACTCTGTTCGACCGCGTCGCATGCGTCTTGACGAGTAGCAGTTTGTTTTGAAGCTGCGCGTAGATTTCTGTATCGATCGATCGAGCTCCCATTCACTGCATCTGAATGCATCGTCGTCGTCGTCTCTGACTGAGCCGGCTATCGTCTCTGACTCTCTGCAAGTGCCACGAGCCCATTTTCGGGCATTGCAGGCAGGCACTGTGTCGATTGGTCGATTTAATTCCTCAGCTAGGATGAAGTCTGCCTATATTATACATACAATAAATACTGTTCATTGATCGTCAGGGTCAGGCCAAGTAGTCAGAACTAACACAAAGCTGGGTCGAGGGCATGCCTGATCGATCCATCCATCCCATTATGAATGCCCATGCACTGCTCCTCCGGTCAGCACCGAGCGCAGTTGCTCAGCGATGGCCGAACTTTGTGTCAGCGCGTGGCTGTTTGGCGATCAATATGCAGATACGAATATATTATGGTTGCAAAAGATACAGATTAGGATTGTCAGAGCTGGTTGGCACATACACAGATTACGCCTGTGCACGTTAATATATTTCAGTGTCGTGTGCACGTAAGATTCTACTCTGGATCCTTTAGTTCTGACAAATTAGCAGCTAAATTAGTGGTAGGCAGAGACCGCTAACAAGTGCTAGTTAAGCTGATAGTAGCTATTAGCTACTCCCTCCGCTTTGAATTGCATATTATTTTAGTTTTTTAATTCATAATTTTTATTATGCATATATATATACACACACTATATGATATACACAAGTAAAAATTATGAATGCTAAAATGATCTGCAATTCGGGACGGAGGGGTCCTATCTATACTGGATCTACGAAAAAAAAAACTCCAGCTAGTTCGTCATCTCTGCTGTTTGGCTGGACCAGCTGATCAGGTTTTTAGGACTGATATGATGATGAGATAAGAGGGATGTCGGACCGCACGTACGGATGCGCTAGCTAGAGAGAGATTCTTCGCTCAGCTGCAGCCTGCAGGCCTATGTGAGCATGTGCACACGTATACGGTGGAGGGGTGTGTGGCTAGCTAGTGCGCGAGTCATATGGCCGTAGCTAGCAGGTAGCATAGCAGTCATTCATATAGTCTTCAGAGCTGCTACTACCATGCCGGCGGGTACACTAGAGAAACGACGACGCTGGCAGCGGCAGCTAGCTCGCTGCGATCAGAACCGGCCGGCTCAGGCGAGCAGATCGCCGACCGCGGGCTCAGGCGGCGCTCGCGTTGTGTTCCGGCCGTGACGCCGGCGATGATTGGCGCGCGGCGGCTGGTAGTCCCTATTAGCTACGTCAAGGGATTGGCGCTGGCTGCAGGCCGGATCCACGAATCCATCGACCGATCGCCAGGCACCGCATGGATAATGCAGCTCCGATGATCATTCGATTCAAGCGTGCGATCTCCGCAATTTAGTGCTCGGCTGGCTCATTAATAGGCGCAGCAGTTATCCTACCATGTGCTAATGCGCCCGCTAGGAGCGTGGCCCTGGCCCTGGAGTGATCTGATCGAGCGCTTGTTTGATGTGTGGGGAAGAGAACGAGAAGGACCAAAACTCCAAGAGCACACGCTGCATGCACGTACGGCAGGGTCTGTCTGATGCTGTCTCTCTCTCTCTCTCTCTGAAAATCTGGTTTCTGTTTTTCTCCGACGATTCTAGTGCGAATTGAACTGAATTTTAGTAGCATCATGAAATTAAACTAGTACAAAAGGTACCGTAAAAAGTTTTACGTTCCAAACATTATTACCGGGCTGGTACGACAGGTCAACCATGACGCGCCTGAGATTTCCACCACCTTAACCTCATGCGGCCAGTGATGACTTGGGGGTGATAGAGTTGCTCCTTGGGTACATTTTGCGGTCTGAAGCAGAGTACGATTCGGTGGGTGCTGATTGGCAGGCAGCCGCTGCGCCTGCGCTCCTCTGGGAATTCAACGCGTCCCTGCAGCGGACTGATCGAGCCGGTCATCTCCTGTGGTCTCTGCTCTCGCCCCGTAGCTAGCGAGCGAGCTAGAGCTACAGGGCACCTAGCTGTGGCCGATCAGAAATTCAGAATGGAGATGGGCCCTCTCTGCTAGCCCATCCTTTTCTCGCTCCGATAGTCCGATCCGTGCCCAGCTTTTGCTACGATCTCGCGATCAATCCAGCACACCAAGGACGGAGGAGTTCAGAGGAGACTGAGCATACTACAGCTTTTTACCTTTTCACCGAGTCGGAATTCTGCGCTGCAGTAATTTCTCTCTCTATCTTTGCTACCTAGGCCGGCCTTGTTTAGTTACTCCAAAATCCATTATGTAAAAAGAAGATTCCCCATCACATCAAATTTACGGTACATACATGGAGTACTGAATGTAGACGAAATAAAAAACTAATTGCACAATTTGGTTGTACTTTGCGAGACGAATCTTTTAAGCCTAATTAGTCAATAATTGGGCAATAATTTACAAATACAAACGAAACGCTACAGTGACTAAACAGGCCCTACCTGCAGTAAGAAATTAGCGTCGTCATATCGTTGACTACTGTTATGTTTTGGCCACCATTCTGTGTGCTACCATGCAAAAGTCACCGAGCTACTACTACCCACTGCCCACTGGGCCGAGAAAAAAAAAATCGACGGCCATGGGTTCTTCTGCTAGCCTGCTATTAGACCAGAGCCGTTTCCGGGACACTGTAGCTAGCATTCACTTCTTGGGCTCTTGGCGCTGGCAACATAGCAGGTAGGGACGAAAGCTCGGAAATATTTGAAAAATTCTCATTATCATTTCCTACCCACAATCTTTTACTTGAAAACCAAATCAGCAATAATAAGTCCGGAAATAATAGTGGTATGGTATATCGAAAATGGAATCATCGGATCGAAAACATACTGATATCGTTTGAAACCGATAACTCGAATCAAAAGCTGTGCACGCGTGATTACGCATGACGAGAATAATTCCAATAACCAAAGATCATATATTCATACACCATGACAATGCAGAAAACAAGAAAAATAATAAGGATGGGGGTCCATTTTCATGTGCAGAAAAAAAGGAACAAGAATTAATTTGGGAAAGGAAAAAAAATAGAAGAACGTGGCCGGATTAATAATTTCCATGTGCAGCCGGCTGCACACGACTACAGGGTTCGATCGAATGCACTCCGTGCGGGATGGCAAGCACGTACTGTGCAGCGCTCACCCAAATCCGGCCCACACATGAGCTGTGCTTTTGGGCCATTTTGGGCCTCAATGTTTAAGGTCTGGGCCTTCTTGGAAATTCAAAATTTCAACCAAAACTTTCCGAGTAAAAACGATCATTCGGTGGTATCCCATTTCGTTTCCAACAGTTTTTTTTTTCACCGTGGTATTGTTCCGAGGCATTTCACAGTCTCTCATATTCTGCATATAAACGATCCTTGTCGATCGAAAATTTCCATCGTCGTTTTCACCCCTAGTAGCCTCCAATCCCAAATATATACTATATTTTACCTTGGACACACGAATTAAGGCTTTTAAAAAAACTGTGGAAAAATCGTACACGTTATGGCCCCCAGACTCGAGATTTGCGTGCAACACATTCTCCATAATAAAATGTTTTTCTTGACGTTTCGCTCTAGTTGCAACTTTCCATTTTTCTCATGCATGAAGACCCTGCAATGTTCTATAACTGATCACTACTTGTCAGGCAACTCGAGCAGATTTAAATATTCGATGGACTCTGAAATATTATATATAGGTTCTGTTTGGATCCATGGACTAATTTTAGTCTTGCACTTTTAACTTAAAATTTAACTCTTAGGATCCAAACAGGAGGGCTAAAAGTGACAAATAACTAAACTTTGGGAGCTAAATTTTAACTCCCAAAGAGACCTTAAAAGGAGCTAAAAGTGCTCCTGGACACTCCATACCCCTGCTAAGCACTTTAAATCCCACAGCCCCTTTTCGCTTTTATTTTTTATAAGAATTTGATGAGCTAGCTATATGGATTTTTCACAACCAACAGTAAGCGGAAAGCGTACTTGTAAAAGCGCTTCATGAGATGTGATGCATTCTCTTCGCTCACACTTGCTGGCTGGCCGCTTTGCCGCCGCCTATAAATGAGCCTTTCCCACGAACAAAGGAAATTCCCCAGTTCCCTCCACTTCATCTCCTCGCCGTCGCCCGTCGGAGCCGAAGGTTCGACCCGGCGCTTCCTCGCCGTCGGAGACCGACGAATGGCCGGGACGGCGTCCGTGGAGCGCGTGAAGGACCGCGCCACAGGCCTCGACAAGTTCGTCCTCCGCGAGGCCCGGGGCAGCTCCGTCGAGGTCAGGTCACCCCTTCCGCCGCCTCACCGTCACCTGATCACCTCTATCGAAATCTCTATTCCTCGATTGTGTTCTTCGCAAAAATTATCCGGTCTTAATCATCGTTCCGCGCCGTCCTACAAATTGATTTCGCTTCGTTATATTACAGAACTCTGCCAGCAGTCTCGATCGCGGTAGGGTAAATGGGTGGTTAGAATTTGGAGGAATTGTATTTTTTTCGGTAAATGAGAGTTATTAGAGGGATGGCCGTAATGGTCATAGGGTGGTCAAGGAACAGTACGTGTTGTGAGTTGTGACCATGTAGTGGGGAGGTAGGTTGGCCAGAGGCAGCGCCAACCTAGTGTTTGACCCTTCGCTTATCGATGGATCATTTCGCTCTCCATAAATTATTATCGGTTGATTTGATCGTTCAGCAATCTGGATACATGGTTGGCCGTGGGTGGGTTTCCGTGATGCTTTCTTTCAGCTGCGGTTTGGGCTGGACTAGTTAATATTTGTTTTTTTCCCGATAGCATTTTGTATTTCTTTGGTCAATTTTTTTTGTCTCCACCCATAGCTACTTGGTCATGGTTGGACATTGTCCAAAAAAAAATATTTAAAATATTTTGATGCATATGCAGAAATATAGTTTCTGAATACGCAGAAGGGTCAGGCCTGGCATATTCCGGGAAAAAAAAGAATGGTCATGTCACGTCTTTTTGGTTTATCTGCCTCTGTTTTATGTTAAGGTTCTGGAGACAGCTAGATAGCTTACGGGTTTTATATCCTATCAGGATATTGACCTGACACTCGTGGCATGTCACATTGGTGTGGAACTGTGGATAACTGAACATTTCCTTTGATCAAAACCATCAGCGTCCACACTCTGCTAGACTGGAAGTTTTCTTCTATAATCTATACAATCTATAATAAAAGATTGGATGGCTAGTAATAAGGCCCATTTTGTTCATAGTTTGCTTTTTGGCACCAGCTTACTTTTCTTTGTCTAACACAAAGTATGACCTTACTAGTGTGTAAACTGTTCAACTCCAACAATTGTTATGTAAGAACTAGAGGTCCAAATAACAGATTATATCTTATCTTTCCAACAATCATAATTCAGCTGGGCCCTGAGATACAAGTCTATCTTGATTTTGATCAGCTTCTGAAAAATCAACGTGAAAGTGAAAAGAACAATAAAACTACTAGAATTCTTTACCTAATTAATGCAGTGGTCATTGCTTGCTTATTCTCTGGCCATCGACGCAAGAATATATGGACATTTCAGCCATAGTCATAAGTTGGCCAAAACTGTTTTTACTTTTGACGCTCATCTTGGAAGTGATATTATCCCTCAACAAGCATCTGGCATCCTCTCAGTTTTTATTTTCAACTGTTAACAGGTATATCTATATGGAGGTCAAGTGACATTTTGGAAAAATAACTTCGGTCACCAACTGCTTTTTGTCAGTAACAAGGTATTCAGACCTTTTAGTTTCAGCAACAACATTTGTGTATGCCTAGATGGATATTTCATGGGATGATAGCTCTTTAGAATGTTTTATGTTTGTCCTTATTTTATTATATCAGGTGCTATTCTTCATTTTGTTATCATGTTGGCATTGGACAATGTTAGGAGTAGGCTATCATTTTTAACTCTTTAACCTTCAGCATTATGTTACGTCAATACCAATGCTAGACGATCCACTGGTAATAGAAGGTTCTATATTAAGTCTGCTTTCCTTTTATTCAAAGTGCTGCAAGTTTCCACAATGTACATGTGGTTTGAGTTTGACTCCATCACTAGTAATTATAAATTTCAATTTTTTTTGCCAGGCTACTTTTAAACCGCCAAAAGCAATTCGTGGTGGCATCCAAATTTGCTTCCCTCAAGTATGGTCATCAAGCTGTTATAGTCATGTTTCCCTTGAAAGCAGTTTGTCTAGTAACACCCAGATTAACAATTCCATCTTGCAGTTAGGTAGCCATGGAGCTCTTGAACAGCATGGATTTGCAAGGAACCAATACTGGAGTGTCGATGAAAGTCCACCTCCTTTTCCAGTTGCTACTTCCAATTGCCATATTGACTTGATACTCAAGTCGTCTCAAGAGGATTTGAAGATCTGGCCCCATAGGTCACCATCTAGTTAATCATTGAATTATCCAATTGCTATGTCAGATAAAAAGTACCACTATATTCATCTGGCCTCCCCCACTGAACTAACTGTGTTCATCGTTCATGATTTGCAGTTATGAATTTCGTCTGAGAGTTGCTCTTAGTCCAAGGGGAGATCTTATCCTCACATCTCGAATAAAAAATGTCAGCTCTGATGGCAAGCCATTCCAATTTACATTTGCATACCATACCTACTTTTCGGTATCTGATATCAGGTACATTGCAAAATGGTATTTTGCATAAAGTTATTTTCAGTATTTCTTACGGTTCCTTGAGTGTAAAAAGACGGATAACTGATAGGAAACTTGCTTCAATACTGAGTGATGTTGATTTTTTTTCCTCGAACATGAGTGATGTTTTTTTAGGAACTGATGAATTTCTCACCTTCAGATTCAGGCTCTGAGTTATTATTGTTATGTTGCAATGAAATCTAAATCCTTTTCTTTTGGAAAACAAAGAGATTGTATACGAGGAACTTCTTACCTTTGAATACAAACCTCAGACACTACAACCTTACCTTGTGCTTTATGAATAGACCATATTGTTCCTGCGAAAAGATTGTTCAGTCCACCAGATAGATATACATGGAACATTGGCTAATTTCTGTTTCAATTCCCTGAAATATGTTTTCACATTCCAGTGAAGTGCGGGTTGAAGGTTTGGAGACCTTGGACTATCTTGACAACTTGCAATCCAAGAATCGTTGTACTGAACAAGGAGATGCAGTTGTATTTGAGTCTGAAGTAAGATTGTGTTCTACTAAACTTCATGGTTTGATGCCATTTCAGTGCCAATGAAACTCTAATTATGTTCATGTTGAACAAGGTGGACAAGATATATTTGAGTGCTCCACCAAAGATTGTCATCATTGATCATGAGAAGAAAAGAACGTTAGTTTTGAGGAAAGAGGGACTTCCAGATGTTGGTGAGTTAGGCCAATTCTTTCTCACATTACAATCTTGATCTGTGGTTCCTCGAAAAAAAATCTTGATCTGTGAAATTCTGTCTCCAAACTATGCCCAGCTATTGCTTTTGATCTCTTTTTTCATTCTCATGGTATAAATTGTTGCCACTGCTCATTTTGCAGTCGTTTGGAACCCTTGGGACAAGAAGGCCAAAGCAATGCCAGATTTCGGGGATGATGAATACAAAAACATGCTATGCGTAGGGGCTGCAGCTATTGAGAAGCCAATTACTTTAAAGCCAGGTAAAGAGTGGCTAGGGACGCAGGAAATTTCCGCTGTACCATCCAGTTACAGCAGTGGACAATTGGATCCTGAAGTGATTCGTCGGATGCACACAATCTAAGCTTCTCGATGATTTCCTCATATGTGAGTATTCTGGAACTTACTCTGAGTCCTTGTGTCAGATTAGCAAATAAATTGTGAACCACAATCTGGTCTAAAATTATAAAGCCACTCATTTACTTGTAAAACCCTTTATAACATAGATGGTGGAAAATAATTCATGATTAAAAATGGGCATGTAGTCACGAAACAGTCTCTACATGAGCTCATGTATAACACTTTGGTCCTTGTTACAGGATAGCTGATAGCTGGTAATTATACAATGCTTAATGTAAACATTCTTCCTTACATGCCAATCAATGTCAACAGTTCTTCAAACCAACTATACCTAGCTTTAGTAGCTGTCTGGCCAAGATTGACATACTTTTGCTTCCGCTAACTCCAACTAAGCTACTACGATATTTCCCTAGATCTTAGTTACACGTGGTTTCTCCCGAGAGCTAAAAGTATGTGGATTTTTTCAAAACTGTTCTTGTTTCAAATGATCTCTGGTAACTGTAGTTTTCTTCCATTTTCTAAGTTACAGTATTTTGCTGCAGGAAGACTCCCGCGACTCTGAATTTGATAATTTTGAAATCTTGTCCGTGGACTTCTAAGTTTCTGTTTTCCTGTCCAATTCCAAAGTAGCCTGTGGTTTTTCTAGAGCAACATTGGGATTGAAGTTACCATGTGTTCATACTAAAAAAAGATGGAGAATTTTTCATCCATGTTTACGGCCAGAGGGGACATTCTGTATCAGTCATGTATACCAATATACCATACGGCTTTGATTTTTCTTTTCTGGAACCGCGTTTGTATTGCATTGCAAAGGGAGCCAAGTTTGTACTGCCTGTGGCAAACAAAAATATTACGACATTAATTTTGAGGCTGTATTGTACCGTAGGGGTGTTTGGATCTTGGAGCTAAAGTTTAGTCCGTGTCACATCGAATATTCGGAGACTAATTAGAAGGATTAAATATGAGTTAATTATAAAAGTAATTACACAGATGGAAGCTAAATGACGAGACAAATCTATTAAGCCTAATTAATGCATTAGCGAATGGTTACTGTAGCAGCACATTGTCAAATCATGAACTAATTAGACTTAATAGATTCGTCTCGCTATTTAGCCTCCATCTGTGCAATGAGTTTTATAAATAGTCTATGTTTAATAGTCCTAATTAGTATCTAAACAAGCGTAACGTGTGTTCCGTTCTCTGGTACCTGGAGCATATCTGGAAATGGATATGGAGCTGATGCTGTCCATTTATCACGTTACTGTTGCCGAAAGGCTCTATCAGGGATCCTGTTTGGCACAGACTTTTGCCTCACTCTCGCTCACATGACACATCAAGCTCTGTAGTCAGGTCCAATAATTCTGAAAACGCTACACTGTGAGAAGTCAGTGCCGAGAGCAGTCAGATCAAGGAACAAAAAAAGGCAGAGAAAATTTAGAAATTAAATCTGAATAATTCTGGTTGCATTTTTTCTCTGCACCATTTCCTAGTCACTGAAAATTCTAATTCCCCCCACCCGTCTAGTTACGTTCGGAGTATGACGAATTTGGTGCGTACATCTTTTTGTCGGCGGATCTTTTGTAACTGGATGGAGAGATTAATACATTTTCAAATTTCAAACCACAAGATAATGTTATTGTTCATGGGGCATCAGACATTTGGAACCTCGCAAAAAGAAAAGAAGTTTCGAATCTTGCAAAAGACCTTGCAGACGTTTGGAATCCCGCAAAAGACCTTTTTTGGTGGGGGGGGGGGGGGGGGGCAAAAACGTCAATAATGGCAAATTATCAATGGAAACCTCCAATCAAACCTCTCTCCTCTCATCTCGAGATTTAAAAAATAAAAATAAAAACTCCATCTCTCTCTGCGCTCCCGTCCTCTTCTTCGAATCCGGCGGAGGCGTGGAGCTCGTCAGTCGTCTACCTCCGACCAAGATCTGGGAGCAGCAGGCGTCGCGACTCCCGACGCGTCCTTCTCCCAGCCAACCTTGCTCCTCCTCCCGCGCCCTCGCTGGATCTGGACGAGCGGAGGGGCGCCCGCTGTCCGAATCGAGCCTTCGGCGCCCGTCGGGGGAGAAGCAGGCGGCGCGTCCAGTGGGCTCGAGCCCTCCGCCCATTTTCCATCTCGCCGGCAGCGTGGAGAACCAGTGAGGGGATCGCACGTCGGCTGCCGAGCAACCGCCCACACCCCTGCAGGCAGGCATGCACCCTTTACTCTTCCTCCTCGCCTCTCTGGTACCATGATTTTATTTTTGCCGATTACAAAAATACCACCGGATTCCTTGTCTTCACTTGTTCTGGTTTCTGCTGTGAAGGGTATCAAACTATCAGCTAAATAGTTGTCTGGATTTGTATAAAACTTTGCGGTCTATCCTTGAACTGAACTTTACTAAATTCCTGCTACCTTAAATTACAGGAGCATCATTATTTCTAGAACACTATCTGCTTTATAGTGTACAGCAATGTCAGCCTCCACTGCTGCGATTCCAACTGCGAATACAAATGGGAACCATGCATTAAGTTTGGACTCACATTCTAGCCAAGATGTTAGGCGACGGACAGTTGTTGTTGCAAAGAAGAAAGCCTCGCCTGAGCTTCTCGCTGAAGGTGGAGTCAATGGGATTTCAGAAGATAAGATTGCAAGCAAGAAGGATCTTAGTCATACTATCCGTGGAGAATCAGTTCTTGACAAGCCAAAATATTCATCAGAGGCAAGGAAAGATGCGGTTGCTTCAGCAGCTGCTGAACGTCGAAAGAAAATCTCTACTAAACAAGAAAAGGCCAAGTGGGTAACTGCCTTAAGTGTGCTGGTGAAACTGTGCCTTCTTATTTCAGCTATCACTTGGATGGGGCAGTTGGTTTGGAGATGGCAAAATGGTGAATTATCATTTACAACACTGGATATGGAGAGCAGGCTATCCAAGGTGGAGGGGTTCAAGAAGACAACCAAGATGCTTCAAGTACAGCTGGACATTTTGGATAAGAAGCTAGGAAATGAGATTGACAAAACAAAAAGGGATATCACCAAGCAATTTGAGACCAGAGGTAATGAGTTAGAGAAAAAGATGAAGGCATTGGAAGACAAAACTGGAAAGTTAGACAAGTCAATAGCTGAGCTTAGGGACATGGGATTTCTTTCTAAGAAAGAATTTGAGGAGATTTTGAGTCAGTTGAAGGAAAAGAAGGGATTGGGTGGTACAGATGATGACATAACCTTGGAAGATATAAGGCTATATGCCAAAGAGATAGTTGAGATCGAGATAGCAAGGCATTCTGCTGATGGCCTTGGTATGGTGGATTATGCCCTCGGATCTGGTGGTGGAAAAGTAGTAAGTCATTCAGAGCCTTTCATGAATGGCAAGAACTATTTCCATAGTCGCAACAGTGTGCATAAAACAGCCCAAAAGATGCTGGAGCCAAGTTTTGGGCAGCCAGGAGAGTGTTTTGCGCTGAAGGGAAGTAGTGGGTTTGTGGATGTGAAGCTAAGAACAGGAATAATTCCTGAGGCGGTCACTCTAGAGCATGTTGACAAGGTAAGTTTATTGTGCCAAATATTCATGTTATCTAATGAGTAATTATTATTCATTTCACATTTTCATAGCTGGTTAATTTCTGTAAAATTGAGTGCTAATGTTCCTGTAGCAAACATATATCCCACTGAAGTTGGTATCTAGTCAGCCACAAGGCATCTGCCATATGTCATCAGCCACTAATTTAGTTTCCTCTGTCAATTAGTCAGTTCAGAAACAGTTATCATGTTTGTGTGCAGTCTCACTATAGTTGCACCACTTGTCGCTGATCAGCAATTCTGCTTCGGGTTCCATTCCAATGATCTCACTCTGTCTGCTCTCACTCCTGATCTAATCCATGAGGCTAAACTTAGAAGCTTAGATGCTGTTACTGTCATGAACATATCAGATTTGATTTTTTTAGAAAATGGAATTGTCTCCGGCCTCTGCGACCGCACATAGCCAAGTTCTTACAGCAAATTCAGCTTAACAGCTGATCACTGAAATGAAAATAAAAGTTGACTTATCTTAAGGGAAAAAATCATAAGCAAAGTCTATTATTGCTTCTCCATCCATTCTTGGTGAAGATATCCAAAGCGACGACTTCCAACGCTTTACTCGCCACCCGAATTGATTCCCTTGTGTCTTCACGCTGCAACAGGGACCAAAACTGTAGCCAATTAGCTCCCCTGAATACCACCTGCATAAAAGAAGTGAACTTTTTTTTCTCAAAAATTATATCATTTCGAGTACACCAAATCGCCCACATAAGAGCAGCAACCCCCACAAAGATCAAACGTCTTATCTTATTATCTATGCCCGTTAACCAATTCCGTAGCATATGATTTATAGACCTAAGTGGAGTCAACCCGGTAGCAATATAAACAATCCTCCAAATAGCTTTTGCATGATGACAATCAAAAAATAGATGCTTGATTGTCTCATTACTATCACAAAAGCAACATTTTTTACTACCCTTCCAATTTCTCTTGACTAGATTATCCTTTGTTAATATTACACCCCCACTGGATGAACCAAAGGAAAATCTTTATTTTTTAGAGGAATTTTCAATTTCCAAATAAAATTTTGGGTGAAAGGGATACCCTGGATCATCATATATTGGTACATAGACCGAATCGAAAACATGCCGTTATTATGTAGCTCCCAATGGAACCTGTCTCTCTCAGGAGTTAGCTGGTAGTCAACTACTTTAGCCACCAGGCTATTCCAAGCCACCAATTTATCCCCAATTAACACCCTTCAAAAGGAAATATTTAGTGGCATTTGATTCATAACATTAGCCATGGTCGTGTGAGGATAGTAGGTAATATCATACAAACTTGGGAATTGCTCTTTAAGTGGTTTTGACCCTACCCAAGTGTCTTCCCAGAATCTAGTTTGCGAACCATCTTTTATTTTGAATGTCCTGCATCCTAGAAATCTTTCCTGACTTTTTAATAAACCTTTCCAAAAATGTGAGTCCCCAGGTTTAATTTTAACCTGCGTCAAACATTTGAACTTAGATATTTATTTCTAAGTAAGGTTTGCCAGGTCCCCTCTTCATTGAGTAATTTGAATAACCATTTGCTTAGGAGGCATTTGTTTTTAATCCAGAGATCTGTTATTCCCAACCCTCCTTGGTCTATGGGTCGACACAAGATGTCCCATTTGGCTTGGCGATATTTTTGTTTGTTATTGTTACCTTGCCAAAAGAATCTTGACCGATAGAGATCTAGATTTCTTAGGACCCCTTTTGGGATTTCGAAAAAGGACATCATGAACATAGGAAGGCTGCTCAGCACTGAATTTAATAACACCAGCCTACCACCATATGATAGGTGTTTTGCCTTCCAAGTACTTAGTTTTTGTTTGAATCTATCCTCAATTGCACCCCATTCCGCATTACGGAGTTTACAATGGTGCATCGGGATCCCTAAGTACCTGAAAGGAAGATCCCCTCGATCGCATCCAAACAGCTCAGTATAATGCTGTTCGTAATATTTGGCCTCTCCATAACAAAAAATCTCACTCTTGTGAAAGTTAATTTTGAGACCCGACAACTGTTCAAAGACACTGAGCAATAATTTCATATTTTTAGCTTGCTCCAAATCATGATCCATGAATATGATTGTATCATCTGCATATTGCAGAATAGATAACCCATCATCCACCAAATGAGGAATGACCCCTCTAATTTGGCCATCTTCCTTTGCTCTCTTAATCAAAATAGAGAGCATGTCTACCACAATATTAAATAATATTGGTGATATAGGATCTCCTTGTCTAAGACCGTTTTTTTGTTTGGAAGTAGTGCCCAATGTCATCATTAACTTTTATGCCCACACTCCCTCCTGAAACAAAATTTTCAATCCATGTGCACCGTTTCCGGCTAAACCCCTTAAGGCCTTGTTCAGCAGCAAAGGAACGGTTCCAGACCAGGAACGGTTCCAGGCCAGGAATCAGTGGATCCGGCCCTTTCACTCATTCCTGGCGTGGAATTAATCCAGCAGGAATGCTTCTAAGCAAGCAATTATCATGCATTCGGCAGCAAAGGATTGGATCCTGTCACTTCAGTTCAAAACTTCAGCCATACACAATGTCACCATAAACTACAATGTTCAATTCACGTTGTTCAGATAAATATTTGCTGCAGGACATTGTTCACTGAAACTTTGTGAGAAAACAACTTCATCCATACACAATTTTTAATCAAGTGAGAAAAACATGAATAACTACCAGCATAGGAAACATCGTGAATTTCTCAGGTACACGTTGTTGCATACCAAACATTTTTAATCAAGTGAACCATTCCATCACTGACAGGAACCATGACATAACTCAGCATCTGGTAACATATAGTAGCATCTAGGAGAGAGTCTTGTTAATCCAAACTTGTAGAAGTAATCAATTACTTGCAGGAGGTAAACCGGCGAAGCCCTTCAACTCAATGGAAATGTAAGTGTTCCAGATCTGAAATTGCAACGACGAAAAAAAATGTCAGTTTTAATGCACAAGAATTGGCAATAAAAAAATGTCAGTTTTTATGCACAAGAATTGGCAATAAAAAATGTCATGTTTTAACACTTTAACTTGACTGAATTCATATCTTAAGTGTAAAAAAAGAGAAGAGCAACAGACGTGTGAAATCTTAACAAACATCTATTTTGAATGAAGCACAGCATCACAAGTTGATGTTAACTCAACTGAACTCATATCTGAAGCGTAAAAAAAGAAAAGTGCTAACAGACGCATGAAACATACAGAAAGAAACATTTGTTTCTGAACGAGGTAGAGCATCACAATTTGATGTTGAGTAACTCAACTTAATCCATATCTGAAGTGTAAAAAAAGGGGAGTGCTAACAGAAACAAGAAACATACAAAATTTGATTGAGGGCTGTTAAAGGGAGAGTCCACTACGAAAGCATATTGGAATGGTCAGCCAAGAACAAAGTGTCATGGAGGACCAAATTACAAAGAACCTATGGTACAGGACAAACAAAAAATAACTGAAGTCTCTTGGCGGTGAATCAAAGTGTCAAAACTGAATTTTCTAAACTTAACAGTTAAGATGCTAGGCATGTGTTCTAAGATGCAAAATTTTCATATACAGTATACTGACAATTGCGAAGTACAGAGTATAATCAGATAGGTTCAGACACCAAGAAACATCTTGTATGAAAACTAAGAAACGTACAAAATCTCACATGTGAAAACCAAGAAACATACAGTCACACGTTATCTGACACCACTTTGGTCGTATCATAAAAAAGAAACTAGAAGATTCAGCCAAAATACGAACTGCAGTCCAGTTTTCAGAAAAACAGATGTTACAATCCTCGCAGTTTATGGTGATTGATTCAATTGAATACGACAAAGTACCAGACAGTGTTAGCAATATGTCACTATCATGTCTAGCAAAATACAACTGAACATCAGCTGAAGTTAAGGATACAGCTTGACAGACTCTACCACCAAAAACTTAAGAATAGCTTGCTACGTCCTGCAACAGTTTCGTAGATTGACCATCAAGAGCAAGAGCATAGAAGTATTTGTTGGCGTGAAAGCTAACTGCATGTCCTACGGGTTCCTACCAGTGGTTGTCATACAAATTGAAAACCATAACTATACTGATGCTAGTTTCAATTTCTAAAGCAAAACGTCTACAAGAAAATCTACACACAAACCAGGGCCTGTGCTATCAGGTTCAGAGAATCACAGCATGCGGCAGGCACTACACACACAGTCATCATGTTCCAATCCAAGCCCAAGCCACCATCAAAATCAAAAGCTTCCCCAGCAATAAGCAATAGCAATCCACAGAGTAGCATTGTGATTTACCAAAGCATAGCAAAGCAAAGGCGGCGCCTCCCCTGGAGAAAGAAAACCCCACTCCCAACTCCCTCCCCTCTCCTCCGCCCACATGGCGCCTGAGGTGCAGGCCTCCCTATTACCCTCCCCCCTTGCCAGTTAACTCGCATGGACGCAGCTGCCGTTGGCAGCTGCTCCAAATCAAGAGACAAGAATAAGGAACGCGAGGGTGGGAGAGGAGGGCACGACTTACTGGCGAGAAGGGGGCGGAGAGCGTGGACGTCGAACGGGATGCGGTCGTCGTCGTTGTAACCGTCGCGGTGGTGGCTGTCGGGGATGTGCCGTGCCGCCGCGCTGCCACCTCGCGGCGCCGCCAGCTCCGCCTCGTGTCGTTGCCTCGCCAGGATCCGTTCCGGGAGGGATGAGGTTGGGATGTCTTCCGGGCCGTGGAGGTGAGGAAATGGCCGTTTGTAGCCTGTTTCATTCCCGGGCTGGTCCAAACCGAACGGGCTTTTCGTTGTGGGGTGGTTTCCAATCCGGCTGGAAATGATACAGGTGGAACGGGCTGTTACAGGCCTCATTCCGGGATAACCGAACGGGCCCTAATTCTTGAGAGTTTGCTGGAGAAAAGACCATTTTTAGTTTATCAAAGGCCTTCTTGAAATCAATTTTGAGTATCACTCCATCAAGTTTCTTTGAATGTAATTCATGAATGGTTTCATGTAAAATCACAACACCTTCCATAATATTTCTTCCAAGCATGAATGTTGTTTGAGAAGGTCTGACAATTTTGCTGGCCACTCCCATGAGTCTATTGGTAGCAACCTTAGTAAAAATTTTAAAGTTTACATTAAGCAAGCATATGGGTCTATATTGTTGTATTTTTGTTGCCTCAGTTGTCTTTGGCAGTAGTGTGATTACTCCAAAATCGAGACTATGTAACGGGAGACACCCTTCCAAAAAATCTCTGAAAAGTGCCATCAAGTCCGATTTTATAATTTCCCAGAATACTTGGTAAAACTCTATAGGGAAACCATCGGGCCCGGGAGATTTATTATGTTCCGTCCGGAACACCGCCTCCTTTACTTCCTTCTCCGTGAAAGGTGCCGTGAGAAGGTTATTTTCCTCCTCTGACACCTGAGGTATGTCTTGATTATGATGTTCCACTGGGCTAAAATTATTTTCTTCTGGTGGTCCAAAAAGACCCTTACAATAATTTGTGATATACGCTTTTAATTCAGCATCACCAACAATAACTCCATCTTCTTGCTCTAATTTGAAGATGTGTTGTTTTCTATGTTTACCATTAGCAACCTAATGGAAATATTGGGTATTATCATCCCCTTCCAAAAGGTCTTTGGTCTTGGTTGTCTCGTACCATTTTATCTCTTCTTCTCTCAACAACTGAACTAATCGTTCATTGAGATAGTGTTTTACATTTAGCTCTTGGTTCGAGAGCATGTTGACTTCTGCCTTTTTATCAAGGTCATCAAGACTAAAATCTTTTTCTCTTTTATTATGGCCTGATATATTTTTGGCCCAACCTCTCAGGAATTGTCGGAGAGACCGTTTTTTTTTTTTGCCATTTTTCCATGGCAGTGGCACCTTTGGTTTCCTCTTGCCATTTATTAGCAACTAGATTGTAAAAACAATCCCTTATCAGCCAACCACGTTCGAATTTGAACAGTGTTGGAGGCCTGTTATGAGACGAGGAACCTGTGTTTAGTAATAACGGTGTATGGTCCGAATTACTCCTATCTTTTGCCTGAACAGTAGTGAGAGGGAGTTTTTGCTCCCACTCAGTAATGACTAACACTCTATCTAGTTTCTCGAAGGTTGGGTCATTCCCACTACTCGCCCAAGTATAATGACGACCAGACATATCTATTTCCCTGAGATCTAATGATTGAATGACCATGTTAAAAAGATCAGGCCATTTTGCATCAAAGTTGTCCTTATTTTTATCTTCTGGACGACACATAATATTAAAATATCCACCAATAATACTACACGAATGGGCCATCTCTGTTAAAAATTTATCTTTATCATGCTGTTGTGCAGGTCCATAAACTGCAAACAAAGCCCATTTGAAGCCATCATTTTTAGTGTGAAGTGTGAATTTCACATAAAAATCACCCTCATCTATGGCCCCAATGTCAAACACCAGGAGATTAATGCCGAGGAGAATTCCCCCGGATCACCCATGTGGTGCCATGCGTGCCAAATATATTCTTTGCCACCACATAATTTTTTAAGGGTCCCATCAAGGAAATGATCCCGACCCGTTTCCATGAGGGCAATAAAATCAATTTGCTCCTCTGTAACCATATTTTCCAAATACCCATGTTTAGCCAAGTCTCCAAGACCTCCGATATTCCAGAAGACCCCTTTCATTTAAAACTTAGCTTAGATGGTGTTATTGGTTTTTTGGAAGTTGATCCCCCTTTGTTCATTTTTCTAGAATTGGATTTTTTTTCCTTCGGGGTGTCGCAACTAAATCACTACAAATGTGATCATAGACTTCCTCAAGCATATCCTCGTCCAGGTTAATCTTAGGGGAGGTTGACTTGTTGTTGCTATTACATTTTGCTGAGACGTTAAACCTATCAATTTCTATATTTTTGATAGATGTAATAGAGGATAAAATAACACTATCATCTCTACCCAAAGAAACACCTACGTTGGCAATTCTAGTTGCAATGGTAGAATCTGAAATAGACGGAAAAGACAAGCAATTACCTGGCTCAAGTGAATTCTTCTTGGCCGCCAAGTTCATTGCCTTCTCCAGTATCTTTGCATCCCCCATTGCCGCAGCTCGCTTGCTTGACATTTTCTCCACTTCACAGCGTTCATGTGGTGCTGCTAGCATGATCTCCTCTATTGCCGCAGCTCGCTTGCTTGACATATCAGATTTGATGTTCTACAGTTTGTTTCCTTTGGTGGGATTTTTTTTTTTTTTGATAAAGGTCTTTGGTGGGATTGATATGAGCATGTGAGATGGAACTGACATAGCACTTGGGAGTGATATTTTTATCAGACACTATTCAATTGGCAAGGGACTCATGTGATATCCTGAATCCGTTATTAGGTTGTAAGAAGTATACTGATTATCAAGCTTATGCTATCTCACATGGCTAGCTTGAGAAACTTGCATAAGTATCAGTTCCCTTGATCTTCTACCCAAATGTGCTAGTATGATCACAGGACATGCAACATAAAGTCATGAACAGTAACTTAATTACTGATTTATGATATCTTACCGCTCCCTCTGGTAAAAGCTGATATTTCAGACAACAATTGTGACATAAATGCTAGTCTATTATCTTGTCGAAAATGTCAACTTTGAATGGAGGTGGTACAATATTATTAATTGTTCAAAACATTGTTATTTTATTATCTTTTGAGGGAATTTTATTATTACTAAACCTGAATTTGGTAATTGGAGTTGCCACAATCCTTATGTACACTCACATACCAATCCCTACCACAATCCTTATGTACACTCACATATCAATCCCTACCATCACATATGAATCCAATTTTAAACTGCCAAGTCTAACTCAACTTGGGAGTGTGTTTACATGGTCAAGTGAGTTATCATAAAAGAAATTATTGATTTTATACATCATTCCATGGGTCAGGGCTAGGTGGATGTTATTTTCTATATTCAGTCATTGTCTCCAAGCTCTTCATAGTTCCTACTAAGAAATTATTGATATTATATATACCATAATATGCCACGAGTCAGGGCTAGGTATTCAGTCACTATCTCCAAGTTCTATGTACTAACTCATGGATATCATGACTTGTGTGTGCAGAGTGTGGCCTACGATAGATCTAGTGCTCCAAAGGATTTCCAGGTCCGTGGACAGTACCAAGTATCACAAGAGGATTCAGACAAGGATTCAAATGCGATGGCTACTTTAGGGGAGTTCTCTTATAACCTTGACAACAGCAATGCCCAGACCTTCCAACTAGAGAGAAGCGCCAATCCACAAGCTGTCAACATGGTTCGGTTTGAATTCTCCTCAAACCACGGGAACTCGGAACTTACATGCATCTATCGCTTCAGGGTGCATGGTACAGAGCCTGGCACCCTCAGCATTGCAGCATGATGCCCTGATGGCCTGCTCTGTGAGTTGCATGCAGGGCTTCACAAGATTCCCACAGCTCATTTGCCAGTGTGAGCATGGTTTAGCATTTAGTCAGCACTTCAGGCCCTATCAGACAGTTCTAGGACAGGTGGGAGAGTGAATGCCAGAGCATGGCGCAAGGGAAGGTTGAGCTCATTACAAGGGTCTGGCACTGCACCTGTAAACCTGTATTGCTAAGGTTGATTTCAGTAGTCTTTAGCAGATTGTCATGAACAGGTCCTGACGTTTTGTACCTAGCTAGATTTCTTATTCTATTATTTATGACTCCGATCGCTACACTGTTCCTAGTTTGGTTTCCAATATGCTTGTTTGCAACTCCGGTTGCTCCATGCTACGATTGAATTGTAACAATTAGAAAAACTGTAATGCACGTGGAGTTAAGGTGTCCGACACGTACATCTGCATGGTCGTAAGTTTTTGCATGAACAGGGATCCCACTGTTTTAATAATTTTTTTTAGGAAATTGAGTACAAGCAGGTCGCCATGACTAGGGTGTGATGCGCTCACGTGGATCCGAAAGCTTTGTTGTTCCTGCTGTTGTGAATCAATGACACTTGTCATGTTTGGCAAATCGGTACTTAAGTCAACATGCATAAGCAACACTGAATATAATTTCCTTCCTTACAACCCTTTCAAACTATCTCAAAAGGATTACCCAGCTAACCCAACTAGGAGGAGCCTATCCAAAATTTCTCTTAGCACAAGCTTATAAAAGTCTTAAAAAGCTTATACAACTTAACTGACAAAAATAAACAGAATATTCATGGTAAATGACCCATTAGCGGATCAATCACGAGAAATGTATACCAGCTTTGTTGAAGAGAGACAGCAAGTTAGAGAAATCTTCTTGACCCAGCTTGGAGCCTCTCTTTTCTGCAAAATCACCCTGTTGCAATATACCCATGATCTTTTCTTTAAAGCTTGCAGCACCACCTCCCACCATGTCTGCATCATCCATTTCCATCTCATCATCTTCCTTCTCATCGCCAGTCTCCATGCTCAGATCTTCAACCATATTAGCTAGCAATGCAACGTCGTCTGCAGACATCTTCTCCTCGCCCATCTCTGCATCTTGAGTAAGTTGGAGAGACTGCATGGTCTTGTAGTTCTTCTCTAGCAACTCAAGGACACGTTTCTGCTTGAAGATGGAGCCCAAGGTCTTGTTCTTCCTGTTGAAACAAATCCTCACAAGCCCATCCCACTCCTTGAAGCTGACAGAAGGGAGGGGCTTCGTGGGCTCGATACGCACAACTGATGAATCAACCTTGGGTGGAGGCCTGAAGTTGTTCCTTGGAACCCTCAGAAGATGTGACACTCGAGACAAGAGCTGCACGTTCACGGAGAGACGACAGTAGAGACTGTCCCCAGGCTGCGCCACAAGTCTCATGGCAAATTCCCGTTGAAACATGATCACAGCACACCTAAAGATTGGACGGTGTGACAGAAGCTTGAACGTCAGGGGAGATGAGATCTGGTACGGGATGTTTGCCACACATATATCAAAGTACGGGAGATCACATTTGAGGACATCTCCTTGGATAACCTGCATCATGAGTCAATTTATTGTATCAGGAATTTAGGATTCTATATATGTTCATATCAAAACTACTGTGCGAGAGAATGCAAAACAAGATAAGAAATACATATAGCTAATTGGGTTAAAGCCCAACAGTTATTGTTGTTCAATTTGCCATCACAATCCAGTTGGCCCTCAGAGAGAATTCACGCTATAGAACCTAGGAACTAAGGGCCTGTTTGGCAAAGCTCCATGCAGCTCTAGATCCTCAAAAACAGCAGCTCCACCACAGAGCAGCTTCAGCGTGGATCTATGCTCTCACCGTGGAGCTGAGGAAAGGTGTTTGGCTGAGACAACAGCTCCAGATCCAGAAACAGAGTTTTTGGTTGGATTGCCAACTAATGCCCTTGGTGTTTTCCCATTTTTTTTTCTCATTTTTTTTCTCTTCACATGGTGTTTTCCCAGAAACAGAGATTTTCACTGTACCTGGTGTTTTCTCAATATAACTTTGTTCCAAGCAACATAATTTAACCATTGTTGTCACATGACATAAAATTAACCTTGTTCAGACATAAATTAATTGTCCATACATAGAAAATAAATTTGAAAATTTACTACTCCATTACATTCTACCTCTAAGCAAGAGCAAGATTGGTGGCTAGCTCATCGCGAAAAATATTCATTGTAGTCACGCCCTGCACAAGAGTTGCCCTATCGGATCACAAAACTTGGAATTTACTCCAGGTCTGTAACAATAACAATATACTCAAGTTTGGAGCTAAGCATCAACTCTGAAACTGAAAAGTTCATTTTGTGATTTACACATTGCAACGCTAGAAAGAGCATACCCTTAAAGGTGAAGCAGACAGTATTTGGCAGGGCCTTGAGTTTGTCGGGTTGCATCTCAAATATCGCCGAGGATGGAAACGGTAGCTCGTGGAGTCAAGAATGGCAAACTCGTCAGAAACTAGATTACGAGCAAGCGGCGAACGCAGAAACGCCGTGTCCATACTGGAGCCGGGCGTTAGCTGGTGCCTCTCCTCGCGTGGGACCGGCAGCGACGCTGCCGGATGCGGCGGCTCCTGGCGCCTTGCGTGGGGGGCAGCAAGGCCAGTAGCCCTAGCTCCGATTTGGGTGGATGCGGAGTGTCGCGCTGTACCGACAAAATGAAAGAGAGGCCAGGCCACCGCCCACGGCCCCGGCCAGGCCAACGCCAGTGCCGACCGCGGCCGCGCCAAGGCCAAGGCCAGCGCCGGCCGCCATTGCACCCTCCGGCCACGCCAAGGCCAGTGCCGGTGAGGAAGGCAAGGGAAGTGGGCGGCGGCTGGCGCTGGGAGAAGGAACGGCGCTGGGTCAGAGAAACGGTGTCGGGGGAAAAAGAACGAAGGCGGTGGTGGAAAGAAAAAAAAAAGACGCGAACCGGTACAAGGGATGCGTAATCGATGGTATTGGTGGGTAATTTCCACCAACTCCATGAGAGGTTACAAACTAGCGTTTTGAGAGCACCCCCTGAGATGCTCCGTGAATTTGGTGGATCTGGAAGCTAGATCCAGGTTTTTTGCGGATCTGGATTTCACGGAGCTGGACCGTTTGGCTGGAAAAAATTGAAGCGGAGCTGTTTTCAAGGATCTGAAGCTGCGTGAAGCTCTGCCAAAGCCCTAACTATAACTCATCACAAATCGGGCACAGCTGAAATCTTGCGAGCAGCAAGGAGAAATATAATCCATTCAATATGCAAGGCAACCAAGCGCTGGGAAAAGAATGGTACCTTGAGGCGCGAGGAGAGCGGGTGCCCCTGGAACCGGCGGTTGAGCTCGAGCACCATGCGCGGGTCGAGCTCGACGGCGACGACGGCCTTGACCCCCGCCTCGAGGAGGCGCTTGGTGAGGTTTCCCGTGCCCGGCCCGATCTCGAGGACGGTGTCGGTGGGCTTGAGCCCGGCCTTGGCGACGATGGAGTCCACCTGCGCGGGGTTCCGCAGGATGTGCTGCCCCTTGGACTTCTCGAACGGGATCCCGCCCTGCAGCCGGCCGCCCCCTCCTCCAGCGCCCCCCGCCGCGCCGTGGCGCTTCTTCTGGATCTTGCCCCCAGCCATGGAGGTGGGTTCGGATTCGCCCCTCGCGCCGCCGCTGGAAGAACAGGACGGTGAGGAGCGACGGGTGTGAACTATTTTTTATTTTTATATTTTTTATTTTAGCATTTTGCAAAAATAGATAGTCAGATGAAAAAATTGCAAAATTAGTCCACCGTCGTCGGCCCAGCCGGCGGACCGGCGGAAGCGCCTACCGCCGGCAGGGTCATACTTTCAAAAAATCATAACTAATTCATATCAACTCGGATGGAGATAAACTTTATATGAAAATTGTAGATCTCGACGAGATCTACAACTTTATAGTTAAAATTTTTTGTCGATTATTTGAGCACCAATATGACATCAAATAAAAAAAAATTTAACTACAAAGTTGTAGATCTCGTCGAGATTGTCGATTATTTGAGCACCAATATGATATCAAATGAAAAAAAATTTAACTACAAAGTTGTAGATCTCATCGAGATCTACAATTTTCATATAAAGTTTATCTCCATCCGTTAGTTATGATTTTTTGGAAGTATGGTGTGGATGGGTGTCCCGTTACCGCCGGCTGGAGGTCTTACTGGGCCGGCGGAAACGCCTTGCCGCCGGTCCAGCCGACGACGGTAGATTAGTTTTGCAATTTTTTTATTCGACTATATATTTTTGCAAAATGCTAAAATAAAAAATAAAAAAGTTCGACGGGTGTGGAGAGGAGAGAGAGGGGCGGCTAGGGCTTTGGGGATATTCAGCCGAAGCCGTTCCAGGATTGTCGACTCGGGCCTCCACTGGGCCAACCCAAATATGGTACCCAGCACGGCCCAGTTTTCCTCAAAGCTTATATTATACTAGAAAGAAATTAAAGATGGAAAATTCCCGTTTTGTAATAGTCTTTTGTACAATATTATAATAGTATTTTGTACAAACTCTCTCAAAGATTATTCTAATGTATTTTGTACTATCGTTGTATGGAGGAGTATCTTAAGGAGCCCAAGTTCATTTTGTTACCGGAAGAGAATGGATCATTGGATTCTTTTTAATTGCAGCAATATTTTCGCAAGCTGATTCTATACGTAGGCGATAGAATCTAGGCAATGGTTAATAGGTGATAGATGAATGGGAAATTGTTCATGGATTTCAAATGAAAGGGAAATGCCAGCAACAACCAAAATTAAAATTTAGCTAGGCACTAGATAGCACCTGGAAGTGGACGATGCAATACAGACACTACCGGAAAATGAAAATTTGCCAAGTATTTTTTTGTTCGCCGAGTGTTTTTTCGGGCACTCAGCAACCAAGCTCTTTGCCGAGTGGCTACCTAAAAACACTCGGTAAACAAAAAACACTCGGCAGAAAAGGGGTTTGCCGAGTGTAAAAAAAACACTCGGCAAACAAGGGGGTTTGCCGAGTGTTTTTTTTACACTCGGCAAAACAATAAGTTTTTTTTCTATTTTCACCTTCAAATTTTTCCTAATCCCCACATACAACATGTGGTACTCCATGTTAAAATTTGGTATATTTTTGGATTTGTTTGCTATATTTAATTAATTAATTGCATTTCAAGGAAATTTTTGGTATAAGTCAAATTTGAACTGCAAATGATTCAAATTATAGAATAAAATGAGTAGAAAAATGATATTCATATTATTTAGCCCAACTTGAGACCTGACCTATGAAATGAAAAAAAAAATTCAAACATCTTATTCAGGAAACACGACCACGAACGTGTGGCCGAATGATTTTTAAATTATAAAAAAAGCAAGCAAAGTATGAAAATCATGAGATTTGTCATGATGTGATGATATCATACGTGGAGGCTGTGGAAAAAAATTGAGAAGATTTTGCACATTTCGTCACGTACGATGTTTACAAACCGAAACATCTCCAAAGAAGAATAGTAGCGTTGAGAAGAATTCGATAAGACTTGGAGTCAAAGTGATAGTTGAGTTTTGGTTTGACTACAAAACTTTTTGTATAGTCAATAGAGAATATATATTGTTTCATGTGAAATTTTGGTAATGGTTAGGAATTGTTGGATAATTTTAATTTTAATGTATTAAAGACAATTATAGTATTTTAATTCATATAAATTGGATTTGACTATAACCGCATAAAATTATAAAATAATATGAGTAAAACAATCAAATATATATTGTTAAGGTAATTTGACGAAGTATTTTCAAAATATATCGAAATAAATGGAGAAGAAAGTGTTATAAAAAAAGAAAAATGAGAAAAAAAGTTTGTCGAGTGTTTTATTTGTTGCACTCGGCAAATAGAAACTTTACCGAGTGTCCCCGTTGGGACACTCGGCGAACAAAGAAAATATCTATTAATCCCCGGCCCACTCCCCCGGCCACCCACACCGCACGCCCCTCACCTGCCCTGGCCTTTCCTCCACCCTCCGCCCCCGGTCTCCTCCGTCCTCCCCGCAGCACCCCCTTCCTGCCCCCTCCCTCATCTCCCTACCCTCCCCGCCGGCGGCCGGCCCTCCCCAGCGCACATCCTCCCCTCCCCTCTCCCTCCCCCGGCCGGATCTAGCGCCCCTCAGCTCCCCTTTCTTCCCCGGCCAGATCTGGCACCCTCCCTTCTTCCCGCTGCGGGGCGGCGGCGGCGGCGGGTCGTGGTGACCGACGGGGGCGGGTCGTGGCGGCGGATCTAGCGCCCTCCCTTTCTTCCCCGGCTGTGGGTCGTGGCTGCGGTGGGGGCGGGTCGTGGCGGCCGGCGTGGGCGGGTCGTGGTGGCGGCGGATCTGGCGCCCTCCCCTTCTTCCCCGGCCACGGGGCGGCAGGCGGGGCGGGTCAAGGCGGCAACGGGTCATGGCAGCGATGGATCTAGCGCCCTCCCCTTCTTCCCCGGTGGGTCGTGGCGGCGGCTGGGGCGGGTCGAGGCGGCGGCAGGTCATGGCGGCCGCGCGGGGGTGGGTCGTGGCGGCGGCAGATCTGGCGCCCTCCCTTCTTCCCCGGCCGCGGGGCGGCGGCGGCGGCGGGTCGAGGCAGCGGCGCCCTCCCCTTCTTCCCCGAGTACTCTACTTCCCCGGCCACGGGGCGATGGCGGGGGCGGGTCGAGGTGGCGGCGGTGCGTGGCGGCCGGCCGGTGGTGGTGGCTGGGCGATGGTTGTTTTTTTTAATTTTTCGCAAAAAATATTGCCGAGTGTTTTCTGGGCACTCGGCAAACAGTTCGCGAAGTGCTCCTGGCACTCGGCAATTTTCCTGTGTCCCGTAGTGAGACGTTGCAGTTGCCCGTGCCACTTGCAAAGGATCTGTTGGAGTCATATGCCGAAATGACCAAGGAGGTTTCATTGCTGCAAGTGCTTTGGTATTACCCAATATAATTGAACCAGAAACTTTGGACGCAATGGCGTGTCGCGGTGTGCAGGAGCATTAGCTCTTGCTGAAGATTGTGGTATGAGGAAAATTACAGTGGCTTCGGATTGTCTAAGTGTCATTAAGAACATTAAGAAAATGACCAGACGTTCTTATATGATGATTCTTCAGGGCATACATGTAAGGCCTAAATCTTTTGATTGTGTGCGATTTGCACATGAAAGTAGGTAATCCAGTTGGGAGGCTCATTATCTTGCTAAAGCATGTGCTTGTACTCTTGGACCTGGCCGTCATTTTGGCTTGGTTCTCCTCCTGTATTCTTGGATGTGAACGTTTCGAGTCATAATCAATAAAACTCCTACCTTCCTCTCATCATCATCAGAAGAAGAAAATGGCTCGTGTAGCTGCTGTCAGTCAGATGACTACCATCACCGTGCTTTGTATCTCAGCTAGACTGTGAGGCGATGGTGTGAGGCGTGTTGGAACTGAGGCTCTCTCGATCACACACCAGCTCTCACACTACCAGCGCTTGCACGTTATTTGGTTCTGGATGAGAAACGCAATGACACACACAAAAGTTGCAGCACTGCACACCGGTGCCTTTTCTTTGTTTTCTTCACTTCACCACACACCCGAACTGATTACATAGCCAGCTATTTGAAGACACACGCACACAAGCTAGCTAGTGGCCCTGGCTCATACGGTCTACACGTCTTGCCGTAAGAACCGGGCAACCCACAAGCTAATCACCATTAATACACCTACATGCAAGATAAGCACACGGTTTGACCGCACGACTCGACCAGCACCCATCTCCCTGGATTACATGCAAGCCACTTCCACCTGCATGTCGCTAACTAACCCAAGCATGCAGATCACCACTACTCACGCCAAGGCTCATCCTCCACTTGACTCGGCAAGCCAAAGCGCACTCCTGCATGCAAGCACCTACATGCAAATCATAGCCTACACTAATCTAACTAATTCACGCACACACCACTGACAACTCACACAAATAGTAAACAACAAGATTAAGTCTAACAATCACCCTCTAATCTTGTTGGCTTTATTTTGCACCTCCACGTTGGGCTTCACAGTAGCGTGGGCTCATCGTTAGCATCTGCCATAGCAAGTTGCGCCACACCCTTCAGCACTTTCTTCTCCACAGGACACTCATCGGCGAAGTGTCCGAACTCACCACACTTGCGGCAGTTGATCTTAGACTTGTCGAACTTGCCACGGTACTTCTTCTCACCGGTCTTGTTGCCGTTGCTACTGGAGCAATTGTTGCTCATTTTCTCTTGAGCGACCTTGGCCTCCCACTCCGCACGCGTGAGCCGTGGCTCAGCACATGCAGCCAACAGCTGCTGCTCCACCTCCTTATCATGCCACTGCCCTTTTGAGGACTCCTCGAATGCCCTCAAGCGCCCAATCGTCTCCGTCACCGACATCTCCTCCACATCCCCCCATTGCTCAATGGTGCTGATGAGGGGTCCGAACTTATCGAGGACAGAATGCAGGAGCTTCTCGACGACTGTGATCTCCTCCACTTTCGTGCCGAGAGAGCGAATCTCGTTCACGATTGTGGTGACCTTCAAAGCAAAATCATTAATTTTTTCGGAATCGCCCATGTACATACCAGCAAGCTCCCTCTTGAGGGTTTGTACTCGGGCCTTCTTGACGCGCTCTTCACCGACGTGCATCTCCTCGAGAGCTTTCCACGCCTTCTTTGCCGTCTCCTCCTCAGAAATGGCCATTACCACGACCTCCGGCACAGCTTGGACAATGGCGGCGAGAGCCATTTGATCCATCTTCTCGTCAACCGGACTTTTACTCTCCCCAGCCGCCCACACTTGACTCACGCCTAGTATAATAGTCCACTCGGGCCTCCATCTTTAATTTCTTTCTAGTATAATATAAGCTTTGAACAAAACTGGGCCGTGCTGGGTACCATATTTGGGTTGGCCCAGTGGAGGCCCGAGTCGACAATCCTGGAACGGCTTCGGCTGAATATCCCCAAAGCCCTAGCCGCCCCTCTCTCCCCTCTCCACACCCGTCGCTCCTCACCGTCCTGTTCTTCCAGCGGCGGCGCGAGGGGCGAATCCGAACCCACCTCCATGGCTGGGGGCAAGATCCAGAAGAAGCGCCACGGCGCGGCGGGGGGCGCTGGAGGAGGGGGCGGCCGGCTGCAGGGCGGGATCCCGTTCGAGAAGTCCAAGGGGCAGCACATCCTGCGGAACCCCGCGCTGGTGGACTCCATCGTCGCCAAGGCCGGGCTCAAGCCCACCGACACCGTACTCGAGATCGGGCCGGGCACGGGAAACCTCACCAAGCGCCTCCTCGAGGCGGGGGTCAAGGCCGTCGTCGCCGTCGAGCTCGACCCGCGCATGGTGCTCGAGCTCAACCGCCGGTTCCAGGGGCACCCGCTCTCCTCGCGCCTCAAGGTACCATTCTTTTCCCAGCGCTTGGTTCCCTTGAATATTGAATGGATTATATTTCTCCTTGCTGCTCGCAAGATTCCAGTTGTACCCGATTTGTGATGAGTTATGGTTAGTTCCTAGGTTCTATAGCGTGAATTCTCTCTGAGGGCCAACTGGATTGTGATGGCAAATTGAACAACAATAACTGTTGGGCTTTAACCCAATTAGCTATATGTATTTCTTATCTTGTTTTGCATTCTCTCGCACAGTAGTTTTGATATGAACATATATAGAATCCTAAATTCCTGATACAATAAATTGACTCATGATGCAGGTTATCCAAGGAGATGTCCTCAAATGTGATCTCCCGTACTTTGATATATGTGTGGCAAACATCCCGTACCAGATCTCATCTCCCCTGACGTTCAAGCTTCTGTCACACCGTCCAATCTTTAGGTGTGCTGTGATCATGTTTCAACGGGAATTTGCCATGAGACTTGTGGCGCAGCCTGGGGACAGTCTCTACTGTCGTCTCTCCGTGAACGTGCAGCTCTTGTCTCGAGTGTCACATCTTCTGAAGGTTGGAAGGAACAACTTCAGGCCTCCACCCAAGGTTGATTCATCAGTTGTGCGTATCGAGCCCAGGAAGCCCCTCCCTCCTGTCAGCTTCAAGGAGTGGGATGGGCTTGTGAGGATTTGTTTCAACAGGAAGAACAAGACCTTGGGCTCCATCTTCAAGCAGAAACGTGTCCTTGAGTTGCTAGAGAAGAACTACAAGACCATGCAGTCTCTCCAACTTACTCAAGATGCAGAGATGGGCGAGGAGAAGATGTCTGCAGACGACGTTGCATTGCTAGCTAATATGGTTGAAGATCTGAGCATGGAGACTGGCGATGAGAAGGAAGATGATGAGATGGAAATGGATGATGCAGACATGGTGGGAGGTGGTGCTGCAAGCTTTAAAGAAAAGATCATGGGTATATTGCAACAGGGTGATTTTGCAGAAAAGAGAGGCTCCAAGCTGAGTCAAGTTGATTTCTTATACTTGCTGTCTCTCTTCAACAAAGCTGGTATACATTTCTCGTGATTGATCCGCTAATGGGTCATTTACCATGAATATTCTGTTTATTTTTGTCAGTTAAGTTGTATAAGCTTTTTAAGACTTTTATAAGCTTGTGCTAAGAGAAATTTTGGATAGGCTCCTCCTAGTTGGGTTGCTTGGGTAAATCCTTTTGAGATATAGTTTGAAAGGGTTGTAAGGAAGGAAATTATATTCAGTGTTGCTTATGCATGTTAACTGAAGTACCGATTTGCCACACATGACAAGTGTCATTGATTCACAACAGCAGGAACAACAAAGCTTTCGGATCCACGTGAGCGCATCACACCCTAGTCATGGCGACCTGCTTGTACTCAATTTCCTAAAAAAAATTATTAAAACAGTGGGATCCCTGTTCATGCAAAAACTTACGACCATGCAGATGTACGTGTCGGCCACCTTAACTCCACGTGCATTACAGCTTTTCTAACTGTTACAATTCAATCGTAGCATGGAGCAACCGGAGTTGCAAACAAGCATATTGGAAACCAAACTAGGATAAGAATAAGAAATCTACCTAGGTACAAAACGTCAGGACCTGCTCGTGACAATCTGCTAAAGACTACTGAAATCAACCTTAGCAATACAGGATTACAGGTGCAGTGCCAGACCCTTGTAATGAGCTCAACCTTCCCTTGCGCCATGCTCTGGCATTCACTCTCCCACCTGTCCTAGAACTGTCTGATAGGGCCTGAAGTGCTGACTAAATGCTAAACCATGCTCACATTGGCAAATGAGCTGCGGGAATCTTGTGAAGCCCTGCATGCAACTCACAAAGCAGGCCATCAGGGCATCATGCTGCAATGCTGAGGGTGCCAGGCTCTGTACCATGCACCCTGAAGCGATAGATGCATGTAAGTTCTGAGTTCCCGTGGTTTGAGGAGAATTCAAACCGAACCATGTTGACAGCTTGTGGATTGACGCTTCTCTCTAGTTGGAAGGTCTGGGCATTGCTGTTGTCAAGGTTATAGGAGAACTCCCCTAAAGTAGTCATCACATTTGAATCCTTGTCTGAATCCTCTTGTGATACTTGGTACTGTCCACGGACCTGGAAATCCTTTGGAGCACTAGATCTATCGTAGGCCACACTCTGCACACACAAGTCATGATATCCATGAGTTAGTACATAGAACTTGGAGATGATGACTGAATACCTAGCCCTGACTCGTGGCATATTATGATATATATAATATCAATAATTTCTTAGTATGAACTATGAAGAACTTGGAGACAATGACTGAATATAGAAAATAACATCCACCTAGCCCTGAGCCATGGAATGATGTATAAAATCAATAATTTCTTTTATGATAACTCACTTGACCATGTAAACACACTCCCAAGTTGAGTTAGACTTGGCAGTTTAAAATTGGATTCATATGTGATGGTAGGGATTGGTATGTTGGTGTACATAAGGATTGTGGTAGGGATTGGTATGTGAGTGTACATAAGGATTGTGGCAACTCCGATTACCAAATTCAGGTTTAGTAATAATAAAATTCCCTCAAAAGATAATAAAATAACAATGTTTTGAACAATTAATAATATTGTACCACCTCCATTCAAAGTTGACATTTTCGACAAGATTATTGACTAGCATTTATGTCACAATTGTTGTCTGAACGTCTCAGCAAAATGTAATAGCAACAACAAGTCAACCTCACCTAAGATTAACCTGGACGAGGATGACGAGGACACTTTAGACACTCAACTAAGTTACTGTTTTGTTGAGGATATGCTTGAGGAAGTCTATGATCACATTTGTAGTGATTTAGTTGCGACACCTCGAAGGAAAAAAATCCAATTCTAGGAAAAATGAACAAAGGGGGATCAGCTTCCAAAAAACCAATAACACCATCTAAGCTAAGTTTTAAATGAAAGGGATCTTCTGGAATATCGGAGGTCCTGGGGACTTGGCTAAACATGGGTATTTGGAAAATATGGTTAAAGAGGAGCAAATTGATTTTATAGCCCTCGTGGAAATGAGTTGGGATCATTTCCCAGATGGGACCCTAAAAAAATTATGTGGTGGCAAAGAATATATTTGGCACTGCATGGCACCACATGGGCGATCTGGGGGAATTCTCCTCGGCATTAATCTCCTGGTGTTTGACATTGGGGCCATAGATGAGGTTGATTTTTATGTGAAATTCACACTTCGCAATAAAAATGATGGCTTCAAATGGGCTTTGTTTGCAGTTTATGGACCTGCACAACAGCATGATAAAGATAAATTTTTAACAGAGATGGCCCATTTGTGTAGTAAAGAATTGCTACCTTACATTATTGGTGGAGATTTTAACATTATGCGTCGTCCAGAAGATAAAAATAAGGACAACTTTGATGCAAAATGGCTTGATCTTTATAACATGGTCATTCAATCGTTAAATCTCAGGGAAATAGATATGTCTTGTCGTCATTATACTTGGGCGAGTAGTGGGGATGACCCAACCTTCAAGAAACTAGATAGTGTTAGTCAGTACTGAGTGGGAGCAAAAACTCCCTCTCCAACTGTTCAGGCAAAAGATAGGAGTAATTCGAACCATACACCGTTATTACTAAACACAGGTGCCTCTTCTCATAACAGGCCTCCAACACTGTTCAAATTCGAACGTGGCTGGCTGGTAAGGGATGGTTTTTACAATCTAGTTGCTTATAAATGGCAAGGGGAAACCAGAGGTGCTACTGCCATGGAAAAATGGCAAAAAAAAAATACGGTCTCTCCGACAATTCCTGAGAGGCTAGGCAAAAAATATATCAGGCCATAATAAAAGGGCAAAAGATTTTAGTCTCGATGATTGATGCCCTTGATAAAAAGGCAAAAGTCAACATGCTCTCGGACTAAGAGCTAAATTTAAAACACTATCTCAATGAACGATTAATTCGGTTGTTGAGAGAAGAAGAGATAAATTGGTACGAGAGAGCCAAGACCAAAGACCTTTTGGAAGGGGATGATAATACCCAATGTTTTCATTTGGTTGCTAATGGTAAACATAGAAAACAACACATCTTCAAATTAGAGCAAGAAGTGGAGTTATTGTTGGTGATGCTGAATTAAAAGCGTATATCACAAATTATTATAAGGGTCTTTTTGGACCACCAGAAGAAAATAATTTTAGCCTGATGGAACGTCATAATCAAGACATACCTCAGGTATCAGAGGAGGAAAATAACCTCCTCACGGCACCTTTCACGGAGAAGGAAGTAAAGGAGGCGGTGTTCCGATGGAACATAATAAATCTCCCAGCCCTGATGGTTTCCCTATAGAGTTTTACCAAGTATTCTGGGAAATTATAAAATCGAACTTGATGGCACTTTTCAAAGATTTTTTTGAAGGGTGTGTCCCGTTACATAGTCTCAATTTTGGAGTAATCACACTACTTCCAAAGACAACTGAGGCAACAAAAATACAACAATATAGACCCATATGCTTGCTTAATGTAAGCTTTAAAAGTTTTTACTAAGGTTGCTACCAATAGACTCATGGGAGTGGCTAGCAAAGTGGTCAGACCTTCTCAAACAGCATTCATGCCTGGAAGAAATATTATGGAAGGTGTTGTGATTTTACATGAAACCATTCATGAATTACATTCAAAGAAATTTAATGGAGTGATACTCAGAATTGATTTCGAGAAGGTCTATGATAAAGTAAAATGGTTTTTTTCTTCAGCAAACTTTAAGAATTAGGGCCCGTTCGGTTATCCCGCAATGAGGCCCGGAACAGCCCGTTCCACCTGTATTATTTCCAGCCGGATTGGAAACCAGCCCGCAACGAAAAGCCCGTTCGGGTTGGACCGGCCCGGGAACGAAACATGCTAGGAACGGCCATTTCCTCACCTCCACGGCCCGGAAGACATCCCGACCTCATCCCTCCCGGAACGGATCCTGGCAAGGCGATGACGCGAGGCGGAGCTGGCGGCGCCGCGAGGTGGCGGCACGGCACATCCCCGACGGCCACGACTGCGACAGTGACGGCGACGACAACCGCATCCCGTTTGACGTCCACGCTCTCCGTCCCCTTCTTGCCGGTAAGCCGTGCCTCCTCTCCCGCCCTCACGTTTCTTATTCTGGTCTCTTGATTTGGAGCAGCCGCCGACGGCAGCTGCGTCCGTGCGAGTTAACTGGCGAGGGGGGAGGGTGATGAGGAGACCTGCGCCTCGGGCGCCATGTGGGCGGAGGAGAGGGGAGAGGGGAGGGAGTTGGGAGTGGGGGTTTCTTTCTCTAGGGGAGGCGCCCCCTTTGCTTTGCTATGCTTTGGTAAATCACAATGCTACTCTGTGGATTCCTATTGCTTATTGCTGGGGAAGCTTTTGATTTTGATGGTGGCTTGGGCTTGGATTGGAACACGATGACTGTGTGTGTAGTGGCTGCCGCGTGCTGTGATTCTCTGAACCTGATAGCACAGGCCCTGGTGTGTGTGTGTAGATTTTCTTGTAGAAGTTTTGCTTTAGAAATCGAAATTAGCATCAGTATAGTTATGGTTTTCAATTTGTATGACAACCACTGGTAGGAACCCGTAGGACATGCATTTTGCTTTCAAGCCAACAAATACTTCTATGCTCTTGCTCTTGATGGTCAATATACAAAACTGTTGCAGTACGTAGCAAGCTATTCTTAAGTTTTTGGTGGTAGAGTCTGTCAAGCTGTATCCTTAACTTCAGCTGATGTTCAGTTGTATTTTGCTAGACATGATAGTGACATATTGCTAACACTGTCTGATACTTTGTCGTATTCAATGGAATCAATCACCATAAACTGCGAAGATTGTAACATCTGTTTTTCTGAAAACTGGACTGCAGTTCGTATTTTGGCTGTATCTTCTAGTTTCTTTTTTATGAGACGACCAAAGTGGTGTCAGATAACGTGACTGTATGTTTCTTGGTTTTCACATGTGAGATTTTGTACGTTTCTTAGTTTTCATACAAGATGTTTCTTGGTGTCTGAACCTATCTGATTACACTCCGTACTTCGCAATTGTCAGTATACTGTATATGAAAATTTTGCATCTTAGAACACATGCCTAGCATCTTAACTGTTAAGTTTAGAAAATTCAGTTTTGACACTTTGATTCACTGCCCAGAGACTTCAGTTATTTTTTGTTTGTCCTGTACCATAGGTTCTTTGTAATTTGGTCCTCCATGACACTTTGTTCTTGGCTGACCATTCCAATATGCTTTCGTAGTGGACTCTCCAGCCCTCAATCAAATTTTGTATGTTTCTTGTTTCTGTTAGCACTCCCCTTTTTTTACACTTCAGATATGGATTAAGTTGAGTTACTCAACATCAAATTGTGATGCTCTACCTTGTTCAGAAACAAATGTTTCTTTCTGTATGTTTCATGCGTCTGTTAGCACTTTTCTTTTTTTACGCTTCAGATATGAGTTCAGTTGAGTTAACATCAACTTGTGATGCTGTGCTTCATTCAAAATAGATGTTTGTTAAGATTTCACACGTCTGTTGCTCTTCTCTTTTTTTACACTTAAGATATGAATTCAGTCAAGTTAAAGTGTTAAAACATGACATTTTTTTTATTGCCAATTCTTGTGCATAAAAACTGACATTTTTTTATTGCCAATTCTTGTGCATAAAAACTGACATTTTTTTTCGTCGTCACAATTCCACGTCTGGAACACTTACATTTCCATTGAGTTGAAGGGCTTCGCCGGTTTACCTCCTGCAAGTAATTGATTACTTCTACAAGTTTGGATTAACAAGACTCTCTCCTAGATGCTACTATATGTTACCAGATGCTGAGTCATGTCATGGTTCCTGTCAGTGATGGAATGGTTCATTTGATTAAAAATGTTTGGTATGCAACAACGCGTACCTGAGAAATTCACGATGTTTCCTATGTTGGTAGTTATTCATGTTTTTCTCACTTGATTAAAAATTGTGTATGGCTGAAGTTGTTTTCTCATAAAGTTTCAGTGAACAATGTCCTGCAGCAAATATTTATCTGAACAACGTGAATTGAACATTGTAGTTTATGGTGACATTGTGTATGGCTGAAGTTTTGAACTGAAGTGACAGGATCCAATCCTTTGCTGCCGAACGCATGATAATTGCTTGCTTAGAAGCATTCCTGATGGGTTAATTCCACGCCGGGAATGAGTGAAAGGGCCGGATCCACTGATTATATATGAATTAATTAAATTAATTCAACTGGAGGTTGATAGTTTATTTGTTGGGGAAGAGTCGATCCTTCTCATTTCAGGATTGATCATCTTGAGTTCTCTGTTGAGAATCCTGGCCTGGAACCGTTCCTGGTCTGGAACCATTCCTTTGCTGCCGAACGAGGCCTTAAGGGGTTTAACCAAAAATGGTGCAGATGGATTGAAAATTTTGTTTCAGGAGGGAGTGTGGGCATCAAAGTTAATGATGACATTGGGCACTACTTCTAAAAAAAAAGTCTTAGACAAGGAGATCCTATATCACCAATATTATTTAATATTGTGGCAGACATGCTCTCTATTTTGATTAAGAGAGCAAAGGAAGATGGCCAAATTAGAGGGGTCATTCCTCATTTGGTGGATGATGGGTTATCTATTCTGCAATATGCAGATGATACAATCATATTCTTGGATCATGACTTGGAGCAAGCTAAAAATACGAAGGGTGGTGCAAGGTGCAACAGCTACGGCATAACTGTCAAACATGTTGTTCGATGGTGGCGCTATCCAGCGATCGATGGTTGTTTTTCGGCTGTGTCGTGCTTTGTCATTGAATTGTTAGTGAGTTGTGTTTCTCTCCTCTCTGTGTTGTACCCTGGTGTTGTATCCTTATGCTCATGTTCTTCTGGGTGTTCAATGGCCCAACGCTTGTAAGGTGCTTTGCACCAAAACCATCACCGGCTAGCCCGGCATCTGTGGTTTAATGAAATTCAGGTGGGACTTTTCATCCACTGGTGACTTCTCAAAGAAAATTTTACCAATATGGCAATGGCAAAGTCCCTACAAGCGCACGATTCTGTTATTGACATTGAGGAGATTACTGATGCAACCTATGGCAGTGGCAAACTAGAGAAAAAGTCAAGTAAAAGAGCGACTACAATGGATGATGTAAACCTGATGGAGAAGGCAATGAATTTGGTGGCTAAGAAAAATTCTTTGGAACCAGGTAATTGCTTATCGTTCCCATCTATCTCAGATTCTAATATTATTTCTAGAATTACCAACCTAGATGTTTCTATGGGTAGAGATAATAGTATTATATCTTCTGTTACCTCTCTTAAAAATATAGAAATTGATAGGTATAAGTGTCGGTTAAATATGGTGCTTGTAACAATAGGTCGCCCTCTCCAAAAAATAACCTGGATGAGGAAGAAAAAGATCCTTTAGATGCACAACTCAGCCACATTTATGGGGATTTTGATGAGACTGCACGAGGAGGGTCTAGACCATACTTGCAGTGATCTAGTTGCTACACCTTGTAAGAAAAAAAATCTAATTCTAGCAAAAAGAATAAGTTGGGCTTGACACCCAATAAACATACATCACCTTTAAAGTCGAGTTTAAAATGAAAAGGATCTTCTGGAATAGCAGAGGTCTCGGAACTTGGCTAAACACGTGTATTTGGAAGATTTGGTTAAAGAGGAGCAAATTGATTTTATTGCTCTCATGGAAACGGGTCGGGATCAATTCCCGGATGGAACCCTTAAAAAATTAAGTGGTGGCAAAGAATTTATTTGGCATTATATGGCGCCACATGGTCACTTTGGGGGTATTCTTCTTGGAGTTGAGCTTATGGTATTTGATATTGGTTCCATCGATGAAGGGGACTTTTATGTTAAGTTCACACTTCGAAATAAAAACGATGACTTTAAGTGGGCTTTGTTTGTAGTTTATGGTCCGGCACAAAAGGAACATAAAGAATTTTTTTTGATAGAAATAGCACACGTATGTAGTAAAGAATCGCTACCATATGTTATTGGTGGGGATTTTAATATTATGCGTTATCCTCAAGATAAAAATAAGGACAATTTTTTGATGCAAAGTGGCCAGATTTATTTAACATGGTCATTCAAAATCTTGATCTAAGAGAGATTGAAATGTTAGGTCACCAATATACTTGGGCGAGTAACGGGGATGATCCAACCTTTCAGAAACTAGATAGGGTCTTAGTAAGTACAGAGTGGGAACATAAATTTCCCGTCACAGCGGTACATGCAAGAGATAGAAGTAATTCCGATCACACACCCCTTTTATTAAACACAGGGGCTTCTTCTCATAATAGACATCAACCACTGTTTAAATTTGAACGTGGATGGCTTATTCGAGATGGTTTCTATGATTTGGTTGCTAATAAATGGAGATCCGAAACCAAAGGAACGATTGCGATGGATAGATGACAGAATAAAATAAGAACTCTTCGGCAATTTTTGAGGGGTTGGGCCAAAAACATAGTTGGACATAATAAAAAGGAAAAGAAGAAATTAATCTATACGATTGATGATCTGGATAAAAAAAAGCTGAGAATAGGATGCTCTCTGGCTACCTCAATGAACGATTAGTTCAACTATTGAGGGAGGAGGAAATTATATGGTATGAAAGAGCTAAAGCAAATGACCTTTTGGAAGGTGATAATAACACCCAATATTTTCATCTGGTTGCTAATGGTAAACATAGAAAATAACACATCTTCGAATTAGAGCAAGAAGATGGTGTGATAGTGGGTGACGCTGAATTTGAAAGCTTATATCACCACTATTATAAGGGGTTATTTGGACCCCAGAAGATAATAATTTTAGCATGGTAGAAATGCAAAATAATGACATACCTTAGGTGACTACGGATGAAACTAATTTCCTAAAATCACCGGTCACAAAGAGGGAAGTGAAAGAGGCTGTATTCCAAATGGAGCATAACAAGTCTCCTGATCCTGATGGTTTTCCAGTAAAATTCTATCAAGTCTTCTGGGAAATTATAAAATTAGATCTCCTGGCACTATTTGCTGATTTTTATGCTGGACGCATCCCTTTGTATAGCCTTAATTTTGGAGTAATTACTTTACTTCCAAAAATAAAAGAGGCAACAAAGATACAACAATAAGGGATAAGGGATAAGGTACCCACGAGTCCCCATCGACCAGGATACTAATCGGTTCTGACAGGTGGGCCCACCCGATCACGCCGTACGGGCCAAGACATGAAGATACGTGGAACGCAAGTCCGGAAGCCGGGCAAACAGATTCCGTTCGAATATTGCGGGATATATGTTATAGTCCGACTCAGATTGTTTTCCACGTAACAATCGATTAGGATTAGATCCTATCTGACTTGTATAATATAGTCCACTATCCTCACACTACTGTGGCAAATATTATAAGTCAAACGCTATAGAATATCTCTTTTAGAAGAGCTTTAATTGGGGATAAATTGACTGCTTGGCGTAACCTTGTAGCTAGAATAGCTTCCTACCAACTTTTTAATGGGAGGGACAAATTTATATGGGATTTGCATAGACATGGAATTTTTACTGTGTAAGATCTATGTATCAGCCTTTCATCAATAATAGATTTATATGGAAATTAAAAATACCTCTAAAAAATAAAGATTTTCCTTTGGTACCTTCAACGAGGTGTTATTTTAACAAAGAATAGCTTAGCTAAGAGAAACTAGTCCGGAAATCAAAAATGTTGCCCAAACATCTCTTCTTTGATTGTCAACATGCCAAGATAATTTAGAGAGTTGTTAATATAGCTACTGGGTTAACCCCACCAAAATTAATAAGGCATATGCTTGGATATTGGTTAACAGGTATAACAAAGAATGATAGAAACTTGATTTTTGTTGGGGTTGCAGCTCTTATGTGGACAATTTGGTACACGTGTAATGAAGTGGTTTTTGAGAAAAAATAATTTATCTCTTTTATGCAGGCTGTTTTCAGAGGAGCGTACTGGCCGCGGTTTTGATCCTTGCTAGTGGTGGAGCTAGCGATCAAACCGAGCTCGGGCGGAAGCCTAAGACCGCTCCCTTCCAATCTGCCGTTGCAACATGTTCAGTACCTGAACAACTACCAAAACCACTAGCCTAACAACATATCTGATGACTAATACATGCACATACAAGCTAACACCTAGCTGCAAGTTCCGGGGAGCCCGAGCAGCGGCCCAGGGTGGCCGGGCCTTGGCTCCGCCACTGATCCCTGCTACAGCGTGAGGGTGAGGGTAGAAGAGAGACTATCCGTTTGGCAAGTAGAGCACTGGAGGTCGTCGCCTTGGATATATTTGCCGAGAATGGATGGAAAAACAATAATAGGTTTTGCTTTTGATTCCTTCCTATCGTTTGCGTGCTCTTATACCTTTTACTTGTGATCAGCTTATGAGCTGAGAATGTTGTAAAAATTTGGTTGAATATTTTTTCATTTTCTAAAAAAAAAGCTGCTGTCAGTCATGCATCACGTTGTTGCCGAAAGGCCGAATCAGATGATTCTGTTGGCACAGAGTTTCGCCTCACATCAAACTCCGCTGTCAGATCCAATCATGAAAGATGCGCTGCTGATATGTCGGTGCCGCGACTAGTCAATCACCGAAAGTATATTGAAACAAAAGCAAAACAATTTTGGAGCCAAAGGAAATTGAGAAGTTAAAAGCTGAAACTTGTTTATGTAGTTTCTGTTCTCGCTCAGTAGAGCTGCACATACACAAGTACACAACACAGCATTTCCTAGTTAAACTAATCTCTCCCAGAAAGAAGGCCAGAACCCCTAGGCATCTACATCTTCGACATGATCGCAGTGGTGGGACCTTTCACAGGAGGCGCACTGTCAACACAGCACAACCTAGTTATGTGTCCTACGGTGCCACGCCGGCGCGCGCGCAGCTCACCGCGCCACGGCGGCGCGACGCGACGATAGCAGGTGCCAGAACGACGGCGTCCAGAACGGCGGCGCCCGGTTCCGGCGCTCCGGCACGGTGGACGCCCCGGTGGCCTCCAAGCCCAGCATGTCCCACATCACCTGGACGTCGTGGTACCCGCAGGTCTGCACGTCCCTGTGGAGGTCGACGATCCCAGCGCTCTCTGCATTGCAGAATGTGCAAAGAAAAGGAAGTGTTAGTGCGGAGCACTAGTGACCGGACATTTTGGAAAGAGAAGATAAATCCCTAAATTGACCGTGTCAAGAACTCATGATCATCGTTAACGAGGATTAGTGAATGGAAGGGGTAGTTTTGCGTGTCGTTTGTAGATAAAGGAATGGGTCCTCCACTCCTACTAGGGGCGGCAGAACAGAAGCAGTGCCAAATGGCTCCTTTTATGCTAGGACGAGAGTGTTGACAAACTGGAAAAGATTAACAAGTGGAGAGCCATAGTAATTTACAAGGTACTAATTGGCTAGGCCAGGGCTCCAAGGCAAGGCAGAAACTGAACATGTATGGCCAAACAAAGCCGTTGAAAGCAATGGGGTGCGTCGAATTACTGGTGGTCTCCAGAGATGGGCTTAGTATAGGAGTGTCCGTCCTTGTCGCTTCTTGTTGAAAGATAAAATCTTTTGACACAGTTTGGGCCTGTTTAGTTCCCCTAAAATCCTAATTTGACACTATGCAAAAAGAAGATTCTCATCACATCAAATTTGCGGTACATGCATGGAGTACTAAATGTATGGGCCTGTTTGGTTTCTTTTGCTTATTTTTAAGCAAGTGTCACATCAATGTTTAGGTACTAATTAGGAGTATTAAACGTAGACTATTTACAAAACTCATTACATAAGTGGAGGCTAAACAGCGAGACGAATCTATTAAGCCTAATTAATCCATCATTAGCAAATGTTTACTGTAGCAACACATTATCAAATCATGGACTAATTAGGCTTAATAGATTCGTCTCGCCGTTTAGCCTCCACTTATGTAATCGGTTTTGTAAATAGTCTACGTTTAATACTCCTAATTAGTATCTAAACATTCGATGTGACGGGTGCTTAAATTTAAGCAAGTGAACCAAACCAGGCCAAAATCAAAAACTAATTGCACAATTTTGTTGTACTTTGCGAGTTGAACCTTTTGAGCCCAATTAGTCAATGTTTGGACAATAATTCATAAATACAAACGAAATGCTACAGTTGCGTATTTATAGCAAAGTTCAAACTTTGCCACCCCTAATTTGGGAACAAGATCTATTAGGAAACTAAACAAGATCTTGATGTCCATCAGATTCTTGGGACGATCAAAATGTTGAGGAAGCAGCTAGATCGTACTACGAAGCAACATGTGTCTGAGTGTCTCTGCGATTCTGCAAAACTCCTGCAGCATTGCGCATCGAATTTTCCGTGTACGACCAACTTCTCGAAACAGAATTGAACTTTTTTGAAAAACAAAAAGAATTAAACTATGGCGCGCCAACTGAATCATCACTAGCATGATTCCTTCTGTTCCTGTTTCTCTTGGTCGTCGCCCAGATCGATCGAGGAATGCACGTGGAGGAAGTGATCAACGGAGAACACAAGGAGACGAGGCGGATTTTCGATGAGCAGGCACTTTTTTTTTTTGAAACGCGATGAGCAGACACTTACCGGCACGGCCCTTGCTGCGCCCGCGGAGGCGCCCCGCGACGACGGCGAGCCAGGCGCGTCGCGCCGGCGCGACCACCCGCGCGCGCCACCACGCCATGGCGCGCCCCCCGGCGACCCTCGGCGCCGCCCCGCGCGGCTCCGCCGGCCGCCGGGCACGGCCTCCAAGCCTCGCCGTGGCTCCTCCTGACCGACGGCGCGCGCACGCTCGGCTCGCGCCCAGGCGCGCGACCTGACCAGCGCTCGTCGCCTGACGCAGATGCACGGCTTCTGCACACTTCCTTCCGCTGCCGCTGCTAATGGAGCATCGGATTACTTTATATAGATCCAGGATCACATGGCGTGGCGGGCGTTTAAACTCGCACGGCCCTTCCCACAGTGCCACTAATCAATGCCGCTGCCGCTGCCGCCGCCTCTTTGTCTTTGTTTCGCGAGAACTACACGCTCGCCCTACCAGCCCGGAGCCGGTGGCGCGGTCCGTTCGCTGCGGGTTCGCTTCTGATGCGATCCCCGCCAGGCCGGCGGGCGGCGGTCGCACGGGGGCGGGCGCGTCTGGTCGGATCGGGCGCGCATGTGCGGGCGGATCGCGAGTCGAGATTCACGTGCCGGGGCGCGCGATCTGTTTGTTTATGTGCCATGTGTGCGTTAGGGAGTACGTGTATCCCCGTGGCCCGTGGGCCGTGGGGCACTGAGATCGCATGCGCGAGCATGATGAATTGATGATGATGCGCGATCGATGGAGATTGATTTGGAGCCCGGCCGGCGGTTGGGACCGGCCGGTCGTTGGCGACGGAACGGAAGGCAATCAAGGCGCGGGGGGTCTTGATGCCAGGAGCACGTACGTGGGCAGGTACCGCCGCGCTTGGGTACGGCGATCTCACGTTACGTTGCGCCCGCCGAGCAGGTTGGGGACTTGGAGGTGGTGGCTGCCTGAGCTGGAATGCTCGTCGGCTACGCGCACGGCGCACGGGCTGCTCCCGCGATGATATCAGCCGCCCGGACGCGCACGGGTGGGCCCTCGTCGGCGACGTCGCAGGAGGATATCAGGACACTAGTAGAAAACTGAGCATTAGTCCCAGTTGGAAAGATGCAAATCTCTCGAAAAATTATCCGGATAAAGCAATCGGGATAAAAGGGGGTGTCTTTTAGAGCAAGTACATTGGTGTCGTCTAATAGGCAGTCTCATGCATTGACACGTAATCTTGAGACGATTTAACAGGCAACCTGTACAATGGGTTGTCCTATAAGTTGTCTGGTAGTGGTATATAATTTCTTAATTTGTGCATAAGAAAAATAAAATATTATGAGTTGCATGGCAACAATAACTCATACAATGGTTGTTAAGTTGTCTCGTAGTCCTACAATTTAGCTCATGAGGTGGTTGTTTCACGAAGCAACGACCTCTTTCTCTCTCCTCGCTCTCTCTCCTCCACATCATCAAAAATCCTACGTGGCACTGCATGAGACGACCTATGAGACCGCTGACGTGTAGCAGTGTACTTGCCCTTATCCCGGGTCCTTTAACCGGGACTAAAGATACCCTTTAGTCCCTGCCACGCCAGGCGCGATACAGGACCCCTTTTATCCCGGTTGGTATGGTTTTGCAAAAAAATTGAAAAATAAATAAATTCCCGGGGTTCACGCGAAATATGCGCGTGCGCGGTTCGTAGGATTCGAACCCACAATCTCAAGCCTCGCGTGTAGCTTCCTTACCATCCCACCTACACACCACATCTAACTATATAGGGGATCCAATCCTTTTATACTAACTCGTGGGGACCCTTTTATCCCAGTTGGAAACACCAACCGGGATAAAAGACCCCCTTTTATCCCGGTTGGTATTACAAACCGGGATAAAAGGGTTCGAAGAATTTAGTTCTGCCCCAGCCACACGTGGAGGACCCTTTTATCCCGGTTGGAAACACTAACCAGGATAAAAGACCCCCTTTTATCCCGGTTGGTATTACAAACCGGGATAAAAGGGTCCGAGGGCTTTAGTTCTTTTTTCAGCCACCCGTGAGGGACCCTTTCATCCCGGTTGGAGTTTCCAACCGGGATAAAAGACCCTATTTTATCCCGGTTGGTGTCGTGAGCTTTAGTTCCGAGTGGTAACACCAACCGGGATTAAAAAGGTGACCTTTAGTCCGGGTTATTCTTACCACCCGAGATAAAAGGGTCCCTACGGGTAGCTGATTTTTTTGCCCGGGACTAAAGGGTCCCTCACGGGTGGCTGATTTTTGAACCGGGATAAAAGGTGACTTTTAGTTCCGGTTGTAAATACCAACCAGGAGTAAAGCTCCACGCACCCCTTTTATACCGGGTCTACTTTAAACCGGGATTAAAAGGGGGCGCATCGAAAATCAGTTCTTCACCGGTGACTGCTGCCATGTGACGTATTTTTCTTTTGAGACCTGAAGCAACGAGTCGAGAGATGGGGCGGAACAAGGCCCAGCAGATTGGTCATTTTCACGGGGGGGGGGGGGGGGTGTGAGGGGCTGTTTGGTTCCGTTTGCTTATTTTTAGCACGTGTCACATCGAATGTTTAGATACTAATTAGAAGTATTAAACATAGACTATTTACAAAACCCATTACTTAAGTGGAGGCTAAACGGCGAGACGAATCTATTAAGCCTAATTAAGCCTAATTAATCCATCATTAGCAAATATTTACTGTAGCAACACATTGTCAAAATATGGACTAATTAGGCTTAATAGATTCGTCTCGCCGCATAGCCTCCGCTTATGTAGTGGGTTTTGTAAATAGTCTACGTTTAATACTTCTAACTAGTATCTAGGGTGCTTAAAAATAAGCAGGTAAATCAAACCAGGCCTGAGTCGTCCCATCCATCAAACAATCATAACGAACCGCCGCAGATTTCGGGCTCTTTTTCTAAAAAAAAAATCTCAGTTCATCAAGAAAAAGGAAACAGTGCCAAACTAGAAAGCTCGAAAATACCCAGATGAGATGAGCCACCTGCCATGCCATGCCATGCCATGCCAATCCTCTCGGCTGCAGCATGACTACGAACGGACATGTATCCGAGGTATGTATAATAGGCAACTGGAACTGCAAGAAATCTAATCAATTCGTCGCCGTCGTCATGATGGGCTGGTAGCTTTGACGACGTCGGCCCAAGCCCAACAACTCATCCTTCCTCTTATACGTTGCTTCGGGCCTTGGTGGCAGCCCGCTCAACCGGAGCAGCGCCATCCACTGTGACACTTGGCATCACGTACGTCCCTCACTCCCTCCTCCACACCACGCCATGGATCACAACTTCACGAGTCATGATAGCGAGAAGCACTTGGCGTCATCCAGTTGGGGCTCGTCGTCCCTTTGCGGCAGAGTCCCGTGCCTGCCGAGTTGGAAGCAGCACACACCCAGTGGCGCCTACGGTCAGGCGACCACGCTCTCCAAAGGTGACCCTGCTGCAGGGCCAGCCGTAGATCCGTTACGTACGGGGACAGGGCAGCCAAGCGTGGGCTCCGACTCGCTTTGCCCCACCCAAACGCGAGCACAGCACCACCGGCCGTAGCTCTTTGCAGGTTCGCCGGCCAGCTTTCCCAAAGAAGAATAAAGCTTGGCTGCTGCCAGCTCTATGGCGCCATGAACATATAGATACAACTCCTGTGTATGTGATCGGATAAGGCAGGTTGGTAGTTTGGGATTTGTTTATTCTCCCGTAACTTTTCATGGGAGCAGTTGACGACAGCGGGGAGCAGTTGTTTCATGCATGGATAACAATTCAGGGTGATCCATAGATACGACGCAACTACAAGGAAAGAACGAAGGCACACATATCCAGGTGACACATGCATGCACTCGATGGCTTGTTATTTTGTTTTTTTGAAGAGGATAAACACTCTATATCCAAGCAAGCCCAGGATCGGATCGGAACACAAGTCTGAGATTCCAACGAACCTAATGACCTGTTCATTTCAACAGTCGACTTATCAGCCACCAAATAGTGTTTTCTTCTCACAACAAATCAGCCGTTTCAACTTTTCAGCCGGCTTATAAGCTGAAACGAACATGTCTTTTTTTTTCTTTGGGAAAAAGATGCCAAGAGGACGCGCATTTTGGCGGTGAAGCTGCGTGGCCCCCCAAGCTGCTTTTCACCTTTTTTACTCCATCTATCACCACCTCGCTCCTTTAACTTTTTTTTTAAAAAATAATACCTCGCACCTTTAACTTCATCCTTTGTTTGCAAGTCGTCAGGGAGAAAACGCGTGAGAGCATGTGGCTGTGTGTCCCTGAGAGGATGCACTTGCAGCAGCCAGCAGGTTGCAGCATCGTCATCAAGCAAGCAAGCAAATCTCCTACTCCGCTTGTGCTTCAGATAGATGACAACATTAGTTAATTAATTAAAGTTCAAAGTGTGTGTATGAAAAATGAGTGGTGATGGCCAATACATTGATTGATTTTCTAGCTCGATCACCAAAACAGAGCAGTTGGGCAGGGTGCAAGCTGGGAAGTGCGGCGTGCCTGCACTTTTAACGGAGTGGTTGCTACACTATGCAAGATGACAATTTAAGCCAAACTACTCTAACGCAATCATGTATGAAATTGAAATATTGCTACTATTGATACATGATGGGTTAAATATAATCTTGGTGTATATGTTTACGAGCCAACAAAACAGCCATTGGCATCGCCTAAGTCAACTAAGTTTAAGTCGTGCGGTTACACTCAATAGATTCGATGCTATCACCAATCTTTATCTGATATGTTAACACGTTCAGTTCGTGATTGCAACATATTATTTCTAATTTATAAAATCGAAACCAACCGGGTTATTTGAACAATGCCTATCTCAAATCGATCGGCTTACGTACTTGCGGACTGGTGATCGATATATATATAGATGCACGTGGCCATGTGGGTCTATTTATTTTCATCAAAATTTCCAGATTAAATCTCGGCATTTCAAACTGGCCCTAAGAGTAACTCATGTGGTGGAGTATATATATGAACTTGTGGCCTGATGCAGACGCCCGTGAGCTCATCTTATCTTTCTTGGAAACTGATCGGAAGTTGCCATTGAGGCTGATGTATTGATGCATCGCCGCTGCTAAAAAAAAAGACGGTCCAGAAGATCTCATTTGCCACGAATTTAATTGCAATCGTGAGAGGTATTCCAATACCATCATAGATATACGGCCTGATTTCCTGCCACGGATAAATATCACCATATGTCAGTTTTCTAACAAACCTGACCATCAGAGACTATTTTTTTTTAAGAACTGTGTTAGATACTTCGTTGTCAAGTCCAGAAAAAAGCTTTAACATCATATGAAAGTATTAATAAATCGACAGCAAGTCTAGTCGATCCACCAGGCAGCCATTACCACAAAATCAACACTAGCCCTAGGCATTAAAATATAAATGCTTTGAGTAAGACCATGCATCTAAATCATTGATCCAATGCATTAAATCTTTGAGCTTTCAATCCAAGTGCTTTAAAACGGTGGATCTTGAGTTGAAATAGATGTACATGTAATAGTGTTCCAAAATATTGGTCAATGACTACATTAGAATTTTACTTAACAAAAAGGCCAAATTTAACAATAAGATGAATTTATATGGTTAAATGCAAAAACATGGAAAAAAAATGCTAAGCTCGGAACTAAGATGAGTTTTCATAATACTCCACCTGCAGGCAGCCATTACCAAAAATCTCAACACTAGACATTGAAAATATATTAAACGCTTTGAGTAAGACCATGCATCTAAATCACTGATCTAATGCATTAAATCTTTGGGATTTCAATCCAAGTGCTTTTAAACGTTGGATCTTGAGAGTTGAAATGGCTGTACATGTAATAGAGTTATAGTGTTCCAAGATATTGTTTTTAAAAATATTGATCAATGACTAAATTAGAATTTTACTTAACAAAAAGGCCGAACTTAACAGTAAAATGACTTCATATGGTTAAATGCAAACACATGGAAAAGTGCTTGGTGCTGTGTCAGGCCTCTTAGGGCATCCGATCCGCGTCCTATTTGTAGTTTTTTGCTTGGTGCTGTGTGCCCCGTGAGGCCGTGACTTACCTATCGCCATATGACCCGCACTAGTATGCCTGCTTTGCATCCAAATCATGGCTTATCTTTTTAGATGAAAGAATAAAATAAAAATTACTCTGGCTGTCGCTCCAATGAGGAATGCACATAACTGTTCATTATTACAAATTTACAACTTATCCTAAACATGAAGCACGCAACACATCCAAAATCTGATGATATGATTATGGTATACGCCATTTTTATGCGGTGTCACTCTTCTTCTTTTTGCAATAATCTGATGATATGATTACGGTACAAGTGCTTCTGTACCTGCAACACGATTGAGATACTAATTACAACACGATTGAGATACTAATTAGGAGTATTAGGAGTTTGGTTCCCTTTGCTTATTTTTTAGCACGTGTCACATCGAATGTTTAGATACTAATTAGGAGTATTAAACGTAGACTATTTACAAAACCTATTACATAAGTGGAGGCTAAACGGCGAAACGAATCTATTAAGCCTAATTAATCCACCATTAGCAAATGTTTATTGTAGCAACACATTGTCAAATCATGGACTAATTAGGCTTAATAGATTCGTCTCGCCGTTTAGCCTCCACTTATGTAATAGGTTTTGTAAATAGTCTACGTTTAATACTCCTAATTAGTATCTAAACATTCGATGTGACACGTGCTAAAAATAAGCAAGAGGAACCAAACCAGGTCTTATATATCTGCCCCCGAATCTATACTACCACCACTGGCAGCCCAGTTCATGAGTAGGAGTAGTTGCGAAGGATAAACTTTAAAAACTTACTGGTTGCACTCGTCGCCAAAAGCTGGACTTATAAGCCGGCTGAAAAGCTGAAACGGCTGATTTGTTGTGAGAGAAAAATACTGTTCGGTGGCTGATAAGCCGACTGATAAGCTGAAGCGAAGAGGCTCAAAAAGCACAAAACAAAACTAGATTGGAGTGCGAGACTCTACCTGCAGGCTGGTGCACCGCAATGCAGTGCTTCCTTCCTGCAAGCTACAGTACAAGCAGAGACTGTACCAGGCATGAGGTAGCTAGGAAGGCGAGGATGCGCTAGCTCTCGTCAACGATCGAAGTCAAGCGCCTTTATTCTGTCGGCATATCCTGATCTGCTGCACAAATGCCATGGACGGCGAAGCTTCTGCGAACTTCCGAGGTGGGATATATAAATGCGCGAGCGACGTAACAAGTGGAGCTCCTGCGTGCGTATCGGTTTAAAACTTTTAAGGAGTAGCAGTAGCAATAGTGGTACGTACGTAGTGCTTCAGTGTATATATGTTTTGGGGTACGCCGGGCAGCTCCAAGATCGTCGGTAATCAGAAGACTGGATCTTGAGATTGAACATGAAGTTGCCGCAGGCCCGCAGCTAAGCTCTCATTGTCAAAAGACATGTCGTCTAGAACAGAGAGAAATAATCACATCAAACTTAAGGTTTGATCTTCCACTAACCATCTAAGTTATTGGTTGTTCTTTATGATTCTATAGGAGTATGCGCCTTTTTTTTAAGAGATGCTGTAGTTTTGACAAACCATGATAGCAATAAAATCGTAGTTTTATTAGAAGTTAAAAAAAACATATACAAATACCACCGTTTCTAAGAAAAAGAAGTATACATGGAGTTTCTAAAACTCTAAAAGGATAGCAATATCATGATTTTTAAAACTACGAGATTGGCGGCAATATATACTGCAGGGCGGGCAGACTGGTTTAAAAGGAAATATATTGGTGACTATTGGCTTCCATCCTGTAAATACATGGTATTCAAGTGTTCAAATTTTATTCTCAAATACAAGGTATTATAGTCATATTTGGATGAATGCTATTTAATTTTTTCTATAATTGACAATATAAGAGTAGTTGATTGGTTTATTACTAAAAATAAGTTTCTTCTTATCTGCAATGACCGGCTACTAATATGTTGTAAAATCGGTAGGAGGGAGAGAGTACGCAAAAATTACTCGGAACTTTCTCGAGGTCTTGGCAGACGACTTGCATAGTATAAAGATTCAGGCCTGGTTTGGTTCACTTGCTTAAATTTAAGCACCCGTCACATCGAATGTTTAGATACTAATTAGGAGTATTAAACGTAGACTATTTACAAAACCGATTACATAAGTGGAGACTAAACGGCGAGACGAATCTATTAAGCCTAATTAGTCCGTGATTTGACAATATGTTGCTACAGTAAACATTTGCTAATGATGGATTAATTAGGCTTAATAGATTCGTCTCGCTGTTTAGCCTCCACTTATGTAATGAGTTTTGTAAATAGTCTACGTTTAATACTCCTAATTAGTATCTAAACATTGATGTGATACTTGCTTAAAAATAAGCAAAGGGAACCAAACGGGCCCTCAGCCTGCCACGGTGCCTCCTGCGTAGGATTCTCTGCACTTCTGCAGCCGCATGCTTGACTGTTCAGTCTGCGGTCTATTCGTCACAACGTCCAAGAGATAGCTAGGCTGCTAGGGCAGAAACACAGTGCCCTAGGATCATTAAGTGATTGATCACTGTAATGTTCGGTGTTTGGATGTCAATAATCACGACACGGTGCCAAAAGCAACCACGGTATTCATCTTCGTTAGGCTAGTCCCAGTGTAGAGTTTCATGCACATTAATTGCCTGCCACATCAGCTTTTATGATGATGTGGTAAGAAATTGAAGAGGAGAGAGATAGTACCATTTTCATCTAGATGAAACGAGGTACGCATCGTTACCCAGGCACCCGAGCCCCTCGGTACGCACACGACACCTCACTGGGGTGGCTTCGTTTCATCACGCGGATCCGGTGCGACGGCAGAAGAAATTCCTCGGCCGGCCAGATCCCACCCTCCCACGCCTAGCTCCCGCCCTTCCCCGCCCAGTTCCCGCGCCTAGGTCCCACCCTCCCCCGCCCAGTTCCCGCGCCAACTCCCGCCCTCTCCCATCTAGCTTCCGCGCCCAGCTCCGATGGATCCACCACCGACTCGGGAGAAGAGGAAACAGAAGGTGCCGCCCCCGCCATCACCAGCTCCACGGTCATCGGTTCACGCTGGGCAACTGTTGCCACCGCCTCCTGCTGGGCAACCGCCACTGCCTCCGCCGCCGATTCGTTCTAGGTTGCCGCTGCTGCCTGCTGCTGGGCAGCCGCCTGTGACAGCCTCGGACAAAGACCCTTCGAGTCAATCTTAATCCGAGCCCCTGATCACCTGTCTTAGTTTTTCCAAGCCTAAATGTTCAACCTCCAGCTCTTCGGGCCCCTGCGATCCGACCCCTCGCCGTGGTCTTTCCAGTTCCGACCCCGCCGACCCCCAACCCACCGTCGGATCTCCCTAAGCCATCCCGCAGCATCGCCCTCCAGTTCGAGCAGTGGACCACCGAGACTGTTCGGTGGGCCCACTAGATCTTTTTCCCCCGATCTCCCGCGACAGGCGCACTTGAGTTGCATGCCCGCTTCAGTTTGTCCCCGCCGCGTGGCTCAACTTCTCCGACGTCCGCCGCTCCGCCTCGTCTCCGGCCCGCGACCAGATGGATTCTCGCGCCCCCTTCCCCAATCGCGGCAGAAGCCCCTCTCCAACCCTTTCTGCAGTACCTCGCCGCCCGCGCCCATCATCACATCGCCAGATCCCGGACGCAGAGCCCGATGCCGCCCGTCTTTTCCGTCACCTCGCCACAGTCGCGCCGCCCCGGTCTTCGCTACACGACGATTCCTCCTCCGCCAACCCAGATCGCGGCAGCGACAGCTCCTTTCTCCGCCCTGTCAGAAGCCGCCCCGACAATCTGTTGCTCCGCGCTCGCCCGCGCGCCCGCAGCCGCCTGTCTTCTCACCTGTGCGCCCTCGATCCTAGCGTCGTTTTCCCGGTCACTTCCATCAGATCCACCGCACGACGACGCCCGCCTCCGCCAAATCTCAACCATCGGCAAACCCGCGCCTGCGCTGCCCTGACGTCAATGCCCAATGACCGTCGGCGTCATCCCCGAAGTCCTGCTCCACCGCCCTCGTCGCTCAATCGCCGCCCGGGCAGAGCACTCCATCGCTTCTTCCCCGGCCTTTGCGCCGCTCCCCCTTCCCTCTTCCGCGCAGCTATAAAACAGGATGCGCAAGCCCCGCCGGAGTTTCCCCTTGCCCTAGCTGCCATCTCTCTTGCTCTATGTTCGAGCTCACAGCGCCACCACCTAAGTCTGAGGAACTCTCCTCTCTGCTCAAGCACCACCGCTTTCCCCGATCCGCCATCCACTGCTTTCAGTGCTGCCCAAGAGCTTGCTTGTGATCCACAGGAAGCACCGCCACTGCCGGACATTCTCGCCGCCGTCCCAAGCCCTTAGTTCTTCCGCCCAAGCCTCCTCTGTAAGACGAAGGTAGGCTGCCGACCCTTGTTCGCTTCGCCCGACCCCTCTTATCCGCCCGACCCCGGTTCCGTCTCGCCCGACCCTGTCTGTTCCGCCGACCCTTCTCCGCCTCGCCCGAGGGCTCGGCTGTATCTTTTTCTTTGAACCGAGGGTGTATGTGCAAAACTTGGGGACCTTTCAGCGTTGAGTCTGAGGACCCCTAGTACATCAAACCCTCTAGATTAAGGGTCAGATCATAAGTTCCTTCCCTCCGACCCTTACCTCTGGATCTCCATCAACTCCATTGAACCTCCCCACCCTCCTGTATCTTGTCGCAAGTTTCTGGGCTCAAACTTGCAAGTGTTGGTGTTGAAATAATCGTCTATGCTAACCAATGCATTGCATTCGTGTAGAGCTGCGTCTCGCCGACGGCTACTACGAGCTGCACCCGGCGCCAGAAGACGACGATGTAGCTGAGCTCCTGCCCCTAGAAGCCGAAGCTGCCCCAGAAGTCGAGCAGTTCCCCTCCTCTTTGCTCAAAGGCAACCCCGGATGCATGAAATTCCCCTATGTTTTACCAGACTTGCGCATGCCTTCTTTAACATGCTTGTGCATTTACGTATAGGAGTTGTTTGGAACCCTAGATGCATAACTTAGCTCCCCTGATCTGAACACTAGCTGTTGGACCGAGTAGATGCTTGCTTAAATAGGAAACGGTAAAAGCCGAGTGATTCCCTGTCACTCGCGAGTTGTAGGAGTTGGATGATTACCCTTCTGTCACAACTATAAGGACGATGGACGGGGCAGGGTTTTGGGTAACTCTTTGGTGGTTGGCTGATCGCCCCGTCTGTCTATGAAAAATTGCTAAGGCTCGACAGTGGTGGTGTTCGTGATCAAGTGTTTGAAAGTACTAATCTCATACCTAGTATGTGATGGGGAAGTCTAGTACCTGATTGAACTAGGGCGTGGCTTATACCCCTGCTGTCCCTGGAACGAGGTTCCCATGGTGCATCATGTGGGTGCAAGTGCGGTCACAGTACGGTAGAGGCCGGGACTGTGGAGCATTGCATGCCAAGGGAAGTTTGGACCTGACACGCGCCTGGGAATTGATGGGTACGGCCGACACGGGAAGCAACCCTTGTGGTGCGCAGATGTCGTGAGATTAGGTTCGCCATGCATGGTTCAGAAACTCGAATCGATTCGTCTGCCTCTCACAGTTTGAGACTGCTTGATCGCTATGTCACCCTGAGTAAATAAGGAATCTGATGATGACATGGTTTTGTTGATGAGATATATACCTTTTGGTTTGTTCTATGATTGCTTAGAATAGGTTGCAAACTTAGACCGGATAATGAACTTAGAATCGGAGCTAAAACTTGAAAGTAGGTCTACATCTAGCGCTTTTGGCAAACAAACCCCTCAGCCAAAAAGTCTTGCATGTCTAGAAGAGGTAGTTTAGCACGCTCCCTGTCGGTTAAGTCTTGTTGAGCTTAGTAGCTCAGCCTTGTTGTGGCTCTTATTTTTCAGGTGAAGTTGATGCTTCTGAGCCCCTTTCTGCTGGCACTTGGCTGCCCCAACTCCCTCCGGATTGGACGGTCGAGTGGGATCCCTCCTCGGACGGTGAGGAGAGGGATCATTGACGTCCCGGTTGGCCTCACCAGGGATGTCCGACCCCGACGAGTCAGCTTCCGCTAGTTGTTTCACCTTTTGTTGCTTTTCTGCTGAACCTTGTAAAACTCTGATATTGTTTTTATGGCCAAACTAAATGGTTAAATTGTTAACTCAGTGGACTTGTTGTATTCTCTGGAACCGCTCACCTTCGCGTGGGTTTGCTATTCGGTCCTGTTCAAGTGGTTAAATCGGATGAAATCCGACGGCACTTCGTGTTTACTTGGCTAAAGCATGAGTGTCGCATCTTAGGCGGCTAAATCATGTTAAACAAAGCAAATCCGAAGTGGATCCGCCACACCGCCGCATATGATTCCTCCAGGATGGCAGGCCGTAGCTGGTGTCATTCATTCACCACAATCTAACCGATGCACAAATCCCTGGTAAGATAAATATGATTGTTTGTGAACAATGTTTTTATGATCATCGGTGACCAATTGAACATGTAATTAGTTGCGTTAGGAGATGGGTTAATTTATCAAAGAAGCTTGCAGCCTGGCTAACAAGTGCTCTGTGTTAATACTTGTTTCACTGTTCGTGCCATATTTGTTCCACTGTTCATGCTGTTGAGCCTGGGTGAATCACTTGAAGGCTCAATGGTTTTGTCGACTCTGTTTCACCTTGTCTTGATGACCTGAAAGGAAGAACTAAATTACCCCTTATACAAAATACACTGCTTGTGAAAGTATTATGACTCACTGGTCGAATTTCAGAGGCAAAGAGATCTATTTTCTTTGTTTATTCATGTTTTTACCTGTGTTTTTATAAGGTCTTGAACTCTTGATTATTTTTCTGCACATGTCCCATTATCATCAACTAAGCTGACATGCAGAACATTGCAAGGTCTAAATGCCTCTCAGTTATTATATACAGATTATCTGAAAACTAAAGAAGCATATCTCTGTTCCCTGTGTTTGTGCACTTACATACTATAGTAGCCATTGTCACAGTCTCTGTCAAACCATGTCTTTACTGCTATGTTTTGCAGTTGTTCTGATCCTTCATGTATTTATATTTCAGGGCAGGTTATGGTAATATGTTACAACAACCACCATTTGCTGCACCGGAACAAAATTTCCATTTCATTGGGCTTACTAATAACTTTGTACCAATTTCTCCGTTACCACCACCATCGGCACAAGAACAATCCACACCTCAAGTCTCCATTGACATTGACGGCGACAACGGTGTCGAGACAAGTAGGACAACAAAGAGAAGGCATTGGTCTCATGAAGAGGAAGTTCGATTGGTAATAGTCTCATTCTTGCTGTTCTAATTTCTTGTTGTAGGCGAGTAGGACAGCAAAGAGAAGTTCCTTGTCATAAGTAGTTCTGATTTCTTGTTGTAGGTGAGTGCGTGGCTGAACAATTCTAATGACCCAATAAGAACGAATGACAAGAAATACGATAGTTTTTGGAAGGATATCGCTGAAGAGTTCAACAAGAACGCAACACCAGGTTGTGAAAGGGACACAAATCAACTGAAGATTCATTGGTCACGCTTGAAGACAGTTATCGCCGACTTCAATGGATGTTGGACTAAGGTCAATAGAGTGAACAAAAGTGGGGCATCTGATGATCACATGATGGATGAGGCACTTGCACTCTATACAGAACGATACAAGAAGCCTTTCACTTTGATCCATTGGTGGAGGACTCTCAAGAATCAACCTAAATGGTGTGCACATGTTGCCCAATTAGAGAAAGAAAAGAATCAATCACAACTTCCCATTGATGTTGATGATGACATACAGACCGAGCGTCCAATTGGGAGAGATGCAGCCAAGGCAAGCGGAAGACGCAATAGCAAGTGCAAGACGGAAGAGGTGATTGAAGGGTTTGCAATCTTAGGAGGTAATATAGACAAGATAGTTGCGGTTACTTAAGAGCGTAAGCAGGCGCGTGCGAAGACAACAGAGGCACATCTTGAAATCTCAAGGATGAGACTGAAGGCAGCACAAGAGGAAAAGGAAGCAAAAATGCTTCAAGTCTATGATTCATTGCTTTACCAAGACACTAGTCAGAAGATAGAAGAATCAAAGGCTAGAAGAGAGAAGACACTGGCGATGATGGAGAAGAAACTTTTTAGTAACAACGATGAAGTGTGAAGTGTTTTTGTTCTTGATCAATATGTGACCAATGCTGCTGCTGTGATGAATACTTGTGTATCCCTGTTTTTTATTTTGTTATTGAGCAATCTGTTACTGTGGTGATTTCTGCAGCAACCATGGGAGTCTTTAATCTGTGACCAATGTTGTTTTTAAACTTTGGTGGTTTCTGAATATTAGTACCAATGTTGTTTTTATTCAATGTGAATGAGTGTTGTTTATAGTGTGAATGCATGATTTCTGTGAATGCTGAACTGATGGTTGTATGTGTGTATGCTAGTGTGAATGCTGAACTGATAGTGTGAATGTTGAACTGATGGTTGAACTGATTGTGTGAATGCTGAATTGAACTAATAGGTATGAAACAGCAACAGAGATGCTACCTATATATGCAACCTGATGGTACACCAACATAGTACATTTGTGCCACTTTATTTATGGAGCAACAGGATGATTCTTTCTCTGCCGACCACTCTCCTAACTCAACAAGCAACCTCTCTGATGATTGGGATGACTTCCTCACCAAGGAGGAAATTATTAATGATGTAATCGATGAGGCAACTCAAATTCTTAAGTCAAGTTTAGAAGATCTCCAAGAAGCCACATATGATCCTCGAAGTGGTCCGAGGAAGTACATCAGAAGGCTAAGGGAGCAGTACCATCAGCATTTGGTTGATGATTATTTCTCAGATAACCCTATGTACCCAGCAAAACTCTGTACCCAGCAAATGTTTTTTGACGGAGATTCCGTATGTCCAGGACACTCTTTCTACGCATCATTGATGAGTTAGGCAAGTGGTCCGATTATTTCACTATAAAGGTGGATGCTCTTAATCGTCAAGGCCTAACACCACTGCAGAAATGCACACCGGCAATTCGTCAATTAGCTAATGGTAGTGCTGCAGATCATCTAGATGAATATTTAAAAATTGGAGAAAGTATTGCATTAAAGGCGATGAAGATGTTTCTCCAAGGTGTTATCGAATTTTTGGTGGACACTATTTGAGGCGCCCTACTGTGGAACTGAGCGTTTGCTTAAAATTGGTGAGAGTCGAGGTTTTCCTGGCATGTTTGGGAGCATTGACTGTATGCATTGGCATTGGGAAAGATGTCCCAATGCATGGAAGGGCCAATTCACTCAGGGCGATCAAAAAGTTCCGACCATAATACTTGAGGCTGTAGCTTCTCATGATCTTTGGATTTGGCATGCGTTCTTTGGAGTTGCTGGTTCAAATAATGATGTCAATGTTCTTAACCAGTCGACTCTATTTATTGAAGAGCTAAAGGGGCATGCTCCTCGGGTGCACTACATGGTCAACGGAAATCAGTACAACACCAGTTATTATCTTGCTGATGGAATATACCCTGAATGGGCTGTGTTTGTGAAATCAATATCCTTGCCCATCATCGAGAAGGACAAGTTATTTGCACAGGAACAAGAATCCAAGAGAAAGGATATTGAACGAGCTTTCGGTGTCTTGCGACATCGATTTTGCGTTTTGAAGCGACCAGCTCGTCTATATGATCAAGGAGAACTTGAGAAAGTTATCCGAGCGTGCATCATACTTCACAATATGACAGTCGAAGATGAAAAAACAGAAGACAATATTGAAGAGAATCTTGATTTGAATGAAGCTCCAAGTACAACGATTGTTGAAGCACCAGCATTCTCCCCTGAAGATTACGTCTCGTTTGAAAGAATACTAGATGCTGATATTCGAGATACCTCAACCCATAAACAACTTAAGAAAGATTTGATTGAGCATATTTGGCGAAGGTCAAGGTCCCGTCCAAACATACCTTGAGTTTGGGTTACAATATATGTAATTTATTTAATATATGTGATCCAATTTATCTCGTATGATATAAGTTAATTTTAAATACTTTTGGTTGATATTTAAATTTCACTATGTTGCTAGATCCTTCATGTGTATCATATTTCAAGTAACAAATACAAGTGGCTACATAATCACATGGAACACTTGATCACAACCTCATGTAACTAATAAATGCTGAGGACAGCCTATTAAATCTTGCACTGGGACTAGCCTTGTACCGACGGTAGTATGGTACGATGAGTCGATGACCATGCACGAAACTTCTGCACGTCCGGCTGAGTTTTGGTTCATGGGACTAAAATTTAGTCTATGTCACATCGAATGTTTAGATACTAATTAGTAGCATTAAATATAGATTAATTATAAAATTAATTGCATAAATGAAGGCTAATTCGCAAGACGAATCTATTAAGTCTAATTAGTTCGTGATTTGACCATGTGATGCTATAGTAAATATGTGCTAATCATGGATTAATTAGGCTTAATAGATTTATCTCGCGAATTAGCCACGCCTTATGCAATTAGTTTTATAGTTAGTTCACGTTTAGTTATTCTAATTAGTATCAAATATCCTAGGTGACCCGAACTAAAAATTAATCCATGCATTTCAACACCACCTCAGCTCCGCCCTTGTCCAGAGTCCTGTTCGTCTTGAGTTTGTCTTTCTTGTGGGACCTCTGCCTTGGTGACGGTACTGTGGTCGGACAGGAGTCGGACAAAACCGGCCATACGATGCAACTTCATCGGTTCAGCGGGTAACTGGCTTGAAACTTCAATCATATGTTGGAATCCAATGTGCATGGCGGCCAAGAAACGCCGTCGCATAATGCGCCGCCGGCGCATACGACTATACGACACATGACGGGTTTTTTTTTGAAAGAAATACGACACATGAAGTGTATACTGCGTTTGGCATGCATGTTGTTGACAAGATGTATCCTATTTTGCCGATCAATACCGTACAAAGTTTAGGATTCCTCCTTGATTCCATCTCTTCAACCTTACAGATTCCTTTCCAGTCACATTAACATTAGCATCCCAGATGAAGAATAACTAAACACCAAAACACTACCAAGTGAATCAACACAACCGGTGCAAATGTACAGACCGTATATCACTGCGCCACACCGATGTAGACTGAAAACAACGCTAGCAGTATATGGGCCGGCGTCGTCTATAAAAAGGGGACACCGGCCAGCAACCTGAAATTCCAAAAGCTACAACTACCATCAAGCAGTATAGCAACCTAAAGGCGACGACGCCAGCAGAGAGCGGCAGCCATGGCGCTTCTTTGTTCACCTCCTCAAGCAAGCTCCCTTCTTGTAGCAGCTTGGACCAGTTGTTGCACTCACAGAATCAAAGCCAACAACCGAGGCTTCCAGCTGAACTGAACAAGCTGCCTTTACACACTACACACATATAGAAAACGCTGTACCCCGTACGCGCGCTACTACTCCGACTAAGAGCTTGGCGGCGCTAGAGCAGCTAGCAGATCGAGAGCAAATCGAACGGTCCAGCCGTCCAGCTGGTGATCTTCCTCCTCCTGATCAGAGCTCCTGCGACGCCACCGCCGCGGCCGAGCAGCTAGCTAAGCTAACCGATCAGGTACGTCCGTGTTTCATTCCCGGCCTGCCGGCCGGCACCGCATGATGATGCCATGTGCGCGCGTGCTGCGTCGTCGTCGCTCGTCGGGCATGCGGATCCGATCCAGTAGCGCCGGCGTCGGTAGCGGTGACCACCCGGGCGGCCGGCTACGATTCCTTTCTTTGCTTTTCCGTCTTGCCTTTTGCTTTGTTGTTCGCTTTATGAATCGAGGTGGATACAAGGATGATCTTGCTTGATCATGGGGACAGGCATCGATCGCCGTGAGAGGTTTCGTTCTTAGGCGCAAATCCAATCAAAGCGACCCGTACTGGGGTCAGTTCGTTCGTTATTTCCTATTTACAAGCGACTCCACTAGGCACAGTAAAAGCACACGAACTTGTGTTTTAGTTTTGTGTTCTTTTTGACTCGGCGTTGTTCGTAGCAGTTCGGTGTTCTTCATACGATAATCTGATTTTGAGGGTGGTTGGGTGGGTTGGGCTTGACTTGTTTCTGACCGACCCCTCTGGTGGATTGGTTTGGCCCAAAACTGTAACCGGGCCACCAAGCTGGGAGCCCACGGATTACTATACTTACTAGTATTTTACTAATTTTCAGTGAGACTTTTTTTAGATAATCCAGTGAGACTTCTACACATACTCAATCCGTATTTTAGAAACATTTTCAAGGAAAATATTTTTCGAAATTCATGGCTATTTGTGCTAGTTTCAGCTAAGGAAACACATCTATCTATTAGGTAGTAGGTACATTTCAGAATGAACTAGCCTCGGTCGTTAAGGTTAATCACTGCTTGACAGTCTCTTCCCGAGTCTTATTAGGCACTCTTGATTATACTACTCACTTCGGTCAGTTCCTCGCTGGGCGGCTCCTACGTCTCCTCGCCGAAGCACGATGGACGCTGACCTGGCGTATGGTTGATTCCCAGCTGCAGCTGGTCTGTAGGGCGACAGGCGACTACGTGCACACTAGTATACTGGTCACATGTCAGACTGGACTATAGTATAGATTATTCAGTCTGTAGATACCTTGCTCCGGCTCCATGTTACTTGGAGCCCTCTTGCTTTGACACATCGCAGAACTCATTATTTTTATTTTCGAAATATATTACAGCAAATTAAGTTGCCTACTGCACTGTTGTCGATAACCAACAGGGGTCACGTGCAGCCGACGCGCTTTTGGGCCTGCAGGTTGGATTTGCGTCTGAAAACTATCTGGAACTTCTTACTTCTACGTATTTGTTATTGCTATGCAACAGTTTAAAAGGGGACACTTATTCCTTTATGATTTCAGGTTCAAATTCAAAATTTATTACATCACTGAACGTTTCAAGTGCAGTAGGAAATCCTACTGGCCACCGAACTCAAAAAGCAGCAAGAACACCACTCGCACAGTTACAAACAGCATAGCAACAACTTCAAAGCATGGTTTGGTTAGCCACACGACGCCATTCAGACGAAAAGAGAAAAACGGGGAATTTTTTTTAAATAACTGGACTCGCTTGCATAAGACCAATACACGCATGTCCACTTTATATCTCCATCAGACGAAACCCATGCCGCAAGCGTGACATGCAACTTCCCACTGGGCAAACCAAAATCCAAACCGCCCAATCCCCTCACCCACAGACCCACGCCACACACGGCAGCACGCCGCAGAGCGCGTCCCCTCCCACGCCGCAGAGCGCGTCCCCTCTAGTGCGAGTCAACACGTACGCCACACCGCGCTGGTGGTTCGGTTCGGTCGCAGGAGACGACGGGACGGCGCGGTGACGTCAACCACGACCGCGACTGGACTCGTCCAGTCTCACCAGGCAACCCAACGGCGTCGCGTCGTCGTCCCCCCGCCCGTTTCCCTCGCCGGCCTTCCTTCTCTTCTAGTCTCGTCTCGTCTCGTCTCTCTCGGCGCCGCGCCGAAAGGGAGCCCGATCCGTTACCCGAACCCCGCCGCGCCGCGAGCTCGAGCGCGGGGGGTAAAGGCGGCAGCGGCCAAAAGCAAAAGAGAAGCGAGCCCAGCGAGGGCTGCTGCTTCGGGAGCGTGAAGCGGGAAAAGGCAAGGCGAGCGGGGAAGCAACGCGGAAACCGGAAAGCGAGCGAGACAAGCGCCCGATTCGCTTCGTTTCCTCCGCCGCACGCCTCCTCCTCTTCCCCACTACCTCACCTCGCCACCGCCTGCCCTTACCGTTCCCCTTCACTCACCGCCACGGGGACCCGCTCCGCCTCCGCTGCGTCGCCGGAGCCGGAGCCCTGTAGCTCTCACCCTTCCGCCCGCCCGTCCCGAGGTGGCTGCCGTACTGTAACCCGCTCGCCGCTCGCGGACGCTCTCTGCTCCTTGTTGTGTTGGGTTTTTTTTTTTGAATTCGTGGTTTGCTGATGCTGGTGGCTGTGGAATGTGGCTGCAGATCGGGGAGGGGTGCGGTGTCATCTCTCCTGAGGAAGCGGCGCGGCAATGGCCGGGGGGCAGCAGCCCGAGGCGTCGCCCGGGCGCTACCAGCGCCGCCGCGACGAGATCGACGACGACTGCGCGGACGTGCTCGGCGTCGACGTGAGGGGCCCGGACGCCGACCCCTTCGACATCCCCGCCAAGCGCGCCCCGGTCGAGCGGCTGCGGCGCTGGAGGGTGAGTACACCCGACCCCCATTCCCGGCCGCAATTTTGAACTCGCTGTGCTGTGTGCCCTCTGCCTCTGCTGTAGTTCGAGGATGCTGAGTTGAATGCTTGCTTTGGTGTAGCCGTTTTGCATAGTTTTATGCAATGCAGTTTAATTTTGTCCACATTACTAAGAATGTGCTGGTCTCATACGGGATTTTGGCTATTATTAGTATATATATCTGATTTAGAGAAGCATATGTTATGGTTGTGTCTGGTTAGGAAGTTAACTACTTGTAGCACTGAATGTTATAGACCTTAACTGTCCAATTTACTTCATCATCCAACCCACATTGTTTTTGGTGGTATCCCAACCCACAATTTAGAGAGATGAACTAGCACTGGTAAGTGTAACAGTAGACTCTCTTTGGCTACTGCCTGATGGTGCACTATTGCTTTTGTTTCCTGATGAGATACTTTGGATTAAGTAAACATGAGTGAGAAGGAAAAGACTGAGGCAAGATGATATTTGAAGTGTTTCACCACTTCCCCTAGAAATCCTGAAATGTATATTCCGCGAGTCCTCTTTGCGCATCCCAACACCTCTATAGCCCTTTGAGAGCATGTGTTATGTAGAGCCAACAGCAGGGACTACTAAGTCAGAATTTGGTTGTTGATCGTATTAGTCTATTGGGTGGACTAAACACCTGAACCAAATACTGTGTTGCTGCTTGTTAATAAGATTAAAAAAAGAACTAAGGTTTAGAATGGATACAATCTGGGGCAGAGGAACTATAGGAGTTTGCACCACAAAACCATCTGAATAAGTTAGAATGGACACAATGAGAAACCATAGGACTTGATGGTTGATGCTGTAAATGTATACCTAAATTCAGAGCATCCATTTTGATTTTCGAAGGGCCGATGCTTTATGTGCAAGGTGTTCTTTTAAAATAACTCTTACTGTTTATTTTCCATCTCTAATATGTCCTCTCCTTGGAAAGAAAAATACAATTAACTGCACTTTTTTGGGAAAAAATGGTATCATTAAAGTCAAAGCACCAAAGGGTAGCTAGTTGATTTGTTTTGTTAACATCTTTTATGCTTTGTGATTTAGATACAAGTCCACCCATACACGAGGGCTTGTCTAACTGACATTAGCGTTATTTTTCAAGAAATGTTGATTTCTTTGCGGATGAAGTATATGATGTTCGTGGCATTCATCCATAAAAAAATTAACTGTATTAGCGTTACTTATTATAACTGAGATATGATGTTAGTGTCAAATCTCAGCCTGAGTGCTTCTAATCTGCTACGTTGTTGCATAATTCAACCAATGTGAATGTGGTAATGTGGTTGGCTAATAATCAGTCTCCTTTTTTTTTTCCTCATTTGATGTTATTGATTGACTTTTCATGCTCTCTCAGATATGACTTTGACAGCTAATAACTATATGTTAGTAGAACCTGATAACATTATAATATTACAAAAATATCTTAACATCTAGCGATTATAGTTTGCATATGGGCCTAAGACCAATTTAGATTGATTGCCGAATAGCTGGAGTGCACAGATTCTGATAACAAAGGTTGCAGGGAAACACCCTTTCTTTTTAGACAAGATGGAGTGCCTTCTTATTTTAACAGACAACAATCGAGGGAAACTAAGTTCTTAATGAGTTCATGCATAGTTTCAATGCTTTTGAGATGTTTGTTCCAAATATTCATTTCAACTAGTGTGCTACTGCAAATGTAGTCTAACTTTTGTAATCTGTGCACTATTTTTTACACGTTATTATTATGTTTTTTTTCCTTGGCAGCAAGCTGCACTTGTCCTCAATGCTTCTCGACGATTCAGATATACGCTTGACCTAAAAAAGGAGGAGGAGAAAGAACAAATAAGGAGGAAGATTAGGGCCCATGCTCAAGTCATACGGGTATAGTTTCTAATTTCTATATTATGTCTGAAATGTATTTTTATATGATGCTACAATTTTCGTGTTTGATGAATTTAATTTTGAATATAATCAGGCTGCGTTACTTTTCAAAGAGGCTGGTGAAAAGCAGAATGGTGACAGGGAATTACCAGGTAACTGCTTTGGAGAATGGATGCCTTGTAATTTTCACCAACTTTTATTCCCACGATCAATATCTTTGTCAAGGATTGGTTGCTGCTAAGTTAGGGACCTAACTGCATCTTGATATGTAGCTGTGCAAAAATGGCAATACTACTTTTTAGTATTTCATTATTTTCTTTTTATGCAGAAATTCTCCCACGGGGGTTCGGAATCAGAGAGGAGCAGCTGACAGTGATGACTAGAGATCACAATTATTCTGCTCTGCAAGAATATGGAGGGGCATGTATCGTTCATCTTTGAATGTAAAATTGAGCCTCCAATTTATGGACAGCCAATTAAGGCATGCCTGTTTTCTTTGAAAATTAGGTTAAAGGGCTTACAAATTTACTGAAAACCAACTCAGAGAAGGGAATTCATGGCGATGAGGCAGATTTGTCATGCAGGGCAAATGCTTTTGGGGCTAACAGATATCCTCGCAAGAAAGGAAGAAGCTTTTGGGCAAGCTTCTTTTACCCAATTTAACTGTGATTACACTACTTTAAGTTATTGCTGTTTCAATGGCTAACTTTTTTTGTTCTTTTGGTGGGGGTTCATTTTGTGGCTACAGGTTTTTCTTTGGGAGGCCTGCCAGGATATGACGCTAGTTATTCTTATCATAGCTGCAATAATTTCTCTAGTATTGGGCATTGCAACAGAGGTTGATTCCTTTAGTCTGTTTTATGTTTTTTTTCCTATTCCTTATGTGCTATCTTTTGCCGATTGTTTTTTATTTATGCTTACCCCCTTGTGTGTTTGAAATCTATTTTATAAGCTTTCATAAATGATGTTTTAGCTGAGCACTTTACCTATGCAGTTACACTTTTAATCATATATAATATTTAGTTCTAACTCAAAGTTTTCATCAGGGTATCAAAGAAGGATGGTATGATGGCACAAGTATTGCATTTGCGGTGTTTCTTGTGATAGTTGTTACAGGTATGATGCTTTTTTTCACACCTTCTATCTGTACTTATTGATTTTCTATTAGCAATGAAATAGTGGGATGTCAGTAGGATGATGCAAATCATGGCTTACTTATGGTTCTTGAGCTTTCTGAGCAAATGCTGTAGTTTTGGGAGATACAATATGGATTTGTTTTTATCCTTCACCTTCAGTAATATGTTTGCACTTGTGCCTTTTGTATTGGTTTTGGATAATACATAACAGATCTTCGCTGCCAGATTGTTGTACAGTGTTTTCTTGTACTCTTCATTTTTTTTTTGCCTTTGCTGAATGATAATCCATTGAGAATAAAAATGCTGCCCCTAACTATTTTCTTCTCTTATTGCGCTAGCTGTCAGTGACTATAAGCAGTCCCTGCAGTTCCAACACCTCAACGAGGAGAAGCAAAATATACAAGTGGAGGTTTGTGATATGAAACAACCAAGCAAAATTGGGGTCCATAGATTTTAACACTCTAATTTAGTCCCATCGTTTCGTTGCATTCAGGTTATTAGGGGCGGCAGAAGGATTCAAGTGTCAATATTTGATATTGTGGTTGGTGATGTAGTGGCTTTAAAAATTGGTGATCAGGTAAGCAAGCAAACATATTTTGCTTTGATTTTATTCTACAATGTTTGTGTTTCTGACCTTATATTGGAATCCAAATGAACTTTTAGGTCCCAGCTGATGGTGTTGTAATCAGTAGTCATTCTCTTGCCATTGATGAGTCCAGTATGACAGGGGAAAGCAAGATTGTAAGTGACATGTTGCAGTTTACACTCTACCTAGAATCAGTTTTCCCACGCTTAGCAAACATACTAAACAACGGTTCTTCTGTTAGGTTATGAAGGATCAGAAGACTCCTTTTTTAATGGCTGGATGCAAAGTTGCTGATGGTTATGGTACCATGTTGGTGAGTCATCATATTAGGCCTCCTTGCTTATTCTTCTGTTTTCTTCTGAAACTTACATGTTCCGAAAGAAAAAGAGGCCGGAAATATGCAGTACTGCATAGGAACTCGCTCTTCACTGACGTGTGGGTCATGTCATAGTGGGGCCCTCGTGTCAGTGGGATGAGTCCCTCTGCAGTACTGCAGAGGAGGCTCGTCCAGGCCAGTTCCTACCTGAACGTGAGGTACCATTGTATGACTCCAGCAGCTCCGTGACTCTATCACTTTAGCTATGCTTCCCCTGCCTGGCCATCTGCAAGTAGGCCTCCACTTCCTTTAAAACCGCGTGTGCAGGGTGTGTTTGTGTGGCTATTTTGGCCATTTTTCCTATCTCAATGCAATGATACGCAGCTCTCCTGCATATTCGAGGAAAAAAAGAAGTAGGCCTCCTTCAGTCCCTCTCCTAGTGTTCTTCTTGCACCCTGCCATCATGGTTGCCAACTTGCCATTGATTTAAGTAGTTATTTTTTGTTTATTTGGGCCACTTTTGCTGATTATTGGCTAATAGACATCATCGCAAATGTGGACAAAATAGCCTGAGTTGGATTCATGGTGCAAAATTGCCACCTACAACCATATCAGGGTGCAATATTCCTATCTTCGAATGTTCGAAGGCTACATTTTTTTGGGGGTGGGGTGGGTAGGGGGGGGGATGGGATATTTTAAACGGACCTATTCCATATTCCTTATTCATTTGTGTCTGTGGGTTTTAAATTAATGCATGTTAGGTCCTGGCACCCTTAAGATATGTGCTTATTAACAGTCTTTGTTGTGAGGCCCTGGGTGTTTTGTGTATATGACCCTTTTCAGTCCTTTGCAGGTAACCGCAGTTGGCCTTAACACTGAATGGGGTTTATTAATGGCCAGCATTTCAGAAGATAACAACGAAGAAACTCCTTTGCAGGTTTCACCCTTTTATCTTTTACTGATGGTTTGATCAGGAATTGTGATATAAAACTATTAAACATCAGCTACGAGGTTTACTTCATGGCTTTATTTTTTCTCTTTAAGGTACGGTTGAATGGAGTAGCAACATTCATAGGTATCGTAGGGCTTTCTGTTGCTGCTATGGTCCTCATAGTCCTCTTTGCAAGGTAATAACAATGTCTGGAAGTTTTTTGATGATTAAATTTGAATAGCTCAGGTAATTAACCCCCAGAATCAAAGTGCAGACTTTCACACAGACTCACAATACTAAACTTCTTTTAGTATTCTGGAACTGCTGAAGCGCTACAATGCATATTGCAGGCACCACTGACAATATAATTTTCCTTATCTCTTAAGTGACATATGGCTTAATATGAACTGTTCTATGCGAAATAGATGATATTAGACTTTATTACAATGATAATTAAGGTTATTCTTTCTCTTTTCGTCTTTCCTCCATTGTTTCCGATATGAGTGCAGATAAAATATAAGGTTGCTGATATTAGAAAGTTTGACTAGATTATACTTAAAATTATATGTAGATCTTGGATGTAATGGATATGTGTCCTATACAAGGATTCAAAGCAGGGACATACCACAAATCTCTTTCTGCCATATATATCCACTGCATGTATGTGTAATTAGAATCCTTTTCTTGTTCCAGATATTTTTCAGGACATACCACGAATTCAGATGGCTCTGTTCAGTTTGTTAAGGGGCGCACAAGTGTGAAATCTGCAATATTTGGGTCAATAAAAATACTAACTGTTGCGGTATGTAGTGGGTATTTTTAGTGTATCTGTGGCACTTATTTTTCATTAAATCTTATACTGCGCTGAATTATCTAGGTGACCATTGTTGTTGTCGCTGTACCTGAGGGCTTACCACTGGCTGTCACACTAACGTGAGTTAATATATTTTTGACTGTTTTATATTCCATTTTTCAATTTCTCAACGTCTATTTTTCCTATTTCATCAGTCTGGCTTATTCCATGCGGAAAATGATGGCTGACAAAGCACTGGTACATATTTCTCCAGATTAGTTTATGCTGCACCCTTTTGGTTACTATCACATGTTGCTAAACATGTCAATTTCAGGTGCGGAGGCTTTCTGCCTGTGAAACAATGGGTTCGGCTACTACTATTTGCAGTGACAAGACTGGTACATTAACGTTAAACCAGGTTAGTTTTTCACAGATTTCAATGGGCCTTGTACTTAGCAGGTAGTAAATGTCTCTGGTTTTGTGATTATTTGACTCTCCGGAACTTTTTGCTGTTCAAGATGACCGTTGTGCAATCGATTGTTGGCGGAGTGAAGCTGCAAGCTCCTGCTAATGTTGATAACCTGTCACCTACTGTAGTCTCACTTTTACTTGAAGGAATTGCACAGAATACTTCAGGCAGTGTGTTTGAGGCTCAGGTAACGTTGCATGCTCTCCTTTTACTGCATTCGTATGTGATCTTGAATTGCTGTTTATGAAATAATTTTGTGAGTCAACTGCAGCTACTTCATTTATTTTTTTAACTTGCACTGTTCATGTTACGGCTTATTAGTATAGCTGGCACTGTCCCATGAATAGTACCCAAGTACTTTGTATCTAATTGCATAGTTCCTAGAACACAGACCACTTCATTGGAATCCTATCTTTAAGAGACATATGGCTTGTTAGTATAGTAGAGATATGCTACGTTGGACTCAGGAGTCAAGTCATCTCTGTAAAAGACTTTACCCACCAAATTGGTTTCATCAGAGCCTCTAGTTGACGTAAGAAGCCTGATGACGTGAGGGGATCTGCCCTAATCTACCTCAGCATACCATAATAGTTCAAGAATGTTATGTGTATTATCAATACGGTAGAAAATGATCTCATTTCCAGTTTAGCATACTAGGATACAATTTTTCAGTTTTGGTTGCTGGTGATAGTCGAAGCTGTCGAGGTGCTTCTTCTGAGATGTTTCTTGTCTTCTGCTTTTGGCATGTCTAAATTGTTAGCGAATTGTCATCTTCGATTTCCTCTACTGCTTCTGCTATCTTTTGTGCTAGTTACAGTGGTATATTTCTTTGGATATAAAATCTCATATTTCCGTATTTGTACCCCTTCCATAATATCCAAAATTGTGACTTATCAGGATGGTAGCGTCGAGATAACTGGCTCACCAACGGAAAAGGCCATCCTTGCTTGGGGTCTTGAAGTACAGTTCCTTAGCTACTACTATTTCTGCTGATATTGTTAAAATCTCTTTCATTTCTGATATCCATTTTTTTTGGTAATCTGTTGGTGCTTGCTATAGCTTCGGATGAAATTTGCGGAGGAGAGATCACGATCTGCTATAATTCATGTCTCTCCATTCAACTCTGAAAAAAAGCGTGCTGGGGTTGCAGTGGCTGTGGTAATTTCACCCTCATTTTTTCACAATGTCTATGTTGTTTGCTAGAGCTCCAGTTTTCAAACAATAACATAGGTGCAATTATATTGCCTTCTTAATTTTGTTTGGTCCAGTGCAACTATTTTCCATAATCTTAAAGAGTTGTTTTTTGCTGCACTATGTGCCCTTTGACCACAAGCGTTGTTTGGGAGAGGAAAAAATATAACTTTGGCAGCCAACATTTGTTGTAGCAATTTGTAAAGCTTAATAATATGCCACAATGGAAGTATTCTTGAGACAAATGTACTTGTATAATTTTTCGTATTGAAGATCTATTAGTTCTCAAATATATCGTTGGCCAGTTTTGAACTATCTTGACTTGAAGCATTCTCAGAGGCACTTAATTTCAACTCAAGAGAGCATTAAACCTGTTCATGTGGCATTTTCAGAGAGATTCAGATATTCATGTACACTGGAAAGGAGCTGCTGAAATTGTTCTTGACTTATGCAAAAGTTGGATTGATGTGGATGGCTCAAATCATGAAATGACACCTGATAAGGTAGAAATACTGGCCCCTTTTCAGATTCGCCCCCTCCATTCCTAAATAGATGTCATTCTTGGATCTTGCACAAGTACAACAACCAATGTGCACATATAGTACCTTCATGCAGAGCCTTTGTCAGGTTACTTATTGCTCTTGGGATGATCTTTAAGCTCCTCCATTGTAGTAAATAGTCTTGGGAAAAACATGTTGAAGGGGAGGTGTGGGGAATACATAAGGAAAATATGGTAAAAATTGTCTCAGAAACAACCAAAGAAAGCTAGAATGTCAGTACAGAAGATGTATTTGGGAAGTTATCATCTCCATTTTGACCTTTCAGGCTAATCAACTCAAGAAATTTATAGAAGATATGGCAGAACAAAGTCTTCGATGTATTGCTTTTGCTTATCGAAATCTTGATCTGGAGGATGTTCCAAGTGAGGAACAACGAATCAGCTGGCAACTGCCAGATGATGACCTGACTCTTATTGGAATCGCAGGGATGAAGGTATATGTTCAAGAATTTGCAAATGGTGAATTATGTTGCAGATTCTAGCTCTAGTAGTTCCCTGCCTGTTGCTGAGTTACCCCTTCTATTTGCAGGATCCTTGCCGCCCTGAAGTAAGAGAAGCTGTTGAATTGTGCAAAAAGGCTGGTGTAAAGGTGTGCATGTGTTTTGCATTCATGTCTATAGCGGCATGGGGATTTTTATAAAGAATACAAGCCATATTTGTCTCAGAAAATAAGTGTGCTGAGATTTCTTACAAAACATTTCATTATTAAATATTATTAATCATATAATACTCAGTACCTATGTTAGAAAAGCAAGTTTAGATATATTTAAGCTCCATTATCATATGATTTTATTAAAATTTTCATGAATTTGTATTATTTTACTGGGTAGCTCAGTATGATGTTTGATAATTCGATTTTTCTATTTTGAGATGCAACTCAATAGAATATTCAAAAGGAACTCAAGCTGTTTATTTGTTTTTAATGGTTGCAAAGGCACAAAAATTTTGGTCCCATTAACTTTTCCTAAACTTTCGTCTGCAATACTGAAATGCCTGTTCATTGACTCTAGCATGACTTACGCGGTTTCTAAATAAATAGGTACGGATGGTAACTGGAGATAATCTAAAGACAGCTAGAGCGATAGCACTTGAGTGTGGAATACTCGAGGACTCTGATGCATCTGCGCAAGCTATAATAGAGGGAAGAGTTTTCCGTGCTTACAATGATACTGAAAGGGAGGATGTTGCCGATAAGATTTCTGTAAGACCACAACTCATTTGTGCTTGAAAAAATATATACGAATTAGGGACATCCCTAGTTTATCAATGTGAGAACATGTTTTAGGGCATTTTGATTCATCATTCTCAGATGTAAATATTCTGTGCATGTTGTCTTGCCTTACCTTGTTGTCTGTTTCGGTTGAACAAAAAAGTACCGGACCTATTGTTGATATATTTGATATCATGTTGCATAGTTTTATTGGAGTCATTTGCCTTGGCATTCATAGTTATGCATATTACTAATATGTATTTTATACTATGCAACATATTAGTTTGGGTTGATTGCATTTATCTCATCGACTCATCTACAACTTTCTAAACTTCGAAATCAGATTCAAGGATATTTGAGTGGGGTGTTGGTCTCATTGCAAATCTTGCTTCTTGTGGTTGATATTGTTTCTCTAGTTTTGCTGCTAATATCACTGTTCCTAACTTCTGATGCATAGGTAGATATCCTATGTTCTGTAGTTGTGTTACGATATCTCATGTGCGACTGTTAATGGTAGATAAAAATATGAAAATTTGAAACAACTGAATCTGTGTTCCAGTAACCAGTAAGATACAAAACTTTGTCCTCTGTTATGGACACTTTCTTCGGAAATCAGTTCATGCGCAGGAAGAAGAAGGCCCAGGCGTCCACTAGTGGTTAGATAAGTTTGTTGAGTTAGTTTTTCTATTCAATCTGTTAGTAGCTGGATTGGCCAGCAAGTTAGGGATAAGTTGTTAGGAGGTTGAGAGTCCTATATGTACTGCCTGATGGCGATTTTTAGAGATTAAGCAGAAAGATCATTCTAATCTCAGAGCCTCCCAAGGGGAGGGCGAGTTAGTTGTGATTTACCTGCATTAGCCCTTATATCAATAAATAGGCCGTATCATCCTCTTTTGGTTATCCTCTAGCTTTCTAGCTGAATTTGTTGAGGCATTTCTGACTTTTTGTTTCATCGTGTAAGTACAACAGGTATTCTTGTTTGGTCCTTGGAGTACACATCTTATATTGTTCAATGTGTGCTCTTGCTGTTGACTTGACTGTTCTACTGAAACTAACCATATTTCAACAATACATTGCAGGTGATGGCGCGATCTTCTCCTAATGACAAACTTCTCCTAGTTAAGGCTCTTAAGAAAAGAGGCCATGTCGTTGCTGTTACTGGTGATGGAACAAATGATGCTCCTGCATTGCATGAGGTACATACAAATTTGGAGTTCATATTTGAATGAATAAAAGAATGAGCCATGCATGTGATTGTATACTGTACTATTTGGTACTATGGTACTACTAACATGATGATGTTTCTTTCTTCTTTTTTCACCCCTTCAACCTATCATTGTTCCCATTTTTCAGGCAGATATTGGTCTTGCTATGGGCATCCAAGGAACAGAAGTAGCTAAAGAGAGCTCAGACATAATTATTCTGGATGATAATTTTTCTACTGTTGTGAAGGTTAGGAAAGTTTGTAGAATCTAACAATCTTCCTATTTTGCACCTAATACAATGGTTGTCTTAAATGTTCTTCATATTTTATATTCTAGGTAGTTCGCTGGGGTCGCTCTGTTTATGCAAATATCCAAAAGTTTATTCAGTTCCAGCTCACTGTAAATGTTGCGGCTCTTGTCATAAATGTTGTTGCTGCTGTTTCCTCAGGAAATGTTCCTCTAAATGCTGTTCAGGTTTGTATAAACATCTGCAGTATACTTTTCCTATCATTTCTGCCATACCAAGATATTTAGTGCAATCCATATTGATATTTTAACTGGTATCCATGTTTGAATACTGAGAGACTAGTTTACTTAGTCTTGCCATGCCCAGTTTCCCCAACATGCAGTTTCCTGAATCATTTTAGAAAGGATTGTACATCAGTATGCGATTGCTAGCATTGTAATCTAGTCTAATTGCTCTCCATTCTGTGCTACTATTGTGAACAGAATCCTGCTAGTTTATTGTAGTGCTCTTTGATTTGGTAAATTAAGAGGTATATGTATAAACAGGAATTTGTTATAGAGCAACATAATCCAAAGGTAACTTATGAAGATGGCCAGTGTGCACAAATGTGATGTTTGCAAATGTCATAGCATAATTTCTTTTTGAGTAATGCCATGTAAAAGCCCATCATTTTGCAAAAATTATGTACAAGGAAATGTCAAGGATGAGCACTGCAAAAATAATATTGCCAACTTGCCATGGGCCAAATCAAATTGTTTATGAACAGAAGTGTAGCTAAAGTGTTAAGCTTTTATTGAGTTGGACATCAACAAATACTAGCTTCGTTTTGTTTCGGATACAGCTTCTCTGGGTTAATCTCATCATGGACACACTTGGTGCTCTTGCATTGGCTACTGAACCACCAACAGATCAACTTATGAGGCGGTCACCTGTTGGACGGAGGTAGGTCTTTTACTCTTGAAACATTATCTGTAACTGAAAGTTGTTGGAGTATAAGTGAATTGCCCACCTCTCCCCATCAGCTTAAGCTTTTGGGTTGAACTAGTTGGTGCATGCAACTCAATATGGTATCAGAGTTAGAGGTCTCGAGTTCGAATCCTGACGGGCGCGATTAAATAAAATAATTGCAGCTCACTCCAATCTCCACGTATGCGGCCTGAGAGAGTCTGCACGTGAGGGGGAGTGTTGGAGTATAAGTGAATTGCCCACATTTCCCCATCAGCTTAAGCTTTTGGGTTGAACTGGTTGGTGCGCTCAGCTGGGAGCGCACGCGGGCGGGGGGGGGGGGGGGGGGGGGGGGAGGACCCGACCATGGGTGGCGCAGCCAAGGGGTGGCGCGCGGGGTTTAGGGCAGCAGAAGGTGAATCGGGGCGGTAGCCTGGACTCGTGATACCATGAAAGTAATATGGCTCGGGAATAGTAGATGTATTGATGCAAAGCACCGGGGGGGTTACGTATATAGGCTAGGGTCTCCAGGGTTTATAGAAACACCACCAATCAGGAGATCCTAGCCTAATAGGATAACACCTATCTAAACCCTAGGGGCGGCGCACAGTAATGGGCTGGTGCGGCCAGCACCCAAGGCCCATAGGGCCAGCCTATACAATCTGTCTAACAGTAACTGTATGTTATTCTTCTGTTAATATCATCTTCTATTTGGTTAGCACTTAGCAGTCAGCCTTTTGTGTCTAAAATATTCAATAATCATCCTAGAGTGAGATAATTGTGGATCCCATAGCTCTCTTTCTGCTAACAAAGGTTGTTGGATACTTGAATCAGTTTGTAAGGCGTGCATCTGTACATGTTCAAGATTATTGCTTTGTATATTGGGTCCAACATTTGGTTTAGTTATCCACTTACCCAGATAGGTACTGAATGATTCGTAAGACGGAAAGAAAATTGTTGGCCTATTAAAGTTTGCACCAAACTGTAAAAAAGATTCACTTCCTTAAGATTTTCATGACTATCTTTTTACAGGTTAGGACCGTCAGATAATAAATTAATCTTAGAGATGCAAAATTGCATGGAAAATAGTGATGGGCAATTCTTAAAGTATTTTCTAACATAGGCTATCATGTTCTCTATCAGACTATCACCTGATTTGTATTTAAAACCCAACTTGTGCGCGGGGAAAAAAAGGGGGGGGGCGCCCAAATCTCATTAGGCTGTAAATTGGACCAATTGAAATAGTTTGGTTGAGTTAATTGAATCTAAATAAGTTCAGGGGGTCAAGTGGACACAATGGATGCCACTTGGTTCCTCCTAGGTTGATTTATTTTTTTTCTTTTTGTTATGTATTTCTGTAACGGAAGTAGTAAGGATTCTGTGTTTATCGTTAGTACATATTTGCCACTCTTTTTCTTAGTTGATTACTTGTTACTGGTTTATCAGGGGCTCTGTAACCTTTCCCTGACCTTCACCATTCAGCTTGGCATGTGTTAAGGCAGTATTGTGCTGGCATTGAATATGTAATTTTCTGGTGAAAGTAGCACCCAAGAAATAGTGTGTATTATTCGCGTAGTGTTTCTTTGTATTATTTGCATTTCAAATTAAGTTGAAACAAAAGGATCCATTGACCATTGCATTCTTTTCATAATTGTTTGTTGACGGAATTGTTGTGCATGTTTAAACGGCTAAAATTCATGTGCATTTGATGCAGAGAACCTCTTGTGACTAATATCATGTGGAGAAACTTGTTTATTCAGGTATTAAGGTCCTGCCAGATGTTGACTAACTTGGAACTGTTAATGATCTACTTTTATATTGGGCACTGACGTTTATGTAACCACAGGCTGTCTTTCAAGTTGCTGTTCTTCTTACTCTCAACTTTAGGGGCCGGAATCTTTTGCATTTGACTCAGGACACACTAGATTACTCCAGTAAAGTGAAAAATACAGTTATATTCAATACATTTGTCTTGTGTCAGGTAACTATTTTTTGGATAAGTGCCTTCTCTATTACTTTATTTGGAGGCATATTTCTGACCTTAAAGTTACATTGTGAATGCTTTTTTTCATCTCCATTTGAAGCAAGGAATATAAAATGCTAGTAATTTATAGCATATGGGTAAGCCATTTTGGGAATTGACAAAACATTGACTTTTCCAACAGGTGTTTAATGAGTTCAATTCTCGTAAACCAGAAGAACTGAACATCTTCAGTGGAGTTTCAAGAAATCATCTTTTTTTGGGAGTAGTGACTATAACCGTTGTATTGCAGGTATGGAAGGATTTTAGATAACTGTATCAGTAAATTTATGATTTTAGTTTAAGGAAATAGCATTTGACTGGCATGCCATTTTTATGTCAGGTGATAATTATTGAGTTCCTTGGGAAATTTACATCAACTGTGAGACTGAATTGGAAGCTTTGGCTTGTTTCTGTAGTTATTGCTTTTGTAAGGTAAGATACTTTTCACTTTAAGAACCAACATTGTGTTGTAGGGATGAGTTATGCTTCCCGAATAACTTGATGGAAAAAGTCTAGATAAGCTCCTGAACTTGAGCAAAGTGCATCCAACTACCTGATATAAAAAAATCAGACATCCTACTCCTGAACTTTTTAATCAGATACATTTTAGCCTAAGCCAGTGGTCCTGGTGGTTTTTGCTATCTTGATGGGTGATGGACGCGTGATGTGCCCCTCTTGTGAAGTGTTATGGTCTGGTCAATTTGTAGCTATGACTCGAAAATCCATGTCAGAGCCAACTTAAGCACCCTACCCCCACCACCCCCCAGGACTCCACTAAATTCTTCTCTTTCTTCTCGCACAAATGGCTCTATTGTCCTCATCCGCAGCCTCCCGTGATCTGACTCGGCGGCTGTGGTGGTTCAAGCATTTTAGTTTCTTAATTTTCTATGATCATTCGATTTTCTAATTGTTTATCTCCAAGCAGTTTGAATTGAAAACACTGGGAATTAATTTCTGATGGGTGCCCTAGAGGATTGACTGTAGCTTGCTTGTAATTAACTATTGCCTGGTAATGCAGTTGGCCCTTGGCTTTTGTTGGAAAATTCATCCCAGTTCCAAAGACTGAATTGAAGGATATCATTCTAAGGTGTTGGCCCCAACGTAAGGATCTGACCTACTCTCTCCTTTTTTGGGTCAGATATTGAGAATATGGTTCATCTGCACCAGCTGCAGTTTGCTTCGTTCTGTTGCTTGTTTATTGGAATGATCAGAGTTATTTTGTGTTGGGTCTCTTAATGTGCAGGTAATGAGAGAGCAGAACAGCAGGGACAGGATGAGAGACGGGCAGAATCACAGGTGTGAAGCTGCTTGGGCAAGTGTTCAAAATTATCGGATGCTGAAATATAGTGTTGGTGCACAGAGATGGTGTTGGTTAATTTTGGGTGCTGATTTCTTCTAACCATGCTACCTTGATCCCTGGCTATAAATTCTGAGGCTGGTCAGCGATCCAGGAGATAATACATCCTCGCTGGCTCATGATCTAGAGTTGAAGTCATTGTAAACAAAATATTTCATCCTTAGCCTAACGAAGTTCAGGACCTCCAGTAGTTAATTGCACACAAGTTGTGCCGGCGGTCTTAGATTGGTTTGATCTGGGGAAGTCGCAAAAAACAATGAAGTGTAGCTCGTTTTCCCTATATTCTTTTGGTTTTAGTTGCTCTCTAGAACATTTTGTCTAACCGGACACTGGTGCTCGGTGTAAAGTCTGATATTTGAATGCTACTTGGGTGCGATTGAAGGATTTGACTTTCGCAATGTACATTTGCTGACTTGCTATTGGTTGCGCATACTTCTTAAGTCGTGAATTGTAGTGTCTATGTTCTGGCTGAAGGTTCCTTTTAGCAGTTAAATGAAATGCACAAATGGTGTTCTGAGATAAATTGTATTGGCGGTCATCATTCATGAGACACAGGGCTCCCAAATCTTTGCATGATACTATGATTAGCCACAAGCACAAGGTACGGTCATCCAAGTTCCCAAGCCTTCCTCTGGAGTCCACGGCATACAGAATCACTTTAGTATGATTTGTTTTTTTATCCTGCATGCCTCCTTTGCCAGTTTTAAACATCCAATAGTTTTCATTGACAGTCGTGGACATGCATGCTGTCCTTGCTTTGTACTACCCAGGCAGTACGATGCAAATTCCCAAGCCATTCTCTTTTTTTTTTCTTCAGAATCGGCTGGCTATGTGCAAATTTTATAAAGGGTTCCATCACATAAAGCATGAGGCAGCAAAATTCCAAACGAGGCCTTTGCAAAAAGCAACAGGCGGGCGAGGGATGCATCGCGTGCAAATTGCCTCTCGATTTGTTTACGGGGGACGTGCCTAAGCATGTCCCGGAGCCAATAAGTAGGGCACATGGTGTGGCCATGCCTCCCCCAGCGGAAATCATGATGCTTGCTTTCCCAGCACGAGATGCCTTCCATTAGTGGGAGCAGTGGAGCTAATGGGAACAACGAGGGAGATTAGGACACGACTTAAGAGAGGATCCTATTGCATCTAACCTTGGTTAGCTCACTGAAATGGAGTGCTGATGCTGATAGTACTCTATAGTAGTACTAATTGCTAATTAACAAGATCAATGGGCATTGGATCTCTCATCATCGCTCCGGATGCTGCTTGCGGCGTGCGTAGCTGCGTACGGACATGTTTCATGTTTGTACCTGACGAGAGAACTGTGAGCATGCATGCATGCGTGCTGCCATCACCCAATATCAGTCGTCAATGCAAGGAGCTGCTGCTGCGGCCTGCAGGGCTGCAGGAACCAGGGAGGGAGAAGGGAACCATGTAGGCATGCATCAGGCTGTTGGGAGCAGGCGACAGACGGACAGAGGACTGAAGTTAGAACCAGAACGTACTATCACTGCTCTGCAACGGCAGGATATATAATAGCAAATTAGCACACTTTTTTTTTCCTGAACGTAAATGGAAATTAAGGCTTTCTTTCCGGACGAACACGAGCACATTTCATTTATGAGACTGAGACAAACTGATAAAGGAAAACGAAACATGTAGATTCCTTTTAGGGGAGATCATGTAAACAAAATTGGCATTAGGTGTTTTGGTCATGCGTGTTTATTGCCCGTAGGACTGGTTAATGGTGCAGGATGAGCAACCTTCCTGCCCGAGAAGTAGTTGCTCTCTGCTCGGTTCATGAGTGGATATTCATCTGCTCCCAAATTAACGACGATAAACGCTACCCGTCTGCACTCCACAGACACGTACAAAGAGAGAATTTATGAAGGCCATTAGACGCATGCATGAACCAAGACAACGCGTAGCGCCACCCATCCACCCACGGCAGCTAATCCTTTGTTCCCTAGCTGCCACGCATCGAGCACGCGACAGCCGGAATTTGGAGGGGGCACGGCGCGGTGATCGACAAGGGACACGATCCATCGGTTCGGAGGTTTCGGGTTGGCAGACGACACGCGCGCGCGCGCACACCGCGCCGCGCCCCGGCCCGGCCGCTCATCGGATTCCCTCATGCATGCATGCAGGTGGCGACGCATGCACGCGGCTGGTTGGTGGGCGTGGCTTGTAGCTAGCTTCGCGACGCGCACGAGCAAGCCGGGCTGCCAGGAATTCAGGATCGGACCCGTACGGCCCGATGCTGCTGTGCCCGTGCCTGTGCGTGCATTCACTCGCTGCTCGTCGTCGTCATCCAGAGCAGCAGCAGCAGCAGTAGTGTCTGCATGCATGCGCTGGGAATGGTTGAATGCGCACGTAGCAGCTGCTACACGTAAATGTTCTGGTCGTACGCAGAGGAGAGGATAGATAATACACGTGCTCGTGTGCACGTACTGCTGCTCCTATACGAAATTACGAATGTGTGGCGAGGCGATCGCTAGCGGACATACTAGTATGGCAGGCAGCAGCCAGATGCCATTCAATGTGTCGGCCTGGTCCTTGTTGCAATGAGCGCCGCGGTATGGAGGGTTTAGATGACAAGACGCGGTTTGCTCTATTTTAAATTCGAAAATCGAATCCTATACGTACCATCGAATCCAATGTTTTCAGAAACTACCAGAGATGGATTAATCCACAGTAGAGCTGAGCAAATCTCAGGTCGGGCTGACAAAAAAGCTCGGTTCCTTTCGAAACTAAAATCTCCATCCAAACCTGCCCTTTTAACTCCATTGGGCCAACAAAATTAGATCCAATTTAAGCTGGACTTAGACTCGCATTAGGTTGTCCATCCTTTTCCAGTGTAGATATAATTGATTTTATTATTCAGGCCAGGCTCGAGCCTGCCTATTTTTTCGAGCTGTGAAAATTAGCGCTATGCCCAACCCTAAATAAGTATCGGGCTAGGATGGAACTCTTTTGCTCTGGTCTACTCCATAGTTCTCTCAATCTCTATTTAAAATTACATCATCGTACTATTTCGTTTCGCCGGGACAAGGGTTTAACCAACCACTACTATTAAAATCTATGCATATGAAAAGGAAGTTGAGTTCCTTTACACAATGCAATACGCGGTAGCCACTCTGAACTGAATCTTCTCATAAGCGGCCAACAGTGATAGTGTATTTGATCAAGGATTAGCAGTTATTAAACCTATAGAAAAAGATGGAAACGATATATATACTACACACCTGTGGGTCACTTAGAAAAACAATGATGGTGGTGGGCACTGTTGCCCGTATAAGAAAAACTGCAGGGAATGAAGTAGATTCTTGTAGTGGCTGACTATATATATCACGATAAAATGTACTGTACTACCTCCGTTCTAAATTACTATTCGTTTTGAATTTTCTAAATATATAATTTTTATTATGTATTTAGACATAGTATATATCTACGTGTATAGCAAAACGAATAGTAATTTGGAACGGAATAGTTAGCTGCCTGGTCAGCGAAGAACCAACCGCATATGCCAGCAGACTGATCAGCTGCAGAAACTTTTATTTCTTTTCTACCGCGCCAATTCAAGAGCCATAGCTATAGATCTCAATCCGATCGCCTCGAAAGAGGGTAAAATTCGAGCTTCTTTCCCCAGTTCATTCACCACCCGCCTTCATTCCTCTCGCAATCATTCGCATCTCTCTCTCTCTCTCTCATCCATCAAACGCCTTTCGCCTCGCAGGGTGCAGGCTGCCTCGGCCAATATAATTCTGTTCTCTCCCACTTTACTGCCGCTTCTCACTCCTGGATCACCGCCATCATCACTGCCATCCCTCCTCCCCCTCCACGCCTGCTTCCTCTCTTCGCTTCTCTTCTACTTAAGTGCCACTCGCGCAACCCTACCCTGCTTCTTGCTTGCCTCCGCCATTGCCATCGATCGATCACTCCACCATACCTTTTCCTCGGTCAATTAATTGATGGGCCTCGAGCTCGAGCTGCTGTCCAGCAAGCTCCCGCCGATACGGACGGCAGCGGCGGCGGCGAGCCTGGACGGTGACGACAATGCCGTGCTCGATGGATGCTCCACTCCGACGTTGGCGGCTACCGTGCTGCCGCCGCCGTTAGTGTGCCCGCCGGCGCCGAGGAAGCCGAGGCCGCCGGTGGCCAAGATAAGGAAGCTGCAGCGCCGCGGGCGCCCCTGCGGACCGACGGCACTGCGGTCCGCGCCTGTGCGGTGGTTCATTGCGGTGCCGCAGGACGTCCTCGCCGCGGTGTTCGTCGCCCGGCCCGCCGCCTCGGCGCCGCCGGCGAGCAAGAAGATCCGCGTGCACGTCGTGGGCTGACAGACCCACACGGACACGTGCACGGTGCTTCCTTGATCGTAGCTGGTCGAGTTCTATAGGTGCATGCAGATGCATTGAGGTCGTCCATGGCGTCCTGGATTAGCCGTCCATGCAGTTCTTGGATCGCCAGGAGAGCTGAAGCGATGACCACAGCATTGTCTAGTTTAGTTTAGCATGCAACTACTCTAGCTGCTTATTAGCTTAATTACTTCAATTCAGTCTAGTTTAAAAGTTGGGGTTTGAATGACTACAATTGTATATGTATTGTTGCTGACCCAACAACTCTGGCTCCTACTAAGCTAGTAGCTCAGCAAGTTCATGATGATATGAGATAAGAGAACTAATGGACTTAGAAACATATGATTTTGCTGTGTATTATTAGCTCTCTCATGGTTATCATTGTGTGATTTCATGAATTCATGTTGTTCTATGAGATGATAATTTAGTGACATGGTTCTTGAGCCTTGATGAGCTTGTTGCAATGCAAGAGGCCCGGTAATTTCATTTTCTAAAACAAGGCAAGGCCATTTTGAGGTCAACCACGTACAACTGAATTCTCTTATGTTTTGTGTTATCAAATTAACTGACTCTTGTGTTTCTCTTCTAAGTTCTAAGCATGCTGATTATTAGTCAATGTCAATTTAAGCAAAATTATATATAAGAGAGTAGACTTAGAAACATATGATTTTTGCTGTGTATTAGCTCTCCTAGTCACCATTTTGTGATTAGCTGAATTCATGTTGTGCTATGACATGATATCCTGTGACGCGATCTTGCTCCCTGAGCTTTTTGCAGGGCCAGGTAAATCCATCTTCTAAAACAAAGCTGGCAAGGCCATTTTGAGATCAACTGAATTCTCTTATGTTTTGTGTTGTCAAATTAGTTGTCTCTTGTGTTTCTCTTCTAAGTTCTAAGGCTGATTTGACAATGTCAATTAAGCACGATGATGGTCTATTTTCTACATGAGAGAGAGGAGGGAGCATGGAAGAACTTGCAGGTAATGGCTGGAGAGGAAAGGGGCCTGGCAGAGCTTCCAAAGGGTGTCCTCTTGCCATGGTACTTTTGATACCTAAAAAGGGATGCATGCATGAGCAGGGGCAGGGCAATTCACAGAGGGGGCAGGAGAATAGATCTGGAGGGAAAAGGAGGTTAATGCCACTCAGATCTGAATTCCGCGGGCCCACTGCTGCAGGGGATTCAATGATTCTGTCTGTGCTCAACTGCTAGTGCTGCATTTTCTGGAAAAGCATATGGCAGAAAGTTCAGCTTGGTTGGTAGTGAAAGTCCATCATCTATGTGTGCTCATTTTGTAAAACCTAAAAATGTTTGTGGTTCCTAAATAAAACCCACAGATTGTTTGTTATAGGAGTAGCATTGCAGCACCCTCTAAAAAGACTTCGAGTAATTAACTGAACTGCAGTAGAGTACAAGTCATACAAAATTCCACATGTATATGATTGTTTAGTAATGGCATTTTTTTCTAGTTGATAAATTTACCAATATCGTCTAGGAAAAAAATCTCAATACGCTGGAGAAGTTCGCAGCCTTTTGTGTTAAAGGTACTAGAATAAAGTAGTATATGAGATGGTTCATTTTTTAGTTTTTTAAATGATTTTTTTTCCTTTTATAAAAGAGAACAGTGGCACGTACCCGGGTTTATTTGCAGTGAAGCTTCGCACTTTCACTACAGCCCTTTATCAACAGCACAAAATGGGTACCCATACCATTTTCTGAACTGCTCCGGGTTTATTTGCAGTGAAGCTTCGCACTTTCAGTACACCCCTTTTTTATCAGCAGCACAAAATGGGTACTCATACCATTTTTCTGAACTGACAGAGTGACAGTGCCCCTAGGCTCCCTGCAGGTGAAAGTGACTGTCCATGGCCATGGGTGAGATCGATCGATATCCATGGATCGACAGGCATAATGGCCGGCGCAGCTACGTGATAAATGATGTTTCTCCTTCGTCTCGAGGTTCATCTCGAGGCTGCACAGTATCCTTCTCTGCCTGCAAATTGCTTAGTGGTGGTGGGGTACACGTACTACGTGCCTACGTGGCACACATACACACACTTGCATAGGAGTATATACTTAATTTTTTTTTCAGGACCAACAGCAAGGGCACATACTGATATTGGACAGCAATTTGTGTGCGCATGCACGTATGTCCCCCCACCAACCATTGCATGCGTAATGTATATTGCGAAACATTTACGCCTTTGGGTAATAAGTAAAAGGCATTTTCTCTTTTGGGCATGGGCCCTTTTTACCGGCTCCTTTTACTACCCCTTTTTTCTTGGCCACAAAAGAGAGAGCTCGCTTTTTAATTATGTTCTTCCCCACCTCATAGCACCAATAATGACGCTGCCATTTCTTTCCTCCCTTCATACACACAAAAGGAGGTGGCAGTTACCAGTTAGTACCACGCTGCAGGCTGCAGCTGAAATTTCACCCTTAAGCCAGTGGCTTGTGAGGCATGGAAGATGGAAAGTGAGTTTCTTTAGAAGGTCCTATGCCTCTATTAGGAGTGTAGGATGAACTTGAACACACTTGGTAGCTTAGGGTGCACTCGAGCGTTAGTGTGAGTCAACAATGGCTGCCCATCATAGCGATAATGAAGGGCCTAACCGCCTAATTGAAGGCGCTTTCTCTGCATGCCCATCTTTGAAGCTTGAGTGTGAAATCACAAATGGCTACAGGAGTAGCGTTGCATAACGAGGCCTCACAAAAGTGAGAACCTCCTGATTTCTTCTTCTGGGCTATATCTACAGCACGTCTAGCCATTCGGCCCAATCCCTAAGCTTGCTTTAGAGAAGATCCTGAGGAAGACAGGTGACCCCAGCCCAACAGGTCTAGACATTCGGCCCATCTACTACATGCCTTCGCATGTCATCCAGCCCAACAGGTCTGCTGCTGTTTGCACCCCAAAGCCCATCATCATCAGTCGGCCCTTTGAACAAACAAGACTGCCCAGCATAGCCCATCCAGCTCGCCTCGGCCCGCCGTCGATGCAGCCGAGGTTGACCGAATCCCCAAATCCGCGAGCCGCGCAGCAGCGGAATTGCGTAGCGTAAAGCGACCCACCCGAGGCTCGAGACTGACCTCTTCTCTCCTCTCCCTCTCTCTCTCTCTCTCTCTCTCTCCAGAGTCGCAGAGCCTTCCTTCCCGTGCTCGCCTCCGCTTTCATTTTCCCAGCCGGACTGCCCCCAACCTAAACAGCACAGCTCCAGAACCTTCCCTTCCCTCCCCTCCCCTCCCCGCCTACCCTAGGGTTTCGCGCGCCGGCCGGGGGGCATGGCGTACGTGGACCACGCCTTCTCCATCTCCGACGAGGACGACCTCGTCGGTGGCGCCGTCGGGGGCCCGCGCGGCGCGCCCGTCAAGGAGATCGCCTTCGCCGCCGCGCTCCTAGCCTTCGGGGCGCTCGGCGCCGTCGGGGGCCTCTTCATGGCGGCCAACCAAGTCGGAGGGGACCGCGCGCACGGTGAGTGAGTCTCAGGCTGAGACGCCTCCCCTTGCTCTTCCGCTACCTCGTCTCGATGCGAGTCACTTAGGTTTCCTTCCTGCGTGCGCGCCCGTGAGGCGCTTTGATGTGCCTGGGATTCGAATCCTTGTTACCAGATCTCTGGGGGATATTAGCTTCCGGGTTTGATTTAGGTGCCTAGGGTTCGAGAAATTGACTTGGTCGCCATTAGTGGTGTCTCGGGTGCCAATTCTATGAAAGTAATTTGATTGTTTCTGTCACTAGCTTGCGCGAGTATGGTGACGATACAAGACAAAGAGATAATGTTTTGATTATTTTCCTAATTATTTATCTATTAGCATATGTTCCGAGCTTGAATTTGGTTGGGATGCTTACATTTGGGGGTTGGTGCCACGCCTTACTTGTCGGCAATCGGGTGAACTGTCCTGTGTCCAACAGTAGGAAATGCAGGTGCTTATCTGCCTATCAGGTTCTGAAATTCATTGTATCAGAAGCTACATGAGGTTTAGAGTACGTATAAAATGACATCACAAGATTGACCGAACGAGTGCATTTGAATGCCATTATGCACGGATGTAGATTTTGGTTTCATGCTAGGAATCTGATGTGTCATACATCTGTAGTTGGAACTAGTTGTGATTTATGTGTGGAAACTCGAGAATTTGCCTTTTATTAAGTACGGCTGCAATGTGAAATTGTGAACTACTTCAGTAGCTTTCATGAGACAACACCTCTGAGATGCATCGATCTAAATATGTGCTTCATATGCAGGAGCTTGTTCTTCATTTTTACCTGAACTTGCCTGTTTTCTTTTCTTGGAACAGGAATCTTCTTCATGATTCTTGGCATTGTGATGTTCATCCCTGGGTTCTACTACACACGAATCGCGTACTATGCATACAAAGGTTACAAGGGCTTCTCATTTTCAAACATCCCGCCCATCTGAAGAAGCAGTGTCATTGGTCTGGAGTTTAGATCAAAACTGCAAGGACCCTGCTGAAGTAGTGGCATTGCCTCATTGGCCTGGAGTTTAGTTCAAAACTACAGGTGCTCTGGTGATGATAGTGTAGACGCCCATCTGTTACATGTTTGTGTCTATTTCTTCTCAACCTCAACCTTGTACTGGGAATGAACTGGTGGATGTACAGATAAGTAGAGCTGCATATTATGGTGTGGCCACCCAGTGGAACGTTGTGTGATGTCAAATTACTGTACTGTGATACTTTGCCCCTTGATTACACAGAACCGTTTCATAATATTCGCAAGACTTCGTTCCAGTACAAATAATTATCATTTCAGAGTTGTTTTTATTTCCAAATTTCAGCTATCCCCGCCCATGTTGTGAGGTTCGTATATATGTTACATATTAAAATAATTAACCACTATATTTGCGTTGTGATAGTGGCAATCAGGTTTCTGTCTTACGACTGGGCGGTTAAACTCTCATATTTCAGGCTTCACGGGTGTGTTCTTATCTGTTAACATTCGTCCAGTCTTCATGCCTCGAGGAGCCCGTGACGGTAAATGAACTTAAATCAGTATGAATTCAAGTCGAATAGAAAAACACGGGGCAAAACTAAGAGCACAGTAAACGATCGAAACAGGGCTGCCAACAAACAGGAAAAAAAAAGAATCAAAATAGAGCTGCCAACAAAGAGAAGAACCAGAGACTGGACTGTGCAATTGAAACTGTGGCCGCATTGAATTTGGAGGGGGCAGAAACAGACACGACGCCCCATCCAATCGTGTATCGGCGTCGATCTGGGCACCTTGCAAAGGGCGTTTCGTCCATGGAGGAAGAGACGGCACCCGTTCGTCTAATAATGCCGTCCCAACACCAAATCCTGCAGTTCCAGCAGAAATACCAGATCCAAACCCCAATGGTCTCTACTAAACGCAGAAGAAAAAGAAGAAAAAAAAGCGATTATTTGGGCGTGTGTTTGTGTTGCTGTGTGGCCAGGTATTGTGGCTTGGAACTAAAAGAAGATGGATCTCCAAACAATCTTCTCCTGGCGTCAATCTGGGCTCCATGCGGCAGTCAGGACGCCATCGAACGGCGCCTGCTGTTGACTCATAATATAGAGCCCGATTTCTCGAATTCGGATCGTGAGCGGAAAAAGAAAATCAGAAAAAGAAAAATGAATCTTTGCATTTAATCCCTACCGAGAAGCACAAGCAAATTTCATAGCGAACAAATCGAACAAATCCTAGAGCAGTATCCCAAAAACTAGATCTGAAAGAGAGGGTAACAAAAGGAGAAAATGGAGAGGAATTCGCCGAGAACGCGGCGTAGCAGTCTAGCGGCGGCGGCGGCGGCGGCGGCGGGAGAAAATAAGCACGGTGGGTTTAGGGTTCGTGGAGCCCTCTGTCTTATAGGCAGCTGCCAGCTAAACCAGCCAGTCAGAGAGCGACGCGTGTCATGGGCCGTGGATGGATGCCGGACTCTACCTGGACCAATCCCAACGAGCAGCTGGGCTCGAGTGAGGCCCAATAACGTCGCGCGCCGGCAAGGGGGCTTGCGGAGCGGCCGCCGGTTTCGGGCCGCGGCTAGAAAAGTATGTGACCTTTTTTGTTAGGATTCTCTCCATAGCCAAAATCTACATCGACACAAAAAGTCAGCCCATGATGCATTTTGTGTCAGCACTTGACAGTAGACACACTGGAAAAACGGGAGTGAGTCTCAAAAAAAAAAAGAAAAGGAAAAAAGAGAGTAGAATCCTGCGGTAGGATTGCTCTACTGGGGAGCAAAACACAGGCAGGAATTTTGCCAGTTGTAAAAACGTGGAACGTCTGAAAGTGACTGCCAAACTAAAAAAAAAAAGCCTTGAATTATGTAAGAGCACAGCCGTTGCGTTGCGATTAACTGATCACTGACCAACCGGTGGTTTGCTTGTTGATGTTGTGCTGAGAAGCCTACCGATGAATCATTCCCTTGATTGAAGAACATTGAGGATTACGCACTGCGTGCAAGGCAACTTTTGACTTCATTATCATACAGTTTGTAATTGTATAATTGTATCACTGTAGACTAGGGAGGGAGACGTCTAGAGGAATCTTTCTTTGTCACTCCGGGGGTCAAATCAAAGAGTGCGAAAGGTATGTCTACTGTTTTCGTTCAGCCGGCTTACTCGTACGTCACAGGTACCATTATTACAGCTTTTGACAAAACCAGTTCGGTGCCCTAATGGTCTCCATCCACTGTTTTTCAAGCTACGCGCTGGCATTAATTCACGCAGGTTAAGTTCACCATCAAGTGCCCAGCAAAGTGTGGTCAGCAGCTAGGATGCAAAATCCATCGTAGAAACACACGTACGGCAGATCAGGTGTCTTTCCTCAACGTCTGCAAAGAAGTTCTTTAGCAGAAAAAAGGAAAAAAAGAACGAAGTGGCCGTTGAATCTCTGCTCTCCGGTAAGTACAGCAGCTGTCGGTTGTTTCTACTTGTGGCGGTGAATTTAATTACTGACGGTCTGACGCTGACGGTTTAAAGATGATAGCTGCGGTGCTGAATTCACAGGCATGGTATGGTACAAAGTGCTTGTTCTTGGCTTCCTGATGAATCATCACGGCTGAAGTAGTTGGGTGGCGCCCTGCTCATTACGCTTGGGGCCACCGGTGCACTACTGCACTAGTGCTCACCTCAATCAATTCCGCAAGACCACAAGGCGGGCGCATCTTGGAGGGAAGCTGGGAGGATGGAGGGTCCATCCCATGGAATCTGTCAGAGAAATTTTCCGGTGAGTTTTTGGCCCACCTCAGTTCATCACTTCTTCAGGGGTAACCTTTTTATCACCAGCTTCTGCCTAGTGACCTCATGCAATTACCAGTCAGCAACTCCTGCACGTCCGTGCGCAGCCTGCATCGCGGTACTGTAACTTACTTCATTTAGAAAAATTGAGGCCCATTTCCATTTAGACTACAGTATGAATATACTCCCTCCGTCCCAAAATAACGTTTAGCTTTTTCAAAAGTCAAAACTTTTTAACTTTGACCAACAATATCTCTAAAAATAATTTATTTCAAATAGAAAAAGTTACATATTATAATAGTTGGTTTCATGATAAATCAACTAACATTATTTTTATATTATTTTTATATTATTAGTCTCTATTATTATTTCTCTTTTCGCAGTCAAAGTTGAAAAGATTTGACTTTGAAAAAGTTTAAACGTAGCTATATTCTAGGACGGGGGGAGTACGATGATAACGTCCAGTAGTCTGGGGCCACTACTCACTAAACGTTTCCAAATTTTTCATTCATAAAATCCATGCTCTATTTTTTTTATGACTGAGACTGAGATGATAGCGTGATCATCCATGTGACCTCACATCCCCATCGCCGCATCACAAAACATGTTTCTATATTACCATCAGTCGCCAGCACGTTTTTGCTTTTGCGAGAAGCGGATGTGACAACTGCTTAGCCTCCTCCTCCCCCTGATTATTAATCACCCGTCGTCCATCGACATCGTCCCCTGCTCCCCTGACCTAACACCGGCACCTATCAACGGCTTTCGTTCGTGTGGCCACTTGGTTCCTTTGCAGATAAGGATCGGCAGATAATTACTTGTCTCATTCTAAGCCATGCTTAGCGGGCGAGGAGACGACAGCGCACGGGAACGGTGTTTACCGCGATGCAGGCTGCCCTGTCGATCACTGTTTTATTATGTTTTTTTTCTTGATGACAGCGGCAGGTGTAGGCTTGACGGCCAAGGCAAAGCTTTCAGAGCTGCTGCTACCACCAGTCCACTGTGGATTATTGCTTTGGTGGAATTAGATTGGACGGCACTTGTTTGGTTTCTCGACTTGAGGAGCTAAGGGGGTGTTTGGATCCTGAAGCTAAAGTTTAGTTCGTGTCACATCGGATATTCGGATGCTAATTAGGAGAACTAAACATGAGCTAATTACAAAACTAATTGGAGAACCCCTAGGCTAAATCGCGAGACGAATTTATTAAGCCTAATTAATCCATCATTAATAAATGTTTACTGTAGAACAATATTGTCAAATCATGGACTAAATAGGCTTAATAGATTCGTCTCGCGATTTAGCTTAAGGGTTGTGAAATTAGTTTTATAATTAGTCTATGTTTAATACTCCTAATTAGTGTCTAAACATTCGATGTGATAGGAGCTAAAATTTAGCTCGGGGATCAAACACCCCCTAATTTCGATTTTTGAACGAGGAGCTGATTTCGACTAAAGTTTGTCAAATGTTGGTTGGTCTGGTTTGATTTTGGTTAATACCGGGCTGGTGTTCCTCTCGCAAATCAAGTCAGTGACTCCTCTCGCAAATCAAGTCAGTGATGACCGTTTGGTGTCTCAGGTGTGCGCCTGCTTGGCTGCTTGCGGGGGGGAAGGCCATGTGACGTGATGCCGCCGCCGGTCGCCCTGCTGCCACTGCTGCTGCTTTCACACCAATCGCCTCGCGCACATTCGGCCACCTGACGAGACGTCCTGGGCGCGCGGAATCTCCGTTGCTGCAGAGGTACATTGACTCCTTGCAAATTTTTTTTACTCTTCTTTTGCTTATGGTTATTTTTTTTTCTTACCGCCCAACGGCTCCAAGAGAGCCAGAGACTAGTGTAGCGGTGACTTGTTACTCTGACAGAATGTAACGGCTCTTCGGTGAATCCCATTATCTGCTTAAACTAAATCTATGTTGGTTAACAGTTAACATTACCGATTCGCTTACCTAGCAATGGCTTGCTTGCATATGCATCTCAGTGCCTACCATCTAATCTCTAGAAACAAGGTTACAGAAGTTGTACCCAAATGGTAAGAAAATTGCAAAACAAAGCAAGTACGTTGCTACATGTTAGGGATCTCATAAGTCGTCTCATACAATACCACATAGGATTTTTGATGATGTGGAGGAGAGAGAAAGAGGTCGCTGTTTCGCGAAACAACCGCCTCATGAGCTAAATTTTAGGACTACAAGACAACTCAACAACCATTGTACGAGTTGTTATTGCCATATAACTCGTAATATTTTTTCTTTCATATGCATAAATTAAGGAATTATATATCTTTACGAGACAACTTATAAAATAATCCGTGATATCAATGCACGAGACTGCATAGTAGATGATACCGATGTAGGCCTGTTCGCTTCAGCTTATTTAGCCGGCTTATCAGCCACCGAATAGTATTTTTCTCTTTAAAAAATTAACTATTTCAGCTTTCCAATCAGCTTACATGTCCAGCCGAACAGTACATAAAGCGCGCACGCCTGCTAACACGGCCAAATTCCCAACGGATCCAGCGGAGCACCACGTCAGCAGGGCTCCACCCCCGCTCCCCTACCCCGCAGTTCCATTCAATGTGCCGTGAGAATAAAAATGACGAGGACCCAGAAAGCCAGAAGCCTATTCCCCTTTTTTTCCCCGGGCTTTTTGCCCACAAATCCCAACCCCTTTCCCTCTCTCTTTCCCAACAAAAAATTGGGAAAACACACACACACACACTCTCTCTCTCCCCTCTTCCTCCTTTCCTCTCCTTCCCCCTCACACCACCAATCAGCACTCGCGCACACCGCCCACTCTTTCTCTCCCTACCTTTTCACGCCCGTTGCTTGCTCACGCTCCCCCCTCTCTCTCTCTACATCTCTCTCCACCTCCCTTTCTCTCACTTCGCCGCCACTCCCCCAGTCTCTCTCTTCCTCCTCTCTATCCACTCCTCACAGCTAGATTCTAGAAGCCAACAAAAACAGACGGGGAGCAGAGCGCAGAGGGGACAATCGTGCTCCGGAAAAGCAACCCTCAAGAGTATCCACCTCCGCTCTCCCTTCTCTCTCTAGATCTACGCAAGCCGCCTCGGTTTCCGCGATCGCCGCCGCCGCTCGTGCTCCTGCCTCGTCCCACCGCGACGGCGCGGCGGCTGATGCTCCCGTGCTGCTCCGCGGAGCTGGTGGTGCTGCGCTGTTAGCTGGTCCGGGAGTCCGAGACTCTGAACCCCGCGAGCGAGCGATGGGGGCGGGGCGCGGCCGGCGCTTCCGGCCCGGGGTTCCGGTCCTCGTCCTGCTGCTGATCGCCGCTGCGGCATTGCCGCGCCGGGCGCTCGCGGTCACCGACGCCGCCGACGGTAATGCGCCCTACTTTGCTCTGCTCGCCTCCCTCAAAGTTGGTTGAGCGTTAGCACGAGCAGCACGCACACGTCACGGATACACTCGTGCTTGCTCACTGTGTACCTGGTTGGATGATTGGGGTTTACTGTTCCGGAGGGTGATGAAATTCATCTGTGTACTGCCACGAGAAATCAGGGGAGGAATTGGTTTTGACTTTTGATTATGTACTGTTGCACTGGGGATTGGGGTGGGTGGTGAGAAATGCGGATTGGTTTGGTTGCGCTGGTTGATTAAACCATTTTTGGTGGTGCGGATTCACGGCGTACTGGTGTTGTACTCGGGGAGTTGATGGTGCCGTTGAATTCGTGCCTGCCAGCCTGTGGAAGCAACCAAAGTGATGATACGCGGCAATCGGGATGTGCTTTTCGCTAGGGGGGTTGAGAGCGATGTTTATGGTCCTTGTGTGACTTTGTGCCATCAGCTTCGTATGATACCAATTTAATACCATCTATTCGGGGATAGCAATGGGGGAGGAGCACGACTGCTCCCTGCAGATTCAGCGGCTGTTGAAAATAGTGCAGGGTAAATAGATGGATGATTTTGATGGTACTCTGTGTACATCGGAACTTTGATGTTGGTTGACCTTACATTCTCAGTGGTTTGTAAGTGTTAATACAGACCTTACATTCAGTGGCTGGTTGAATATGAAACAACTAGATGACTGCTTCCGTAGCGATGTGCTCAGTACTTAATTTATATACAGAGGAATGAGTGGCAGAGAGTGTATACCAAATGTAAATGACTAAATGAGTTCATGGCACTGTGCTCCATACTTGTTTTAGTACAATCCAGCATTCTGTCTGAAGTAGTTGAATTGACAGAGCGTTTAACACATGAAGCAGATTATATAAATGCAGATTCATTTGATTAAGTATCTTAGAGTATGTATTCATTTGGTGTGGTTGCATATTTAGGGAGGCATTGTTGTGTTGCTAATGCCTTGTCTTTGCTTTACTTTCATGCAGTTTCTGCTATAAATGGACTTTATGTTGCACTTGAATCACCAAAGCTGCCTGGATGGTCTGCAAGTGGTGGAGATCCCTGTGGTGAGAGTTGGCAGGGTGTCACATGTACTGGCTCAAGTATAACCTCAATGTACGTCAATTATTCTATATGACACCTTTTGGTGATAATACTTTTATATTTTGTTCTTTTATTAACTCACTTTTTGCAGAGTTTTCAATGCTGCGAATTTAGGAGGACAGCTAGGCAGCCTGGGGAAATTCACATCAATAACTGAAATGTAAGGGCATGATCTTTGCAATTTTCTTGCTCGTGGTTGATGGCTGTGTCAATTATGTTGTACTGTTTCAACAGGTGAACAGGGAACATTTTATATACTGCTATAAGTTATGTTGTACTCGTATTCTGATCGATCATTGTGATATTTACTTTCTTGTCATTGTAGAAATCTTAGCAACAATAATATCGGTGGAACTATACCGGAAGATCTACCTGCCACACTGCAGAATTTGTATGTGTTATCCTTGCTCTTGAGATTTCTTTAGTTGTGATTAGATGATGGATCATTTTTGTTCCTTGCTGCCGCAGCTTTCTCTCAGATAACCAACTCACTGGAAGCATCCCAATGTCATTATCAAACCTCCGCAGTCTAACAGCCATGTAATTTCGTTTTCTTATCCTTCCTCAATGGCTGAACCTTACCTCGCTGTTTTATACTTTCATCAATGAACTAACTCAAGATCCGTCTCTTCCCAGGTCACTGAATGGTAACCATCTAGATGGAAAATTGCCAGATGCATTTGATTCACTAACGGGACTTGTAAATCTGTAAGTACTCAGCTTAACCCCCAGAACCCATTCGCTATGTCTCTGCAAGCTGTTTGATGACATCTGACCTTTTATCACAGGGATATTTCTTCCAACAACTTCAGTGGTCCATTACCACCTTCATTGGGGAGCTTGACATCACTGACTACATTGTAATTCTACGACTATTTTGTTTTGTTTTTTGCTCCCTTACCTTGTATTTGCTCTTTCATGATCTGCTATTTTACAGGCACATGCAAGATAATCAACTAACTGGAACCCTTAATGTGTTGCAGGATCTCCCTCTCAAAGATTTGTATGTCCCCATCCCTCTTATCTGTTGTCAGTTAACTGGTTCGCTTATTTTAGCTCATAATAATCAACAAATTAGGCAGAACACCCGCAATTATTTTGCAGGTTTCCTATTGTTTGTTTTAATGCAAAATGACTGCTTCATAGTAATATTCTTTAGGTCTATTGTATAGAATTCAAACTACGAGTTATGATGCAGGCGACTCGGATTAGTTCTAGACTTGTAATGTATCTGAAAATCTCTGCTTTATTAGTGAATTCACCTTGAATTTCCTTGACATAGCAATTTAGTATTCACTGAGTCTTTCATGCTTTGGAAGTTTAGCTTACCCTATAGTCATTGTAATAATAATAACAATGCACCTTTAGCATTGTTTTGCTAGTCAGGAAAGAAAAAGACTGCTGACAAAGTTAGTTATTTCAATTTTTTTCTTAATAAGTCCTTTACTAATATAGTTGCACCAGTTGTAGAATTGCAATGTAACTGAAAATCTCTACTTTATTAGTGAAGTCACCTTGAATTTCCTTGACATAGCAATTTAGTATTCTCTAAGGCTTTCATGCTCTGGAAGTTTAGCTTACCCTATAGTCATTTTAAATTTTCTGTCATGATTCAATATTTGTACCTCTTTCTGATAATTTATTTACCTGGAAACAGAAATGTAGAGAATAATATGTTCTCTGGGCCAATTCCTCAAAATCTGCTGAACATACCAAATTTCAAGTGAGAAACTCTTCCCTTTACCTATTTCAGACTTCTTGATGCTATCCATGCAGTGCCTTTTTTTCTACATAAAAGATTAGGTCATATCCTTTATACTTTTCAGTACTTTGATGATTGAATCAATTACATATAACTCATAAAATGATTAACTGCTTTTTCCTACAGAAATGATGGGAATCCATTTAATACCAGCACAACTCCCTCTACTTCACCCTCTTCGACACCTACTGGCTCTACACCAACATCAACACCAACACAAACACCATCATCCTCTTCAGGAGCTCCTCCACCATCTAGTACAGCGTCAAACTCCAGTGGATCTACTGCACGAGATAGCAGCTCTCCATCATCCAAGAAGCACAAGTCTTCAACCCTAAGAACTGTTGGATATGTTCTTCTTGCCATCGTGCTATTCATAGTTATAGTGCTGCTGGTGATATTTTGCCTGTCCAAGTACCAAGAGAGGCAAGAGAGACGTGAGTATTCCACAAGTCAATTAGGGAGGGTGCGTCAGAGGGTTGAGGAACCAAAAATCAAGCAAGCTTCGGTGCAGTCAACAAACGATGCCAAAAAAGGTCAAATTTCATTTGTCGTTTTGAAATGTATTTATGTGTTGTCTTCTGTTGTTTTTCGTACCGTGATACATGATTAAAATTTTCATTAACAGGTTCAGCTGAAAATCCTGATAGAAAGAAGCCTCGTGAAATAAATTTAACAGTACCAGGTACATATGCGTGAAATGTATTTATGTGTTTTCTTCTTTTGTTTTTGTATCATGATACATGTTTTTTAATTTTCATTAACAGGTCCAGCTGAAAATCCTGATAGAAAGAAGCCTCGTGAAATAAATTTAACAGTACCAGGTACATATGCGTGAAATGTATTTATGTGTTTTCTTCATTTATTTTCGTATCGTGATACATGTTTTACAATTTTCATTAACAGGTTCAGCTGAAAATTCTGATAGAAAGAAGCCTCGTGAAATAAATTTAACAGTACCAGGTATATATGCTTGCGAGTTGTAAATCTGACCAATCAATTCTTTCTTACTGTGATGTTGTTTTCCTGACAAGTATAGATGTGTAATAATTATAAAAACTTTTGGCAGCTGCCCTTGAGAAGCCTCCTGAAAAGAGAAAAGAGCATGTAATTAATTTGGAGCGAACAGAATCAGAGATCTTTGCTACAGCACCTCCACCACCTCCACCTCCACCTCCACCTCCTCCTCCTCCCCTGCCGCCGCCGCTGCCACCAACACCATCACCACCATCACCACCTCCTGTTGAAAAAGTAACTGTAAATCCCATTGTCAGGCCAGAAAAAAGAGTTAGCACTCCGCCAAGGACTGGTCCCTCAACATCTGCGACATCCTTTTCTGTTGCATCACTTCAGCAATATACAAATAGCTTCGAGGAGCAAAATTTGATAAGGGAGAGTAGGTTGGGAAAAGTGTATCTGGCAGAACTTCCTGAAGGCAAAGTATGTATCAAGTACTGCTTATTTTACTCGGGAGTTGATTTACACTGAAATGTGTGATCATCTTTTTTTTTTGTCCTATGCAGTTACTGGAAGTTATGAAGATTGACAATGCTAATGGAAGAATACCAGTAGATGACTTTCTAGAGCTGGTTGCTCGTATATCAGATATTAGACACCCTAACATTCTCGAGCTTGTTGGATACTGTGCTGAGTATGAACAGAGGTTACTTGTCTATAACCACTTCAGTAGAAAAACACTACATGATGTACTGCATGCAAGGGAAGATCAAGATGATGCATTATCCTGGAATGCTCGCCTCCAGGTTGCTCTTCATGCAGCAAAAGCCTTAGAGTAAGCTGTATCAACTTAAATATTATATTCATGACCTTATGTGTGTTTAACTTCGCTTGTCAATAGACGGCCAGTAAAAACTTCATATTTACTAATTACACTTTTCTTGCAGGTATCTCCATGACACCTGTGAACCTCCAGTAGTGCACCAGAATTTTGAACCAGCCAACGTGCTCCTTGACAATAGATGCTCAGTACGTGTCACTGAATGTGGACTGGCAGAATTGATGTTGTCAGGTTCTGTTATACAGGTAATCTCTTCTGTCTAGTGTAGTGTGATTGCAATGCTTCAACTTTGTCTTAAGCATACCATACAGTGTGACTGAAACACCTGAACTCATGGAGCATAACAACTTCAAGGTGCACGAGCATGCTTGCATACCATCCAACCGTGTAGAATAGTGATGCATGTGTAGCTAGCAGCTCCAGAACTGTGAAAGCTATCAGGTCTAGTCAGTGATTTCCTTCCAAACTTGCATAGCCTTTACCACAACTTAACTACTGCATGCCATGATCTGTTGGAAGAAACAATTGGAACTTGACTTATCTACAAGTAGATTATTTGGTGATCATGCTTCTTTACTTCCTTAAATATGAATACAAAATTCCGTATAATGGTGTTCCTTTTGATCTCAGCTCTCAGGTCGCATGCGGGCTCTACTCAATTATGAAGCACCTGAAATCCACGAATCTGGGCCTTTTACCGATCGAAGTGATGTTTATAGTTTTGGTGTGGTGATGCTAGAACTTCTCACTGGCCGTAGACCATATGACAGGTTGGAGATTCACTGTAATCTGAACGTTAATAAGTAGCCTTTTGCAGTTATTTAGTTCTCTTATTTCTTAAAAGGATATCTGAATGAACTATCTCATGCCACTACTTCTTTATGTTGGAACACACAGTTCCCGTCCACGTGCTGAACAACATCTTGTAAGATGGGCTGGTTCTCAGCTTCATGACATTGAATCCATATCAAAGATGGTCGATCCTGCTATTCGAGGAGAGTGTTCTGAGATACAGTTGTCACGTTTTGCATACATCATCAGTCAATGCATTCAGGTAATTCTAAGCCTCCACTTTCTTAAGCTAATACAGAATAATGCATGTTCTGCTTTCATAGCACATCTTTCAGATTTTAAATTCTCAGATTTCCATTTAAAGCTGTTTACTTAGGGCAGAGCCATCATAATCAATCAGATAACTTGCAAGAGTTTACTCGTACTATAAGTCTATAATTAATCATACTTAGGTCCGAAGCGCCTTTAAATCATGTGTTAATGTGTCAATTTATTCTGGTGTCAGTTTATTCTGTTACATGTACTACTATATGGCTGCATGTATTGGCTTGTTGCAGAGGCCGGGACTTTGTTTTGTTATTGACAAAGTTTCCCATCTAAAAAACTCTACTGCATGTATCTTTTTTTTAATATTTCATCATGTTCTGGAGAGGTATTTGCTTATCTATTCACTATTGCATTCCAGTTTTATTCAACTCTTTTTTTTTCTAAGAACAACAAGCTGGGATGAATTTAAGGATCATGTGACTAACCTCAAATTTCATTATGCAGACGGAACCGGAGTGCAGGCCGGCAATGTCTGCAATCGTCCAATACCTAGCTAGGATTGTAGATGCTACTGGTGAGGATTTGGAGTGACAAATCAAGGAGGAACAGCAAGGCCAGCCAATCAAGACGCACAGTGAATACATCTTGAGCACAATGGTGGGGAACCCTATCAGAATTTTTCCTGGACGAGATTATCGGCTGATGTACATGTCATTTTGGAGCCTCATTTACTTTTGGAAAGATGGTAGACTGTAGTAGTAGCAGTAGTAGTATGGTACAACCAGAGAGAATTGGCTTCGCATTGTTATTGAGCAGATTCCTGTGCTCTGCTAGACATTATAATTCCACCTGTAGGCAGTATCTCTTGTAACTAATTCTATTTTTTATTACTTTATTACACTATAGCTAGTTATGTTAAATATGATCCTTTTAGTATGACTTGGACCTCATCATTCTCAGGGAGGGGGAAAACTGGCTTTGCTAACTCCATATGGTTTGTTGATCTTAGAAACCTACTGTTAGAGAGATTCTTTACAGAGGCAAATGAACTTGCCCACTTGACATGGATCTTTAAAAAAGACACGTACCTGGTGTCTTCTGCCGACCTGGACATGCAGATTCTCCTCCCTGAAGCAAAAGTACCTATATTAGGTATGTATTGTGCACTCAGTTCCTGCTGTCTTTCCTTCCTGTGATTTCTTTAAGACGTAAATTATGGCTATGGTCAATCATGCTGAGTGGCATTAGATAAACTTTTATACTGATCTGTTCTTAATTGGTAGATGGCATCCTGTGGTTGATTACAAGTTTGTTTGATCTGTCATGGTGGCTTACAGTATGTACAATCATTTTATAGACTTCTTGCTGTGTGGCACTTTTGAGTGTGTTTTTTCCTTTCTCTTTGTAGCTTACACTGGTAAGTGGTAACAGCAAAGTCAATTCTAGTACCAAAAGTCTATTCACTTAGATTTTTGTATGCTTGAACTAATAGCTTAGCATCTTTTACCTTTTAGAAGAACAAAAGAAAAATTATATCACAAAACTAGCTTAGCATCTTTTACCTTTTAGAAGAACAAAAGAAAAATTATATCACAAAACTGCGATATCATTACGCTGCTTCCTGTCTTCTTCGTTAAATGTTCGGTGACCAAGCTTATTGGATACAATTTGGAGAAATAATGAACCCCCTAGGCGTTGTTGCTTTCATATCACTTTTCTAGGAAGATGACTTATTTGAACTTTGAACACAGTTTGAATCAATCTGTGCACTATACAACCATGAAAATTCGCAGATTCCACAAGGACTGCAACAAGTGTCCATCTGTTTGGCCATTGGAAAGGCTAGTTGCAGGTTGGGCACATAGAGTCGAGAACTGTTCATGTTTTTAGAGAGCAGTTTATCTTTATCATGCCATGATGCTGGTTGCAACTGGGCAAGTAGTGTAGATGTGCAATGCACGAACCATTTTGTGAGGCTGGCGAGAGTTTCAGGCAGAGGCTGTGCCAAGTGCCAGCCCCTCGCTTTCTCCCCATCTAAACCTCAGCCAAGAAAATAGAATTGAAATTTAATGTTGATCAGGTCCTGTTTCTCTAGTCCATATTTTTATCAGGATGCCTGACATGGCCTCCCTGATGTATGTGTGCTGGTCCAGAGCTATCACACTATCCTGTGGCTGCCGTCGACATGCATCAGGATGCATTGAACAGCTTCCCATCAGCAAAGTATCCGAGTCACTCAACTGCATCCAATAATTGAGAACATTCTAGAACAAATGTGATCATATACATCTCTGCTTAAGCGACCAGTACATAGTAGATCAGAGTTTTGTTAGTTCCTTGAGCATTGAATCTGCGTATCAGCTCACATGAAATTTCGTGATTAAGTGACCAGGCAGATCAGATATCTCTAAATTTTATGAATTCTAGAACAAATGTGATCATATACATTCTTGTGCAAAATGTAACTAAATTTACAACAAATCACATGGTACTCTGATTCTAATGTATCGGATCAGTTTGAATCTGTGTATCAGCTCCCCTTTCGCTGTCACAACATATCTTTGTGGATCACACTTGCATTGGTTGCCAAATATTGGAACCCTGATCCTGCATATCTTCGCTGTGATTTCGCAGGGCGGCAGGAACCACTTTCAGCTGTGGCGTCGAACGGCACTCCGATCCACAGACCGACCAGTCACCCCCATTGCTGCGCAAGCACAAGTGGGGATTCCTGTTCTCGCCATGCTATCACTGCATGCATCCCACATGAAAACCTGTCGCTGTTGTGGTGAGCAATGCATTGAATCGGGTGAAACAGGAATCTGGAAAACTTCTCGCCGCTTCTTTCCAGCCTCTTGTGGCCAGTTTTGGGTGCCTGGTTTTCCCGGGCTGTGTGTGAGTGTGTGGCCCCTTTTCTTGACACCAACCCCTAGCAATTTGCGAGTGTTTGATATCGTGCTGCAGCTGCTCTGAGATTTTTTTTTTCGTTTTGAGTTTATCCGGGTGGTCGGCATGGTAGACGATGTATCTGGCGCAAGACTACCAACCAATACATTCGCTGACTTGTGGATCTACAAAGCGTGCAGGGTCCTTTCGGGTTGACGAGGATTGGAATCGAAGATTTTTTTTGGGGGAAAAATTATATAAGGACTGGACTGGATCCACAAGATATGTGCCACTGCATCCACAAGATATCTTCTCCATTTTTTTGGGTACGCAGGCGCAACGCGAGGCGACTTGTATGGACTTCCCGAACCCACAACACAAAAGAATGAGAAACTTAGACGGAAATTTGTTTGTACCCAATCTCCCCAGATCGAGTGTCCGCTGCGCATCCGATGGATCTTTTTAGCAGAAGGTTCCGTTCATTTTGGACGGGAGCACAACAAGACGGGTCACGGGGAAAGAGCACGACGAGAAACGGACTGTTCAGAGAAAGCCAAAAGATCTTCCGCACGGGATATGCTGTTCGTAGCGCGCTACTGTAGTCTGTAGCTGCCGAACGAGGGCACGGTCGTCATTTCCCGCTGCCCATGCACGTGCGCGTGTACTAGTACTAGAGCAAAGGCAAAGCACAGTACCGCTAGCGCCTACATTGCCGGGCCCGGTACAGTTCCTATCCCCGACTCAACCAACAACGACATGCTCTTCTGCTTGTGGAGGAGATTGAACTCTACAGGAGCGACAGGTGCCAACTCCTACGGCGCACCAGGACCGGGACCCGTCACCGACGCGCCGGTCCACACGCTCGCGTCCAAGCAAGGCCAAGCCAGCCGCTCAGCCCCGGAGCAGCGAACGTGGCGCGAGCCCGCGGCGCCCGCGACCTGACCGGACGAGGAGCCGTCCGCGTCGCCCAGCCAACGACGCCAAGGCCGCCGCATCGCCCACCTGGCCGCCGCCGCGCTCACTCCTTTTCTTTTCTTTTTTTCCCCAGGTGGGGCACGCCACGGCCACATCTCCCGCGAGGCGCCCACGGCCCACGGCCCACGGCCGCCTAGTCAGCCCGACACGGCGCCGCGCGGGTGGGGGACGCCGCGGAGATAGATATTTGTGGCGGCGCCGCGACCGGAGCGGAACGCCGGATCACCGCGCGCGCGCGGGGGGCGCCGGGCTGGTGCGTGATCTGTGAGCGGAGCGCGTGCGCGCGGGCGTAGCCACACGTACGACGGGAGCGCTGGCCCCCGGGATCACCACCGCATCGCGCGGGGTTGGGTTGCCTGGTGGGTTCGCGTCGCGTGCGCGGGGTTGGGTTGCCTGGTACGTACGGCTCCGGTGATGATGAATGAATTATTGGATTGATGAGTAGAAAGTACGTACCACGTACGAGCTGGTTAGTTGTCGGATTTTTTTTTTCCTTCGAGGCAGGTTGGCCTCTGGTACCGTCTTCGTTTGTTGAGCTAGTACATTAGTCCGTATCATATATTAAAAGATAATAAAAAAGATTACACTTCCCATGGTTCATCTAATAGCACAGTGTTCAAAGTGTTTTTGATTTTCCAAGTAAAAAAATGATGAGCAGAGATGTTATTGTTTCTTTAGGGACCAGAAGTCTAGAACGTGAATCTAGACTATTAAGGCGTGGATGAGATGACCGTTATTTTGTTTTTAAAAAAGTTGGAGGACAAGACAAGAATGTTCCGCCTGTTTGGATACTATGAGCTAAATTTTAGCAGTATCACATCGGATGTTCGGATGCTAATTCCGAGAACTAAACATGAGCTAATTATAGAACTAATTGCAGAATCCCTGTGCTAATTCGCGAGACGAATTTATTAGCCTAATTAATCCATCATTAGCAAATAGTTACTGTAGCACCACATTGTCAAATCATGGACTAATTAGACTTAATAGATTCGTCTCGCGAATTAGATTCCATCTTACAATTAGTTTTGTAATTGGTATATATTTAATACTTCTAATTAACATCAAAAATATATGATGCGACAGATACTAACTTTAGCGGGTATCCATTTAGCGAGTATCCAAACGGCGCCTAGTTATGAAAGTATCCAAACGGCGCCTAACTTTTCATAGCTAGTTAGCATTTGATTAGACAACACAATGGCGCATACTGCATGACCCCTATATATGGCCTGCACGCGACACGCCACACTGCCACACAGAGGACAGGACGTACCTGTATTTTTATTTTATTTTTTTTGCGAAAGGAGGACAGGACTTGAACAAGTAGGTTTGCCTCGAGATTATAGTGTCCACAACTTTAGTAGACTGTGTAGGTTTGAGAATTGGCCAGGGATGAGGCCACCACGACGACCACGATCGCCCCGTGCCTAACACACATGATGCGCCATTGGCTGGTCGATCTCAGCCATGGCATGCATGCATGGTGTTAGTTCTTCCGCTAGATATTTTTTTTGTTCTTTGTCTTGACGTAACTTGCTAGCTCTCGGATGAAGAAAATTATTCATATGGTATGGCATCGATCGTACCACAAACTGCCGATTCGCCTAACCTTCTAGAGACGAATTTGACACTAAAATGAAGCAGATCGATCAGAACTTTAAAAAACTGCTTTTTCTTTCAGAAAAAAAAAGAACTGCTTGTTGCATGCTCTCCGTAAATCACTGTTGAAAAGATTTGCGAATCTTCATATCCTAAAACGGAAAGGAGACGATTACCCCAATTTAAAAAATAAGCCTATCTCACCTCTATCCAGGGGGGGAAAATATGATCATGTGCATGCATGATCAAAAAGGAAATCGAGATTAGCTTTTTCTTTTTTTCTAATCGAGATTAGCTACAGATGAAGCCGAATGGCTGATCTCACGGCAGATAACGTTTTCTAAGCAATAATACAGGCTAGGGATGGGACGGAGAGATTCCCAAACGGGATAGGTTTTGGAAACCGGAAAGGAAGTGGGGAGCTGGCAGGCCTTCCAGAAGAGGCGAATGGAAGAAACTCTAGCCTGGGCCCTGGCTGGGGCCTTCGAGTGGGACGAGGTTTTGTGGACAGGGATCGCTCTACGATCGCTGCCTTCCCCCCAACCAACGGCTCTCCTGCGTCTCACCTTCATTTCGCCACACGCCAACTCGCCAAATTATACTCATATTTTTCCCATGGGTTAACCGTGGCCGCTTATCAATTCGGTAGTTTATTCGAGGGGTCATTTCAAGCGCAAGAGGCCACGGAACGGCAGAATATTGTAGTCCAAGTGCCATGTGAAAAGTACACCTGAATGCCGGTTTTGTTGGTCGCAAGTGGCGGTTTCTTTTTTCAATTTCTGCATCAGAGGCTAATGCGTGGACGGGAAAGGATCAAGGGATGGGAACTTCGAAGTTGGATGTTTGATGATTCAGAGGGCTAAAATCAATAATTTTGTATGTGAAGGATGACAGTTATAAGATCTGAATTAAACGATTGATCTTTTCCTCTCCGTGTAATCGATTTTCTCCCCATTTGTGCACGTATAACTTCGTCTTGTCCTCCACCCGTCGTCTTCAACTGGCAACCTAGATATCACTGAATCCGTAATAGCGAGGCACTCCGTCGCTAATCTCGTGCCGCCGCCAGCACTGTCCTATCGCTAACTCATCTGGCCGTTCCCCGCTACCTCACTGCTCCGACATCTCCCTTGCAACCATCGTTGACGTTGGCTGTCGTCCCCGGACCTTCCTCCACGCCGCCAGTGGTCAATTCTTCCCGGCTCGGCATGATCCCTTCCCCGTGAACTAGCACGCCGTCGCCTGATGAACTTTCTCAAGAGCAATATATAAGTAGGAGTGATGTTTGAAATGGACCGTGTTTCACGTACTTCACTGATGATCGAGCAAATTATTTACCCACACTTGCTGACTTGCGTACGGATGTCATGGGTGGACACATCAAATATCGCAGCAAAACAGTCAAACCCCCCGCCCCTTTCCCTGAAATATCGTACCGCACACGCCGACGCCGGTGATGGACACGACCTGCACGTTCCCAAACCGAGACCACACAAGGACGCGTTCAACCTCGGGCTCACTGGACGCCCGAAAACTAACCACACCTGGCGCCACATTCTTTCCCGGTTCCTCCTCTCCACCAACGAAGCGAGCGAGCGAGCGAGAGAGTCAGAGGGAAAAGTCCAACCGCGACACCTTTTAGGACATGTGGTGGCCGCCGAGTGAGCACGACTAGCAGCACACGGTGGCCAGTGGTCGTAGCCGACTTGCCGCCGAGCGGTGGCCGGTGCGGGGCCCCTTTAAATACCGGCCATACGCGCGCCCAGAGCCTCCAGACCCCTGGCTTCTTCCCAGCCGAAGCCTCCGCGCCCACGGTTTCCACCCCCGTCTCCACATCCCCACACTCCCGCGCCACTTGCACCGCCCGGTTTCCCCGAAGCGCCTCGTGGCGACATCTATATAGCCGCGTGCTCGGAGGTCTTGGCCGCCGGCTACGACAGACAAGCCACCGGAGTTCGAGGGGAAGACACCGAAGAGGCGTAGCGCGAAGGAATTTATAGGCCACGGAATGGGCGGCGCTGGCGCGGCGGGGAAGCGCGGGATGCGGTGCGAGCTCTGCGGGGGCGCGGCGGCCGTGCACTGCGCCGCGGACTCGGCGTTCCTCTGCCTGCGCTGCGACGCCAAGGTGCACGGCGCCAACTTCCTGGCGTCAAGGCACCTGAGGCGCCGCCTGGGGGCACCCGCGGCGGCCGGGTCCGGGGCGTCCTCGGCGTCGTCCGCGTCGAGCAGCTCCTGCGTGTCCACGGCCGATTCCGCGGCGTCGCCGTCTGCTGCTGCGGCGGCGAGGGTGGGGCGCAAGCAGCGGCGGCGGCCGCGCGCGGAGGCGGTGCTGGAAGGGTGGGCAAAGCGGGTGGGCTTCGCGGCGGGTCCCGCGCGCCGGCGCGCCGCGGCGGCCTCGCGCGCGCTCCGGTCGCTGGGCCGGGGCGTGGCCGCGGCCCGCGTCCCGCTCCGCGTCGCGATGGCCGCGGCGCTCTGGGCGGAGATCAAGACCTCCGCCAACGCCGCCGGCGGCGCGTGCCAGGGAGGCGGGGAGGCCGCGCTGCTCCGGCGGCTGGAGGCGACCGCACACGTGCCGGCGAGGCTGGTGCTCACCGTGGCGTCGTGGATGGCGCGCGCGGCCGCGGCGAGCCGGCCGACGCCCGCCGCCGCCGAGGAGGAGGAGGGCTGGGCCGAGTGCTCCTAACCGACCTATCCGCGCAGGGCCCAGCGCCCTGCCATGGCGGCATGGCCCACTGCCCATCCATTGCTGTTGCTGAACCAGCAAGTGGCCGAGCCTGATCCTCTGAGATAGGCTGCGCGTAGCAACATCATGTGGGCAACGTTCGTTTGTTCTTTTCCTCCCTCCCTAATTAAGAATTAACAATACCATCAGGGTCCAGGAATCTTGTGGTTAGGAGGGCCAAGATGAGGTCCAAATGGCTGGTATGGGGACATGAGAGTGTAAGGTGGTGGCTGCCTCTCTCTCTCTCTCTCTCTTGTGGTTAACAAAAAGGCTACTTGATTTGATTTGATTTGATTACACTCATGTGGTCTGAGATGATGCTGTAGTGGGGCCAGGCCAAGGCCAAGGCCAACCAAGGCAAAGCTGCTGGATATTTTGTTTTCCAATTGCGTGACCAATGTGCACACATGAGCGTCCTTAATCGGGATTATGGACGAAAACCACATGTGGACCGCGCGTGTTAGCTTCAATGGCAAGAGGTCTTTCCGGATGCTCTTGTCCATGGTTTTTTAAGGGGGAAAACCTCGCTGTCGTCTGTCATCCAGGAGTTCTCGCCGACCGTCCAACCTGTCCTCCCCAGCCGCTCGTTTTGAGGTAGTGGTTGCAGCGTGGACTTGGAATTTGATATGACGATGGTAGGATGGGTACATGGAAATCGTGCAAAACACCAGCATACGAGAGCAGTGCAGTGCAGGTGCAGCACAGGAACGGCCAAGCCAGAGACGTAGTAGCCCTGGGAACGCGTGCGCACGGGGGCACGGCGCGCGGTGGCGTCGAAACCACCCGGCCGCACGGGGGGCATCCGTGCATGCCACCGCACCGGTGGGCTCGCTCACCACAAGGCGCCCGCGCTGACGGCCGGAGAGCCACACGACTCGAGAGGGGGAACGCGTCGAGCCGTCGGCGACTCGCCGTCGCGCGAACGCGCGCGCGTGGCCAGACTGACCGAGTCGCGTGCGTGCGGCAGACGACGGGCAGCCGGCGAGGGACCGCGCGGCTTGACTCGGTTCGGCTTTGTTCAGTCCGCACGCGAGCCACCACAGCCGGGTGGGATTTCCAGGAAATCTCAGCCGCATTTCTTAGGCCCGTTAGCGTGCATCCTCATCGGCCCAATATAACATGTTTGGCAATTGGCAGCCCAGTCCACTTTATTTATTTTCCGTATCTCCTCTTTTCCAGCCCAGCCTCCCCATTTCTTTCCTCATTTTTCCTAATCCCGTTTAAATTTCTAATTTCTATGATCCCACAGTGTTTGCCCATTGAACTCGTCTTTCACTTATTTTATATTTTACTTTCTTATACGTACTAAAGTTCTATTAACAAATCATTCACCTTTTTAATTACTCTTTTGATTTTAGATTCATATATTTTATTTTACTTGTATTCGTTTAATCTTGGAGCAGTGGAAGAAAGCAAAAGTTTTAACCAAAAGTAAAAGCTAGTTAAATTTCTTGTAGTGCAACATGTACATCCAGGTTGACTCCTCAACTCGACACATGTGTCTTATTTTTCTGAATTTATTTTTAGGCTTTAACTACTCTATTCTCAGCCGATATACACGTCGATATCTAGGCTTCCATGATGACTTCATCAATCTCAAGATCTGCGGTTCTAGTCCAATAAAGATATTTATAGGAGTAGGGTTATGTGAGTGTACTCATAGGCTGCTGAGTGTGCATGCGTGTTGTGAGTATTTGTGTCTGTATTGTATTTTGAAAAGAATTAATAATACATAATATTCATGAAACTATGTATATACTATTGTGGAACATGGCTACTAAAACTAGTAAAATATTATATGTAATCTAGTGAAATGCCTATTTTAGATTAACGAGAAATCATTATTAACTAGTAGGATATTGAGTACCATACACATTTATAACGTGTCTGGCTTTGCGAGGTGGGATGGTTGGAAGTCATTTGATTAAAAAAAACCCAAAGCTGACTATTGATTTTTTTATAAAGAAGCTGACTGTATTGTTTGGTTCGCGTCACATGACTGCGTTCTACAGGAAGTAATTGGATGAGCCATCCTAAGATTAACCCGCTCATTGGTTACATAGCCAACCAATCCCAAATTTTGTTCGTCCTCAATGCGAGCATGCAAAGAAACTGAGGATCACCCATATGAGATCTAATGGGGCATATGCCCCTTAGTCAATTTTTTGCCCCTACTGTAGTTGTTCCTAGCTCGATTTTTGTTGGGAATTCCTATTCATCTAACATTAGATCAGAGTTTTTGGATGCAACACTATTTGAGATTAATTATAGGGAAAGGTCAATACTTAGTGATGTACCATCATCACTCCAACATTAATGATCAATCAATTGCGAGCAACGTTCGCCTACACGGTCATTTACACGACGTGCAAATGCTACACAGTGCCTAGTCGTGTCCATTTAATCATCCATTTAATGACCGTTTAACCCGGTTAATTAACTATTTAATCCAAATAAAGAGTTAAACGGTATGTGACCGGCTAGCGTTTAGGGTAATATTGATTGTGAGCGTGAAGCCGATCACATACATGGTACCAATATTGATTCACCGCAACTTCATTTTATTTCTCAATCTGTTGTTTCGTATTGTACTTGCACCTCTGCCTTACAAACTCTAGCACTTCGATGGCGTCCGGAAATGGCCGTTAGGGTTTGCTTTAGATTTGTGTCGGCCGCCGGGGTTGGCAGGGAATCCCCCACCCAGTGAGAATAGATGAAGGAAGTGGTAGGAAAGCGGCAGGCACTGGTAGTGGTGAGGTGAGGTAGCGTTGAGCCGTGCACAACCATTTCAAGATTGGGTGGTGGGGCAGTGAGTAGGGTGGGAGGTCGCGACTGTCGACCTCACCAGAGTTGGGTACGCGGCCTAGCCGGAGTTGGGGTGGGGTGGGGACTTTGGGCGGGCTCTCGTCTGGTGTCGCACGGTCAATCCCAAGCATAGGCATGCGCTTGGCAATAGCTCACGCTTAGCGCAACGCTGAGCCGCTGATCGATGCACGGTTGGCAGAGCACTGATCTGTAGCTGCAGAGTGCATGCAGTGTGCTCCTTCAGTAGGGTTTGCCGGTTCAGGCATCGCTACTTGCACAGTTTGCACACAAGCTAAAAAGTCCATCTCCCCACTACTCTTGCCCGGTTTTATGGGTGTTCTCGTGGTGGCAGAAGAATCGGAAAAAAATTTGTGTGTGGACGGCTGCAAAGCCCTCCCGGTACAGCCCTGGTCTAGATGTTTGACACGTGGACAACGCTTGTATCCAAGGACAGGCTGCGACGCGATCAACGTGGCTCCATGATCAGCGGGAGAACGCGGCTCCAAGCCAGCCACCGCCTTACCTAGTTGGCAGTTGTCTTCGTTCGTCTGCCAGATGTTGCTTCAACATTTGTGGCGGAGAAGCGCACAACAGCGAACGACGATGTGCGTGCGCCGCACCATCGGCGCACTCCCTGCTACTGTGCTCTGGGCGTAAGTTCTCTACTAATCCATTCATTCAGTTTGCACGAATTCCTCCGATTTCATGATTTATTACCAGTGCACAACTTAAGACTTTGCACCACCAAAATGCAAATACTTTATGTGGGTAGTTTATCATCAGAAGTAGCTTTAGATATATTGTTTCCCTTGTCAAACATTTCGTTGCATTAGCAGTAAACTATAGTACATTGCGTCAATCCAATTTTCAGAATCAAGTACTGAAATGTACTGTCTATTTCAGTTTCGGATCATGCTGACAAATTGGCTGCTGATTAGAAAGGCCGAATCAATTTAGAAGATGTTGATTTTGCTTGGAATTGGTCAGCGGCCCTCGCAGGGCTAGTGTAGTGATCAGATTACAGATGCATTGTGATGGATGTATTATCTGAATATGTTGAAAATTCAGAAATTAAGGTTCATGTGAAGAAAGTTCCGCAATGAATGGATCTCTATGTAAAGGTAGCTGCTTGTGTTTCTAAATGATGCCCATTTCGTTCAGGTTGTATATTGTAGTCATCAAATTACAGTTGTACAGATATGCATGGATGCGTTAAAAAGGAGATGGATGCGTTAAAAAATGATACTTTTTCTGATTTGTTGCAAAATAGAATCTTCAAGTGTTATCATCGATCACCCGTGCTTGAACAATCCATGGTGGCTGCAAGGTATGTTGCAGCAGGGTATCATCGGGAGGCATCAGTGATGGCTGAGACGACCTCCGTGACTTCTACGCAGTAGAATCATCACAATTGTGCGGCGTCTAGGCACACGGTGCCGCCATCAGCAGATCAGACGCCGGGTTTTAGATCGCGGGACGAGGGACCGGATACGAGCCGCGCCTGGGAGCCTAGAAGCGGAGCTGAGCGTGGAGGAGCCGAGCGAGTTAATGCGTGAAGCCAGGAGGAGCCGAGCGTGCGAGTGTGCCGAGTGCAAAAGAGATGTGCCGTCTGATCGTCTAGGTGTCCACGTGTCCGCCATCTAGATCAGAATTTTTTTCCGGAAGAATCTCGGGACCTGCCTATTTCGGTGGCGCCATCAAGGGGGGCAACCAAAAGCTGTGGGTCAAACAGTTTCCAGTTCCGTGAAAACTGAAATCTCTTTGGCGTGTTCGTGCCATGTCACGGATGCAGCTCTCCTCTCCTCGCCTCTCGTCCAAAAGGCCCGTCCCGTACTCCCGTTCCTTCAACTTGTAACGGTAGCAATGCCGCTTCTGGCTCCAAGTTCGAAGCGCGAGGTCAACATGCACTGTTCCTGTGTGTCCCGTATCCCTTTGCCGCATCGCCATATCTGCAGGCCTGCAGCCTGTCCAGCAGACAGCAGTGCAGGCACAGGAGGGACCGAGAGGGAGACACAGGGGGATAGGCGGATAGCCGGACAGGGACCGAGAGGAAGGGTTTGCCAGCTGATCGAGGAGAGAGGGGATCGTCAATCTGTCGCTCTCGCCTAGACTCGTGCCCGTGCGTGCGCGCCGGCCGGCCGCCTACCATGGCGAGTTCTTGCGCGCCCACGGCCGTGCCGCCACCGGAGGAGGCGCCACGGCAGCCGTCGCTGCAGATCGACGGCGCCGCCACGAAGAAGCGGCGGCTGCGCGGTACTCCTGGTATAATCACACGCCACGATCAGATGTGTACGTAGCGCACATTCTCCTCCTTTCGACTAATCTTGCCCGCTGCCATGGCGCAGGCCAGGACGCGGAGGTGGTGGCGCTGTCGCCGCCCGCGCTGCTGGCCGGGTGGAACCGGTGGCACGGCTGCGAGGCCTGCGGGAGAGGGTTCCGGCGCCCGTCCAACAACCTGCTCGGGCGGGAGGCCGGCCAGGCCCAGGCGGCTGCGCCGGCGAAGAGCCGGAGGCGCCGGGTGTTCGTGTGCCCGGAGCCCGACTGCCCGTACCACGCCCCCTCCCGCGCGCTGGCGGACCTCCCCACCCTCCAGAAGCATTTCCGCCGCAAGCACGGCCGCCACGGGCTGTGGGCGTGCGGCCGCGGCCCCGTTTGCGCCGACTGCAACAAGGCTCACCTCAAGACCTGCGGCGCCCGAACCCAGCTGGAGGGCTACGTCGAGCGTCAGGACACGGGTGGCGCCAGCTGGCCGCCGCCGGCGGCTTCTGGTGGCGGTGTCGTGCTGGGCTTGGCGACGACTACCTCCACGTCGCAGCAGCAGGGTCAGTTGCATGAGATCGCAGCAAGCCCGTCCAGCGACGGCCTCGTGGTGAGCTCGGCGATGGCGAGCCCCACGGCCGCCGCCGCTGCTACCAGCGTCATCGCGGGACTCGGCGCGTCGCTGGCGCCTCCAACGCCGCCCGCCCGTCCCGGCGCCCTCAACCTGGAGCTGCAGCTCATGCCTCCGGTCGGGAGCTGCGCTGCCGTCACCCGCCGCGCCCCGCCGGATCGGCCCTTTTCTGCCACTCCCCGGCTCGACCTGTCGCTCGGGCTAGGCGGCGCACTCGAGCGCGACGCCGCGTCGGCGGCGGTGAGGCTGATGGTGGAGGAGGCACGGGAGCAGCTGCTGCTGGCGATGGCAGAGAAGGCAGCGGCGGAGGAGGCCCGGGCGCAGGCGCAGCGGCGGGCGGAGCTGGCTGGGCTGGAGCTCGCAAGTGCCCAGCGCATGCGGCAGCAGGCTCAGGTGGAGCTCCGCCGCGCCCACACCGCAGCCACGCGCCAGCTGGTCAACGCCAGGCTGCTGCAGATCACATGCTATACGGCGGCCGCCGGAAGTTCCACGCCATGGCTGCCGCACTGATCTCCGAGGTGGGCAGCTACGTGCCGTCCATAGTCCTCGCCGATGCCGTGGTCGACTACGGGCAACTTAACGCCGCCGACGTGCTAAAGCAAGCCATACAAGGGGTGGACATCGTCAACTAGCGGCCGGTTAGGTCGTCGTGCGAGATCATTTTTTGGCCTACACCTTTTGACTGCCGTTTCTGAAAGAAAACGGGCTTTTTATGTGCTAACTTAATTGTGATGTGATTAGATTCTGTTAAAGGATCACTAGTTATTAGCTAATTAAGCCTATGGCATATTGCCAAGTGCAAGGAATTTAATTTATTAGGATTTTGCAAACCAACAATTTCTCATGCGCAATCTTGAGACCGTTAGTCTATTAGTATCACGAACACCAATTCAGTATCGTTTTGCCAAAGTCGTAACAACCAATGCAATAGCTTCACTTGGGAAAACTTTTCAGCTATATTGATTTGTGTTCAAATAATTTGGTCGTTAGTTATCATTGTAAGTAAACTAGAGAGTGCAGTTCGCATGAACTTAACAATTAGACAAATTTTAAAACGAGATGTTAATTCTAAAACAATCTGCTGGACCTTTACAAAGTTCAGAGATGTAGGGTTTCCCTTTCTGCATGTATCCACATGGCATTGGAGTCTTTTCAACTATCCCATGCATATTACGGTCGAATCTAAGACGGTTTTTTGAGTTGAAGCCAAGAAACCCTTGGCCTTGGGCAAGTAGATAGCTTAACTAAGGAAGGCAATATAGCACACTCTCTGGCTCCATGGGCTTTTGGAATCAGAGACGAAAGAAACCTGCAGGCCGGAGAACGATCAGAATCGAATCCGGCCTCCCAACCTCTTGCTAGAACGATCGAGGAGCTAGGAGCAAGTACCGAGCTAGCACACGAATACACGATGGGCATGTCAATGTATGTAGTCAAACGCCCATTTGCTAGATATATAGCTGTCGTACGTATATCGTATCTGTATGATGATGTGCAGAGTAGCATGTCTAGTCTCATCTAGTCATCTCAAGCGTGTGTGTTCTTGCTGCTGCTGTGTGATGTCTCTTGACTTTAGGTACGTACCTAGGCTGGTCAATCTATGCGTCCCACAGATGACAGGTCTGTGCTTCCAGCCATCCCGGGGCCAGGACTGATCATGGCAGCTGCAGCCTGAAGGTGAAGGGCGTGCCTGGAACTAGTCGCAGCTTTGTCAGGTTCATGCATATCAGTATACACATCCACTTTTGAAACGCTGCATGCAATATTGCAATGCCAGGGTTCGTAGTTCTCCCTTCTCCGATATGTCATATGTGTGCGCGTGTGTATGCTGTGGGTGGCGCCATCAAGGGGGGGCATGCAAAAGCTAGTGCTCAGACAGTTGCTACTCCAGTGAAAAGTGAAAGCTGAAATCTCCAGCTGCAACAGCATGGGCTTCTCGATCTTGGGTGCATCTTTTTTTTTTCCGCGTTTTTTTTTTGCGGGAAGATCTTGGGTGCATCTTTGGACTGTTCTGAGATTGCATCTGGTCAAGGTCATGGTCATATACTCGCACACCGGCCTCCATTTCGTTTCTGAACCAACAAAATGAAATTACTCTCGCAGGGGGGACAAACAATACGGAATAAAACGTATATTGGAATTTAGCAAAAATCAAGCAGAAAACCGGATTGCTTGGCTTCACCGGCGCGGCGGCCCGCCTGTTGGTGTCATACTGTCATGTGGGAAGATGAGAGTCCAGAGCTAGTGATGGCATCGCCGCATCCAAGATTACAACAGTAGTCTAGTGTTAGTCAAAAGGAGAGGTATCTAGCCATACGGTCGAGTACAAGTTGTGTCTGAGTGTATTGACACTCTAGTTTGTAGAGACATTACTTTGCGAACAAAAAGGAGAGGAGCCAAAAAAAAAAAAGAGAGGGGTTCGTCTTCGCTAATTCATCCCGGAGCTGACGACGAGCTAGCCTATCTAGGCCTGTTAGTGGAAAGGACCAGAAGCCCACCAACGATAAAAAAAACTCATTTAAAGAGCCCGTAAATTAGCATCCGGCTCACGAGAGCACCCACCTCCCTCCGCGGCGGCTCCGCCCAGCCTATCTAGGCCTGTTAGTGGAAAGGCCCAGAAGCCCACCAATGATAAAAAAAACTCATTTAAAGAGCCCGTAAATCAGCATCCGGCCCACGAGAGCACCCACCTCCCTCCGCGCCTCCGCGGCGGCTCCGCCCAGAGCCCACCCCCACCGGCCCACCCCCACCAGACGGATACGCCGACGACTCGGCCTCGTGCCCCCGTTCGTACCCGACCCCGACTCCCCTTCGTCGACGCCGTCATCCCCTTTCCCTCCCTTCCCCGGCGAGCTATCACCGTCAGCCGCCACCCCAGCTCCGCCATGGACTCGCTCCTCGCCAGCTACGCCTCTTCCGACGACGAAGCCGACGAGGCCCCACCTGCCCCTGCCCCCGCCGCGGCCCGGGGCGGGGAGGCCGGCGCCAAGCCCCCCACCGCCTCCTCCGGTGGCGGCGGCGGAATCTTCTCCTCGCTACCGCAGCCCAAGTCCGCTGCTCTCTTCTCCTCCCTCCCGCCGCCCAAATCTGCCCCTGCCCCCAGCGCGACCCGGGACGGTGAGGCCGCCGGGAAGCCCCCCACCTCCTCCTCCGCTGGCGGCGGAATCTTCTCCTCGCTCCCGCAGCCCAAGTCCGCGGCTCTCTTCTCCTCCCTCCCGGCGCCCAAATCCACCCCCGCCCCCGTCCCCGCGGCCGTCCCGACCTCCTCCTCAATCCCGGCCCCGAAGTCCTCCACCGGAAAACCTAAGCGCGTCGTCCAGTACCGCCCGCAGCCGATCCGGCAGCCCACGGGCGACAGCTCCGACGACGAGGAGGACGACGCCAAGAAGCGCCGCGCCAGCGCCGCCGAGGCGCGCTTGCCGCCCGTGTCTGCTGGCTCGGGGCCCGTGTCCTCGTTCCTCCCCCCACCTAAGCACTCGCTTGGGCTCGGCTCCGGCTTGGGCGCCGGCGCCAGGAGGTCGGCTATCGATACGGCTGCGCCGGAGAGGTCGAATCTCGGCGCGCCCGTGCCTTCAGGCTCCATTGCCAACACTGGAGCGCCTGAGAAGCCTGATGTTGCTTCGGATGACGACGATTCAGAGGATAGTGGCAGTGAGGAGGACATGCCTGTGCCGGAGCAGCTGGAGGAGGGGCAAGAAGAACAGCAGGGTCTCGAAGCTGCAGCTGGAGAGCAGCAACAGCAAGGCTATTATGCAGCAGCCGGGAGCACCAGTGGATATGAAGCCTATGCGTGGGATCCAAACTACTATGCTCAATATGGTGCGAATTATGGCTGGGATCCTAGTGCCAATCCAAATTATGTGGCTGGAGCACAGTATGCTGCATCTGGAGGAGAGCAAAGTGGTGGGTATGTTCATTCACACGGAGGGGAGCATGGTGGTGGATACGAGTATGTTGCGGCAGCGCCATATGGAGTAGATTATACTGGAGGGTGTGTCCATGAGGTGGCAGCACCAACGCAAGAACCAGTATTGCCACCGGAGATGGGTAGGATTGGCGGGAAGAGAGGCAGGAATGATATGCCAGCGCAGATTTTAGAGGTAGATCAGGCAGAGCTGATGAAGAATCGACCTAAGCAGGATACGTCCAAGCTTACTGGACTGGCCTTTGGTCCTAGTTATCAGGTACAGATCCATCGCCCAATGCTAACTTTGTACTACTTTTGTTGAGCACTTTGTGTTATTAGCTTATTATTATGCTTGAACAGTTTTGCTAGCTTAGTACCAAATCGAGTAGATAGAATGGGATGAAAAGGCCAGATTATTTGCACTATGCTCATTGGTCAAACACCTGAACACTATAGCTACTCCATATCATTTGGCTCCATGCTTAAAAGGACACCAACACAATCACACAATAGTATTTATGCCTCATGCTTAGAAGCAATAACGGGTCTGGTGCTTTGCTGCCAAGCAACGATTCTTTAAAAATAGGTAGAGACATGCGATTTTTTTTTTTCCATTACAATTTTAGTTCATCAGGAAGCGAGTGACAATACTTGATTACTAGAAATCTCTGTTAGGCTGTAGATATTACCAATTGTTTGGTGGCAGTTCCTAAGTAGAAATCTCTGCTATACTTAAATGATTTAAATAAGTGAGCAGTCAATTCACACACTTCGTTTTAGAAAATGTGTCATGTAAATAGTTATGTTTGTTTAGCTTGATTATGGTTCAAATAGAATTACAGACAGAAGATGTTTCTATTTGTGGCCTATATGTTTTTTTTTAACTGACAACACAGCTTTATGCTTAAGTAAGCCACATTATCACAAAATGAAAACGAAGCCAGTGATGATTTGATGCTATGCCTCTTCTATTTGTATGGATTTGCACAAATTTTGAAGCAATCGTAGGGCTAACCAGCTGGAATCCAATCTTGCTATGTGAATTTTGATATGTGCAATTCTCAAAGGGAGTAGCACTGAAATACCTTGTAGATCTGACTGCGTGTAACCAAGTATTTTTTTTTTTAACGAGTGTAACCAAGTATATGTTACTCAAATCTAATGATTCTGATATATTTTTCCTGGATACATGGAGGAACTGATGATGCATAAAGACACAACTAGGTGTAGGCCATACAGTATACAGTTGATTTTCTTTGAGTTGGTACATGGGCAAAGGTTAGTCGGTGTAGCGAAAGGAATGGGCTTGGTTGCCTACTCTAGTGTGGAATAGAGGGTCAGCATGTATTGTCATAGGGTTCCAGTTTCAGTAATATGGTACTTGGGGAAACATATGCATGTACTCACAGGGCCTGTAGGATCACATGGTTTCCCAATGAGAACCATGTTTCTTTTTTGGATCCAGCATTCCCTAGTACAACAGTAGGCTTGTTTTACTGAATGACTAACTTCATTAGTGTTTTTTTGCATGAAAAAAAGAGTAAATTTCACTGGCGGTCCTTGAACTTGTCCCGAGTTCTCATCCCGGTCCCGGTACTCTCAAAATGCCCATGAAGGTCCTTAAACTTAGTCCCGAGCTCTCATCCTGATCCTTAAACTTGTCCCAAGCTCTCATCCTAGTCCCGGTATGCGCATAAAAGTCCATAAACTTGTCTCAAGTTTTCATCGAGGTCCATAAACCTGTCTTGAGCTCTCATCCACTAAAACTTTTAAGTGGGATTTGAACTTGATTTAAAATTATCATAAATTTTTGATCAATTTTGAATGGGATTCAAACTTGGTTTCAAATACTCATGAACTTTGGATCAATTTGAGTGGGATTAAAATCCTAAAAGTTCAAATCCCACTCAAAATCGATCTGAAATTCATGAGGAATTGAAACCAAGTTCGAATCCCATTCAAAATTGATCAAAAATTCATGAGGATTTGAAATCAAGTTCAAATCCAACGCAAAGTTGTAGTGGATGAGAGCTCGGGACAAGTTTCGGGACTGTTATGTGCATTTCGAGAGTACTAGGACTGAAATGAGAGCTCGGGACAAGTTTAAGGACTGCTATGTGCATTTTGAGAGTACCGGGAGCGGGATGAGAACTCGGGACAAGTTCAAGGACCGCTGGTGAATTTACTTAAAAAAACACTTTCATTCAACTTTTGCACACATCAATGTAGTTTTGGTCCTTACCCAAGATTTCTACCTTGTGAACAGCCTGCCCCATCTGCGAAAGGAAAACCATCCAAGTTGCACAAAAGGAAGCACCAGATTGGTTCTCTGTACTTTGACATGAAGTCAAAGGAGATGGAGCTTGCGGAGAGGCGCTCGAAGGGCATTCTTACGAAAGCAGAAACTCAAGCAAAATATGGCTGGTGAAATTGTGAGCATGTAAGAAAATTTCAGGAAGTGGCAGAATTGAAATGTTTGTGAATTTTTGTTGTAAGAGTTACGGATGATATAACCCCAATGAAGAACAAATAGTTAAATGATCAGTCGGTATTTGTGTTGCCCAGCTTGCTTTGTGAATTTGTGATGTTGGCATGAATTTGAAGCATACACTTATCAGCTACTGTATATAAACCGCTTGAATTTATTTTTGCTGAGGTTGCGTTTTGGCATCTATAATTTTCTTTTGAACGAATAAGCAAGGGACAGTGCTTCAGTGCTTATTCCATTTATACAAAGATAAAACGGATTACATGTCCTCTGGATTGTGTGAAAGAAAAAAAGAGAGCCCAAAGGCTTAGTGGATTGTGTGAAAGAAAAAAAGAGAGCCCAAAGGCAATAAAGGCGCTAATTTTGCACCAGCAAATCGCCCAAGCGCGTGCCTCCTTATCTTGCTCAATAGTGATTGCACATTTTTCTTCATATCGAGGCTCATTTGGCTCGGCAGATTAAGGCAGTGTATTTGAATCATCACATCAAATTGTTTACATATCGCCTTCAAATGCATACACTGCACAAAGTGAACATAAGAATATTATGCAACAGCAATCAAATGCACATATCGCAACTGTGGGGAGACGAATAGACACCACAATTGTCCAGCGATGCATCAAAAAATTACTAGAGTATGTATTTCGAAACAGACTTGTACTCAATTACTGAAAACGTTTTTAATCACAATGCATGCACTTCTCAGTTTGAAGTTGCTTATGACAATACTGAGGAACATAACGATAAGCTGGACAGTTTCTTGCTGTCTGAGTACAAAATAAAGCACCAAATGAACATGACTCCAGAAGCTCATCAGTAGAAGAAAATATAAGCCATTATCCAGAATGGACCCCAGAAAAGCCACCAGTCCTGAAACACATAGAAACAAGGGTGTCACTAATAATTGGAAAGGTAGCTAAACCTAAAATCAAAAATCAAGTGGTGAACTAGTAACAGGCACATACAATCACAGCAAATACCATATCTTGCCAAAGCCTGAACACATTTTTGCATCACCATAGTCAGATCCTTCTCCAAGTTTAACTAAAAAAATGACCTCGCACTAATCTCTGAAGTACTTTCTAAATCATGTTTAGCAATCTCTTAAGTATTTTCAAAATAATGTTTAGCAATGGATCCAAGACATTTCAAGTACACAGTGGAGCAGCATTTTCAGCTACAAGCTAGCTTCTTTCATAACCCACACTAAGCTTTATGGTCTATCAGGCTATCACTAAACGAGTTCAAAAGAATTTTGGTTATGACGTATACAGATTCATTTTCTCACTTGGTTGGAAGCGAACCAGCAATTCTGCAAAAGAACTGTTTTCCAGTTCAAATGGCAGTAAACGAGTTTAGTAATTTCAATTTAACTATTTCAAGAGAATATCTTCCATCGTTAACCCAGCACACCAATATACTCAGTAAGACGATTAGACCTAGTTAACTTACATCCCCAATAGAGTACAATACATATGCAAATACAATCTACTGAATGGTAAACCTTGAAGTGAATTAAGGATTAAGCTTTGTAAATTAGGGCATATTAAGTAGGACTTCATTGATGTGATGTGATGAGGCAATCAGATGGCTGAGTTTCCTGAACAATTACAGACTATATAAATGGCAAAAAAAAGACAACACCACGATCAAGGAAAGATGTAATCGCAAGCGAATAGTTCCATGTAATCCAAAAGGATCCCAATTTAAACTTGTATCTGCATTCATCAACTAAATCTCAGTACCCCTAGCAGGCAAAACAGTGGACGCATTAGGGTAGCTCAAAATTTCTAGATAAAAGGGGCATTGTCCCATTTCACATTTCAACCAGTCAGCACAAATACAGGCAAACAATCATCGCTATAACAAGACACCACAAGCAATACTAATCACCACAAAGACCCCGATCTACAGCCGACATTGCTCCGCACCTACCAAACGCGCCAAAATCTACAACCGTTGAACTCGTCCACCAGCAAGCCGGTCGGAAACCCACGTTCGTCAGACAGGACTGGATCGGATCAGATCGTACAGGACGAGACGGGGAACCGCGGACTCACCTCGGTGTGGCCGGCGACGGACGGGGGCGGTGGATCTAGTGGTGCTTCCCGCCGGTCCTCTCCATCTCCTCGAGGTGGGCGAGGTGGGCCCGCTCCCAGGGCAGCGCGACGAGGTAGGAGAAGGCCATCCCGCCGAAGCAGACGTGGAAGAGCGGGTCCGGCTTGCTCGTCTCGATGTACTTCTCGATGTAGCGGTCGACGGCCTGGTCGGCGCTCTTCTTGACGTTCTCCCAGGTGAGCCGCGGCTTCAGGTACGCCGGCACCTCCCGGACCTTCATGCCCCGGATCTCGTTGTACAGGGCTCGCAGCGCCATGGCCGATCTCTCCCTCTCGCCTCTCGCTAGGGTTTGCTCGTCGGCGTGTGGGTGGGTGGAGTGGGGAGAGGAAGGGGAAGGGGAATTTGTTCGGCAAATGGGAGCGGAGGTTGTTGGGCCGAACTGGGCCGCTGTTGACTCTTGCCTGCCGTGTGTGTGTTTGTGTGTTTGAGAGGAAGTATGGGCCTCAACGGGCCACTAGGTGCACGTGAGGCCCACCAGGCAGATGGTGACGTCGTCCTCCCGCGCCTATCGGGCAGATGCAGATGGCGGCAACGCGTCTCTCTCTGTGCTGGAGCGACGACAGTAGTCTGTAGATAGTTTGCTACGAACTGCAACATGCAAATGTCAACTGATCCAATGATAGCATCGCATAAAAAATATAGGTTGATTTGGCTAGGGATGATGTCGCACCCATCACGTAAGCTCACATTCAGATAATTTCATTTGGCAGGCAGAAGAGCAATTGGTTAAAAAATCTGGTAATTCTCACATTCAGCAGAATGACAGCAATACTCTTAACTGAAAGAAGTTTGAATAACACCTCTAGTCCTAGCTTTCAGTTCAAACATTCAGCAGAATGACAGAAAGTAGACTGACATGCTTCACCACTCATTAAGTTCAAAGCTAGGATTTGGCAGAATAGGTTGTCACCAGCACACCCAAGCACACGTCAGAATCATATTACATCAATCAATCTAAACATGCTTCAAGTCTTCTCACTCCGCATCCTCTATCTCCGCATCCTCTGGAACACCTCGGAGGTACATAACATTGTTGCACCTGTAGATTGAACAAGCATAAATGAATCATACGAGAGCCAACTGAATATGCAATGCGAAAGAGCTTAGTTTGATCAAATACCAGAAGCAAAAGACTGGACATGAAGATGCATCCCAGATTCCCAACTATTTGACCCAACACCCCAGTTCTAAAAAGTTCAAAGACATTATGTTTTTTAAGGACCCCTAGCTTTCCTTGAAATGTAACTTCTGCAGATCCATACTACCCTTAGTATAGTCAGATTAGAGCAACGGGATGACAGCATGCAAGCTTTTCCTGGGTTATCTTGATTTACATGGCAACAGTACTTGGCACATGCTCGAAGCAAAGGATCAAAAAGTCTACCTGATCAAAATCTCTCCCAGGTTTCCAGAGAATTGCCCATCAATGTACTCCTCTGTGTTAGCAAGCTGCACGCAGTAGAGAAAAGTAGTAATGAATTTTGTAGGTCGCTTCATATTCAATAGATAATGGGCTATTTTTGTAAAAAAAAACTGCTGGTAGATCTAATAGTAAGATAGCCAAACTGTCAAATTCGTACCTGAAGGTTCATATAAGAATCCACAGAAACAAGATATCCTGAGAATGTAAAATAAAGGCTTATAAGTATGGTTAAGGGTAGGCACAGTATCTAGAAAATAATAAATTGTAACCGTTGAAAACTGAAACAAACTGAATACCTTTGTACTCCATACCCCACTTGAGTTTGACAATTACAGGCTTCCCTGTCAGGTTGTTCAAGAAAGGTTTTGGGTTAACTGGCACAGTCTGCACAAAGCAAGAATCCATTAGTAAGTGTACCAGAATGTCATGCGTTATTGTGACAGGCAAATATATATATATATATATATATAAACTCTCATTGCATTCTTTGGACTTCTTTAGTTCATTAGTGAATTCCATGGGTCAACTAAATGACATATTTCCATTATGAAATGGTAATGAAACCATGATACCATACTGCAAGGCACCACATCAGTCTGGTGCATTAATAAGATCTTAGGCCTGCAAGACAATCCCAATGGCTCAGCCTTAATTAATATCAGACTAATCATCCACCAAAACTCAACTATCATGGCAAAGATATATAAACAAGTCAACAATAAATCAGATGCAATTATCTGCTTATCTAGATGATTATCTTAGTGTTTTTCAAATTTATTCTGCAGCTACAAGACTTGGAATTGAGCCTAGCAGCATACACCCTGCCTAGCTCATTAAGAATAGATGCTTTTCAGTTTTCACCTGATGTTAAATCACAATTAAATTCATTAACTGAAGTAGTACAGAACAGTAATCAACTGTGTATGTGCACACTTACAGACAAATATGGATGCACCTTTGGACTAAGCTAGCAGAAACAATTGCAAACGTGATACGAGACTACCATGGTACTGGCAAAGGTGAAAGGACTAGGCTCAACTTAGCAGGTGCATCGGCTATATGGATACAACAGTACAGTGGTGAGGCAAAACAGGAAAAAAAATCCATCCAGAACTCAACCCAGGATATTGGCAATGCGAAAAAAAGTACGGAAACCATGTTAGAGAAAAAGGAACCCCAATTCAAGCGAGGGAAGTCAATCTATCCCAGTGAGTTCCAAACATGAGGGCATTCCAGGATTACTAGATCCAGGTGAAAAGTAGCATCCCTTCGTAATCTCTGAACTCCTGATGCCTATACTCTGGTGCACCATCAAATTACTCTTTAACAATTCCCCCACACCCAGATTCCATAGCTGATTGCTTCAAGTATCCCAAACCATAGACCTCACTTATGACCTATCTAGTATCTATCTTCCAGGAATTCAACCTAGGTGTCTCAACTCTAGACTAACGGGTGCATGAAACACAAACTAGCCAGGTAGAGAATAGTCGACGACGCCAAATCACACGACGACTAATCAGAAGTGCGAACAGATCTAGTATGCAAACTGCCTAGAAAGAGGGATCGAGAGCGAGCCAGGGAAAGTAAGGGAGCTTAGAGCAACTCCAACCCACCTCCTAATTTTGGCCTCCTATTCCACCCGAATGAGAGTCTCTCATCCAATTTCTCTCTCATACTTCACAATGATCTCCAACAAACCCCTCATACTTGCCCTCTTATATTGAACCCTCCAATATTTTATATTCATATAAAGTAACTACCATGAGCATATGATCTCATCAAATTCTAGATCATTGCTGCAAAATTGAGGAATAAGTAATATAAAGAGATCAGTAATATGGAGAAATCCCTGCAAAATTGAAGCTACGTAAAGAAGAATGGGCTGCAAAATTGAAGCTATGCAAAAAGGAATTGCATTGCTTCCGTAAAAAGATGAATCAATACCCCCTCCCCCCCCCTCTCTCCATATTAGGTGCGTTTGGTAGAGCTCCATCTGATTCTAATTCTCTATGGGAGCTGATTCTCTGAGAGAAGTGATTCCGTGACTGAAAGTGATTCTCACTTTCTCTTTGATTCTCTAGTATAAACTCTTAAAATTAGGATGGAGAATCACTTCACAGAATCAGGAAAAGCTATTTTTTTCTGCTCCCAGCCTCTTAGTTCATTTTAGAAAATCACTTTACAGAATCAGCAGAGAATCACTTCTCTGGAAAACTGTTTGACAGAGCTCCTGCTAGAATCAGCAGAGAATAACGCACCCTTACTCTTCAGTTTTTCTTGCTGTCTCTGGCAGCTGTATCGCAGCGGGAGCACAGGAAGGTGGCAGGCCGTGCGCACGACGCTGGTGGCTGGGAACGCAGGCAGCAGGCGGTCCGCAGCCACCGAGGCACCTCCCATCCCCAGATCCCCTCTCCCGCCGCCCGCCGCCCGCGTACGTGACCCTGGAGCAGCAAGCCTCCCCCTCCTCCGACGTATGGGCCGGCGCATGGGGCAACGGCGCGGCGCAGCTTCGCCGGCACCGAGCTACAGAGATGCCGCGGCAGCTGCTTTGTGGGGCCGCAAGCTAGCGCTCCTCTCTCTCTCCGATACTCCCCTCTCTAGATCGGCCCGGGTAGGGAGGGAGTGGGATGAGTGGTGGGATGGAGTTGCTCTTACCGCCATCGGAGCAGACGAGCAGCGGCCGCCGCGGGCGCGAGGTCGAGGCGAGGGCGACGGAGGCGGTGAGGGGGCGAGGCGTCGAGTAGCTAGCGCGGCGGTCGGTTAGGGGAAAGCAGAAGCGGGGTTTTAGGGAGCAGAAAGCTTCGTGGGCTGGGCCTTCACCAGCTTAGCATCTTCCTTCACGGGCCTTAGTTCATTGGGCCAGCAGGTGCACGTGACGGCCCACCTGGCAGAGAGGATGGATGGCGGTCTATCGTCCTCCTCCCGCGCATACCGGGCAGATGCAAATGGCGGCAATGGAGCACCGACCGCAGGCTAAAATTAGTGAGAGGCATGTGTGGTGGGAAGGACATGGTGAAGCAGGGGGGGCGTGGCGGCGGGGTGGCCTTGGCAATTGGAAGGGAGGGAGGAGGCGAGGTGAGAGAGAGAGAGGAAGAGGGCGCATTGTGGGTTGGGTGATCACGGCCTCGATGGGGTCGTGGCGCAAGGCCTACGGCGCCCTCAAGGACTCCACCAAGGTCGGCCTCGCCAAGGTCAACAGCGACTTCAAGGTGAGCAATGGTGATGGCGGCGAACAGAATGGTCACGACCAGGAAACATTGATGCGTTTTCTTTGCTCCCCCTTTCTTTTTTCTCAATTCTCACCTGAGGCAATGTAGAAATGATGATCAGGATGGGGAATTTCGGCTCGTTTATTTTCATGGGTTATCTTATCCTTGATTGTCTAATTTGTGTAAAATGTAAACTCGATTGGAATTTTCAATTTGCGGTTATTTTCAATGGAGAATTGTGTGGATTCTGAATTCGCCTCTGATTTACCTGTAACTGGCGTGAACGTTCTCTTTGATGGTTCAATCTCATCAGCTGTTTGATGTTCTTTGTTTGTCTGAGAAAAGGAATTGGATATTGCAATTGTGAAGGCAACCAACCATGTTGAATGCCCTCCCAAGGAACGGCACGTCAGAAGTGAGTAGTCATCATGTTCCTTCTCCATCTTCTACCTTGAATCTGCCAATCTATTCCCACGCCCCAATTTCTGTAGCATCCTTATAATTCCATTTCGTACCGCAGAAATATTCTTCGCAACCTCAGCAAATCGCCCTCGTGCAGACGTCACGTACTGCATATATGCACTGTCAAGAAGATTGTCCAAGACAAAGAACTGGATAGTGGGTGTTATTCCTCCTTTTTCTTTAATCCCTCCTCTACAATCACCATGTGTAGAATTCATTTTTCATTTTTCTTAATTATAATAATATTTGATAGCATCTTACAGGTTGCATTGAAGACATTGATAGTGGTACATAGGCTTCTGAGAGAAGGTGATCCCACATTCAAAGAGGAGTTCCTGGCCTACACATACAGGGGAAACATTTTGCATATAGCAAATTTCAAGGATGACTCGAGCCAATTAGGTCAGTGCTGAACATCAGGGGAATCTCTAATTCAGTATGTCCTGTTAAATGATGCCACAATTTTATCTGTTTTGTTTTCTGCGTGACAGCCTGGGATTGCTCCGCGTGGGTTCGCACTTATGCTCTCTTCCTGGAGGAACGGCTCGAGTGCTTTAGGGTTCTCAAATACGACATCGAAACTGAGCGTCTCATGAGATCACCCCAGTGTTCTAGCAAGGTAATTTTGTCTCTCTCGAATTCGATATTTGTCAGTTTAACAATATAGAGCTTGTGTCATGATTGCGTTCTGTGATCCTGACAATACAGGGACATAGTAAAACCAGGACCCTACCTTGCCCAGATCTTTTGGAGCAGTTGCCTGCACTGCAGCAGCTGCTTTTCAGGGTTGTTGGAGTTCAGGTTTGATACGCCCAAGTTCTAGCTCTTGTAAGTTGTAAGCTTGTTGAATGCATGCCGTTCACTAGTTGCATCCTTGTTTTCACCACTGCAGCCTGAAGGTGCTGCCTGCTCGAATTACCTTATTCAGTATGCACTAGCCCTGGTAAGCTGCAAGCATTTTCATTTCTTGCATAGGTTCTTCCCATTTTGCAAGATATTTTTGTTGTCAGATATTTTATGGTCTTCCTGCATTTATTAGGTTGTGAAGGAGAGCTTTAAGATCTATTGTGCTATTAATGATGGCATCATCAATCTTGTTGATATGGTGAAGTAGAAATTCTACCACATGAACCATGGTTTCTCTATTTTTTTTTCATGGTTTTCTCTGTTGCTGAATCATGTTCATACTTTTCTTACTCCAACCTATCGGGTGCAGTTCTTCGATATGCCAAAGTTTGATGCTATCAAAGCTCTTGCTGTTTACAAACGAGCTGGCTTGCAGGTGCCTCAATTTTTGTAGCTGCATTTTTGTTGTACTGAATTGAAGCTTAGCAAGCTTACCAATTGCTTGTCAGAAGAAAATCGTTTTGAGATTTATCAAAATTCGCAGGCAGAAAACCTTGCTGATTTCTATGACTTCTGCAAACAACTTGAGCTGGCCAGGACATTCCAGTTTCCTACTCTCAGGCAGGTTAGTTACTGTCTCTGCATCTTGCCATCTTGATTCATAGCAGTTACAAGGCTTACAACACCAAAAAGTCTCAATCGGCACGGAATAGCAGAAATATCAGTGGACAGGCTTAGACCCAATGAAATGCCAGACTGTTATGATGACCAAATTCTAATATGTACTCATCACGACTGTTGTGCAGCCACCCCCATCATTCCTTGCAACAATGGAAGAGTACATCAGAGAAGCACCCCGCCCCTCAATCAAGAGTGTGGTGAGTGAAGAACTTCTCAACTTTTGGAACGAGATCCTCCAACTTTGAGGTCTCTATCTTTGAGGCACCGACATGTGGGTCCCACCATGTTTGGAGTCACCGACATGTTTGAGTCTATCTAACTTTTTGAGAACCTAGTACTGGAACAGCTCTGTTGTACTGTTGTGTTTAGTGACTCTTGATATTTCCAAAGCAGGAGAGTGAGGAGCCAAAGCTTCTGACTTATGACCAACAAGCTCCAGAGGAACCCGAAAAGCCAGCAGAAGAGGAGAAAGAAGAGCCTGAACAAGAACCAGAGCCTCAACCTGAGCCTGAACCAGAACCCCAACCACAGCAAACAACTGGAGATCTATTAGTATTCTTCCTAGTCTTTCACCTGATTCGTTTCTGCTAAAAATAAATCTAGCATATGTTTTTCTGAACCCCTTTACGTTCTTGGGTCTGCAATGTATGCAGAACCTGGATGCAGAGGTGAACCCTTTGGTTACAGAACTGGAAGAAAGCAATGCATTGGCACTTGCAATTGTAGCTCCAGGTATATATATCACAATTTTACAAGTGCTATTGTTGAAACGTTGAATACCAAACTGTCCAGATGATATTAAGTGATGCAATGAGAAGGAAATGTCATCAGTTGCTCTGGTCTTGCATGTAGATGACCAAAACAAGGGGTCAGCATCTCAAAATCTGTTCGACGTCAATTCATCTGGGTGGGAGTTGGCACTGGTCACTGCTCCAAGCACCCATACAAGCCAACCAGTTAAGACTAACTTGGTATGTGCAACCCTTACTCCATAACCTGCTTTTCAGATATCCACCTTTTGGGGCAAAATTCAGAGACATTGCTCATGAGTCATCACTACTGCAAATTAAGAGTAACCCAGAGATAAACCACTTACATATAAAGCGGCATCTGATGAACAGGCTGGAGGCTTTGACAAATTGTTACTCGACAGCCTCTACGAGGACGAAGCGAGGAGGAAGCAGATCGCCAGCGTGACCTACACTGGTAGCCTTGGCGCAGCTAACCCTTTCGAAGCCAATGCCAGTGACCCGTTTGCCATGTCCAGTAGCTTCGCACCACCATCTAATGTGCAGTTGGCACTGATGACCCAGCAGCACCAACATTACTACCAGGCACAACAGCAGTATTTCCAGCCACAGCAGCATCAGCATTTTCAGCAGCAGCAACAGATCATGGCGATGCCAACACCGATTATGTACCACCACCAATATCAGTACGCTGCGCCTCCCTCCGGAGCTCCAAATCCGTTTGGTGATCCTTTCAGTGACCTTGTAGCAGTGGCTGCTCCTGGAAAACATAGCAACTCAAGTCTTCTCTGATCTGGTTGCTACTTCTGATCATTCTCAGTTGAGTAGATCAGCAAACCTGTACAGCATGAGGTTCTTTGCTGAGTGAAGATGTTGTATATTAACGCTTTCTTGTGCGATATCCACATTTTTGGAATATAACATGATTAGTACCAATGCTATAGTGTTTTATTTACTATACTGAATAGTTTTGCAGGAACAAGTTCAGCTTATACTGAAACCATGCTGCCATACAGGAAACTAGAACATTCTTCACCCTTTATTGTCAAAAAGGTAAATAGATAGGTTCCTATAGTTATCAACGTTTGATGAACAGACATCTCAACAGCAGTAAGTATACAATCCCTCGCTATGATTTCACCTAGTTCTGGCACAAATGAATAAAAAATGGAAATAAATTCCATGTTTGTTTCCTTTTTGTCCTAACAAAGGTGTTTCTGAAGCTTTCATTCATGCGAATTGATCCATAAATCATGTCAGCACTTCTACAGTCTTGGAAGAATGCTTTTGGTCACCTAAAACTGATAATAATGAAATTTGCTATCAGGAAACACACAGAGAAGCATCAGTAGAAAGTGTAAGCAGCAAAGTTCATGAAACTTACAAAGATCATCTGAATCTTCCTGATCGTCATCCAGAGAAAGCAACTTCTGCAGGTTACAATAACAATTATTCAGAAAAGATGAGGATCATAATTGGAATCTTGAATTGTAAAAAGGTTAGCGTGATCCCCTGCTGCAACATGCTCCAGCAATGACCTAGGCCAAAAAGGCGCAGTAATATGTTAGTGAATACCCAACAAAGGCACCAATAAGCACTAACTGTACCTCACAAATATTTAAATGATTGCAAAACAAATGTCAATAACATAAGGTATTCCTTTATTTGATAACTTCAGGATACCGGAGGTAAACTCAATTTGTTTTAACGTTATGTCCTGAACCCCCGATAGAAAATAGGGTAACAGCGAACAAAAACTAAAACCAGAGACTGATGACTGGGTTAACACTGTCTCATTCAGCAAAAAGAAAAAGCTATTATTCAGCTTACACATTATTCAAACAGCACAAAGGACTAACCAAACCAAATCCATCACCACCTATCAAACATTCATCTATTTCACTGCTCTCCACCAAATCCAGAGAAAAGAAGGTTGTATCAAGCAGGGAAGGTGAACATACCTCTGCAATAACTTGACGCCCCACTCAGCAGCAGCAAACACCTTTCTGTGAAGCTGTGGGATAGCAAGCTTGGAGGCAACAATGGCAGATCATCTATTTCACTGCTCTCCACCTGACATAAGCAAAAAGAATTATCCACTATTAGCAGACTCAACTCAGTAGCTGGTGTGGCGTAACAAGCTTGAGTTCCAATCTCAAATTAGAGGCCTCAAGAAAGAATGTAGGAGAACATCCATTGGAAATTGATCATTTGACAGGAACTCTCAGGACGTCCGATCAAAAGCATAGAGGTTCTCAAAAGCATGAGTTGCTGAATGTGACAACAGGATCACTGGGCTATAATCATGATCTCCATTGAACAGGAGCATCCCAGTCAGCATCATCAACATACAACAGGTGAAAAAGGCATTATAAATGTGATAATTAGTTTCCTAACACTAATAATGGGAGACATATTTTTGGAAGCACATTTCAAAGAGCACCTGAATTGGTATGTGAAGCAGCTAAATGAGTGATCTGTTGATGCATAAACCCGGAAATTCCCATGTCACAAAGCTTGTTGCAAAATACCATTTTTCGTTAATCTTATTTCAACCATGGATACATGTCAAATTAAGTACACAAAAACCAGTTGAAAGTGTGAACATTAGCACATGATGGTGTGTGATAAAAGTAATTAGTACCACAAGCTCACAGTAGTGTGCAGTCTCAAGCATCCTTGTCAACTTCGAGTGATAGCCACAGTTGAAAGAAAATTCAGAGAGGATATGGCTGTCAGTTAATTTAGTTTAAGAATAAACCATCAGTTCAAAGTTCACATGAAACAGTTCAATTTACACATCAATTGAGAAATTTTCTGCGCCAAAATGAGGCCTCAGCCAAAATTGTGGCTGGCCTCCAGGATCCCACAATTTTATTGTGATATTTCCTTTTGTTACCTTTCTCATATTGAATCCTTAGGGATCTTATCCTCGCTAAAATACATGTTTATCCATGGGAAAATGTATCCAGTATATCAGTGGTACCAAAAGAATGCGTGATACTTACATCAATGGCATTCACAAGTGATGTTTTCTCAGCACTTTGGAGCCCTAACAAGGAAAGCTCCATTTCTTGCTTAAGAAAAGGCTGCTTACGGGAAAAAGTAGAAAACTGTTATTCAAGCAGTCAAGTTCCATGCAGTGAAACGAATGAAAGTGTACATCAGTTCATCCTTTTACAGTTTTACTTGGAAATTAAAGCATGTAACTAAGCCAAGAACAAATTAAAGAGAAACAGTTACCACAGTCTTCAGTGACCGTGTGATAATGGTAGCAGCAAAATCTATGGTTCTTAGTTTCCATCAGACACATGTAATCACATCATACAGAAATGTACAATTTGCTCACCTGCACTTTGAGGCTTCAATTTATTCACATACTATGAACAGGACTGAATCGCCCTTGTTGCTATTCTCATTTTCCGTAGACACCAGTTTCAGGCTTTGAAGAACCTCCATATTCTCATTCATCAACTGTAGATCTTTACACCGTCGAGATCTACACGAGGAGGGGAGGAAAGCAGCGAGGGAGATGACACGACGCCTTGAGAAAGGGGAAGGAGCCAAGGGGAAGTGGGGTGGGGAGACTTGCTGTGGGCGTCCTCGAAGGTGTAGTCGTGGCGGACGAGCCAGCCGGGGGAGGTGCCGAGGACGATGACGTCGCTGCCGGCGGCCATGGAGGTGACGACGCCGTGGCCCCGCGCGGCCTGGCGCTCCAAGGGGTCAACGGAGAAGAGCTGGCCGCTGCCGCTGCCGCCGCCGCCGGCGTCCATGGCTAGCGAGCTGGTCGGGGGCGATGCGAGATTGGGCTCAGGCAGAGGGGCGGTAGTTGAGGGAGATGAGGCCGCGGGGCGGAGGCAGTAGGTCGCCGGCGCCGACGGGTCGCTGCTGCCGCGGCCGTCCGAGCTCGCCGAGAGCACAGGGTAGCCACCGAGAATTTGGATCGCGGCTGGGATGTGGGCCGTATGGGCCTTCTCATTCCCGCCCATGCCCAGCTGCCCGCCCTCCCTGGAACCCCTGCAAGCAAGAACCGAGAAGGAGAGAGAAATCAGCGGCGGCCGCATCACGAGACACAGGAGAGAGAGAGGGCGGCGGCGGGGAGGAGGAGAGAGGGAGAGCGAGAGGGCGGCTGGGAGGAAGTGAGGGAGCTAGCGTTCGGGGTGCGGCGGGTTTTACGAAAAACTGCCTGGCGGGGGGTTCTTTGCAAATACGACAGTATTATCGAATTTTTCCTCCTTCGTGTCGAAATAAAGTTTAGTTTGAGGGCTTATTTGAAAAAAATATGAACGCAATTAGTGTGCGTTCTGGACGAGCTAGGCTGAGTTGTGATTCCTAGAAAAGCTAAGGAACTTTTTTGAAAAACAACCAGGACTCGCGGCTGATCGCCACGCGTCCAGTTTTCGTCGTGGAGTGCGGGGAGGAGAGCAAAGTCCAGTAGCTTTTAGGGGCGTTTTCTTCCCGTGTCTTATTTTTAGCACGTGTCACATCGAATGTTTAGATACTAATTAGGAGTAGTAAACGTAGATTATTTACAAAACCAATTACATAAGTGGAATCTAAACGGCGAGACGAATCTATTAAGCATAATTAAGCCTAATTAATCCATCATTAGCAAATATTTACTGTAGCAACACATTGTCAAATCATGGACTAATTAGGCTTAATAGATTCGTCTCGCCGTTTAGATTCGTCTTATGTAATGGGTTTTGTAAATAGTCTACGTTTAATACTCCTAATTAGTATCTAAATATTCGATGTGACGGGTGCTAAAGTTTAGCAAGTGGAAGAAAACAGGCCCTTAATCAAGCTGATAAAACTGCATCAGTTAACGGAACACTCATAACTACATGAAATTAATATCCACCAATCCGCAATGATCATGCATGCCAGAATGGTAAAAGTGTCATGGAAACTCAAAACAAGACAGGATTAAACTATAAAGTGTAACTCATTTCATAATCACTTGGTGTCTACAAAAGAATTAATCATATAATAACAGTTCGTGCTGACAAAACCCCTGTTACTCAGGAAATGGTAGCTAGGAATCTAAGAATATGAGAGAGGAGGTGAAAGGTGAAGTGAAGGGCTAACAGAAACATACAGAGGGCACCACGAATTACAGGGAGGGCAGTGTCAATACTAAACAAAGAGCACCTCAGCCCTACCAAGGGACTCAGAATTACAAGATGTCTCTGGCCCTGGATCTGTGACTCTGTGTTAAGCCGCTAAGTATCAATTTCACAATTTACATGAAACAGAGAGAGAAAAAAGGAAAGAAATCCTAGGTGAATCTCCTAGGCCAAAGACAAAAAATCATGTAGAACTCAAGCTGATGTGTAACTGGAGAATAGCTTCAATAGGTTGTTCAGAGTTTCTGGGTAAAACTTTCTAGCAAAAAGGTAGCACGGTCTTTTTGTTCCGTTCCACATACATGGGGCCACCGTCACAACTTTCTGCAATGGAGATAAAGAAATACGTGTTAATCCAGACAGATGCTACAACACAGTATTTTTCAACTTCAAAGAATTATTGGCGTGGGACATTCTTCAGCATGCCAGCTAGTGGTTAGAACAAAGTATCTTAACACACTATCAGAAAAGAGTTTACATGAAACAGGTCACAGTTGCCTTGCTTAACAATCCAAAAACTAAGGTCAAGACTGATACCTTGAGCGAAAGGCACACGAGGGAAAAAAATATTTTCAGGTGTTTTCAGACAAGTACGGTACAAAGTAAGACAGTAACCACGACCAAATCCCAGCAAAGAAGTAATAGCACATTCCTAAGTTCTGTTTGGGAGACAGGGAGGAATTAATATGCTTACCTTATCATCACTTGTAATGTGGAAATTCTCACTGACAGACTGCAAAAAGTAAAGCAAACAAATCAGTATGAAAACGACAAGTGGCAAAAATATGTTTTCCATTTAGCAAGATAAAAACACACCGTTATGTTCTTTAAGAGTTCATAGGTAACATCTGCAGCCCTATATGACCTTGGATGCCATTTTCCCTCAGACCAATCAACATGAGTAAGTGACCAGTTGGCAATTCCACCAGGATCCACCATCTGAAGGTTGAAGCCAAATATATCAAAAATGAAAAGCAAGGGACCAAGAATAAAGCAAAGACAAATATCAGTTCAAAACAATTACTGACATTGAAGAGGGTTGGCAAATAATGCTCATCAGCAATACAGTTGCGTCCCTCTGCTGGCTGCAAATCACAAAAGCAAAGCATTGCTTAGCTAAAACCAAGTTTTAAGAAACCATGAATTGTTCTAATAAGGTTAAATAAACCCATGATCATTTGTTCTGGAAACAGCTATTATGTAACATGGACATAATGCTAACAGACTGTCATGTGACTATTTGTATGAGATGTAATGTAACATGCTCAAGCTTTGTCGGTTATAAATCAAGCCTGTGTGCTGTAGTCTCACACTGAGAAGAAATGAAAAGGATTTGTGAGGGAACGCTCATAGCATTCTGCCAAAAGGTTTATGGCCTGACACATTTGGAGCTATGAGACAAAAGTCTTTTCCCTGATTTTCCAAATTTTAGGTCATTTCTAAATATTATTGTACTTAAGTTTCATGATGATAGGTATAAATCACAGACCTAAAGAACATAAGCATGTTATTTGGAAGGCGTAACTTGAGTCCAGTTACATTCAATTGAAAAACACGTATGTGAGGGGAACATACCTTGCAATATAGCTTGAACTTATTGTAGTAAAGGTTGTCTGCCAGAATCAGTAAAGCATGCCTTCGTGTTATAGCAAACCACTGCAGCAAGCACAAAAAAAAAAATACTCAGCAAAATCATGAAAAAAAAATATGATAATCATACATCAATAAAAACTCCATGTCCTGATTGTAAGATGGCCTATACGACACGACAGTATTATGGATATATATGAGTGCCTATACTATGGAGCATCATATGTTCTGAAAAATAGAGAACTAGTATAGCAAACATTTACCTGGGCACCCTTCCTGAAGTCCCTCTGTTCTATTTCAGGAAGCATTTCCGTGGAATACCTTCCAGTTCCATGCGGGCCAGGATCTAGGAAACTGATATGACAAAATCAGAAGAACACATAAGCTCTTTTTTTCACTCCAGTTATAAGTTAATAAAACTGGGATAACTCCTTGATCTATTTTTTTCAGAACAAAATACATATCTTATCCAGACTATCCTTACTATATTTATAGTAACATATGCCAGGAACACCATTGTCCCTGAAAAATTTATGGGCATCATAGAAGCATTCCTAATTACCAGATTCACAACTATTACCACAAAAATAGGATTCCAATTGAATTTGACATAGATGTCTAGTCCTCAATACATGGGGAGTTACGAAGAACTATGTCCTCTTAACACTAGTTTCATGTATCTGCTTATTCTTTACATAAGAACTGAAATATCACTTACAGAGTTCTTACCAATCAATGAAGCTGACATTGGTTCCCATCAGATAATTATATATGTAATCAAATGTATGTAGTGGAACACAGCTGTCATACAAAGAATTTTTTTTAATTAAAATCACTAGCAAAAGAATTGAAAAAAAAATCTTTTGCATGTAAAATCATTTAGAACCTGTCAGAAAGCAAGATGAAAAATTGATTATCAACATCTTCCAATGCATTTGCTAATAGCCTCTTCTCTGCATCAACCATTGAAATCCTCCCCCATACTACCTGCAATTCAGGGTCATTCTAATGTTTTAGTTCCATATAAACAAAAAATGAAACACAAATCAATAGAATGGTGTTTCAGGAAAAGGGAAAGCTAGATGTAAATTAGTGAAACTTTAGAAGACATAGTTTAATAGGTTTACATTCCATAAAGACTAAAACAAAAGTCAAAGCTATATTAAAAGCTAACCCCGTATTTCAATTCATTCACTGCAAAAGTAATTTCACTTATAGCCATTGAAAACTAACAACTGTTTTTAGATTTTCCAGTTTCCACTCTCATATTGGCCTTTGCAAAGTAATTTTGTTTCTCTATGTGTGCCAACTCCCAGTGTTATACTACATAATCTTCCCCTGTCTCGCAGAACCAGATCCATTATTTCATTTAAATCCCAATGTAGCTCTATAAAGCATGGAAGACAAACACCTAATAGTACGAACTCAAAAAAGAAACCTTTACGCTATACATGTCATATATGGTTAGTTTCATGCTAAGAAACTTGGCTACTACGATGGGCGGCATAAAACCTATTTTTCTTAGTACCTCTGAACAGTTCAAATTATACCCTTGATAGTTACTTGATTCAATATCAGAAACTATCTGTTTGATTTGAGTTACTATTATTCACAACTTAGATAATTATGCTCAACTATTGAATAGACATCAATTGAAATCACACCGAATTTTAACTGTCATCAGTGCGTCTCCTTCTGCTTAGAGTTATCCATATCGTACCTAATGGCATCCCTAGACAGATAGGCTCTAATAAAATTTCAGGCAACAAAACAGTTGATCTAGTGTTGCAAGATATTCACTAAAAAGGCACAAAACAGAAAAGCTGTAACACAGTTTTCTTCTTTCTCAATAATCACATAAATGGTCAAGATATGATGCTATTTTTACTGACTGAAACCAAGGCATTAACCAAGAAAAGCATATATAAAGTGGGGTGGGAAGGAGTACCTTTTCACTGCGAATTTCACGGCCAACAAACAGAGAGCTAGAATGTACAGGTTTCTCACGAGATGCGTGGATATAGATGGAATATCGCCCATCGTGACCCTGTGCACAAAAATTCGAACAAATTAAATGAACCATTACATGATGATGGTACAGGCAGACATAAGACAAACTGATACTTTAAACTAAAAAATTAGATGATGGGTGTATATAAGCACTAAACCTGTAAAAATTTCTCCCATAATTTCTCAAAAGGCAATGAACCTGGTGTCAAGAACATAAAGGCAATCTTTGGATTTTTTGACACAGGCATAGGCATTGAAAGGAGGTCCCTATTAACCACAGATGAAACAATCTCTTCATCAGTTCTCTCCCGAGCAACATTAGGTAGCCAATCCTTGAACGGAGTACAGACACTTGAAGCAAAGAAGTAGCATGCAGAGTAGCGCCGTGGTGGGTAGACGTAGGCCCCCATAAGTGCGACGCAAACCAAAGACAATAGCACGATGATCCACATGGGCTTCTTAGCAGCGCCTCGGTGGCGCGGAGGGGGCATGGCTGTCATGTCCTTGCTGCTCCGCTGCCACACCTGTTTCATCTCCTTGCCATCGCCAAATCACAACAATATATGCCTTGTGATGACAGCCTCCACCAGTACTGCAATACTGCATGCCACGCAGGAACCTCCAGCCAGGATGAATTGTGCTATGCCTCCAGAGTTGCCTTCTTTGCTGCAATGCAAGGTAACCACAGTATTAGTCTACGGACTGAGAAAGCTACAAATCACACTGCCATCATGAACAGTAAGCAATTTGAGCAAGATGAAACACTACAAGTCTATAGCTAATCACCCCCTACTAATCCAAAGGCTAACCTACGAGATCTGCTACTTGTCTTACTTCTGTAACTACTCCCCCATGCTCCTACTTGCTTGGCTGTGTGACTACTGGGCGGGCTACAAACAAATGATTCTGAATCGTCCAACTGTCTCATCGATCAGAACAACGAAAACAGCTGGCGATCCCTCTTGCCTAAATCAAATCATGCCCACCAAAGACGGTGGAAGAGTCGAAACAGGTGGCATCCAAAAGTCAACTATTAACCAAATCTCACGCCCCCAACCGCAGCCGGCACCGCATTCCGAATCGAAACCGACGCACGAGCACTCGCAAACACAGCAAATCACACGCCCACACCAAAATCGCCCCGATAATTCACACGGAAACCGTAACAGCACGACCCCGACAAACACGAGCAAGCATCAAGCCGCTGCAGGACGAGCCCATCCCCGGAGCAACCCCAGCCCAATGCGAGGAGGGTAGCAGGGGGGCCTGGTCGAGCTCAACCGGCGCGGAGGACTTACCCTGGTCCGGTCAGGGCGCGCTGCGGCGCGAGGAGCGGCGAATCCGGCGGCGCGCGTCCCTGGGCGGCACGGGCGGCGGGATCTGAGGCGTGGTGCCGGCGAGATCGGGCTAGGGCTCGCGCGCGGCGGTGGTGGGAGACGAGGTGGAGCTGGAGGTGGTGGAGGCGAAGGGGAGAGGAAGGAGAGGGATTTAAGCAGTGGGATTAAATTAACGCCGGAGTGGGGTTAATTATTTTGTTAAGGCGTTTACGGCAAGGCCTCCACACGGGTGGGTTTACCGCAAGGCCTCCACTGTTTTTAGCATCTGACCGTGGGGGTTTTGGCTCTGGCTTTGGCTTTCCACACCCGAGAGGACTCCCTATTTAACATCAAAAAATTAATCATTTCTTTCTTGGTTCTTAAAATTTTTTTCTTCCTTATTTGATACCGACTTCAACTTTCATTTCCAAATTGACACTCTGTTCAACTTTCCATCCGACCACCGTTAAATTCCATATGAAAAGACCATTTTGCCCCTATGAAGAACGTGGACCCCACTGCAACCACCCTTCTCTTCCTTCCTCCCCATCTCATGGCTTGAACAGCCCAGGGCGTCCCTGTGCAACACCGCCGCCCGCTTGATGTCACCACGCGCCCCGCCAGGCGTCCTTATGCCGTCGTCGCCATACCTCGCGTCGACCCGGCACGTGATTGAGCAATCTGCTTATTGGCTTGATCACGAGAGGATGGAGTCCCAGTCGATCTCCCATGATAGGTACTGGTTGAGGTGCAAGGCGGCGGACTCGTCCCATGGCGCCTCCGTGAAGTCCAAGCTCACCATCTTCGGGAGTGGCACCACTTGCTGTTGTTGCTTCTGGAACGCCACGAGAGGAGGAGCCGAGCCGGTGGAGTGCACCGACTCGTCGCCCTCCATTGTGGTCGTGGACGCCAAGGCCTCGGGCGAATTCGAGGTAGCGGTGGCGGATTTGGAATCCGACGTGGCGGCGAGGCCCTGGAGATGACGGTGAGCTTGGTGTCGACGGAGGCGTTGAGCGGACCCGCAAGGTGCGCGCCGCCGCGGTGGAGGGACGAGAAGTTGAGGCGTGCCGTGTCGCCGCGGAGGCGGAAGGCCGCCTTGTCGTAGGCGAGCGTCGCGTCCTCGGCAGAGTCGAAGGTGCCGAGCCACAGCTGCGTCCGATTCCTGGGCAGGTAGATCTCCGCCACTTGCCCCAGTGCCACTGCCGCACACTGCGGTACAGCTTTGCGACGGTTGATGGCAGCGGCGCCGCCCCAGCCTACTTCATGGGCTGCGTCGGCAGGCCAAGGAGCAACAGCTCCAGGCCCCGTTGCTGCTACCACAACAAGAGCTGCGAGCGTAGAAGCTGGGGCGTCGACCGGAGCGGGTGCAGTGGCGGGCGCGAGCTGATGCGATGGTGAGACAAGCGGAGGGAGGAAGGAGAAGGGTGGTTGCGATGGGGCCCACGTTCTTCCCAGGGGAAAATGGTCTTTTCACGGGAATTTAACGGTGGTCGGATGGAAAGTCGAACGGAGTGTCAATTTGGGAATAAAAGTTGAAGTCAGTATCAAATAAGGAAGGAAAAAAATTTGAGGGTCAAGAAAGGAACGGGTCAAATAGAGAATTCTCTCTTCCACCTTCCGCATAACTCGAGAGTCGAGAGGAGCGGGCGGATGACGATGGGTTGTCGAGGGGTATCACAAAAAGTTATAGGAAAATGTGTTTTTTTTTAAATTGAATATTCATATAGGAGTATTTTAGATCTTCGGACTATAGAAGTTTTACAAAATTAATTTGATATACCTTTCAAAAAAATTAATCTGATATACATTGATGTCACGAACGTAATACGTTGTCAAAAACACCTAATAACATACTTATCTTGGAAAACTCTAATTAAGAGTGGGAACTAAATTAGACAAAAATTGATAAGCTTGAGAGTGACTAATTAGATTTCTTCTAATCTTCTAAACTTGAAGAACCCGTATTTGTAACATTGCATACATGACCATGTTATTATTCTATAAAAACTAGTACAATAAATTTTTCAAAATAAAATAAAAACTAGTACAATAGCTTTACGTATTCGTATTCTATATAATCCCTAATTACTAAGGTCATGCCCATAAAATAGTGCCGGATGTTTGGTCTTGACTTCGGTTGGAGAAATTTATAGTTGGATTACTTGATCTGACAACCACTCACTATATTTGACCTTTGTTTTGTCCGTGGATGATAAAATATGGTAATTATAAAAATATTTTTTCAGTTCCCCTTAGATGTTGACATCAATGTGCAAATTTGAGGAATCACCTTGGTAAGTAACATAATGATGGTCAACCAGAGTGCTCTTTGGTGAATTCATGCTTGGTCGAGTCCAAACATTACTTACATGCATTTTGTTTTTTTAACAAAAAACAGCAAAACAGGTGCTCTTTGGTGAACACAAAAGCCGTAAACAAATGTGATTTCAATTCATGAGTCCTCAAACAATGCGCATAACTAAAGAAGAATCCAACGAAACAGGAATGGTGGAAGGAATCAAGGAATGTAGTTATAATACAACAATTGTCAATTGGGCAATGGATAAGGAAGCTACTAACTCTATAATACATCCTAAAAGGGATCTTGCTTCCTTTTCCCTTCTTTATATTAACTCTACACACACCTCCTAAAGGGATCTTACTTTTTTTCCTTCTGTATATTTGGTGCGGAATTCTTTTGGAAATCCTTCACATGGATCGAGTCCAACAACATCCTGTCCATACAAACAAAAACACGTCAGAACAGGTCGAACGCGTCTATGTGCACTGTATTAAAAAGGTCCAATGATTAGGCATATTAAAGGTAGTTTCCTAAACACGATTAGAAAACTAGAGAGCAGAAGAGTTAAAGGACAGGCCATCCTGGTCAACCACTCAGATTAATTTCACTTGTATAGTGTCTTATCTAACCATCCTATGCAATTGTAGTTGGAGATAAAGTCATAAAGGGACTGTAAACTCCATGACCACGCTTGGACATCTAAAAGCTCATGAAATGATACATTGATGCATGGTGATACATCGTAAAGAAAAGTATACCACCTCTGTTCAACATTTTGTAAGTAAACACCTTAATTTTTATGTTTAACAAAAGATGAGTCTTAAAAAGGAGTTAACGTTGATGTCTCAATCTGTGCAGCCAGAGGTTGTACAAGTTACGATCAGGATGTGTAAACGCATCTTCGCTTATTTACCTCTTGTACAAGGCTCTAGATGATAGAAGCATCTGCCATAAAGTCAGATGATAATTACCTGTCGGCTGTCGCTCCTCACGTAATATGTTTAATCAGCACAAATGAATACCCAAAAAAGTAAGAAGCATAATTTTTCAACAAACAAATAAAGATGGCATTGATGGTTTAAATACATGGACATTGTACTTATTCAACTACACGCATGCCCATCGCTTATTACAATGATGATGGCAATAAATGATACATAGAAATAAACAGGGTGTCCGTCGAGCACAGATGGCCAAAACAGTGATATGGCGAAGTAGCGGCGCGGAAAAATCTCATACATGATCTCAATCTACAACTTCCGTATCTTATGAAACATCTGGCAGTCCTTATTGTTTACACAAAATCTACAACAGTTCACCGTGCCTCATCCTCTAGATTGCGGAACCCAGCGGTAAGGTCATCATATAGTTTCTTAAATTTGGCAACCAATGCGTCTTCGCCTTCCGCAGGATCCTCAAACTTTTGAGATCTGTAATGTACATAAAGAACTGTTAGTGATGATGCCATCAAAAGTAGTATTGAAAATAAATTAAAAATGCTTACACTAAGCGATAGAATAGATCGCCCAAGCGATGCTTTATGACACTGTATGTTATCTTATGGCCATCAGTACCAGCTGCCCGCTCCACAGCCTACAAATGACACAAACATATAAATATGCAATTTCACAAGTTATATATTAATTTAGCTCTAATTATTCATTTACCATTCTTGCATTCAAATGCAATTATCATTAAAAATCTCGACAAACAAAAAACAAGGATACCAGAAGGTGGAACAATAACATACATCAGTGACGTTACATGATTTGAAAATATTCAGAAGTGTGATATGATTTTCTAGGTCATGCCAAAACCACCAGCGGAAAAATAAATTGGAAACCATATTAGTACTGCCACCAAGAGCTTACCTGATTTGCCAATGTGTTGAAGTGAATAATGTTGCGCATCATCCAAACAGATTTGTAGAATGGGCAGTACTTATCATATCTATATTAAGCAGCACAATAACATGGTCAGAATCAGCATGGAGGAAAACGAGCAACAAAATGTGTAGAATTAACTAGGGCACTCACGGGGTAAACGCATTTTGTGCCAAATAATCTTCTCTCAGAAGCTTTGCTGTCTCCAGCGTGATCTTGTCGGATTCTGCCAGCGCATCTTTACCAACAAGCTGGATATATGGATTAAGAAGTCAAAATCAATACCATGGAGGGCAAATGAGTCCTTTGGAAAGGATTTAGCAGGACTACTGTATACAGACAAAATATTTAACGCAGTTGCGCATGGCAATTATCTATAATGTTTAGGACATGAAAAGTATATTCACGCATATAGAATTTTAGTCATTAGCAGGTTGCATGACAGAAGAGCATGCATAACAAGGCAACATAATAAAGAAAAAAAGGTCAAAAGTCGAAACATCACAGTATTCCATGTGAGTATCCATAAACAAAATATACCTGCACAATTTCATTTAGATCATCCTCCCTCTGCAACACCTCACGTGCTTTTGTCCTAATATCAATGAAATCTGGATCAAATTTCTCATAGAAGGACTCAAGGGCCTGCAAGGCAGAAAACGGCATTGTCACAAGACATCAACAATGGAGAACACTAACAGGAGAAACTAAGACCTGCAGACAAACATCTCCTCAGGATAAATGTAACTAATAGAACACCCTTGCCCAATTAACACAACAATGTGACATTTTCAGCAACCTTTTTGTTTCTTCTCTTATGCTCCATATTTTGAGTGAAACCAATAGAGAGAACAGTTTAAGCAAGTTAGGGAATAACCTGAGAGTATTTTGAGTAGGAAATGAGCCAATTCACAGATGGGAAATGCTTCCTTTGAGCAAGCTTTTTATCTAAACCCCAGAAGACCTGCAAACAAGATCAAGGCATGATTTAACAATAATGAAACAGTAAACACTGTCAATCAGGATGGAACAAGTTGTGGAGTTATTTGCAACTTCCTTACCTGAACAATACTGAGGGTTGCGGAGGTAACAGGGTCTGAAAAATCACCACCAGGAGGAGAGACAGCTCCAACAATTGTGACACTGCCAGTCCTGTCTGGACTTCCTAGACATTTCACCTTACCAGCACGTTCATAAAAGGATGCCAATCGTGCAGCCAAATAAGCTGGGTAACCACTATCAGCAGGCATTTCAGCCTGGACCAAAAAAAAGTGCATCATCAGTTATAAAGTCAAATAGACAGGATGTGAAAAAAAAGATCAATGATCAACATAGTGAAGCAAGAGTTCAAAGTATTTCCAAATGATATCTTAGAACTCAGCCGCTCTAACGATATATGCTTGTTCACAACTTAATGTTGGTCATCAGAGTCATTCTTATCTCTTAACAACAGATTAGCATAGCATCAAAATCCTAAGTCAAATTTGCTAGTGACAAATGTAGAATGAGAAAATACAACTTCACTAAAGGATCATGTTGGCACAACACTTGACGAACTGGAGAAACTGATTTTTTGCTCTCATTCTCCTTTAATTGTTTTGAAAGACACCAATTTTAGGATATAAGATGAGTAACCTACCAAACGCCCTGAGATTTCACGCAATGCCTCAGCCCATCGGGAGGTGGAATCAGCCATCATGCTGACGTTGTAACCCATGTCACGGAAATACTCAGCAATTGTAATTCCTGAGAGGAAAAGATACAATATAAGACTTTCAGAAACTCTACACTGGACCAAGCAGAGATATATCTGACAGGCTGACAGAGATGTGCCTCTACCATCAAGACTATCTTCCTACCCTCTATCAAAGCAACAGGGTTTTAGTTTTACCTGTATAGATGGAGGCTTCACGAGCAGCGACAGGCATGTTAGATGTGTTAGCCACCAGTGTTGTTCTCTTCATGACTGACTCCTCACGGCCATCTTCCAATGTCATTGTCAACTGGGGAAAGTCCATGAGAACCTCAGCCATCTCATTTCCTCTTTCACCACAGCCCACGTAAACCACAGCTTGGGAATTGGAGTACTGCAGATATCAATTGGCAAAGTTTCAAGATGAGACCATCAAGACAATAGGAGGAATCTGCTATATGGTAGCAGGGGCAATAGTAATAGTAGTAGTAAAGGTGGGGGGAAATCACCTTTGAAAGTGCCTGACTAATGACAGTTTTCCCACAACCAAAAGCTCCTGGAATAGCACAAGTTCCTCCCAGAACTGAGGGGAACAATGCATCAAGTACACGCTGGAACCATTCAAAAGTGGAGGAGTAAGATATAAAAGGAAAAGACATCTGAAAATGTTGTGACTTCAAGCTTTTCACTAGGATTGATTAAAATGTATTAAACATTTTGTTATGACAACAAAGCTCAAGGTAACTTCTATACAAACCTGCCCTGTCAGAAGAGGTGTATCTGCAGCAATCTTCGACGCAACAGGCCTTGGTGATCGCACAGGCCATGTCTGCAAGGCAATGAATGAAGAATATTAAACTAATTCTTCAATCCTTATAGAGTTCCATCTTCATAAAAAGAAGGAAAAAGTCCATTTTACTCCCCTCACCTATCCACTTTGTCCGCTTAAACCCTGAACAAAGTTTTGGCTCACTTTACTCTCCTGAACTATTTCATTTGGTCCAATCTACCCCCTAATTAGATTTCTCTTTTTTGTTTCTTCATGTATGAGTTGACTTTTGAGTTCAAATTTTGTGAGCATATACAAAACATGATGCCTCATGTTAGAAATTATACTACGAATTTTTCATGGTTATTTTCATAGGTTAGGAACATTTAATACGAAATTGATCTTAGATATACAAAACTGTACGAAAAGTAATCATGAAAAAATTCTAATATATTTTTCTAACATGGAGCATCATGTTATAAGTGAACTGACAAAATCTGAAATTAAAATTCAATTTGTACGCGAAGAAACGAAAAAGAGAAATCTAATTAGGGGGTAGATTGGACCAAATGAAATAGTTTGGGGGAGTAAAGTGAGCCTAAATTTTGCTTAGGGGGTTAAGTGGACAAAGTAAATGGGTGAGGGGAGTAAAATAGACCTTTTCCTAAAAAGAATTAGTTTTTTACCTGAAGCATGGTAAATTGCTTTTTTATGCCCTGAAATTCCAATTCTAGCACTGTATCCTGCATAAAAAGCAATAGCAAGGTTTCAAATAAAATTGAGCAAATGTAGAACACATTAAATCAATAAGACTTAGTATAAGGCAAGAGCTGACTAACCTGCAGGCTGTACTGACCAGCTGGTGCAATGTAACTTACTTTCCCCATAGCACCAGGTGGAAGAGCAACATGGTGCTGCATCAATGTGTTCTCAAAGACAGTCTGCAATATAATAGGCAATCATTAGGGTATAAATGAGGGCCAATGACATGCATCTAGATATCACAAACAGCTATTATTGTTCAGAATAATAGCCATAAATGGAATTCAACATCATAGGAACTTACAGCATATAGATCTCCACCTGTGATGGCATCTCCAACACCTAGACACAACACAAGAAAATGTATTTAGATAGCATCACGAGCTTAGAAGTAACAAAAACAGCACGGAAGATCATTTGGATAATATAAATTCTACACTAAGGCATTACCTAGTTTATTTGGCTGAAACTCCCACAATGTATCTTTGTCAAGGGCAGGAACTGAAACACCACGAGGAATGTACACATCTCCTGATTTAATAGCAATGGTTTTTAGAGGGCGCTGCAAACATAATACAGGAAGGATGAGGATAACATATACGAAGTAACAAAAGTAAATGACCAGATAAATGAGCCTTGTTCAGCTTACCTGGATACCATCAAAAATGTTTCCTAGAATTCCAGGTCCCAACTCAACAGAAAGAGGCTGCAAGGGAATAGTTACAATGTTAAAAGATAGCAAAACAATGGCACTAAAAGATATAGTAAGATCAGAAGATAACTAAAATGCACCTTTCTTGTTCTCAAAACAGGATCATTAACCATAAGTCCAGCTGTTTCCTCATAAACTACACACAAGTGACAGCATTTGCAAGGTCAGTTTACTTTACATTGTTCAACTGGAAAGAAACCTATCATGTTGAACAATATATTAGAGAGATGATCCACCCTGTTGCATACCTTGGATTGTAGCTGAATCACCCTCGAGACGGATAATTTCCCCAATGAGGTTATCGTGGCCAACACGAACAAGCTCATACATGGCAGCACCCGCCATTCCATCAGCCACGACCACAGGTCCAGAGACCTACAACAAACCAGCCACAAGATCAGTCAAAACATAATAAACAGAGTAAGAGCTGTTATACATGAAACTGTAGTGCAGAACATTAGCAGAAGATGCCATGTCTTGCGAACAGGTAGCAAATAGCCAAGCTAGAAAGGAGGTTATGGCATCAGACTATCAGAGGTACAAGCAAGTGCATTATGGCATCAGAAGCTCAAAACACGCATCCGGCTTCCACAAAAACGGTAAACTTATGTACTCACACTAACTCAACTAATTACATGGCGATGCAAACCAAAGACCTACAATTCATAAGCGTGCACCTAGTCAAAATCCATCAGAATCTACTAATCGAAAGAATATAACCTGTCAGCAACCACACACCACGGATCAAACGATAGCGCAACCGCGATCAAAACACCACTCCACGAATCTCCAAAACTACCGGGCCAAGCTGACTCCCCACCAATGCGGGCTAGATCCCAGCGCCACCTTGACAGGGCCAGTCACGCCCGAGAGATCCACTAAGGTAACCGTCAGCACCACCCAAATCCCCAACGACACCTCGCAGGCAAACCAAATCTGGCAGCAATTCAGCTCGATCCGAGCACGCGAGGCGCGGCGGACTCAGCCGCCACACGGTACAGCCCGCGCCCACCAGAGATCGCGCGGAATCGAGCAGCGGGATCTAGACGGAAGCAATGCGAGCGGGAGGGGGGAGGGAGGGCGGAGGAGGCGCGGACCTTGCGGACATAGCCGTACTCGCTCTCCTTCTCGGAGTCCTCGAAGGTGGTGACGCGGTCGCCGTACGCCATGGCCGCCGGCGGCGAGTTGGGTCGTCGGCCTCGGCCTGGGTCGGATCGCGCGGCGCCTCGTCGCGATCTGGTCGGGGGAGGGGAGTAGCGGAGAGGAAGCGATGGGGAGGAGGGCCACGCAGGTGAGGTGGATTCAGCCTTTAAATAGATGTCGTCCTCGATTTTTATTTCGCTCTGTTTTTTTTATGGAGCAAATCGTGATGTGTTGTGATCGCTGATCGGATCCCGTTGGACGATGCCTTGGTACGGTTACTTCGTGTTGCAGCTGGAGTGGCTGACGTGGACGCTGGCATGTGGGGACACGGCGTTTAAAGAGCAATTTTTTCAAAAGTTATTATAGCTCTATAATGATGTTGTGGTATATACTAGTTTTAAAAAGTAAAACTGGGGGTGTTCAAGGTTGAAATTTTAGTTGTATTGCTTATATAAGTATATGATTAGTTTGGAATATGGTTTTGTGGATGGGATCCTGTAGGAACTGTAAGCCAATTGGGTTACCTGTTTGACTAAGGTGTTGTTTGTATACGCTTTTCCTAGCCACGCTTGGATTATAATCTAAGTGAAGATTTTCTCGCTTTTCGCTTCTCGTAGTTCAAATCGTTGAAGCGGCTTACCACATAAGCGAGAATCGGTGGAAATAAGCAAAGTGTTTGGCGGGATTCTCGCTTATTTCCACCGATAAGCCGCTTATAAGCGGATACAAACGGAGCCTAAGATATGGAACTTTTGTTTGAACTCAGTTCCAAATCGAGTTCCACATCAAAATGCAAAGCTTCATCTTTGATTGAGTTGTTGGGTACCACCCTTCTTTTTTTGCGGGGAAGTTAAAGACAAGCTATTATGACTCCTCAAGTTCTTCAAAAACAGTTCTTTCCTCACTTTGCTACGGTAAGAGTTGTCAATTGAGTCCATTGAGCATGCAAGTGTAATGGGGCGACAGTCTTTTTGTTGTCTGTCCTTCCTAACAAATTATTTGTGTTTTAGTGGAATATAAATCTTGTGGAAACACGGTTGGCTTTCTCTACGCAAATCACAGAGGGAACAAAATTATGCGGATAAATAATGAATTGCGTAATTTGATTTGTCATCATGTGCAGGTCACAATCTCCCATTCAATCATCCCAACTGCTTAAAGTTTAGACATGATGCCCGTGATATGTACCTGTAGGATTTGCGATCTCCTTGCTCAAATTATCATGTAGACGCGAGAAAAAATAATAAAAAAGATTCTTCACCGTCCAGTGTGACATGACCTCGGGGGTACCTTTCATGATTTTTCTCTAGCAAATCATCACATGGGAACCTATGAAGAACGACACATTTCAGCCCAAAGTATAGTTTTTTTTTGAGAGGCAGCCCAAAGTATAGCTGGCCTGCCTATACAACTGGCAACAGATCAGGCCCAGTTCCAATCCAGCCCAAGTATTCCAACTTTGTTTCCTTGTCAACAGCTTGCAATAGTTTCCATCCCTAAAAAAAAACTATGACATACTTACTGTATTACTGAGTACTTTGCTAAGTTTAACTGCCCCCTTCTTTCACTTCTTCAGTAGTTTAGAAGCTAGCTAACCTAATCTTAAGCCCCATGATTCCACATTGCAAATCTTCTGACAGTAACTGCTTCCCTGCCAGCCCAAATCCTCGACCACTACAAACACCAGTAACAATTGGCAAAAACATCGGACAAATCGAACATGGTGATATCTTACCTGAAGCTTCGGAGTTGAAACTCATGCCATGTGAAGAAAAGGCCTGGCGTGAGAGGAGGAGAGCGAAACGTAGCCATGGACAAACTTGCCGGGATCACCAACACCAAGTCCCCATCAGAGAGTCACTCAACAAAACAAAGTAACAAACTCTCTCTGAATTCTGAAACGCACGCTTGCCGGCCGGCGGGCGGCGCTCCGGCAAGTCATCCTTGGCTGCATTCCGCTCTCCGCCTCCTTTCACGCAGGGCCATCATCCACGGACGTCCTCAATTTTCAGGCCTCGGCAGCTTCTCGGTGGCCGGCAAAGGCCAAAAACCATCTCAATTTGCACCTTTTTTTTTGTTTCCGTGGCCCAAGAAGATGGCGCATTCTGCATATATATAAGCATGATGTGCCTGTCTGTGTGGCTATGCATGGGACTAGACAAAGTGACCTTATTTTACTTGTTCTTTTACCTTTTGTGGTTTCCTCTGCCTGACAACATGGGTGGCTCACGCTTTCGTTGGCAACATGTATGCTCCCACGATAATCTAAGATTTTTCACAATGTTGTGAGATATGTCTCGTTTACCCTTCAAATATATTATATGTTCTACATTGGCATGAATGAGGATGCTTGCATGGGACATTACCTCAAAGTTCGATTTGACTTAAGCAGTGACAAGGACAGCGTTTCAGATTTGCAAGATTATGTCTAAAGCATTCCTGATTGGAATATTTAACATGGTCTCAACTTGTAACCAAAATTCCATATGGTTTCCTGCAACTGCGAGATTCTGAATTCCATTGCCTTTTCTTTTTTTTTTTGCTAAGGCGACCTGGCTAAAAAAGAAAAAGTTGTGTGGTTTCTTACATGAACTATCTTTTATATATGTATATGCACCATGCCAAATACAACAAGCCGCATGAGTTGTCATAGGTCAATATTCGAAATAAAAATAATCCACGGATGACATTAAATTGCAATTTTTTAGTTGTTATTCCACATTGACGAGGTTTATTCGCGGTAATGGTGCCATGGTGGACCGAACAAATTCCATTACCTGAGAGGCTGAGAGCATCATGGCCATTCGAAACGAGCAAGGGTCGCCCCATGACGCGACTGATCCTTCTTTTAGATAAAGGAGAAGCGCATATCTAAAACTTAGTATTTCTCAATTTCATGGTTGAATTTGATCCTACCTTTTTCTGGAGATCAATTTTTAAAAACAGGCCTTTTGATTCATGCCAAAGCATTCGGTTCAGATTATTTTTTTTATAAAAAACATGATTATATCAAATCCGGTAAAAAATAGTATTTTTTTCCTCTTCTCCATGACAACTTGATCTCCGGCAACTCCAGTAGACCCTCTAAACAAGTCCAAATTTAGAGGCCACTGACTAAAAAACGAACTCCAGCATACCATCTACTGTAACCCCTACTTTGGGGAGGGCTCCAAATTCATCTCCACGGGCCCCAGGCACGAGGTCTGTAGAGGGTCGCCATCCGTGGGTCCCACAACCTACCGTTCTCCCTCTTGCCCCTTCTTCCCGCCCACGCCTCCCTTCTGCATCTGCCTCCACGCCGCTGCTGGGTCTAGTCCGCTGCCTTCCCCGTCCCCCTACCGTCAAAAGAGGACGCGAGCTCGCCGCTTCGCGTCCGAATCGGGCCACAGCGGCGGCAGTGCGCGGAGGGAAGGGTGGTCCCCGTCATGGCCAGCTCCATCTCGCGCACGCTAGCATTGGCAGCGGTAGCGAGGGTGGACGCGGGCGCACGGTAGAACGACCTGAGAATGTTGCTCGGCATAATGGGTGCGACACTTTGCTCTGGTGCACGTCTACGCCAGCGAGCCACCACTCATATTCTGCCTTTGCTTGCGTGCGTGTTCTAGTTCAGATTAAACTCAATCTCAGCTGCTTGGTGAAACTCCCAAGCTGAAAACTTGTGTGATTTGGAGCCGCGTCCATACGTCAAGATTTGAGTTCTTTAGCTGAGTGTGCCTGTTTCTAACTCAAAGTGTCATCGTTTTATGTATGCGTTCTTGATCTTCCATTCAACTTGTCATGATAGCTTTTCTCTGATGTTTTCTCGACGCATCAGGTGAGCTCACGGACAGCTGCTCCAAGGATAGACGGCCCTTGTCCCTGCGGCCTTGCGTACTCACTGCGGCCGGCCTTCATGGATGGAATCATGGAAGATCCATCGCCTGTCGTGCTCCATGCAGAGGGAGGGGAGAGAAGGACAAAGGATGCATGGAGAAGAAAGAGAGAGAGATTGACAAAGGGGTCCCACAGCCAAAAGAAAATGAGGACTACAAAGTAGGGGTCATTGCTGTAGGGGTCCTGGTTTAGGAGTCATTCATTGTTGAAGTTGCTCTAAGAGCAACTCCAGTCAATCCTCTAAACAGTCCCCTATCCCAAGTTTAGAGGGCCAAGTAAAAAACACATTCCGGCAGACCCTCTGCTTGTCTCCCTATTTTGGGAGGCCTCCAAATTTCTCTATCCACCCTCTATTTTCTGGGTCTCTACAGAGCCCTCTGTTCACGGGGCTCCAGCTCTATTCACGGGCTATTGCTGGAGTGAAGCATTTTTTAGCCAAAAAAAATAGAGAACCTCTATTTGACCTTTAGGAACTTTGATTCAAGAGCTATTGCTGGAGTTGCTTGTTACCTTGTAGCAACTAGCAATCACACAAATTATAACTCACAAAAATCATATGATCTCAACGTCTTTCTTTTTATAATTATCTTCATACTACTGCACAGACCATATAACGAAAGAGTGTCAAGACAGCAGTGTCAAGATTCCTTGCAGCTTGAGAGCTCTTCTAATTCCCCTACCTCATCGGTGAAGTTGAGAATCTGATCCGCCGTAGGTTTCTCAAAAAAAAAGTTCAGAATCTGATAAAACTTGCAGCCTTCCATTGTTCGTAATCCACAAGTCAGAAAGGAGCTCTTGATAAGCAAGCACTTCCAGTTACCTCTCCCAAGAAGTGTTCTTTTCTTCAGAACCCAACACAAAACAAGCATCCGAACCTTTACCCCATGGATCGCCGCCCAATACCTCTGATCCATATGCATCTGATACGAAACGAAAGCCACCACACGACTCCCAGTTTCTCCTCGTGTGCATCCTGCTCCGATCCAGCAGGAGGAGGAGGAGCAGGCTGCCGCGATGGGCTGCTCCTCGTCGAAGCTGGACGAGGAGGCGGCCGTGAAGACCTGCCACGACCGGAAGAGCTTCGTGAAGAAGGCGATCGCGCAGCGGGGCCTCCTGGCCTCCTCCCACGTCGCCTACGTCCAGTCGCTCCGCCGCGTCTCCATGGCCCTCTTCTACTACTTCGCCGAGGACGAGCACCTCTACTTCCTGCAGGAGCAATCGTCGTCGTGCCTGCACCGCCCGAGCTCGCCGGAGAAGAAGGTTCTTGTCGTCAACCGCCTGAGGCCGGCGGGGGCTCCGGTGCATCCGGTGGTGGAGCAGTGGGACCCAGAAGCCGTCGAGAACGCCACGATCGACAGATTCTTCGGGCTCGATCACCAGTTCTTCCGTCCCCCATCCATGGATCCGATGATCGGCACGCCGGTATCGCCGCAGCCGCCGAGATGGGACCTCTCTTGGGACCCTTTCTCTTCGACGACCGATCATCACCTGTATGCGGATTACGGCGTCGAAGGCATAAAGGTCGGTCAGGAAGACGAGCAGATACCGGAGCTGGAGGAGGAGAGCGATGACGACGATGGCGACGGTCACCGAGAAGGCAAAGCAGAGGAGGAGGAAGAGGAAGAGGAGGAAGAGGAGGAAGAGGAAGAGGAGGAAGAGGAAGACGAAGAGGAGAGTGAACAGGAGGATGCATCAGCACCGGAGGTTGCGCCGCCGAGGGAGGAAGATGGAAAGGTGGATCATGTGAACAATGAGTTAAGAGTGATGGTAAGTGGTGAGGTCGAGCAGCATGGCACCCCTGGCTTCACCGTCTTCGTCGACCGGCCTCCGACGAGCATGGCGGAGGCCATGAAGGACATCCAGGGCCACTTCATGAAGATCGTTGACACTGCCAGTGAGGTGTCTCTGTTGCTGGAGGTTGTCCCCTACCATAGGAGAGGTACGTGCTCTTTCTCTGCATTGCAAACCTCTCTTATCTGAAGAACAGTTACTGTCAAGGAATTGCACAGAGTTTCTGTGACGGAAAACCGTTTGCATTGACCATTGCTCTTTTCTAGACAGTTCAACCACCTGCCCCGAGGGAGGACGGCGAGGAGCAGGGCGCCCCCGAGGTTCCCCCGGAGCCATTCGAGTTGTTCCAGAGCCACAAGGAGAGCCTTGACAGGCTCTACGAGTGGGAGAAGAGGCTGTACGAGGAAGTCAGGGTACCCGCATTCTTCTCCATGGATTGATTCGATTCAACTCCTCTGCTGAAATTAATCAACGAGCTGAGAATTTCGTGATGCGAACGTAAGGCAGGGGAGCGAGTGCGTCTGGCGTACGAGAAGAAGTGCGCGCTGCTGAGGAGCCAGGACGCCAATGGCGCCGAGCCGTACGCCATCGAGAAGACGAGGGCCGCCATCAGGGACCTCCGGACCAAGCTCGACATCTCCCTCACCTCCGTCGACGCCGTGTCGAAGAGGATCACCGCGGTGCGCGACGACGAGCTCCTGCCGCAGCTCATGCAGCTCGTCCGAGGGTACGTGTGCTCGATCTCGCAAGAACAGGGCAATCACGGCGGAAATTTTGTTTCATTCCTGTTCGTTGCTCAGGTTGGCAAGGATGTGGAGGGTCATCGCCGACGCGCACCGGGTGATGAGGCGGACGGCCGACGAGGCGACCGCGCTGCTCACGTCGTCGTCAGCCGCCGCCGCCGCCGACCGGCCGGCTCTGGCAGGCGAAGGAGGCATCAGGGGTCCGCCGCCGCCTCCGAGCTCGACGCGGGCGGCCGCCGGCGCGGGCGCGCTCGGCGCGGAGCTCCGCGGCTGGCGCGCGGCGCTGGAGGCCTGGGCCGAGTCGCAGCGTGCGTACGCGGCGGCGCTCTGGGGCTGGGCGCGGAGCTGCGTCAAGGACGGCGAGGACATGCCGCGCCTGATCGTGGGGTGGGCGCGCGCGGTGGAGTCCGTGGACGTGGACGCGGCGGCCAGGGCCGTGGACGCCGTCGCGGCGGAGGCGGCCGCCATCGCGACGGCCGCGAAACGGCAGCGCGGCGGCGGCGAGGAGTGGTTCAACGAGGAGGAGGCGAAGAAGATGGTCTGCCAAGGGATCACCGCCGCGCTGGCCGCCATCGCGGAGGCCGGCGGCTTGGCCGTCGTCGCGTACGACGAGCTGGTGCTGGAGATGGAGATGGAAGGGAGGGACCGGGAGAGGGAGATGGCGGGAAGGGACGAGGAATCGATCCAAAACTAAAATCCTGCGGTTGTGAACCTGCAAGACGTGCAAAGGATCTGTAAATGTATATGTACAGAACTCACAAATCACAATTACAAAAGCAATTAGGAGTACGAGAGCTTACCTGAACTCACAATTACTCTCTGTTCATCAGAAGAATCAGAAGGTAACAGGGTAATCTAATCCATCAGAACACCTACTGCAATCAGATTAGAAACATATAATGACATGATATCTCATCACAGTACTAATTATGCTTCGGAGTTCAGTCTCTTAGACCCTTAGCACATACTATAATCATATATGAGTAGCTAGTTAGCCACTCAGTTCTAGTATTACAGAACTAGGCAATATAGCGACCGAGACAGGGACTCTGAAAAACTCAAGTCCGTTCAGTTCACAACTCCAGCTAACACAGCAATGGCAGCTGACATACACTTGCAGGTCGTAGTACCGTGCATATATATAGATACGCATACAGGGCAGTAGCTGCCATCGGCGTGCGAACTCCAGGCTCCGGCTTCGGCTCCTCTTCACTTGGACAGGCCGCCGTCCCACGGCCAGACGTCGACGCCGGGGCCGCCGCAGCTCGTCACCTCGCTGGCGATCCGGTTCTCGAGGCTCTCGAGGCTGGCGATGCTCTGCAGCGGCGAGTTCTGCACCTGCTCCGTCGGGGACAGCCCCGCGAAGCACGGGTCGTCGCCGGCGAAGTCCAGGCCGGACAGCACGTCGGGGCCCCGGCACGCCTGCCGCGGGTTGAGCACCGGCGACAGCCCGAGGCTGCCCAGCCCGCATGTCAGCGCGCCGCGTGCCACCATGTCCTCCGCCAGCTTCACCTGCACGACAGGCAGAAACGCAATGGTTTCAGAGAAGTGGAACTGAACATTCAGCGAGGTTCTGCGATGAACAATGATCACCTTGACTCTGAGGGCCTCGACATCTGATTTCAGGATCCGGTTGTCGGTGACTGCAGTTGTGAATTGCTGGTTGGCGTCTGTCAGCTGCTTGAAGAGTGATGCATTTTCGCCTCGCAGCTGGTCAACCTGTTTCCAGGGACATAACTTGTAAGTTTGAATGGAACTCAAGGAACGTACCACAATTTACATTTGCACCAGCATTTTGAAAAAACAACACATGTAGTAAAATAGTACTAAGACACTTGCAGCAGCATTATGAAAAAACAACACAAGTAGTAAAATAGTAATACGATGCAGTAGTGTTTACCTGTGTCTCAAGGTCAGCTAAGTGGGCTTGCTTTCTCTTCCTCGACCGTCGAGCGGACTCACGGTTCGACACCATCCTGTGATTTGAGTTTAGGTTATCCTGGTCTTATATATAAGTTTTTTTGCTCAACATGCATTGGAAAAAAACGATTTCCAGTTCTTGATACAATTATGGCATGCAAATAATGAATAAAAAAATGTTGGACAGAGCATTGTTCTGGCTCTTGGTATACCGTCGCATTCTCTTCACGTCCTGTGGGTTTGTGCTTTGCTCGCATGGACCACCCTCGATATCCAACAGCGATTCGCTATCGGAATCTGAACCACTTGTGCCCCCCAAAGTTTGGCTCTCTTTCAGATATAGGTTAGTCGCTGATGTTGGACTTGCTGCTGCTGCCAATGATCGAATGTAGTGTGAGCTAGCTAGAACAGTGAAAGAACTTAAATATTATTATTTAAGCTCAATTTGTTTGTTGCAACATTTCTGTCACTGGCTTATTATTCAAATCTCCATTTGCCCAAATTCTATCCCATCTATATGATTAGCCAATTGTCAAATCTATAATTGCCCAAATTCCATCTATTTAACTAGTCAATAGTCAATTCTCCAAGTTGCCTAGCAACTGCAGCTGATTTTATCAGGCAGTAAAAATGTAGCACAGAAGCATTGTGCAAAGTCCTGAATGATTTTTCTTGCTTTGGACTACTGGTTGTGAAGAGGCTGAAAATATGGAAGAGGAGCCGTGTGCAGCAAATATATACCACAGATTGATGACTGCGACTCGATTGTCGTGGAGACTGCAGGATGCCTCACGTTGTGGTTATGGGACCATACGTGATTAGGAATGCTTCCGTTGAGGGTGTTCTGCTCGGACAAAACAAAAGCAAACTTAATGGAGTCATCTTCATCCGCACATATCAAGGTCTACAGCAATGAAAGATAAAGTGACACCCTAGCTATGTGACTGTTTTGTGTTGGAGAAACCTATAACTTCTGTTGCTTAAAATATTTGAAGATCTCACACCGATTTTCCATGCAAATTTTAGAACAAAACGCTCAGTTCTTAGAACCTTGGCGTGATACTATGTATTTATGCTAAGCCTCCGACTTTGCTTTCACATGTTTATGGATCAATATTCAATCTCGATCAGATTATTCAGAGTTAAGAACGCTAAGCATGCTGCTAACAAAACAAAACTAGGCCAAAATCAGTTAGTGGCAAGAAGAGATGTACCAGTGAGAAAAATTCACCCTAACTTAACAAGATCTCATTCGCATGTCACAAGCAGACGAAATTCTAACACTCCCTACAAACGAAATCTGCGAAAGGAACTTCTAATCACAAACCACAGAATTCAATACTCCTCTTGGTCACCAGTTCGCTTATAATCAAGACAACGTCAGGTTCCTCTGCACTCTCCTTCGTATACTCACCGAGTCGGCGAAGCTGAAGCCGGAGAGGTCGCCGGGGGAGAACACGCCCGCACCGAACGCCGCCTGCGCGGCGATGTCGTGCCCGGGCTTGTGCTCGGCCGCCGCCACCGCCGCCGCGGCCGCGTCCTCCCGGCTGCGGATGAAGGCCTCCAGCTCCAACTCCGACGCGCACTTCTTCATCCCGGCCGTCCCACCGCAGGTAGCTAGCGATCGACCGATCTCCTCTACTCTCCCGTGGGTGCTGCTGCGGCCGCGTCGGCGCCCACAAGGCCTAGCTTTTAGAGACGGGCGCCGCAGCGACGCAGGGCACCGAGGGGCGACGGGAAAGAAAGGTCTTTTTTGGTGATCGGAAGCGAAAGCAAAGGAAGGAGGGAGCGGAGTCCGGCGTGGAAAGCAGATTGCGGTGACTTCGGGGCCTGCTTTCGCGAGGTATCTACGAGTTTGCCACTCCGCGGCGCCGCCGTGTCGCCCGTACGGCAGTAGTGCGGTCCGTGCTGGTTGCGTAGGAGAGAGAAGTTGCTGTAGGCTTTTGTGTTGTTTGGGTGGGAGATCCCAACCTCCCTCCGTTTAAAATTCTAAATTGTTTTAGATTTTCTAAATTTTTAAATTTATTTGTATATTTAGATATATATAGATGCATATTAAAAATTATACATCCGAAAATATTAAAAAGATCTACAATTTAGGACGGATTGAGTAATATATATAGTACAGGCGTCTCAATAGTATACTGGGATGATTCATAATTGATGGGACACTCAAAATACATGTCAACATTTAGATGATACATAATACTTATCAGTATACAATAAGTTTATTAAGGCATCGAAAGTTCTACGTATTATTTAAATATAAACTTATATCCTGTCTGTTATTATGGGATTTCATCCACAGAGAATTAAATATAGTGACATGTTTGTGTTTTTATGATGTGGCACAAAATTAATGAAGAGATAAGTAAAATGAGCATGGGGAGGGGGGGGGGCACCGCCCCTTTGGTATCAAGAAGCTTCGCCTCTAGCTATGGGAAAACGAAGGAGAAGAAGGGTGGGAGTTAGAATATCGTGCACAAAGAATTTGGAGTAGGGAAGCCAATCAGATAGCTCATGAGCTTGGTAGGAGAGCTTTTTCTTTGAGAGATTCTTGTACTTTGGGTTGATGAGCCTCGTACCTTCATTCTGAATTTGTTGGTGATTGTTGTAAAAATTTTGTCCAAAAGAAAAAAGAATATGGAATGTGCCTCATCAAGAAAGTACATCATTTTTTCTCGGGGAGAAGCGGAAGGAAGATAAATAAAACAATAAAACGAAGGAGAATGGATTTTAGTTACCGTTTGTTGGGTAAATTCTCACAATTGCAAATATACATTGCACGTGAAAAGAATGATTACGCTATAAAGGTACGTATATATCTAAACTAAAAAGGCTGCATAGCAAATGTTTTGGTTTTGGGTGGAAAAAATGAACCATGCTAGTTGTCCTATTACCCATGTAGCCAAACACTAGAAAGCGAGCAAAGTGCTCTGCACGATTGGTTGACAAAACTTGATGAGAAATGCAATAATCACTCTTTATTCGATCAAAATTTCTCCCCGTTTTCGAAATGATTTCTTAGTAAACTTGAAAGTTGAGAGGGGCCATGCACGAATCTACTCCTGCCCTCTTTGGCCTGACTTAAGCTCTATTTTGTCATTTGTCTAAGAAAAAAAATATTTTTCATCTCAAGTATTGCAAAAGTGTAGCATTCATCCCTCATGTTTCATTTGGTGCAAATCAACCTCTTAACTAATTAAACTGGTGCATTTATTATCCTACCTTAGTTTAACAATGGTTTAGTGCCATTTAATGGTGGTTTATGCCATGTAATCATCAGACTAATCTCTAATTAGCGATGTAATACGCTGAGTCGAATATATAGAGCCCAAAAAATAGTAAATCATCTAAATTGCCTATCCCATAAAAATTTATCCGAAAAATTAACGAAATCGACTCTCACTGAACTATTATAGCAATTTACTCAACTCTAGACATGGCTAAGTATGGCTAAGTAGTGATTAGTAAAATGATTACATGACCTAACTCGATGCTATATGACACTAAGCCATTGTTAAACTAATATGGGGATGATAAATGTACCAATTTAGTTAGTTAAGGGGTTGATTTGCATCTAATGAAAAATGAGGGATGAATGTCACACTTTTGCAATACTTGAGGGACAAAAAATACACTTTTTCCTTTGTTGTTTTGTCGGTGTTTTATACCCGAAAACATACCGAGGGGTGTCCTAAGGTAGTAGATTGGTTGGTGGGGGATCGTCGAATTTGAAACTTGATGGTAAAAGCGAGGACACAAGACACAGATTTATACAGGCTCGGACCGTCAGAGTAGCGTAATGCTCTACGTCCTGTTTGGGTTGTTGTATATTGCGCCCTGCGCTTGGGTGTTGTTTGGTGTTAAGGATTTGGTCCTCTGTTGTGGTTCTATGAGGCCTTAGCCTACCGATTTAGGGACCCCTGCCCTCCTTTATATACTCCAGGGGGTGGGATTGCTAGTCGGTTATAAGGTAGGAGTCCTAATAGGATTACATGGTATGAGTCCTAGAAGGATTACAGAGGAATCCTAGTAGAAGTTCATCTTCTTCCTTCCTTGCGGGTACTGGGGATCTATCCCCGACAAGGCTCTGAGCGCTTCGTAGTCGAGTGTAGCAATCCTTAAGTACTTTTTAGATTCTCACCGAGTAGTTCTGGTGCTCTTCGAGTACTTTGTTTGGCTGAATCTTCAAAGTGCTTCAAGGATGCCACGAGGCTATGAGGTGCTCAAGCCCTTGATTGTCTTGATTTTGTAATCTTCTTATTTGGAATGTAATATGGAGGGCGATGAAAGTCGCACTCCATATGGAGAAGCCCCCGAACCTTAGGTTGAATCGAAGAATCAGGCTGAGAGTCAATAAAATCTTGAATCTTTTTTTTTCATCTCGAAAAAAATCAACTATTGGGTGTAGCTTATCAACCCCCAAGTCTTGTAATGATTAAATAAGCCAGGTGAACTATAGGAGTCACATCGAGTAGTTATTTGGTGTTTAGCCCTCAAGCTTGGAAGCTAGCTTAGCCATTGAAAATATTTCGAGTAGTAATTGGTGCTTAGCCCCCGAGCCTGGGAGCTAGCGGATCCACTGGAGGTGCGCTGAGCGTCCTGGAAAGTCGTCATTGAAGCTTGACCTTCAAAAAGAGATGCATACATTATGTAGCATATTTATAGAATTTTGAAGATACTACCAAAATTTATTCAGTGATGAATGTAAATGTTGTGTGTCATGCTCTTGTTTCAGCCATATTTCTCCCGAGTAGTTAGATTGTTACATTTAGACTCTCAGCCTCTGTTTAGCCATTACCATTGCGTATGAGATCTTTGTCTCGTGTATGCGTACTGGCACTACTGCTACATAGATCTTTTTCTCGCGTCCTAGCGTTTAGGTATGATAGAAGATTCGAGACTTTCACGAATTAAGGCGTGTTCTGCTTGAGGAGATTAGTGACCGCTAAGAGAAGACATTTAAAATAAATAGTTGGCATTGCGACAAAAGGACTGCACGATTGCACGTAAAGTAGTCATTGAGACTTTTCTGCCTTTTTGGTGAGGAGAGCGTGTGTTGCCACGCATAGTATTTGTGCCTACTTAGGGTGTAGCCGCTGCGAGCCTCTAGCACTAAGTGCACCAAACCCGTGGCCATAGCCTCCGAAATTCGATGTACCAAGCATGTTGGCGGAGCTTCCGGAACTCAGTGCACAAAACTCGTGGCTATAGCCTCCATAATTCGGTGTACCAAGCCCATGGCTGTCGGTTAACATGCCCTAGGAATGCAAAGTGTAGCTCTGGAGGGTAATTTCCATCGAGAGGCGTACACAAAAAAAGTACTCGACACGTTACCCTGCATGCGGAAAACAAGCCGAAAAATTTATATAAAATAATTAAAAAAAGTAACTTCGCTTTGATTCGTGGACGATTGTCGATGAAGCCATGGCGGTCGTCGTGAAGCCGCAATTGTTGTTGATGAAGCCGACTAGTTGTTGATCACGTGGAACCCACCCTCGACTAGTTTGTAGTCGAGACGAGAAGTTTTAGGTAGTTGCTATTATGTCGCCGAGCGTTCTGGTGAAGCCAACGCAGTTATGCATGTTGAAGTCCCACGTGTTTTTCTTGAGTATGTGTAGTGAAAAGAAACAGATCTCCTGGTGGCCTTCCTGGTACGTGTACTGAAATTCCAAAAAGTAGCCTTGCACGAAGAGTACTCGAGCTGATAGTTTTCTTGATCCGCACACGAGCAGTAGATGGAATATTGATTGGCCTCCATTGCTTTAGTATAGGATTCGACAACTGGAGGTAATTAGCTTAAGATGCATTGTCGGTGACTTCGACTCGAAGATAGAAAAATAATTCCGTTGGTATTTTTCGTTCTCATGGGCGTGGAGCAGTAGTGGATCATCAGTCTTGAGCGACGTACGGAGCCACGGAGGATGATCAGCTATAGCAGTGCGACCAGTGTTGTAGCTTTTTGCATGCAGATACGCTGACAACCGATTGATCTCCTGCAAGCTTCTCGTATCCACTTCGAATCGGAACTCGATGACTTGCTTCTCGTCGAGTAGATTGATTTTGAAGATGAGGTCCTTCAAGCTCACCTAATGATCTCGATGATCACCCCTACCTGGCGCACTAGATGTCGATGTTTTATACCCGGCAACCTACCGAGGGATATCCCGAGGTAGTAGATTGTTTGGTGGGGAATTGTTGGACCTGAAACTCGAAGGTAAAAGCGAGGATACAAGATAAGGATTTATACAGGTTCGGACCACCAGAGTAGCGTAATACCCTACATCCTATTTGGGGTGTTGTAATTGCACCCTACGCTTGGGTGTTGTTTGGTATTGAGGATTTGGTCCCCTGTTGTGGTTCTGCCGATCTAGGTACACCTACACTCCTTTATATACTCTAGGGAGCAAGATAACTAGTCGGTTGCAAGGAGAAGTTGTAGTAAGATTACATGGTACGAGTTGTAGTAGGATTATAGAATCTTAGTTGGAGTCTATCTTCTTCCTTCCTTCCTTGCGGTTACTGAGATCTATCCCCGACATGGGTCTAACAGTGGCACGAGATGTAGACGATGACTTTCTTCAATAGGTAAATACAGGATGTAGCAACAACATTGCAGCGAAAATACAGGAAATATAATTGTTATCGTGGACAAAAAGGTGCCACTATATTAGCAAATAAAATAAAGACCGGTTAAGGTAAACTTAATTATCATCCAATTTTAGTTTAGCAAAAGAAATCCACCTATTTGCAATTTGGCATCTGCGGGTGGCGTGTTAAGGTTGGCGCGACACCCACGGAAGGCGTCTCTGGAAGCATCCATCGACACGGGGGGAATTTCCGGGAACATGCTTGGCCCCACGTATGCTATCGCATTTCACGGCCTCGCGTCGTCATGGGCCCAACGGGAGACGATGAGGCCGGCGCGAAACTGACAGCGCGAGGAGCGGGGGCGGCGTCCCCAAAACCAACCTCGCGCCACCAGCGATGGCATTTCGGGCAACTCGCCGCTCTTAGTAATGGCAGCTGATTCGGATCCGCACCGACCTCTGGGCACGCAGCGCGGCAACACGTGGGCAACGCCACTCCAGGCACCGAACCTCCACCCCCCATCCCACCGACTCGTAGGACCACACCCTCGTGGGCCAGCGGCGTCAGCGAGCCCATGTGGATCAGGTCGAGCGGGACGGTGGCTCGCTCACCGTCGCGTGGCCGCCACCTACGGAGAAAGCCCCGTCCGCGTCAGCGTATCGGGATCCCCTGCAGCGGCCACGGGACGAGGCCCGCCGCTGCGGCCCGCACGCTTCGCGACCCCAGTGGCCACCGCCCACGCGCGGCTGGCGGCGCTGGGACCTGAGAAACGGAGGCGCGACGGTGGGCGCAGAGGATCCGGCGGGGAGGGGGGGAAATGGTGCTGCGCGCGCCCCTGCGACGGGGAGGGGACGGTCCGAGTCAGGTGACGCACTTGGCCGCGCCGGCGGCGTTGTCCGCTTGCGGCCGCGCCGCACGCCCCACCACCCTTCCTGCCCCGAATCCCCCCTTTGTTTATTGGTTAAGTTCCTTTCGCGCCCACACTGTGTGTCTGTGTTGGCGTGTCGATGACTCTGCGCATAAAAGGCTGGATCCAACTCGACGACTGCCAGAGATGGGGACTTGGGGAGGACAGGGCAAATTTCCGCTCTACCTTTCTACGTAGTTTGGATTTGGGCTTTTGAAAATACAGAACTAGCTTTATATTCAAAAGATGCAGAACTAGCGCTGTGAGTGCACGAACGTTCCGGATTCTGTGAGCTTAGTGTAGTGTAAAGCTTTGTACTAATATCTTGAAAAAGAAAGGGATCTTTTTTATGCTGCGTTTTGTTTCTCCTTTCTTATTTTTAGAGACTAAACTCTCCTTTAGTTAGGACTAAAGTTTAGTCCTCCTATTTGGTTGTATGGACTAAAGAGCATTAAATAACTTGAACAATGATCTCAGTATCCCTAATCAATACTGCCCCTGCCCTTTTCCCTCCCCAGCTGCTGCTCCTTCCTCCCGAGCGCCACCGCATCCTTCTCCCTGTTCCTTTCTTCTTCCGCACGAGCAGGCCCTAGCCTCCTTGCACCACACGAGTCTCTGCGCCGCCTCACGCCTGTTCGCTCGTTGCCTGGCCTCCTCCTGCGCTGCACCCTGCCTCCTACCTGTGCCGCTTGGCCCTGGCCCGTTCACCCACCGCTGCCTGCCTCCTGCACCACCCGCGCCTGGCCGCGCGCCTCGCCGCTCCCACTCCTGGCCACGCTCGCCTCCACCCCCGCGGTCTGTAGCACTAGCAAGAAAGAAGAAGAGGGAGCGAGCAGAGGAGAGATGGAGCCGGGGAAAGAGGACGACGCCAGACCGGAGCTGCTGCCGCGGACGACGACGCCAGACCGGAGCTGCTGCCGCGGACGACGACGCCGACAACCGCAAGACGAATCGGGGGGGGGGGGGAAGAGGAGCGGGGGCGCGGCAGTGGAGGCGTGGGGAGGAGCGGGGACGTCGGCGGGAGCAGTGGGTGCGGCAACTGGGAGGACAGAGGGTGCGACGGCGGTGGGGAATGAAATGGGAGGCAGAAACGGATCAGGACAGGCATGTGCGGAGGGGTGAGGGGGGAGGGGGTCACGAACATGTCATAAATGAGGGCAGGGTGTCCAGGGTACACTTTAGTCCTCATAAGTAACCCCTTGATGACTTATGATTAAAGTTTAGGACTAAAATTTAATCCCCGTAAGCAAGTCTGTTTAGCACTTTAGAGATTACAAGAGATTAAACTTTAATTCCTAAAGTAACTTTAGTAAGGTGAAACTAAACAGACCTTGATACCTCAACCTTTAATTAGAGCCTTTCAAGTAGAAGCTGTAGTAAACGGGACAGAATTGAGACAGGAGGGAACAAGCGTGTGGCAAGAAAAACTAGTGGGTGAATAGATTTGGCTATCTTTCTTTCTTTTTTTTTAAAAAATGGGTCAGCATGAATATGTCGGGCTCGCAGTTCCTAAAGGCGTAAAAAGGATCGACGTGCAAAGTGGGTGGTGGAGTTTTCCCTTGCTGGGCTCCTGCTTACACCATTACGCAGGCCCACAAAGGATGTGCCGGTGTGGTGAATTCTGTGGTCTAATTTGATTGAACCTGAAAGTGAAAAAGGAGCATGGGACACAGACTGTTTTTCATCCGTCACGAGATGGCAAAGTTGGCAACAACGCCCGACGTTCTCTAGGCTTCATTCTTCACACGCAACTTATGAAAATACACAACATGGTGATACAAGTAAGATGCTTATGGAAATATAATTCATCCCATCAATGCTGTACAAAACATGATGGTTAGTAATTTGATAATATTATTTTCTTTTTCCCTCCTGAAAATATTTAAGGATATTGTTAAAGTAGTATTTTTCAATTGTTCACACACAACTTGCCCAAATTCTGAACAAAACTATTGTCAAATGAGTAGCAACAATTTCACCAACTATTTCAATACGTATAAAGTGTTAAAGCGTTGGGTTTCTTATATCCATATTATTACACTATGGGATTAACTGCATGAACCTTTTCTGGTACATGTAGCATCATGTATCTCCTTTTTGTATGGTTTCATGGGAAGTCTCCATAGTGGACATGATGATAATAAGGTATTTTTTGTTAGATCAATGGACAATACTACTCTAGATCTTTATAGAATTAATTCTTTGAGCTAGTATGGTATAAATTCTTTGGAATACTTTATGCAATGATCCACCAGAGCATATACTTTTTATGAGGGCTAGCTTATATGTGCTATTTTAATTGAATGACTAGTTGAACCTAGCATTCCTGTTGCATATAGTTCAACTGAATGAGTCGTTTTGCCATTTGTTTCGTGTTGCATTCTTCATCCTTTTCATGAATGCACAGTAGAATTGCACAACATTATAGTAACAAAATTGTTTCGTTTTATCTTGTGTTGCCCATCAGTTCGTGTTGCATACAATTTAATTGAATGAGTTATTTTGCCATTTGTTTCGTGTTACATTCTTCATTCTTTTCTTGAACACACAAGAGAACTGCGCAACATTATTGTAAGAATAAAATGGTTTGATTTCATTTTGTGTTGCATACAACTCAAGTGCTTTTCATATTAATTATTTTGTTTCATTCAACATTCAAATAATAGCAAATATATTCTTTTTTAACTTATTGTTTCAAGTGATAAAATTTGATATTTCATTTTCTTGGAAGGTCATATCCATCAATTGATATGGGTTCCAAAACAAAACATTCTTTGGTAGAACTTCCATGCCAGGCAATGAATTTACTGAGCCTGCAACATATGATAGCTGTAATGGCTTCTCTTAATCTCATCATCATTAACCTCATAAGTGAATTGATTTGTCTTTGTAGTTCTATTATATATGGTATTAATTTCTATTTGCAAAATCATGTGAAAAGTTTAACATATTAAGTTATGTACATATTGTGTGTAATTTACAATATTGATCTAATGAATTGTTCTACTCTACCTTTTATTCTTATTGAGTTTCATTACATATAGAAATAAATGATGAAAATCATGTTTTCTTCCGGATATTCGTTCTTCTTGATGCAAAGAAAATTCTTGAGCATGCAACTGAAGCACATTGTACCATACTCATGATTTTGCTTGCCAATGGTCATAAATCAAGACTTAGAGTGAGATAGTAATGTTGGGAGATGTGATAGAATTTGATCCAATCGATGATACACTCCTCATATATTTGATCCATCTAATAATATAACCTACACTTATTGTGTTGCAAGTCGGTATGAAATTATCATATATAAAATTAGTACCTTCTGCTCATACATTTAACCGTTGAGGGTACTAGTGTTATCATAGTTACTTTTAACTGACATTGGTAAATACCACTAAAAACTTGTGCAATAAAATTGACAAAAGAGAAAAAAATATCCATGTTTGACAACTTGTCGACCTTTCCTTCATGTTAATTATGCTTTGTAACTGGATAGTCACAACAGAATATCATCATCAAGAAATAAAGATTCAAGTTTAAACATCCAATGTACTCGGATTCATATAAATATATTACATCTATGAAGCACTTATTATTTGGATATCTATGTGAGAACTAAACTCCTCAAATAAGCTCTTACAATATACAAATGTGTACCTCAAATGAACCATGAATATCTAACTATGGTACTTATTATTTTTTCGACACCAAAAGCATCTTTCTAGAACTTCAGAGAAGAACATGATGTAATAAAAAGTTCTTGAAGCATGGTATCACTTGAGATAGGGTATTAAATTTCTTTACTAATCACTTCCTCTTTATACAGAAAAGAGTGAGTGTACTCAAAGGAACTTGGCAAGAAGCAATATCTCATTTTCTTCTTACTCTCTTTTATTCATTTCATAATTACTCCCTCCATTCCAAATTATTTTCCATTTTGTCTTTTCTAGATAGATAATTTTTACTATTTATCTAGACATAATGTACACCTAGAAAAGCAAAAAAATCATGTATCTAGAAAAGCAAAATGTTCTACAATTTGAAATAGAGGGAGTAAGAAGTATTATAGAAACTACCCTATACTCCCTCCTTCCCAAAAAAAAGTCATTCTAAGTTTATTTTATTCAAACTCTCTTAACTTTGATCAAATTTATAGAGAAAAGTAACAATGTTTATGACTCAAATAGTTATATTATGAAGATATATCTCATGATGAATCTAATAACACTTATTTCGTACTATAAATATTTGTAGCTTTTTTTATATAAACATGGTCAATTTAAAAGAAATTATAAACATGGTCAAATTTAAAAAAAAATTGACTTAGGATAAACCTAGAATGACTTATTTTTTTGGATAGATGGAGTATGAGCACATTTGGTTTGGAGCCTATGCTTGCCAAACCAATTTTTTGGCTTGCCCATAATATTTGGCTTCTATTTGCTTCACGACCAATGATTGGCCTGCCAATATGCGCCAAAGTAAAATCAACATGCATCGCGGGCGGATCTGGGCAGGCAAAACACTCGCCCCTGAACTGGCAGCCAACAGCCGGAAGGAAGAGATATGTGGCAAGTTACTAGAGGCCGCATGGCAACCAATGTTGCTAGATGAGTTAGGTTCATGTGCTAATATCTCACAAATGACTCTTCTAATCTTGAATCAGTTTGCATATTAATATCCCTGGCAATTAAATCTACAAAACAAGAGTTCACTTGACTATATTTTGAGCTATAAAAAAATAATAACATGTAGGTCCCACATGTCATATTAAGAAGTTAAATTGGATTGGCAAAATTTGGTAAGGCTACAATCCAAACACAACATTGCCAACGATTTGGTAATACCCATGATTTGGTCATGACCAAAATTTGGTAGGGCTAGATGGGGCACAAACCAAACATACCGTATGTTTGTGTCGTTTAAATGATCTGTTCTATCTCCATACCCGGTGCTAATTGGGAGCAACTTGGCAACATTATGGAGTCAGTAAGATGATTGGAGCTATATTTGTGGCAAAAAATTCTTGAAAGTTGAGATTTCTAAAAGTAAGATGACTGGAGCTATATTTGTGGTAAAAAAAATTACATTCTTGGTCAGTTGAGATAAGAGGGGAAAATATCTTTTGAGGCTAATAGTTGCAAGCACTTAGGATTACAAATTTATCTAGTTCGTGATATTTGACATATTTTATATCTATATTGCAGCTTAGCTGTTTTATATAACACATCACCTAGAGAAAACTGTATTTGGTCATCTTTGCTAAATAAAAAAGATAGCTAAGTTATGCATGTGTCAAACGATCACAAAGCTAAATCAGGATATTCCAATACTGCTCTTGCTGGTCTCAAATAAGGAGCCTGGCCTTACCACTAAGGTTTTTGTTGCCTTTTTAGAGAATCTATTGAGACTCGGATCTTTGATGTCCTCAAGTTTTGTAACAATGCTCGTTGTTTGCAATATTCGTGCTTGAATAAGCAAAGAAGGCCTCTCTCTCTGTCTCTCTCTCTCTCTCTCTTCCTTTTCAATTCGTTGTGGCTAGTAAACATCACGCACAACTATGATGATTGGCCATCTTTATGTAAAACCATGGTGATACATATGAGCTACTTATGTAAATATAATTCAAACGGTCAATGCTAATAATAGCCTACCATCTTCCTTATGCAATTACATAGTTAAGCTATGCTACGCCGTACAATTTTTTGGTAGTTTGTTGCATGTAACTTATCGACTACAGGGTGCAGGAAATTTAGGGCAACACTCAGTTGATGCTATCTAAGCTTCCAAGCTCTCCCTCCATGCATATTCAATGATTTAATCCTGCCAAAAACCATGACAATAATCAGAATCATTTTCCCCTTGTCACTCCATCTTCCTACAAACCCATATGAAGCATCCTTGCAGTGTATATTATGATTTAGTAACCTCTGACAGCTATAACCAAGTGAGAAACCCACGTTTCCATATGCGCTGCGGCAATCAACATCTAGTTAGTAATAGTAATCATGAGCTCCTAATCATAGAGTTAATTTAGAGACTTGCCTGATAACTTCAAATGTTATGCTGAAAATATTGAAATTGAGTGGATCAGTGGCCATTGCTTCTTTCTCAGTAATGCAAATTAGCAGCACAAAGATAGCCAAATAAGATAGCTGCGAGAGGATCCAATTCTCACACCTACTTCTCCTTTTATATTTCATCCCCTCATTAGAATCCTGATCATTATCTTTAGGTAAAAAAGAGGTGTAACTAGGGAGATACCTGCAACAAGTTGGTGTAAATATGGAGTAACTGCACAACTAAAAAAATGATCATAACTTATAAATGACATGACCAGGTGATATGTAGGTTAAATTCCTACTATATGAGATCTAGATTTTAGTTTAATTATGGTATATTCGGAGGTTGGTGAATATAGTAAATAAGAACCACTACTGGGCTACTTCCGTATATTAATATGTTGGTAAATGAGAACTTGGTTACAATTTTTATGTCTGCAGGGGCTCTGTTAAGTAATGAACTTACATCATGATGGTGTATAACACTAGTATTGATGAAGATAGGCTCGAGAGATCAACAATATTTTCACCAGCATGCCTTGCATTGACTGACTGAAACAGAGCACCCACTATCTTTTGGTAGCTGTTCATTTCTTGCAAAGCATTCGAGTTCCATTCCAAAGAGCAAAACAATATGGTTTGCATGATAATGAACACGATAACTGTTACCATCAAATAAACACACTCCCTGCCATTCATAAGGTGTTTGTATCCAACTGCCTTTGGATGTTGAAGAATGAAATGGTATTCTTTTTTTGTAGTAATCTTCTCAAGTGACCACATCATAAATCTCAAGCATGGGGCAAATAATGTATTTCCTAATAGAATCTGTGGAATAAGTAGTAGTAACAAGATGGTGTTCTTTTGAAATATGACCATGTTCTCATTTACTGGAGTAAAGCCACAATTGCCAATTGAAGAGATGGCTGTAAATATAGAGAATATGACATACCCAATGTCCTTTCTCTTTAGAACTTCTTGTGCATCTGGCACGAGGATAAGGTAAAGGTAAATAGCTAGTGAGCCGCCTAAATTTGTCACAAGAAGATAGACCATCAATTCATAACCTAATGATTTCATTGTCTCGTGATCAACACGATCTTTGTCTTCCAAGCGGAGTTCGGAAATTGGCACCATAACTTTGGTTCCCTGGGTGCTGTTTGGACCAGGGTTTTCAGAACTAGCAGATTCAACATCAGCATAAAATGAGTAACCTGTTTTGTTGACGGATCCTTTTGCATCAAATTTGGCCTTCATGAAGTAAAGACCAAGCATTGAAGTGAATACCTCTCCACTAATTAGCATTAAAATAGTCAACATCCAAAGTTGACTATTTGAGAAATCCTCCATTTCAACTGTAGCCATGCTTGAGACAGTGGATGCAGATATAGAAGTAAATAATAAATCTAAGTCTTTAAGAGTATGTGGATTTTCTTGTGACTTGAGGATCTTGAGAGCTGCATATCCACCAAATGAAATTGATGTAAAATATATGATTTGGACAAAGAGTGGATTACTTTGACGGATGAACTGGTAGGAGTATTTCATGGTCTGTTGTGCTAATTTTGGAAAAGAAAGCAACTTGCTGGCTAAAAATGCAGAATATATTCTGAGTCTTTTTAGGGACACCAAAAGACTACGAACCATCTGTATGGGTTGTGTGTGGAGCTAAGCAGAATGCTTTAAGAGGGCTCTTGGGTGATGAGCGTACATTTATATAGAAACACATCCGCTTTTAATGTTCACATATGCTGTTTTGATACGTAGACTCTATTTCAAACTTCTCTGGATAAGATGTGGGTCATGATGACTGAAGAATCATGACCACTTCAAAAATTCTGGATAGCTTGTTAGTGTGTATTATAAGGCAACATGTCAAGAGATTATATTCTCTATAGGATTTTTGATAATATATGTTCACACACTAAAAAGCTTATGTTTTGTACCTGCAGTACATGCTTCATATGACACATGCTTTCTTCTCCCGTTCCAAACCATGTTCTTTATTTAAGCATCTATGTATGTTCATCTTTATGACCAAGCTATATGATGTGTATCGTTATGATAAATATACACTTTAGTGTTTCATATGAAACATTTAGGACTTCAATGTAAATACCTTTTTTTTCATTCTCATCACTAAATTTGTTTTTACACATATACAATTTTACCATCGTTGTACAAATACCATTTATGGCAACTTTGATAAGTTATTTGTTGAGATGATTAATGTCAAGTACCTTTTAACTAAACTCTTGAGACCACCAGATGGGAAGGCTCAGTAGATGCTATGCCATTTGTTGTGGATGCGGTTGATATTTCCTTTCTATTAGGGGGGAGGGTAGATTATGAAACATGATGGTTAGTAATTTAGTAATTTTATGTGCGCTCCCCCCAAATGAAAATAAGGATACTTATTTTTTTCCATTTTTTGCACACAGCTTGCCCAAATTTTGATCAAAACTATTGGCAAATGATTAGTAGTAAGAATTTCACCAACTATTTCAATACATATAAAGTATTAAACATTTGGGTTCATATATCTATATGACTACATTATGGATTGCCTGCACGAATCATCTCTGGTACATGAAGCAACATGTACTTTCCTTTCATATGGTTTCATGGGCAGTCTCCATAGTGGCCATGATGATAATAAGGTAATCTTTACTTTTGTTAGAACAATGGACAAGACTGCTCTAGATCTTTAGTAGAATTAATTCTTTGATCTTGATATGGTATAGATTCTTTGGAATACTTTATATGGCTGGTCCACCAGAGCATATACTTTTTATGAGGGCTAGGTTAAATTTGCTATTTATTTTAATGAATGGTTGTACCTATCATTTTGTGTTGCATACAATTCAATTGAGTGAGTGATTTGTTGTTTGTTTCATTTTTCATTCTTCATTTATTTCTCGGATACGTTGGAGAACCGCACATCATTATATTAAGAAAAAATGGTTGGTTTTATTTTGTGCTGCATATAACTTATGTAATTTGCTCATCGGTTGATTTGTTTCATTTAACATTCAAATCATAGGAAATGGATGTTTTTCTTTGAATTCATTGCTTTAGGTCATAAACTTTGACATTTTGATTTTATGAGAGAGCCATATCCATCGGTTGATACGTTCAAAAAAAATCTATTGGTGGATATTTTATCCTTGATGATGAATTGATAGCTATAATGGTTCCCATTCATCTAATCATTAACCTCATAAGCAAATTGATGTGTCTTCATAGTTCTGTTATGGTATTAATTTCTGTTTACCGCAAGCGCGTAGAACAATTTAATGTATCAGAATATGCACATATTGTGTGTAATTTATTATATTGACCACGTGAGCTATTTTACTCTATTTTTTTTCTAAATTTTGCTGAATTTCATTTTTTGCAGAAATAAATGATAAAAATTTGGATTTGTTTCAGATATTTGTCGTCCATAATGCAAAGAAAATTTCTGAGCATAGAAATGAATAATTTCGTACCATACTATGCTCTTCTGTTGGTACTAAGCTTTTACTTGCCTATGGACATAGGTCAAGATTCATGGCAAGACAGTAACATTGGGAGGTGTGATATAATTTGATTCAGTAGATGGTACACTGCTCATATATTGAATCCATCTAATATTATAACCTACACTTATTTTGTTGCGAGTCGATATCAGAGTAGTCTATCTAAATTTAGTAACCTTCTGCCAAGACATTTAACCGTTTAGGGCACCATTGTTATCGTAGCTACTTTTATTTGATACTGTGCATGGTAAACTAGTAAACACCTTTGAAACCTGGGCAAAAATATTGAAGATCGAGAAAAATATTTATGTTTGAGAATTGCATATCTTTCTTTCATGCCAATCATGTTTTGTAAGTGGATAGTCGCAATAGTCGCAATAGTTATTTTGATAGATTGAGAACTGTGCTTCTCAAATGAGCTCCTACACTATATAAATTTGTGCAGCTTGAAACTTTGCTTAGAAAAATCACTTTATCAATTTGCCATGTTGTAGGAAACTTTAATTGAGAACGGGGAATATATAACTGAGGTAGTTAACCATTTTTCAAGCACCAATACTATCTTTCTAGAACTTCAACGATGAACATGAGATAATACAAAGTTCTCAAAGCATGGTATCAGTTGAAACATGGTATTAAATTTCTTTGCTAATCACTTCCATTTCGTACAGAGGGAGCACACTCAAAAGAACTTAGCATCGAGTAGTATCTCAAAATTTTCTTCCTCCCTTTTATTTATGTCATAATTAAGAAGCATTTTAGAAACTACCCTATATGTTCGATTCGTTTAAATGGTATGTTTCATCTCTATACTCTTTGCTAGTTGGGGAGCAGCTTGGTGACATTATGGGCCAGTGGACTACGCCGCTGCAACACTTGGTGAGTAGGCCATCGGGGCAGTGTGCGGTGACACTGAACAGTCACTAGCTCTATGCACTTCAGATCTGCAGTTCTCAGGACGGTCATCCATTAGCATCTGGTGGCATCGACACTCTGAGCTGCAGAAGGCATTCTCTCCCCTACCATTTGAGGTCAAGAACAAATATGTAATCAGTATTTAAGGAACTGATATTTTCAACCGCTGCTTGTGATAAAAAATCTTGAGACTTGAGATTTCTAAAATATATCTGGGGCTACATTTGTGGCAAAATTACAATTTACATTCTTGTTGAGTTGAGCTACGAGGGGAAAATATATTTTCAGGCTAACAGCTGAGGATTACAAATTTATCTGGTTTGCTAGATTAATACAAATTTGATACTTGTGTTGCAGCTTGGCTGTCTTATATAACACACCACCTAGATAGAACTATATTTTTTCATCTTTGCTAACTGAAAAGGGACAGTTTTAAATTAAAAAAACTGCACCACAACCCATTGCCCTCGTTGTATATGGTTATTCCATTTTCAACACTTCATATCTAACTAACTTATTTTTTTTGTCGGTAATATCTAACTAACTTAATTACGATACTACTACCTCCAGTAGTCATGATTACATGATGTTTTAGTTTGTCCAAAACGTCATGGATTCATGACTGAATGCATAGTACTCAACAGTTAAAAGGTCGATCGCACACCTTATCCATAGAAGCAATAAACAACAGATTTTTAGAGCTCCTTTTCCCTAAAAGTAATACTGAGTTCTAAGAGCTAATGAGTGCTAAACTACTCGTAAGTTTTAAGAAATAATAGATGGGCACTTATTTGTGTTCTCGTTACGGTAATGCCTTGTTCTTGTAAGACTAATTAACGGAACTGCACTCACCTGTACATGTAGATGTCGAGCCCATCAAGCCTCTTGTCACACAGGTAGCATCGGCTCAGGAAGTCGGCCCTCTCCGCAGGCATCTCATCATCGGCTTTCACAAGCCAGCCGCCGCCGCCGCTGTCGCCGAACCCGAAGTAAACACGCTTGCGGACGCTGCCGCCGCCGGCGCCGGCCACGTGCGTGATGACACAAGTGTAGCTCTCGGAGAGCTCGTCTTCCTCGCGCGCACGGCGCCTGGCCGCGGGGCCGATGGCGATCGGCTCGGCTCCGGCCAGACAGGGTCGGCTCATGTCTGCAACGATGCCGAGCCCGACCCCGCCGGCGTCGAAGCTCCGCCTCGGCCTGGGCTCCGGGGAGGTGGCCCCGAGGAAGACGGAGAGGAGGTTGGCCAAGGACGAGGAAGCCGTCGTCAGCTTGGCGACGGAGCTCCGTCCAGCCGGCGAGACCTTCGGCTCCTCGGTTGCCGGCTCATGAGACCACATCATTCTCTTGCCAAATCAAGCGTGTCGATGAGAGAGTGAGAGAGAGAGAGAGAGAGAGCGAGAGAGGGAGGGAGGTTCTTCACTCCCTCGTCTCTGCTCTCCACTCCCCTCTCTCTTGAAAGAACTCTAATATCGGTGAGGCCTAGAGAGCTAGAGAGAGGTGGTGGTGGTGATGGTGGGAAGATTATAAAGAGGGAAATGGGGAAGTGGGGGAGTTAGGAAATGGAATTATGAGAGATTAGTAATAGTAGTGGGTTTCGCATGTGGGAGCTAGCTCATCTCTTCATAATTGCAGAATATTCCGTAACATTTTTCTAATCCAATGATATCAGGGCTTGTCCTTGTTTAATACTTTGGAGAATTTTTATAAAGATGCTAAATGGTTAAAAAATGAGCAGTTGATCGTTGTCTCTTGGTTAGCCAGGGAACATAATTCTGCATATCGACAAATGTTTGTGTGACTTTTTAAATAGATGTACCATTTATAAGAATTCTGTGGCTGTAGTGTGCACATATGGATCGGATGGCTAAATGTGATGTGCAAGAAAGTGTTATGCTTCGTAGCCTGTTTGTTGAGCCTTTGCTACCAAGCTCAATTATACATCCAAACATGCTTTTAGGCCGTTCCTCTGAACTTTTGTCTGGTTGCATGTTTGTGGAATGAAGACTACAGTCCTTGTTCCATCTTTGTCTTATTGTTAGCCACTTAGCATCAAGTGAACAAACTTGAAGTGCACAAAGAAAAAGTAAGTCCCCAATCGCCTCTCGTTTAGTTTATGGGTTTGAAACAAAATGACGATCACTCTTTTCCTTGGTGCTCTACCTCTAGCGCCGTACTATTACTTTGTTCTTTAGATAAAGGACTGGTAAACTTTCTGAAAGCACTTGGTGAAATTAAGAAACGATATCTTCTTGCGATCGATCCAATGTGGACGTGTCTCAATATCTGTGTCAGGATCGTCATGAAAAGAATAGAGGCAAATTTAAATTCACGTCACTTGAAGGTGCTATCATGAACCAGGCAGCTGAGAAAAAGTATGGCTGCATCCATAACCGGAACCCAATGCTTAAGGTCCCCATTATCATGATATATATGCCAATATGCACTCAAGACCAAAGGCCACTACAAAATATAAATATTTCCTAGTATTCTTTTTTACTTTTCTTCCATATGGTCGACATGATCTTCCTCAAGTGGGCAATGCTTTTTTTGTTTGGGAAAATTGTTGGTTGGTGATTCTTTGTTGCTAATTTATTTTATAAAAAACCCTTAAACATTTAAACAATCTTAAAAGGATCAATAAATATCGGCTATTCGAAAATAAACTTAGGATATATTTCATTGATCTTGTAGGATATATTTTTCACCAAAATCTGGTCAAACTTTTGAAACCGACTATTGAAAGTTTTTAAAACATTAAAAACCATATGCATGCGTACATTTACCTTTTAAAAGTACTTTAGTTCTATAATTTCACACTTATTAAATATTATACAAGAGAAATTTTAGAATGATTGGAAAAAATGAGAGCCGTCCATCCCGAAAAATCTAACAGTTGAAACAAAGGAAGTACATTGAAATACCTAAAGAGAAGTACCAAATTGATAGGACCGAGTATAAAAAATAGTCCTTAAATTTATTTTTTCCAATCAAACGGTGGAAATAAAGGAAGTATCTTGAAGTACCAACAAGTACCGATGGGTACACTTAAACCAATGTAAAAGAGCTTTCTAATAGAAAAAATATTGATCAAAATTTAAGCTCCAAGATCATGAAAAAAAACATAAACGGCTTCAAGTATTTATGGCTAGTGGGAGTACTACTTGGTGGCGATACAAATAGCCACCTCTATACCTTTTAAAAACCATCTGCCGTCGTCTGTCACGAACTTCTCATGGCCGGCACACCTAACAGATTAACATACGCCCATATCGTGCGTGTCCAATAAGCTTGAAGATCTATGGTTGAGAAAGGTTTCCTGTGACGCAGGTCACTGTGAACCAACCATCAATGGCGACCTCCCTTTTCCCTGTCGACCAGACAAGGTACACGACGTCGACAGTCACGTATGTGCACGCTTTTGCCTCTTGGCGCCAAAGATATCTTAACTAAAATAGAATCACGAACAAATAAAGCGATGGCGCCCAGGGCTCAACCTTAGGCTTTGACTAGTAGTGCAGCTATTTGTATATTTATAAAATCGAACTAAGTATATATTATTTATAAAATTGAACTAAGTATATATTGGTGTATATCTAGAGTTATAGTTTACACCATGGCTATATGTCGCATACGCGACAAAATAGCCGCGTGTCACCTTCTAGCACCCTCGTCGGGGCGGCTCGGTGCGGCGGCGGCCCCGTCGACGCGCACCCAGGTTAGGGTTTTGGGTTTTGGGGATTCGGGGCTGTCAGGGGAGGTTCATGGCCGGCGACCTTAGAGAAGGGGTGAGGGGGGCGCAGGGAGGTTCGGCGGCGGAGGCGGGTTGTGGGGCGGCGTGGCGCGGCGGCGGGTGGACAAGTGGTGGGCTAGGGACCGAGTGGGGGCGTGCCTGCAGCTGCCAGAGATGATGGAGGAGACGGGGAAGGTTGCCGGGTTAGCGTGGCGGCAGGTTGTGGACGGGGCGGCAAGGCGGCGGGGGCGTCGCGACCAGCACCCGGGCGGAGCCAGGTTATGGCGGCGGTGGTTCGTGGTGGCGAATCCGGTGGCGGGAGCTATCAGAGTCAAGGCTGGAGGACGGCACGGGGGAGAGGCCGGCGCTGCTGGGCCGCGGATGAGGGTTATGGGCCTTCGATGATAGCGGGGGATCCGTTGTCTTTGGCGATATCCAGCCGCACCTATAGTGGGTGCTCGAATATAATAAAGGCTGCAAGTAGATAGCATAGAATCACCAATAATTCATATTTTACAATGATACATAAACCGATTATTTTGGTATAATATATAACTTAAAAAGTAAAAAAATTATATCCTGCACTTGAGTGAGCAAATGCTAGAAGAAACATATCTGTAGTCTAAAAGCTGAATAAATCTCTAAATAAAAGAACCGAACCATCTAGTAGAGACTTAGGATTTTGGTGCCCTCTTAGCCAGGTAGCTTAGCAAGACAATCAGATGATTCCTGACCTTTAAACGTCAAGTGACAGTTGACAGTGACAGGTGATGCCCCATCTTGGAACGTAACGTGTGGCCATAAGCATACGGCTTGTACATATTGCATTTAACAAAGCGCTGGTGATGCCAAACGGTTTTACGCTTCTTTTTTATTGTGTTGACAGAAATGCTGGTGAATTTGGTATCTCAATCCAACTTTGCTTCGATAGTTTCAATCTTGGTTTTTGCAGCAGGGCGGGCAAAGCATATGCATGCACCAACTACGACGGTCAGTGGATCGAGCACTCACTCATCAAAAAGGATTTGCCGCAGGGTACAGCCAATTCTGTCATATTAAATCTGATACTCGATCCCAGGCCACTTAAAGTTTCTCTTAAAACTTTTTGCCTTTCCTTTGAGCACTGCTATGCATACCAACAGAGCAATGAACTTCCTTTGCATTTGTGCTTTTAATATTAATCTTAGTTGTTTCTTGCCGTTGTCGACCCCCTGCAAACGACATGTTTTATTCAGTTTACATGGTGTCCTTGAAAGGAACGGAAGTGCATGTCCCGAGTGTTTTACTTCAGTATATATGCACTATATCCTCTACGGAAATGAAATGTGTAATTGATTAAGGTCCCTTTGGAACGAAGGATTGGTGCATGAAAAATCCTATATAGTGTTTTTCCCCTATGTGTCCCTTTAGAATAAAAAATTGATATCATAGAATCCTATAAAATTTCTATCAAATGGCTTAATCCATAGGAATTGGGTGAGGTTTTTTCGGGTAAAAAGAGAGACAGAGAGAGAAACCCTAGAGAGAGAAACTCCGGCGATTATCGGTGTCGACCAACACATCGTCGACAAAACTAGGAGAGATGGATCCCCTCCATGCGCGAGACCGTCCCCACGGAGAGGATCGTCCCCGAGTAGAGGATTCGCAGAGCGTGCCGTTAGCAGGGAGAAGGTGGGTGTGCACGATGACCTCGCCAAACGCCTAGCTGCGTGGAGGGAGGCGAATCCTTCATCACCACCACATCCACGACGCCTCACCATTGCTCCAGCAGGATTGAAACCTCTCCCCCGTGAAACTAAGCCTCTCCCCCCCCCCAATTTCCAATCGTTCGCTTGATCATAATCTGAACTATGAACTGGAATTTTCCCAAATCAATGAGTTGTGGTCGAGGAAGAAAAAATATAGAGAAGCAGTTGTCCTGGGGAATCAATCGATGGCAGTAGCAATTGGGCTACCGAAACATTCCTCGCCGGACATGAAGACGATGGAGAGGAGAATGAAGCATCTGACCATTCCGCCGGTGATGATGGTAAACTCGAATACAATGAGCTTAGCAAACACAGAAATCAGATTGACATGGGAGAGGAACCAGACTGAGATGAGTAGAGATAACACGAAGAGGAGCACTGGAGAGATCAGGCGAGACTCTGGGCAGATCCTGGAAGCAATCCGTACGCCGGCGGTGAGAGGAGAGAAGCAGTGTGAACCAATAGAGGAGGAACCCAAAAGGTCAAAAGCCAAAGTCTGGAAACGGGCTGGCCCACGACGACCCAATTTGGTTCTCATATTGAAGACCTCTTCTCTCACTCCTATACACCGCCACTACCTCCCACTCTTCCACCACGATGGCTCTGGATTGAAGCCTCTAGGGTTTGGAACCCTTCCGCCGCCACCCACCCAACGACAGCAAGCGAAGTGAAAAGATTCGGAGGTCAAGCAAAGCGACTACGTAAGGTAACTCCATCATCCATAAACTCGAGATTGTTTGTGGAAGTAGTGAGAAGCAAGAAAATGGACAGGAGATTTCAACAATTCTGCGATGGGAGAGATAGTAGAGATATGAATCATGATGGTAGAGATATGAATCGTGGTGGTAGAGATATGAATCGAGATAGGAGAGGAGCCGGTGAATTTCAGGGTACTCGAGGATAATGGGCTAGGAGAGAGGAGTGGAACAGATCTACAAGGTCGGACATGGGGTGAGAATACTTTAAGAACACAGATAGAGACGGCAGGGGCCCTCGGGATCCAGTCAGGGAGGAGGACAGGAGAGAGTTTGCGGGTATGAAACGACATGGTGAGATGGGAGAAGAAAGAGATGTGAGGCAAATGACAGAAGTGGATCTGAGACACAAACTAAACCGTGATCAAGAAGAGAGAAAGAGGATGGGGACACAGAATCCAGCACTGAATCAGCCACCCGCTCGTCAAGAAATGCCAAGTAGGGAAGATTTTAACAGAGAGCCAAGAAGGATGGGTAAAGATCCAGTCCTAGATAACCCAGTGGCGGGAATGATGTGCTACAACTATCACCAAGTTGGCCACCATAAATCTCAGGGTCCGAACCCCTCCTTTTGCTATGCCTGCAAACAATCAGGACATATAGCTTCCAAATGTCCGAGTGCCAGAGTAAACAAAGGGATGAAATTGTGTGGTTTAAGAATGCCGAGCCAACTCTTCTACAGTTTAACTGTGCCTGTGGAAAGTGTAGAGGTGGATAACTCAATCAGAGCAATAGTGACAGTGTTGGAGGGAAGAGGTACTTAGGTTAGAGTTAGCACAGAGCTGAAATACTTAGTAGATGCTGAATGGGATTGGCAGGTTAAATGACTATCATCTAGTAACTTCCTGATCATAGTCCCATCTATGGCAGTTCTGAAATTGTTAAGGAATAAGGGTAAGATCAGATTCACCTGCTCTGATGTGGTGGCCACTGTGGAAGAAACTAAAATGGATCCTGATTCTTTTGCCACCTTATATATTATTTGGGTAAAAGCAACTGGTATACCTAAAGTGGCAAAAAAAGAACCCTATGTGATAGAGTTAGCTTATTTAGTGGGAGATCCAGAGGAGGTCCATCTGGAATCTCTTAATTGGTGAGAAATTTGGGTAAAAGTCTCATGTAAGGACCCCAAACACATTAATGGTACCTCAGAAGTATACATTAACACGCAAGGATACATGATTACTTGGGTTGTTGCTGATAAAGGTCCAATCAAACCAACCAAAGCCTTTGTTGACAAGGGAGAAGATGACGGTGATGTTACTAATGAGGAAGAACCAGACTCTCAACATAGTTATGGATCCTTGATGGAGTCGGTCCTGAAATCAGAAGCCCCTCCATCACAAAAGGAGTCGGGCTTATCTAATCCATCAAGATCGGCATCCCAGGGTGGGGAGAAGCAACATGTGGGGAGTCTGCCATATGAAGTAATTGAAGAGCTATATCAACATGACAACATGATGCCTGTACTGGATAAGATAAATGATAAACAGTCAACGCCAAAGACCCCTACCCCAGGACTTGGTGAAGGGGAGATGCAAGAAATAGGAGGTAGCAATGAGGATCTATCAAGGGGAATGGAGAACGGTGTCAAGATTATGATGACAACAGAGGAAATGGTGATGAATCAAGAGGATGGGTCAAGCTTGAAAAAGGAAGAGCTAGTGAATAATGATGTACAAAATCATGAAGAGATGGGGGGGAGATCTGAAGATAAGAACGCAGATAAGAAGAAGGAGGCTACCAAGGAGAAATCTCCACTAAAGACGATCCCTCCACCAGCTGCTGCCAAAACAAGCTCAAGAAACCCAAGAACGGGGACATCTGTCCTCAAAGTGGCAGAACAACTAGTGGCAAAGAAGAATCTGGAGGACTAAAGTAATTCCCAAAACAATAATTCTGCTATTCTACAAAATATTGAACCTCCTAAACTTGTTTTTGTTGCCGAAATTGTGGTTTAGTTCTAGACCTTGATATGAAATCCAAGTTAAATAATATTTCTTTGATAAAGGCTACAGAACTGGCACAGGATATGCTATGTAAAGCAGCAAAGAAAATGGAGACTCGGAGAAATTAGGAGAATGGCGAGGGTATTGGAAGCCAGTTACCTGAAGAGAAGAGGAAATTTATCAAAAGAGGTAGCTAAAATTCAGCCCGATACTTCCTCCCGTCTTTTGAGAAGGGAGGGAACAAAAAAAAAAGAGCTAGTTTCATAATGAAGATGTTGTTCTAGAACATTAGAGGGGTGGGTGGAGCAGGGAGAAGAGGTCAGCTTGCTTCATCTGTCTGCAAGAAACTATCAAGACGACTTCCACTCCAAGAGAATTGAATACTTTCAGTAGAGGGTTTGACTTTCATTGGTGTTGGACACCTCCCAGAGGCCATTCTGCGGTATGTTATTAGGAGCCTGGCAGGAATTAGCACAGATCTGTCAGGAGGACAGTGGAGAGTTTTTTCAAAGTGTGATTGTAAGGATGGTAGAGGATAACTTTAAATGGGAATTGATTAATGTCTATGGACCAGTCCAAGATGATAGAAAGGACGACTTCCTGTAAGAAATCCAAGATCAACTTCATAGCTATCAATACCCTGTTTTGATAGGAGGTGATTTTAATTTGGTGAGAAGAGTAGAGGATAAATCCACTAGAAATGTAGATGTCAGATATATGAACGCCATCAATGACATGATAGTGAACACTGGACTGAGGGAATTACACAAAAATGGAGGGAGATTTACCTGGACAAACAAACAAATCTCTCCAATCCAAAGTGTGCTGGATAGGGTTTTTATGACTAACTTGTGGGAGGACAAATTCAACTTGGTGATGGTACAGGTAGCAACTAGAATTGGATCAGATCACAATCCACTGATGCTGGATACAGGAGAAGGTCATACTACTACGCCAAAATACTTCAGATTTGACCCCAACTGGCTAAAACAAATAGACTTTAAGAAGTGGGTGAAGGAGAGATGGACAAATTATTACAAACATAACATAACATTCTCGATCACTGACATGTAATCTCCGGGAAACTAAGAAGAGCTATGAAGGGATGGGTAAACAATTATGATAGTGATCTGAAAAAGTGGAAAAATTAGTTGACGCAGGAGATCCAACAAATAGACAACACAGTTGAACACAATGTACTCACCGACTAGGAGTGGAAGCGGAGATATGAGCTTGAGAGGGAACTGTTAGAGATATATTCAGCAAAAGAGCTATACTAGCAGAAAAGAGGTGGGAAGAGCTGGATCCTGAAGGGTGATACAAATACAGCTTACTTCCACAAATGTGCTAATGGAAGGAAAAGGAAGTCCACAATAGAATCTCTGGAGGATGGGAACAAGATTATCAATGATGGTGAAGAGCTAAGAAAACACATTGAAGACTACTATAAAGCACTCTTTGGTCAAGAGGCTACAACAGATATTCACCTTAAAGAAGATGCATGGTTACCGGATACTAGAGGAGGATATTGAGGAATTAACAAAACCCTTCACACTAGAACATCTTGATCAAGCTATGAAAGAAATTAGAAATAGCACAGCTTAGCCCTGATGGTTTTTCAATAGAGTTCTTTAAAGAATTCTGGCTACTGATTTGAGAGGATATCAAGAAGATGCTTGATGAATTACATGATGGTACATTAGACCTTTGGAGATTTAATTATGGCATGATCATCCTGATACCGAAATTAAAGTTGTCCAATAATATCAAACAATTTAGACCTATTTGCCTGTTGAATGTCATCTATAAGATAATCACAAAAGTCCTGACAGCTAGTCTTACAAGAGTTGCACACAAAATCATCAACAAAAATCAAACAGCCATCATACCTGGTAGAAATATCCTGGATGGTATTGTTATCCTACATGAGGTTCTCCATGAGCTGAAAACTAGGAAAGAAGAGGGGATTATTCTCAAGTAAGACTTCGAGAAAGCCTATGATAGAGGTAGTTGGCAATTTCTAGAAGAGGTTTTAAACAGGAAAGGTTTTTCAAGTAAGTGGACCGATTGGATTGTGTAGGTGGTAAAAGGTGGGAGAGTGGCTATTGACATTAATGGAGAGAGAGGTAATTTCTTTCAAAGTTACAAAGGCATAAGACAAGGAGACCCCCTGTCCCTACTCCTTTTCAACTTAGTGAGCAATGCTCTGTTGTCAATGTCGAGTTCTGCTAGTAGGATGGGAGAGATTCAGGGGTTGGTGCTGCACCTGGTGGATGGAGGCATGTCTCATCTTCATTATGCAGACAACACAATCATATTTCTGCAGAATGATGACTTATCCCTTCAGAATCTGAAGTTCATCCTGTTCTGCTATGGAAATATGTTAGGAATGAAGATTAACTATAATAAAGTGAAGTATTCGGGATTGGGATGCTCGGAGGAACAACAGAGGTTAGCGGACAGTTTTGGATGTAAAGTGGGCTCCCTTCCAATTGTCTACCTTGGTTTGTCGGTAAGTGATGCTAAACTAACAAAAACACAGTTGGGTTATGTTGCGGACAAGGCAAGAAGGCTTAGTACCTGAAAATGTGATACACTATCATCTGGTGGTAAATCAGTTCTCATAAACTCATGCCCCTCCAGTACCCCTATGTATACGATGGGTGTCTACTTCTTATATGAGGGCAATTACCAAAATGTGGACACCATCAGATCCAAATTTTTTTGGCAAGGGACAGGGAAGAAGAAGAAATATCACACGGTAAAATAGGAAGCACTAAACAGACCAAAAGATTATGGTGGTATAAGATTTATGGATGTTAGAGTTATGAACACTTGTCTACTGGCTAAATGGATAGTAAGATTGAAAGGTGAAGATAACACCATGTGTATCGAATTGCTCAGGCGGAAATATCTTGGGTAGAAAAGTATTTTCCAACTGTGAGGACCATGTGGATCCTAATTTTGGAGAGGACTGTTGGGGATAAGACAATGAGTCCAATAGGGAAGAGTTATGAAGGTTAAGTGTGGGGTTCAAACAAGACTGTGGGAGGATACTTGGCTATGGGATTGTCCTCTAAAAATTGAATTTGACTCTTTATATAAGTTCTACTTGAAACCAGATGCTACAGTTAAAGAAGCTGGGTCACAAGGTACATGGAAGATTCAATTCCGGAGAGCTCTAAATGTTGAGGAGATGCAAGAATGAGGTAGGCTGATGGAGAAGCTAAATGATATGGAACTGGTTGAGGGAAGACATGAGATGTGCTGGGCTCTAGAGAAATCTAGCAAATTCTCAACAAAATCACTGTACAGGGCTATGACCTTTAGGGGAGTAGTGGATACACTAGCAATAGATATCTAGAAGTGTAAAGTTTCTATGAAAATCCAAATTTTCCTATGGATGGCCTTTCATGATTTCAGTCAGCGATGCAGCCAGATCCTCTCATCGCACCATTAGGTCATCGCCGCCACCTCTGCTTCCGCATGCCCCAACCTATGGCATGACGGCATCCGCGCAAGGGTGGCCACTGCGGGTGCGTTGAGGATGGAGAACATTTGGGGCAAGTTGACGACAGCACCCCTCCGTCTAGCTGATTCGTCAATAGCACAGGTGACCCTCTCCTCCAATATACAAGCCTGAACTTGTGAGCTGTTCTGTTTGTACTGATCTTTTCTTATCATGTTTGCCCTCCAATAGGCAGGCAAGATTGAATTATATTATTCTTGCCAAATGTATGTCAAGCAGGCAAGCACAAACTGAAGTACTGATGAGCTGACAAATAATTAGTTGCATGTAAAACTTTTCTGTTCTGAAACTCATTTTGTTGCCTTTCCAGATTGCTTGCTTAGGAACTAATTCCAAGGATTACTTTGTTTGGCATGGAGATTTAAAGAGCATCAGGAGACTGAAGTTAACCTTATTTCTCTGCAATATATCAGATTGGATATTGGCACATATATGAATCAGGTTGGGTTGTCTGAACCTAGAATCCCCTGCTTCTCAGACTCAAGGTATACATTATTGCATATAAGAACAACAATTGTCAAGTGTGGCAATCATATTTTGATAATCTATATTTTTTGGATGATTGAATTATGATGAAGTCTTCCACGTAGTAGTGATGAAATATCTTCAGATGTGAAGATTTTAGGTTTAAAAGCTTCAAGGTTTAGGATTTTCTCTTTAAAATAAATCTTGGGCCTCAAATTCATAATATTGGTAAAGGTGTAAAGTTCAGGGTATGCAGACTCAAAATTCTTGCATTAGAAATTTTTCTTGAATTAGAATATTTTGTGACTTGTGGTTTAGATTACTATCAGTTAAGGGTGTGCAGCCACGCAGTGAGGATACTCTCTGGACATTTCTTTTGTTTCCTCTTCTATCCATAATATTTTTAGAACATTTGTTAATGCCAATTTAATTGGCCAAACTGAATAGTATGAGTATTTTCCGGGGCACTTAGATAACACTAGGCCAATTAAGTAAACAAACTTCACTCTGTGCTTAAATGGCTTGCTTCATTCTGTTGGTTTGATTTTTTGACAGCTATGACATGGCAATGTCGGTGCTCCTTGTAGCTAGACTACCTTGCCATCGATCTTGTTGATTGCCTTTCCCTATTGCCGTAGAAGGAGAGAATGGTGCAGAGAGCCATAAAGTCACCAACTCACGATGGAGCTTTGTTGAATAGGTTTCTCACATCGTTACATTATTGTGTTTTACTTCACTTTTGTTATTTGCATAAAAAAATTAGCACTAATATCCGCCTTCTTACTTGGAGCTCCACCACTGGGTGCAATCTCAGTATTATCCCCTATATATTATTTAATTGGCAGCAGAACGTTTAATTTTATATATTTTGTTTCCATTCTTAATCACATCATATTCAATTTGCTGCATTGTAACCATGTTATCATCTTTGAGGAGCAAGAAATATGAGGCACCATATTATCATGTTTCAGGGGGAAGAAATGGTTTTAAGAGAACTTCCCCCAGAATGTTGTAACTAGGACTCTTTTCCAAAAAAGGAATGGTTCCAATGGGTCATTGAATTATGTTTCTACCCAACAACTATTGAGGACTCATAATCAAAACAAAAAATGGCAAGTATGAATACCAATATGATTTGTATTTGAAATGGTGGGTAATATGCTATGTATGATATGTCAATAAAGTTCATCAAACTGGTGGGGATCTTGTCATCTCAAACGGTATATGATATTATTGCAGGTTGCTCCTTAATTTACTTTATATCTTTATTGTATCACTACGATCATTAGTTTGCACGTGATTAGTTATTCCATGCACTTAATCACCAAGGTTCCTATATTAAATTAATAAATTCTATGTGTGTTCATGAATTGCAAGAAAGCGTGGATAGCTAAAATATTTAGAGAAAGCTTTATGCCTATATGTTGGTGATGGATAGCTAGAAGAATGAAGAATTACAGAAAGGTTTATTAGTGACTGCTGGTGCCGATGGGGTATGAATAGATCAATAAGAGAATCCATATTTAGTTTTATTTTATTATGCCAAACATTGTTGCAAACTTGTAGTCAGAGATGATATTTTTATTTTGTTGTGGTCATGTTTATTTTAGCAGTACTCTGATCATTGTGTTACTACTTTGGTTGAGACATATATTTGAAGTTAATGAAGGTTTGAGTTCTTATATGTGTTGATGAAATATATTCTCATGGCACAATTATTTTGTAATAACACTTAAATTTCAGGCTACAAAACGAAATTAAAAAGGCTCTAGCCAAAATGTCCTCGTTGCATCAAAACCATTGCGCAACCACCATTTGTTGTTGCAATATACATTATTGCCACAAACTTTATGTGTTGTTACAGGATGTTTACCACCAATAATGATTCTTTACATTTTCCATCTATTACTACCAACAATGATTCGTTACATTTTCCATCTATGTATCACCAACAATGATTCGTTGCATTACCCTTTATTGCCACCAGCAGATGAACGTTGCAATTGACTCTAGCCACCAAATTTGTTATGTTGCAATATTTATTTGATGCAATGGAGCACACTGCATGGCAATATGGCCATATTCCCACATAACTATGGGGTGACAATAAAGCTTTTTTGCGACAAGTTCATTAGTGGCAATACTGTCATATTGCAGCCACATCTTTCATTGCAACAGTAACTCATGCAACCATTCTGTTGGTCGCAATATTCGTGCTTGCAACCATATCGCGGTTGCGTTAGTTTTTTATGTGCATTTCAAAACCACCATATTGCAACACCACATTGAAAAAGATGCAAAGACCTATTGCACCGTTCCAAATGCAACCATCTATCAACGACCATGCATAGATACAATTGATCCATACTGCAACCAATATAGTTATATTGCAACCCAATATAGGCGTCACGACAGGGCTAGATCCTAGTAGTGAAAGGGCCTGGTCTAGATCGAAAAACTGTAAATTATGTGAAGAGCTAGAATCTGCAGATCACATAATCTTCCAATGCCCTATTGCGGTCTTCATGTGGACCTTTATCAAAGAAAATCTAGGCCTGGACAAAAGACCACAGTCCTGTTCGAAATTAACAGAAGAGATAATGAAGGATACGGGGAACAAATCTAGACAAATCTTTCTTTATGTGTGTGCAAGTGCTATGTGGATGTTGTGGAAAACAAGAAATTAAATGACCTGGTGTTTAACAACAAGATCATCACATCACCGATGGCAGTGCCTTGGAAAATGCTATCCTTCCTAAGGCAGTGGAAACCCCTCGCCAAGACCAAAAACCTGGAGTTGGTGGATCTGCTGATCAACAAGCTTGCTGAAGCTTGTGCTGGGAATGCATGAGGACTCATTTTCCTTTTGTGTGGAGGATGTCTTTCGTTTGTAGGGTGCTCTCAAAGTCATTAGGTGGGCCTTTAGTCTTTTAGTGGTGATCTATGGTAGTAGAGTTAGTTTCAAGTAGAGAGGTTTATCCTTTGTTTTCATGGTTTTATGGATGTCGCTGGCTAAACTAGTATGAGCCCCTGAATTGTAAAACTGGTGTCCCCACTGTAGTGCCCGAATGTAATCATGCTCATTGAGCTTTCAATAAAGCTGGGCATGACTACCGTTGGTCTAAAAAAATCCATAGGAATTTTATAAGAAATATAACGTAGAGTTCAACCTATAGGAAACTTCTTCTTTTTTTGTGAAACAACCTATAGGAAACTTCTCTCCTCACGAATCCATGTGTTTTCTATGTGTTGTATACAAACATTCTATTGTAAAGCTTCATTGCAATGCCAACCAAATGAAAGCCTAAAAATTTGAGATTTTCTAGAGCTCAAATGCTTGATTTTTAAATTTCTCTCAATCCCTTTTTCTGGGTGTTCTCCGCCAGCTCCGGCAATGGCACCGGCGAGCCTTAGGGTTTGGGTTCCAGGTTTGGGGTTGGGGGTGGGGTTACCAGTGGTCTGCGGGCCTAGAGGAGGCTTCGAGGCGGCTCACCAGCCGGTGGTGGCGGCGGTCGAGACGATGGGAGAGCGGAGGCGGTGCGGGCGCTGCCGGAGCTGGGCAGCGGAGGACCCCCGGTTGGGCGGTGGGGGCGAGCGCCAACGACAAGTTAGCGTGAGAGCGGTCAAGACGGTGGCGGCAGATCTGGCGGCCCTGTCAGAGATGGGCAGGGTAGCGGCGGAGGCGGGGGTGAGCAGCCATCAGCGAAGGAGGAGGAAGGAGAGCGGTGGGGGGCGGGGGTTCGATGGTGGACCTTGCCGGCACCAGGGACGGTGTTGGCGAGGCAAAGGGTGGCTGGCGGCAGGCGAGAGGAAGACGAAGACCGCGTGCGACGGGAAAGGATCCTGGCCGTTGGATTGAGATCCGATGGTGATAGAAAGTGATTGAGAGATAACACAATGTCAATCGATTGAGATATAGACAGACCTAAAAATTTTTCACACTCTCCTATATTTTAGGTGCCTAGAATTTAATATTGTTTCAAGCAATGCATTTAATGTTTGCATATGTTGTTCTCTGATTATACAGGTGTTGTACTTTGATGCTGCAGATTTGTATTCTGATGTTGTAGATGAATATGGAACATCTACAGCTCCCACGCTAATATTGCAAATGTTGTTCTTCACTGTTTCAAACATTGATTTTCAATGCTCCAACCGGCTGAAATATAACAAGTCCCTTTTCTATTCCTACATTTCGAGTCCCATTTTCCAAAAAGACCCTAACATATTAGACATATATAATAGGGGAGTCACTAGGAAAAAGGATAATAGTAGGGTTCCATTTCTTTTCTCATTCTGTTGATTCCGGTTGATACATTTCTCAAATTTAGCAACCAAAATAATTGCTTCAGAAACAATAATCAAATGATGGATATAGTCATCTAGGAAATCCTGAAAGGGTTCGTTTTATTCCGCCGGTCTTGCCATCATCACGCAACCAGAGCAAACATAGGAGAACCAACAACAACATAGGCAATGCCAATGTGCACTTCTTCTTAGGTGTTTAGCAGTCTTGTACAATGATATGCTATAAGCCCAGTAGAAATAAGAGGAGCAGCTCGTATTTATTAGTCAATCAGTCCTAACCTGTTGGAGTTCTCCCGTGTGACGGAGCCGCACTTCGTCATCCTTGTTTGACTATAAATTGTCAGGCCAAACAATAAAGTTAAATTCTTGTGCTAAATATATAGAGATTTTGTTTGCTATCTGGGAGTAAAATATTTTGAAGTATAAAACTTAATCCTAATTGGCTGATGAAGTATACGAGTGTGCAAATGCTGAAGTTGTCCAGGCCTCCAGGGTAGCCAGTGCCTGGGCCCTTAAAAATATTCTTTTGTGAGTTATCTGCATTTGAGAAGGACCGTCTAATTGCCATGCAGCCTTTTCTTAATTGCGGCCCATGTCAATATATAAGTTTCCGGGCCGAGGTCCACGCTCGTCACGAGTGTGGCCGCGCGGCAGCCCGGCGATGCCGTGTTGTTCGTTTTGAACGAGGCTCATCAATGAGTGTTTCTTTATTAAGGAAGAAGTCCATATTACCCCCTCAACTCTTTCATGAGTCTAAATATCAACCCCCAACTACATAACCGTCTAACTGACACGCCCGAACTGTGAAAACCGGACATGCAAAGCCCCGGAGCCCATTCCAGGCCGGTTTTTGACCACGCAGGCGTCAGAATTCAGAAAATAGCACTAGTTTCACATGGTGTTCAAGAAATAGCACTTGATACATGTGAATTCAGAAAATGGCACTGGTTTAAGCAGATGGGTTGGTAAAACACCTTATAGCTACCTTTTTCAGTCTTCTATTTGGGTTTGGTCCTTTCTTCACTTACAAATGGACCAATTTGCCCCGTGCAGCATTTTCAGGTTTCCATCTGTGGCTCTTTCGTCCAGTTTTGATAAAGGAGCCACAAATTTTCAACGGTGGTCAAAGTGGCTAGCTTTTCTGCCCGACATAATAAGTGAACAAGTATAAGCTTTGCTACCCGACAGTATGGAGTACAGACCACACCGCCGCTACAAGTAGCCATGCCGTCCTTTTAGGTTTTGGGTGTTCTGAGAGCGCTCGGGGAAAGAACGAGTTCGAGCATACTAGGGAAGGGGAACGAGAGTGCGAGACACAAGGGGTAAGTTGGTCTTTTGAATTTTTTTTGAAACAAAGGGAAACAAATAAAATAGAGGGAAACCAAGGACGAGTGTTGTTTTGGGAATAGGAATTTTGTGTCTAGAACATCCTGAAATGGTGGTTTTGTGTGTGACACACTCTATTAATCGATTTACCATTTTACGTTTTTATATCCACCACACCACAACATGTAAAATGACCGTTTCACCCTCCTAGGACCGAGCTCACCCGTCAGCTCTCTCCCTCCCCTCCTTTCTCTTTCCTCTCCGCGTCGTCACTCCGCCACCGCCGTCCGCATCCCGTGCCCCACCCATACTGCGCCACCGCGGGCCATGTCCCGGGCCCAACCCCTCCGCACCGTAGATCATGTCCCGCACCCCACCCCCACCGCGCGCCCATCCGCCGCCTCAGGCCACCTACCGTGCCTCAACTCCGTGATGCCGCGGGCCACATCCCGTGCCGAATCCCCTTCGCGCCGCTATGGTGGTCACCCTGCAGCTCCCTCGGTCTCCTCCCTGCAGCTGGCAAAGCACGCACGGGGAGGTGCACATCACCCGCTGCCTCCTCAGCGGCATGCTCCTGGCCTCCATCCCCGTGTGGAAGAGGCGGTGACGTCGAGCACCGAAGGGTGGTGAACAGCGCCACGCACCCACGGACAACCTCCAATGGTGCGTCGCTCAGCAACGTACCCAAGTTTGGCACTGGATGGAGAGAGAGTGCGGGGGGAGGGGGGAAGGAGAAGAGCCAAAGCGCTGATAGGTGGGCCCGACCTTGTGAGGTTAAAATGGTCTTTTTATGTGCTGCAGTGTGGTGGAAACAAAAACGCAAAATCGCAGTGTCCAGCTGACTAAATTGAATAATGGAGTGTGTTCCTCGTGAAAACACCCTTTCAGGGTGTGCTACACACAAAATTCCCTACAGGAATCCATGAGATGACTGCGGTGCTATTCTCTGAAATCCCAGGATTCCGGTGCTGTGTTTCGTGAACACCGTGCGAGACCGGTGCTGTTTCGTGAATTTCACCCCGCAGGCGTCCCCGTCAGCTGGCCGTCCATTCGCGTCTGCAAAACCGTCGCCCCTTCACACCACCTCGTTTTTATCTCTCTCCCCATCTCTGTGTTGGTGATTCTCTCCCTCACACCACAGATTGAAACCAGTTTGCATCTTAAACCCAAGACGAGAGAAATGGAGCTGAGCGAGTTGGCGAGCGCGAGGAGCGGGAGCTTATCCCTCTCGAGCGAGTCTTCAATCCATGGCCCCAGAGATGACAAGATCTCTTAGTTCCCTGTTTCTTATCGGGAGCGGCCGCTGGAGTACGAACAGCCAGCGATCTACTATAGATGCAGGAGGAAGGCACCAAGATGGATTTGATGTGTGGTCCGTGGAGCAGCTTGGCGTGTGCCTCACATTGGTGTCGTTTTGTTTGATTTGTGTGGACTAGCAGGTTCAATTTGTGTCGGATTGTCCATCGTGCTTGCTTGGGGATACAATTTCTTTTTGTGGTATGTCGATTGTGCAAGATCGAGCTCTTGTTTACTTCACCCCCAACTCCCAACTTTGGTACTATGCAAAAAGAAGATTCCCCATCACATCAAACTTGCGGTACATGCATGGAGTACTAAATGTAGATGAAATTAAAAACTAATTGCACAGTTTTGTTGTACTTTGCGAGACGAATCTTTTGAGCCTAATTAGTCAATTTTTGGACAATAATTCACAAATACAAATGAAACGCTACAGTGTGCTACAGTGCCGGCACAGTAATTTTAGCACTTCCAATTTTGGCAACTAAATAAGGCTCGAGAAATGAATCCTCAAGCACAAATCTACAGTAAGGTTGCTTGCTTCTGCTACACAAAGGCGTTGGTGTATTCTACTCCATCCATTCCAAATTGCAGGTCATTTCAATTTTTTTAGAGAGTCAAATTATCTATGTTTGATCAAAATTATAGAGAGGATTATAAATATTTATGGCACAGATATATTATAAAAATATATTTAATGAAGAATTTAATAGTACTTATTTGATATAATAAATGTTAGTTGTATAAATTTGATCAGATGGTGTTGGAATGATTTGGAACGGAGGGAGCAGTATTCAGAATTGAAATACGAACAGCTTCCAGCTAGCTGACTGACGGCATACAGCTCTAGCCTCTAACAATAAGCAGGGCGGGCCGCTGGGCGGATGCAAGATTATCGATGCATCACACGCAGGGCTACTCACGGGCACTATGGGGGCCACCGGAGATGATGCAGATCACCGCGGGCCCTCTCAAACTGCCGCTACCTGCAGCACGCGGTCGGGGTCAAGAACAGCTCGTCCAAATCTGGATTGAGCTATGTCAGGCCGCGTCGGTGAGAGGGATTGGGGGGCACCCGCTGGCGGCGGAGTGGGTGAGCGACGAGGTCAGCGAGGCTAACGGCGTGCAGTCGCGGAGCGGCGGCGCGGCGCGGATGAAGGCCTCCGCCGCCTCCTCGATGCTTGGATTTTCGCGACATGGATGGACGGCCAGCTGACGGGGATGCCACGCCAGCGTGGATTAAAACCGGAATGGAATGAGCTCGGGGGCTTTGCATGTCCGGTTCTCCGTAGTTTGGGATGTCAGTTAGATGGTTTTGTAGTTGGGGGTTGATATTTAGACTTATGGAAGAGTTGAGGGGTAATAAAACTTCTTCCCTTTATTGAACTCCCTTCACTCGTTGATGGGCCCAGTACGTAGATGGACCAGTGTTCAGTGATTGTAGCTTTGTTAGCACCTTCTGTTACAATTCTCCGACGTGCCCATTTTCAGGGTAAGTGCTTTGCCTGGCACGGATGACAGAACCGTGAGCGCCGTACATTCTAGAAAAGAGAATGCCGGCGGTGTATACACCATGCTAAACTTTAGCATCTATCACATCGGATGTTTGATACTAAGTAGGAGTATTAAACACAGTTTAATTATAAAATTAATTGCACAGATGGAGTCTACTTCGCGAGACGAATCTATTAAACCTAATTAGTCCATAATTTAACAATGTGGTGCTACAATAACCATTTGCTAATAATGGATTAATTAGTTTTAATAGATTCGTCTCACGAATTAGACTCCATCTGTGCAATTAGTTTTGTTATTAGCTCATGTTTAATCTTCCTAATTAGCATCCGAACATTTGATGTGACCCTATTAAAGTTTAGCATCTTGTATCAAATACACTTTAATTCGGTGCCCGCGTGCACCAGTACGCGCACATTGTCGCAGGTTCGACCGTTTCGAGCGACCCAGTTGTACTCACACATTGCAGGTTCAGTGATCTATAAGGGGCTACGCCGTCATGTTTGCGGAGCACCCAGGTCTTGTGCTGGTTCTAACCTCACGTATTTACTTTATCTGCATAAACCTCTCAACGCACCATTTACTCCCCCCGAACTATCTTTGTCGGTCCAATTTATTCCCCTTCACGTACAAGTTAAGCTTTAAGTTCAAATTTTATGATGACACGCTCTATGTTAGAAAAATACATAAGAACTTTTTCATGCAAGTTTTGTATCCATATGATTAATTTCGTATAATAATGTTCCTACCATATGAAATAACCATAAAAAAATCTTAATGTATTTTTGTAACACGGGACATCATGTTGTCTATCCATTCACAAAATTTGAGAATGTAGAGAAATAAAAAAGATAAATCTAGAGGATAAATTGAACCAACTGAAATGGTTCAGGGTAGTAATTTGAGCTTAAATTTTGTTAAGTGAATTTGGTGGACAAAGTGAATAGATGAAGGTAGTAAAATGTATTTCTTCCATTCCTTTTATCAGACATCGGACACACGTTTAGCGGGAGGGGGGACACAATTTCCTCCTCTTCTTCCTCCCTCCTATCTTTCCCTTCTCCTTCTTTTTTTTTTCATCCTCCTCCTCTTCGTTTATGTCTAAAATTTGTACGGGGGACTAGGAGGGAGGGGAGGGGGGCATGTTTCGCTAATGAAATCCAGCACAAGAAAAGATAGCACTTTAAAGATTATACAACAAAACAATCACACACTAATCTAACATCATTTTCCAGTATGATATGTAAGGATTCGTACGAATAACAGGCACAATATAGAACAAAACGTATTAAAAGTACCTTACACACTAGCACCCTTTTATCCCTTTTGACAAATTAAGCTAAGCCAATTTACACGATCGAAATTCCCCATGAACCATATCAGAAACCGCACCACCATGATCTATCCCATCTTCTCAATTGTATTTGTTCATCAATTCGATCAGTCGATCAACGCATCCAAATTTAGTTCACGATCCAATAATCCAGCCATATGCATGTGCATGCTTAGCTTGCCACGTAAACCATCGTCTCGGCTGCATCCCTTGCATACACGCACGGCGCTGATCGATCACTGGGATTTTCTTGGTTAGTTACGCGGGTGTATGTGCTGCTCGCCTAGGACGACGACGACGACGAGTCGGCGGCGGCGGGCTCGGGGTCCCGGATCTCGTCCATGCGCGCGATGACCGTCTTGAGGTCCCACCTCCGGTCGACGTCGGCGTCGCAGCATCCCAGGCCAACCTGGAGCAGCTTGACCATGTCGGCCTCGTATCCCCTGGCCCCCGTGATGTCCTTGTCGAACACCTCGCCGGTGCGCTCCTCCGTGACGACGGACTGCACCCACCCGGCGAGGTCGCCACCCTGCCGCCCCTGCCGGAGGTAGTTCGCCGGGAACTTGCCGGTGAGCACCTCGAGGATGAGGATGCCCAGGCTCCACACGTCGCTCTTCTTGGACGGCTTCCCCTGCGGCGCGATGCACTCGGGCGCCTTGTACGCCACCATCACCTGCGCCGCGATCTGCGACGTCACCACCGGCACCAGCGCGTAGTCCGACAGCACCGCCTCGAACGCGCCGTCGAGCAGCACGTTCGACGACTTGAGGTGCCCGTGCGGCACCGTCAGCATCGGCAGCTCGTCGTACAGGTGCGCCAGCCCCCGCGCCGCGCCCTTGATGATCCGCAGCCGCTTCCCCCAATCCAACAGCGACCCTCGATTGCCTGCAGATCCAATTCCAAGCAGATCTATATGTTTATGCAAGATCTCATGCAAATGCAAGAACACATTTAATTTTGAGAATGTTGTTTGTTTACCATGGAGGAGCTGGGCGAGGCTGCCATTGACGACGTAGTCAGTGACGAGGAGCTTCTCCTCCTTCTTGTAAAGGTAGGCGACGAGGGGGAGGAGGTTGGGGTGGGCGAGGCGGCCGAGGCGGCGCATGTGCTCCGAGAAGTCCTCCCGGCCGACGCCGTTCATGTCCTTGAACCGCTTCACAACCACGGCGGGCCCGTCGCAGAGCGTCGCCTTGTACGACGACCCGAAGTTGCCGCTGCCAAGCACCTCGGCCGACGCCCGGAGAAGGTCCTCGATCTCGAACCGGGTGCGGCCCTCCTGGATGAACACCAGCCGCCCGTGCTCGTCTCGCCGCTGCCGCTTCGCCGCGGCGGCACCTCCGGCCGCGCCGGCGGCGGCGGCGGCGCGCGGCTGGCTCGTGCTGGCGGCGTTCTCGATGTTGACGGCCGGCGCGGTGTTGAGCTTCGGGTTGGAGGGCGTCTGGTCCCCGCCGCCGCCGAGCGCCTCGGCGGCCGCGCGCCTCTTCGGCCTCTGCCGGCGACGGCCGAGAACCCCCGTGGCGATGCCCACGGCGCAGAGGATCACGCCGAGGACGATGAGCGCGATGGCGATCTTCGTCATGGTCGACATGCCCGAGCGCGGCACCCCCAGGCCGTCGCACTCCGCGTCCAGCGGCTTGCCGCAGAGGAACTTGTTACCTGCAGATCGTTCGTTCAAAGGATTTCACATCAGAAATCACACGGGTGCACGATGAGAGAGAGGATCGATCGATAATGACATGGTAATTACCTGCGAACATGCTTGAATTGAAGCGGCTGAGCCCCGCCGGGATCGGGCCGGAGAGGTTGTTGTTGGAGACGTCGACGAACCTGAGCTCCGGCTGGGAGAAGTCCGGGAGGCATCCCTCGAAGCGGTTGTTGGCGAGCGAGAGCTCGAGCAGCCGCGGCGAGGTGATGGACCCCGGGACGGGCCCGGAGAACTCGTTGAAGCCGAGGTGGAGTTTGCGGAGGCCGCGCATGGGCCGGAACGTGCCCTCCGGGATGACGCCGGAGAGGCGGTTCCGGGAGAGGTAGAGCATCTTGAGCACGCCGAGCGCGGACACGTTGGGGAACGCGCCGGTGAGCGCGTTGTCGGCGAGGCTGAGCGCGCGGAGGCCCGGGAGCACGGCGAGCGCGGACAGGTCCGGCGCGGCGCCCGCCAGGCCCAGCCGCTCCAGCTGCAGGCCCTGCACGGTGCCGTTGCCGTGGCAGGACACGCCGTACCAGGAGGAGCTGTTGCCACTGCACGGGCCCGGGGTGCCCCAGCTCCGGAGCGGGCCCGGCAGCGCGCCGTCCGGCCCGCGCAGCGTGTCCCGGAACGCGATCAGCACGTCCGCCTCCGTCGTGCCCTGGGCCGCGGCGGGGCGCGGCGGCGAAACGAGGAGGACAACGGCGGCCGCGACGACGACAGCGAGGGCGACGCGGGTGTGGCCGGGCGGCCGCGGCCGCGCCATCGGGGACGCGCGCGGTCGGGCAGGGCGGGGCGGTGCCGAGCTGGTAAGTCCTCCGGCGAGCGAGCCGGCCGGGTCGGTCACGCACGCGGCGGTGGTGGTCGTCGCCTTGCCGGAGCCGCCCGCAGCAGCATGCACCCACGCACGCCCGTGGGCGTCGTCGCGGGAGGAGGCGATGGCGAAGCTACGCGCACCGCGTGTGCATGGGTGTGGAGGAATGGGAGGGGGGGAGGAGGTGGCGGGGAGGAAATGCGGGGAGGGGTCGCGTCGCGACGCCCCTAAGAATAGGCGGGAGAAGACGCAGCAGGTGCTGCGCCCTCGCCCAGCTCAGGCGTCTGTTGCTGCAGTTTCTGTGTCGTTCGCGCGGTTGGATACGAGAGGAGGTTTTAGGGGCCAGGCCAGGTTCATGGTGTTCTAATTTTAAGCTACGCCAGCAACATATGCCAGGTCCCAGGGCACCTACCAACGACATTCTTGTCTGAACGTCTGAATCTTACAAGAAGTTGGCGCTTCAGGAAACACCATGGCTGGACTACTTGAGCAGCAGCACGTCAATGATATTCAGATGAAGCCTCGAAACATTACAACACTCTCACAGGCAATGGGATTACCTTCCCAAGTCCCAACTTCATCGCAGATGCGATGGATCTGGCAACATCATGGAACTACTACACTGCTAGTATTTACTTCAAAATGCAAGGCGTCTGATCTCTCACCACATCTGGGATTGGGCACCGGATCGGGAAGGGAACCCTGAGCAACAGTCAACAGATGTGAGAATCTGATCTCGCCAAAGGCCCTGAGCAATGGCGATGCCAATGCACCTAACAATGTCTGCTACAAACCGCCTACATCGCTGGATTACAAGGTCATACAGTGCCCCCATATTTACAAAGTTGAAGGACACGGAAACTACAGCTCCGAAATCTTAATCTACGTGATCTGATCTAAACCTGCATCTCATGCATCAGGTCATGCCGACGATGTTCTCAAACCCGTTTTCCTTGACAAGCTCAGTGAACTGGTTGAGGTAGCTGACAAGCCCACCAAGTGATTTGATGAGCTCGTCGGCCTTTTGGCGGGTGGTCTTCATGGCATCAGGTGAAACTGAACCAGCAAGAGCGTGGTTTTGGCCAGCATCTTCATCCGCCTCTTCCTTCAGTATGGTGTGGATATGCTGCGCGTTCTCTTGTAACTTGTTGGCCAGCTCCCATGCATTGTTTTGGCTTTTCTCTGGTTCGCTGTTTGTTCCCACCTCATGGCCTTCTGCAGAAACAGATTACAAAGAAAGTAACTGAGGCAGCAGCAAAATATGACAAGACAAATTGAACATGAATACAAGCTGGCAGTACAAAGGATCAATCAGAACTGCAAATTTAGGTAATTTGTTTAGGCATTGGCTCATTGCAACTTCTGCAATCATCATGTTTGTTGCCCCTGCTTGTTCGAGTTAAAAAAAAAATCCTGTTCGTTGCACAAAAAAACTATATAACATGTTCGATATCAAGGTTACTATATGTATGTACACTCAATGAACATAAATTCAGGTCCTAAAGCGAACTATCTGTCTAACACCATAACACACAATGCAAACAAGGAAATTCTGTCTTGCTTGAACGTTGATTCTATTTTCTACCAATTTTGCTACATTTTACTGCATATTAATTATTATCACATGAGAAAATGGAAAGTAGTATTAGTCTTCATTAGATGAAATCTTGTCATCTGCATATGAAATGATACTCATGCTTAAAATTCCATCAGATAAAGGACCAAAAGGCTTCATGGGCTGATGGCGATCCTTAAAACTTGATACCTATAGATGTAATATAAATAATTCTAGCACTTCTAAGCCAGAAATGGTAGTTCAAAACAACTTTACAACCATAAATAATCTTCTTAATCAGAACAGATCATTTTCAGTTAGAAATCACCTCATCATGACATTAAAACAACAACATTCTTCAGCGAACAAGCTTGATGACTAAGAGACAATACAATACAATGGATTTTTCAATAAGATACAAATAATTAAAGGACGTTATCTTAGTATCATAATACAAGAAGGGTAGCAAATCTAGTGAAAACTGGCTAAATGTTGATAATCTGTGGGTAAAAAAAAAGGTGCTAAGTTTTCATCTCTTGCCAATGAGTTTTAGTTTGAACTTGAATTTTGCACAGATACAGAACATGCCCTGCCCTACAGGTAGTCTGTAAACTTCTTCAGAATTTTCAAGAACTCTCACCCCCTGATTTTCATGTTTTGTCAACATTCATCTGGTTTCACTACCTATTTCCCGTACATGAAAATTCCAACAACTATAATAGGTGAAGAAGTTGTAATCCAGGATCAATAGCCTGGGGTAAGCCTGATGAACAGCTATGGATTGAATCTTACAAGACAGAAACACCTATTGTAATCGCCAATCAGGCACTGTAATGGATCAAGAGAAATGATGATCATGAGCCTACTCATTTCGTCAATAACTAGCAAAACAGGATTATCATGTCTGAATTTCTCAGAATTCTGTCAGCTTATGATTGTTTCCAAACATTATTATTGACACCTAAGTCTGAAGCCTACATCTGGGAGAACAAAACCATAATAGGAATAGCATCTCCGAATTTCTCAGAAGTCTGTCAGTGTCAGCTTATAATTGTTTCCTAACATTATTATCTGACAACTGACATATTTGGGTGCCGCCAAATTTCACCGATAAATCACAACATTTGCATCCATGGAGCACATCATTGCAGACTTGCATAACCATCTAGTTGTGACACAAGTTTCACAACCAGACTACATCACAATCAAGTTTCCAGTATCACCAACTTATAATGATCATAAGCACACAGCTGCGAAATCAGAACATGAAATGCAAAGAGAGGCGATGAGTTGCATGTACCCAAGTCATTCGAAGCATCAGCATTGCTGCCATCCACCTGCATTTCCTCCTGCTTCTCGTCGTCCTCCTCCTCTTCTTCCACCTCCTCCTCTTCGTCTTCCTCCTCCCCATTCGCCTCCTCCACCGTTTCATTCTCCTGGACCCCGTCTTCAGCTTCTCCAACCTCACGGACGTGAACCCCGTCCTGCTCACCTACCTCAACGCTGGCACCGCCGCCAACTAACCCCTCGACCTCCTCCGCTCCCCCGCCACCGCCAGCCGCGTCCGCGAGCAGGGCCTCCTCGACCCGTATGAGCGCGTCCATGGCCCCATACACCTCCGCGTCAAACTCCACCGGCAGCCCAGCCTTCCTCCGCGCCGCGGCGCCCATCTCCCAGTACCTCCCGCCCGTGCGCACCTCCCACCGCCTCACGGCCCCGTACTCCGCCGCCAGCGCCTCCCACCGGCGGCGGCACTCCGCAGCCGCCCTCTTGCTCCCCCGCCGCCTCGCGGGCCCCGGGGCGAGGGCCTCGGAGGCGGCGAGGTTCTCTGCGACCATGGCCCACTTCTGGAACGCGGAGACGGAGCGGGACCAGCCGTCGTCCACGGCGGCCACCTCGGCGACGAGCGCGAGCGTCTCGGCGGGCGTCCACTCCGGCGCGCCGCCCGAGCGGGTGCGGCGCGGGCTCGGGGGCGCCGGGCCCAGTGGGGGAGGCGGGGGGCGGCGTTTGGGGCCGGAGGAGGAGGAGGTAGGGGTGGCGGCGGGCGGCGGGTGGGTCTTGGCCGGGGGGGAGTGGTGGGCGGGGAGGGCCTGGACCAGGGGCGGCGGCGGGAGGGCCTTGGAGTGCGCCGGGAGTGCCTGGATGACGCACGGCTGGGCGGCGGCGGCGGGATCCATCGGGCTGGGACGGTGGAGGCCGTGGAGGGCGGCGCGCCGGTGCCCGTGAGGCGACACGCGCGGGGTGGGAGGAGCTCGAGACCCGAGGGAGTGCTCCCTGCTGTGTGTTGTCGTCGTGGAGCCGAGAGCGGTCAGTGACAGTGGGTAGTGGCCTGCACGTTCTCCATCCAGTTCCACCGCCTCCGGGCCCGGCCCGGTTCGTCTCTCCTGTTCTCCATCCTGGGCCTCGGCAGCCGTATGGGCCGGGCGGCACTGGCACGGGCTCGAAATATCTCGGTCCACGGCAGCCGACCGCACCTGCGGTGCCGCTGCCACGAGCCCACGACGGCCGAGAAGAAGTCGCGGTGGCGTGCCGCTGCGTCCAGTTTTCATTTTTCCCCCAACAAACAACGTGCTGCTGCACAGCATTTTAGACGGCTTCCCTGACAGGGACTGGCTTGGGATCTTTGAGAACGTGCCCAACTGAACGCTTTTGTTGACTGGCTGGCCGAGCCGGCCGCCCCCGGCTTGACCCTGAACAACCGTGTGAAACACATGGGTGGAAATAGCTTCATATTGCTTGCTTTCATTCTATTTCAGAACCGGTTTACACCGTAAACATATATCTTTACTGAGTTGCATTTTGTGTTTACTTCTTGGCTTCCTAGTCGTGCTTATTTGCATTTGTTTATATAGTTCTTGGTATTTTGTAAAAAGTTACTAACTCTTTTTGTAGTATAAAAGTAAAACCAATATATTCCATGCATCTTAATTACCTTTTATATATTTTACAAACTGTTTATTTTCTTTGCATTAGGAAGGGACAATTAAAAGATTGTCGTCTAGAACTAAGCAAGCTTAAAGGGAAAAAAGAGAGTCTGCAATATATTGAAAACATGTAGGACAGTTTCACATCCTTCACATCCTCTCTAGCTTTCTTATCTCCTCTTTGAGTCTTCCTCACTGCCTTCTTCATTCTTATCTTTCATGATATTGAATCTCTCTCTCTTTTCTCTTATCTCCGTGAAGGAGATACGAGATTCGCATGCTAACTCGAAGTTCTTCTCCGCCTCTACCCTAGCTCTCAATCGGTTAAGAAAAAAATATTTAGCTGGTTTTTTATAAAAGTTGCCAGCTTTTAGGTTATGTAAAAGTGAAACCGACACTTGTTCTTATCTAGTGGTTAATGCACCTTAATCATTTTCTATATGTTAGACATATCATTTATTTTCTTTGCACTAGAAAGAGACAATCAAAAGATTGCCGTGTGGAACCGAGCAACATTAAAGAATAGGATAGAGTCTGCAATAGACTAAAAACGTGCATGATGTTTGGCTCTTTTTCACCTCCTTCTTCATCTTCTCTTTCACAATGTTGGATCTCCTTTCTTTTCTCTTATCTCCATGAAGGAAGCCTGAGATTTATATGCTAGTTTGATGTTATTCTCCATCTCTACCTTGGGTTCATCTATTCTTACTTATTTGCATTGTGTATATAGCTCTTAGCTTTCAATCGTTTTTTTAAAAAACTATTTTTATTTTTTCATAAAAGTTACCGGCTCTTTTGGTTCTATAAAACTAACACTCGCCCTTCTCTAATGGTTAATTCACCTTAATCTTTTTCTATATATTGCAGAAATTATTTATTTTCTTCACATCATGAAGAAGCATTTAAAAGTTAGCCGTTTGGAAACTGAACAAGCTTAAAGTTTAAAGAATATAATAGAGTCTGCAATAGATTAAAAACGGACCATCCTTTCTTGCTTTTTATCTCCGCTTGGGCTCTTTCTTACCTCCTCCGTCCTTCTCTTTCCACATCTTATATCTCATCCTCTCATACCTCCGTGAAGGAATGGAACACCAAGAGACTTGAGATTTGCATGCTAACTCGAAGTTCTTCTCCGTCTCTACCTTGTGTCTCCTACGAGATCAGAATTCTATCCCAGTGAGCCTAGATGTTTTTGTGAACTGCTTACTTCATACCATGTAAGTTCCACTTCATCTAATGATAAACCTCCTAGTTTCGTGTGGCTCTATATGATTCCACTTGATTATTTGCCACAAATTTCGCAAGATTGGTTTCTTTTCTACATTGTTGAGCATGTGTGCTTAATCTTGGAGGGGTGAGTGCCGTTGTGGATGCAAAGTTTTATAAAGAGAAAATATTTTAGTATTCATTTCAATCTTCTTTGTTCAACTTTGTTAGTTTACCCGAACTAGCTATATAACTTAAGGTAACTAGATTCCCCATGAATAGGATTTTATTTTATCGAGAAGATAGATTTCATTTGTGGTCATAAGGAAAAGATTCAGATATGTGACAACCTACTAGATCAATCTTATGGCATCACGGGTTAAAGTAGTGGATGTACAATACCTATCACATTTGGCGCTTATATTTTAAGATTTTATCAACTTCTCGTCTAGTTCAATCCAACAACACTACCATATAAGCACTCACCATCGCACCTCGTTGGCTGCAATGGTGAGTACTCGAATTAGGGAACCTCCAGTGTCTTAGTGATTTTGTTGAGCAAAATTTATAACATATTAGAACGTCTGCTGACCACATCATGTACGTTAGTTCGTGAGACTCTTAATTCAAAAAAAAGCCACACTTCTCCGTCCATGCATCAGCTCCTAGCTCATCTGTGTCCTCGTTGCATGTGACCAATCTGTCTAGCTACTAGGTCGATCTTATAGCATCATAGGTTAAAGTAGCCGATGTACATCACCCAACACATTTGGCGCTCTTTTCGTCTAGTTCAATCCAACAACACTACCATATGAGCACTAACCATTGCATCCTGTTGCCTACAACGGTGGCGAGTACTAGGATTAGGGCACCTTCAGTGTCTCAGCGAATCGATGAGCAAAATCCGTAACCTATTAGAGCGCCCGCTGATCACAACATGTACGTTAGTTCGTGGGACCCTTAATTCAGAAATAGCCACACTCCTCCATCCACGCGTCAACTCCTGCGCTCAGCTGTGAGTCAGCTCCTAGCTCGTCTCTGTTCTCGCTGCATGCATGTGATTTTTTGTTCTTCTCGATCGATTGCTTTTATTATATGCGATTTTCACCATAACACACAAACATCGACTACCACTGTGTGCTCTTTTCGGTTTTCTTGATTCACTATTCGATTTTAACTCCCAATGGAGCTGTCCTTATTGGGCCGAAGAGGGCATTACGTTGAGAATGCAGGGCCTCAACCTTACGAGTGAAGCAAGAAAGATCTCAGAAAAAGAAAAGAAAAGAAAAGAAGAGTGAAGCAAGAAGAGAGAGAAGCGTTGGATGCGGAGGACGGTGGATCGAGGCCGACTGCACGCCGTGGGACTCCAACCCAAAGTATAGAAGAGGATCGATCCCCTCCCTGCGGCTCGATACCCAGTCAGTTACCCACGCACAGCACAAGCTCTCCTCACAGACCTTGACTCGCAGCCGACCACGACCGCGAGGCCGCGGGTCGCTCCGCTCCTCTTCCCGGCCGGATCCTCCACCTCCCGCTCGTCGGTCCGCTGCTGCCGTCTCAGTCTACTGGAGCGGGGATCCATCGGGGCGTCGATTGGTTCCTTCTCTTTGTTGGTAAAGTATTTCTAGCCTGCCTGGTTGGGGGTTCCCCTGCTGCAACTGCAAGAGTTGGTCTAGTGGTCAATCAAGCCCAAATCTTTCTCTGTCTGCATTGATTCCTCGCAAATTCGCGTGCCGCGTGGTGCGCTGCTGACCCAAGCCATCCGCCCTTGGTTCGATAAGGTTATGATTCTTCTTCTTCCTCCTCAGCGCGTCCGCAAGATCGGTATTAGTTGAAGCCATTGGGCTTCATGGCACCCAATCGAGGTGCGGGTGCGGTTTGTTTTGCGAACAATTTTGGGGTTCAACTGAACTGAACCCCCATGACTCGGCGCTGTGCGCGCGCCCCGGGAGGAGCTGATAGGGAAGGGTCTGGGGAAAGCGTCATGCTTTTAGGAGGAAAGGCTTAACTACTGGGTGTAAATATGGTTTTGCGTGCTTCAAATGAGGAAAGTTCTTGCTTTGAGTAGTAGAGGCGTTGCATCTGTTTTTATGGAAAATTCATGGGGTTCTTGGCTGTAGAACGAAGTAATTGCTGCAGTTCTAAGCTAAAATTTATGCTGTTTAGTGGTTGCTGGTTGCCAGCTTATCTCATTAATTTGGTCTTGTTGCAGAGCTGGTGAGGGAGCAGGAGAGGGCACTTCTCGCGTGAGGATGGGCAATCTGCAGCAGCTGCAGCTCTACTATTAGGATTTGATCCTTCCAACATGGCTGAGGGGGCGCGGTTTCATGGTATGATAGGTGGTGGTGGTGGCGGTGGAGGAAAGGGGATGCAAGACAATGAGATCAATGGCTTCTACAACATGCCTTATTACCAAAAGTTTGGGGAGGGCTCCCACATGTCTGTTGACAGCGCCGACGGCTTCAACCTGGCCAACTGCGCTGGTGGTTCTGTCGCCATGTCTGTGGACAACAGCAGTGTGGGCTCGAATGAGTCCCGCACGGTCATACTGAAGCACCCGGGCCTCCGTGACGCTCCGACTGCAAGCTATTCAGTTGGCAATAGTGTCTTCCGCCCCAACCGTGTCGCTGCACACACGCTAAATGAGGATGCATTGGCTCGGGTTTTGATGGACCCGAATCATCCTACAGAGATACTGAATAACTATGAGCAGTGGACAATTGATCTGGGGAGGTTGGACATGGGGGATCCTTTCGCTCAAGGAGCCTTTGGGAAGTTGTACCGGGGAACATACAACGGAGAAGATGTTGCCATTAAGCTGCTGGAGAAGCCTGAGAATGACCCCGAAAGAGCCCATTTGATGGAACAACAATTTGTGCAAGAAGTTATGATGTTGTCTAGGCTGAGTCACCCAAATATTGTAAGGTTCATAGGGGCATGTAGGAAATCGATTGTGTGGTGTATTATTACAGAGTATGCTAAGGGTGGTTCAGTCCGGCAGTTCCTGGCGAGAAGGCAGAACAAGTCGGTGCCTTTGAGGTTGGCTGTGAAACAGGCGTTGGATGTAGCCCGGGGAATGGCTTATGTACATGCATTGGGATTTATTCATCGGGATCTAAAGTCAGATAACCTTCTGATTGCAGCAGACAAATCCATTAAGATTGCTGACTTTGGTGTTGCTCGTATTGAGGTGAAAACTGAAGGGATGACACCAGAGACAGGAACCTACCGCTGGATGGCACCGTAAGTTATAAAATCTCCCTTACTGAAGAATTTCCTATCGAGAATTTTGTCGGTATCTCTGCATCCATGATGTCTGGCATTTCATTTATTTCTGTACACAATCTTGCATAGCTCCAAAGTTGCCAGGCCTTCACTCTAGAACAGTACTGTAGGTTGATAATCTGTTAAGTTGAATAGTTGCACTTACAATTCCTGACATGTTTACTTGGATAGTCTGACTGACTGCACGTCCAACTTTACATAATTGACTTGAAAACTCGAGCACTCAACTACATATGCTGCATAGCAGCCTTCTGGATTACTTGAACTGTATTATTGAGCTATCCATTCGCAACGCTGTCCACTTTTTTCATTAGATTATCAATATATTGTTGCATATCCAATCAATTGAATCATGTTTGTGGGATTGACTTGCATGCTTACGCATGACACAGTAGACAGACTAATAACTTCATAGATATCAATATGGTGGGACTGGTGTGCCCAGTTTCAATCTTTTGGCTGTACAGAGTGTGATTCATCTCATTTAATGCTAAACTATTGCTGACGTTGCACACTTGCATCTGTTTTGTCCACGGCGGGGGGAGGGTGAGTGGGTGACTATACCAACAATAATAGAGAAAGCTATTTTCCTTTTGTATGCATGGTCTAAATGTTATTTCTTACATAAAGAAATTGGATATGAGTGTTAAATTACCATTGCCTCACTAGCAGACTGTTTCTTCTGTAATTTGGATTTTCTTAACAATAATTCAGTGTCACACTGCGTGTATAGTAAACGATTTGGTGTTTGGCCCTTTTTTTTCTATTTGCAGGGAAATGATCCAGCACAGGCCCTATGATCATAAAGTTGATGTCTATAGCTTTGGGATTGTCTTGTGGGAGCTTATAACTGGCATGCTTCCCTTCACAAACATGACAGCTGTTCAGGCAGCTTTCGCTGTTGTAAATAAGGGTGCTCGTCCAGTAATCCCTCAAGACTGCCTGCCTTCTCTAACCCACATCATGACTCGCTGCTGGGATGCGAATCCTGAAGTTCGTCCAGCATTTACTGAGATCGTCTGCATGCTTGAGAGTGCTGAGATGGAGATTGTGAGCAATGTGCGTAAAGCACGCTTCCGCTGCTGTATGTCTCAGCCCATGACCACCGACTGAAGTGGAAACTGGTGGCTAGATGAGGGGAATGGAGGGAAGAAAGGAGGAAGAGCCCATCTCCATGTATTCACCGCATCGATGCTAGGGTCTGCGCTGAAGCCCCTAGGATTCGAGCTTCTGTGTGGTTGCATTCTATGTGTATGCTGCACAGCTGAAGTAATCTCTTCTGAAAGTATAGGTGATGTTGCCTTGTATGTTAAAGAGATCTAATGGAGCTTTCCTATGTTAATAACACCTGCTTGTTCTTGTACTCGCACAAGTTTGCCTGGTTTCGAGTTTCAACGCCCTTCTCTGGGTGTTGGCCTGCGTTTATTACCATTTTGCTATTCTCTGCACTTCAGATTGACATGACTTTGGTTTTGCTATCCTGTGTATGCGTCATCATCTGTTGCCGAAGTCAAACACATGGACTTGGTCCGTAGTTGTGTGCATTGTGCGCCGGCCATGGAGAAATTTTATTTCTGAGCTATTCGGTTGGTGGTTCCTGTTTGGAAACAGAACCTGCCAAGCTGTCTTGTGGCTAGTCTGGTTGGTTGCACTGAGACATGGGATCTCGGCCACATACTCTAAGTCATGTGGGCAAGCAGGCTTCTATGGAAACAATCGTGATGCTGACTAGGTTCTGCAAACACGTCCAATTAGCTATACGATTTTTCTTTTCCTGGTATCAAATAGCTGCTTGATTTGAGGAGACAAGATTGATTTCTTTGCTTGGAATGTGATACTCCCTCCGTTCTAAATTGTAGGTCGTTTTAGCTTTTTTAGCTCATAGATATTATTATGCACCTAGATATCTATGTGCATAATAATATCTATGAATCTAGAAAAGTCAAAATAACCTATAATTTGAAACGGAGGGAGTAATTTGTTAATCGATGATACATTATTAAAAAATAAGTATCTGCGGCAGGTTGGTTATAGTCACTCTAATATTTGAATCAAGCCAGTATCGAATCAACAGCTAGTTTTTTAAGAGAAAATGTTGTAGAAACTATACACACGAAAATACATGTCCAGATTCACCAAGGACAGCTTCAAAGATATCCAGCAGTTGACAGTAGGATTATACAAGTTTAAAATTACAATATCACACTTAAGTTCCAAAGTAGTCACATCAAGGGGGCAAAAAGGAACAGAAAAAAATGGGTCAATCACAGGTTGGAACTGCATATTCAACACAAGCTGGCCTACGCTCAGTTCAACTTAGTTCAGGGAGAATAAATATGTAGATAACATTAACAGAGAGATCTTGATCTCCGGCAGTTGATTGAAGAACTCCTTGCAAGATCCCAGGCCATCTTTGTGGCAATTTATCAAATGATAAGTAGCGTGCATCTTTCACGCTTTAATTTATTTGGTTTAGACCAAAGAAAGCGGGCTCATAGACATTGCTACTAGTGTCCATGGTAAAACGAACCAGCTGAGGCTGAGGTGCTATATGCTGTTCATCAGTACATGAAGCTGGACCAGAGTTCCCTCCATGTGATAAATGAAGGTCACCGTTGTTCTCACTGGCACCAGTGAACTGGATAAGGCAAGATGCTTGCGGTACAGGATCCGGCAATCCACAAGGGCCAGCTGACAGAAGAGAGAGAGCACGCTGGAGATCTGGTGCTCCATCGAATTTTGAAGCAGTTACTGATGTGTCCGGATCTGCAGAACAATAGTTCAAACCATGTTATTCTCCCATTGAAATCGGGACAACAAAGAAAATTAGAATGCTTTAGTCTCTGGAATGGAAATGAAATCATATGGTTTGCCAAACTAGCATGAAAAATAAGCGGAACTCGAAGTCGATTAGGATTTCTAACTTGATGCTTAGAAGTGTTACACTAACCACTAGCATCCCAGAAAAATGTAGGTGCAAGTGGCTCCAATGAAAGACCTGTAGTTTCTTAGTAATTTTTTGAAAGCACAACGAAGTTTATACGTCATCCATAAGCAGAACGAAGTTTATATCAATAGTAATCAAGAACTTCAGTAACATATGACATATGGAACTGAACAAACAAAATAATATTATCAGATATGATATTGGTGAAAAAAAGGACTGCTCTTTTTCATTGTCACTAACATTCAAGTCCCAATACGGTCTCAGAGAAAATGATATTAATATTCTATTTTCCTTAAGTCTAACTCAATCGAGTGTTTGGATTCTACACTAACACGAGAATACATTTGATAATCCAATAATTGTAATATGTTCTTTTTTCCAGGAGTAAATTTACAGACTAAATAATACTGTAATCAATAATAAGACATCCAATAGCCCAGTAAGAATAGAGTTATGGCAAGGCGTTGCGCATTCTTTATTTCACCATGCGTTCTAGATAGGCTAAATCCTACAAACAGGCAAACAGCTACAAATGTATTGACTTTTAATTTACAAACTTCTGCAACAAAAAATCAGTCAATCTCTGCAAGATTTAGCAGTGAGGAGGGAACAGCCAAAAAGTTCCTTTTATGTGTCAATTGTCCTATATGTTTTAAGTAAGGTCCCACTAAGCCAGAGATTTTTTTATATCTTTTTCTAAACTAATGTGGTGAACCACTTAACAAAGCAAGCAGCAGCTTCTTCATTGATGAACACATTTCTGCCTTAGGTAGGAATAACGTCTGGAAAATCAAACCTTTCATTGGCAACAGCTCATCTTTGCCATGGCTGAGTGTTGGAATGGCATTGGACAGGTGAGATTTATCGAAATGAACTTGTCCAGTTATTGCCCCAACTTTTGTTGATAGCTCTCTTATTTCCTTGGCATGTGGGAGCTTGAAGTCAGATGAGCTGTCCCATGGAGAAGTGAAAGGTCTTACATGGCTAAGAGGAGCTTTATTCCAGACAAAACTTATTTGCCGCCTATCATCTGCATTGGCAGAAAAAACAGGGATAAGAACATTTAGTTATATAAAGAGGTGGTACGAAGTTAGAATAATATAGCTGAAACATGACAACCTGAGTTATATAATACATGATATATACATTACTAATCATGGTACTCTCAACTCTCAAGTCCCATACCCAGTTTGTATTCAATTCCATTAAGAAGCACAACAGACAGGCACCTTATTATCAATAAAAGACAGAAAGCTTGCCATTCTCACAGCAAGCTTCACACATCTAGTTGCAACCTTGTACTTGCAGATGAATCTAAGCAACCTCAAGAGCTCATCACTAAAATCAGCCAGTGTCCACAGATGGCGAATATCAAACACTAATCAAGATATGAACGGATTACCAAACAATGATGAAGGCAGCCTTGCAGAGGCAAAGGCATACGCATCTGGCTGAGGCTTCCGCCGGCGGGCATTGTGATCAGACAGACGCCTCCTGCAGCTCCTCTTCTTCTGATCAAACTCTGACAGCGCATGGAACCTGGATTACCCAAACCCAAGGAATCAGCAAAAACTAAACATACATTCTAGGACCTATGGTTAATTGCCATGTAAAAGTGCACACAGAAGATACGCCTGCAATTTAGAATTTTAGATACAGTAACAGAATCGAAATAGACACAAGCCACCAAAAAGCTCATCCCAAAAGCATACACATATATCGAGAGCCATGCCAAAACTGGAAAGGGGAAACAAGCATTGTTGCACAGCCATTTTTACCCATGCCTACGATTCTCCACGCGCACAGCGTACTAATAGTGGAAAGGCAGCATCTTTCGTTCCCAGATCAGGAAAAACGCAGCTCCGTACCAAAAACGCACAACTGCACACGCAGTCTTACACGCCGTACACGCACATCATAGCCACAAAACTAAAAGAGAACAAGTAAAAGATATGCTTGCGCAAATCAATCAACCAATCACGCAATTATTGTAGCGTAACAGCGCGACCCATCCTCGCAGAAAGTAATCATCAAAGAAAGAAGGAGAGCAATTGCAGAGAGCCGCAAGATTGCGGCTCCGCTGAGGTCAACCAGAGCAACAGAAAGCAAGAACACCACCCACCGGCTGCACTGCTGGCAGAAGCGGCGCTCCTGGCCGGCGACGACGACGCGGGGGCACTTGGTGTGGGCCTCGCAGACGCGGTGCTTCCGGTGGTACTCCTTGGCCGTGCCGAGCTCCAGGCCGCACCCCTCGACCTGGCACCTCACCTCCGCTCCCCCGCCCTCCTCGCCCTTGGCACGCTTCGCCTCCCGCTCCCTCCCGCCGCGCCGCGCCGGCGCGTCGCTAGAGGAGCCTGAGCCCGCGGCGGCGTTGTCGCCCCAGTCCCAGAGCAGCGGAGGCGAGGAGGGCGAGGCGGCGTGCTTCGGGGCCGTCCACTCCATGCGGGGCGCCGATTTGGGCTGGTCAATTCGGGATTTGGGGATCGAAGAGGGGGGGTAGGGGGGGGGGACGAGGTGAACAGTGTGGACTGTGGAGAAGAAGAGATGGGGGAAAGAGAATTTGGAATAGAAAAAAGCCAAGTCTTTTTTATATTTGGACCTCCTTTTCTTTTTCTCACTTTCCTTGCAGATTAGTAATGTCTTTTCTCTACACGTTTTCCTCTTTTTCGTGTGTGCTTTTGTCCAAAAAAATTCTCGTTTTCGCCGTAGTGTTCACAGAAAAATGGGTAATCGAACAAGGTGCCAATTCAAAAGTAATTTCTGGAAGCATGAATGTTTTATTTTTTTCATTCGTTTCAAAAAAAATGTTTCATTTCTTTTTGCAAATTGTTCCATGTGATTTGCTGAAAACTCACATGTGCTAAACAAAAAACCTAAGATACCATGCGCAACTGTTTTTGGGGCCTGAACAGAGATAAAAAAAAGTTTCAAGCAACACAAAAATTGCAACCACTTATGAAAACTTAAAATTAGACGCAAATTCTCGAATGGAAGACAAAACACCATATACATATAAATAAAGAAGCAAACATAAAAAGGAAGCCACAACATAAGTTCAGGTCTTTCATTTTCATGCACACTGCATATCCTTTTCCTGTGATAAGATAAAAAATGGTTGCTGGTCTAATAATGCTAATTGGTGTGCTAAGCTGCTAGTGGGCCACTTAATTAACTTTTAATTAAATATGCTTAGTTGAGACGTGAGGAGGGGCTGTGGAGTGGTGCATCTTCCCTTCTGCCGCATAAAGAAGTGGGGAGGTCAGAGGTCGTTTTCCTGGCCCCTTCTCATCTCCCTTCTTCGAAATTGAATTTTTGCCCACCCTTTTGATTGATGGACATGGAAAGGAAAGATGAGTGATTCGATGCGATGGTGTGAGGTGGCCGTGACTCCGACCCCTGCGTCTCCTACCCCCATTTTATTCACGAGCTGGCAATTGCTGCGCTATCTTTCTTGTTTTTTCATGCTGTTTGCGAAAAGTCAACATGGAATTCTGACTAATGGTTCTGCACGAACTCAGTGTGCGGCTTCGATTTTTTTTTTTCTTCCGAAAAGGGCGACTTCGATTTCATACATACTCCTAGAGTGATATTGTGGCATGAGGTCCATAAAAAAATTGTAAGGTAATAGCTAGGGATCTTTTGAAGTGCAAGAAATTTACATGAAGAAACTACTATAAATGAGCCAAGAAAAAACTTTTAAACGTTCCAATGGAGACAAAATGTTGTTATGCGCGGTAGGATAGGAAAAGTCAAAGTTATACCTCAGAGAACGTGTCATTATCCAAAACGACATAAGTTTACCTCATGAAGATCTTCGGTAGGAAATAAAGCGAGCAAAGCAATGGCATAGATATTACTACTTACTTGTTATTAAGACTAATCCCAGTGCAGGTTTCATGCACATTAATTAGGGTGCCATGTCAGTATTTTTAATGATATGGCAGTGAGTTAATGAGGAGAGAGGTAAGAGGGGTTTCATCTAGATGAAACTATGTATGCACAGTTACCAACACAGTTTGTGTCTTACATGTAGTGCATATGAAACTATACCATAAAATTTTGCATTGTAGAGGTAGTTTCAAATACAATTTCATTTTCATGCTGCTTATGTGGTTACCTTGGAAACATCAAAATGAAACTCTCCATTGTGATTAGCCTAATAACCCCCCAATGTTACATCTCATTAAATTCACGATTATATGTCTTATTCATGCTTTGTTTGATACTAGTCCATCAATCTGTCAATGTATTTTAAGAGAGGGGGTGTTAACTTAAGCTGATCTTTTAATAATGGTAAATGTTGGCATCCTTTTAGAAAATTTGCAAAAAAAAAATCATTTGAAAATCAAGGGGGTCTTTAGATACCAACCTATACCTCTTACTTCCTTAAAATCTAGCATCTGCAAGTTTTATGGGTTTTCCAAATATCCCATAGGCTTGTTGACCAACCAATATTGTTGTCGTATCGTCTCAAAACACTACCAGGGAAATGGCCTTATGTACTGGTTGGGAACCCTCTTAATATCGGTTTTGCAACCGGTATTGTTAGTTGGGTACTAAAGGGGGGCCTTTAGTACTGGTTGAAATAACCGGTACTAAAGGTGTATTTAAAAATAAATAAAATTGAAATCCCGCCGCCGCCGGCCGCCCTCCCTAGCCCCCGCCACCCCCAGCGCCCCTCCTTCCCGCAGCCCTCGCCTAGCTGCCGGCCCTCGCTCCCGCTGCCGCCAGCTCCTATGCCCCCAGCCTCCCGCGGCTCCCGCCCCGCCACCGGCTCCCGCCTTCCCGCGGCCCCCTCCCTCCCGTGGCGCCCGCCAGCCCCCGTTGCCCCCGCCCCACCGCCGGCTCCTGCCTTCCCACCCCCTCCCTCCCGTGGTCACCGCTCCCGCCACCCCCGCCCGCCGCCACCTCACTGCGCCCCGCCGCTGCTCCTCACTACTGGTGAGGGGCGAGCGGAGGGGGAGGGGAGGGGAGGCATAGGAGGAGAGGAAGAGGGTGAGGGTGCTGAGAGAGAGAGAGAGAGGAGGGAGGTTGGAGACGAATGGATAAGAAGTGGCCGACAGGGGTAGGGGGGATGGATAAGGCGCTGCTCTTTAGTACCGAGTGGGAGCTCCACCAAGAACTAAAGGGTGCGCATTAGTACCGGTTGGGGCCCCCACCCGGTACTAATGTGCCACTGGGCTTTTAGGTACCGGGTAAGGACACGAACCGATACTAATGCGCACCCTTTAGTACCGGTTGGTGTCCCCAGCCGGTACTAAAGGAGCTCATGGGGCGACCCTGGGGGACTAGCCGTTAGGCCCGGTACTAATGACCATATTAGTACCGGGTCCAATTCCAACCGGTACTAAGGTGCTGGACAAAATGCCATTCCTCTAGTAGTGAAAGGTGACTTGGTTTGATTCTAGAAGCTCACCAAAGAGTTTTCTTAGGCTTTGGAGCATTCACCACGAGTTTAACTCTATTTCCTCAAGTTTGGGTATCATCACAACCTTACATGTTTCCCCAATCTGAGTGAGCTTTGGCACAATATTTGCACCTGGAGCATATCGAGCACCAACTCATGGTATGTGGGATGAGCACAGCGAAGCTGGAGGCCACACGACACTACATCAAACGACGGACGCGCACATTGGAGAATCTAAAGACATATAATACTTGCAGGTGCTAAACTATAATAAGGAAGTGTTATGCGGGAACCCCCCCTAAAAAAAATTATAGTTTTTTCTGAAAATTTTCAATCTTTTGTTAGAAAATATAGAATAGATCCGATGTTTTTGTGATTGTGAGAATATTTATTATTTATTGTTTTTTAGTGTGTCCGGTGAAGTTTAACAGAAGTATATCGTGTTGTATATATAAATATAGGTAGGGGACTCCCCTACTGATTTCCTTAAAAAAGTATATCATGTTGTAATAACCTTCATGCTTGGTACCAATAATTACTTAATTATTTTTTATTGATGTGATACAAATATATAATCATAAGAATTATTTTCAAATACTAACCTAATGACATTAAGTTTATATAAAGAATGTTATTAATGCAGTAATTGTAAGTCAAATGCTTATTACAACCGAACAAAATATTCCTTATAAATAAAAATGGAGGGAGTAAATATTATTTTATAGCTATTTGCAATAATTCGTTGAAAGATCTAATCTTCTATCAAATGAAGAGATTTCTGTAGGAGCAGCATATGTAAATCACTTGACTCATGGCTAAGGACTTGCCATGAGTGCTACTTGATTTCACACTGTAATTGCCGTCGTACTTGTTAGCAACCAGACAGCATGAATCATTTGATTGCTTCTCATTCTTATGATTCGCCGTTGAAACTTCTAACCTTCTAGGGAATGATCAAAATTTCGACACGAAAGATGCCGGCAAATCACATGATCCATGGAAAGTGTTAGTTTGCTGGGAAATTACTGAACCAAGCATATTAGTTTGCCGGGAGTAAACTACCAAGTCATCAAACGGGTAGGTGAGGAGGAGGAGGCCAGCAATGGATTGGTAGGGCATGCATGAGGAAGAAGTGACGCACCAAGAAATGTGCTAGGGCCCATGCCTCAACGCGAGCATCCAGCGACCGGCCAGCTGTCTAATTTATGGTCGTCGATTGAGTTCTAGTGTGTGTGAGAGAGAGGAGACGACAGGCAACGGTCGGGCCATGCACTGTCATCGTCTCCGGCGCCGGCCTGCATATACACATGTCCCCACGATAGTAACAGGGCCTTCTCCATCAATTATGTATGGCTCCAGAATAAATCCAAACAAAACCATCTCTAAAAATAAAAGGAGGAGAAAAGAAACATAACGACCACACGATGAAGACAAGATAATCGCAAATAAGAAGGGCATGGATGAATACAACATGATCAGAAGATCCAAAACTTTCCCTTCTGGGGCCTATTCTGCATTGGATTCTTTCATAACAAATCATTCATATGCAGGGTACTTGGGCTGGGCTTAATCTTCTAGCACATCACTAGGCTGAAGCCCTTGGGCCACAAACTAAATAGTTTCATATCCGAGTTAAAATTCGGCCCATACCAGCACTGCAAAACCAAAACGTTTGATCCAAAATCCCTTCTCTGGCAGCACACACCATGCAAGAACTTGAAAGAGAAGGAAATAAGAAGAGATCTGAAGATTGATCGATGGTCAGCAGAGTCAAAGAACGCATTCACATGCACACCAAAAGATCAGCATTTCAGCTGCAGCGAGGGAACACAAAGCGCACGACAGGTCACTTCAGGGAGGAAACATTTTCAGCAACGGCGACCAGGATGTTCAGTCAGAGTCGTCAGTCTATGTGACCGAGCATGAATGCCTCGGTGAGGTTAACGTCAAATGGACTGAAACGGATGGCCTCCCGGACGCTGAAAGGTATAGCTCAGTTCAGCTTGGCAGTGGCCGTTGTTTTAGCTTGGCAAGGTGAAAAGTGCCCACAAAAAGGGCGCCGCAGATGATGGAAAACAAATCCCCCGTCTTGACCGGAGACCACAGCGACCGGATCTCTCTCTTTGGAGCTCAGCTCAGTTGGGTCATTCCATGCATTTACACGCCTGGATTTTGGTGTTCAGGAGTTGAACTAGTGAGGTCTAGAATCGGCAGTATATTATGCGCAACCTTTCAAGAAAAGATTCACTGATATAAAGAAAAACAAAGAAGGAATTCCATTGAATTGTACTGTACTTTTGTTGATCAGTTGGATTGCCTTTTTCTTATTGGTCAATTAGAATTGCCTTCTATAACTATCTCGAAACGGCCAATACACTGTTGGACCATTTGAGCGAGGACGAAGAAGATCTTATGTTCTTGAGAACTGACGGTTTTCATAGGGAAGATGGAAAAATTATATTCATGGGACACACTAGAGAAGCATCTCCTGACTGATTTATCTAATAAGAACAAGTTCTTACTCTAAGTCAATTGCATTTTTGCTCTCTTATTTTGAGTTAGAAAAAAAGAGAAAAAAACAAAGCAATACATAGCATATTAAGCAGTCAGAAAAGGGAGAAACCACCAATTGCCATGTATACATGATGTGACTTACAAACAGATGGAGTGTGTAAATATATAGGTTGCACAAAAGGAACTCCCAATTGTATCTAAATAGGGCCATAGCCAAATTGTCGCCTCCGTCTATCAGAATCCTTATAACAAACCATGTATGAGCGAGGATTTGTGTGAACTGCACTTTAATTTTTCTGAACTACAAAATAACTTCAGGGGCCCTCATGAAGCCTAATTTAAGTTAGTCTAATAATCATCCTTGTTCAAAGATCAACAAAAAGTAAAGGAGGGCAATGAAAGGACAAGATTTCAGACACTTCCATGCATAGATTTCGTTGCTTTAACGAAAGCTCTTCCAGTGTGCTCTTTCACCACTAGTATATTGGGAGCCATTGACAAACAACTCAAGCGTGTTCACACCTTAACCCTAAAAAATGCAACTCTGCACCATGATTAGAAATCAAAGGTTACGTGTGAGGGATACGTCTAAGGTTGCAAGTCGAGCTTTGTGCTTCGCCTTTAATCATTTCTTCAGGTCAAAGACGAACTTTTTACGGTAATCTAGTGGTTAAACTTTGTATTGCTTTGCCAAAGAACAACCAAAGAAACTCTACAGTTAATTTTAGATGGATTAACTACTATACAGGTGCGTAGCTCCTTTAATAATGTGCAGTTTGCAACAAGTAGAGATACTCCCTACCAACCTGCTAGTTCTAGATCAGCTGACTTCAGGCATGCATGGATCAACTATATATGTGATTAACAACACATGCATCAACAGTACAGAGGCTGAGATATAATCCATTATCAAAAAAACTATTAGTTAGAGTGAAAATCGCTAAAAGGGGTCTGTGCTAGCGGACCAAGCGCCCGCTAGCAACTTTGAGCCAGCACAAATGCTGTCTGTGCTAGCAGGTGCTTGCCCGCCAGCATAGACCGCTCTGTGCTGGTGGGTGATGTTAACCACCCGCCAGCACATGGCTCTGTGCTGGCGGGCGACGTTAACCACCCGCCAGAACAGATGATTTCTATGCTTGCGGGTGGTTACATCACTCGCCAGCACAGATGATTTCTATGCTGGCGGGTGCTTATGCCACCCACCAGGAATATGTATTTTCCCATCCAATATATTATTTCCCGTGAGTTATTTATAATTTTTATTTCCCACCAGTTGTTAGCCGTCAAATTGAAATATGTATCTCCAACCACATAACAACAAACTTAAATAATAAATAATTCACATTATTCAAAACTACACCGTACATAATATATAATTCACATTATTAAAAATCTAACATTTGGATTAGAGCTATTCTTTGCTACGCTAATATTAAAATTACCGCGCCCCATCTATGAAAATCTTTGCATTCGTCCACCATCAACACGCCATCTTTATCAAAGAATGCTCCATCCTCATGACAAATCTCACGTTGGATGAACCTCGCCATGTCCCTACAAATGTTGTCGATGTGTTTGTCTTCGAGCGCCGTGCTATGAGTCTTGATCCTAGGCATCTGCAGGTATACAGTAAATGAAGATTATGATGTATTACCATTAGGAAGTTAGCACATGGCAGTGTATAAGAGACTTACGTCTTCAGGGTTCGTCCGGTACCTCCCATTGTTTCTGAGGAACTCGCACACGTAATATCCGCATAGTGTAGTACCGGGAGGTTGCTCGTGGCACTGCAATCAAATTGTAAAAATGATAGGTTGTTATTAACGACAAGTCTACATTATATGAAAAAACTAATTTATGTTCTTATGAATCTATGATATATTATTTTCATAGATTTCTCCTTTTGGATCGTGGTTCCCTCCTTTTAGTATGTAAATCTTGTACGCACTTTGAGGATATAAAGACAAGAGTTAGTAATACAATTTAGGTGCATAGAATGTCAACATGCATTTAAGTACTGCCAAGGAGTGTCTTACTTTTGTATAATGCCTATGAATTCCTTGTAACTATCTCTGCTAAATCTGGCTGAGTCGAGGATCACTGCTTCTCCTTGTCGTCGGGTGTTATTGTCGAAATTCGAGCTAGAACCCAATTCCTGCTACACTCATCCAAGCCTTCAAACAAATCTGGTAAACTAGCTCTCCTCCGTTCTTCTTCCTCTCTCCTCCATTTAGCGATCTTGGCTGCGTACCCTCCCGCACCCAAGTGGTGGGGGTTCTAGGCGGCTTTCATAGCCTTCACGGTATTTTCTTCGCTCAGGACTTTTGCTTCCAGCGTGTTCTTCTGTTGTATGAACTCTTCCCACATTTCTGAAGGAATCCTACCAAAGTCTTCGCTATCGTTCTTGCCTTTTTGTACATATTCTTTATTAAGAGTAGGCCTCCAATTCCTGAAACATCTCCCAAGGAGGCCCTCAGCAAAGTTTCTTGCGAATTTCTTTTGACCTTCAGGAAAAGTGAACCTCTCTTTCAATGTGGCCCACAATACATCCTTTGTAGTTGTAGGCACATTCTCCCAATTAATAGTCGTGATCCAGGTCTGCAATTTATCCCTGACAATAGCTCCACATATGTTTCAAAACCTAATAGATATCCCCTCAGGTAATATGGGCTCACCTTTGGTGCCAAGCACTTCTATTACAAGAATACCTTTTTCAGGGATCTAGTTTTGGCTTTGTCTCCCACGTTGCCTTTTTGGATTACTACTAGAAGCAGTAGTAGCCGAAGGTTGTGGTGCAGAGGGACCTACCTCCTCTTCATATAGAGTAGATGTTCTACGACGTCATGACGGGGAATGAACAGGGGATTGGTCATCGTTCTATAGAGAAAACAATAGTTTGAGTTTATCATTTTCATGTGAACAACAAACGCATCACTAGCTAGTATATGAATGTGCATGCAGGTACCTGATGATCCGTGGTTGGATCGTATTCATGGTCATCTTCATCTAAACATCTGCGAGTCCTAGGTGGGCTTGGTTCGTACTCAGGTGGAGTAGAATACGATCCACAATCATCGTCAGAATCAGAATCCTCCTCGGTGGATTCAACATTGTTCTCATTGTTGTCCATCGCTCTTAATATGCAAAATTGTAATACTTGCAATTAAAAATTATTCATGAATTTATGCATATCAATACATGTTTGTACACTAAACTTTTCCTTTCACAATTTAAACATATATATATATATATTCATGAATTTATACATATCAATATATATTTGAACACCAAACTTTTCCTTTCACAATTTAAACATATTTATTATTCATGAATTTATGCATATCAATACATATTTGTACACCAAACTTTTCCTTTTACAATTTAAACATATTTATTATTCATGAATTTATGCTTATCAATACATATTTGTACACCAAACTTTTCCTATCACAATTTATACATATTTATTATTCATGAATTTATGCATATCAATAAGTATTTGTACACCAAACTTTTCCTTCACAATTTATACATATTTATTATTCATGAATTTATGCATATCAATACATATTTGTACACCAAACTTTTCCTTTCACAATTTAAACATATTTATTATTCATGAATTTATGCTTATCAATACAGATCTGTACACCAAACGTTTCCTTTCACAATTTAAACATATTTATTATTCATGAATTTATGCTTATCAATACATATTTGTACACTAAACCTTTCCTTTCACAATTTATACATATTTATCATTCATTAATTTATGCATATCAATACATATTTGTACACCAAAATTTTCCTTTCACAATTTAAACATATTTATTATTCACGAATTTATGCTTATCAATACATATTTGTACACCAAACTTTTCCTTTCACAATTTGAACATATTTATTATTCATGAATTTATGCATATCAATACATATTTGTACACCAAACTTTTCCTTTCACAATTTATACATATTCCTTATTCATGAATTTGCATGAAAAAAAACCAACCATGTGGCTCCGGGGAGAGGAAGAGGTGCTTTGGCGTGGGAGAAGGCCGGTGGTGGTGTGGCGGCCTTAGGGAGGGTTGGCGGCGGTGCGACGGCCTCGGGTAGAAGTAGTGCGCCGATGATTGGGGAGGAGGCGGGGCTTGGGAAGGAGCGGCGGTGCAACATCATGTAGCGGTGGGGAGGAGGGAGGCGCAGCGGCGTCGGGCGTCGGGGAGGTGGTCGGCAATGTCGGGGAGGAGCGGAGGTCGGGGCAGGGCCGGCGGGTGTAGAGGGGGACGCGGTAGGCGGCGGTGCTCCGGGAGGGTGGCAGTGTGTAGGGGCGTCGGGGAGGGGGCCGTGGTGGCGCTCAGGGAGGCGAGGAGGCGCTCGGGAGGCGAGGCGACGGTGCTCCGGGAGGACGGCGACGTCGAGGGGCATCGGGGAGGGGCCGCAGTGACGCTCTGGGAGGCGAGGCAACGATGCTCTGGGAGGATGGCGGCGTCAGGGAGGGGCCGCAGCGGTGCTCCGGGAGGCGAGAAGGTGCTCGGGAGGTGAGATGACGACACTTCGGGAGGGTGGCGGTGGAGAGGGGGGTGTAGCTGGCGGTGGCGCTTCGGGTGGGCGGCAGTGTCGAGGGGCGTCAAGGAAGGGCCGTGGTGGCGCTTCGGGAGGTGAGGAGGCGCTCCGGGAGGGGCCACGGCGGCGCTCCGGTAGGCAAGGTGGCGCTCGGGAGGTGAGGCGGTGGCGCTCCGGGAGGACGGCATGGGTGTCAGGGAGGGGGCCGCGGCGGCCGTCGTTGCCACAGGCCCTCCTACCCGTACGCAACGCGCGTCCCCTACCTCCCCTCCCCGTCCGGCATCACGCCACCGCTTGTCCACCTCCTCCCCGGCCGCCGTCGCGCCACCGCCGGTCCACCTCCTCCCCGGCCACCATCGTGCCACCTCCCCTCCCCGCCCGACTCCACTGTGGCCACCGAGCGCCGCCGCTGCGTGTCCCCTACTAGGCCGCTGCTCCTCACCGCCATCGCGCCGCCTTCCTTCCCCGACCGGTTGTTTTTTTTTTTCCATTTTGTTCAAGTAGATCTAGTAGTTCTGGTCATGCATAGCAGTAGTTCCAGTAGGGAATTGATACTAGTTCCAATTGATCATTTCATTGAAATTCTATCCACGTATACCTGGTTATTTATACGAATTTTACTTACATTGCAATTGCTATAGGTTGGCAGTGCTACTTGTGGTGTAAATCGTTTACGTGTATGTTGTTCAAATAAGTTTTGCATTATTGTTTCTAAATTATTCGCTTCCACTATTATTTTTTCAAATAGATGGTGTAAATTTTGTTTAGATAGGGATTGTGTTAAAAATTTAAAGTTGTTACCTTTTACCATTTTTATTCCATGCAATTGCAAAAATGATAATAAATATGTTATGATTAGTTATAACAATGTTCATGAGATCTAAACCAACAATTGTAAATTTTTTCCATTATTTTGAATAATCTTTTATTCTAATCATTTTGTAAATTTTATGTGAACAATTTGGGCTAACTATGGCAAGTGGAAGTTCTTTTTCCTCGTGGTGGTGGCGGCCGTGGAGGTGGCCGTTGTGGTGGTGGCGGTCGTGGAGGTGGTAGGGGACATTTCGGGCTCGATGACACTCCCACTAGTCATCCAGGACATCACTTCCATGGCCCCATTGACTTGCCATTCGGCGATCGAAGCAGAGGAACAATTCCCAACATAGTAATGTTCTTTCCTTCTTTTAATTGATTTTGTTACTAAACATGAATAAATTCTAAATTTACTTACTTCAATGCAGCTTATCAAACCTATTAGATGGCTCAAAGATGTTGTCGAAGCTTTAGATGGTACTTCTCCTATAGTGCAAACCGAGGATGTAGGTGAACCTAATTTGAAAAGAGTACATCTCTCTTTTCAAGTACCTATTCAACATCCAATTTTTCACCTCATTGTCACCAGGACAGGCCATCCCGATAGTTTCAATTGTCGCATGGGGTCAAATAGGTGAACCTAATTTGAAAAGAGTACATCTCTCTTTTCAAGTACCTATTCGACATCCAATTTTTCACCTCATTGTCACCAGGACAGGCCATCCCGATAGTTTCAATTGTCGCATGGGGTCAAATAGCACCATCTAGGGTAACTGTTGAGAGGACTGTTGTGAAGGCCTGCCTAGAGCAGCTTAAGGATCATGGGTACTTTGTGCCAAACTTTTCATATTTTCGAATTAGATGGCTCGAGGAGGGAGAAGACAATGTGATTGTGACTGCTGAGAGTCTTTCTCGGCTTCATGACATGGTATGAAATATTTTTTTCATTCTTTTAACTTTAGTTATGTTACATCTTTTAACTTTCATCTTGTTATAATCATCTTTTATAGGATATAAATGGTACTACCATTGTGGAAGTGAGCTTTCGTGCGATTCTGGATCAAGTCTTGGAAAAGTTTGATTTGATTTACATGGGTGGAAACCCGATGTTTACCCCAGATTTGAAGTTCCAGGCTCATCTCACTTTCTATAGGCCACATTATTTAACGTCTCAAATGTTCTCCATTTATAGTAGTGTATGTGGTCATCCATGTGAAGCGAAGGAGAGTGCACTCATCCGTGCTCTAACTTATTTTTATGAAGTTCTTGGCTGGATGATTGGAGACCTTAACTATATTCCATATCTAAGGAAGTGAGCCGGAGTTTGAAATATATAACATGCATAGTTGTACCATTACCCTTTTCTTATGCATTTGAACTTGTTCTCTCTAGGACCTTTAAGTATTGATGTAAAAACTTGCACTATTATCAGAACTGGTTATATTGTATCGTGGCATAGATGTACCCCTACCCTTTTCTTATGCTAGCGGTCAGGTACAAGATAATAAAGTCTAATCCACATTAATAAAGTCTTACAAGATAATTAATAAGTCTTACAAAATAATTAATAAGTCTTACAACATAACTAATAAGAAATGTTAATTTATCCTTTAACAATTCTTCCTTCAAAGTCAGTACATAACCATGGCTTCATGGATTTATCAATGCTTGTTTCAACATGCTTGATTCTTCGTTCATGGTCTTTGAAAAAGTCCAATTCCTCATACTGATTGTAATCCTCAATGTCCACTACACCTTCAACTCCAAGGATCCTTTGTTTTCCAAAAACGGCAATGTGCTTCTTTGCATTCATAGGGTCGGTTATGTAGAATACTTGTGCGACACGCTCAGCGAGTACCCATGGGTCATCTTTGTAACCTATATTGGCTAGGTCTAGAAGTGTCAACCCATAATTATCATCCGTAACTCCATTCGAGTGTTTGACCCATCGGCACCGAAAGATGGGGATCCGGATATTCTCTCCATAGTCAAGTTCCCATATTTCCACTATGAAACCATAGTAAGTTATGTTTTGTCCAGATGTATCAATCGCTTCTATGCGAACACCACTGTTTTGATACACCATGCTTTTGTTGTCCTTTGCGGTGGTGTAAAATGTGTATCCATTAATTTCATATGCTTGCCACGAGGTGACATTGCTTGATGGCCCAGACACCAACCTGGTCAATGTTACTTCTTCTATGGAATTTCCTCGAAATAGCTGCTCATGGTCCTTCAACCATGATGGGAAACAACGCTTTTGCTCTTTGATGATCCAATCCTCCGAGCGACCATTACTTTGTCCACGGATCTCATTTAGGTGTTGCTCGATGAAGGGCTCCACTATTGCGAGCTGTTGTAGAACGCTTGAATGCACTTTCTTCAATTGCTAGTTGTCCTTGTCTATGAATCTTTTCATTCCAATGGTACATCTCCCGGACAATCCGCCCTCATGTCAAGATTCTGGTAAACCATTAGCTCTCTTATCTTTTATGTAATCTATGCAGCAATCAACACTCTCTTCTGTATGGTAGCTCTCAATCATGCTACCCTCTGGAAAGGTCTTGTTTCTCATGTATCCATTGAGAGTCGACATGAACTGTTCGTATGTTCACATCTGATGGAAGTACATAAGCCCTAGTTCAATTATTTGCTAGACCATGTGAACCATGAGATATTCCATGATATCAAAAAAGGACGGAGGTAAGCACATCTTGAGCTGGGTCTGAGTTTCTAACACAAACAGTTGAAGTCTAGCCAACTCAACACAATCAATCACTTTATGCAAAATCACGTTGAAGAAATAACACATCCGTATGATAACCATCTTTACGAATACTGGTTTGATAGCCCAGATCGCAATAGCGAAAAACTATGATCATCACATGGCAATCATGAGAGTTATAGCCGGCAAGCGTCATGTCCTTCAATGAGACTAGTGACCGGATGTTCGATGAGAATCCGGTCGGCACTTTCAACCTGCGCAAGCACTTGCACATAGCCAATCTCTTATCTAGTGTTAAGTTGTAGCTACCTGGGAGAAGGTAATGCTTACCATTAGGTAGGGAAGGTGGAGCTCTGGCCTAATTTGAAGGTTAACCAGATCCTTACGTGATTTTAGTCCGTTCTTTGCCTTGCCTAATAAGCCCAAGAATCCGATGGTGCTATCGAACACATTCTTCTGGAGATGCATCCCATCAATAGCATGACGCGCTGCCAGCTCTCGCTAGTATGACAAATATTTAAACTAGATAGACATCTTCTTAAACGGCACGTCTACGATGTCTGTAGTTTCAGCCTGCTTCCTTCTCCTTTTCGAATTATCAGCACCACCTAAGACTTCTTACCGAGTTTGAACTTGACCTTCTCACATATTTCAAATACTATTTTACCAGTAGCCAGTTTTGGAGCAAAATCATTCTCATTGGTGCCATCGAAAAATTCCTTCATCTTGAGGTATTTTTGCGTCTTCAATAAGAAGCACCTATGCCGCATGAACATTGTCTTCATAGATCCCTTAAGGTACATATATGATGTTCCATCTAGGAAAACTACGCATGTTGTCTTACCTTTTACCTGACTTGTCAAGGCAAATAGGACAAGATAATCATTTATGGTAACAAAGATAATGGCCCTTAGTGTGAAGTGCTCTTGTATGTACTCATCCCACATCCGAACCCCATCTTCCCAAAGCTTCTGCATATCTTCCATCAATGGCTCAAGGAAAACATCTATGTCGATGTTAGGTTGCTTCGGGCCTTGTATGAGAATGATTAGCAAAAGGAACTTTCTCTTATGATATAACCATGGGGGAAGGTTGTATATGGTCATCAGTACTGGTCATGTGTTGTGCGTGTTGTTTCTTTCACCAAACGAATTCATATCGTCTGTACTCAATGCAAACCGTACATTCCTTTTTTCATTTGAAAACTTTGGATGATTGGCATCGAAGGTCCTCCACTAGCGAGCATCGGAAGGATGTCAAAGCTTTTCGTCATCCTTTAATAGGCAATCAGCATGCCAAGTCATCATTTCAGTGGTCTTTGGGTTTGAGAACAAACGCTTCAGACGGTCCACCACCGGGAAGTACCACATCACTAAGGTAGGGACTCTGCGCTGAGTCATCGTGTCAGTACCTATACAGGACTCGTCCTCCACTTGAGCACCAGCACTTTTCTTTGCAACCTTCTTCCTCTTATTCCCGATGGAGGAACCGGCACGGTCCTCATAGAAATTGGCATTACTTTTGTAATGGCTAGCATCACAATTTGGACACTTTTTCAATGCTGTGTACTCACTGCGATACAATATGCAGTGGTTCCGGCACGTGTGTATTCTTTGCACACGCATCTTCAATGGATTGATAATCTTCTTTGCTTCGTATGTGTTTTTTGGCACAAAGATAGACTTCGGGAGCAAATTGCCTAGCAGAGTAAGGAGATCATTGAAACTATTGTCTGACCAGCCGAATTTAGCCTTCAGGATCAGAAGATGACAGATGAAACGTAGCACTATCCACTCGTTCCTGCATCCCACATACATACGGTTCTTTGCTACCTTCTTAAGTGTCTCGGAATTTTCTAACCCTTTAGCACTCCCTAGCAACACTTCTGGTTCAATGTGGCGCAACATGTCCTCCATATCAACATCACGTCCACCTGTGGTTCCACACGCGCATCTGTTTGATCATCATTTTGATCTCCACGGTCATAATCATCATCCATCATAACATGATCATATTCATTTGCATCATCACCACCCACTTCATCACAGCCAGTATCGATGTCTGTGTTGTTGAAAGTACCTCCTGCTTCACCATGGTGGGACCAAATTGTGTATCCATCCACAAAACCTCGCTTTATCAAATGCCTCTTGATGACATTAGTATCCTCCCATACAATATTGTTGCTACAGTCAAAACATGAACAACATATTTGCTTTGTCTTGCAAATGCGAGCGTGCTTCTTCGCAGCGTCTACAAACTTTGATACCTCTGAAATTAAAGTATGTGAATGTCTCCGTATGCCATATATCCATGCTCTATGATTCATCTATAACAACCTATGACAAGAATTCTATGTTATATTAACTAATTTAATGAGCTATGGGTCGCAATTCCTTAAACTAAATTAAATTATGGATGTACTAACTAATAAGTAGTAAGAAATATAATAAAAACAATTCTATATTACCCTATGAAACTCAATTAAACCTTGGATGTAATAATTAATAACAAGAAGGAAAAAAATTAAACTCAATTATATATTAATTCAATCAACTTCATTAATTAAAACTATGGATGTAATAATTAATAAGTAGGAAAAATATAATAAAAACCAATTCTATATTACCCTAAATGAGACTCAATTGAACCATGGATGTAATAATTAATAACAAGAAGGAAAAAAATCAAACTCAATTATATATTAAGATAATCAACTTCATTAATTAAATTATGGATGTAATAATTAATAAGTAGGAAAAATATAATCAAAGTCAATTTTATATTACATTAAAATGACAAACATAGCATTGTAATGGTTATAATATGACCATAGAATTTTATTTAAAAAATAATCCATTTCTAGGTATTTTCTCTCTATTCCCTCCTCTCTCTCTCCTAGTTCTAGATCTAGATCTAGATGACAAGCTAATGAAGCTAGAAATGATAGATAGAAGTTGAAAAAGAAGGTTGGAATGGCACAAACTCACCTTATATAGCCACCTCCTCCAAAGAAATCAAGAGCAAAACCTTCCCCCTTAGATTTGGTGTTTTTGGAGCTTTTCCCGAGCTCCTCTCGGGCAAGCTCCAAATGGAAGATTGCCTAGGGAAGAAGATGCCCGCGGCCTTAAATGGGCGAGCTCTATGCTGGCGGGTGATATAAGCCAACCGCTAGCAAAGATGGGGTGCATATGTGCTAGTGGGTGCTTGCGTCACCTGCCAGTACAGTGGTCTCTGTGCTGGTGGGCAACGTAAGCCCACTGCCAGCACAGATAGGGTGCATCTGTGCTGGCGGGTGCTTGTATCGCCCGTCAGCACAGTGGCTTCTGTGATGGCGGGTGCTCCCCCGCCGGTCCAAGGAAGCTTTGTGCTGGCAGGTGCCAATCACGTCCGCTAGCACGCTAGTTTATCTGTGCCAGTATAAATCAAATCTGGCGTAGTGAATAAAACTTTGCTGCTACTAAGTGCTGGTTTCCTGATGGTAGAATCTTATGCCTGTGTACTTAGGGTTTGCATGATTGGGGTGCCAATAAAGGTTCGGAGAATCTGCCTGATTAAATAAAAATCAAGGAAAAGTGTCGCCGGTTAGTTTGGGGGCATCTCCCAATGTGTGCTTGAAATGTAAGCTATCTTATGGCAAGTGGATGTGATTGTTTGGCTTGACTAATCAGTGAGCTAAAGGTTAAATACCAGCTTTACCCAGAGCAAGTTTAACTAGACGACGCAGCTTGCTTTTTGCACGTGATTTTTCATATCGAATCTGCATGTTAGTACTATTTAAGAAGCAACTTTTCTTCCTAGTTCATAAATTCGTTACATGAACATGGATTAAGTTAAGGATTGAAATATATAAAAGACAATAATTCAAAATTATTCTTCCCCCATCTAGTGATCACCCTCAACAAGTTAATTAACTGACCACCATATACCATTAGTTCTCCAGCAAATTACGCAGATATATAATTGCTTGCTTTGGTGTTTTCACTTAAAATTTTCATTTAAAAATATATATTCCTGTTCCCTTAAAGTTGGCCCTTTCAAAGCATTGAAGGCTAAGATTCTTCACAACTGCCCAAAAAATTGTGTAAGAGTTTTCCATTAGATTTTTTTAGATTCCCAAGAAAATTTCCCACAGAAAACCTCGACCACTTAACCAGCATATATATAATGGTAATTACATTTACTCAAAATATTATTATTTTAAAAATATATAAAAAAACTAATGTCATTGGTTTCTTATGCTTGTCTTAAAATAGATTAGTTGACTTTTGTTCTTGGAGTGCTGTCTTTTCATTTTGCATCCATGCGCATGATAAAGACAACATGAGGTTATTTAGGCTACAGGATAAGGACTGTAAGCCAATACTTATTCTCAGAACAAAGAAGACATCGACTAAAATAAGTATATGCTTAAATAGGGCTGCTATTATATTGTGTTGTTCATCAGAATATCTCCTTTATGCTTCCACTTCAATGTGCAGGATCACCACCACTCACTAGAAAGTTACATACATTTTGATGAACTAGATGATGTTGACGGTGATGTATTAAATGGATGATGCTTTATCAAAAAAGATATGATGTTTCATTAAATTGATTTTTGGGTTTGTAAGAACATTTTGTCATGTAACATATTTTACAAAATACTTATGTTGCTCCCAACTTAGATTATTATTAAAAATCAGCATTGTCTAGGATACTAACATGATCTCTAATGCAATACTAATTTGAGCGGTATTATCTAGCATACTAAAAAATTCAGCAAAGTATGACACACCTAGCAATTTCATTTTATAATTCAAGCTCAATTCAATTTGAGCCTATATGAACCTGTTTATAGAGGTGCCAATAAGCCTTATAGAGTGAGCTTGATCTATCAAGTTCGCCCTCCAGCTCAAGGTCAGCCAAATCTAGCTAAGCTTGTTTGATCTCAGTTCACTGACATCCCTAATTTTAACCGCTCAACCCCTTGATAGATGTACTACCTCCATCGCAGAATATAGCTACTTCTAGCGTTGAAATTTTGTCCCATAATATAGCTATTTTTGAGTTCTCAAGTGGTATATTTGGCATAAGAGATCAAATAAAAAAATGCATGCAAATCAATTATGACATGCAAATCAATTATGACATGCAGATCTGCATGCAATCCTACCACCAATTAAATAGGCAAGGTATAATTATTCTAATGAGAGGCAATATAGACTTTTAATCTACATCCTTAACCTGTATTGAAAACTCTAGAAGTAGCTATATTTTGGGACGGAGGGAATATAGCAAACGTTTATTCATCTCCGACCGGTTTCTTATTGCTTAAGGAAAGCCACAAGCTAGAGCTATAATAGATGAAATGAACCACATTTGGAGAATGTTTGAGAAGAATCTTTGCTTAATTGTCAAAGAAGGAAGCATCTATTCCCTTGCGGATAAAGAAAATGGCAGGGAGGGCAGCGCACGAGAGCTTTACAATGTTCTTACTCATCCTGTCTACTTTTTCCCTCATAGAATGGGACCCCATGCTTGAAGCTTGAAACTGAACCCTAGTTCTGACCTTTTGCAAACTTTACATTTTTGTTTGGATTTGGAGCCGTCATTGGGAATTCTTTGGTGGTGATGTAAGCATGCATGCACGGCCATGCATATATCAAGGAAAGTGATGTTGCAGCCAAGATCCAGAACTAGTGCTATTTTGATTCTCTGTTATAGAATCAATATCTATGGAGGAAAGATTTACTATTTATGTTCATGAAATTAAATGTTGAAAACTAGCTAAGAATATGTATTCATGTGCGTCTGTACTCCCTTTTGTCAAGAAAATGTCAGTTAACCTTTTGAAACTGAAAGGATTGCAAACTTAACCAGTAAAGTGTGATAACTATTAGAATTAAAAAAGTTGTAACATATATAATATTTTGAATATACTTGTTTTAACCAATTTATTCATATCATTTTCATGTGTTCAAACTATAGTGCACATGCATGTTCATTAAAGTACCGTGATATATTTCATGAAAAAAAAATTCATAAGATGAGCAGTGTAAATAAGTTTGCATCTTTTTTGCTGCTCCTAGCTATAGCTTCCTGCCGCATATATGTGTTACTCGTTGGGGTCATCACTCATCAGTAGTCTTGCCTAGTAGAAGTCTCGGTCAGCAATGTAAAGAAGAGAAAGGAAAGAAAAAGAAGGAAGATGCATGACTTCTAGGTACCCCACACGCCATGATCGCATATAGCTCTCCAGAACGTACTGCAAGACATGCATGGAGGCTTTTTCTGCGCTTCTGGGTATATTGTGATGTCTACGTGCCCAACTACCGATGCTTTTTTGGGTCTCTGTGCAAATGCATCCATTTCTAATTCCCACGAAATCTAAGAGCAATCATCCACACATGATAGTGTCGCCGTCCATATCAGCTAGCTCCTGCATGGATCTCCGAATGTTCTCTGTGTGTGGTGAAAGTAGTAGTTGCAGCAATCAAACAGAGCATGATTAAGGATGCATGACAGTTTGGTGAAATGTAAAACAAAGCCATGCATGCAGATCTCGTCGTTGATCCATCATGCTATGTGGAAATGTAGGCTTTGATCACCTTAATTTGGATTGGAAATGGTCATTTCTACAGGCGCTTGCGTAGCTGTTTCTGCAAAATGCTATTTACCCACCTATTTACAGATAGATTCTATAGTGGTTTGAACAAAGATAAGTAATGGTATGCATTGCTAATTAAAAGCCAACTGATCGATATATAACACATGATATATGTTCATGTATGTATGAGCTGTGTTTTTTGTTAGTTAATGTTTGTTGTCAAATAAATAAAAATAAATATGTACATAAATTTGTAACATTACGTCACATAAGAGTAAATGAAAACAACAACCTTACTTATTAGCTGGGTTCGAAGTAATAGCTAGGTGTCTTTTTCCACTTACGTAGTTACCTATTTGCTTTGGGTGATCCAGGTATTTTTTTCCCCACTTTGCCTAACGGTTTCTGACAGTGAAGAAACATATAGATAGGTCTTATAAGATGGTAAAGTTCCCAGATTTCTCAGCATTTATCTAGATTTATTAAAGAATAATATTTACATATTGAACTGCGTGCCTATTTGTTGTTGCCAGCTTACTATAGCTGGTCAAAAAGGGACGAAGAATGCACACACTTAGTACAAACTAAAGGTGGATAACTTGCTTGTTTCTAGTGCCAAAGGAGAAGCAATAAAAGTTGGTACCGATCCTACCATATGTGGGGCATACAAGGACAAAATAACTCAAGGTCGATTTTTTTTATTTATGTTTATGTATGTACAGTTGAGCACTTGAGCTATGCTAATGATGCTCTCACTAACTATTTTTAACTCTTAATTTTGAAAAAAAAAGGAGAAACCAACATGTTTCTTGTTTACTTTTGCGGCACGAATTATGTAACCTATACCACAGCATGGGTACATGCTTTGCTCAAAATATAACTGCAACCCTAATATATTCATCAAATTAAGTGAATTTCGCAATTTTTCTCTTATATTGGTATGCACGCCTTGTTTAGTTGAGGGCAATAATTAGTGGGAGGGAAAGAGAGAATGCGAGTTTAAATTTGAGGGGGGGGGGGTGTTGTGACGAGGAATATGGGAGTTTAGGAGGTCGATTGATTCACTAGGGATTAAGAGTGGTAATAGGATGGGAATTATGCTTTAAGCGAAGGCTTGATGAATCCCAACAGTTCATCTGATAAATTTCTGACTCCCAAAACTATATACCAAAACAGGGGATAATAATTTTCTCTTAATTCTCATCTATCGCAAGACAAATAAGGTAAGACTATGAAAGTCCGACTCCTGTATAAATTTCCTCTTCCAACTCCCACCTCTAGTTCTCATGCCCTTTCGCATCGCTTGCCAAACGCATTGAGAGACCATGTGTTGCACGCAAAACCCCTCGTTGGCTTGCACACCTTTGTATCCGCAGATATATTACTAGTGCTGTTCATATCAGATCAAGCGGTTCTATCGGTGTTTTCTTTTCCCAAATAGACTACATAATGACACACTTCAAAAAGGACTTCACCTCTCATCTTTTGCGCCAAAGGAGAGAGATAGGGAGAGAGGGGAGGATAGAATATCACACACACCATGGGCTTTGTAGGAGGACTAGTCCTAGAGAGAGAAAGCGAAGAAAGAGATAGGAGGATGGAGGAGAGAAAAGAGAAGGAAACTAAAGCCACCCCGGAGCAAAAGAGAGAGAAAGCTAGAAAGAAGGAACCCCGGCCCTCTCAACACAAGCTAGCCTGCAATCGACCAGCCGGCCGGTAGTGATCAAGGCCAGGCTGCACCGGGCAGAGCCAGTAGCCGCAGCCACGCCAACACCAATCTGCACCACAAGGCCAAGCCCCTGGTCCTCGTTCTCCGCGCCCCCGCGAACCCTATTCCTTGTTCTTGAATCTCTCATCCCCAATCCTACACACCAGCAGCTGAGAGGAGAGAGAATTAATTCTGGAGATCTAGAGAGAGAGAGAGGAGCGGGGTGCGCGCGCGTGGGAGGGGGGGAGAATAGAATGTTCTCTTCCAAGAAGGCCACTAGCGCCGCTGCCGCTGCCGCTGCCGTGAGCTCAAATGATAGACAGATGTGTGTTCAGGGAGACTCGGGCCTCGTCCTCACCACCGACCCCAAGCCCCGCCTCCGGTGGACGGTCGAGCTCCATGAGCGCTTCGTCGACGCCGTCACGCAGCTCGGCGGCCCGGACAGTACGTGCCTGTGTGGAGCTGTGCAAGGTTCGTCAGCTCATGAGCTGGTTCTTTTCTTCATTTGATTCTTGGCCTGTTCTTGCAGAGGCGACTCCAAAGACTATCATGAGGGTCATGGGAGTGAAGGGGCTTACTCTCTACCACCTCAAGAGCCACCTCCAGGTGTGTATCTGTGTGTGGTTGCACCAGCTAATTAGGGTTAGGTTTTCGGTGGTCTCTCTACTACAGTAGCTCTCGCTGTCTCATGTGGTCGGGCTAATTTAGTTTGTCTGTTCTTCTTATGAACAGAAATTCAGGTTAGGGAAGCAGCCACACAAGGAGTTCAACGATCACTCAGTTAAGGATGGTAGGTGCTTCAAGAAGATATCGAATTTTGCCTGCATATATATAAAGATTTTTCGCAATTCAATATAATATTCAGTTTGCAACCTGCCACCCATACTTGAAGATCTGTAAATAACCTGTGTATAGTGTTCTTCACTCCTCCACACTAATTCTTCGAATTATCGCAGCTGCAGCAATGGAGATGCAACGGAACGCGGCATCTTCCTCAGGCATGATGGGAAGAAGCATGAATGAGTAAGTTTATTTTATAATACACTAGTACTCCGTGCTGTATGCAGAATTCATATATTTGCCCCTGACCTTCCACTTTATTTCCCTTTTGTGAATCTCAATTTCAGCCGCAGCGTGCACATGAATGAGGCTATCAGGATGCAAATGGAAGTCCAGAGAAGGCTACATGAGCAACTAGAGGTAATCGAGAACGCAAACTAAAGCGCGCGCGCACACATGAAATTCTTAGGAAGCTTGAAAATCTTCTTTTAAAGTACGAGGAAGTTTACTTAGCTCCACTTTATGTGCCCTTACCATGTTGCTCATGATCTCATCATTAGCTTTATTTACACATGCATCCATACACATCCATGAACATTCTTACGAAGTTTACTTACCGGTACTGCACTACTACACCGTACCTTTGGTCCTTCACATTTTTTTGCTGACCAAGTCATGCATGCATGAACACATGCAGGTGCAAAAGCACCTCCAGATGAGGATTGAAGCCCAGGGGAAGTACATGCAGTCCATCCTGGAGAAAGCCTACCAGACCATCGCCTCCGGCGACGTCGCAGCGTGCCCGGCCGGCGGGTACAAGTCCCTAGGCAACCCGGCGATCGTCGACGTCTGCTCCTTCAAGGACATTGGCCCTTCCATGGGCTTCGCCTCCTTGCAAGACCTGCACATGTACGGCGGCGGCCACCTGGACCTGCAGCACCAGATGGAGCGGCCAATGGAGGCCTTCTTCGCCAACTGCGACATGGGCTCGCTGGGGAAGAAGAGGCTCAGCCCTTACGCCGCCGGCAAGAGCCCCATGATGTGGGGCGACGACGAGCAGGGCAAGGGAGGCATCGACCAGCTCCAGATGGCGCCGCCAATGATGGACGCCGGCGGCATCGACGTCATGGACTCCATCGCCGACGTGTACGGCGACGTGAAGCCCATGATGTCCAGCGACTCCACGGGGAGCAAGGGCTGCTTCGAGGGCAAGCTCGAGAGGCCATCGCCGCGGCGGCCGCACATGGGCAACCAGAGGATGGGCAGCCCGTCGGTGATCGGAGGCCAGACGAGGAACCTGTCCTACGGGTAAAAAACTAGCTCACTGATTAACCAGTGCTTAACTTGCGGTGAAATTAAATTAAAGCAGGCGATTATTACTATTAACCACCGGTGCATGGCTAAAAATAAGTATAGCTGGAGCAGAATGGGGAATACTCACAGGAGATACATATATAGCATATGTGTCATTGATCAGGATGATCTTACTGTGGTGCATCACTTGTTGGATGATGCTCCAAGATTATCTATTTTGATTGAAGAGATGTACCTAAGTTCTATGTAATTGTTGTGCTGTTGAGATGGGTGTAAATGCATCTGTAACTTAATTGGTAATTTTGCATGCTGAGGAACACATGCTTTCATTTGATCTGATGAGGCATTTATATTGTATCGAACAACACGATGTTAAGGGAACTGTCTCATAACTTGTGTTGAACTGATTAATTCTTTTCGGTTTATTTGAATAATGTATTATATCTGAATGGCTTTTGATGTAAATGGCATTCTCACAACTAATCTCGAGATTAAGAAATCTAGCTTAGCATACATATGCACTCAGTTAGAGATCAATTGAACAGTTTTGCTGGTAGAAAATATATAGGATGCAAATGCTACCTTCATATACATGCGATAATATACATCGATGTCCCCTGGTGTGTACTATATAGGCCATCGCTGCAAAGCGGTGATGTGATCGATATAGATTGAATTTTCATGGCATCTCTTGCAACTGATCTTATTCGTGCAGATGCCGCCAACAAATCTAGTAGCTATGCTAGGTAGGTAGGTTATAATTATTGTATTGAGGAAGCACAAGCCAAAGGAGGGTGCCCCCATTTTCGCATTAGCGAAGCATGCAGTGTTCTTCATTTCTGATCATTACGGCAACACAAGCTATCTAGTACAAGAAGCAAGATATATCTCTTTGTTGTATGTAACTAGAACTAATCATGTTATACGATCAACTTGCAACAGAACCATCAACACATGTACTCCGATCCTGAAAAGCAAAAAAAAAAAAGCAAAAGCAATGCTCATATATCTACATTATTTTGTGTGGTTATATGGAACCACGGAAAATACTATTATTTCTAGCTCGCAAGATGGCTACAAACACTGGATAGTATGCAGAGATAAAATAATAGGAACCAGTACATATCATGCTCGCATGGATTAGAGAAAAACAATTTTGCATTAGCAACCTATCAGGTGGGCCTATAACTGATATGATGATTCTTCATCTTTTAAAGAGAAAAAAAGGACGGAATAAAAGGGAGAAAAAGAGAAGGGGAAAAATTAAAGTGAGAGTGCAATGTGTACTCATACTGCAAGCAAGAGAGATATGATTTTTTTTCAAATGTTCTGTTTCGAGAGCATTTTAGAGGAATTGTACAGTGGATTAAGCTGAATGTGTGTTTTCATTTGAATTCATGTTATGATGAGAACAACAAAACCAGATAGAAACTTCAAGGTACCTCATAGAAGAACATATATTGCCAGGTCCCGACGATCAATATATATTTTGTGTAACTAGGTCCCAAGTTTAAACATTGTGCAAATTTAATTTATCATGAGAATTTCCAAATTTGTATCAATATGTAACTCGTGTGATTTCTCCTGATAATTTTGCTGGTAACTTTGATTTATTAGTAATCTTGAAACATTTGATTAATGATGACTCCATACTCTGTTAATGTTTTGAGAGTAACATGATGGAACACATGGTAACATCAATGAAGTCGATGTCAAAAAAAATCTAGCAAAGTAAAAATAAAAACCAATAAATTTCTTGGTTGTGCATATATACATATAGGAGCTCTGAATTTCAAGTCCTTTGTGCTTATAATGTACACAAAGTCAACCTCATGACTTGATACTGCAAAGAACATAGGTAATTACCCATGGCAAAGCAATGCTAGCATATGTTGAAATAAATGCGCAGTTATCGAGGCAATTTGAGTCTGCACAGCTCCTGAGGATCATATATGTTCAAATGATACAGTAAGTTTATTTATAGCCCCGTTTGGATCCACCCTAGCTAAAATTAGCAGCTACCTACGAATTAGTTGGTGGATCCAAATTAAATAGGCCCACCCCCTACATTTTATTTTTTCAATCAATTAATCATGCATACAAGTACGTTAGTTGACTGTTTATGCATGCATGACCGCGCAAGTAGATAAATGCCTCACTCACTTCTGTCAATTAAAGTTTAAGCATACTTATTATTAGCTTACATGCCAAATCGAGTACATAGAGAGGAACATGCATTGGTTAAATGAGCTTAACACACACATTAGGCCCTGTTTGGTTTCTTTAATCCATGGACTAAAGTTTAGTCCATCGACTAAACTTTAGTCCCACCCCTGTTTGGTTCCATGGATTAAAATGGACTAAAGTCCAAAATACTGTTGAACAAAAATCCTTTTACCCTTCTTCCCTACCCCTGGTACCCTGCGCCTACTCCTTCCTTGCGCCAACCGCTCCCACTATAGCTTGGACTAGATCTCAAATTTCCGTCCGTCGCCGAGGTGCTGGTGGTGGTGGTGCACTTGGCCGGGGGAGTCGTCGCTGCGCCACCACAATGCCGTAGTACCAGGAGCTGCCATGCGGCGAGCAGGTGCTCGACATCAACACGGCGCTCAAGGATGGCATCCTCGGGGGGGCGCTGGAGCCTGGGGATGTGGCGGCGAGGGATGCCGGGAAGTAGCCGGTCGAGGTGAGGAAGATGATGGCTGAGCTCGACGCCGGGAGGGAGGGCGGCGGGCGGCGACGGCGACGGGCGGGCGGCCGGGAGGGAGGGCGGCAGGTGGCGACGGCGGTGGCGGGAGGGACGGCGGCGGGCGGCGATGGTGGTGGGCGGGAGGAAGGCCGGGTGGGTGGGATGCACTGAGCGGGAGGGAGCCAGGTGGGAGGGAGGGCAGTAAATGAGGGGCAGGGGTGTCCTCAACACCCTTTAGTTCAGTTTAGTCCAGTTTTGTGGACCAGAGGACTAAAGCCTTTGGTCCAAACTTTAGTCCACCTGTTTGGGTGTTTAGGGACTAAAAGTGCACCAACACAGTGGACTAAAGTTTAGTCCATGGGAACCAAACACTCCTTTATTGTGGTGCAAGCATGCTTAAACCGTGTTACACATACCAATATATACCAACCCTAAATCATAAAAGAGTTAGATATTTCCTTACTTCCACAAGAAATAGCCTACAACGATGAACAATAGCATCAGTTTCATGCTTCTTATTCTTTATGTATATAACATGGCAATAATCATATTTGAGCAAAAAAAAAGAGGAACAAGAAGAATAAAAAACAGTAGCACTACGGAGATCGATAGGCGAACATATGAGAACCACAGGAAAAATAGGCTCAAAGAACACCACAAGGGAGGCACCGAGCACCAATACCAACCTCTCGTCGAATGAGGCAGACACAGGGTATCCCGCTTCTTTTACTCATCTTTTCACAACCGGAGAACCCATTGTTCCTTGTCCACTTCATGCGACATAGTCATGCCTTTGACGAATTCAGTCGTATATATCCTTGTGCTTACAAAATTAAAAAAGAATGAGCAACCAAATTCTACACACAAAGCACACCGAGCTTTGAATTAGATAATTTTAAAAAAATATAAGAAAAAAAGGTCATGTAATATGTAGAATTATACATATACTCTTTTTTAAAAGAAAAATAAATTAGATAAACTGCCAATTATATTAAAAAGGTAAAGTTGGGTCTTTTTCCCCTCAAGTCTTTGAGGTCTCACCCTGAATTGACTATCTTTTGCCTCTTTCCTCCTCCGTCCATACAGGTCTTTGGTACAGTAAAAAAAAGGCAAAGGACGAAAAGAGTAGAGCGGTACTGTACGCCAGCCTGATGAGCAGTCTTTATCGGTGCATGAGACGGAAGCGTATATAGCGTAGCGTAGCAGCAGACAGGCAGATGCATGCAGAGATTTCGAGGAAGCTTCTTCTTGCATTGCATGCAGGACTGGGAGAGTGAATTCCAAAAGCTGCGTGTCCGACGCCCAGATCCGAGCCGATAACTGTAGCCCTACCGCTACTGGCTAGACTACTCTACTGGTAGCAGTGGTATGTGAGAGCACGGGTTTCGAGGCAGATCATCTTGGGGCGCATCAAAGGCAACCTTGATTGATTGCCCGGGCGGCCTTATCGGGCTCCGCACTGCCGGTGGGACAAGCAGCCTTTGGACTGGAGCCCGTTGGTGATGGTGAGAGCTAGGAAGCTTCGTTTATTCCTTCTACCTGCAGCTGCTGCCGTATACTAGTATACTGTAGCATACGGTTTGCAAGGATACAGCTTGCTGAGGTGGTGGTGGCCCAGGTACTGCCTGCCCAGGGTCTGGCAGGCAGGCTCTCTTCTTCTTGGCATGAGATCTGCGGTACAGTATCGCTTGTTAGCTTTCAGTTTTGTTTGAGAGCAGTAGCAGCAGAGAAACTCGAGAGAATGGAACAGCCATGTTACTCACTGAAGAGTGAAGAGAGGGAACAAATCAAGACTAGAACTGACAAACAGAACCGGATGCAAAGCCCCTGAAAAGAAATTTGTAAAAGGAGCCACATGCCCGGCCCATCCGCAGAAGGCAGAACCAATAATTGTAGTATCATATAGGCCATCAGCAGAAGATCACCTCACTAACGGTGGTAAGAGCAATGTCAAGCAGCAAGAACAAACTTACCACCGATTAGGGGTGCCATGATCGATGAATCTGGTAACTATGGTAGCATTCTGATATACCGATCTGATTCAAAGATCGGCGCCGCTACCTGATGCTGTGACGCCCATATCACTCCTGCAGGATCCACCTTTCGTCAGGAATAAGGCATGGCGTACATACCACCGACAGACTGTAACGTAGCATCTGGCAAGATGTTATCCACCCCACGAGGCTTTTATTTTGTACTAACATGAACGTCTCCAAAGACGCCATCGACGAGTAGCGTCATGATTGTGTATACAAAAGCTCGGATATGCTTTATTGTTCACGTCATTTACAACTCATTCGGACCTTTTTATTCATGCTCCGCGGCGGCTTATTCGCTTTATTCTAAACTGCTCTCGACAGCCACTGACCGCCTGACCAGGTCCCTTCCCCTCCCATCTTTGCAGATAAACTTCCCACCCTTGTCAGCACACCTGCCTCCTATTGTTCCTCGGTTCATCGGTCCATCAGGCGTTTCTCTAACCAGGCCGATTTCAGGACTCAGCCCATGTTGCCCATGCATATATACTTGAGCTGCAGTTGCAATACAGGACAGACATGTTAGAGTAGCAGCAATGCTGCAGAAGTAACAACAGATATAATCTGACTGTACCAACCTCCAGGTACTCGTCGACGCCGTATTTTGATCCTTCTCTCCCAAGACCTGACTGCTTTACTCCGCCAAATGGTGCCACCTGAACATTTGAAGGAAGATTAGTATTGATGTACTAGCCATAAAGTAGGTGTATTGTATTATTGGCTCCTTCTTACCTCTGTTGAAATAATTCCCTCGTTTACCCCAACTAAGCCGTATTCAAGAGATTCAGAGACACGCCACGATCGAGGTATGCTCCTGGTAAATATGTATGCAGCTAAGCCTGCACATACACAATAGAGAAATGCTTAAGATCAGATGTAACAATGATCCACATCTTACATCAGTTAGCAGCATGCCCACAGTTCTCGGCATTTCAGTTTTATACATTCAAAGAGATTGGTATATAAAAAAGACCAGGGAAACGTTGAAGTACAGCCTACTATTTCTGGATCTTAACATCAAGTTAAAAAAAAACTATATACTCCCTCCATTCTCAAATATATGACATTTAGGACAAGTTAGCTAGTTCATTTTTGAACTAATTGACTTGTCCTAAACGTCATATGTTTAAGAACAGAGGAAGTAGTATATCGAATCTTCTAACATCAATAAATCGATGTTGCTATGTTCTATCCTACTCAGCTTTACTAACATTTCCTTGCTACGGTATACCCTGCAAATTATGCTAACATGAAATTTCTCAAAAGCTTGGCATGTAACCAAGAGCAATTGATCATTTTGAAAAACAATAAATAATTGTTGATGCACTGGACTGGAGACTGTTAACAAACCTGCGTTTGTATCATTGGCCAAATGGATTGCTTCTTCCTCAGTTTTGAATGGTATAAGAGGTGCAACTGGACCAAAAACTTCTTCCCTGAAGCAAAAAAAAAAGGAAAAGAAAATGGTTAACAACACTGAAGGGTCAGAATCTTGCTCAATGCATGAGTATTTTTTCACACATGAAAGTAGAATCTATGCGCTAAAATAAGGTACTATTGTAATTGTGGAGGTTGGAAGGTCCAACTGTAAACTTCACCTGAAAAGAAGCATATCATTGCTGACATTCCCTACTACAGTTGGCTCATAAAATGTCATCCCCAGGCTGTGCCTTTTACCACCTAGCATGACGTTTGCTCCCTACAAAATGATTGGAGAGGGTACTTCACATGAGCTGACCAACGCCAAACAAACAAGTTCCCAATTCTCGATGAAGTAAGCAAGCACAAGAGGTTCCGACTGAAGCCTAGCTATAACCAATTCAGCCTGCTCCTATTTCAGCCAACTTATCATTTTTCCGAAAGAAATTCCAGAAACTGGCCTGTCCTGAGTCCAGACAATCCAAGAGGGCCTGGGTTCAGGAAGATGTCCTGTTCCTTGCTTTTCTTTTTGAACCTTGCTTTCTGGTTTTGGAGGGAAAACACACACCCTTATAGTGATTGAGATTACCTTTGAAGTCGCATCATTTATGAACTTCTCCACCTAAAGAGAAAAAATAGGCCAACAAATAAAGCATGTGAGGAATTGCTCGCTTTAGGGAGGGGAGAGACTGAGTAGCATGGAATTATTAGTGGGTAAAATATGCACCTTTTGGACAGCAGCTTCATTAATCAGAGGACCCTGCATACGAAAGGAACTGGAACTCCTTAATCAAGGGTTTATAGATGCTAAAAGAAATATCATGCTAGGTAAACAGAATAGAGAACAGAGCACATCAGAAAAGTTAGCACAAGGCAACAGGCGAATGTGAAGGAAATTTTGATTAGGACTTTAACATTAGGTGTTAAACAGCTCATAAACATTGAATGTAAAACACTACTTAAGCAACGAACACAAGAAACACAAGCTTGAAAATGCTACTAGATCATTTATCATGGTAACAATGGTAATTGTTAGAATTCTATACCTGTGATGTGCTCTCTTCTAGCCCATTACCGACCTGCAGACTCTGAACAGCCTTGATGAATGCGCTTGCAAATTTTTCATAGATACCTATAGGTGCAATGTACAACTTTGTGACGGAAGAAACAAGGCCCCAGTAACATCAAAATCACAAAAATGATCAAATATACCTTCTTGCACCAATATCCTGTTTGCACAAACACATGTCTGTCCACTGTTACGGAACTTGGCAGCAAGCTGCACAACATATGGAGTTGGTGAATATTGATAACATAGTAAATTAGTAACGCAAAGGGCAAAGCAAGTTTTCAACAACAAAGTAAAACAAAGTATTATATCTCAGATGAATCACATTCAAGCTTCCTCAAAAGGATGCTATTTCTTGTCGTATGGGTAGTTACTTTTATCATCTAAAACTGGAATGCGTATGGGTAGTTACTTTTATCATCTAAAACTGGAATGCATGTGTTGCTTATAGCTGTTAGCTGTTTTAGCTTTTCTTATTGTCTCTGAGGCTATGGCCCTGTTTCTTAATCTGGGGTGGGAAACAAACAGGGGCCCTATGTGGGCATGCTGTTTTCTGATGGATTTGAACTTGGACATGGTCCTTCACGATTCAAGGTTGAAGCTTGGTTGCTGTATCTGCTTTGTTTGAGAAAAAAAATGCAGATTTTTTATCATGCAATGATGTTTAGAGAGCTAAAAAATGGTTGCATTTACTAATGAGTTATAGATTGATAAGCTCTATTGATAGATCCTTAAACAATTGGATGTCAGGAGTTAGATCAGTGTGTCAAGTGCTCCTTCATATGGTTAACAATTAATGATGGCCAATTCTGTCTACTCTGAACATAAATACTACACCAAACATGGATGATGGGAAAGATTTCTGCCTGGAGCTGGTAGCTGTTGATAAAAACAAAGCAGTGCCTACCATACACAGCAAGCTATATACCAGGTAGAAAGCGGCACCATGTAGATACTGACCCTTAAAGAGACGCATCAGGCTGTCACTGAATTTTTGCAATAATCTACATTGGGACTTAAGACACAAGATTAAAGAAGAAGGGTATGTCTTTTTTTTAATCTCACTAGAACATAAGTAAAAAATTAAACACATTCGTTGACCAAAAGTGGACAATTTAAAGAACATGGCATGCATTTTTTTTTCTATTTCGCACATCAAAACCACAAAGGAACAAAAATAATAGGCTAGCAATCTGGTAATTTATTTAAGATCACAGAGATTATTTACAAATCATGACAGCTAATGTCAAGTTCATCCACAAGGAAACTAGAGATGATTTACTGGTTTGTATGCTAGTACAAAAACAAAGAATGACACATAACATAGCTGTAAAGTGAGGTTCAAGTTTACTCACACTGCCTTTAACAGCAACATCGATGTCTGCATCATCGAAAACAATGCAAGGTGCATTCCCACCAAGTTCCAAAGAGACCTGCAAAATAATTATTGTTGTGATCATCAAAATTAAATTTCAGACAGAAATGACAGCATGCAGAGCTTCAAAGAAAGGTTGTGTTCCAAAAAAAGAAGCACTTAACCACCGAGGGAGACAATGTTGCTTAGTTGCTATTAATGCTTACTAGGGTAGGCAAATTTTATATATTAGTTCGAATTTTAAGGAAAAATCTTGTAGTTTCCTAGAGCAATCCTCCCTATCAAAACAGGCCCTAATATGTTATGACCAATAGTCCACCAAAATGTAGACGAGAAGACATCAGAGTAACACATTATTGATGTGTAGTAATATCAATATCTGTCAAACAGCAATTAGGTTTCTTAAAAAGTTAGCACTCCGTGTACATCAGATCTAAAAGAGTAGTAAATTTCACAGAACAACTGTTTTGGCCCAATACCCATAGAACTACAACTATTTTGACATGCGTCACAAAATTACAGCTGTTTTGAAATTGGGTGCCGCAGAACTACAACTCTCTCACAAAACTACAACTATTTTCGTAGTACCAAGTATCAAAAGAGTTGTAGTTTTGTGGTACCAGATGTCAAAATAGTTGTAATTCTGTAATACATGTCGAAGTTGTTGTAGTTTTGTGGTTCCGAGGTCAAAATAGTAGTAGCTCTGAATCTGCTACCTGAAAGAATGGTTTGAGGAACCAGAACTGGCCCAAAATCACCACCAGGCACCAAAGGGGTTCAAGAAAGCTGGTATTTCTTGGCTGATTTATGATGAAAACTGGATTTAACCCCGCTATTCAGGGCCTGAATCAATTTTCCCAAAAGAAAAAAGGGATAATACGGCTAGTACAGCTAAAACCTGCACGCAACTGAATGTTTATCACTGTTTGTATAAACCCTTCTGCACAGATTTCTTACAGGTTAATCAAACACAAGGATATTCACAGTATTATTTCATCATCAAAAGGGAAGTTACACAACAAGAAGTGGCAATCATATGTGTTTTACGAAGAAACTTCCATCAAGTGGCTTATACTACACCTTTTTCACAGTATCTGCAGATCCTGCCATCAGTTTTTTGCCAACAGCTGTTGATCCAGTGAACGTAATCTTCCTGACCTAATAAAAAATTATATTATAGTGTCAACACAATAGTTCCTATGTAACCTATTAAACACAAAAAAAAAGAAATGGAGATGGAAGACAAGATGGGAGGAAATAAAACCTGTGTACTCTGCAGTAATGCATCACCTATCTCAGGAGCATTACCCATCACAACATTTAGTGCACCCTGAGTGAAAGAATAAGTAGACAGGTTAAACTGATGACAAAGAAACACCCACTGAACATGATTTTTTTTTGAAAGACCCACTGAACATCATTTCGTAATCAATAGCTTAGAAGATTTTGCAGTTGCAAGTAAAAGAAAAGATTGTTTTCAATGCATTGTCAAATATGATTCTCCGTCCCCTACTTATGTAGGATAGCAGCTATGAATTTCTTGCATCAGGTCTGGTGATTAGATGTGATGATTCCCTCTTCAAAACAATCGTAGAGCATTTAGATTTGGTAGGTAATGGCATACTTTACATGAAAAGCCACCGATTTTTTAGTTTCTACTGCAAAATTAGTAACCCTTACTTTTGACTAATGCATTAATTAATATTTAAACACAAGAATAACTATTCAAATAAGATTTGAATGATAGAGAAATTGAGATGATTACCGCTGGTATTCCAGCTTGAAGAGCAAGGTCTGCTGCAGCTAATGCTGTCAGAGGTGTGAACTCCGATGGCTTGACAACAACAGTGCAGCCACATGCCAAAGCTGGCCCAACCTGCCCAAAAACCATGTATACAGATGTACTGCCTTAGGCATCACATTTCATTTTTAACATTCTTATCAGAGGAAAAGTATACTGCATGGCTAGAGACCTTTCGGGTTATCATTGCTAATGGAAAATTCCATGGTGTGATAGCTCCAACTACCCCAACAGGCTGCAGTGCAAAGAAAAAGGAAAGGAATATTGAGATACATGATGTGTAAATCTCCACATGGTAATAAATACTCAAAAAAAAATAAAACAAGAACAACACTTGCTCAGAAATCAGCACACCATGTCAAGAATGAACTGCTAAATTGGAGACAGAGTCCAGTACACAATATCAACATGATAACCAAACTATATTACATTGCTTAAAGAAATGGAAGCGGCAAATTTATTTGTATTAAATTAACTCCTTCCGCATATGGACCTGCTAAACTAAGAAGTGCAAATCCTAAAGCACATTAGTCAGCAATATGCCAATATCTGAAGTCCCCAGTAAGTCGTAAGGAAAGGAAATCCTATTTACCCTGTTGCAATCAGTTAGCCAACACAACATTTTGAGTCCCCTTGCAAACTGAAAGTCATATATGTATACATACTTCAAAAAAGGGTGACATCTTCTAGAATATGAAATCACCAACTACAGACTGAGCATTTGTCTAGGTGGCAAGTTAATGATCACAAATCAATCAATATTATTTTTTGTTAGTACTAACTTGATTTCTTTTCCTTGTGCTGAGTGTCAATTTATCAAACTAATGTATCAGCTAGGACAAGCTAGTACAATACATAAGTTAAACTGTGTAATAACCCGCTCAAGGCAAACTGATAATAAACTACCATAAGCAAAATATACATCACGCTCATAAAGTGAACGGACAAGGGAGTGAAAGCTATTGGCAACAAAGTTGCAAAGGAAGGGGTATCATCGTAGTGCCTGCTTCAGAACCAACAGTCTGCGGTCTGACAGAGTTGGGGGAATGATGTCACCGTATATACGCTTTGCTTCCTCAGCGAAATATTCTATGAAACTTGCGCCATAATTGACCTGAAAAGGGGGGTAGCAACCAATCAGGTCCCGAAAGAACATCTAAAATCGCAAGCACCAACAAATATCAGTGGATGATTTTAATGAAGTACCTCACCAAGGGCTTCTTTCATGGGTTTCCCCTGCTCCAGTGTCATGAGAAGTGCAAGCTCTTCCTTGTGTGCAATAATTAGATCATACCTTTATGAATGTATATACATAGTGAGAAGGAATATCCAAGCATACAGAAGTGCATGCCATAAGTAATAAAGAAAAACTATATTACATAATTACCATTTTCTCAGTGCCTTGCTCCTCTCATTTGCAGTGAGTTTACTCCAAGCTACAAGAAGGGGAGGATTAGAACATACAAATAGGACAGCTACAAGTAAGAAGAACCTACAGTTAAAAAAAAACTAAATATCCATACTGCAAATAACCTAATTCATGCAGATCTATTCTTTTATGGGAAATCGTGTTTGAGCATCCTAACAGGTACATAAAAACTACATCAGAAACTGATCCAGATACTGCCTTTATCATTAATATATCTGGGTTTTACTTGTGGAATATACTTTTTAGTTTCATACTTTTTCTAAGTTACATCTTAAAATCACGATAAAATATAGGGCACTCTTGTCCCTATCTTGCAGTTTTTAGTGCCTATTCCAAAATAAAAGAAGGCTTTACAATAGATCTTCACTTGTACAGTTTGCTTATATGCTTGTACAATAAAAGCTGGAAGTTGACGTCAGTGAAGGTATATTATAGAGTAACAGAACATCTAAAAAGATATAACAAGATATAGACATATAATGAAGACTGGGTAATTAGACCATATGAGACCTAGATCACTTTATTTGCTTAGAAATACAGGAAACAATAAGAACTGAAAAAAAAAACTAAGGTTGATACTATTCACAAAATTCAGCCCAAAATCAGGACATTATCTTCATAAATGATATTTTTTTTGTTACAATGATTAAGGCCTGTCCTATTAGAATTTACAACACTATGACAGCAACAGTTCTGAAACATAATTCAATCCTGGTATTCAAGCATAAAAATCAAGTGCATCAAAATGTTTGACTTACAATAGAATGTACTATGAGCAGAAGCTATAGCATCGGATGTTTCTCTGCTGCCCATACAGGACACACTTGCAAGGACCTCACCAGTGGCTGGGTTTTGCACCTACGAGAAATAAATGATGTTTCAGCAACCCACATTAACACAAAAATTACCCAATGGGGAAACACTGTGTCCACAACCCAAAGTCATTGAAATCATGAATTCACTGAAAGGAACTAAACTTCAGCCAAAACCCCAACTCCTAAACACAATATTACATTAGCCACCGCGCAAAATACTGTTCAAGACCGAAATTAGCATCATAGGAGTTTGTTATCTGAATCTGGGCAAACCGATATACAAGCCGGTCAGACCGGTTTTACAAACATTTGTCAAATCTCTAATTGGACTTCACCATTGCGTACATCTCATCGAGGCGATCGAAATGCATATGCAGAACGTCCAATTTGGAGTCCGGATGAGAGAGTTATGGCTCTGGCAAGATTCAGCCCTGTGCTAACCGGTCACACCGGTTAGGATGGGCGGTCTGACCGGTTTGACCAACCTAATCCGAGTTATATTTTGACACGGGATTTGTATAACCTTCGACTCATATTGGGACATGACCCCCCCCCCCACCACCACCATATAAATATAAAGGACCACGGCCGATTGAAGACAACCTAATCGAACCAATCTACTATTTACTTTTATCTCCTAAACCCTAATCCTCTTCCAACCTCCATGTAGTTCGCCTAATGATCTCCACGACTAGAGATGGCGTCCTAGGCTTGCTGGTCAACCTAGGGCACGCAGGTGACGTCCACGCCCTGACGGGGTCCCTCCCGGGCGAGAGCTTCGACGGTTTGCCTAGCCATCCTCCATCACGTCAGCGTGGTAGTTATCCTCTCGAACAATCGACTCAGGTTAAACCCTAGGAAACCGATCTAACCGGATTGCTGGACCGGTCTGACCGGTCTAGGCAGCGTACTGCCGTTTGGTATGTTCGCGACCCGCACACTCTAGTGCTCTCGTGTGTTGTCCCTAAATTTGCACCAACAAATACATAAACACTAATTCCAGTCGAATTAAAATCTGTGCGCTCCGCACCGATCCACAATCATCGCAGAGGCCGAAAAATTGCCAAAAAAACCGTCAAGCGGCCACACGGGAGGAGCCAACCACCACACCACACCCCATTCCCTATGATAGGAGCACGATACTGCGAGATGAGATTGGTCCTGCAAAGTGACGCGTACCTCGATGGTCTTGCCGTCGTATGCGTCGACCCACTGCCCGGCGATGAGCCCCTGCGTCCTGAGCAGCCCCGCCGCCCGGATCTTCTCCATCGCAGCACCCGCGTCCGCGCTCATCTGCACACCCAAACTATATCAAACCCGCAACCAACAAAACAAGCGAGCGAGGCACCCCGCCGTGACGCGCCGACGGGAGGCTACGAGGGGTGGGTGTCCTATGAAGCGGCGAAGAGGAGGAAGGTGGGTGCGGTGACGTGGGGGGACGCACGTGGCGGAGGGGTACGACGCGGGAGGAGGAGGATGCCGCCAGGATGTGGCGGGCGCCGAGCGCCGCCGCGCGTCGCATCGTCATCATCCCTATCGCCATCGCCATTTGGAAATCGGAACCCGAGGAAGTGGGGCGGGTGCGCGACGCGCGAGGTAGGAAGACGACGAGTGGCGATAGCGAACGCCGGACGGTGGGGCCCACCTGTTCCGACTCACGAGTGACTTTTTGACTTTTTCCCTGGGCTTTGCCTCTTTGTTTATGGCGCAGGCTGTTGCGCTGTGCAGAGGATTTGGAGTTTTAAATGATGCGCGAGATAAGGCGCATGTGACGTCACTTGGGCCGGGCTGGATTGGACAATTAATTCGGGAAGGGGCCGAAAGAACAGATTGAGGTCCAGTGTAATTTGGGCCTTGTGGGAAAGGAAAGAAATCAGACCGAAGGCAGTTGGGTTGTTTTGGGATGATGTTGTCGGCTAGCTCGGCGATATCAGCCCATGGACTTGATGGCCGGTTGGGCTGCAAAAGTTGCCGGTTATTTTCCATTCTTCTATTATAGTTTTTTTTCTCGTATGCAATAGACTTTCGTTTTGAGAAAAAAAAAAAGTGTACTCCGCGATAAGGCACCAGTAACAAATGCTCAAATTATTTTCTATGATTTCTACCTGAAGGGAGTTGCTATTTCCAACTTAATCTACATTTGTTTTTGCTCCAAATCTTCTACTGTAAAGCGTGTAATGGCTTTTATATTCTTCCACGTCAATAAAATCTATCTTGCATACTTACCTCCAAGGTAAATTTCCGAAGCAACGTATACTATATAGTATTATCTTCCGCGGAAGTCGACATCAGATTACCGTGCTATAACATGATGAGACGTGGGTGCCCTTGGTAATAATATTAACAAGGACTTTCAACGGCAGAATGGAAACTTGAAAAGTATAGCGTTACATCTGTACGATAAAATGAGGCATGTGCAAATTAGGAAAGCCACGTGATTTTGAAGGATACAAGACGATTACAGGGGAAGAAATATATCAGATCTTGTTGCCGGAGTAAATGCATTCTAGAAGAGAAAATGGGACCTCATAAAATTGTGAATTTGTGATGATCTACCACGGCATGAGAATGCCGTGAAAAAAGTCGATTTAGTTGATCACATTAAACTCTCACCTCTAATTTCACCTTTCTTTCTTTGCCCTGATATTAACATTCCACAAGTAAACATGTACAACATTGGAGCCACCCTCAACGGAGTATTCTATCACAATTTTCTATTGATCTTCTCTTGCTCTCACATTCATATTTTTTAGGAAGCAACGGGTCACAACAGCCCACTTGAAAAATCCAAGCATTAAAACTATTTTCATTATTCAAAAATCCTTTTAGTCCTCTAATTATTCGCGCTAAAGTTATGCAATAAGAATTATCAATTAAACATCCCAAACTTATGCAATAACTTTTATTTCTGGGCAACTCTCTACATCATTATTTGCATTATCATTAATTGCATTAGTTTGTCTTTGCTCACCAGCACATCATCTCTGACTAGATAATTACCAGAAGGTAATAAGATGGAATGCTTCACATATGGCAGCTAGTATACGGTTGCAGCGTAGACCAAAATTGTGAGGACAGCTAATCAGACAATCCGGAAGGCTGCCAAATCGCCCCCAACAACTATTCTATCCAACCCAACCGTCCAACCTCTATTTCTTCTTCTAGACGGCTAAACGCTGTTTTTCTCTTTTAAAAAATGTACTGAAAAAAATGATGCAACTTCCTTTTGACTATTTCGACTCTTCCCCTGGTCATCTCCGCCGGCGCAGCTCAACGCGGGGAGCACGACCACGACCACCACCTCCCTCCCCACCTCCTCTTCTCGAGTCAAACCGCTCCACCCCCCTTCCTTGTAACCTTCGCAAGGCGACTAGCAAGGGCCTAGCCTTTCCGCGTTCTGCTTCTTCCCCCCGCCCCCTTCGCCTTCCAGGCGCCAACAAATCTCGAGGCAGGGGAGCCGGGGACGGCGATCGTTTCGCAGTGCTTCCTTGGGTTATCGGTGCCAGCGGCCGGCGATTTTGGCGTGGTTCGTTTCGGGCGACAGGTAGAGGCGTTTCTTGGCGGTTGGTGGGATGGATAGCCACGCCGCCGGGTCGAGCTCCGGCGGATCCGGGGACGGCGGCGCCGCGCCCAGGAGGAACACGAGAAAGCCCAAGTGTGAGATCTCCTTCCACGATATGATCTTGCTGGTGTTGTCGCTAGTTTTAGGCTTCAATCAAGCATGTTATCTCTACTTTCCTTTTCATTTTGTCTGGGGTTTAGAACTTTTCTTTTGAGTATTTTCGGGCTGGTTATCATGATATTGTCGTGCTCGATATATAAGTTGGTAGTGGTCGAGAACTCAAGATTAACTTTTTGAGGTTTAATTTCTCTCAAATACTGAAATCTGGTGTTCAATTTTCTCTCTTTGAGATGATATCTAGAAGAACTTAGTCCATGTTTTTTGAGTGGTTAATACCAGGAGCCAAGTACTGATAGAAATCAGGACTGGGGTTTCAAGTCATCAACAAAATTCTGCAACCTTTTAATGGCGTGCCTACTTTTCATATATTCATATTAAGGCCCTGTTTGGAGACGGGGACTAAAATTTAGTCCCTGTCACATCGAACATTTAGATACTAATTAGGAGTATTAAATATAGGTTTTAATTACAAAACCAATTGCTTAAATGAAGGCTAATTCACGAGACGAATCTATTAAGTCTAATTAGTCCATGATTTGACCATGTGATGCTACAGAAAACATGTGCTAATCATGGATTAATTAGGCTTAATAGATTTATCTCGTAAATTAGCCACGGCTTATGCAATTAGTTTTATAATTAGTTCACGTTTAGTCCTTCTAATTGGTATCCAAACACCCGATGTGACCCGAACTAAAAAAATTAGTCCATGGATCCAAACAAGCCTTAAGCTTAGCTGGAATTAAGAAGATTTTATACTTTTCCTTCCGTGCAAACAGACTCCAAGTTCACGCAGCAGGAGCTCCCAGCTTGCAAGCCAATTCTTACTCCAAAATGGGTAAGCTTAATACTTCAATTTTTCCCATGGTGTCAGCTTTCCTACATCATATCTCAGAAATGATTGTGCTTAACTTCTTATGTCGTACAGGTTATTTCAGTATTTGTTCTTGTTGGCGTGATTTTTGTCCCAATTGGTGTTGCTTCGCTGCGAGCTTCACAACAGGTATGCCCGTACGCCCAGTATCCTATCTGCTTGGTTTGATAACGAGTTCGGTCATTTTGTTTATGTTGGTTGTTTTTTCTTTGCTGCAGGTTGTCGAGATTGTTGATCGGTATGATGATGCATGTGTCCCTGCTAATGTGACTGACAAGCTTGCTTACATCCGCAACAAAGCTATACCAAAAACCTGCACAAGGAACCTGACGGTAATGGGATTATCTGCATGTATTCTTCTATAAGCTGAAGTTTTGAGAACGGAAAAACAATAATAGCAAGAACATTGACTAGTGACAGAGTGTGTGGCATGTCAATTACTTTAGAAATATGCATCTTGACTTAAAAATTTAATGAATCCTTGGCTGAAATATTTGAGTACATGGTCTTCAGATTACAAAGGATATGAAGCAGCCAATTTTTGTGTACTATCAGCTGGATAACTTTTACCAGAATCATAGGAGGTATGCAATCGTTAGCCAATCATCTCCCTCCCTCCCTCAAATCTCCTTGCCCTTTAAGATGTATTTTCCCTGCTTAACTGTCATATCCATCACATTCAGGTATGTCAAGAGTCGTAATGATGCACAGCTAAGAGACAGAAGTAAGGCGAGTGACACTAGCAATTGTGATCCTGAGGCCACAGTAGATGGAAAGCCAATCGTCCCTTGTGGTCTTATTGCATGGAGCCTGTTCAATGATACATATAACCTCATCCGTAACAATGAAAACTTGACAGTGGACAAGAAAGACATCTCTTGGAAGAGTGACAGAGAGCACAAATTTGGGAGTGATGTCTTCCCATCAAACTTTCAGAAAGGACCTCTTCAAGGTGGAAAAATACTTAATCCAAATTTATCGGTAGGTTCATGGTTCTTGCTTTGTATATCATCATATAATCACATATTTGGTGGTCACCTCAGAGGGAAATTGTGCTTTTAATATATGGTAGTTATCAAATTTAAAGATCAAAGACTCCCAATGAATTTTCTCTTAGATTGATTGAGATAAGTTCTTTTTGATGATTCAGGATAAGTTTTGCCCCTGGAATCACTGACTTGCTTTTCTTTTGAGCAGTTAAGTAAGCAAGAGGACCTTATTGTTTGGATGCGAACTGCAGCACTTCCTACATTCAGGAAGCTGTATGGTAGGATCTATGTTGATCTCAAAGTAAACGACACCATTACAGTCCATTTGGAGAACAATTACAACACCTATAGCTTTGGTGGCAAGAAGAAGTTGGTGCTTTCTACCACAACCTGGCTTGGTGGAAAGAACGATTTTCTTGGCCTTGCATATCTCACTGTTGGTGGACTCTGCTTCTTCTTGGCATTTGCATTCACCTTGCTCTACTTAATTAAACCAAGGTTAGTGACTTTGTAGTTCTCACAGATAGCAATTATGTCAAGATGAACACGCTATAAGATATATCTGGTTTCATCACCTCTCACTGCAATTATGTCAAGATGTATGCAAATCTGATTTTCTTCTGGTCATATGCAGGAAATTGGGAGATAACAATTACTTGTCATGGAACAGGCCCCCTGTAGGCCGCTGATACTCTTTGGAAGTTAATGTTATACAAGCAGAATCAAATAATTCAGCTTATGATTCAAATGTATCGTGTACTACATGGAAATTTTATTTGTGAGAATTGGAGTAGAATACATACAAGGTAGGCTGTGTACGAGCGATAGCTTTGGATCAACCCGTGCACAGATTGTACATTACATTGACACAAAACACCTTTCTGTTCTCCAAATTGTATACTTAGAAGTCAGAAGTGAATGCCGGTTTTGATATTTGGAACTGTTGTGAAATTCCATTTATGTGATTTGCATCTTCCTTTCTAGCCACCACTTGGGGATCTCAATAAAAATACCCATCATCTAAGGACCGTGTCCTAAGAGATTCTGTAAAACGAACATAATGGATGCAATTTTTCTTCATAAATAAAGGACTACATCTAACCTGCACAACTAAACTATGACAGATTAACTTAAGCTCTTCAGAAGTGATCAGTACAGGGCTTGTCAGGCTGCTACAACTATAATTTTTGCTGCTTTTATATCTGTTTCTTATTTCCTTTTTCATGCCACTCGTAGCAAGTAATTGCTGAGATACTGGCCCTCAGGGTATCCAGGGTCGATGGGATGATCACAAGCTGCCCCAGCTTGGCGTAAGACTGTGACCTTTCTGCCTGCCATTGATGCAGCACCCTATAGAAGCACATTAGAAGAGGAATTTTAACAGTTACTAAGCATATCAGAAGAGGAATTCTGTGAACTGCGGACAAATTAACACAAAATTGTCCATTTTTTTATCATCTGACAACTAAATCAAATGTCAGGACAACTACGGCATACATAAGAGAATCATTTTTCTGTCTGTTATTAAATCAACATGCTGGAAAGCAGTAAAAAACTAAAAATCCTTACAGGATCCTATACTCTCTAGGGACAAGAGGTATGTTGAGTAGTTGTGCAAGATGGATAAGGTCAAATACCTGAATGGTTTTAAGGAACATGCCACTTTGAGTCATAGCTCCAGAACAAGAGCATGTCATGAGTAATCCCCCCGGCTTCACTACTTGCATTGCAAGAGCATTCAAGTTTCTATACATACCAGATGCACTTTGTAGCACCTATAAATACAAGAGGTGGTCATCAGCAAGTCAATAAAAGGTGGAAGATAGGGGGCAAAATTCATGAAAAGTTACATATATAAATGCATCAGTTTTTGCATTGACAGATGAAAAATATATCTCATTTCAAGGCAAACTAGATTATTACAAGTAGATCCTCCAGGTCCAGCGGTGCGATTACGCGTACCTTCTTTCGAGGTGCCAACTTTGGAGGGTCAAGGATTACCAAGTCCCACAGTTCATTTTTTGAGATAGCTCCTTTCATGAATGCAGTTGCATCTCCTTTTACAAATGAGATCCTTCCAGGATTTAGCTCATTGAGAATGATATTCTCATTGGCAAGGTCTAGTGCTGATCCCGATGAATCAATGCCTGAAAATGACTACGGTGGTTGAAATATTCTGTACTGTAAAACCAGCACAATGTTATAAGGATATAAAAAGATTAGATTTTAGTGTGAAATTTCCAAATTAACGATGTTATTCCACCAAAACCCAATTGTATGTAGCTTGAAAACCACATGAACAGATGACTAAAAATATAAAGGCTCATTAGCTTACAGTATTTTACCAATGACATTATCAGCGCCACCCTTGGCTGCATGTAGAGCAAAACCACCACTGTAGCAGCAAATGTCAAGGACCCTTTGGTCCTTTGAAAGCAATGATATAAAATGGCGGTTCTCCCGTTGATCTGCATAAAATCCTGTCTTCTGACCCTCTAATGAGACTAAGTATACAATGCCATTCTCCATGACCTGAAAGTAGAAATAACAATGGGATAGTGTTGGAACCATGGATGGTATAAAATCACAGGTTATATTTAACATAAACTATCAAAACCAATGGATACTGAACCATAATCTTGTTTGAGTCAACAGGTCCACCTTCACAGTTGAGCATGAAGAAGCAGGCTCCTTTTTTTCTAATATATCCAATCCTTCTTCTTTCAAAATATCTGCTGAAGGCCTCCACTTTATGTGGCTGATGCCATTAACTTTGCTAACAAGAAACTGGATTTCTTCCCTATATTTCTCAACCCAAGCAGCAGATGAAGCAATCACAGCAACGTCAGCAAAGATGTCCACGATTAGACCAGACAATCTGCAGTTCAAAATAAGTGAGTGGAAATTTTAGATGCATTTCCAAGAAAACTCTAAATCAAGAACTAGATAAAGCACGAAAATATAGTAAAACTAACTTTTTTTCTTTTGATCAGCATTCAATGCTCTAGCAGGAGTATTCAAGGCACACCAATAACGATTGATTCTTCATCTAAAGATTTTATCCTATGATATTTATTGCACTATTACAAAGTACACATGTTACTCTGCAATATAAAAAAATGTGCTGAACAAATTATATTTATTTTGATGATTCAAACATGGTCCCAACTTCCCTTGGTAACTAAATTTGACATATACCTGTCCCCTTCACTGTTGATGAGGCGATAAGCATTTGTGTTAGCTGAAGGGAGACCCAAACTTTTCCGCAAATTCACAGCAGATGAAATCCTTGCTTCAAGCAGTGTTTCCATATTAAGTGCACAAGTGGGATCTCTGAAAGGAACAAAGGTAAGTAATATGTCTGCTTGAGGTGCTAAAATATCAGCAATTAAAAGAAACTGGTACAGTGGTACCAGTGACTGTCACCTTCTTGCCTCTTCTTCCAGTTGCATCAGCCTAACACAAAACATGGACACAGAGTTATAGAGACCCCATCCGATAGGTTTCTCTGTTCCATCAGCTACCAGAACAACATCACCAGATTTCGGAGGAGGTCGTCCAATTATTCTATCAACGGCACCACTATACACCATTGGGCTCCCATCACGGAATATTTGGGTCTTGCCCTTCTTTAATACTACTTTCGCGAAACCTATAAAGCATGTTTAAAAGTCAGCATTTACTTGCATTTAAATGAGAAATGCTTCGGTCTGCTATCCATAACTTAATTGAAATGTGAGAGTTGATAAACAATAAAACAAAATTAGATATGCCAGATTTCACAGTACACCAATTCCTAGATGAGCTCTGACTCCCTATCTTTCTAGAATACAATTCCAACTTGTCAGAAAATCATCGCTTAAAGGATTTGGAAAAAATAAAGGCATGGTCAACATTTAGGTGTTTGTCAATCTAATCATCTCACAATGTTGCTACAGACAAAAAAAATGATGACCAGTGCATATGAAGCTGAGGAGCATTAAAGTGTAGCGCTAGATGTTTAGAGAAAGGGATGGATTTCAAGAATTGTTAGTCCTAATTATTAATGGCAAGCAGCATCACCAATGTCAGTTCTCACAGATGCGAACTTTTTTTATCAACATAAACCTCACTAAACATAAATTAGCACTATCCTGAAGGTACAATCCGGCAACTCTACACACATAGACTTAGCACTATTCTGAAGCTACAATCAGGCACCTCACCACACATAAACCTAGCACTATTCTCAGCCTACAATCAGGCACCTCGCTCAGGGGCGGAGCCACATGGGGGGGGCGCAGGGGCCTGGCCCCCCCTAATGCTGCGGTTTGTCTAGAGGATCACCCCTTTAATCTTCCTGCTAATTAAGCAAGCATGGCTCGCTCCATCTCATGATGAACGTCTGCAGTTCTTAGCCCAAGATGAGAATTAGACCAGCCCAAGCCCAACAAACAAGCCTTTGCTCAATTAAAGAGGAACCCATCCATCCTCAGCCTGCCAGTTTACCGATGGTTGATGGATGCTTCCGCTTCCGTCCGCTTCCTCTCCTTTCTTTGTGCCACTGCTGCTCAGGTGGTGCTCCGATCTCCAGACCCCAGGCCACCGTCCGCTGGTGTGGCCGTGCAAGATGCAGCACCAGTACCCACTAGGTTGATAATCCATGGACCTATGCTCCACGCTCCGTCCGTACGATTATCTCCAATTGCAACTATGCTTTAGAATTAGATTGAGGTGGGAGTTAGGGCTAATTAAATTATGCAATCCATCAAAAGATAATTGAGTTGGAAGAGCTCTCAAGTTACAGACTCCACACCTCTGATAGTTCAGAGATTTGAACTCTAGTAGAAAAACACTATCCTACTCATTTTCTAATCAAGATAGAGCCCAACTAGAGTGTCAGCTACCACACTTTCATCTCCATGTATGCAACCAGCCCGAGCTAAATCCAAGTTAAAGATGTAACATGTTTTGTGTTGGCAAACACATGCTATCTTATTTTATTCGTGTATAGATTTTATCCTTTATCTAAAAAAATACGTTTAATTCAATTCGAAGATAACTGATTGAGAACTAGGTTTAATTTCTTCTTATCAACAAACATATGTATGATCTAGCCAAATTCGTAGCTTTAATTGCTTGTTATCTATGCTCTAGCCAAGTTCGTATAAGTATACTATATGTATATATGTCATCATGTACGTTGTCGGTATTGCTTGCATGGCGCCCCCTATGGCTACGCCCCTGAGCTCACTGCACATAAACCTAGCACTATTCTGCAGCTAGAATAAAGCACCTCACACACAACTTGTCTGCCATGTCAACATGGCAAGCTATGCACGTTTAGGCTGGGCATTTCAGCAAACAGGAAACCATTGCCATGGCTATTGCGTTCGCTGTCCCACCATATCATTCCAGGGCGAGCGGTATAGCCAGCGCCAGAGAATGAGACAGCGGGAACAAAGTGGCGGCGTAGCGCTACTAACGGCTCGCGGCGCCGCAGGAGCACGAGACGGCTGCCCACAACCGTTCGACAGAATGCCACAGAGAAAAGGGGAAGACCTTTGCGCTCGGCGGCGAGCTCTTCCAGGGCGGACGAGGCGGAGGAAGCATCGGCGACGGTGGCCGCGGCGTAGGATGCGGAGGAGGCGCGCCGAGCCAGGCGCGCCCTGACGAGCGCGGGCACCGCCGCCGGCGCCGTGCCGCCGCAAGCGCGAAGCATCGCCTGGTTGAGTTTCCGCTGCCCAGATACTTGCGGATGGATATTTCCCTCGCTGTGACTGCTATGTGGGCCCTTCTCTTGGGCCCACACGACACCTCGGGTTACTGTGAATTTCGATGGCTTTCTACTGCTTCTCTTTAATCATCTTTCCTTTTTCAAAACATACTCCTAATACTTTTATTTGTTAATCATCTAAATTTATATTGATCTAAAAGAATCTCTAGATTTGAATTTTCATTAAAAAAAATCTAGACATATTTTAGTTCAGATCTAGATAATTCAGGATTTCAGGTTGCTGCAAAAGGACTGAAATCTCGCCTCGTCATCTCCTAAGGCCATGGTTGGAAATGAAAATTTTGGGAGTGACTTTCGTGAAGCACACTGCTTCCAGAGTTCCAGCGAAAAAAAATATTGGGTCTTTTTGGAGTATATGAATTTTTCAAAATCGCTTGAAAAATGGTGCCGTTTCTACGTGAATCCATGTGTCAAAATTGTGTAGGGTCTCATTGCAGTCGCAGGATCACTCTTAATGAACTGCTCATCTTGATAACACGAAGATACTGATCATCTCATTAGCCATTGGTATCAGCGATCACCAGCCTCCGAAAGTCCAGATTGAAGCTAATTACTGCTCTGTTCGCTTCAGCTTATCAGCCACCAAACAATATTTTTCTCTCACAACAAATTAGCCGTTTCAACTTTTCAGATAGCTACAGCCGAACAGGCCATCAGCGAAGAACAATCACTCTCCCTCAGCCAACCATTCTCCGTGGCTCGCAGCACCTTCCATACCGTCATAGCATGAGGAATCGCCATGCTTGCCAGGCACGAGCTAGCATTTCAATCTTCAAATGCTCTCCTTTCCCTTCCGGACACATCACCTGGCCGTTACAGGCGCCGCAGCTTCCTCCTTGGCATCCCCGGCGAGCCACTCCCGCGCGGCGGCGAGGTCCGGGAGCACCGGCGTGCCGGAACGCCGCCAGCTCTCCGCCTCGGCGGTCCCGAACCTGTCCAGCAGCAGCGCGTGCATCCCGAGGCTCCGCGCGGGGGCGTAGTCCTTGCGCAGGCTGTCGCCGATGTGGAGCGCCTCCGCCGGCGCCACGCCCCCGGCCGCCTCCAGCGCCGCCTCGTAGATCCTCGGGTCCGGCTTCTCGACGCCGACGACGCCGGAGAACACCCCGAAGTCCCACTCCGAGCCCTTCCGATCGCAGAGCACACACGGCTGTCATGTCAGAGCTCCAGAACACGGCGAGAAGGTAATGGTGAGCATGGCTGGTGGCTGACCTGGTTCAGCCCCAGCGCCGGCAAGACGACGTCCCTGTACCGGTACTCAGCGTTGCTGACGATGCCGACGGCGAGCCCCCTGCCCCGCAGCCACCTCAGGAAGGGGCGCGCGTCCGGGAACACCGAGTAGGGCGCCGAGGAGCCGAACGTGGCGTAGATGCGCCGGAATATCCTCTCGAACGTGCCGTCGTCGTAGTCGTAGCCGGCCTGCGTGGAGCATACCACCATGCCCTCCACGGAATCAGCGATCCTGCTCGAAGAAAGTCCATGGCCTTCACTTCACAGCTCGGCGACCTTATTACTTACCCTGGCGAAGGAGTCCCTGACGCACACCTTCCACCACTCGGCGGTCGGCATGGCGGCGGCGTGGCCGAAGCACGGGTGCCGCCGGCTCATGTCGGCGTAGGCGAGCTTGAAGCCCTGGTGCACGCGCGCGTAGTCCGGGCAGGGCATCCCGGCGGACTTGGCCGCCAGGCAGTAGTAGTCGCCGAGCTGGCCCCTGTAGGCGATCAGGGTCCCCGTCACGTCCACGGTGACCAACCGCAGCTTCGACAGCAGCGAGGACGACGACATGCTTGCTGGTGAAGGTGAACTGTGACGATGACAGCCAAGCTGGACCCGATTGCTCATCAACAAATCAGCTCTGTTACCCCGAGTACACTAGGAGATGAAACGAAGAGCAGGAACTGATCAGGAGCTGTCAAAAATAGTTATTGCCAAAGGTTAAAATAGCGAAGCGAAGGAGGAGGAGAACAGAAAAAATTGAAGATCGACGCCGAATTCTACAATCAGCACAACCAAATCCTGAATTCAAGAACCAATCGACCGATTGTGTACCAAACCGAATTGCATTGAAAATGGAATACCAGGAGCGACATTTGGCGGGGAATGCATAATAAAATCGTAGGATTCTTGGGTGAAGTTATAGCAGCAGCGCCTTGAGCTGTGGGGCAAAATTGGAGCAAGAAAGAAGCTACTACTACCTCTAAGAAAGCAACCCGAAAATCTCCGACATCGAACCTGAGCATCCGATCTGAGCAAGCAAGGGTAATCAAAACCACAGAAATTCTTTTGCCATTGTGTTGGTGTTTCTCAAAGAAAGAGAAGCAAATGAAGTCAAGTCTAAGTATACTATCCCCCGATCTCCTTGCTCAACAAGAAAAGAGAAAATGAAGAGTGTGCCATTAGGCAACCTCCTAGTAATTATTATGGGCCATTAACATTTAACAATGAGCAGCTGCATCGAAGAGCCTAATCACATTGTAGAAAAGAAAACAAATTACTCCTGAAAACAGAAAAAAGGTATAATGAGAAACTTGTGCTGCCTCCAAGGTGGTGCCGGCAGCCTGCCGCATAAAGAACACAAGCAAAGAACACGGAGAAGCAGAACAAGGCACCAGAGAGAGAAGATACCGGCCCCTAGCACGAGGAAACCTTGGAGCGGGGAAGAAACAAGCCAATCACCTGAATTCCGGAAGGCCCCAGCAGTCCAGCACACAGAAAAAATGTTCCTGTGGTTTGGTTCCAGGCTGAGAGTTCAAGGCATCCAGGTCCCAATGTCCCTTGGTTGTAGAAGGTGCCAAGGAATGTAGGACACATTTGTCTGTTAAAAAAATCCATGGAATTTGTAGGAACCCAATTATGAATTGTTTCTTTCTACCTAAATTACAGTTCCAGGAATTACATTCATCATGGGGTCGTACAAGGCGAAACAGGGAGGAAAACAGAGGAAAATTTACCAATTTATAACCAGCTTCACTTGAAACTTATAGTCTTATGTTCTGGAGAAAGTAAAATGTAACATGTATTCTCCATACATGTATGGGAAGAGTTCTACAACTTTTACAACCGAACATTGCCTGAACAAACATCAAGAGCACCTACAAGCACGGCAAGCTGACCTCACCTACCTTTGACCGTATAAAAGATCACCAACCAATGGGGGCACATGAAACGGTGTAGGACCAACAGACGATTTCCATCAGATACTAAAACCTTGAGCATATTTACAGAGGCACTATTCCTTGACATCTTCAAAGTGTTCGTCCTCGTCGTCTTCTTCCTCATAATCGTCACTCTCATACTGTAAAAGGCTACCAAAGTCCCTAGATTGCGCCTTGAGCCTCTCTTGGATCCTCTCCTTGATGGCAGTTCCCTGAGGAAAGTTTCGGCAAAAATATGAGCACTGGATTCCTATCAACAGCAGACTAGTAAGTGTCTAAGGGAGTTACTGACCATTGAGTGGCAACCTTCCTCAAACTTCTCTAGGAAACCAGCAACCCAGCGGTCTGCATTTTCCACCCACTCTTCCTGGAGTTTTGCAACTGTGCTCCACTGCAAATGAACAGTTGAATTCAGAAGGCTAAGGGTGCTGGCCAAGTAATAATCAACTAAATAGCAGCTTCACATATAAGATGGAAGCATGGTTTGATACTTTATGTGCACCAAGTTCACAAAGGGTGAGAGATTAACAAACTATGAGACTCAATATGTTCAATGTTAGAATCCAATAAATGCATAAATAATTATGATGGTGAATACAAGTACCTTCTCGCCCACTTTTTCTTGGTGTTGCTTCACTTTGTCACGCAGGTTTTTCAGTCCCATGTTAACTCGCAGTCGTTTTTCCTGGTAAGACATAAGAGTCAGATGGCCAAGCCCATAAAACAATACTACCACATTAATACAAACAGTTAAATTCCCTATAAGTTGGATATTCAGATAAAGCGTGGGTTTGTATCACATGCCTTTACATAGCTGACACCAAGATCCTTTCTAGTGTAGCCCCTGGCCAGATTCCGCATAACATACTCATTATAATCTTTAACAATCCGCATTATAATATCCGAGGTTGATATTCCATCAGTGCGCTGGGTCTCCTTAAACTTACCAAGTTTCTTTACCTGATAAAACACATTGGTATTTGTTACTCACACCAAAACACAGATCAAATATATGAATTGATACTGTTAAGAGAATTTTAATTGAGATTATACATGAATTGCTCAATGTGGAACTTAGACTCACATGTTCATAAACATCTTTACCAGCTCCACTAGCATCAGCATACCTGTGCAGGTTCAAATAGGGTCAGATTAACTGAATAGACTTACATTTCAGACCCAGCATCAAGTAAACCAAATGCTTCAAATGTAATGATGACCATATGTATCATCACAGGCATTTCCTTGGAAATATTTATTCATTATGGAAATATCAAAGTCTTTTTCAGAATGAGTGCTTACGGCAGAGAATCATGAGCAACAAAATCAATGTTATGCTTATCCAAGAATTCTTCTGACACCACCCATGGAGCATCAGGGATGACTTCATCAACCCACCTGGACATGTCAAAAAATATATGAGATACAATATTGCATTTACTAATATTCACTATGATAATAAAGCATGAGAAAGATGGTTACTTGCAATGACGAAGTGACTCATATCGCTCATCCTCAGTCATTACAGTTCTTCCTTTGTATTTATGTGTCAACTCATCATTGCAGCATCCGACAAGAAGATATGTATTTGGAAACCTGCAGATTTGAAAGCACTCACTCAGTCTGCTCACATTACAATAGTTTTAGACTTTCAGTAAGGCAATTTTAATAGTGCTTAAGCACAGATGGTAGCAGGGTTAATAGCAGTTAGAAGTTAGATGCACTCGATTTACTGAATACACGCACAAAAAAGGCTGTTACTTGTATCACTAGTGTCATTATGGAGTAACCTTTAAAGATCTAAGCAAAGCTTCATACTTAAGAAACCAACAATGGCTGCAGGGTTCCTTACGAAAGGTATCACAGAAAAGTCAGATGCTTCAACTATACAAGTAATCCTAATAGACTTGTTTCTTTCTCTCCCTGCATGCCAGAAGTACCCAAAGTTCTGTTATGTGAACAAATTTGAGGAAAATATTGAATGTCCCTAAAAGCTAACTGACTGTGACAGCAACATTTCCAGATCAGTGTCTTTTAACAAAGCAGAAATATTTAACGAGCTACTTATAGATACAAATTCTTAAAGGTCACTGTGGTAGGCATAGCCATATAGGGAATGCATAATTCATCAGAAATCACAGATAGATTCAGATAGAAAGGCAAATTTCCATAGAACAGACTCGTTTCACTAGAGCAAGCATGTGTACAAATGATATCCAAAGAATAAAAACCGGGTACCAACATCCATTCCGTTGCCTATTTCAGTAGTTGGAAGATGCTCAGCAGTTGGCACTACACGACAACGCATGGGGATTCTGGATTCGTATCTGCGAGCAAGAGAATCATAGTCCCAAGCCTCTAACAAAAAAGTTGGCACTACTGAAGCAGTCCGTGGCAACACAGCAGAGCAAAGGTGCTGTCCAAGCTAAAAGGAAATGAACGACTGAATCCGAATCGGACTACGCAATTAAGGACAAAACCTGACATAGACACTATACACACTAAACTACCCATTAACTGCAACAAGGAGAAGAGCCATCCAGAGAAATATCACATCAGGTAAAAGCATAACATACCATTTCCACCAAAAAACCTACCCAATTGCCACAGGAGGATGCCTACAGCAATATCACACATCAAGCAACCCACTAATCCACAATAACACTAACGCGGATTCCAGTCTATTCACAGCAATACTTGCACAAAATGGAAATCACGCGTGATAATATAACCAGGTGAGCCTTTTCAGTCTATTCAAAAAATATGAGAAGGGGAAAAAACCCTTCTCCCGGCCAATCTAGCACTGAACCATCTAATCCGGCGCGATCCGTTCCTCACAGCAAGCGCCACTACAGCAGCAACCATTGCGCGCTACGCACGCAACGGCGCCCGGCCCCAACACACCAGCGCGAGGCGCAGATCGAAGCAGTTTAATACAAGCAGCCCAGAGAGGAGGAGGGAGGCAGAGGGAGGGGTGTGGTGTCCTCACAGCTTCTTGGCCTGCTCGAGCGACCTGGCGTGGCCGAAGTGGAAGAGGTCGTAGATGCCGTCGGCGTAGACCCGGATCGGGCGGTCCGTGGGCACCTGCGCCTCGCCGGCGCCATTGGGGGCGGCGCGGTCGACCTCGGCGACGTCCCCCTCGGCCTCCTTCCAGTCCTCCTCCTCCTCCTGCGAGGACTCCGGCCTCGGCCGCGCCGCCTCGGCCTTCGCGTCGTCGGCCATGTGAGGGGGGAGGGGGGGAGGAGGAGGAGGTGGAGGCGGTCGAGAAGCTTCGGAAAGGGAAAGAGGGGGGCCGAGCGCGTCGAAGAGGGAGACGGGTAGGGAGAGGTGTGTACAAGTAGGTTTCGGGCTCGATCGGCTGCGTCACTGTCTGGTGGGCCTGGACGTGACGTTGTGGGCCTAGGTGTGACACTGTGGGCCCAAGTGATGCCGTCTGCAAAGACTGAAACGCCGTCCGTGCCTTGCGGAGATGAGATCAGGTGCCCCATGAATCCATGATGATTTGCGAAGACATCGTACATGTGCTGATGGGCAACACAACCAACCAACCTTTCTGGAATTAAGATTTTTCGTCAAAAAAAGACTTCTGAAAATAATGGAGTGGGATGGTAGTTACCTGAAATTTTCTATCCTGCGGTCTAAATTTATCTAGCATCAATGGATATTGGTTGTAAATTTGTAACATAAGCGATGCATCTCGAATTATTGAATTATGAATGGACCATCAAACTTAAAATCTATCGACCTAGTCTTTCAGCAGGTGTTTATAGGAGTGAGCTGAGTGCGCACGTATGATGGTGATACTGATATATGCGCTGTTTTCTTGAAACAATAATTTTTTACTGATTTTTTGCGATGTGGGCTACATGTGGAGCATAGGTGTATAACTGTATACGAAGAGTATAAATGTATAATAAGTTATTTTCCTTTTTAGGAATTAAACTTGGTATACAGGCAGGTCCACCGCGTCCACTGGTATACCAGACTCCGTGGTCCAAAACTCCAAAGTCATCATGCAAGCAACGATCACCCCGGTATCTCTTCAAGTGCACAATTCTTCTCCACGTGGCTGATGGTCCCTGACTTGTCGTTGCCATTTTTCTTTTAAGCAAAACCATTTTTCTCGATTTTTTTTAAAATTTCGTGCCACCAGAACTAGGAGTATGATACGAACTACTGATTATTTATGAATTCAGACATTCAAGTATTCAACCATTTTCCTAATAAGACAAAAAAATGAATTGAATACTGGATCGGGTTCCTCTTTTTTTTAGATAAAAAAACGAATTCTCAAATCAGTTTCCCAGATGTTAAGGCCCACATGTGTCAAGTGGGCTTACTAATCCGCCGGTCTAGCTAATGGGCCAGATATCCAAGAAATGGGCCTTCTTTCGGTTCTTCTTACAATAGTACTAACACAGTAACACTAACATCCACTCTGATGATTAGTGCTTGTACCATCAGTCTTATCAAATGATCAATTCACACGGTAAAAAAATGGCAGCACAAGAACGGGGTATTCACCAATATGACCATAAATGAAGACAAACAGACCAATTCACATGGAAAATTAACTAGATTTCCAACCTTTGTCACTTGACATTCCCATCAAAAGCCACCATCGCCACACACTCCACATTCCCATGAACAATCCGGAACGACATTTACAAAAGCCACAAGGTGAATCACTGATGAAACACCGTCAGTTGATAGTTGATACTAAGAGGTCCGTGCAGCGCTTCCATCGCGACAAAAGATAAAATCAAAAGAATCTGGCGAGCAGCATGTGGTTTCAAGTTCGCCACCCACGCTTCAGTCAGAGACTTCAGAGAGGCAAAGAACACCTCAAAACAGGATGACAAACTGATGCAGGACTTCAAATGAGCCAATGATGGTTGGGTAGCCTGGCCCTCAGTAGCACGGGTAGCGATCAAGGGGGCACAGCTCCAGAACCACATCTGGAGATGCCCTCGGCCAGCCATGGAGCTCGCACCATACCGCTTCGACCTTGGCGGCATCCACAGGCCTCACCTCCGGGCTGTAGTACTCGATGCGCATCCTCCTGAGGACCCTCGCGTTCTTCACCAGGAACCCGCAGAGGCCACCACAGGGGTGGCCTTTGAAGAGCGAATCCATGTAGAAGGTGACACTGGACAGGTGATTCAGAGCACAGTCAGCATCCACCTTCTCCTCCCAGAACTCTACGGTAACGGTACAGGACTTCCCATTTCCCAAACCTCCTGGTAACAATAACACAAAACGAAAGGACAAGTTCAGGAGCAGCTGCTGGCATTGGTACAACAGAACGGGATTAGGCATCAGCAGTTTGGGCTTACTTTGATTATGAGATACATGAGGTTGGGGGAGCTGTTCAGCAAGCATGAAACCAAGGTGGCCATTGCCTCATGATTGTGATCAAGAGTAAGGGTAAGCGTTTCCAGTCCGAGCAAACAGTTTTTCTTGGGCAGTCTCTTCGGCATCGAAACCCTGGCCTTGCTCAAAACCTAATCAAAACACAGATTGATGAAAAGTTTACAGTTCTTTTTGTAAATTATTTGTACTTCCACAAAACCAATTGAATTGTCTCTGTGAAAATTTCATCTGAACAAAGTTTTCAATGCTTGTATGCTTGAGCGCACCACCCAAACAATTATATTCAGCGTCTCAGCGACATTTCTGGGCAGGGGCGGATCCATAGGGCTTCACTGCTGTCACTTGACAGCAATGGATTATGCGGAACCCAAGGCTAAAATAATGTGGGTAAGAGACAACAAGACCAATAGTCATACTACCAACACCTATGACACTAATGCTTCTCTATCCTAGATCAGCCCCTGTTTCTCGGTCAGATGGCAAATCCTGAACCACAGTAAGCTGAAGTGTGTTATGCTATCATTCAGCCTAAGAAATTATGGTACGGGGAAATTTTTATTTGGTGGATCCCATCATGGCAACCGAAATCTATCAACTACGAACATTTCAGTAAGTTCACTTATAATCTTCAGCTCGCAAATTTGGAACAACAGGCACAGATTATCTAAAAGCGACTAGTCCAGGAGCAGAATCCATGAGCACTGAGCAAACAACATAGACTTACTTACCTGGGAATATTCAGTCGGCAAATACAACTGCAGCTTCTTGACGCCGCAGAGTCCACGGAGAAACGTCACCATGTTCCTGATCTCATTCGCCATCTTCTTGTAATCACACATCTTCTCGATCTCAGAAAACGAGTAGTCTTCATCGGAGTCCATGGTGTCGTCGATGCTTCGGGAATCTGTTGGAAAATTAGATAACTGCAAGAGTAAATTCCGAACTAGATTTACCATGACAAGAACAAAACCTAGCATGCAAATCTCTAACATACTAAGTAACATCAAGCACACCAACATAATCTCGAAAAGCATGCTGAAATAGCAGATCAAATCACGGTGTACGTACTCAGCTGTGATGACAAGTGGTGCTGACGGAACGATGACGGTGTTGCAGACGGAGCGCAGCAGACGACGTTGAAGACGATGGCACACCGCAATGCCGGACTTGGACGGAAGATAAGCCGTGACGAAGACTCTAAGCAGTCGCATGGAGCGCTTCCCAAAAACCTTATTTGTCCTCTCCCGGTGCAGGATCATAAGAGCAAGAGGTTCCGGACACTTGCTCTCCCCGGTGCACGCCGGCGCTCGAGATGGAGTAGACTACGTGGCGGCGCAGCAATGAGAAGAGTCAAAAACCCTAACTCGATTAGATTTTCTTTCGGTAGAGACCGATAGGTCATATGTATAGAAGCCATGATCTCACATTGCGATCGATCTCACTGACTTGAAAGCTAAGTAACCAAAAAAATAAAAAGGCAAAAGAAACTGTGCCACTATAAGGCTGGAGAGGCTGGATTTCGGTGGATCATTCACGCAGGTGTGGCACGTCCCGCCGCGAGGCATGGTGAGCAAGCGAGCGCGTGTGGAGCTTTTCTTCTCTCCGCACACACATAGCTTGGAGGAGTGGAAACAATCTCCATATTTATGTTGGCCATCCTTCTCCTTCACTGTGGGACTAAAAGTTTGCACCACTCCAACCAATTGCTCATGCTTACATGAGGCTTTGAGATTTATTTGAAATTTCTGAAATTGCAATGGGCCAAACCCATTATTTCATCAGAATCCTCAGGGTAGCAGTAGGAGAGGTCAAGCCTCACCGTGTCCTGCCGCGGCGCCTTCTTCACCGAGATGCAGAGCGGGCGGAACGAGAAGACCTCCAGCTTCTCGAGGCATGGGGCGCGCACAACGACGTTCCGCGCCCTGTGGACGTCGTGGATCTCCAGATGCTCCAAGGCGGCGCACCGCGAGATCAGGCGGCGGAGGTCGGCGTCCGTGGCGACCACGTCGCGGAGCCGGAGCGACCGCACGGCGCGCAGGCCGGCGAGCCTTTCCGGCAGCCGGAGCCTCCAGTTGTAGAGGTCCAGCGCGGTGAGCGTCGCGCAGCTGTACACGGGGGAGGGCAGCGGGTAGCACTGCCGTACTTGGTGTTGGTGACGGTGAGCTCCAGGAGGCCGCCGCTCCCGCAGATCCTGCGGAAGAGGTCGTCGAACCAGTCGTCGTACAGGCCCATGAACTTGGCGCAGACCTCGAAGGCCGCGACCGGCGCGGCGCGGCCGTTGAGGACGCGGTCGAGGGCGTCCATCCAGCGGTGCGCGTCCTCGCAGTAGTCCTCGTCGCCCTCGTCGGGGAACCCGCGGCGGTTGAAGGTGGCGGGCTGGAGGAGCAGGCGCGGGAGCGTGGCGAAGACGCGGGGCCAGCGGCGGGAGAGCACGGTGGTGGCCGCCGCGTCGCGGAGCGGCAGGCGGGCGAGGATCGCGTGCAGGGCGCCGTCGTCGAGCGCGCTGAGCCGGTCCTCCGCGTCATCGGCGGCCTGAGCTTGGGCTCGCGGAGGAGAGGAGGACCTTCTTGCTCTCGTTGTTGCCGGTGGTGTGCGCTCCTGCTCCATGGGAGGGGACAATCCGAGATGCAACTATGCAAGCGTGCTCGGTTTGGGGGAACGGGGGATGCGTTGCGAAGAAGGGGAAAGGTTTCCCAGTTGATGGGATGGGATGGGATGGTGTCAGGCATGTTTTCCCGCCAGATTGTGCAAAGCGCGCCATTTTCTGGAGCCGACCTGGGCTGCTTGGCCCATTTAGCGCGGAGCCTAGTGAATACTACTCCATATCTACGGCCCAACTAGCTCCCAGCAAGAAAGAAGAGGGTGCCAGCCCAAAAAAAAAAAGAGGCAAGAGCAGGAGGAGGTTCACTGTCCTGTTTAAAAATAAAAACCACCATGTTCTGTTACAGTCACTTAATATACTACCTATGAACGTTTGTCAACTCACAAGCACGCATCACAAAGCGTCTCGCGGTATCATCGAGTAAATAGCCACATTAAGTCATTAACGAGACATATACAATATTAAATTTAGAATCTTTTGATACGTCGGGTGCAACCACTTTCTTCGTAAACCATCCTGAGCTATGCTCTTTCAATCAAAAGATCCTACATTTGCATACGCGACGTGAGATGTTTTGAAGATCCAATGGTACTACACAATATACATTTATATTTTTTTTTCTTTTTTTCGAAACACAGCGCAAAGCTGTCGCATATATGCGAGCACTGGTGTGAGTTGCGGACTTTATATACCTACGCGAAAATAAGTTTGTTACACGGAGAATAGCGCAAGTTTATTGAAATCCACATCATAAACTTTGGTTTTTGATGAAAAGGAATTTTCGAATAATTGGTTGATTACGGCCAGCTTTACCACTCTTGGGCCTTCTTCCAGTTCCTGGTCTAGGCCTGTGATTCCTCTCCGAAAGAAAAAGACAGCCGTTCTGGTTTGTGATTTGCTACATGTAGGTCTTCTCATATGTACCATCACGTCACTTTGACCCCCAGGTCGTTGTTCGAGTTCACCGTCAAATTACATGCTTGTGCTGGGCCATTCAATGGGTGAGCTTTAGCTTGGACCTGAAGCTGCCTTTTTGACCTGTTTAACTGCGTGGAAAGAGTCCTTACCGAAAGAGACGGGTTTGCAGTGCTTTTCTGCATGAGGAAATTTAAGTCTATTTAGACTTGTTTATATACTACTCCTCTTAAATATATGACGTTTAAACTCAGTGCACCCTAAGCAATAAAGAATCTCGAACTTAACATGATGGCGTAGGGTACCTCTCCGTACCCCCCCCCCCCCCAACCTCCGTACACTGTAGACCATTTGCTGTTTCTCGATCGTATGCAATCATAGCGTGTAGCCATGGATCTTATCTTTATGGTGCAAGGCTTCAGTTTCATGATCATGTTAATCGGACTTCTTAGTTAGGTTTAGTTGCAGTGGGTCGGGTCGTGTGCCGCTATTTGCGTGGTGATAGTATATACCTCTTCATCTCAAGAATTCTCTTGAGACAGTGTCATTGTAATTCTTTTCTTCTTAACGAAATATGCGCGCGTCTTGTAAAAATAAAGTTTAAAAATCAGTTAATCACGTATCAATCCTACAGTACTATTCAACAGCAACGAACTAGTCACTACTCCACGTGAGTACGTACCCCCTCTGTACCCGTGCAAAAACGGGCAGCTGCTGACCAGGCACGGACAGATCGGCAGAGTGGTTTTGGGACAAATTAAAAACATGCTGGAAGCTACTGCAAGTCTGCAACAACGCCGCTTCATGCACAGGCAGCCGGTTGACGGCTGACCCTTCCTCTCACCTGGCACCGGAATCTAGCTAGCTTCGTACGCACACGTGTTCCCGTGACTTTCCTTTTGGCAGTTGACACGCCAGACTCCTCCGTCCACAAGCAAAGCCGCGATTAGGCTATCTAGACCGGCCGAGGAGTGGCAGGTACGATGAACCCTAATCTAATCATATGCATCACCAACGATCTTTACCACTACTATAATCGTATTTCCGTGTGAAAGCCTTGACTTGCATTGGCACCGTGGTCATCTGCACGAGACACTAGACAATTTTTTTTTACAAGAAAGAAAAGGGCATAGAGGCATGCGCGTGTACAAAGGAACAAAAAAGAAAATTAAAGATGCAGAGGCATCCGAAATCCTTCTCTCTACTTTTACATGGAGACCATGAGCTTTATAAAACCCACGAATAAAACGTTTGCATGAACACGAGCATTTTGCAGGACAGCAGGAGTGGCCTCCCAAATCCTGTGCATTTCGTCGAAATAATGTACATTTCGTAATCAAATCAGACGATTCAGAGTAAATAAACCCAGCTACACAGCCTACTCTCTGCTTAGGGTTAGACAATTCTTCATCGAGGTGTTGGTCTAGAGGTACACTAGCACGGCGGTTGTTGACTTTGACATCGGCGTCGAGTCGACCATGAGATGTATGGATCGTCACTCGCCCACGTGGGCCCACGCAGTCTCCTTGATCGTCTCAGCACGCCAGCCAGTCAAATCAATCAGATTACCGCATGCCGTACTTAGCATGCCTTGATCATGCAGCACGCGATATATGGCCTACTATAGACATGTGGCTATCTCAATTGTAATTTTTTTTCTTTTCTTCTTTTGTACATATAACTTTTTTCTATATTAAAATATAACCAGTAGGAGCTCCCCTCTTATTCCATCAAAAAAAATATATGGCCATATGGACGATGGAGAAGCATTTCATGTTGCTTGTGTAACATTTTTCATCCGAGAAGAAGAGTTTGTTACAGCAAATGGCTGATACATCCTCCGTCCTAAATTGTAAATCGTTTTGTTTTTTCTACGTGTATTTTGCCATACTGTACGTATCTTTCACGAGTTATTTTTTACGCTTGGAACTTGACAATATATGTAAGAATCTCTTGAAAGTTGATAGGAATTAGCAAAGGAATCAAAAGGCATATATGGATGTATGTGCCTCGCTTATTTGATCAACGTGCGATTAATTAGCGGCGGAGCTTTGATAATCAAATCAGTACATGTACGTAGTAGTAGCCCTCTCGGACTTTGCTTCCGAACCAAGGCAATCAATCCATCTCCTCTAGAAAGATTCCTCGCTATCAACTGCGCTACTACTGCTGCTGCTACTACTGCACACCGAAAGCGCACGCGCGCCAACCAAACTTTTTAACTATTTACTATTTACATGCCTTTCCTCTCAAACTTCCTTTCACATCTACCTAGCTTAACTCCTTCTAATAAAGCAGCAAGCTACTACTAGTAGTGCTAATTACTGTATGTGTGCTAATCAAACCTTAATTGGCCTCCTGAGATCACTCAGAAAGGCCAACAAAAACTTGGGAAAAAAAAATTAATGCTTAAGCAGCAGCAAGCACACATCATCTATCAGCTCGTGATCGACGACGACGATGATGATCGGTCTAACCAAACAACATCAGCTAATGGCTTCTTCTTCTCTCTCGAGATCTGATCAAGTGAACCTTCATTGGCTTGTTATTATTACCTTGATTTGTTGAGCTGGTGGGTGGCGGATCGATCGATCGGTCACCCGAAGTTGTAGCCATTGCCGTTGTTAGTGGAAGCCGGGCGGGTGGGCATCATCTGCGCCGCCTGGATGCTCTGCAGCAGCAGCCGGTCCTCCGCCGACGACTCGAACCCGTGGATGAACGGCGGCATGTCCCCGCCCCCGCCGCCGCCGCCGTGCATGCCGTAGCCGATGTCGCCGCCGCCGGCTGCGGCGTACTGCTGCTGCGGCCTGAAGAGCTGGCCCTGCAGCGACGTCGGCCCCCGGTGGTGGTGGTGCTGCTGCTGCGACGCCGCAGCCAGGTGGTGGTGGTGGTCGAACGACATCACGGCGGACGTCGGTGAAGGCCGCACCAGCGATCCCGCACCGTAGTCGCCGCCGGCGCCGGCGCCGCCGCCGAAGCTGATCACGGGGCCGCCGCCTCCGCCGGCTGCGGGGCCGTAGGGGCCGGATGGGATGCCGGTGAACTGCTGCACCATGGCGCGGAAGTTGGAGGTGTCCGTGTTGAGCAGCGTGACGGGGGCGCGGCGGGACGCGCGGGACCGCCGCCGCGCGGGCTTCCCGACCCGCCCGCCCTCCACCCCCGGCTGCGCCGCCTGCGCGCGGGTGGGGCTGCCCCCCGACCCGCCGGACGTCGGGCTCGACACCGTCCCCGCCACCGCGGCCGTCACCACCGTCGCCTCCGTCGCCGCCGGAGCGCCGCTGCCGCAGCCGTAGATCCCAGCCCAGTGGGCCATGTTCGCACCCGTGTCACCCATCGCTAGCTAGTAGCTGCTGGCCGTCGTCGTCGGCGGCGGCGTAGTAGAGTATTTAGAGATCCTGAGCCGAACGGGGAGCGCGGCTACTTATAGCTGCCCCGGCGACGAGTCAAACGGAGCGCTCAGGAAGGTCACCGCCCGTCGGATGCTCGGCGGACGACGATGATGCCTGCGAAGTCGCCTTCTGGGTAGTGGCGGGCGCGCGGGGGGCTCCTTCCGGGAAAGCCTCGCTCGGGCGCGCGGGGTGCGGGCGAGGTAGCCGTGGACCCCACCGTGGACCGGTTGCTGGAGTGGGCCAGCCGCCACGGCAGTGAGCTGCTGCCTGCTGCGGCGAGGGGTAGTTTAATTTTGGGGCTTTGGTTAATTTGGAAAGAGGCGGCGACGTGCAGCGCGGCGCAGGCCGGCCACTGCACGGTGGCGAGGCTCTGGCATGTCAAGCTCGTCACAGCGGCAACGGCGACAGTGGCCGCGCACGCCGTCACCGTGCGACACCATTCGTCGGCGCATAGGCGGACGCAACCGCCGTGCCGCCGCCCGAGCCAACTGCCGGAAGCCTGCGCGGCTTGCAAGGATGGCGGTGGCAGGGCGCCCTTCGTCTCCTTCATCCGGCCGCCGGGGCTGCTGGAGGGGGTCATCGTGAGAAGGCACGCAGTGAGGCCGGAGAGGCTGGATCCGGAGCCTCCACGGGCGGATCCGGTGCCCACGGCGTCGGATCCGCCGTCTGGCGCGGCGGCGGCGGCCTCCCCCGCGCGGGCTAGTGCCTCTCGCCTAGCGTGGCGAGGGCCGCCCCTAGGGTGGCCGGGCCTCGTGACCAGGGGTGGGGTCGGCATTTGGGCGAGCGAGGAGTGAGATGGCGGGATATGTGGCTACGCACGGAGCCAGCCGAGGTCGACGGAGTGGGCGCGACGCCGGGACCGACAACGCCACTGACAAGGACGTGCACGACGGCACGGAGGACGGAGGGAGCGGCATGGGCAGCGACACCGCGAGCGAGGCCAGGTCCCGTTGCGGCAGCGACAGCGTGAGATCGAGCGCAGGCGCGACCGCCCCGGTGTGCCCGGCTGCTGCGGCGGCTGCAGCGCCCGGGATTTATGGACCGCCCGGCCTCATCGCGCCCGCTCTCTCTCGTTGTCTCTCATACGCGGTGCCTGTCACGCGGAACGGCGATGCGCCGGATCTGAGCTGGCCGGTTAGGGCCGATGACGGCGTGGAGGTGGTGGCACACAACCGTAGTAGCTCTGTAAGCGGGCAAGGAGGAGGCCATGCATGGAAGCAAGTGGTGCCGGCGGAAGAAGGCCTGCGCGCTAGAACTGGGGTGCGGCAACTCGCAGGCGCAGTGGTGGGCTGGAGGTCGGGAGGAGGCGCTGTGCGTGAGGAGCGAGCAGTGGAGGTTGCACGCGGAGGCGCTACACAAGTGCAGCGGTGTTCGGATGGTGGGCTTACGGAGTGGAGGAGGCTGGTGGCGCGGTGTTGTGACACTCCGAGGAGATGCCCGCGACGCTGCGGTGGTGGCCGCGTGCGAGGAGCGGAGG